>NW_028301605.1:12702500-13952500 GCF_987345545.1 Pholcus phalangioides
TTTTAATGCAGATATGAATGTTTTTTCTGAAATTCTGATTTTCATTGCACATTTTGTTTTGCTTATAACAAGTGGAGTTTCCAACCAAATTCTATGAAACTTGCATAAAATTTTATAAAAAAAAAAAATTAACGTTGTACTGAAATTTAAATTGAAACACAAAATGTGCAATGAAAATAAGAATTTTTAAAAGAAACATTCATATCTCAGTGAAAATACAAACATTGAAAATAGTAATACATTTTTTGAAGGTTAATACAAATCATTTGCAACTTTTTCTGATTATAAGGGTTGATCAAAAACATTTTTCCTCATTTAATTTTTTTGTCACTCCCCTAAACGCACTGAACAAAATTTTCACTGGAAATTGTGAGTACAAGCATAGCTTTACATGACCAAAATTTCAGAACAATTTATTTTTCAAGAAATTCAAAAAATCTCCGAAAATTACTCTGAAGGCTTACCTATGGCTATTAAAAGGTTAGTCAACATATATGCTTATACCACAAACGTTTGATTCGGCCGGCATTATACTATAACTTTGGAAAAGCTCAGATAAAACTTGCAAAATGAAACCAATAAGCCAGGCCACAGCAACCTGTGACCCATTTGAGTTCCAAAAATAATTATATTCACAGGTATATAGTGTATACCCGAAATGACTTTATACACATTTTGGTTGATTTTGACCCACAGCCAAAAAAGGCTGCAGACCCCTGCAATAAGCTTATCGGTTACATTTGCGCACATACAACCGATTATCTTATTGATCATTGCATTTGTTCAGTTTTACAAAAGAATTTTTATAAAACGTTTATAGTGTAATACCGGCCTTAAGCCTACATGGTAATTCAAAATAAATGGTACAAAAAGGAAATATGCCTGAAACCGTATGCCTGAATTTATTTCACACTTACACATGTGATATGAAAGGTAAACTCTCCCAGATCCATTTGGCAACATTAAGAAAGCAATCTCTCATCTCCTAAACGTTCACTAGAAGTGTGAAATAAAAAGCTGTCAGTGTGTGCTTGAATATGCAAAAACTTCAAAGGCTTCTGATTTTTTAACTAATTCGGAAGCAGAGCCACCCTTAAAGGTGTACAACAGGTGCAGTCGCACTGGGTCCCGCACCCATGGTAAATATATATTATATTAGACTTTCAGAAATTCTTTTAATTCTGAATTTTCATCAGTTCTAGACTTTTTTTCTCATATGTTGATTCTGAATTTTTGGAATATTTCTCTTCAAAATTCATCAAGAGAAGAGAGAAAGAACAGAGTCTAAAATTTTCATTTTTCAGAAAACGTTTCTCTCAGTTTAAAATTACGTTCAGAGCGCTGAATTCAATTTTTATGTTAATTTATATTTCTCTATTTACAATTTTTTGCATGGATGTTTTTCTCAGCATTCCTGTATATTCCGAAATAATAGAGATGCTGATTTCCCTCCTACACAAAATATAAAATCGGGGCAAAAAGGGTCCTGACCATTTTTTGGTGTCCCGAGATTGAGATGCACTGGGCCCAGCACCTGGTAAGGGTGGCCCTGTTCGCTAAGTCCTGTAGAAATAAACTACTCTGAACCTAACCTGTGACTTTTTTTACTAATTGTAAAAAATGAGAAGCAATTAAGACGTTTTTGCATATTCAAGAACATTGTCAAGTTATCTCCCTTAATGCTTTCATTTTGAATAACAATTCTTCTAGCGAACATTTAGGATATATGACTTTTTTTTTTTAATGTTGACAAATGAAACTTGGATAGCTAACCTTTCACATTGTGTCAAACATTAGTGAAATAAATTAATTACAGTACTAATGGGCATGTTATATTTTTCCGTACCATAAATTTTAAATTACACTGTATTTAAAAAAAACCAGTAACAACAAGTGGCAAATAATTAACAGAGAAAAACAAGAGAAATTTTTGGATGCAAATTATCCATTTAATAATAGGGCTAGTTTACATGTCACGTTCAGGGGGAAATGGGAAAACAGGTAGCATGAGTAAAGAGACTGAAGGAAAAAAAACACAAAACAGTTCTTGACTGACAAATTTTTAAAAGAGCTAGGGACGGTACCCTGTACCAAAACAGAAAAATTTCATAAAAATGGAGGAAAGCTGAGAGAAATTAAGAGAAAAACAACTCCACCGTAAGAAATACAGCATGTACATCATCCACACTGTGAAAAAAACAATAATTCCCAAAAAAAAAAAAAAAATTTTTAACATAAAAAAAAAAAAAACGAAAAATATAGAACACACTGAACGCCACTGTTCAAGCACTTGCACATCATATTGGTTGAATAATTTTTTTTTTCGTCGCCAATGAATTAGATTCATTGACGAGTTTTTTTTAATCATCTTATCCATAATACGATGCAGTTTCCTTCATATATATATTACATTTTCATAGATACACTGTTGGGTAATACAGCAAAAAACTTTTTTTTTTTTATATTCCAAGCAGCACTAAACTACAATGCGCCTGAACGTCTTTTGTTTTTTAATAAAAATGTTAATTTTTTTTTGTTTTTTAAATTGATTTTCCTCTTATTTTGAATCCATTATCATTCAAAGACATTCACTCCTCTAACATGCGAGCTACCATCAAACATGATGCACGAGGATAAATTTTTCTTTCTTTTTTTCATTGCATTTCCGTTCGTAAAATATCCTGAAGGGGGGGAGCGCCAAAAAAATTTTTTTTTTTTTCCTGTTTTACAGTAAATATACAATTTGAAAAATTCTTATAAAATACTCAATTTTGTTTTTTTTATTATAAGCATTGAAAAGACATTCAAGTAGACTTTGACAGGAGGCAAGATTTTTTTTTTGTCAAGAGGATTTTTTTGTCGCTCCGTGTCTCATATTAAAGCAAGTAACATAATTTACAATATCATACAGATGATTACGCGCACGTACACACATAGAAAGATAGAGAACATGATCTCGAGGAACCGAATCATTTAAAGTACATGATTTCTTCTTTTCCGTTTCACTGCCACGCAACATGGTCCAGCTAATTTTTTTTTTTTTCCTTTTTAATTGTAGACGGTTCACCAAACGGGTCTCTGCATGTTTTATTAATGCACACATTAGTTTTTTTCCTCCTCCGATTTGGTTTGGATATATTTTTTTCGAGAATTTTTCTATAGCATAACCACACTGGAAATATACGTTATCAGGGTGCTAGCACACATTTTTTTATACATACATACAGAGGCCACAATGTCATATCGAACAATTACTATTACAATGCTTCGAGAAACGAAAGACGCTATATACTATGTGTCTACCTATTATTATTTTTTGCCATTATATTTTGAGTAAGAAAATATATATTCGAGTAACATTTTGAGTAGGTTTTTTTCCAGTTTAGTATGGTACGTACAATACAGACTCCTCACACATGCCTTTCAATCCGCTTAAAATTCTAGGATTACAATGCTTTTGAACAAGACCGGGGAGGGGGAAACAATGCATATCATTATCGGACCAGAATAGGTATATTACTCTAACCAATGCTGTTAAAGTCATGACAAGTTTATGCTCAATGATATATTCAGAGAATTTCAAAACAAAGCAACAATTTTTCCCCACTACCATCAATTTGAAATCAGAATGGTCAACGCTACATCTTTTGAATGATCATGATAAGACTCATTTGAATCATCCACATTTTTTCAATGAAACCAACCACCCTCTGTTTGTGTAAAGACAGTCTGATGTACTTATTTATGTGCAGGTGCAGTTCAAATTACTAATTACACAGTAGTGTTTAAATCCAATGATGAAACCGTATTTTCCTTTTTACGCTATACTAATGGTATATGGATGAACCATCGCGGCCAAAAAGTTAGTTCCGAAAAGCCGCACAGACGTCCATTTACTTATCGTAGCTCCAACTTTATATCCAAAGAGCCGTATGAAATCAAGTATGTGAAGCTGACCAATATAAAAAAAAAGCAAACCATTTTTCAAATATATGAAAAAAAAAAAAGAAACCCAAGCTATATAGGGAACAAAAATGTGCTCAGAAAATATATTTAAACCTTCACTCAGACATCAAGGAATGCAGCTATATCCTACATTTTTCGATTATGATATGACCTCGTTTTAGTATTATGGAGAACAGGACAGGAAGATAACTCTTCCTTTGGCATCAATCCTTGATTCAAGGAATTCAGGGGAAAAAAGCTGCACGTCTATCAACGTTCAAACCAACTCATATCGCTGGCATTAAAATTAAAATAAAACAATACACAATAAAATAATTTCGCATTTAAAAAAGAAAATGTGACCGATATATAATGCAGAAAACAGTAAATATATGCAGCATCGTTAAAAACGTCAGCTCAAAAACTCAAAGCAGGCATTTTTAAATGCACATTGATATACAACATTAAAAAAAACAAAAGAATATGGCTCAAAAACTGATGAGGTAGAGTGACGTTGGTTAATTGCAGCGAAAGATTTAAAAAAAGCTAGCAATTAGATGACACATAATTTTGTACTCAGAAATATATAATTGATCAATTTTTTTTTTTTTTGAACTAAAATAAAAAATGAACTGAGCAAGAACATAAAAATTTCCAATAAGAAAAATACAATGAAACATCTATGGAAGGGCAGATCTTTGCAATAGGACCAATTTTATTTCTGGTTCTGAATTTTTCCTGTACACATAATTTCGCCTTTATTATGAAATTCCGAAGGGCCGGTTTCCTGAGGGATTAATGATGGCCCTCCAAGAGAGGTTTCATTGTAATTATTTGTCTTATAAAATTGCAAAAATATACAGTAGTCACTCGCTTTACACGATAAATTGGTTCCACGTAATTATCATGTGATGTGAATTGAACATAATTCTTTGCAAATGAATTACCGAACATATACAGACCTGCCATGCCAGAAAATAAAAAGCTTGTAAAAGTACCTTTGAATGCTATGGGCATAAGAATCATCAAAATAAGTAGTAATTACATAGTATGACTATATTACCCATATTTTTAGTTACCATTTGCGTCCGACTATCCTAAAGAAAAAAGTCCAGTTTTTTTTCCACAAATGCTTCCTAGAATTTCATATTTACTGGACAATTTTGTTATACGTTCAATGTTTTTTTGTGTGAAATCATTATATTTGACCAAGATTTGTAGAAGCCCTCAATTTCCCCGCGTATCAACAATTTTAGCAACAAATTGTGAATTTTACCCACAACTGGCAATGTCTCATATTTTCTTGCATATAGATTGATTTTTTTGTAATTTCTGCTACAAAATTTGATAAGCATAGCAATACTTGCAGAAAATATGGCAACTGAGTCAACTAGCCATTATAAGATGAACACTGATACATATTTATATAAAATTTATTTTCTGTCCGTGTGTATATTCCCTACACATATCTACAATTTTAGCTTGATCGTCGCCAAATATTGAATATATACCAAACAGGGCACGGATTGAACAATATAGAGGTATAGTCAATAATCTCATTTATAACCAATGCTTTAAAAGTTTCTCAGAGTAGGGCAAATTCCCAAAATGGGAGAAAAACCGTTGGGCACAACAATGAAATGAAAAACAAGTCTCAACAATCACTTTCAAAATATTTACTGTGGTTCCCTAGCAATGTGTTTCAGACATACATATGTCTTTACAATGGCTAGTCACTTTTTCAAACCTCCCAGTAATTGAAAAAAACCCGGGCAGCACCGGGTATTATAGCTGGTATATATATATATATATATAAGAAACATTTTCAGCATGAACAGGCTGCCAAATTTTATTAAGGTCATAGATTTAGATGGTAGCCTGTATGAAAAGTCAAAGCCATGTCTGGAGACTAGGTAATGCGATATCGCAAGAGCTTTTTCATGTAATAGGGACAGGATCACTTTTTTATGATTAATATCAATAGCAGCAAAAAAAAACAGCATATTCAACATTTCTTTTCTTCCTTCTTTTTCTTCAAGTTGATGGCAATTTAATTGAAAATTAGCAATATAAATTCATAATCCGGAAGCCCTGAAGGCAAAAATGTAGCATTGCCAGGCTAAATCCAGAAAGTTGGCAGTTCTGTATAAATATCACGAATTCCCGCTGAATGAATGAATTTATTTAATACCATTTTCATTATTCTGAAAACTTTTGATACTGATTAATCCCATGATGAACAGAATGTATCTGGTAAGCATGGATTCTTTTTTTTTATATCCAGAATGGCCTGGGATGATCGACAAATTACTTTTTAAAAATAAAACAGTGGAGACACATTATTCATATCTCTCAATATGTGGAAATTTTTTTATAGCGATCCAGAGAATTCTGAATATCTCTAGCAAATTTAACAATGTCGCATTTGGAAAATTTTCTCAGATCACAATCCCATAACTAGTAGCTTTGGAGAATGAGAATTAGGAAGGCTCGTGTGGATCCAAATCCTGTACAAAAAAAAGGGATTTTCAAAAAACAAAGTAGGAATTTCCTCCTTTTGAAAAACATATCACACTAGCCATCACAATCATCGCCATACAGTGGGTTAAATTACATCTATGCCACAACACTCAAATTAAATCCTGCCAACCAAAAAAAAACCCACCATCAGAACTATAAAAAGTGAACATAGATTTAGCAGGAAATATGGCCATTCAAAGTACAAGTCATCTCACTGATTTGACTTGAGGGGCTGGGGCCGATGCTGGCTGCTTGTGACCACCCCTGCAAAAAAGAAAATTTTCTCTTCCTTTGATGCCCTGACGAAAATTTAAATTATGCTTGTGACATCATTTTGGGGGAGAAAAATAATCAGCTGCCTTTTTAGCAGTTGTTTGATAGGCTCAAAAACAATGCTCCTAAAATTTCATCATTATCTCCAAGAAGTGTTCATTAACAGGCTCTGATGAGTGAAATTAGAGCGGATCATTCACTTTTGCCTCACCAACATCATTGAAACCAACAGATTTTGTCATGACAAATTTGTAAGCTAATTTTTATGATTAAAAATCAAACGAAGCCAAATTTTCAAAACTAATCTTTAAAAATTGAATAACGACAACGTGTAAAGCGAGGTATACCTGTACAGCGAAATCTCTCTGAAAGAACCACCCTATGTCCCTCAGAAAACCAGCTTTTCGAGGAAATGGCAACCTTAATTTAGGCGGATTAATGTGTAGGGGAGAGGAAAAATTCTAGACCAGTAAAATTGGCCCTATTTGGAGGTAGACTTCCAGAGAGGTTTCGCTGAATTTACTACAACTAATACATTTGCATCCAACTAATTTTACAGGGGGAGAAAAAAAAATAAGAACACATTCTAAATAAATTCTCAGATACAGAGAAACTGATAATTTCATCCACTTCCTACTTGCATTAATCACCAAATTTATCATCATTCTATGGGCAAACAAAATAGAATACAATTCCGGGTAATGCACATGTTTTACACAGTTCTTCCAAGTACCCATGAACACAACAACTCAGCCGATGTTGGTCTGATATGTGATCTATTCGCTATGATTTTCCAAAATCTGAAAAATTCACCCATAAAATTAAAATGACAATTGCGACAATCCCCAAAAACATGGGGGGGTCAGGAAACACATACACAAGATTCAAATTTTGAATTCAAGTCACAAATCCCGTAACAGCGAGAAAAAAAACGTTTTCAAGTGGAAGCTGAATGAATCACTAGTTTTTTCCCCAAAAACAAAAAGTCCACGGTTTGAGGCCTCGCTCATTCACGCGCTTTCACACGAACACACACGCACGTACACAAAAGGTCACCTTACACAATTATACAAATACTTCAGCTTTATACAATGATAATAAAGGGGGAAAAAAATGGGAAAAATTACACATAAAAACTATCAATGTGTGTGAAACAAATGAGGGGTGATTTAAAAAAAAATGATTAAAAACTCAAAACGATTGCACACGTAACTAAGTTTAACAGACATTCTGCAATCATGTTTACATGAAACGAAAAAAAAAAATGTTTGAACTGTACAACATGTTAATGCACAAAAAAAAAAATTAAAATGTACATTTTTTTCACACCCTGATGGTTTTGAAATTTTTTTTTGATGAACTAATACGAAAAAAAAAAAGAAAAGGGGAAAAAAAGCATGCAACATGACACAATGATAAAGTAAAACATAAATTACATTGATGCAATAATGCAAAAATTACTACAGCACAAATTTTTTTTCATTTTTTTTCCATTTGTTCAAGTTCATATAGCTAACTGTTATACGATAGGGAACGAGAGAGAGGATGAATATATTTTTATCATTTTCCTTTCACAAAATATTTCAACCTCAGTATTATTTCACGGATAGGATCTCATGTACGAGATCACACACACATGTATTTATATATATAAAGTTTCCGCAAAATTTCAAAGAAGTCTCATGATGGTACTAAGTTTTGGATGTTTTTTAAGGGAATTTTTTTTTTTTTAATGACGAAGACAAACTGGGCCTAAAAAAAAAAAAAAAAAATCAGTGATTGGTTTTGAAAAGGGGGGAAAATCTAATCACTGGTAAAATTATTTTTAAAAAAATGGCAATAAATGAGGTTTCCTGTGAAACTAGGAAAAAATAGAAGAGAAAAAATTGGGCTGTCAACACATGGCCATTTTACAATGCATTGATAAATGCAATGTCAACATACACATATTTAAAATGTGAGTTCTATGAAAATACACACAGCGCACAAATAGTAATAATCTATTTGATGCGCATATTTGTTGAACATGACTACAGAAGGAGGAACTGAAAAATATTTTTTTTTAAAATCCCCAAATTTAAATAAATGAAGACAGCCCTTAATGAAAAGCAAAAAAAAAAAAAAAAAAAAAAAAAAAATGGTTCCAAGAAATGGAAAAAAAAGTATTATATTTCGCCCTTTTTTAACAAAAGGCATATTAATTAGGTCCACCTATAGGGATCCATATGGGCCTGATTATAGGTAGAGGTGCTCGTTGACAAATGAGCTGCTGCCACAGTGGCGGCAGTATGGCTGTGAGCCTGGGTATAGTTAGCAGCTAGGACACCAGCGTGGGCAAAGCTAGGAAGAGAATACTGGGCATATGTCATTGCCAATGAAGTAGCATGGGGATTAGAGAGTGGATGCGACAAAGCGAGAGAAGTGGAGAACGACGGCAACGGTGCGACGTTCGAGCCCGACGTGGAAGAGGAAGATGCCGGAACCGTCATGCCAGAGGGGCTGGAGCTGAGATCCTGTGCAGCGGGTGATGAGGCAGTAGATGCTGGGGTCGAGCAACCAGACGGTGGTGTAGGCTGGGAACGATTCATAGGTTGCTGCTGTGAGGATGCACCTTGCTGCTGCTGCTGCGCCTGCTGTTGTTGTGCTTGCTGCTGCTGCTGTGCCTGTTGTTGCTGCTGTGCCTGCTGCTGGGCCTGTTGTTGCTGCGCTTGCTGCTGCTGCTGGGCCTGTTGTTGTGCTTGTTGCTGCTGCTGCGCCTGTTGTTGTTGTTGTGCTTGCTGCTGATGTTGTTGGATAATGCTGAAAGAGTCTGCAGGACTGTTGCGGTTTTCTTCTTCTGCTCTAGCCTTGGCTTGATTCTGGGCTTCGAGATTTTGCTGGTTGGATAGAAAGTTTCTTCATGAGAAAAGAAAAATATTGTATGCACATCTTTTAACAATAATAAACAAGTCAGTTAATTGATAAAAATTCCAAAGACTTAAAAAGTGGAAACTAAAAATTTCAGTTTGCTACCATGAATTTCTGAATTACTTTTTACGAATATGATTTTCGAAAGAAAATGAAATCACCATCTCAATGGTTTAACTTTTCAAAACATTAGCCCAGATCCTCAAACTTTTTGTCATATTATACCCATCTGTTTTTCTTAAATGTTATAAATCTGCACAATTTTTGAGAGTAATAAAATAGGGTAGACTTTGAAACCAAATAACTGATGGACAACACTTGTGAAGACAATAATGTTCAATATCTTATTGGAAAGGTGAAGATTCAAAGTTTCTAGTCAAAATAATAAAAATAGACAGGAAAAAGACACTAAAAATGCCTAAAATAGGCACTAAAAAGCATTTATAATCAATGGTAAAAAGAAAAAGTAACTGAAAGCCATGATATTGAGGGTTGCAAAATTGGTTAAAATCCTGGCTGCATTCACTCAATCAGTTACTTTTCAGTAATAGATTATAATAACTGTGTGCATTATTAGTCAATTTAATTTGATATTATCCCATGCCAAAGAAAAGTGTTCGGATCCATCAAGGTTAATTTGGAGTTTGATTCAATTGAATACTTGATATGTATAGCTTATAGAAAACAAGCAAAAAAGTTCTAGCTGAAATCAAAGAATTATAAAAAAATCATAACATTTTCAAATGGAATTATTTGAAAAAAACATTTTTATGATAAAATTTTATCAAAATTTTTGAATATTGAGCTTTGTATTCAGTTGGTCAGCATCAATTTTAAAAAATCTATAAAATTCTGGACATGATTTTTGCGTATCTGAAATAACCTTTCATGATTGTTTGCAGTTTATCTATGGTATTAAAAAAAATCAAAATAACATGGGCTCTAGTGCTAAAGCCCTGTCAGCTCTCATCCCATCCTGTTGTAGCTAATGATGTCAACAGATGGGCAATTGGGTTAGTCACTGGTCAGCTATTCAACTTCAATGCTATGCAACACATGTGAAGCAACAAACTTCTAATTTATCCTCAGCTTTTCTTACACTATACATGGGTTGCTTTTGTCTAGAACTCACATTCTTGACGTGAATTCAACTGTATTTTGATTGCTATCTGTAAACTACGTGTAGAGATGAAGTTTTGTCACTCCTATACCTAAAACCAATTTCCCATCTCTCAGGCAGTTATGCCTATTTGTGTCTAAATAGAGATGGGAGAAGGAAGGTATTCTGATGAGAATTAATACTAAGTGTTGAAGATTTTAGAAATATATATAGATATTAGATAAAACTTCAAAAAATATATAAGTTTTATCTAAGAAATATCTAATTCTACAGAAAATGGCCTCTAAAATTCATGAAAAACATAAAACATAGAAATAGGCATTTATAGCAGCCAAATCTCAAAAAAAGACATTTTCACCAAAAAAAAGTTTAAATATAGGCAAAAAAATACATTTATGGCATTTTGTCAGCTTCCGGGGCCCCTAATCATAAGAGTTTGATCTCAAAATGGTGCCACAGAATACCACAATAGTGTTGCAAACATGAAGTACAGAAACTTGTGCCACAACACTCCAACCCCTGTTCTGGTGCATTGATTTTCTGACGGCAAGAGTTCTGTGCCCCGCCCCCAAAGCAGAATGTTTTGCTTTGTTCTGCACAGAGTCCTCGGCTAACTGGAAATGTTCTGCAGTAAAAATCGCTATAATAGTGTTTTCTATACCTTTCTTAAAATTCTTCCAGATTTCGGCATATTATGCTCTGGGGTCTGTGGCATTCATTCATTGTATCATACTCAGACATAAAAAATCGGTATAGTTTTGGACCCCGGCCTGCTAATACCCTTATGTTAGGTGTAATTGGAGCTTAGCAAGTTATACAAAAATGTAGCAAAATAAAATCAATAAAGAGCATTTGATAAAAATCACCGCACCTGGCAGTCCAGTGGTTAGGGAGCTAGCCTCTGACTGCAGGTCTGCGTTTGAATCCCGGTTCGGGCATGGATGTCTGCCATTATTTATATTTCCTGTACAGATCTTACAAATTTCTTGGGAATATGCAATGATTACGTTATTTTGAAATTTAAAAAAATTTAAATTAAAAAATAAATGTCATGTCCAAAATTGGCAATTTTTTTATTTTTCGTCAAAATAAGATAAAATATGACTAGTAAATTGTTTTTGAAACATTGAAAATGATTTGGGAGGATACAGCAATGGGGTGCACAACCTTTTCTGTCTGCGGGCCAGATATGCATATTTTGCTGCTCGCAAGGCAAAAACTTGTATAGACAAGTATATATATATATATATAGAGGTGACTACAAGACCCTATTTTACAGGACATTCTCTTTTGGCAATCCAAACCTTTTCATAAAATGTCTTTCGTTCTTTTCCCTGTATTTTCAATGATGCATGCTTAAATTTTTATTCTTTACTGAAATCAAGAATTAATATTATTTTAATAAACTTTTGATTATATGATAATTATGACTATCATAATTATATAAATATATTATATGACTTGGCCACCTCGTTGGGCAATTTGCCTAGGCGTTCGTATTTATTATATAATGTATAACATACGCATCTTTTTGGTGAATTACATCTTAATCCATTGCGACTTGAAATAGTTCTAATAATACATACAGGGTGATTCAGAAAAAATGGGAAAAACTTTAAGGTGATAGTACACTCCAATACAAACAATTGTCATCAAAGAATGCATGGTCTCACATGAAACTCAAATGCTCAAGAGCGCTTCAAAACGGCGGCTCTGCAAATGTTAAAACTCCATTCCTGGTGAAATTTATCAAGAGAAAAAACACCATGCATGCAAATGTAATCTGGGGAAAGAAGAAACTGTGCAAATCTCGTCAGTGAATAAAAACGTAGGCGCCAGCGACAGGATGGTTGCACGTTGGAATAACTTCACAACAGTTGCAACATAAGGGATAATGGTGCACTTTAATAATACTGAAAGAGCAGACATGTATGAATGAAATGCATGTTTGCGTAATGAATGTGTAAATGAAATGCATGTCTGCTTTTTCACTATTACTAAAGTGTGCCACATTATCCCGTACATTACAACTGCCTGCTATACGTTAGAGGACCCAGTCACTAACATATAGCAGGATAACGACCAGCCTTGTGGTGCCACACCTAACCTAATCTGGAAGCATGGCCGAGGACAGTGAGGGTGATTCTGATGGCGTGGAAGATTTAATGAAACGGGGGCGAGGGAAATCTACATATAAAGCTGAATATAGCATTTGCATAAGCAAGAAATTTGTATGAGCTTGAAACTGTTTTTCTAAAACTGAATAAAAAAAATATATCAGGCTGATGCCAGAAGAGCATGATTATCATGTATGGCAAAGATGATGGAACGCACAACCAGTTTGTCGATTAAGTGCTGTTCTTCACAGAGAAACCTGTTTCATAGTAGAAAAATAAACCACGGGTAGGTCAAGAGCTATACAAATTTTACCATTAGCAACTAATCTGACAACAATCTGCAGACCCATCTGGCAACTAATTTACTCTTCGACCCGAAAATAGCACACACACACAGTTAATGCTTCTAATTTTTTCTCTAAAATTAAGAGAAAATCTTATTTTCAGCTAAACAAGGACAAATTTCTAAAAATTCCAGAGAGTGGGAAGGATAACAATTTTTGGAGTCTCCTACCTAAACCTGGAGTGTCTGAATAATCAATATTGACATGACATGAAAAAGATAAGTGCCATAATGTAGCATGATAATTCACTATATATATTTTCAGCAATTTATAATATAAACAAACCTGTATAATGTAAATCAGATTAGACGAAGAAAAAAGATTTATAATATTTTTCTTATCAAATAAAAAAGAAAGACAAAAATAGATCGGTTAAGATTTTATCCACTACAAAAACTCAGCACTTACTGTTCTTCTATATTCCTCCATGGAATGCTCGTATTGCAATTTTGCTTCTAATTGTCTTTCTACATAAGGTTGCTTATCGTCATCTGACATACTCCGCCATCGCTCACCACCTACAACCATGAAACGTATACCAGTTTTACATACGTGATTCTTTTTTCAGTTTCAGTGGAAAACAATTATAACAACACCACTATGATAATAACCATGTCAATTAAAGTTTGCTTCGACACATTTCCATGTAGAAATGATGGAAGAAAAAAAAAATTATCCAGGACTAGACAAACCCCAGATTGCGACTCAAAAATTGGTATTAGTACCTAAAATTTTTTCTTATATAGTTACTAAATTGTAGGCTGAGAGTAGTGAATTGCCCTGAAAAAGTCAAAAGAAAAATTATTTTAGATCTTTTCCCCTTCGGGTAAAATTTTTTTTGGCACCAAAAAAATTAAATTGTTCTGGTGCCTAGATTTTTTTTTTATGATTTATCCAGCCTTGGCTTATTCTGAAATACAGGTAGGAATTCAAATACAGTGAAAATCCTATACAATGATATTACTCTAGTCCTGATGCAGTTTGCAGTGACGATATTCCATCAGTAACAGTGTTTCTTCCCAAAGTGGGAAATATCGCCTCCTGGTGGGAGATGGAATGCGGGGTGGGAAGTGACAAAGTCCATTTCAGAACAGTTTTGGAACAGCAAAATATAGGATTCGGAGCAGATATTTATACATTGGAGCAGCAACATTAACAAGAATATGTTCGTTAATCCTCACCCCTTTTCAAAATAAAACAACTGCACTGTTTTGTTATCAAACATCTTTTCACCAGCTTGTTTTTTGTTTTTGTTGTTTCAGGCTTTTGACACCTTTGTTTGAAAGAGCGGCTGCGAAATTTTTTTGCACCAGTCTATTTAAGATGATTCTTGCTTACTGAGGTTGCTGTCTGGAACAGCAGCACTTCAAATGGGCTAAAAAAAATTTTTTATACTTGGAAAGAAATTGTTGCAAAATGGGAGAGAATTTCCCAAGAATCAACATGATGTTTGGTGATTCAGCACTCATTATTTGGCGAGATTGGCAATCTGACTCGTTATTTGGCGATTTAACAAAATTATCGTTATTCGCCAAAGTTTCTAAATTAGTATTGGTAATTCGGCGGACATGCTCTTTTTACTCCGGGAATGAAATTCGTTTTCACGAAACATCGGGATTTGTCACAATAACGATTGACTACAGTAATTTCTACTGCTTCCGGTGGAGACTTTAAAAAAAAAAAAAATGGGAACTGACTCATATTTGCGCTTTAAAGCTGAAAGACAATTGCAAACCATCTTCAGTTGCATGATCACAGATATTATCTGGGTTTCAAGATGGAGGGGCTGATAGTTTAAGAGAGTACAGCGGAATAAAACACACACTTCTCGGAAAGAATCGTTTCCCGGCAAGAAGGAACAAAAGTTTTTTGGCGCCTTTCGAAAATTCCGGGCATGCTGAAGCAAAATTTGCTATTTTGGCTATTTGGAGCAGAAAAATACAAAGATATACTATTCGAGCAGGATAGCGCAAGATGTTAATTTTTGTGCAGTGTGGCACAGAGTTCCCACCCGTCACTGTATAAATACACAGTATTTCATCCATGATAATAACTTTCATTTTGATCCTTTGTCCAAGAAAAAGTTCAATGCTCCAGGGGCAATGTAATTTTTTTTCCCCACCACAATTATGGTAAATTTATCTAACCATATTATTTCATTAGCTTCTCACCCGTTCAATCTCCCCGGCCCCAAAACAGAATGTTTTGCATTGCTATGCAATAAGCCCCGGGCTGACTGTAATGTTCTTATGGTAAAAACTTCCATATATAATAGTATTTTCTACACAAAAGAGTTCTGTATTCTTCAAACTCTTCCCAAAATTGTTCTGCCATGTATGTCACAATTTTTAGGTATATTCTGCTTTCTGTCTCACTTCTTTGCAAAGGAATTAGAAGGCCAGAGAAAAAATTTTACAAACTCGAAAATGCAGGCTGTATATATCAATATTTCAGTAGATATTTTCTCAGGTGGGCAATACAACAGAAATTATGGTAATTAAGAATTCAGGATTTCTCTGTACTTGTCTAAAATGAAACAAAATAGATTAATTACTTACCCAATTTAGCCATAGCTGCCACACCACCTTCTGGCTCTTTTCCAGCCATTTCCTTGCGAAAGTCTGCCATGAAAATCATGAAAGCAGTTCCTGGCCTTTTAGGTTTATTAGCATCACGAGCTGGCTTGTATATCTGCATCTAAAGTTAAGTCAAGAATACATGTGAATGAATATTCAAGCCATCACATTCATTCAAATTCAACTAAAAAGCTCTATTTTGTATTCAATAACTATGTATTGTCTCTGTACGTATAAATCAGGGTTGGCAGGTTTTTGACGGTTTAAACTGTCGCACCAAAAACCTCAAATATTGCTTTTTGATTTTTAAAATTCCTATTGGAAATGCACATGTTAATTGTGTGTAATGTTTAAAATGACAATGTTAAACAAAGAATAAATACTTAATGATTGTAAAATAATTTTCTACTCCATACAGAATTATTTTGGACAATATGTATATTTCACCAGAAAAAAAATTTATAATTTGAATAAAGCATAGCATAAAAGCTGAAGTGAAAACTATGGAGATTCGATATTCAATTTAAATTGATTCTTTACCTTCCGAAATTTCTTCAACTGCTTCTATATGTGTATAGATATAAACACCTGCTGTACTCTTTTTATAACAGATCAGTGTTTAAAAAACTCTTTTACACCATATATGTATAATGTTAATTTCAGTTATTAAATTACCTAGATAATCATTGAGAGAGATACTTAAAGCAATGTCCTTATTGTGCATAATGTTAGTATTTTGATTACTAGATATATTATAAGTTGTAGGACGGAAATGTCCTTTAGTTTGGAAGCGTTCTTGTTGTATATGATGCTTAAGAAACTCCAGCAGCTTATTCTTTTAGTGCAAAAGTAAGAATATCAAAATTTGACAATGATACGGTATATTTACTAGCATTTATGTGACTGCAATCGTTGGTCTTCCAATTGAAGCTGTATCTGAGCATGCAAAACAATGCTTTGGGTATAAAGTATTGCCAACTCTGCTTTGATTAAAAACACTCTTTGAAACTTTGGATTTTAAACAACCAAACCAAACTATTTTTAAGTGAGAATAAACGAGTTTAATTATTGTATTAACAGATGTTATATGAGAATTTTTATATGAACTAAAACTTTGGGCAGATCACAGAATTTATAATATCTAAATAGATATTCTATAACTCAGTAATTATAATTCAACATATAAAGCACTTTAATCTACATAAAAGTGTTTTATTATTTAACATATCAGGTTAAAAAAATATTCGACAACATTGACAATAAGTTATTAACTGTTTTAATACTGAGATAGTTTCTGAGGCCAAAAATCTAACACCGATGCCCTATCACACATATTTTGAATAAACAGCTCTATTTTGCTTACTAAATTGAACACAGGTAATCAGTAGGTAAAATAAATTATAAAATATAATTTTATATGTTCTAGACTTTGTATTGAAAAATTCAAAATTGCAAATTAAAATTTTTTGTTTTAATTATTGTAATAAATTGTTTGAAAATAGAATATTTTAATAAGCAAAAAAGTAAGTTTTGCATCATGTTATATACTTATGTTCAAAACATTATTCAACAGCATTCATTTAGGTTTTTGACAAATTATACCAGTTTTTGACACTTTTCATGTAAAAAAAAACCCAATCCTGGTATAACTGTTTTTCTTTTTAAACAGCCAAATTTTCCAAATGCCAAGCATAATGAAATATTACACATATATTTTTCTTCCAGTTTATATTTGTATCCTTTGACAAGAACCTTATTGTATGCAAAGTGTAAACTACATGAATCTTTATTAAATGTGGTACTGCACTGAAAAAAATATATTTCACAATATAAAAATAACTATATTCTAAATTACAACATATAGTAGCTATCATTGGTTTTGGATATTTTTTTAGTAAAGTCTGAATTTCAGAAGAAGTAGTAGGTTCAATCAGGTTCCAATGATTGAAAAAAAACATTATCTATGAGACTATGTTCTGTTCAAGACAGGTTTCACCGTATATTAACACTGTTTAGGGCAGATTCTGAGTACTGTATTCACTTGAGCAAAGAACAAGGTTCTCATTCAATTTCCACAGCTTCAAAAATCTAGGTTGTCTGAAGATCATGAGCAAAGGATTAGTTGCATAATTTTTTTTAAATGTCTAGAGACAGCTCACACTGCAATTATATTACAACCATTTAACCATATATGCACTTTGTACACATTCCAATGTGGAATTTCTAACGAATTGGTACGAATGCATGTTCTGTGTCTATGGCAAGGCCATAGCATGCTTTCTTGGAATCCTGGGGCACCCCCTGAAAGATTTTATGACAAACACATAGGGGACCCCCCATTTTGCTCGAGGCAAGGTTGCCCCAGTCTAATTACAGGCCTGCTATGTGTCCCTAACATAATGTTGTCAGAGGTGAGCTTGTTTCTTGTTCTTGCTGGTACAGCCATATTTTTTCGTCTATTTTTTGAAGTGAAAATAGTAAATGCTTGAATATCCACATGATCATGGTGAAGTATCATACTGTAGGTCTGTGTGCTCTCTGCAGGAAGACTTTTTCAAATGGGAGACAGGCTCTCATCTGTGACTCGAGGTTGGAAAACTGCAGAAAACTAACTTCAACTAACCATCATAGCGTCGTCAATCAGGTTCGAACTTAGATCCTTGTGGTTAGAGTAAAGCACGATACCCACAGGATGGCCCAGTTGCAATTTTAGCTCGCTGCTGGGCCAATCTTTAGAGGTGCATCACGTGGCATTTCAAATGCACACAACAGATCAGAGGACAAGTGAAAGTTAAAAAAAGAGGAAGGTCTGTGTATATAGACGAAAGATGATTAATCACAAAAATGTGTGTTTGCCTTAATACATGAATTTTATGTTTTTGTATGGGAATTGCCAAAATAAGGACTAGCATTAATAAATCTAGTTTTCTTTATTTTAATCTCTAAAAATCATATTCCGTCTTATACATGAGATCGCTCTAAATACGAGTAAATATGGTATATTTTTTCACCAAAACCGGAAAAAAATAGCTGCTCCTCCCTCGCAGAACAATGAATTTAACTTCAAAATACAATCACCAGCTACCATTTAAATGTTGAGTGCAACCTGAAACATTTTTTTATTCCTCACAATGTAGTTCAAAATGGTTTTTCATTCTGCTGATGTGACCCAGAAAACCAAAAAGCTTGGACACGCTTGTTTTCGATCCATACATAGTCTAACTTCAGTACCTTTTAGAAGCACAGGGAAGACAGAGTTGACAAGGTTTTGGACAGAAGGGTTTTTACCGTACTGTCCAAAGCCTCCAAATCAAATAATAAACTTTATACTATACAAATTATATTATGTTATTAATTACACTAAATATAAAATTTTGAAATTCGAAACAATATGTAAAAAGATTGTACAACTGATATCAGGCTATCAAGCTATGGGATTGCATTCAAAACTGAACTGTCTTGAGGTTAAACAATTAGATTTATTGAAACGTGAAAGATACAAGAATAGGATAAAAATTTAATCACATGAAAATTAGAAAAATGCAACAGATATGACTACAGAATGAAATTAAACGTATGTAATAATCAAACACTAATAATCAAGCTCAGCTGGGCCTCTCAACATTCGATAACACATAACTGATTTAGCTGCCCTATCTGTGCCAAGGTGATTTCTAAGATTACAAAATTTAAAAACATTCTTTCAATTTATGCATAACTTGTGGGACATGAAAAAAAAAAAATGTGTTAGGACAGTCTTTTGTTAAGCTGCCTTCTTCCAGTGTTTTTCTGACTGATGTGATAGGATTGTATATATAGCTTGAATTTATTTAGTGAAATATTAGGTTCTAGCCTCATAAGAGAAACAATTTAAATTTAACAACAATTTTTTGGGATCTCAAAGTCTTATCATATAGGCATAATCTGTGTTTGTGAAATTGTGTTCTGTGGCCTCATTTTGTTCAGGTATTTTCCTTTATTTAAAATTAGTATTTGAAATTAAAAATGAAGAATTTAAAATAGTAAGTTAACTTAAAAATTAAAAAAAAAAAAAAAACCATTCAGAAAGTCAAAATAGAACAATTTGCATTGAATAAACACTACACCATTGATATATTTTACATCATTATAATGTTAATCTTATCAAAAAAATAATATTTATGTTGAGTTTCATAATAATGCAGTAATTATAACTGACTATGCATATTTGGTATCTTCAGTATAATACAGAAAAATATTCTGACAGATTCGGCGGGGTTTCGGACAAGCCACTGTCCTAAATACAGTAGCTGATTCACAAATGAGAAATAAGATGCGAAGTAGGAATAACATTTATAACAAACTAAAAAATTGAAAACCGCGTTTATTTAAATAGTTATATGATCCCATGTATCCTGTCCAAAACCCCAACCCTGATTCAAGATTGTGAGATGTCAAATATAGGTAAGTAAGGGATCAAAGATCAGGCAATGGGGGGAAAGTCCGGATATTATATTTCTTTCAATATCACAGAAGACTCATTTCTTTTAGGCCGGGATTACAATATAAAAGTTTTAGAAAAAATTTCTAATAAAACTTGAAAAATGCACCCAATAAGTGTATTAAATACATTTGAACTAATGTGAACAATACTATTATCCGTTGTTTTATTTCAAGTTTTGTAAAACATCTTTTATCAGACTTTTATAGTGCATAGCTGCCAACTTTTGAAAATGAAAATTCGGGAGATTTTCGCGCAAACCCGTATTTTATCCTAAAACCACTCCCTAATAAATACAATAGGGATTTTCCAAACATAAAAGTTAAAGCGTAGGGAATAAAATCCCTACTCAAAAACTGAAGTTAAATTAAAATAGGGATTTTACACACATGGAAGTTAAACCCTTGGGAATAAAATTCCTACGCAAAAAACAAGTGAAATTGGAGGTCAAAACTTCAATGATGTAAAAATAAATATTGTGTTCAATCAGAAACACTGTGAACAAACATTCTGCGCGAATGACCCCAAAATCATTGGAAGATGAAGGAAAATACCGTCAATTTTTGAAGAACACTGACTTTTTGTGACACTTGCTTGTTTTTTTTTTCATTTCACATGAGTGATGATGTCACTCTTTCCACCATGACCTATATCCGTAACACAACTTGTACAAAAAGGGAAAGTCGGCCCTCTTCTGGAACGTTTGATGAAAGGAAATTCATTGGAATAAGTATCTTTAAAATTGATTAAATATATTTTTGCTCATCAGTATTCATGCTTTGTTATATCGCACGTACATAACTTCAACAAAAGAATTTTTGACCATATGAGCGTCACTATAATCTTCAATTATTATCCAGGACTATTGGCTGCTAAGCCATTCCCCTGCACGATAAGACAAACAACTTTCTTGTTACCATCAGAGGGTTTGTAAAACTTCCTTAAAAAGGGTATTTCCCCATTTACGACGTGTGACATCATTTCGAAAGGGGAAAAAAAAGAGGCTTCATGCCCCACAAGAAATTTCTTAGGGATTGTTTTCATAAGCGGGGATTTTTTTTTAATGAAGTAGGAAATTTTTTAGGGACAATTATGGATTTTTGTGATTTTCGTAAAAATTCGGGAGATTTAAGAACTTTTTGGGAGGTCGAGCGATGAAGCTAAAATTCGGGAGACTTGGCAGCTATGATAGTGTAATGCCTGCCTTAAAAAGAGATGATACAAAAAATATGTCAGCATCTTTACATTTCCTCGACACGAGAAATCTACAATCATGGGTCGCAAGAGTTTAAGAGGAAAATATTTCTAGATAACTACAGAAAATTACATTGAATTAATGCGCACAAATGGTTGGTTTTTTTTAATAAAGAAGCTTATTATATCATAGTTTTATGATACACAAGCATACCAATCACATTCATTCAACAATAATTATAATAAATTTCATAACATTTTATAAGTCGCAAGACCTTCATAAAGCAGATTACAAAAATAAAATGCCCAATATTACAATAAGAAATCATACTAACTTCGCGTTGGTA
This sequence comes from Pholcus phalangioides, assembly GCF_987345545.1. NCBI lineage: Eukaryota > Metazoa > Arthropoda > Arachnida > Araneae > Pholcidae > Pholcus > Pholcus phalangioides. Next base: position 12,724,324 of record NW_028301605.1, read on the forward strand.
ACGTTCCTTGTCACGAGCAGCAGAATCGAAAAACGGTTCTTTTTGCTCATCTGTCATGGAATTCCATTTCGCGGCGCATTCTTTGCCAAACTCGCCGATCTATTGAAAGACGAATAATCAAATCAAAATCAGCAAACAGAAAACATGAATAACTTGCAGAAATATCTTAGTTAAAATATAGGATTCTCCTCGCTCCCAGCGAGCTTTTCAAGTTACCTACCGAGTCCATAGGAGCGACTCTAAACAAGAACACCAGGCTTTTTCCCTCTTCCCCACCTAGACACCTGGGGTTCTTTCCACATATATATACACATTTCTGGAACATTAACACATTCACTACCACCATCTCCAAAGCAAATGCTTTGTCCTCAGCTAACTGAAAATGTGTGTGTGTTCTGCAGTAAAAATTCTCATAACTGTTTTCCCCACACAGATGAATTATTTTTCCTACATTTTTTCAGAACTTTCTGCAGCAACACTACTTGTTCTGTGATGTACGTCACAGTTTTGGGTATGTCCTGCTTTGCTCTCTAACCCTTTCAGTGGTATGCCCAAAAATGTTTTGGGACTTTTGCGCAGAGTTAAACAAAACCAATGTGGCTGAGTTATAAAGTGTAACGAAACGCGAGTGTAAATAGAATCCCAGTGAACGCTCATTGAAAATAATGAACTGTATTTTCTGAGTATGAAGAGGATTTCACAAAATTATGTAAAGTAGAAAATCGATTAAAAACATGAAATGCAATTGAATGTTTGTTAAACTTATCACTAAACATATGGGGGGGGGGGGGGTCATTGTTATGAAATTGCCATAAATCCTGTCAGCAGTTTAGGCAAAATATATTGGATAGAGTTTTTAGTCATTTTCTATTTATAGTCATATGTCTGACATGTTAGTTCTATTTTCAGTTCTATTTAGATTTCTACAAATCTATTTTAGATTTTTTAAAATTTGCGTGAACTAGAGATGTGAGGTCAGAATATTCTCCCGGATGTAAAAATTATGGAATAATTGGGAAATGTTTTTCTTTTAAATAATTGAAATATAAATCAGTTTTCATTGCCTGAAACATTTACAACAAAACAATTTTTGGTATAATCACCCCCAATGACAACTTCTAATTCGAGAATATTCTCTAGGTCATGATGAGAGGTTTTAAAAGTTTGGTTACGAAATTTTAGAAACCTTTAAATTAAGGCCGGGATTACACTATAAAATTTTGATAAAAGATCTTTTATAAAACTAAAAATACAACCAATAAGCGCATCGGTGACATTCGAGCAAGTACAACCGGTGATATTTATGAGTGGTTACCGGTGAGTTTTATCAAAGAGCTTTTACAAAACTTTTATAGTGTAATACCAGCCTAAAACCTTAAAAAATATTTTTAAAATTAGATAAATTTTCAGAAATAAGTTCAAAACAAAAGAAATTAAACCAAAAGTTTATTGATAAGCTGGGTTTATTGGAAGCTATTCTTATACAGTCACCTTCATTCTAAGATACAGAACTGTTGTTTTCTTCAATGCACATACGTTTAAATTCTGTACCACTCACATCTCTTTAAAAGTTATGCAATTCAGCTCTTGTTGGCTTAATTTTTTTGCTTTCAAACTCTAATATTGTGGTATAAAAACTTCAATATTCCCATCTTCTTGACAGGAAGAGAGACAGGGACAGAATATTCTCTCAAAGGACTACTATTATAAATTACTTATATTCCTTAATGTTCTTATCGAAAATAATTATTCTCAAGTTATTTATCAAGATTATTTATTATAATACATGTTATTATATATATTCTTGATAATACTCTCTAGAAAGATTTCGAAATCTGAAGAATATCCTCACCGAAGAGAATATTCTTGAATATTATCTGGAAGGACTATTATTGACTTCAGAATAGGCCTAATTATTTTCTATAAGAATATTCCCCAGTAATTTATAATAGTCCTTCCAGAGAATATCCTCAAGGATATTATATGTAACTGTATTGTATAAATAACAGGAGAATATTCTCATCAAGAATAAGAAAAGAATATTCTTAAGTTATTTATAATAGTAGTCCTACCTGAGAATATTCTCGAATATTGTCCTTGATAAGATTATTCGAGAAAATTTGACATCTCAAGTGTGAACAAAACTTTTTTTTCCTTGAGAGGGAAGAAAGGTATTTTCTTCCTTAAGAAAATGTCTTTCTTCTAACTATTTTTAAGCCTATTTTTTAAATTATATAAAATAACTACCTTAAAACAAAAATGTACAGTTAAGTGTCTATATATGGAACAGCAGCCTCACTTGGGACGATTTCAGACGTTTTGTTTTAATATGTTGGTAGCCATGACAGTTGTTGCAAGTAGTTACAGGTCATCACGTTTGCTGTTGTATTAACATTTCGTGATAGTTTCAGTAGAGTAGAACGTGTTTCAGTTGAGAAAAGTTTACCCATATGTTTTTCTGAAATTTTTTTTTTTTTTTAAAATGAACTATACTAGGGTTTGTACCACAATTATATTTCGACACACTGGGTTTCTATAACTTACAGCAATATTTCTCTCATATAAAAGGTTTCATCTTTTTTTGTCCCCCCTAATTGTACAGCAGAGCTTGAGTATAAAAAAAAAAAAAAAAATCAGTTTGTCAAAACTTGGAACACTATCCCATGTAAAGCATTGTTATAAAGTTAGAAAATGCATTGCCATGTTTTTGAATGTTTATACATGACCTACCACATGTAAAGTGTAATCAGATTCCTTGATGTAAACAACCCCCCCCCCCTTTTTTTGCTACTTCAGATAGACAGTCTGTCTACAAGAACTTACTGTCTATTTACAAGAACTTACATGAACAAAATAGACCTGTTCTTGTTTCCTGATGTTGATAACATTGATGAAGTTTCAATAAATGAGATAAAAGAATTATGAAACCTCTTAAGACCTGACATCAATGGAAGTAAAAAAAAAAAAAAAAAAAAAAAAATACAAAAACGTGAATACTTTTTTTTAGCAGCTATTGTGTTGCCTTAAATAACAACAATGGATCTAAGACACTTGATAAAAACATTCTTTTCTTGATTGAGTTTAATGTCCTTTTTTAAAATATACAATTGAAAACTATTTTCAATCTATAGCATATTTTAATTTAGAAACTTCTATTATTTCTGAAAAGCACGTCTCACATAACCAGTTTTGAAATAACATGTAAAACGTTTACGTAAAATATGTCTTTTTCTTGGCACTAGGTAACTAGAAGGCAGATTTTGATCCTAAAATGGGATAACAATCTGTTACAGTCCAGAAATCTGGCTGGACTGCAACATTAATCAAGCTGCAGTAATGGTTCATCAAAAGACTTTGCTTTACTAGAGTACCCATCATGCTCTATCAAAACAAAAGCAAACTATAAAATCGGCTGTACACCCCGCCTATAAAATTGACCAAACAAATAATAGAAATAAATTTTGAAAAAATAATACTGAAGGAAAAAAAAAAAAAATGTTCAGGGTACCAGTGCTTGTCCAAGTTCAAAATGAGCTACTAAAATAGATGGAAGATGTTGTGTGAACCATAAATATGAAGTTAGTGCTGAAATAGGCAAAATGCCATGTGGGATCCCGTAACATGGCTAGAGTCAAATTTATTTTAAGTAGTTAAGTATTCATTTTAAGTAGACTCAAATTTATATCAAGTTTTAAGAGTGTCCTTAAGATTTTTTTTTTGGATCTTCTGGTTGACAATTTTTGATAATTTTCTATTAATTTTTTAACGAGTACTATAAGAATGATCCAGAATAAAATTCAGGAGTGAACTAAATTTTTTGGAACCAAGCATGCTTCCCAACAAAAAAAAATCCTAAATAATCTTTTGCTTCTGACTTGGAGCTCTTTTCCCACATTGGTAGACAAGCTGACACGACTTCTGAAGATTTTGCTGGAAAAAGTATGCAAGACTTCAATTTTGCAAGTCTACATATTTTTCCTAGCAAATACATTTAAAATCACTGCAGGTTTTCAGTGATGTTTTTCTCGCTACGGGTTATTTTATAATTTCGCTGACAATTCACAATATGTTTGACAAGAATTTATGATCAAGTTTTCCTATAATTTTTGTCGATCACATATGGTCACCCCTAATCAGAATGAAATAATAACCTCATGCACAGTATTTGATTATATCTGATATTTAATTTTTTCATCAGAAAAAGGTCTTGAACACAAGTGGTAATAATGACAAAATTATGCAGAATGTGTAGTAGGTTTGACTATCTCTTTAAGACCCATTCATTATTTTGAATTTTCAAAATGTTTTTGCATTTTTGATACTCAAAATGTTTTCTGTTATAATTTTTTTGTACAGGAAGAAAATATAATTCACTACAAATTTCTTCAGCCAAGATGATGCAAAGTATATCCATCTTCACACACAAGTTTTCCCAGAATTTTATTGCTAAAATTTATGTAATAAAATCACTTTTCCCAGAGGAAGTTTCTCCTGGAAGCCATATTAAAAAAAACCCTGAAAGTGTTCAACTTTAAATTCTGCGATAAAAGCCAGCACCAGAAAAAGTTCATATTCACCATATTTCTAACTCAAAACTTACACAATCCTTTAAGTGAGGGGCTTGACTCCCAGAGATCTCAAAAGAAAAATTCTACTGTGAGAAAAGGCAACTCACACATTTGTGGCACCAGGGTCTGAAAGGATAAACAATGTTCCCAGCAAAATCTGCTTGCTCATTTCCAGATCAAAACTTCGGAAGAAATAAATATAATTGAAAATCTTAATATTTTAGACCTTTTTTTGCCTTTCAGAATTTACCCCCAACTTTTGCCAAATATTTCACATTTTCCCTGACTATTTTTAATTTCTCGGATTTTCGACTTTCCAGGTCACTGGGAACCCTGATACATCAATTTATTACCATATTATAAAACAGCTTGGCAAATTGAGAAAATATTTAGGCCCCAGCCAGATTTCTCAAGAGCCAAGCATAGTTAGTTCTCAATAAAAATTATCCCGAATAGCATTTATTCAATTTCTTGCCAGACCCCTTTACCCATGTTGGGAGAAGTGCTGCCATGAAGGAATAATTTGTGTCACTCTGATTAACCAATTACACATAAAATTTTAAGCGCTCATTCCAATTTTCTAGTTGCAAATGTCAACTTGATGCCTGGGGATATGTCAAGACCTGCTCTTAAAATAAATCACAGAAAATAAAAATCAAAAATTTCAATATATCAACAACTCCAGGAGAACCTCAGTTATTGAGACATCTGCGAGAAATACAAATTCAAAAGATACAAAACTTCTAAGTTATCTGGAAAAATTTATTTATTGGGCTGAATTAATCATAAAAACAAATATAAGCTAAAAGCCATTCTATTCTGAAACCAGTCACCTGGACAAAAACTTCTAAAAGCTAAATCTTTAACCCCTAGACTGCAGAAATCTCTCAAAACGCCTGCATAAAAAACCCTTTTTTCAGTTATATTTTGTGATAGATGGCACTCAAACTCATGTATTGCAAATACAATGCGAAACTTGTTTAATAAAAACAATGCATAGTGAAACCTGTTTTCGGCTGAATCAAAAATTAGACCCTTCATTGATTAATGCTTGTGCATCTTTATAAAATAGGGACCTGTCTGAAATGGAATATTATTTTAATTTTGACGTTTCGTACAGGTTCCATTGCATAACGTCATTTTAAGAACTCCAAGTTAAAAAGAAATTCAGATCATCACAGGATGATTGAGCAGGCTACTACCCATTATATGTAGATGATGGGAACACTACGAGGTTTAAAAAAAAAATGCTGCGAGTACCCAGATAACCAGTTAAAGAAGATTGGCCTTCTCAAATGAAATTTGCACAATACATATTTAGTAAGAATTATTTTAATCAATACAAAAAAAAAAAATCTGTACGCTGATATTACCTTGGGTATTTCTCGTCCACTCCTTTTCAACTCTTCCCGGTACCATTGGGTGAAATGAATATATGCTGTTGTAGCCCGTTTCGGGGGAGGAATACCATCCTTATTTAACTTGTACTTCTTCTTCGATTTCCCTCCTCCGGTATGATGGTGGTGTCCGCCGCCATGGGCACCATGATGGTGTACATTAATGGCATTACCAGTATTTGCACTACTGCTCGTGGAGCCTATGGCGCCACCATACGAATAGTAAGCGTTACTGTTACCTAAGGAGGTCCCCAGACTTCCTGCTGAATATCCCTGATTAACTGAGTTCACAGAGAGGTTTAGTGCAGCAGGAAGTGCTGGGATTTGTGCCATAGCTGAATGCAGAGAAGAACTGTTCGCCGCATTCACAGCTGCAGCATGCTGAGCCATCGCCTGCTGATAGTCGTATTCTGTAGACAAAGACATGTTCTGATGGCGAAAAGGTAATCCATCTGCAAAAAATTGAAAATCACATAAACCAAACTGAAATTTGTGCATACTATTTCACAAATAAAAAAAATAACCCATAAGTTATAGCACAAGGATTGCTTGCATCCTGGAATCGCGGGGGCCCAGTCAAGAAATAATAATGTCGTTTGCGTGCAGTATGGTCTGTCTTGTAACTATCCTTGGTTCAATGTGCACCCCCCCCCAATACTGGAAAATATGTGAGAATCCCATCTTTTTTTTAAAACCTTTATACATCCTCTCCACCACCTTAAAGACATGTTGGTGAGCAAAACCTTCTTTGGCCCAGACAGATGTAATGTCAATCAAAAGAATAAAGGAGCCTTTCACATTGCAGGTTGTTGTGCAACTTGGCAAATCAAAGAAAAATCTAGGCGCAAGCCAAATTTCTCAAAAGTAAAACGTTCCCCCCAAAAAAAAAGACATAAAATGATTTGTTTCAATCTTTTTTAAACTCAATGAACATCTTTTTTTTTATGTTGGCAGACATGCATTCTAAAAATTTTGTATTTCCCTCAAACTTGAATTTAGCAAGGGACGATTCTCATTGTACCCACTCACTGATGAGCGGCCTAGGTTTTCTGAATACTGTTCAACAGTGGTAAAAAGAAATGTACAGAATATTCAGTCTCATTCTCTTCACGTTCTCCTAAAGTGATCCTTTCACTTTTCCTGGGGTTAGTTCATCCTGGATTAACGTATGCTACAGTATAAGGTTTTTTGAGACCATACCTACAGAAGAACATAGACTTGGTTGAGGGGCTTGCAGAGAAGAGCTATGCGTGCTCTTGCTCGCATACAAAGCTTGAGCTATGAAAAGAGACTTGATTTCTTGAATATGTTTACACTGGAGGAATGCAGGATACGATTGAGGTGTTCAAAGTTTTCAACCAGATGAATAGGATGAGACACGAGTTACTAATACATTGTTAATCGAGAAGTATGATGAAAGTAGTGGGGTAAAATCTATACCTATCCACATTCAGATACAAGACCCATAATTTTTTTTCCCTATTAGGCAGTGTATTATTTTATTATTGGTTTTTATTACTCTTTTTTCGAATTGCTGTAATTTTTTTTATTGCTCTTATCGTTAGGTAGCTGTATTTTTCACATCCGTATTTTTTTTTCAGTCACCTTGTTGGGCATTTTGCCTGTTGTGTCCTTTGTATTTGTACGAGTGACATTAAATGCAAATACCAAATTTTCAGTCATCCTAAGGAAAAAATAAACATTTTAGCACTTGCTATAGATAGGATAGTTCATCTCCAACTGCTGCTGGCCGGTGCCATTCCAGTGATGCCGATTATTAAGGTTGAAAGAATGCTGCAATTTCAATCACTAGCACAAGTGATTCTGATTTTATTTATTTTTGCCATGAACTCTTATTTTTCGAAAAATTTATACCGTTTCAAAAGAATTTTTATAACTCCAAAATGGTTTCCAAAACCTTTCGTAACAAAAACCTATAATGAACCAATCGAAACCTCTCCCCATGATACCAAGATAATATATTCTGAGAATACTCTCCAATTAAAAAGTTATCATTACGGGGTGGTTATGCCAAAAACTCGTTTCAGACAGTGAACACTGAATTATACTTCATAATATAAAACAAAAAAAATATTTGAATTTAAAAAAAGAAAAATATCCGATTATTCTTCAATTTTTACATCCAGGAGAATATTTCTTATCTCTCATCTCTAACAAGGACAATGTTAATGGATAGAAGTTGCTACGAAATATTTTATTTTGTTTTTATTTAGCAAATCAAGATTTAAAAAAAAAAACCCGGACCATGAGTTTCTCTAATGCCAATCTATGTTAGACTTGAATGTAATTTTCATCAGAGGCCTCTCCAAGCACCTTTAAAAAAAACAAGGGCTTTAAAAATCTGGGAAAGGGGCAAAAATTAATCCCAGCTGTTATTTCTTGGGAGCTAAATGTTTATTTTCAACAGAAAAGATTCAAACAAATTTTTATTGGACTTTTTGGAGATTTTTTAATAGACCAATAATTACCCAAGGATATAAATTTGGAAAGCTTTGCCTCATCGCCCCAGACTCCAATTCAATAATCACCTGTATGAAGTTTTAAGTGCCAATATAAATTTTCTGTCTTGGTGAAATGGTACCAAGGATTTGACAAAACATGGTAGAAATAACCATGAAAAATATTTGGGTGTATTGATTCAAAGAAGGGAAAGAGTGAATGATGTTTAAAATTAAAGTCTTTCTTAATTCATATTTTTCAAATTGATAATCATGTTAAATGCGAGTTCATGGACCATATCTAGCAACTCTTCAGCCATGGGTTCAGCATTCATGTTCTGTGTGGTAGGGAAAAAAAAAAAGATTTAGACACCAGCCAAATTTCGTAAGAACCAAGCATTGATTTTTTCCCCCAAATAAAAACCAGTCCTATAAATTGTTTTTTAATTAGGGACTTAATGACCTCGTTCTATATCGGAAGACACTGTCATAAAATCATAAAAATTTAAGACGTCTCCCGCAGGACAAGGCTTGACAAATGAAACAAATCCAAGTGCCAGCCAAATTTCTTTGGGGCCAAGAATGATTTCAATTTCAGGAAAAACAGTCCTATAAACAGCTAGGCCTATTTTAAAACTTTTACAGGATTTTATACTCTTTTCCTATGTCAAAAGACTTTCTGAAACTGGGCAAACGTGTCATTCATTCATGGACCAGGGCTGGACAAATGGCAAAAAAATCTAGGTTGCAAATAAATTTTACTCGGGTAAAAAAGTCAGAAATAATGCTTCTGACTTTTCCAGGGATGGTGACCTTCTTTCATGTTGACAGATACGCCGCTTCGAATTCCAAACATTTTGTGCTGCTCTCAGCCTGTGATTTAGTAACTACACGAAGAAAATATTCAGTGCCAACAAATTTTTTTAGTCGCCATGGCAACCTCAGATTTATCCAGTCCTTATTTAGTAATCATGCTTTAGGTGTCCATACCCACCTTATAGCCCCTTATTCATACCCTTTTACAGCCCAGAAAATCTTATCGTTAAAAAATCGTACCTAGAAAATTTCATCTGTCAAGCCCTGCCCTAGAGCCTGATAAATTGACAAAAACTTATGGTACCATCCAAATTCATTAGGAGCCAAAAATACCATTTTCACAACCTTTTTTCAGACTCTGTGACCCCCTTTAAAAATCTGTACACAAACACCGAAATTTTTATTCAAAAAGACAAATGTATCTCAGCTGCTTCAGTTTGAACAATTTGACAGGTTTGCAAAAAAGATGGCACTTATTGCTGCGATTGACCACAAAGGATTTGACATTATCATTTAAGGCAAACTTAAGTGATTTTTCAGCGAATTTATAGTGTAAAACAAATGAAATTTTAGGTTAAATGTCCCGAGTATCCAGCTGGAGCCCCCCTTTAACCTCTCTTTGTGATACAGCGATGAAAACACTATTTTCTTAAAATCCATTTTTACAATTTTTCCTCGAGGATATTCACCTCAAATATTTTTTTTTATCGACTAATAAATGACAGTGATAACTATCACAAGTTTTTTTTTCATAGAAATTTCAAGCTACCAAAAATTAATCAATTAAATTAGTTCACAACCTTGACTGACCTGACTTTAAAAATAGAAGGGTAAAAAACCTCAAAATATGTCGCTCATATCTCATTTTATTAATATTTACGTCAATTAAAACAAAAAAAATAAAAATTCTTAAAATTAATAGAAAATGGGTTTGAAATCAAATCCCCCCCTCCCACCATCCAAGTACAATAGTTAACGGTTCACGCGGCCGTTAGGCCTATTTAGCCATCCACCATGACTTCATATATACAAGCGCGCTCATGAGGATAGATGGGGCCGACTGGAATATACACAAAACACAAAAGTTGTAATCAAGGAATTAATTTCCCTTTAAACGAGCACACGTAATATCCGAACACATTGCATATCTATAATTTTTTTTTTAATATTTTATCATTATATATAGGATTCATAATTTTTTTAAAGATAGCATGCGCCGTTAAACATCAAACAACCAACTAACTATCCGGCGTAAATAATATCCGTTATAAAAAATGCAAAAAAAGAAACATACACAAAACTTCAAGGTCATCCAATGAAAAATTTCACATAAATTCGGGTTTTCTTTTGTTTCCAGCGCCTAGGGTTAACGAGATATTTCTCACGAATCGACTATCTCCGAGAGAAGAAAAAAAAAAAAAAGTTGAGATGACTGGAAGTATCGCAGGCGATCCCGCAACAATTGATTATTTGAACAATTAAAACGAAAAACAACAATACTGCCAAGAAAAAACAACAACGACCCCCACCCTAATTAACGGACGGAGATTTCCCCCTTCTCCCATTGTTTCATAACGCGAACAGCATCCATGAGCGCGGGAAGGGGAAAGAGAAAAAAAAAAAAGGTTATTCTTCCTCTCCGCCACTGTGCGAATGTCAAAAAAATTTTCCTCTACAAACTGCACATGTGTGCCCAACACAACGACGCTAAACAATCGCAGACGACATTTCGTTTTAATGACATTCGTTCGTTAATTTCAAGCGATCGACATGCTCGGAGATAATTTTTTTGCCTTCGGATCGGCGATGGCTTTCTCATGCAAATGAATGCGCAGCTAACTTAACACAGCAAGCCACAAACCGTGCCATAACTCATAACAAAATGGCGGGAAAGGACACAGGCTTTAAATTTTAGATATTCGGCAATTAAAACGCTTTTAAAACCGTTTAAAAACGCCGATCGGCTACGGGATCGGCAACGATCGGTTACATAGAGAAACGACGAAGACATTACAAAGGATTTTACTCACCCATAATTTCAGTTTATGGATTCAAAAAATTATGTTTTTAATTTTACGCCAATGGATGCTACATACGACAAAGCGACGCTGTTGGTACTACATCTACAGTGTTGGATTTTGTACTCTCGAAACCGATTCTTTTCTCTTTTTTTTTTTTGACTGCGTGTGGAGGGGGAAAGACGGAAGGGGGGATTTTCATAATTTTTCATAAGCGCACCCTCGAGCTAAAAGACTTTTTATTTTAAAAATACATTTTCTTGTTTTGAAAGAAATTTAAAATTACGTTGAGGAATTTTATTTTTTAGAAAAATCATACAATTTATGGAAGAATTTTTATTTTAGTTATGTCATTAAAAAAATTCAAAAATCATATCTAAAATTATTATAAAAAATTGATTTTTCTTCAAATTAGAATTAAAACGTTCAGAAAATTAAGAAAAAAATGAACTTTCAAAACGTTTTTAATATATTAAAATAGTATATTATTTTTGTAAAAGAAACATTTTTTTTCGTTAATTCAACGTTCGAAAAGTTTGTGATGTTAAAAGATTTATACTTTTATTAAAACTTTCGTTAATGTTAGTTTTAGGTTTTTCTGTCAGTTCTTTTTAGAATTAAATATTCTAGACTTAAAAACATTCTAGATTTATATTTCGAATCAATTATTCATGAAAAAAAAGATAAAAAGTGGAACATGGCGATTGCCGACTCACGTGTATAGTCTGAAGCAAATATGATATCATCTGTTCGTTGAATAAAAATTCATTGAATTTATTTTGTTTTAATTTACAAAAAAAAAATTGTAATGTTGGAGGATATTTCTTTTCTTCATGAAAAATATTCACGTTCATCATGGCCAATTTTTTGCTAACATACGCGATCCTAGGTTCTTTTGCCTACATGCGTTTCAAAATTAGTCTTATTTAGAAAAGTAGAAAATAGTTGGGATGTTAAACAAAAAAAAAAGGTATCAATTTTTAAATGCTTGTTTTTTTTTTTCAGGATAATTTATTTCCTTCATAGCCTACTTGGTTTTAATTGGGCAGGTTCGTGGAGCACATCTGTTTTTTACATTTATCTTTATCTATGTATTGTTTTGAATTCCCCTGTGCAAATAAAGTTCAATATCATGGTCTTGAAATGTTACTACAATAAATATGGACGCTTTATTATTTATCCTCTTTGCAGGAGTATGAGGCACACACACACATGGAGATTGAAAAACTGACCAATGATAGGTGCTGTTTTATGAATGTTTTTCGTGATTTTAAATAAGAGCTTTCGAACGATTGATGAAATCAATAATCCATTTACTTGAATACCATACATTCTACTATAATTTTCGGTAGTATTCCGAGATCATGTTAGCTTTATTAGACCAGGGATCACCCACTTTACGATCAAAGACGTAATATTGCGTCCGAACGCCAGTGGAATAAATTCAAACAAGTCTATGTTTTCTTTCCTCTCTCCCCATCACCACGAAACTTTGTTGCAACCCTATGAAAGAAAGTCAGTTCTTTTCACCTCCGTTATGAGGAGGTAAAAGGATTCTATTCTAAGGTTAAATAGGTTCTACTATATAAAGGCACATATCAGTGGAAAGAAAAAGGTAGGCGAGGGTGAAAGAGAAATATAATTCATACCTACTGTCTCTTATCTGTAATATAAAAGAGAGTATAGTAATATATTGTTTTTTCCTTTCAGGTTTTTGTTCTTACTTTTCTATTTTTTTCCTTCCTTTTTCTAACATGCCATTACGTTAGAACAAGGTTACCAAGACTTGTATGGTATTTATCGTCGATTCATCAAACAGAGATCAACCGAATTTCTTGCCAATCGCTTGTAAGCGAAGCGGTTAAAAAATTATAGATTCCCCATTTATGAATTTAATAAGGGCAAAATTATCGTACAAAGGCAGGAAAGAGATGAAGGAAACGGATTTGATTTTCTTCAATCGTGATGAAGCTTTTATTTGGAAAGATCAAGAATATCCATAAAACGTCACCTGTCATTGGTCAATGCTTTTCAACATAGCAATGATAGTGTTGCTATGGACATAGATAACAAAACAACCCTTTACACACACAGTACTTGTGTTATGTTTTTCTCTACTTCTCTCAAGCTTCCTTCATTAGCTGTCATGATGCTAAGAAAGGCTTCTTTTTTGAAAAAAAATGTTATAGATTTTTAAAAGAAAATCAATCAACTAAAAATGGCTTCATCAAAGCCAAATATATCAGCTGGAGAAAAATGTCAAATACCTCCAGATACAAAACTGAGGCGTTTAAAGTTAGAACACTGGAGAAAAGTAGTCGGTATATTGTCAATTAACAATAGGTGGCAAGATGTTGCTAGTAAAATTAGAAAGCCCAGTGGCTATGAATTCTTATATTCCTCCGCGGACATTGAGTAAGTTCTGGATGGTTTCGGTTTTTTTTCTCTTTTTCTCCAACAAAAACATCAAAAATTCAAAAATTTCACGAAAAAGTGATAAAATATTGTATGATGTTAACATTAAATCTTCTATTTTCCATAGAAAAAAGAACACATCATGGAGTTTTAACTTTATAAGGAAGGAAAACTTTCTATAAAAGTTCCATATCATTTTTGCTTGCAATAATAACACACTGCACCATTTATTTATTATTTCCTACATTTATATTGCTGGAGAGAAGTTAAATATTCTTCTTTTTTTAATAAAGTGTAATTCAGCAGTCAACTCTAGATAAAGGGGGGGGGAAGAATCTACAGGGGGTGCATGAATTATAATACTTGTTTTGGAAACAGCATAACATATTTATTTTTTGCACAATAATAAATATGGTTGAAAAACAATCCTTTAAGCAGCCTTTAAACTTTTTCTGATCGGTATTATAACTGCCACAGCGGACATCTCTAAACCTTCTAGAAAAACATTGTCACCTATTTTAAAAAAAAAGATATTTTTTTCTCAATTACATGAGCTGATAAATGCTTTCCCCCATCGACACAAGCTAATAATAAAATAAGGAAGAGAAAACTATTGTTTTCTGTTATTTATGCTGTGTGTGCGACGCAAGAACATTACCTCAAAGGGAAAACATCCTTTCCGTTGTCTAACTGAACAGAAGCTGATTCCGCCCACCGGCAATTCATCAGTTAAAGGGGGGGGGGGTGAAAAAAAGGTTTGACTGTGAAATATTTAATGCAGTAATTGGGCTTGCCAAAATAAAGCAGATCAAGTTTGACTAGATATCCCGAGATTGCAGCTATAAGAGTTTAGTTCTCCAAGCATAAAGATGAGACTTGGTTATGTCATGTTGGACGATTATTATTATTTTTTGGTAAAGCAAATGTGCATTGAGAATTGCTCCTCAACAAGAGCTTCATAGTCCACACATCTTGCACCAGGGTTCCTTGGCTGTGACCTTTGGCATGCTCCTACATCAGATTTTTCATGATCCCCTCTATAGTAAATAGGCCTATATATTGAGAGCAAAAAACAACAACAAAAAAACCAATCATCCTGAGGCCCTCGGGCTGGAGCCTTTTCAGCCCCACCCTTGTGGAGGTCCTGCTAAATTTTATGTTTGACTTCTCCATGTGCAAAATAACAAAATCATTTGATGTGATATATCCAAGTCTCATCTTGTGCTTGGAGGACTTAATGTCAGTGTCTTAATGTTTATGTGGTGCATATTAAAGCAGCATCCCAGGCATGCATGATGTTCTGATTGCTTATTGCACAATGTCTGATTGCCTATTCACTTGCTTTTATGTGATAACAACAGCGAGTGTGCAAATAGTTGATAAGGTTTTCGCGGCCATCATTTGATGAAAATTGTCTGTTCAGGTTTGAAGACTCGCATTTTTTAGTTAGTTCTCAACGGAACATTAGAACTAACAACTCATCAAAGATTGTGCTGCTTAAAATTAGCATTCCCACGATAAACCCCATTTTTAAGTAGTCATTTGTCTATAGCGTATTATTCCGTCATGTGGTTAGAGACAGGCCCATCATTTAGGGGGGGGGGGCTTTTGAAAATACACTAAAAATGGTATATATATATATATATACATTGAGTACATGTGCTTTGCCCCCCCCCCCTTCCCCCGGAAAAAGTTGAAATGACGGCCCTGGTTAGAGATGTAAAATTCTTGAGAATAATCTTTAGGAGAATATTCCCCTCGAGGAGAATGTTCGAGAGTATTCTCTGGAAGGACTGATATTATAAATAATTTGAGTATATTCTTGTTCTTGATGAGAATATCCTCATTATTTATAATAGTCATTCCAGAGAAAATATTCTCAAGAATATTTATAATAGTCATTCCAAAGAAAATATTCTCAAGAATATTTATAATAATATATATATTATAATAAATAATCTTTATGAATAACTTGAGAATATTCTCATCCAGGAGAATATTCTCTGGAAGGACTATTATAAGTAACTTGAGAACAATTATTATTATTTTTTATGAGAATATTCTCCAGTAATTTATAATAGTAGTCCTTCCAGATAATATTCACAATATTAATAATAATATTATAATAATACAAATGATTTCAATAAAGAACTTGAAAATATTCTCTGCTGCCCCCCGGAAAAAGCTGAAATGACAGCCCTGTCAACATGGCTAAATTGCACAACTTGCAAATAAATATGAAAGATAAAAAAGGTTTTTAATAGCTTCCTTTGCCAATCAACTTTAGTTTGAATTTTGCTTTGAAAATTTTCTGAAAAAATTTACTTAGTTTTAAATATAAATTTTTTAATCTTTAAAGGTTTTCAAAATCTCAATAACAAAAAACCTATGAAACCTCTCACTATGACCATATTCTCAACCTAAAAGTTGTCATTATGAAGTGATTGTGGCAAAAAATTGTTTTGTTTTAAATGTTTCCAGCAAATGAAAACCGGATTATATTTCATAACAAACAAAATTAGTAGAATGTTTTAATTATTTAAAAGAAAAATTAATATTCTCGATTATTCTCCAATTATTACCAGGAGAATATTCTCACCATACATCTCTAGTCATGGTAACATAGAGGGAAATTAATTGGCCAGATGAATGGTTTAAGTTGTTAATGTTAGGGAGGATGTAAGTGAAACTTTCTCTCTCTCTCTCAAAAAAAAAAAAAAAAACTATAACTGAGAAAAAAAATTGCTCCAGTAAGATTGTAGAATCACTGAACTGAGAGAAAACTCGCTAGAGAGTTATAACGTATACAGCACTCACTGAGAGCTGTGCGATAGGCCAACCGTCTTACTCAAACAATGCTCTCACACCAGTTACTTTTCCTTAAATGTGCAGTTCATTTTGCATATTACCACCAAATGATTAGTGAAATTCTAAAAGCATGAATATGATTGACTTGTTTAATACAAGCTCAGTTTCTCTCAAAATACGGGATGGCATCTACACTTCCATTGATTGTAGAATTGGAGGCTCCATGAAACTCAAATATAACCACGCACTGTCAGCAACTTCACCCCCTACTCACATGAACATTGTTACCAATTTAAAATGGGTGATGTTAAATGCTGAACCCTGTATATTAGAGGTGGTATGTGTTGCTAAAAACTGTAAATGTTATACTAAATGCAGTTGTACGATTAAAAAAGGTGTTTCAAAAAGAGCCATTCAGTTATTAGAAATGTGTAAATTTTTCTGATTTATATGTTTAAATCACTAAATAACTTCTTTATCTCCTCCCCCTCACCTAATTGAAGTGAATTAAAAGCTCAGTCAATGCACGGGACGACTCCAGCTGAAGCATTTCTGGACCATTGGAGCACATCCTTGAAAAACCAACCAACTATTCAAGTTCTTTTGGATGTCCTGGTTGAAGCAGAATTGTATCAAGCTGCTGATGCTGTTTCTAAAGCATTTCTTGGTGGTATGTTCAAAAATTTGTTTGAAGAACAATAAATAATGTAAATTATCACTGAAAAAAAAAATCCTGTTCATTGACTAACATTCTATGGCACAATATTTATTATACAGTCCACAGTTGCAACTTTCGTTATTTTGAGGAAAAAAATATGGGTATCATATGATCTGCATGTGAAAATTTCATTTTTAATGATGAAATCTTAAGCAATAGAAGGAGTTGTTTGTGGCATTTTTGCAGAAAAAAAATTTCAATCACATCTATATACATACATACAGGGTGCATGGGGGCATTTTACTGGAAAATCGTTGATCCTACAGGTATACTTCCAATTAGAAAGCATTTCCAAATAATGTGTTATACTCAGATATGCCATTCATGTTTCAAGGGATTGTATAGTTATTGAAATAAAACAAGTAACTTTTTATACAGTCTGTGTGCCCTAAAATCCAATTAGAAAGTTGTTAGTTACCCTGTCTCCCCTGATGCCAACAAAAAAAAATTCCATGTTTCTAAGCGCAACATTTTCACTGAGATATTCAAATTCGAAAAACACAGGAAAGTTGGAAAAAAAGCAGCATTGAGTGTGGGTGAAATGATTACAGCGATTCAGATTTTTTAAATCTATAATTTGCAGATTTTACACTGGAAAATATGGTACAGTATCTCAGATCAAAACCAAACACAGTCCTTGCACAAATTTTCATTTCTAATTAATCATGACTTTATTGGCGAGGTTAATAATTTGAATAACTTAATACTTCTTTTATGTACTTTTTGTTTTTTCAGAACCAATTTGTCTCGGAAATATTGTGGAAATTAATACAGAAGAGCTTGATTTACAACTACAGAACAAACTGGCTATGAAGGAATGCGACACCTCACAGGATACAATCACCAAGTCACGAATTAGCGATACCAATGCAAATCTAGTCACATCTTTCACTCGAGAAATTAGTGACAGAAGTGAAGCTCCTAACAGAATTCCCATGAATGGTGTCGCTGCCAGTTACTTTGATGATCAAAATGAGTCTGTAGTTAAAATACTCCCCTTGGATTTGTATAAGTATTCTGATTTGTCAGCTGCAACAGAAAATTTCTGTAATATATCTGTTTACAGTGGAGGTTGCAAAATAGGTGAAGGAGCTTATGGGACTGTTTACAGAGCATTTTTTCAGAGAAAATGGGTCGCTATTAAGAAGTTGAATGGCGAAGTCGACAAGCAGTTCTATACTGAATTGGAGGTTTTGTGCAAGTGAGTGAGGTTTGACCTATATTACACGTAAATAATCTACCTATAACTTGAACACTGATGGTATATTAAACCATGCTATCATAGATGATCTCAATTTGCTTCTAAAGGAGAACTATAATATGCGAAGAAAACAGGTGAAAGTTTCCAATGACTCAAGCTTTAGGTGATGTGGAAATTCAAGCACCACTTAAATTAAGGTAGCACAATAAATTACACACTTACGAAAATGAGTTGCTGTTATCAGTATGAGGTTTTGTGCAAGTGAGTGAGGTTTGACCTATATTACACGTAAATAATCTACCTATAACTTTTCATTTCTAATTTCTTCTAATTGCTTAAGATGGACAATAGTGATTTTTGATGGAGAGGCGATCAGAACACAATTAAATGCTACCACAAACCACATGATAACAGAAAAATAATGACAAGATCTGTCTTAACATTGTTTCAGTTTGATTATTTGATCAATTTATTAGAAAAATCACTGAAAAGGTGGGAAAAAGAACAGTATCTTAAGCTTAGAATGAGCTTGTCCAATAGTTTTTTCGGTTCTTTCCTTTATTTTCAGCGATTTTCAAATTCAAATACCTTAGCAAATATTGCACTTAAAAACATGAATTTTTTTTTGAGGGGGGGGCTTGAGAGAAAAAGGGAACAACTTTTTTTCACAGGGTTTTATAGGGTGGACAAATAAAACGTTAGTTTCTTTATTTTAATAACTATACCATCCTTTGCATTATGAATGATGTATCTCTGAGGCCTAATTTGAATAACTTTCTCTAATTAAAAGTATGCCTCTGAGATCAATGGTTCAATAGGTATTCCATGATAAGGGTACTTTTCTATGCATGTTGTATGCCCTTCATCTACAATCTATTTTCATCTCCTCAGTTGAAGCATAATTTTATTGTTAATATGATTCTAAGCAAGCTCTCCTCATGAAGAATAGCCATCTATAGCTGTGAACAAGTATATTTCTAATGAGAAGTTTTCCAACTGTTAGTTCCTTTATTTTGATATGGATGGTGAGTCCACAGTTTTTATGTCAGCCGCTGTTGTAGTCAAGTGGTCATTGTGATAGACTCGCATTGCGTGGACCCCGTTCAAACTCTACCGGCGCCACAGTAGTGGTCCGCTGTAGTTGGTTTTCTGTGGTTCCCAACTTCGAGGCATGAATGTGAGCTGATCTCCCCATCAAAAAGTCTTATCACAGAGAACAAAGGGCCTACAACAGTACAAACCTTCAATCCTTACACCCCACTCATAGTTCAAAAAATAGATGGCAGCACTATAACAAGCATTACACATAAACAAACTTCACTATAGATTCCCAACGTGCACCCACATTCCAACATGTACCAATTCATTAGAAGTTTTGCACAGGAATATGTACAAGGTGCATGTGTGGCTTAGTGGTGGTTTTTACGTTATGATCACGCCTTCACCGAAAATAACTTATATACCACCTACCGATGACAATAACTCTTTTTTGGAGCGTGATAACTTTAATTCATTATAATCACAAGCGATAGTTGAATTTTTTTACAGCTAAAAACTAGAGTAACTGGAATCATTGGTTCATACTGTTTTCATATTCCAGTTTTCCTTGAGGATATGATGAAGATGGCATATCATATGACAATGATATAAATTTTGAAGTTTTGGGATAGGTTATTCCTCAGATTTATTGCATTATAAAAGAGCAGGAACATTGATTTTCTTTTCTCAATTGATGATACTGATGCTGTATTTTTTTGCATGTTTCATTAGTAAAAACTATTTCACTTTCAAAGGTACAAGCATGAAAACTTACTTCCGTTATTGGGCTATAGTTCAGATGGACCATACTGCTGCCTTGTGTATGCTTACATGAAAAACGGTTGTTTGCAAGAAAGACTGGCATGTGTGGTATGTTGATCCTCTATTTAATGGATTTAATTCATCATTAAAGTTAAGTTAATTCAGAATTAACTTTAGCGAAATTTAAGGAATGATGAGATGATGGAGGATATTCAGATCAATCTTTGTGATCACAATCAAAAGTTTATAGTCTAAATCAGGGATTCTGAAGTATTTTGAGTTCAATGGAACCCACAGAATTTGAAATATCTTGAAGCACCCATGCCTATTGTCAAGGTACTTCAGCAAAACTCAGAATTACCATGACACTATGATTGGAATTTTCATGAGAAGTACTAATCACTACATATTTGAAATTTTAGATTTAACTACATTTCATAATTGTTGAACTTACAATTTAATCCTCAAAATATTTTGTGTAACCACTGTCTGATTTCATGACAAACTGTTGGTTTGGCATGGTTCAGGCAATGGTTCTAATGGTTCCAATAGGCAATGGATCTTTTTTTTGGCTCTCGTGTCTATCTTGCCCTAGCAACCAATTAATCGCGGCTTCCTTTTTGTTCTTCGGTTATTTGCCTGTGGCTTCTCTTCCTATAACAATCATTCAACTGTAACTTTCTTTCTATAGTGGTCATTTACCTGCGGTTACTTTTCCATAGCAATCGTTTACAAGCAACTTCATTTTTGCTAATGGAATCAGTTACAAGGTGTTACTTTGCCCTAGCAGTCATACACACAGTTCCCTTTCCCCCAATTATCATTAACTAGTGGGACACTTGCCCCAATTATTTTGTACTCACGATTTTTTTTGTAACT
Source organism: Pholcus phalangioides (assembly GCF_987345545.1). Taxonomy (NCBI): domain Eukaryota; kingdom Metazoa; phylum Arthropoda; class Arachnida; order Araneae; family Pholcidae; genus Pholcus; species Pholcus phalangioides. Next base: position 12,745,403 of record NW_028301605.1, read on the forward strand.
ATCATACATCTATGATATTTTCTTGGCAGTAAGTTGAATAGTTGGGTGAAGGGCCAATTCCTCCTAATAATTATGTAGGCACACATCAATATCTTCAGATTGGCATGATCCAATCAACAAAGCTTGGTACTGCTCTGGAAACCACAACACACTTTTTGAGAACCATTGCTCTAAATGTTTATCATGCAAAGTTTATAAATAGTTATTTTACAATAAGAATATGGATGTCTCCAACAAATTTTTGTTCCTCATTCATTCGGGAAAAAAAGCATCATTCATCTGATATTTAATATCTTTATTATTTTTTTAACAGGGCAATACTCCACCTATCTCATGGAAGAAACGCGTAGCTATTGCATACTATACAGCCTGCGGAATCAACCATTTACACACTTATGGAACAAAACCTTTGGTACATCGAGATATAAAGAGGTAAAAAATTTCTTTATTCATTTCTTCCTTAATTTCTTTTTGATAAAAAAATAAAACACATTTTTCAAATACACCTTTTTTTTTAGTGTTCAACAAAATTTTGACAGTTGTGACATGAAATTTTACTGATCGATAGAAACGACAGTTGGAAAAATATCTCTGGAAAAACTACATCATAAAGCAGATAATTAAGCATTTCAAATAGAGTAAAAGGAAACAATTATATTTTTTGTTTTTAGTGCAAATGTTTTGTTGGATGAGAACCTCATGCCTAAAGTTGGCGACTTTGGATTAGTAAGAGTTGGTAGCAGTGGAGGGTCCTCGACCATTGCCCTGACATCTAAAGTTTGTGGAACACATATTTATATGCCATGCGAAGCATTCCGAGGCGAAGTCACCATAAAGGTTGATACCTTCAGTTATGGTGTTGTTTTAATGGAGCTGTTAACAGGGTTAGCCCCATATGACCCATCAAGGAGAGGAGCAGATTTGGTGAGAGAACAGCAAAATTATATATATATATATTCAGTTTGTTTTAAAATATTTTAAACTAAATTTTATCGTATAAGGTATTGAGTAGCTGGAGAGAAAAACATGAGAAATTTTTCTATATAAATAAAAGTGGAAAGTTTTGTGAAAGTTTGATCTCAATTTCAAGATATCCTTCATGGAAGACAACTGTTGTGAGGTGGAAGATATTGTAGGATTACTAGACTCAAGAGGAGGACAATGGGATAGAAAGATCGCTCTTTCTCTCTATGAAATATCAAGGAGCTGTATAGAGACACGAAGCAAGGATAGACCAAAAATTTCGGAGGTATTTTACATTATAATATCTTGTGTGTCTGTGATTGATTTCAATTTGTTTGGATGCATGTGCAGTGACACTAGATATTACATATGCAACATTGTATGGTTGATAGTCTTAATTTTCTCTCTACTACAAATCTTGAACACTGATATAATTTTCTTATACTCCCAATACTGATTCAGTGTAGATGTTATGAGTAAAGCTTAGAATAAGGCTAAATTTAGCTTCACCAGGGTAAAGCTGGCTTTATCCAACTGATGTGAATAATTCCTGACATAAAAAAAAGAGATTTTCATCATTTCCAGGAATTTATTTGAATAAAGTGCACAAAGTACACACACCTACCTGAATAGAAATGTTCTCATACTAGTACACAACAGAAAATATTGAGCAGTTAAATCCTTAATCAATTATGTGAAATAATTGGCAGTTGATGATGACAGAAAATTAAACAGGTAGCGAGCTGAAAAAGCTTTAGCACCAATTTTGGAGAGACCAATATCATACTATGCTTATTCATGTAGTTTTAAAGATTAACAAAATTTGTTGATCTTTTCATTTCAAGGTGCAAATGTGAGCCGATCTCCCTGTTAAAAAGTCTCGCCACATAGAACAACAGGCCTGCAAACGGTACAAATATTCAATCATTATATTTCAGTCACTTTACTTCTGAAATATAGATGGCAGCATTGAAAAATCAGACACAACATTAGATACTCACTCAGACTATTAGGTACATACACTTACGGCACAACTCACTAAGTAGTAAATTGTCGATGGTAATGGACCTGAGTTGTGCTCGGTTTGAAAGAAAGATTTTTTCTTTACATTCATTAGATAGCTGCGATTTCTCGAGCTAAACACTACAAAGAGAATTTTTTTAAATGTCTCCAAGTATGATAATTCTAGTGATAGAACTAAGTATCCTTGATGTAGCTCTCACAGCACTTTATCTTGCTACTCATTCTTGTGGCTGTATGCGAAGAACAGGGCCCAACATTGCTAGAGCTAGGTTTATACAGTTCCAGGCCTAATCTCTAGTGTAGATAGAAAATAAATGAAGTCATAGAACATCTTGTGTGATTTGTTTATTTTCCCCAATCAAAACATGTTACTTCAGATTTTTTTCCTTTCAAAAGAAAAATTATCCCAAAATTCTTCATGTCCTGAATTACAGTTATAACCGAACATTAGAAAGCGTTTTTGAGCGAGATTGACAGTTGAAAATGATTAAAATACATTAATGAGGTAATTTTCTCCTCTGTATTAAATAAAAAAAACGCTAATAACATTTCAAAAGGGAAATTAGGATTTTTGGGGATTATTCTCCAATGGTGGCAACTTATTCAACAAAAACTATGTAAGTTTATTAGATTTGAAATTTCATTTAGATTTCAGTAACAAGTTTTTTTTTTTGTTCTTTAACAGCAGTGAGTTAAAAAATTATTGTGGGAATTTTCACTGTGTTACTTATATTTTGAGGTTGGACACTATGAAGCAGAATATTAGCCATTAAAGAGTAACAAGTAAAATCTGTGCAAGTTGAATTGCATACATATAGCAATATAACATTACACAGACTGCTGATAAAACTTTTTTTGTTGAACAAGTTGAATTGCATACATATAGCAATATAACATTACACAGACTGCTGATAAAACTTTTTTTTTTGGCTTTAGGTTCTACCAAACCTCAAGGAACTTTTAGATGCCATCAAGTAGTTTTGAAGAGAAGCTAATAATACATGGAACTTGTCTCTTTTAATTGTTATCTTTAGCTTATTTTTAGTAGTTAATTTATTCATATTTTTTTAGTTCTAACTCAGCAACACAAAATATACAGTGGAACACTTATATGACAATATTCAAGGGATCAGAGAAATATATTGTTATGAAGGAGTTATTGTTATCTCAATGGGATATATATTAACACTATGAAAAGTGCATTGGGACCAGTGAGTAATATTATATGTGATTATCGTTATTAAGGGTATTATTATATAGGATTTTCACTGTGTTTTGTTTTTAAGGAGAATAATCACCATGCAATGAATGAATCTTTTGAATTAGAGAGGATTTGAAAAAGATTTTTGTTGATTCATAAAAGATGGGGAATACTTTTGTTTGATGGGGAATAAAAGAAAGGTAAGAATCAAAGAATGGAAATGAATGAAGCCTTACTCTTGAATTATTAAGCAATTTGCTAAGATTGAATGACTGCGGAGAAGAGCTGCTAGGATACTAGATTAATAATTGTAATTATGCAGGGTTTGACCTATGAAGAGTAAATTTTTTCAGGTAATTGTATTTGTGAGGAAAAATGTAGGGTAGAAATTACAAAAATATCTGAGACTTTTCAAAAGATGGATGAGAGAGAGAGAGAGAGATGGTCTACAATCAATATCTTTTTGTCAAAGCTCCATATTGATTTCACCTGGTGAGAAAAATTCTAGGTTCTGTTGTGTAGAGAGTTTTATACTAAAAAATTTGTGAAAATAGAGAATAGCACACATTTCTGGATTGCATAAATCCCATATGGTGCACGTCCTCTTGTACATCTCTTGGAGACAAAGCAGGGAACCGTGGATGGTTCGTTGTATAAATACCACTGCACATTAATTTTTTTTTTAAATATATCATTCACCTCAGGATGCATCAAGAAGCTACCCATCCTTAAATGATAACCATATTTATTTATGGACAGTATTTTTTCTTTTGCTGAAGTTTTTGATACCTCATTTATTTATTTATATTTTTAGCTCAGCGTTGCATACACAGGGTAAAATGCCAACCATATTTTTTGAGAGCATTTCTTTTTCAAATTTTTAGATATTGGCCACTTTTTTTGCCTACACTTGTTGTGTTATTTTTATTCATATACCAATACCGCATGAGATATTAAGGTATAATTACAATCGGAAACTTTATAATATAATTTCATTGGCAACATGTACATTCTTCATTAAACTGTAAGATGATATATCTTATTACATACAGGTCTGTGCTGTTGACTGCAGACGCCCAGAGTGCAATTAAGATCCATAGATGTAGATATTATAATAATTCTATATATAATTCAGCATACCTCATTTGCCTCAGGGAAATTCCCCTGTTGCACTTAGTGAGTATAATTCTGCACTTAGTTATGGCAAGACCGTTTGTTAGTTAGAACAAGTACCTACCACGGCTGGTTACAAACTCAATTATTATGATAAGAAAAGTCAAATTTAAGCAATTATATCTTTTTGATATTTGGTTTTTAACATGAATGCATCTTTTAAATCATCTGACAATACTGGGAGCATTCACAAAAAGTTGCGAGACGAAATTCTTTAAATGCTCATGTCTCTGGAAGTACCCAACACAAGTCAAAAGCAATGGTATTGTCAGGTGCACATTGCAAAGGGGCATTCAATGATATCACTCTGGTTTCAATATCTCTTCTTGTCTGGACATCAGGGTCACTGCCCTGATTCGTAACATATTGTTTTATGCTATATCTCCAGCAGTTCACAATGAAAATAGACAACATGAGTGTCATTTGTTAGCTATTCCAAAGAAAAAGCAGATGATAATCAGTACCTACCACATGATTCAAGGCACCAAAAAAAAAAAAAAAATGCATTCACATCAAAACTTGCGGCCGTATCTATGAAACATCTTACCCCAATTTTTTTAGCAAAATTATTAATAGAACACTGATGCAGTTACATTGTTTTAACACTTTATTTATGAATTGGAATTTTTTTTCATGATAGTTTAAGGTGTTCCAAAAGAATTTGATCATTTTTGTCGCACCACTGTCATTTTCTGCACACAAGGGCTAATTAGATCAACACCTGCAATTTACTACAATTTATTGCTGATTCCGAACGACAACACTTCCTTTTTATACTCACTAAGAAGTTGGTGTCCTAAAAAATTTCCTTCGTCGAGTCTTCCTTAATAATACTGAATAATGAATTTGATAATACTGAACGAAGCCTTGCTATTTTAGTTCTAGAGCTGTTGATATAGATGCATTAGGATTTTATGATTCTGTTTTCAAGAAAATATGGGCAGTGCATTATACCTTAAATTATTTTAGTTTATTTTTTGAATTATTACTGTATTTAGGCCATAACAATTATATTTTTATGGATTTTTTTTCCAATATTATTTTCTTTATTTTATCCACTTATTTTTATTTTAATGTTTTAAGTTTTTTCCTTATTATTTATTTATTTATTTTAGTGACTTTGTTGGGCAATTCGCCTAGTGGCTTCAGATTTTTTTTGTAAGAAAGTTTATTATAGAAGTCTTGAATGTGTGTGTGTGTCAAGAGATTTTGATTTTACTCAATTAATTTCAATTTATTTTAATTTGACTGTGCATTGGAATATTGATTTTGTTTTTCAAGTCATGTTAATAATAATGAGCACAATTTACACTTGATTAAACATAATGTGATATTAATTTTGTGATTACGCATGTGATATTAATTCAAGCATGAAGGGAACAAAAGAAAAATTGTCAGACAAAATTAGTAGTATATTTTAGAGGTTTTTTTGTACTTATACATATGTGACTTTTTAAGAAATATTGATTCTATATTATGAAGAAATATATAGTTCATATTTTTGGATGTTTTCTACTTTTTTTACATGATTTCTAGAATCCTTTGTGTATACAATATCATGTAATACAATGCTGGCTACATTACATGGAGGAAGAAAAATTATTTTTAGATGCAGAAAATTTTGTTTACACATGGAATGTTATATGATATTTCTGTGTAACATTAAAAGTCTATAATTGTTATCCCATTCAACACAGAATCACATTCTTTTCATATTTAAATGCATCCATATTTATATCACCTTTAAGACAACAGAAAAAATTATGAAAATAACTGAGTCTGTATGAATGTCAGAAACGCTGAATACAGAAATATCTCATAAGTGTATTTCTTAAATGGGTTATAGTCTTACATACAGCTTGGATTTCATAATATAATTCAGGATGGTCAACTTCTCACTGCTCAAGGGCCAACATAATTGTCAGCTGCACCAGAGACACTTCTCCCATGTATAAGCGCACCAGTAAAATGGCCCAAAAAACTCTCAGATGTGTGTCCATCATAAGTAATATGGTGAAATGCTGGTGATTCAGTTATTAAAATTTTACCCTGGGCTCTCTTAAGAAACTGTTTGAAGAGAAAACAGATGTCCTTTTTTCAGCCTAATGCATCAAGGAAAGACTTTTTTTGGTTATTAAGCTAAGGTGAACTTGGAAAGAGAAGTCATCTGGTCTCTGCCAGGAATTTAAACCAGATCCTCTTGCAAACTGGGCAAGTGTGCTACCATATTCACCACTGGAAACACAACCTTGCTTTCCTTATTTCACACATTGTAGCATGAGGCGCTGAAGTAGAGACTTTAGTAGACTCCCTTAACTTCAACAAATAGCCCCCCCAAGTAGGATGGTAGATAGAGCAAGACGGCTTTTTCTTAGCCGATAACATCAAGGAAATAGACCTTTTTTGAACTCCAAGTAATCTGGTTTGATTCCTGGCAGAGACCAGATGACTTTCTTTGAGTTCACCTCAATGTTAAAACATTGGGCTTTTCTAGCTAAAAAAAACTGACTGTGGTTTGTTTTGTAAGTTTTTTTTTGGTTTTTTTATCAATGGAAAGATTTTAAAACAAAGTGGATATTATCCTGCTGAAATTTTATGTAAGAAAAGAAAAGCATGTCTAGATTATTAATGACTAAATATCTCAATTTGGAAAGTTAATGTACTTCAAATAAGTGTGCACATGAAAAAGAAAACTGATTGTTTGAATCATTGCTGTCCATTCATTTTTTTCAGTCTAAGACCATGAAAAGTACATTTTTGCAGAAAAAGAATTATTTTTTTAATCTCTTGTTCATTAGCATATACCATAATTTTTTATTTCAATAACAAATATTAAAAACTAAACTAACAGAACTGACCAGAAACTAATCAAGACAGTTTTTGAAATTTATTTATTGTGCAAGGAAAAGAAGAAAATCATCTCAGTGATGTTTATTAACCCAAAGGAAAAAACTTGAAATTCCCCCTCAACTAGAGTTACGTTTAATACTGTTCAATTGCAGGGCTAACTTCAACTGCAGCAGAATATCAAAGTTTTATTTGAAGCCTACGTCTCCATGTTTTATCATAACATCATTTCTTGTCTTTTATATCTTTGGATAATAAATCACATATTGGCTTATGCTTGCTCCAATGTTCCACTTGACATTTCCTAAATGAAGTAAGCAGTAATGGAAAGCTTGAGTCAAAACTAGAAAAAACATGAAAATTTAAGCTATGATAAAATATCATTTACTGTTGTCAATGCACCATTATATGGGCAACAAATCACGAGCTAATAGATTTTATATAAATAAAACTTTTTTAACATTAATTCAAGTTTAAACAAATGCTCAAGGCAGCTGAAATTTCTGAGCTTTTCCTTCCCCAAAAATTCCATACATTTTTAATTTTCACTGTCATTTGCTTGAATTTCTGTGCTAATTCACATGTATTCAAATTACCAATTCCATGTGAAAAATTTGAACATACATTTTCTATTTTTTCCCTCCAGTTTATTGGTATTTTTAGTTATGGGGGTATATTTTAGGTATATTTTCTTCTCCATTCTTCTCGCATGTCCATACCATCCCAATCATAATTTATGATAATTGTCTTCACACATCTGAGCCATAATGGTACCATTTTGAAACTTTTTTCTAAGACATCCGATTAAATACCTTTTCTTTGAAGGAGAATGAATGTTGTAACTTTCAAGTAAATGACAATAATGATAAGTAAATTTTGTATAGCAATTTAATAACGATTTTTACTCAAGTGGTCTTCAAAAACTGTTAGTAAGCCAAGAACATAAAAAAATAATGTTTTATGAGACAAGTGTGTGGCATGCCAAATCAACTAAAATTATGCTAATTGCATACAGATTTACTCAATATCAGACATGACTGAAATTGCACTGCACATGGAAAAGATCTTAAATACTTGATAATTATATTGTTTACAAATTCATGATTTTAAAAAAAAAAAATCGATACTGTACTTACCTTCCACAATACCACTCATTTTTGCACCTAGAACACCTTTTATCTCCTGCTTTAAGACAATTGGCACAAGTACTTTTGCGAGACGTAGCTGCTTCCAAACTCTCCATGTCATAGACATCTGACAAACTGTAAAGCAATAATTGAAATAAAAGAAAGGAATAGGACACTGTACAATATAAATGTCCTATTACACATAGGCGTGAAGTTATTGAAAATATAGGGAGGGTTTGGCCTGCTTGAGCAGGAGTTGGACGCTCTGGCCCATTCACTCAATACAAATTTATACCTATGACATTACATAAAAACTGTTACTACACTATGTTTTGTGTTACGAAAATAGTCTTTCAAAATAGTAAAAAATCAACAAACAATTTTGAAGCGATCAATGAAGCAAATCAAATTTTTTCACTCAAAATTTGATATAGGAAAGTTTAAAAATATCAGGATCACAGCGGAAATTACAGATACACACACACAGTATTTTTAAAAAAAAATTTTATTCAAAGTGAAATAAGTGAAATTAAAAGAAAAAATACATACCAGTTATAGAGACTCGCCAGATCTGATTCAACTGGGGAGAAATATTTCACAGCTTGTTTCTCTGCAATCGATTTCCATTTCCCCTCATACCTTCGTATCAGCTCATTTCTTATTTCTGGAACCTAAGGAAAGAAAATATAAGAAACTAGCTATAATACCCGGTGCTGCCCGGGTTTTCTTCCATGAGGCTGTTTGGATCACGTGATATCTCCCTCTTTCTTTGAGGGACATGCAAACCGTGTCTAAGTTAACCAATATGACGACTTCCTGAGCGACTTCATGAAATAAACAAATCTAGATTTAAAGAAGCATAGAAACGAATATATATTTTTTTCCTTTTTTTAAGGGGCGCTAGGTATTTCGATCCCCCCCCCCGAACTTTAATTTATCCATCTGCCTGTTTCAGCTTTAAAAAATGCTTAATTGAAGCTGTGGAATTTCGTCGATGTACTTTACGGGCCCATAATTCATTTTAAAACATCCTAAACTATGAATTAATGCAGTTGAATATCAAAAGACAATACGGAGACATTATTTTTCATGCTTGAGAAGATGTAAATAAAAAGTTGAAATCAATGTTATTGCATGAATGTCCAACTCAAAAGTAGGTCCGGCTAATTACTTCATTTTTAATCTCCTGGGCTTCGTATATCTCTAAGCGACCTCAATATTTCAAAAATTGAGAATTCAATACAATTTTTAAAATTATTGATGGGGCGGAAAATCCCACTAATTTCCGCATTTCTACAGTAAAATCGACAATTTTAGCACTGATTTCTATGAGGATCACCCTTTTCCTGACTTTCAAAGCGATGCTGATGATGATTATGATGTCTATTCAAAAAGCCTCGTTACTGGCAGGATTGGAAATGTATCAAACCATTATAAAGGCATAAACTATTATACATATACTAACAGGATTAAAGAAGTGACAAACCGTTGTAAAGGCATATACACGTCTGAAACGCATTGCTAGGGAACCACGGTAACCAAAGTAAACGTTCGGAAAGTGATTGTTGAGGCCCAAAAACCATTGTTGCCGGACAGTTTTTTGCCCATTTGGGGCATTTGCCCTGGTCTGACGAAATTTTAAAGTAGCCTATCGTTCAAGTCGGGTCCCATTTGGTTTATATGCAAAATTTGGCAACGATCGATCTAAAATTGTAGATTTGTATAGAGAACATACACACACACAGAAAATCAATTTTATATATATAGACTAGCTATAATACCCGGCGCTGCCCGGGTTTTCTTCAATGAGGCTGTTTGGATCACGTGATATCTCCCTCTTTCTTTGAGGGACATGCAAACCGTGTCTAAGTTAACCAATATGGCGACTTCCTGCAATAAACAAATCTAGATTTAAAGAAACATAGAAACAAATATATTTTTTCCTTTTTTTAAGGGGCGCTAGGTATTTCGATCCCCCCCCCCCCGAACTTTAAGTTATCCATCTGCCTGTTTCAGCTTTCAAAATTGCTTAATTGAAGCTGTGGAATTTCGTCGATGTACTTTACGGTCCCATAATTAATTTTAAAACATCCTAAACTATGAATTTATGCAGTTGAATATCAAAAGACAATACAAAGACATTAATTTTCATGCTTGAGAAGATATAAATAAAAATTTGAAATCAATGTTATTGCATGAATGTCCAACTCGAAAGTAGGTCCGGCTAATTACTTCATATTTAATCTCCTGGGCTTCGTATATCTCTAACCGAACTCAATATTTCAGAAATCTAGAATTCAATACAATTTTTAAAATTATTGATGGGGCGGAAAATCCCACTAATTTCCGCATTTCTACAGTAAAATCGACAATTTTAGCACTGATTTCTATGAGGATCACCCTTTTCCTGACTTTCAAAGCGATGCTGATGATGATTATGATGTCTATTCAAAAAGCCTCGTTACTGGCAGGATTGGAAATGTATCAAACCATTATAAAGGCATAAACTATTATACATATACTAACAGGATTAAAGAAGTGACAAACCGTTGTAAAGGCATATACACGTCTGAAACGCATTGCTAGGGAACCACGGTAACCAAAGTAAACGTTCGGAAAGTGATTGTTGAGGCCCAAAAACCATTGTTGCCGGACAGTTTTTTGCCCATTTGGGGCATTTGCCCTGGTCTGACGAAATTTTAAAGTAGCCTATCGTTCAAGTCGGGTCCCATTTGGTTTATATGCAAAATTTGGCAACGATCGATCTAAAATTGTAGATTTGTATAGAGAACATACACACACACAGAAAATCAATTTTATATATATAGACTAGCTATAATACCCGGCGCTGCCCGGGTTTTCTTCAATGAGGCTGTTTGGATCACGTGATATCTCCCTCTTTCTTTGAGGGACATGCAAACCGTGTCTAAGTTAACCAATATGGCGACTTCCTGCAATAAACAAATCTAGATTTAAAGAAACATAGAAACAAATATATTTTTTCCTTTTTTTAAGGGGCGCTAGGTATTTCGATCCCCCCCCCCCCCCGAACTTTAAGTTATCCATCTGCCTGTTTCAGCTTTCAAAATTGCTTAATTGAAGCTGTGGAATTTCGTCGATGTACTTTACGGTCCCATAATTAATTTTAAAACATCCTAAACTATGAATTTATGCAGTTGAATATCAAAAGACAATACAAAGACATTAATTTTCATGCTTGAGAAGATATAAATAAAAATTTGAAATCAATGTTATTGCATGAATGTCCAACTCGAAAGTAGGTCCGGCTAATTACTTCATATTTAATCTCCTGGGCTTCGTATATCTCTAACCGAACTCAATATTTCAGAAATCTAGAATTCAATACAATTTTTAAAATTATTGATGGGGCGGAAAATCCCACTAATTTCCGCATTTCTACAGTAAAATCGACAATTTTAGCACTGATTTCTATGAGGATCACCCTTTTCCTGACTTTCAAAGCGATGCTGATGATGATGTCTATTCAAAAAGCCTCGTTACTGGCAGGATTGGAAATGTATCAAACCATTATAAAGGCATAAACTATTATACATATACTAACAGGATTAAAGAAGTGACAAACCGTTGTAAAGGCATATACACGTCTGAAACGCATTGCTAGGGAACCACGGTAACCAAAGTAAACGTTCGGAAAGTGATTGTTGAGGCCCAAAAACCATTGTTGCCGGACAGTTTTTTGCCCATTTGGGGCATTTGCCCTGGTCTGACGAAATTTTAAAGTAGCCTATCGTTCAAGTCGGGTCCCATTTGGTTTATATGCAAAATTTGGCGACGATCGATCTAAAATTGTAGATTTGTATAGAGAACATACACACACACAGAAAATATTAAAAAATGAGTGGGGGAAAAAATCATCACTGTTATTTAAAATCATAAGAACGTTTCATTCACTACCATTGCCCACTTATTTATGTCATCAAAATCAGCCCTTTTAAAATTGTGGACAAATTTTAAAAGGAATTTTAAAATTTAAAATCTACCATTTAAAAGGTAAAAAATATAATGTGAAAATCTACTTGTTCAATTAGAAGATCAGGTTTAGCAGGCAGTGTGTCAAATAAAACTAGCTCTTCCAAGAAACGTGATAAATCCTGCAGCAATGGAAATTGATTAACAGCTGCTTCTGTCACCAATTGTTTCAGCTGAAAATGAAAGGCATGTTATTTTGATGGAATAGTGCGATTTTGATTTAAATATTATGGAATAAATATCACTTAACATGATCATATAAAGCAGTGTTTCCAGAAGTGGGCCATATCGTCCCCTTGGGGCGAAGGAACAATCCAGGGGGCAGTAGAAGCTATGGGTTTAGTATTTTAGTATAAGATCCTGTGGGTTGGCTTAAGTTGGGGGCGATGAGAACAAAAAACTTTTGAAGAAAGAGACGATAAAATAAAAAAAATAAAAAAACAAATAATAAAAAAGGAGCTATAATATAGAGTGCATCAAAACAACTAAAACATAAGAAACAATATCATAAATACAGAGAATTAATGCATATTCATGAGCTAACATTTATGAAACTCATATGAAATAAATTTAGAAAAACTGGTCACCCTAAGTTTTGGTTTTTGATCAGAGACAACCGACAGTCTCATTTTTTTCATCTGAAAGAAAAATTGCCATCTTGGGCACATTAGGTGTTGGAACCGAGAGGATTCAGGGCACTTGAGCCTCCACAATAATTTGTGGATATGCAATTCATAGCATGCTCTTTTCCCCTGCATGTGCTCTGAAATATTCTACATATGAAACTGGAATGCCTGGCAACCCCTCCTCCATGCTTTCTTTGTGTCTGAATCCAAGTACCAAGTGATTTTTCTGAGGCTCTATCTCGCAAACTCTTGAAAAATTCAACTACTCATTTTTCGGAGGCTCACCTTGTCTTGATTTGTCAGGGTGGGCCCATGCATTAAGTCAGCATTGTCTGTATCTCTGCTTGGACACAAGTACAGTCAAACCCTGACTTAATGGCAAAATATTTATTTTGCATAATTTTGGCATTATATTGAATCTTATTCAGCAGCTTCTTGCACAGGAAGGGAAGGGAGTTGTATAGTCCTGCAAACTGATCAAGGTTTTTCTGAGATTTGAGTGGTGACAAAAAAGTTTAAGAATCTACTGCAAATTCGAAACAGGTTAAATTGAAGCTCATTTGCCTAAACAAAGATGTCTTATCACATTCTTGTGTATCAATAAGAAATATTTTAATAAAAATACCCTCATAAGATGACTTTTTCGAAATTCAGTGATCTCGTACTTCTGCGTACACTGGTTATTCAACAGCAGTTGAAAGAGTGAAATCCAAATCTAGAGTCAAATAAATATTTACGTTAGCACAAACAAAGTAACAAGGGAACACAGTAAACTAAGCAATAATAACTTTCAGGCAAAAAAAACAAAAAAACAATTTAGATCAAAACTACTATATTCATACATTTCCATGGCTTTGGGGTAACATAAAACTGTTATATGTGCCATTTATTATTTCCTACTCAATATAACTAGGTTTCATTCATGCCCTATATATAAATATACAGAAGAATGTTATTGGGTAGCATGAGAATCACCAAATCTAAAATAAATAGGCCTCATAACCCAACAGCTTTACCATGCAAACTGTTGTCACCTATACACAAAATGTTATTGGCTTCTCTGGGTTCGCTGGAAAGGGTTATGCTCAGAAAAAGGAGGGGTTCCCCCCTATTTTTTCAATAACTCGTTTTGGAAGTGCGTCTCTTGCAGATTATTTCAAACAAGAAACTCAAAATTTCCAAGAAAGAAGCAAAATATGTGTACTTTTTCCCCCTTTGTGGGCCCCCAATTTGGCTCGGGCATTATCCCGGTCACCCCAGCCTGAGGCAACTGAATAAGGATTATTATTAAGCTATTTCAAGTAGCTATATGCCAGCCTAGTTCCATTCTAATGAATAATTTATTAAGCCTAATGCAGAATCATCTTTATATAATTGGGCAGAGGCAATCTCTTTAGCTATCACTGGAGCCAAGATCATTTGCATATTTTGGCCTTTTTAGCACTAATGCATAAAATCGAAGAATTTTCAGAATAAGCACATATTTTTGAAGATTTAAGAGCTCCATCACTTTTTTTAATATATAATTTTTCAAATAAATATTGCTCATAATATTTTCATAGCATCGGTTTTTTTTCGACATGTGGGATTTAGTGAATTAATAGATGCAAGGCTCCCACTTGAAAAATTAGTGTAGGACGAGGAGGGCACCCCTCTTTGACAACATAACCAGTGCTGTCTTAACACATGGGGCACAGCCCACGGGCCTCAAGAGAAGAGGGGCCCACAAAAATGAGATCTGGTTGAAATTTTCTAGAATTAACTAGGTGGGGCATCAGAAAAATCACTTGGCCCGGAGCCCATGATGCTCTTAAGACGGCCCTAAACATAACCATAGCATAATAAAAAATCCCTAAAAGTTTTTTGAAAACTTTTTAAATTAATTTTTTTTTGCATAGCACTATTTCAGTATCCTGCAATATTCACTCGAGCCAAAGCAAAATGACAGAAATGACTTGGTAACAAAAGCAATTTTTGGCCAAAATAAAGCGTATTAGCAACCACAGATAATTCTTTTCTGTGGCTCCTCACAATATATATATGTATAGACTCTTGTCCATAAATTAAGGATAATTCAGAATCACACGGAAATCGAAATCTAAAGTAAAAATTTCACCTGTAGAATTATCACACACATCTGCAAGAATGATATGCAAATTTCAGGAAGCTACCAGATGATGCCGATAGTACGTCACAATGACGAGAGTGTAAGAGGGGGGTATATAAGGAATGATGGCAAAGAAGTGAAATTGTTCACAAGAGTTCTGTAAGGCGCTCAGTGCCATAAGCGAATAGTTATGACACAGAGAACGCATGTGGATGATTTTTTACGTGGTAGAATTATCGGCCGCCTGGAATGTGGGCATACTCAGATGGAAGTATACGAGGAACTTGGAATTGCCCAAAGTGTCATCTCTAGGCTTTGGCAACGATTCCAAGATAACGGAAATGCCAGTAAACGTTACAGTACAGGTCGCCCCCGAGTTACAACGCTGAATGAAGACCGGTATTTGGCAGTAACTGCCAAAAGAAGCAGACGGAGCACAACATCCGACCTGTCTCATCAGCTATCTGCAGCCACGGGTACCACAGTTTCAAGGCAAACCGTGTACAGACGTTTGGGAGATATTGGTCTATATGCTCGCAGGCCTGTCAGATGTGTTCCGCTCACGGCAACTCACTGTCGGCAGCGATTAGCCTGGAGTAGAGAACATGCAATGTGGACATCTTCACAGCGGGCTTGCGTGATGTTTTCCAACGAGTCCAGGTTTAGCTTGCAGTCTGATTCATGTCGGACTTTCATATGGAGAACGCCAGGTACCCGTTACCACCAAGACAACATCATTGAACGACACCGTTACGGTGGTGCAGCATTGCTCGTTTGGGGTGGAATTATACTAGGTTCCAGAACAGATCTGCATGTTCAAATCGGAACCATGAAAGCCCAAATTTATCGGGACATCATTCTGGAACAACATGTACGTTTGTTTAGGGGTGCCATGGGCGCAGAAGTTGTGTTTATGGATGACAATGCCCGTCCTCACCGAACAAACATCGTAAACGAATGCCTTGAATCTGAGGATATAACCCGTATGGAATGGCCAGCATTCTCACCTGACTTGAATCCCATAGAGCATGTGTGGGACATGCTTGGCCGACGAGTTGCAGCCCGTAAACCACCTCCTACATGTGTATCGGAACTTCGGAGAGCATTGCTTGCTGAGTGGAGTGATCTTCCCCAAGATCAGATCGATAATTTGATACTCAGCATGCCTAGGCGTTGTACGGACTGTATTTCATCGCATGGGAGACATACAATGTATTAACCATCATACCAACCATGTAATAGTAAGTTTTTGTAAAGGAGGTATTTTTTACAATTGCTCCAGGGAGCAAAAATCATAGTTTTTATGAATGGTATCATACATACACCATCGTTTTTGTTCTTTATCTTTTGTTTAATAAATGGGCTTTATGAATAAGTAACATTTGTTTTGTTTCTGAACCTTTATTTGCCGGAGCTGGCATTATCCTTAATTTATGGACATGAGTGTATATATATATTACATTTTTTTTTTTAGTTTTCCACAGTCCAGTCTGTCAACTCTCTTTGACAATGCACACAGCAAATTATGAAGACATGTAAGTTTTTTTAAGAATGACACTCTTTTGAGATTACTTCCAAAAGCACAGTGCAAAATGTGTAAATTACAAGGTCTGATATAAATACGTCAAGGTGGACCAGATGGTTTCATCGCATTGTCCATCCCTTTTTTTAAAAGAATTTTTTTTGTGGAAAAATTTGTTCCTCAAGTGGGGGGTCGGCTTATACTCGGGTCAGTTTTTGATGAGAGAACATCGACCCCCAAATCAGTAGTAATTTTTGCAGCAGTGTTCGAGAAACCGGCATTATTGGTATGGGATATGTTGAAATCCCACATGGAACGGATTATGTCAAAGCCGAGGCAAAGAAATGGAAAACATCATTGGTTTCGATACTAGGTGGGATAACGTCGATTGTACAGAGAAATTTGTCGATTGTACTCCAAGACTATTTAAAGAATTTGTGGATTGAATGGATGAGTTCCGATGATAAAGAAACTACAAAAAGTGGTGCCTTGAAGAAACTTGACATTGGCCTAGTGTGCCAATGGGTACATGAGGCGTGGAATTCTGTTTCCGTCGATCCTTCAAAAAATGTTGCATCAGCAATGCGATGGACGGAACTGAAGATGATATCCTCTTTGAAAGTGACAATGGCGATGACGGCCCAGATGAGGATAAAAACGAAGATGCTGTGCCCTCTGTGATGATCTGATGGATTACGATGAGCTTGGAGACTCAAAAGAAATGGGTTAAAAAGTTTGAATCGTTTCCTATTGTAAATTTTCGTAAGCTGTTGATTTTGCATAAAAATATAAGATTTTTTTTTCTCTGAAATGCACGGATTTTTTGGGGTCGGCTTATACACAGGTTTTCAATTTATTGCAGTTTTGGTGGTCCTGAAGTGGGGGAGTCGGCTTATACACGAGTATATACAGTAATTGAATGTTATTGGGTAGCATAAGAATCACCAAACCTAAATAAATAGTCCTCATAATCCAACTGCTTTGCTATGCAAACTGTTGCGTCACCTATACACAAAATGTATACCATAATTTTGAATGACAAATGTTAGTTACTGTCCAAGACCATGAAGCAGCAACTGGTTTTTAGGAATTTTCTTTTTTATATACAGGAACCTACAAAATGATTTTTTTTCAACCAGGCAGAAGTTTTAATCACTACTCAACTTGTTGAACTCTCAAACTAAGCAAATAAAAAATAAATAAACCACCAAATGGTCCACATACACCCCCCCCCCCAAATAACTTTAAAAACGATACAATTTCTGCTTTAGCAGAACCATTAATTGCAATCTACTGCATTTGTTTATTTGGCATTGTGTCGATGATTCGCTCCTCAATTAAAATCAATTATACAAATTTTGTTGATAGGTTTTGGTAAAAAAAAGTAGGACATTTTACGAAAAGTAAAACAAATGGGAACCCTCTAGATGTTCGTAATACTGTATTTTCCAAACATCAACTGTTTTATTCCAAGGCTATTTCTAGAAATATATCAAGTGTCCAATTTTTTTAGAAGCATTGTTGAAATTCTATTGTTACTGGTATTTTATTACTGAGCAGCTACAACAAACTAGAAAGTGAAAATGCCTAAACAAAAAATGCGTAGAAATTATTTCCATATGCAGTATATAGGTATGAGAATATTTTTTTAAATGAATATGCACAATAAGAAATAAAAAATATGCATTTTAAAAACATAACCCTTTTTTTTTGCATGGTGATTTTTTAATGCATATTTTCTCAGTTTTGGAAATTTTTAACTTTTTCAGGATTTTTAATGCATATTTTAGTATTTTTTTAAGTGCACATTTGCATATTTTTAGTGCACACAATTTTTTAGTGCATATAATCGGGGCTCTGGCTATCACTCATAGCAATAGGACAGAATGTAGAAAAACAGTTTGTTTCTAATCACCAAGCTAAGAGGGCCTTACTAATCAAGAAATAGTTAGATCTTTGAAAACCGGACGTATGCTGCTTCCCATCTGAGAGAAAAAGTTAAACCATAAATAAGTTAAAATAGTTAGACCTATGGTGTCGCTGCCGACATGTGCAAAAAGAGAAAGTCACACTCCCAGAGCAGTGATTGATGTACACGCTCAAAGCGTCATCATGTGATGATTCGAGTCATCATGCAGTTCGTTTTTTGTCCTGTACATAATTTGTCGTGTAAATAAAGTCTGTCCCTCGTGTAAGATAAAATGCATGTCTGTCTTGAATTGTAACAATTGTTTAAAACTATCATGTTTCGAAAACCATGAAAAATAAATATATGAAGCTAAAAGAAAATGAAATAATACCTGTCCTTCAGTATCCGACAGCTTTTGTTGATCATCAACTTTGACCCATGAATCGACGACAAAATTTTCCACATCTCCAGCAGACGTTCTTCTCTGCCATGGCTTAGCAAGCATCAAGTCCACAAAAACCATCGGCATGTCATGAACTGATAAAAGTCGATGTAGACCACTCAGAGGCAGGCTGAAAAAGATGAATCATGAAAAGGAAAAGTAATCTTGATGCTTTGATAATAATTAATGATGTAATAATTCACTTGAACGTATATTTCTGAAAAAAGTTTGGAGTCTCACACCCTCAAGGAAGGAAAAAAATCTAGTGCTTTCATAAAAAAATTCATTAAATTTTCCCCAGTTAGAAATATTGGCTGTTAAAAGGTTAAAATGATGAACATCAATGCTTTGTAATAACCAACTTAAAACTAATGTATACATACACCTTCAGATGTCTAGTAATATAAGACAAAAATGAAATTGATGTGATTCCAATGGAAAAAGATAACATCTTTTCTTTTTGCAACAGCTCTGACAAATCCCGATCTTCTTCAGCATAGTCTTGGCTTTCCTCAGCTTCTTTTTCATTGCTAAAAGATGCAGGAACATACAAAAAAAAAAAAAAAAAATATTAAATACAATGCTACACTGCATGGTCAGTAATTGACAAATACGCTGTAAAATGTGATAAATTAATTAAACATATCACCACATAATGAAATATTTCTTTTTTGATCATTTTTGTCACACTACGGTAATTTTTTGCACACGAGGGCTAATTAGACCGGGACCTACAATTTATTGCCGATTCCAAATGGTAGGATTGTTTTTTTATACTCATCGAGAGGTTCGTGCGCTAACCCCTCGATGGGTATTTCTTTTTTTTTTTTTGAGACCAAAGTCTGTCATTTTGTGTTATCTGATGTCATTATTTTACACTGCAGGAATGAAATAGATTCAGTCAAATATTGCAGTGTCATCTTTCACAAAATGTATATGCCTGTAGCGGAGAAACAACTCAATATTAGAAATACGGGGTGGGCAAAAAGCCCATAGAAACTTTAAAAATTCATAAAAACTGGAAAAATAACCAAAATAAAATCGGTTTGCAGGGTTGGCATCACTAGGTCACTGGAATTTCTTTAAGACAGGAAAAAACCTCAAAACAGCCGATAGGTGGCGGTGCAAGCGGTACGGTCAGAGGTGTCATGTATACAACAGACCAGCTGCCCTCTGCCGTTGCTGGATTTGTGACACTCCTGCAATGTGTTTATCCCCTGTGGTGGTGGTGGTCATGTGGACCACATACTGCTGTAATAAATGATTTATGATTTGGAGGCATTCTCTTCGTTATTTGCATATCTTTTCTTTGACTAGTGTACGTCATCGCCACCTCTCCGCTGTTTTTCAGTTATTTTTTCCTGTCTTAGAAAAATTCCTTACCTAGCGATGCTAATCCTGCAAACCATTTTTCATTTTGGTTATTTTAATGGTTTTTATGAATTTTTAAAGTTTCTACGATTTTTTTTTGCCCACCCTGTAGTTCAGAACACTTTAGTTAGTCAAGTGGAAGGACTCATATATGTGTTTTTTCTATTGTTGGAGTGGTAGACAATCATTGGCCTATGCAAAGGGGGGTTTTGGGGTTATAACCCCCCCCCCCTCCCTTCAACCAAGATCATAGTGTTATTTTGCAGGAAAAAAGTAACCCCCCTCAGAAGCAAAAAAAATCTGAAAACCTCCCTCGAGAAAATTCTGCGTACGCCTATGTAGACAATAATGCAATAATGATGATGCATATGAGGAATCAGTTGTAAAAGTTTACAAGTGTTTGTCCCATTATATTTTTTTCAAGTTTCAAACCAAAATATTTGGCACCTTAAATAAATCCTAGATTTACTTTTGCGATATTTGGTGAAAATTTTTAAACAAGACCTACCTACTCATCCCTTGTCCTTAGCAGCCCTGACTATAGAATTATTGTATTCAAGGCATTAATACAAAATTTATTCATGTATTGTGTTTGCTAATATAAATCCTGTTATTTATATTTTTCTAATTTTAAAATGCTATTTTTAGAGCACTTTTAGAATAGCTACAGCAGCAAGAGAAAATGGTAAACAAACATTTAAAAAAAATTATATGAAGTATTGTTTTTTACAAGAGATATTTCCAATGTACCGTGTGCCATTATTTATATACATCTGAATGTAACAAAATGACTGGACAGTTCATGAAGAAATACTTGGAAGAACTATTCAAAAAAAATTGTAAATGATTTTGAAGATCTTTGAGGAAAAGAGTAAATATAAAAAAACATAAATGAAAAACTTGTGATCATGGCAAAAGAGCTGAATTTAGAAACAAAAATTATGGGAGCGGGGTGCGGTTAGTCCACTTTAATGAAGCTTGTGAGGAAGAATTTACTAATAAAGGTTACATAAATTTAGAAGCTGTGAAGTTTAAGAAGAAAAACTAAAGCAATACGTAGCATAAGAGAATAAGTAACATATGAAATAAGTGCAAAAGTATTAAAAATGACATCAAAGTTACATAATTGGAATACGTGCACATTCAATAATTGTAATGATATTTTATCAAATTGTGCTAGAAAATATTTCAATAGGCTGGACAGATAAATATGGTTCACGTTCACACTTCACAAGAATTCATGATTATAATGAGCTTGATAAAAGAAAATAATTTAAAAAAACTATCAATATATCTGAAAATGAGGATCATAACTTCAATTTCTTTTAAGCCTCACCATAGCAAGAGTGTCACTTTCCTATGACAAAAATCAATGAGGTCTATCAGAACATCGCTGGCAGATTCCACTACTACTTCATGGAAAAGGAGAGATCCTAACAGGCCTGCCACAATAGTTTCGTGATAAAGCTAGAGTAAAATGAAAAATAGGAGAGTTAGTGAATGAAAAATTTCCAGAAATTTAACCAATAGTATTATGTTGAAATAAATACACATTAAATCATGTAAAACCAGTAGTTTAATACATTTTTGTGCAACGCACCACAAGCTCCATTTTTACAAAAAGTTCACAGACTGATATTTTTAGGCATGTTCTTGGTACAGGTGGTAAGCAGAGCTAGTACTAAAAGTATATATATGAAGGGCCATTTGTATGCCACCCCTCCATAAATCTCAGCATTTTTTTCTTTCATGCCATGGTGAGCTGATGTCATTTGTTCCTTATAAAAGATTTTTTTGCTTAGTATTGGAAGATTTACAATACTAAGCAAATTTACTTCTCAATATAATAGATACACGATTATATAAATTTAGTTTCAAAATGATGATTTGCTTAAGAGCTGATAAAAATAGTCCAAATGATGATGACATAAAGAAGTATATATAACACATATTTTATATTATATACATTTGAGTGGTATTGATACAAAACCACCAATACTATCCTTCAAACAGAGCCACCAGTTGCCGGAGACGAAAGAAAGATTGTCTAAGTGAAAGTGTAATGAGGAAGTAATGACATTGCTCAGTTTACTAAAAAAAATGTTTAAGAAATTTATTATATAGCCTCAGACAATATATAGAAACCATTTCTCTGTGTAGAGAGATTAACAAAAATGTGAGCTTTATGGTAGGTAAATTCATTATAAATTGAAAATTTGTTGCATAAAAGTTTGTGTTGTATTCATTAATACTGCTCTATACATGAATTTTACAATTATGAAAAGTACAACGATTTCATTGAAAAACTAAACCACAAAAGATACCTGATTTTTGTAGTAAAATTAGAATGGAAAATTTTTGTTCAATTTATGTATTCTGAAAAAAAAAAATACAGCAACAAAAAAAACGGCACTGGCTGGTTATCAGGATGATTGGTAATTGGCAAGGAAAATAAACCAAACCTTTCATGAGATTGTTATGACAGTTGAAAAATAAGGTGACTGCTTAACCCACTGACGCCAGTTGGTAAGAAACTTTGCCATACAAAATTAAAATTTTTTCTTTGCCAATAAATAGTGGGAGTATGATTCCACTTCAGTGTTTTTTTTTCTTTCTAAAAATCAGTCATCTTTAATGGGTTAAATCACAAGCACAAAACAAATCATTCTACCATCAAAAAGCACTTTAAATTGTGCCAATATTGAAAAAATGCACGTCCAGATAACCAGTATGGTAAAAATCCCTATTTAGTGGTGGGTTGAGTTTGGTTTTTGAAGATGATATCCATATAACGTCCAGATAACCAGTATGGTAAAAATCCCTATTTAGTGGTGAGTTGAGTTTGGTTTTTGAAGATATCCATATAACTCGCCAGTACTAAAAATATAGCAAAAGAAATTATTTTTGAAAAGTGTAACTGCATACCACAAAATACAGGAGCACAGTTGTAGAAGGACGGAAGTCTAACTTCAAAATCTCGGGAAATACTTTCTCCTTCCATATTTCAGTGACAAGTAGCTCATGAATCAGGGTAGGAACCTATGAGGAAGAAAAAAAAAGGAATCTCAACTCATAATGACAAAATTTTTCAGTCTGCAACAATAATAATCATTGAGATGGTGCTTTCCAAATTATGTGCAGCAGTACCCTGGAATACTGTGATCAGCTTCTGGAGTTGCTGCAATTACATTTTCCACTAGTAGATTTAATAGATAGATTAATAGGATAATCCACTAAAAAAATTACTTGTTTCCTGTATTATACATGAATTCAGTGTCATTTTAACGCATGGCCCAGGGGCCTCAAGAGAAGAGGGCCTCACAAAAATGAGATTTGGTTGAAATTTTCTAGAATTTACCAGGTAGAGCTTCAAAAAAACCACTTGGCCAGGGGGGGCCCCATGATGCTCTTAAGATGGCCTACATGAATTGTCTGTGATTTCAACTTATTACTTAACCAATTCAACCATGCCGCAACTGTTATGTAGGCAGTTGTATATTCTGACTTGGGGGTACTGCGAGCAAAGCATTTTGATGAGGTGCACCAAAAAATTAAAAATTAGTGAAACCAGACAAGCTGGTTTGAAAGACCTCTCTACACCAATGGTTGAATTGACCTAGAAGACGGGAATGCATTAGCAAGATCTAAAAGTCTGTCTACACTGTTAGATGTTCTGGTTTTGTTTCTTTGAAATAATGGTCACCCATTATTTGAATGAATGGAAGATTATTAAATTATCTGAAATAATAGGTGACCATTATTTCAGAGGTGCAAAACCTCTCATCTACGGCTAAATGCAGCCCACCAAGTGGTTTCACCCAGCCCTGGTTTTGTTTCTTTGAAATAATGGTCACCCATTATTTGAATGAATGGAAGATTATTAAATTATCTGAAATAATAGGTGACCATTATTTCAGAGGTGCAAAACCTCTCATCTACGGCTAAATGCAGCCCACCAAGTGGTTTCACCCAGCCCTGGTTTTGTTTCTTTGAAATAATGGTCACCCATTATTTGAATGAATGGAAGATTATTAAATTATCTGAAATAATAGGTGACCATTATTTCAGAGGTGCAAAACCTCTCATCTACTGCTAAATGCAGCCCACCAAGTGGTTTCACCCAGCCCGCGAAAGGTGTTCCTGTAGAAAAAGTATCAATATACACAACACCATAACATAAGCTGATCACATTTCCTTCATAAAAATATGGGAAATCTGTATTCATATGGGATGTCACCAATTATCGCTAAAAAATTGTCAAATGCAAGTAAAAGGGACAATTACAGCCAGTGACAAATGCAAATAAGGTTACAAATTGCAGCCAAAGATTGTCAAAGGCAAGTGAAATTGCTAATTCTAGCCAAAAATAGAATAATTCACAAAAAACTGTATATGTTTGATAGATATGCGAAATAAATATATTTACGTGACAAAAAAAATTATGGTGGAGTCATGCAGAGGCAGCTGTTGGGTCATGTAACCCATACAGCTGCATAGGGTGCTGTTCCACGAATGGTGCCAATTCCATGTCGAAAGGACAAAAAAAAAAATGTCAGGGGCGCCAAAAATAAGTCCTGTACAGGCAGAAAAGCCTCATTGAACAGTTGGATGGCAGAAATTATGGAAATGTCTGGTGAAATACAGGATGTGTGGTCACCCTATATAGGTTATATACAAGTTTCTGGCCTGCAAGTGGAAGAAATGTCTGGCCCGCAGACTGAAAAGGTTGTGCTCTGCTGCATTACCTGAGTATACATGCATACATACAAAGTTGTGATGTAAAAAAGTAATATACTACCTTTCCTATGGACAAAAAAAAGTCTTTTACAAACTCTTCTCCATCACACCTTACACTCAGAGATGACTGAACTGAAAGTTTGTAGATTAGTTTGTGCTGTTTCAGCCATCTGAAGGAGAAAAAAAACTAATTTTAGTATGCATGTTCGATAATTGCATATGCCTTTTTTTACGACTCTAAAACACACTTTGTTTGGATGGTGGAAGGGATTCTACCCCTAGGTTGGGATCCTTGGCAGGCCTCTTCATAGTTAATTTATAATGTCAAAAAGCAAAAAATAGGAATCATCTCAGGCCCCCGGGCTAGAGCCCCGTCAGTCTTACCCTTGTTGGTGGAGGGGGGCAATGAGTAGAAGTAATGTTTTACACCTTTCAATTATCTCACTAATTTTGCCCCCCCCCCCCCACAACCATTGTTGATTTATTTTTGCATTTCCCCAAATCTCCAAGAGTATGCATACCCATAGGTTGAGAACCACTGAATTTAGAGATTACTATAAAATTACAAATTAGAAACGAAATATATATTTATGAAAGAAGGTTGTACTTGGGTGATCCCACAGTAGCGAGGTCAACCACGTTCAAATCTTGAATAAATGCTTCAGCTTCGTTCGGAAAAATCACGTGTCCGCGATTCTCCATCTTGTAAAAATAGTTCTAGGCAATCCTTCCACTTCCTCTACAAGATGAAAGAAAAAGGACATAGTGTTTAAAGACACAGTTTCCATGGCAACATTGTTTTTATATATTAAGCGAATAAATCCCAAGCTTTCCTTAACCACAGCCAATACAAATATTTAAATAAGAACATTTTAGAATATTCAAGTAAAATTCCTATATCATGACATTTGAGAAAGTGGAAATTTATTTTACTTTCAAACCCATACATGGGCGAAATAATTTAAAATTTATTCCCAGACGGCTGTGACCGACATGAAAACTTTTGCTGATTAGGTTGGTTTTTTTTTTCATCAAAATCTGAGTTATATTTTTATGAAATTATAACAATAAATATTCATATTAATTCTAATAATAATTTTTTTAATTATTTATTATTTTTGTATAACCAATTCAGAGAATATCATGTGAAATTTACCTGTCAAGCATCATCATCATCACCACCATCGTCTGATGTTTGTGGGGACAAAATGTGTTTACATCTTGCCCTGATTCAAAATGAAAGTCATTGATTGACACCATAATTATGAAGTGTTCCTACCCGCGATGTAAAATAATTAGTAAGAAATGTCCCTCTCGTGATTTAAAATAATTAGTAAGAAATGTCCCTCTCGTGATTTAAAAGAATTAGTAAGAAATGCCCCTCTCGTGATTTGAAAGAATAAATTATGATGGAGTCTCAGCAAGTTTTTGTTTGCTCCGCAGATGTTGCGGCTTTCGTTGATGCCTTGGAAACGATCGGCTACCCCATGGTAGAGACTCAAATTGTGGCTGCTCAAACGTAAGTTATATTATTTCTCATTGGATATCAAGTAATTCAATATGCATCATCTTGATGGCCGCAATCTCCCTGAAATGGAGGTCCTAGGTGAAAATTTTTGATGGGAGGCCCCGATTCGAGCTTAAGTGAATGGATTTTCTAGTAAATTCACATTGATTGATAAATATCCTTTTCCTGATAGAAACCACAACGAAGGACAAGAACCACAAACATTTCAGGCCCTGTGTCATCACCAAATAAGAAATATTACTGCTCTCGTGCTGATTCCAGATCCTGTTTGGGTTATTTATCCAAATCTTTACCCTGGTCATGTAGCGGGAAAGAGTGACACATTAGGTCTGAAAGACTGACTTATTAGGACATCATTTTTGTATGGCCGAGGGTATACATGGCCAACACAACATTTGTGTTCGTGTATATATGAGACATGGGGTTGCCTCTGTGGTGGTCATAGTGACGGACTTGCATCACGAGGTACCGGGTTCGAACCCAACCGTCACCACAGTGGTGGTCGGCTGAAGTTGGTTTTCTGCGGTTCCCAACTTCAAGGCATGAATGCGAGCCAATCTCCCCCTTCAAAAAGTCTCGCTACAGAGAGCAACAGACCTACAAAAACTCAAATGTAATTCAATCATAACACATCACTCACTTCACTTCTCAAATATAGATGGCGGCACTGAAAAAAAAATCAAGCATAGCACTACATACGCACTCAGACTGTTAGGTACACACGCACAGTTATACTTCCGGCACAACTCACTAGGTAGTAAATCACCCATATATGGTGATAGACCTGAGTTGTGCTATGTTTGAAAGAAAGAAAGGGGTCGGGAAAAAAACCGCAGAAGCTGACTTGCTTGGACATACTTTTTTTTTTGTTGCATGACCCAAATTAAAAAAGTTTAGGGTAGCAAATATGCTATCGTATTAACAGCATATCTCATATAAATTTTTAAACATATATTTGCCCCTGGTCATGCAGTAAAAAAGTTATATCCATATATAAATCAGACATTGGGTCAACAGCAGCTGACTTGTACAGACATAATTTTCACATGACCAGGGATAAAAATTTGGGACTGCAAATCCAATATCATGCAAATGAAACATCCCATTTGGGTTGTTAACCATGTCTTTACCTCTAGTCATGCAAGGTGCGGATCTAGCATGGAGCGATCACGCCTTCCAAGAGCTGAATAGTATGGGAAAAATTGGTCTCTTCTATAAAATACAGGATGATGCAAAGAAACTATATAATAAATCACCCCCCTTTCTGACACATCACCCTGATCCGTTACCTGGGCCATTCAGTTGAAATTATGTGCATACAAGTGACGTATTGGGTCAGAAAGACCACAGCTGATCTGAACGCAAGGCTGACTTGTGTGGACAAAGTTTGTTTTTGCCCCATGACTGTAGACGACATTAAAATTCCACTATCATGCTAATGGCACATCCCATTTGAATTGTAGGACATATTTTTGCTGTGGTCATGCAGCGGAAAAATTATGTCAGTACAAGTGAGACATTGAGTCTCAAAGACCATAGCAGCTGACTTGTGTGAACATAATTTTTGCATGACCTGGAGTAAAAAGTTTTGGATTGTACAAATCCGAGGGGACATTCTCTGTCAGTGTGGTCATATTTGGCAAGGCTGGAACTAGAAGGAGGCAAAGAGGGTAATACTGTCTTGTGGTAAACTCGCTGCTGTGGTGGTCGAGTGGTCAAGGTGACAGACTCGCATTGTGAGGACCCGGATTTGAACTCCACCTGTGCTACAGTGGTGGTCGGCTAAAGTGTTTATTTCTCTCACTGAGGTCCATCATTTCACCTTTCACACAACAATATTTTGTCTCCAGGGTAGTTGCTATGGCACATTTTGATGTTCCCCAACTTCTGCTCATACCCAGAACATGGCCCGCCGCTCCATCTCAACGAAGAGATATAAGCACACAGGTGGTCAAAGACCTGGCTGAATGTTCCCATTTGGAATCATTGACAATGCTCGTCACACCACAGATAAACTGACTGAATGAATGAACGCCAGGACTTTGCCACTGGACTTATCCCGTTGTCGAAATCTCTTCCAGCCCAACTTCGTGGCAAGAAATAAACAGATAAACTGACCAAGGATCAGTCTTCTACTTGAGTTGATCCCAAAATCCCAGTAGGTGATCCGAGTTACGAAAATCTGGTTAGATATTATCATGATAGAAATGTCCAGCAGAGCAAACATGAAGTTACATGACATCAATAATTAAATGAGTGAAATCATCATACCATGTATAGGACATTGTGAAAATCATCGCACCTTAGACATAGACAGGTCACGAACTTTGGTATATCCAAGTCATGTCTCTGTAAAGAGCTTAAGTAAGATAAGATTAAGAGCTCTGTAAGATAAGATTAATGATTACATTTTAAAACGATATGAATCTGCTGGCAATGGTTAAAGTGCCATCGTACAGTCGTTCAAGCAAACTTGCTTTAGATAAGGGACCTGATTTCAAGTGAGGAAAAACATTGACCAAACACTCTATTTATATGAGAGAGAGCAGGGGCGTAGCCAGAAATTTCATTCGGGGGGGGACCAAAGTGACAGAACAATGGATTTGGCCTTTTTTCCCCCCTTTTTTTCGGTCATTTTCTCACATTTCGGGGGGGGACCAGACCCCCAAGTCCCCCCCCCCCCACTACGCCCTTGAGAGAAAACCAGTGTTTTTCCAGCCTACACACCCTGCTTTTCCTATCTCAAAGAGATGTCGAAGTGTTCCCGGAGGATATATGTGTCCGAAAAGTTTTATTTTAAACAACAAAACATTGTCGTCTCAGACGAAGGCATCAAAAACATATATAGGTAATCAAAATTATAAACAAGATTATATGCGCTATGATGCCATATAGGGCAATGCTTGCATGATCTCCAGAGTGTGTATGGCGCGGAGTTCTATCCTGGGGATCCGCGGTCCTGTTTAAATGGTCCTCCTCTTTAACATTTCATTTAAATGTAAAAATGTCAATTTTCTCAATTGTAAAATTTGCGTTCGAGACAGATATTTTGTCAAAACTGTTCGTAACACACTGCTATAATGTGATGAAAAACATATTTTTGTCTCTCTCTCTACAGAAATGCGGACGACGATGAACCTGACGAACAACTGTGCAGAGAGAACTCTTATGTTATAGAGAATGTGGATATCATCAAGCAACAAACGCAGCTGCCTTCCGCTAAGAGGTTCCGCTTGAACGCGAAAGAATTCAAAGACGTCATGGAGAAGCTTTTCGAGGAACAAAAAGCTGTGGTCACCGAAAAGGCTTTCATGAACGTGAAGGGAAACAAGCGTTTCAAAAGCGACGTCTGGAGCTGGTTCGGCGACGTGAAGCTCCTCATCAGCAGGAGTGAGGCTAAGAGCCTCAACATCCCTTATTACTTCAGGCAGTGCGGTAATGAGCGGATGATGTTATCGAAGTTATTCGTTGCTTGCTTCAGGTGCAACGCGCTCTTCATCCACGACGCTCAGCGATCTGGTACTTCGACCCTGCGAGCCCACATGCGAGTCTGTTCCAGGCCGCGTCCCCGCAAGAAGAAAGGATCGCCAACCATCATATTCTTCCAGAGCAAGAGGAACACCAACATAGCTTGCAGGACCGTCACGGACGTGGAGAAAGTTTCGGCTCCCGAACAGGTTCTCAACTTCTTGCTGAGCGCGCAGAGCTCTTTCGACACGGTCGACGATCCCGAATTCGTGAAACTCTTGGAAATGTGCATGTCCATCGGGATGGTGTATGGCGACATAAACATAGAAAGCATGCTTTGCCCGCAAGAAAAACTGTCCGACTTCTTGTTGCATGACCTGTACATGTCTTCCGTCAACGCCTTCTACACCGAATTCCAGTATTCCTATGGCGCCAGTTTCTCAGTGAATATATGGACAGATGAAGATAACAAGAACCAGTATATAAGCATCATGTGTCATTATGCGACAAGCAGTGGTGAATTGAAGACGGTCGCCATACACTCGGAGGAATTTGACACCGAGTTGAAGACTCCAGAGGAAGTTAAGGACTGGTTCACCGGTTTTCTCACGGACATGCCTGTCGTTCCGTTCAAGCGATTGATAGTTACAGACAGTCTTTCTCAGTGTTCAGTCGCTTTCAAGGACGAGGAAAATGTGAAATGTGCCTACCAGGGTCTGAACTTAGTTCTCGAAAATGTCGTAGGAAAAGCATTATCACCGGAAGAGAACGAATTCCTCGATTTCACTCCCCTCGTTACAGGATGCAACGACATCGTGTGTTATTTTGAACAAGTGAAGTCGCAGTACGGTCTGCCCGAGCAACTGAAGCCGTACAATAAAGAGAATTGGTCTTCCATTGTGCCCATGTTGCGATCGATACACGGGCAGTACGAAGACATCCTCAACATTCTCAATAAGACGGGCGATACCCATTTATTCTCGGTAGACAAGGCGATCATAGCCGCCGTCATAGAACTGTTCCACGTCTTCGAGGAAGCTCAGGCAGAGCTGTCCAGCGCCGCCAATCCGAGTTTGAACATCCTCATCCCGTGGATAACGAAAATCAGGAAATACTGTTTGAATTCGCAGAACGATTTCCTCGTCGTCCAGCAGTTGAAGAAGATGATTCTGTCCGAAGTGAACGATAGATTGGCCGGCAGCGTGACAGTGTACCACAGAGTCGCGACCTTGTTGGATCCACGCTTCAAGCGATTGGTTTTCTTGCCGAGGGAGGACCAGATTGCTGCGAATATAAGGGCGAAATGCCTGGTGAAAGAATGCATGGAAGCGCCGCTGGTCGAAGAGGTCAGGGAAGAGCAGAGGCTTCCTAGCGAATCCGGAAGCAAATTTTCCGATTCCATATTGCCGGAAGTGACGAACGAATCTGGCGCAAATACCGAACAATCCGCTCATAAGGAGGTGGATAGTTATCTCGCTGAGCCTTTCAACATCGCCAATTATGAGGTTGGTCAGTCGGGTACTTTCAATCCGTTGAAATTCTGGGCTCAGAATTCGGACAAGTATCCGAACCTCAGTCGTATCGCTTTGTGGATATTGTCTTGCCCGGCCAGTTGTAAACAGACTGCGGACTCGTATTCGAGCAATAACTGGCTTATAAACTGTTTCAGGATACACCAGAAACCAGATTATGTAAATAAAGTGTTGTTCGTCAAATCATTCAAGAATTTGTAAAAAAAAAATTGTTGTACAGTGTGTCACATAGTCAGTCTGTTAAGTAATCGAGAGAAGTATAAATCGTTGAAAACTGTCTCATAGATGCTCATTTGTGTATTTATCTTGTGCAATCAATACTAGAGGAATATTGTTTTTAGGAATTTCTTCCCCCTGCCGCAGCTGCCGCTTGCATAATCGAGATCGTTCATGCATTTAGTGGTATCATGCACCCATCATGGAGAAGTCATGAAATAAGAAAAAAAAGTCACCGATTTCTTTTACAAATAAATTTTCGGATTTCCCCCAGTAAGTTCCCCTTTCTCTATTTTATCGCTAAAAATCAGTTGTGAATCCTGGTCGATATGACAGGAGGGGGTCCTGTAAAATATAGGGTGTTTTATCACCCTATATTTTACAGGACAGATGAATTTTCCCATACAATTTGGCCAGGGGCGGGCTTAAATATTTTGCGGCCCTCTAAAAAGTTTCGCAACTCCCCAGTAACCATTAACCCTGGTGCACGCCAGACTCACATTTGCAGCCAATAATTAATATTAAACGACTATTTTTTTTCAATGGTCATGAAAAAGCATTTGAGAAAGCCATTCGACAATAAATTTGAACAATAGTGCGTTCAAGTGTGCCTCCAGGCACTTAAAGGTTGTGGAGGGGGGAACTGTCAGGCTAGGGAACCGATTATCTGTGGAAACCCTTGGCCAGAGGGCTCGATGTCTGAATTTTAGAGTCCTTGGACAGAATTTTGAGCTATTTGATTTGTTAAAAACATTTAAGTCGAAATGTAATCAAAGTATTTTTTTTCTCGTTTTGCGGCCCAGTGCGCCCGCACCCTTCGCACCTGCCTAAGTCCGGCCCAGTATTTGGCTCTCGGGAGGGTTTATTCATTTCCCCCCCCCCCCATCCCAGATCTGCACCTGAGCAAAGGCAAACCTCTTCAGCTGCAAATGAAGTCGAGGCAGATATCTTCAGCTGCGAATGGAGCAGAGCCAGACAACTTTAGATTCGAATGGAGTGAAGGCAGACATCTTCAGTTACGAATTGAGTGGAGTCGGACATCTCCAGCTCTAAATGCAGGTGTCTTCAGATGCGAGTGAAGCTCATGCAGACATCTTCAGCTGCGGATGAAGCAGCAGAGGCAGGTGAATCAATGGCGATGAGAAGTGAAGAGTGACTTATTGCGAAGATGCATCGGCTCATTCTGTATTTTGGGACATTCTCCCCATATTATTCCACTCTTGGGAGGGATGATCGTCTCCCAGATCCATGCTTGAGCAGGGTTCCGATCACAGAAGTCTGATAGATATCCACGATCACGCAGTGGTAGTTGCTTGAAAATGGTTTTCGGATTTTTAAGCAAATACTCCGGTTTGTGAGCATATAGCGTGGTCCAACCCTTCGGGGTAAAAGGCTTATATCCCTCATGGGACGGATGAAGCAGACGGAGCCCGGGCTATGTCTGGTCTTACAGTTTGTGAGCAAAAGAGCTGTTCTGCAAAATAAAGCATGTTAAATTACCAATGTCGCCATATAACAAATGTTAAATTATCAGTATCGCCAAATAACGAGTGTTAAACAGGCTCGTCATTTAAGGGGGAGGCATGCTTCCCCTCCCCCAGGCTTTAGAAATGGTATATATATATGTATACATACACTAGGTATATGTTCTTTGCCCCCCCCCCCCCCCCACGGAAAAAGTTGAAATGACGGACCTAGTGTTAAATCGCAAATGCCGCCAGATAATGAGTTAAATCAGCAATAATCCAATTAATCAGGTCTACTGTGGAACATGAGGGCTTAAATAATAATAAGTCAATTTAATTTGCACTAATTCTACTTAGTCCCGGGCCGCACAAAATCTCTCAGGCCAGCTGTTGGCCACCTCCCTGCATGGCCCCCCACAAAGGGGGGGGGGGACTGACAGGGCTCTAGCCCAGGGGCCCGGGCAGTTCTCATCATTTTTTGCTTTTTCACGCTATAAATTAACTACAGAAGGGGCCCTCAAAAGATTCCAGCCTGGGGGGCCCCCCTCTCCAGGATGTGGGGGCCATGCCTCCCTGCTACATCGGCGGAATTCGGGGGGCGGGGCGGGGCGGCGTGGGAGCATTGCCCTCCCAGCATCAAAGATGAAGTTGACTGATCTAATGCACATATGTATAGATAGAACCACTCACAATCCCGGACTGATGCAAAGCACCTTACTTCCGTTAACATATAGCATATATGTATAGATGAATTGACGCATCATCATCGTGCCCCCGACCCAGACTTCCAAGTCTATCTCCGATCACGCCTGCTATAAGTTACCATTCTTTTCAGTCTTTTACGAGTTGAGAAATACTGCTAAAAATAAGCACGTACGAATGTTGCCGCATTTGAAAATCTGAAGAGAGGCGTTAGTTTTTAGGACGGATTCTTAACTTTTTCGTTCTATAGACTAAATATATAACCCTCTGTGCTAATAAGATGAATCTACAGCAGGTCATTTTATAAGAAATTTAAACTGGTGGAGCAATAGAAAAAAAAAGGGGCACTCGAAGCGGAATATAAGCTCCAGTGTGTTCACACAAATGATATAGCACAGGCGAAAATTTCAAATTTTAATAAAATTAATGAATAAAAGTATTAAGGAATTATTAACTAATAAAATTATTAAACTCATAAATTAATTATAACTTCATGCAAAACAGGGTGAGCGGCGAAGTAAAAACTTAAAAAAAAACCTTGGCAAGAAATCTATCAGAAGTTTACAGAGCCTGCTGCAATCAAAAATTATGTACAATGGGGGTCACATTGTGTGGCATTAATTCAAAACAATATAAAAAATATGCGAGGTAGAAAATTATTGCATGTACAAAAGTATTGTCGATTATTGCATGTACAAAAGGATGCAAGATGAAATTGTATAGCACATGCAGAACAGTATATAACATTTGCAAAAATAGATACATGAAGGTATGCAAAAAATGCACTAAATAGGCAAAAACAAGAGTGCGGCATGATCGGAAAGGGTTGCGTGGTACTAGCATTGATTCAAAACAATATAAAAAAACATGCAAGGTAGAAAATTATTGCATGTACAAACGTTTTCGTATGAAGATATGGTATTTTTTCTCCCAAAAATCGAAAATTTAACTAAAGATAAAATTCGAAATATCTTGCTCCCATAAAAAAAAAGAAAGATTCATTTCTATGTTTCTTTAATTTAGATTTGTTTCTTTCAAGAGCCGCCATATTGGTTACCTTGTATGTCCCTCAAGAAAGAGGGAAATATCACGTGATCCAAAAAAGACTCCTATAAGCTCAATGTGGAGCTGCCATGTTTGTTGACATTTGAAAATCCGGGCGGCTTTGACCAGTGGTAAAATATCCGATAACAAATTTGCTGTCATCTATGAATTTGTTTTAAAAACAGTGTTTAAAAATAGTACTCGTCGACAGTTTAACGTTTGCTTTCTAAACAGTAGATGAAAGAATTTGTCCTATTCTTCTGTTTGCCATACATCAATGAAGTTCTAGAGTTATCGGATAGATGGCAGCAAAAGGTGCAATCTTTTGACACGAACTTGCAATACATTGGACACGAACACTGAATTGGCCACATTTCTCGGAAAACACGAAAATTCATGATCTCAAACACGGGATATTGCCAATTGTCTCCAATAATGATGCCAAAGGGGAAAAACTACTAATTACGCCAGAAATTCTCTAAAAAATTGCTAAATGGTGGGAAAGGAAGCACTCATATCATAAGTAAAGATATACTTGATGAAGATCTTGGGAGGATCGTTATGTCCAAGCCCAGCTGACTAAGGGGTAAAAGTAACAGAATATTTGTGATATGAGGTAAAACAAAATTCTGAACCCCCCTATTTCAATGTGTTAGAATTTGATCTTTGAGCCGCCAAACTGAAGGACACCAGATATTTAAATGCCGCGCTCCTGTCTTTTCCCAACATTCCGGAAAGAGCGAGATTTGATAAGGATCAAAGAATTACATTCAGCAAAAATCTTGCCATAGAGAACAATACCCTCACAACAGTACAAATAGTCAATCCATGCTTTGAAAAATAAATAGCAATACTATGACAATCATAACACTGAAACAAACTTCATGTTACGTTCACGACACATACATGCACATTCCAACTCGTTGGAAATTCCTCAGAGGAATATGGACGAGGTGCACGTGTTTTAGTAGTAGAATGCATTCACAGTCAGTTCAATGGATTTTCCAGAATCGGTGGTTTGAAAATTTCCCGGCATGCTGGTCTCCCTCAATATTTCCTGGTATGTGGGAGAATATGGCAACAGTTTGAAGCCCTCAGGCCCTAGACTACTGTCTAGCCTATAGGGTCATTTCTGGATAAATCACAAAAAAATCTAGACGTCAGGAAAAAACATTGTATCCAAAGCAAAAGGTCCAAAATATTGCTTCTTTTAACTTTTTCAGGGTAGCCCTCTTTCATGTTGGCAGAGAAGCTACTACAAATTCCAAAAATTTTGTGCTGCCTCAGCATAGGCCGTGATTGACTTGGAAGTCTGGGGCGGGGCGGCAAGGTCATTATTGCTGGGGAGCCACGATGATGTCATTTCATATATACATTAGAAGATCAGTCGACTCCACCTTTGACGCGCTCCCCACGCCCCCCGTATCTCCGCCTATGTGTCTCAGCTTGTAACAGAGAAAATTTCAGGAACCAGTGTAAATTTTTCAGTTGCCATGGTAGCCTGGTACCTGAGGTTTCTGCAGCCCTGGTC
This sequence comes from Pholcus phalangioides, assembly GCF_987345545.1. Lineage (NCBI taxonomy): Eukaryota > Metazoa > Arthropoda > Arachnida > Araneae > Pholcidae > Pholcus > Pholcus phalangioides. The sequence continues at coordinate 12,781,949 of NW_028301605.1, forward strand.
ATCTGTATACATCTTTGATTTCAGGTGAACAGGAGGATCATATGCTCTACTGACCCCTTTACAAAATAATAATCACTATATTTAGCAATGTTAAAACTAAATAATTTTCCCATCCGAGCTCTCACAGACCTCCTAAAATTTCTGCTCCATGTTAAGAACCTATGGTATAACATGATGCATTTAATTTCAGTATGAATCGGTAGTCTTTTTATTGATCTGATTGTAATGGGTAATTCAACCTATATGTACTGTTCTGTGCTGAGAACATGGGGGATAATTAGTTGGATATTCCATTTTCCGTCTCGATGCAGCCTATATGTGTTGATTCTGAAAGTCCTTTCTTTCCCTTTCCTAAATGCATGAACTAAAACCCAAAAGCGAAAAAATGTCTGGGATTCCAACATTATAGAAAATCAATTAATGTGAATTTACTTTAAAAAGAACAAAAAAATCAATTATAATATGATTTCCTGAATTATGGTTCATCCTGTTTGAGAGTGATTTGGGACGATGAGAGTGATTTCCCTTACTTTTTACTTGAAATTCTGGATTCTCTGCCTGATTAGGCACAGGTGGCAACTGTAGAAAACATTGAACAGTAATTGAAGGGTGAAAGTGGTAGCTGGCAAAAATGTCAGGAAATCAAAAAAAAACTTTTTTTGCAGCACTGACAACATTTGCCGTTTTCACTCTTCGATTTATTATAAGTAACATAATGACAGAAAAACATGTGAGTGAGACATTTCTGAAGCAATATTTTACTGAAACACACATGAAATCAAAAACTATTACAATAAAAATTTTCTGACGATCATGTGAATTAAAAAACTAAATTGAATGAAGATATCATTATCATGACAATCAAAATAATTGCAATTATTATCAAAAAATCATATGTAATACTCAAGTTGTTCTTCAAGATAAATTTACAGCTTCCTCTGCTTCCTAATACAATTTTAAAACAACTTTTCAATATCATTTAAGCTTCCAACACCTAACAATTGAATCATCAATGTTGTACCAACCTCTATACAGATTTCATTCCTAACACTGGGTTATATGCCTCAATATTTCATACTTCCGGGCTACTATGCTACTATCATGCCCCCCCCCCCCACATGGCTAATGTGGGCCTAATCTATCTTTAGCGGACCCTGAAGACCAGACTTTCCACAGGTCCCTCTAACACACAGTGAATTTATAGTGTGAGAAAGCAAAAAATGGAAAGAATCATCTAATGTAGAGAAAGTTGTTAAGAAGTTGTAAAGAAAAAAATGTTCTCAAACTTTTTCTACCCGCGGAGCCGCCTTTCCCTATTCAATGCTTATCAACGAGGTCGCCCGTTTCCCAGAGCTGTTTAACAAAGGTAACGTTCTGATGAACAGCTTCCTGTTCCCACAGTGCAAAGCTAAATGGTTTCGGCTGAAAAGCCATAGGATAACAAGTCATGCAACCATTTTGGCACATTTCTGCTTGCAACATCTCAGGTCACCTTAGCCCATAGGTAACAGAACCTGTAGAGCTGAGGCTATTTGAGCTCCTCCCCACAAAAAAGTTTGTAAAGGAGTTAAGCCCTCATAATAATAAATGAATATACAATGCACCATCCTGTCTAGGAGCTTGAGCCACGTATATACAGGATGAATAGCAATTTTTTAGCATCATTCAATGTTTTCTTCATGTCTGTGCTTTTTCCTTAGCCTTTCAGATGGCGGTGGGTGACTCAAAAACCTTTAAAAGCCTGGGATTAGTAAGAGGACAAAACAGTACTATGATGACATACCCCCGATCATCGCACCTGCTATGGCAAGGCAAATATTTCAAATTTCGAAAAAAGGTGTATAAGAATTTAACTCACTAACCTAATGGTGTATACTTTCATGCATTGAGATTCTAAAGTTTAGGTTGCAGGGACCCAAGAGATTTAGAACTAAGTGACAGAGTCTGTCAATATGCCAATATCATATTAGAAAAATAACTGTAAATCCATTATACTACTACGTTCAAAAAGTTGCGGAATTTTAGGCACCTCAGGACAGATAGAACCTGTTTATTTGGTATTTCCTTTGAAGTAACTACCCTGTAAAGTTATGAATTTTTGCCATTGCTCATACAAAGATGTAAACAGGACTGTCTTAAGAGCACCATGCCCCCCCCCCCCCCCAGGCCAAGTGATTTTTCTAATGCCCTACGAGGCAAATTTACATGCATACTTCTCAAAAATTTCTACTGTATTTCATTTTTGTGAGGGCTCCTCTTCTCTTGAGGGAATCCCCCCCCCCCCCGGGCTGCGCATTAAGATGGCACTGGATGTAAATGAGAATTGCAGGCTTTTATCATGCCCTCAGTGTGATAAATGGCAAAATTCATTGCTCCTTGCTGCACCTCTTCAGAATCTTATATTCATATCGGAATGTGATGTTTATGATGATGTCAGTATAAACAATGGCTAAAACACATAATTGCACAAGGTAGTTACTTTGAAGGCTATGCCAAATAAACAGGTTCCATCTTTATTTATTCTTCCGCAATAAAATAAAATAAGACTCAGAACTTTTGAACATAGTAGTAGTATTACAGCAATAATGTGCATCTTTTTGCACACATATACCTACTGTAGCGGCTCAACATAAGAGGCAAATGAAGCACCATCTCTTCTAAATGATATAATAATCGACTTTCCCATCTAGCACCAAGAAAACTCTATAAACTATCTCTAATTTCCGACTTTTGATTTGTTTTGTTCATTTGCCCAGATTGCTTACTATTTCTCTGACTTTCCAGGTCAGTGAATATATCCACGCTTAACTCTACTTTACTCTGGACTCAAATATTTTCAAAACACGAATGCAACATAGTATTTCAGCTAGAAGTATAAGAGCGAAACGGGAATATCTGATAACTGCTATCTAGTAATAGATATTTCTAAGCAATAGGGACACATTTACAACACTATGTGACCTAATAGTTCTTACAATATGCGTGGAAACTAAGCAAAAAATAATTTTTGAAACATCATTATTGAATATTCTCATGACATTTCCGAACCAATGCTGTAATCGATGCTGCTGAATTCCTTTGACATGTCAGAGATAGAGGGTTCTGTTCCAGACGGTTCAAAATTACAAGAGCTTTCCTCGCTCATTTCTGATACGGGCATGTGAAGTATTGTGAGCATAGGAAGTGGCACTTTGTTATCTGAAACTTGCTCGTCTGAGCTACTGGTTCCCTGAGACTGGATGCTAGTGTTTTCGTTGGAACCAACTGCTCCGGCTGATGCTCCTGAAGAAGGTACAGAATCGACTCGTGCTTGAGCAATGGTTGCAAGTTCTTTAAAAATTCCCGGATCCTGTCCAGAAGCAGCAGATGATTGCCTGCAGAAAATAAAAGCATAGTGTTCAACTTAATACTAGCCACAGATTCTTTAGGATTTAAATTGAAAACAACAACAATTATTAGTTTTCCTCCTAATAATAAAAAGTAGTCTGACAAGTTACTAAATATTGCCAATGATAAATATTTAACATTTCCCCCTTCAGACAATGATTTTATGCATTTCAACTATAATAGAATAATCCTAAGTAAAGAATCAGTGGTTCTAAACTGCTTTATTTCCCTCCCTCCCCATGAATTCAATTTAGATCCTTATACTCCTTTGAATAGTCAAAAGACCATCATTTGATTGCTTTCGTCGCATCGCTGGCACTTTCTGCATGAGAAGGGTTATTGAACCAGAAAACAAAGCCTGAACTTAATCCCAGCCCTCCACTGAAGATTGTGTTACAGCAGTTGAGTGGAAATGGTCACAAACTGTTAGGGCCAATTGGACCAGGGCCTACAAGCTTGTAGCAGATTTTATATCAAATATGTGTTCAACACATATTTTTCCATGTTTTTCACAGATAGTAATGAACAGAGGCTGTTTAATGACTTCTTTCTCCCATACCCCCCCGAGGAAGTAAAGTGGTAGAGAGGTTGGTGTGTTAATCTGTCAGTGGGAAAACTTCCTACAGTACGAATTTGTGGTCATCTTATTACAATTTCTGGTATATCCCTGCATCAGGAAAGATTCTGGCAAGGACTAATCAGGTATCCAATTGCAACGCCTCTGAATATCCTTTGATGCAGTAGACAAATATCTCATCAACCTAGGCTGCGCCACCCATCAAAACAACATAAAATATTTTGTAGATCACACCTGGTTAGGATTCACTGTTATGAGCTAACATAAACATTCACAACTACTACTTAACACTTCTTTTCAGTAATAGTCCATTGGCTATGAGCAAACTATAGATCAAAGATGCGAAAGCGGGGAGGGGGAGGGGGGGGGGAGAAAGCACAGATCACCTTTGGATTGAAACAAAAATTAAATGGTTATTTAAATTTTGAAAAAAGAAATAACTTACCGGATTTTCGATGCTTGTTCATATTCAGCTTGTGACATAGTTAAAACTGGAACTGGAATGTTGATGTCATTGGGCATAGGTGAATTAAAATTTACAGCAGGAGAATATGAGCTCGCATTGGATGTGCCACAACCAATACCAGCTGTTCCAGTTGCAACCTGTTTCTCTTTGCACATGTCATAGAATCTTTGCAGTGCTATCGGAGTACACTGCTTCAGTATAGATGTGTCTACTGCACCACTTCTATCGTTCGACAGTCCTTGAAAAAAAAAGTTACATTAAAATTTTTCTAAAAATAACAGAAATTTTCTTTCAAACCACTTAGTCCGGCTATTGTGGCTTTTGCCCATGTAAACATCTTTTCCCTTGATGTCAGTTGAGGATCCAGCTAGCCAGAGCAGGAATTAGAATTTTTGTCCAGGAAGGCAAAAACTTGACCCCCTGTTACCCCCTCTCTTCTTACTTGTGATGTATGTCTTTATGAGAAGTATTTTTTTCACCCGTTGCATGTTTTGAAGTAATTATTTCTCCTTTTTTTTATACTTAAAATTTGTCGCCTGTGACAATTGCCCAGTGATAACTGCTCCCTCTTTCTCTAGTTGCAGACCTAGTTGTGGTGCACCCTTGTTATGTGAGAAACTAAAACGGGTATGGCTTGTTTCCTAAATACAACCTCTGACAATAAAGTTCGGTGAATGAAGTCAGAACGGCCGATCTGGCAACACTGGCAAAGCAAAATGCTGCACATGTGTAGCGACAGGTGTTGACCATCTGCCGCCACTGTTGTTCAGTTGAGCGTCGTTTGTGTTCCGTGAAAAACTTGTTTTACGAAGTGCTTGTTCAGTGCGTTGGTTCTTAACTAAGAACCGGAAAATGAATGAACAAAAGATCAATTTAAAGTACCTGAGGGAACAACGACGAATGCTGCAAGGTACATTGAAATTTTGACCCGTTTCATGAAATGTCTACGCAGGATACGACCTCAGTATGCACAACAAGGTTCATGGTTTCTTGTTCACGACAATGCTCCCCCTCACACAGCCAATATCGCCAAACAGTTCCTGGCAAAAAAGGGGGTGGTGCAAATTGAACATCCACCATACTCGTCAGATCTCAATCCTCCAGACTTCTTCCTATTCCCACTACTCAAACTCGCTTTGAAAGGAAAGAAATTTGACGATATTCCTGACATCCAACGAAACGTGACGAGGCTTTTGAACTCCATCCCAAAAGAAGACTTCTTGCAAAGTTTCCAGGACATGTATAGGAGATCTCAGCGGTACATAGTAATGCGAGGTGACTATTTCGAAGGACAGTAAGGTAACTTTTGTTAGCGTTTCATCTACGTTAATGTTACAAGACTATTCACCAAACTTTATTGTCAGAGGTTTTATATATTTTTCTAGTTCTTGCTTAAACTGCATATTAGCAGTTAAGCTCATTAACGATGACATGTTCAGACATTGCTGAGCTACAAGAACTTACAGCATAATTAAAAAACCTGCATATGTCATGCAAGTTTTAATACATACATGCAGATAAAAACACTAATACAGTAAGTAGATGTTGTTTATTAAAACCATACATATTGTTATCATTTGGGTATTGTTATCACTATTGCATAGTACAGAATGGACAAACATTACAACAAGAGACAAAACATGTTTGTAGTTATCAGGATTTCGGTTTATATATTATCAGATTTTTTCCTTTGAAAGTTTTTCTTTCCACATATTTTGGAAGATAAGGATAAACAACTCATCTCCCCCATAAGTTATAGTTATCACCTGCAAGACTATGTAGGAGGTCAGATGGTTCCCCCCTCTCCCCTTATCAGGAAAATATTTCCAAACTCTGTTCATGATGTCCTGATCAGAGGGTAATAGCAGTATTTAGTAGCTACTAAATAGTAGCTTTAACCAGAAGACTTTCACAGTAAGGGATCTGTATAACATACCGTGCATTAAAAAAAACATTCTTATTCGTGATACACATTAAACAATTCTATTCTGATTTCTCAGTTTTTGAATTAAAAAAAATATTTTAGTTTAAAGGAAAAAACCTGTTTTATAACAATATTTTAAAAAAAAGATACAATTTGACATTTTGAAACCAGTTATGTGGATAAGAAAAACAGAGTTGTGTTCTGCTCAACCAAAGGGCATATGGTCATTATGCTTACAGCCACGATTTTTTTTGGACATAGATATCAATCGGTTATTGTTGCCAGAAATCCAGAGTACAGGTGTAATCACATTAAGTGACATGAACTGTATATCCGTTATTCAATCCATATTTAGAAAGAAAACCATAAAACTCACTTCTGATGTTGTCATTCATAGATAACTCTTCTTTGCTTTTGCGAAAAAATTCTAAAACCTGAAATAGGCAAAAGCAAATTAAAAAGACAAAACAAACAGATTGAATGAATAATGATAACACAAGAGGAAAAAAATTGGCCATATTTTTCATGAATCTTGATATGGGTCCATGTTAGAATCCGACAACACTAGAATGTGTTCAATTTGAGCCCCAAAGCAGAATGGTTTGCATTGTTCTGTAATGAGCCCTCAGCTGACTGGAAATTTTCGGTGGTAAAAATTCTCATAATAATGTTTTCTACACTTTACCTAAAATTCTTTTAGATGGTTCTGCAGCAGCACTGATTGTTCTGTGACAGACTTCAGTTTTCAGCGTATTCTGCTTCAGGGAATTTGAATAAATACAAAATGTATATTATTGACTTTTCATTTCATATGGAGATGGTTGATCTTTTCTGATTATGATCGGAATAACTAAGAAAATTGATAACTATTAACTGGCTATAGCATATTTCAGATTAAGTGAACACGGATTTATGTGGAGCATGAATGTAGATAGATAGTGAAAAGTTTTATCCCAAAATTTTTGTTTTTGAATGAAAATTTTTTTGGACTAACTGGCACAGTACTTTATACAATCCTTTGTTAATCATTTAAAATTACATAACCACAACTGCACTGTACTAAAGAAATGGCGTTAACAGTAAAATTGAGGTATATTTATGTACTCGAGAAATATAACACATACATATAGTTTAATAAATGTGTACTGCACATTACTGTGTGAGCTTAAATCTATGAATATCCTTACACGATTTATGGTAGGTCTCTTATTTTTATCTTTGCTACAGCATTCTTGACCTATATTCAAGATCTCCATAAACCACATCATGTTCTCCTCCCCAGCTCTAGCATCTCGAATAGAATCTAAACGACCAGATGATCTGCAGTCACTCACAAAAAATACCTACAAATTTTAATTTCAGAAAAAAAAAAAAAGAGCTAAAATTAATGGATTTTGTTGTGAAAGCGATCATAGGCATAACAATGCAATTAGACATTAAAATTTCTTGGAAATGCGCATGCAGAAAATTGCTGTATCAGATGGGAAATATTATCTCACAATTCAACATTACTTTGGCGATGGTTTAGTAACAAATTGCAAGGTACAACTGTAGAACAAGCCAAAATAAATAGCTATTGTGAATGACAAAAATTACTGAGTAATGTAATAGTTTATTTATTGCTAATACCAGAAGTTTTTCTTCTCTTTTGGAATCATATGGTCTGAGACCAGTAGCCATCTCCAATAACACCTGTGGAAAACAAATCAAGTGTTAGCTTTCAAGTTTACATTCTGTATTATTGATAGATTGCATAAACTTAATACTGTTGTCAAAATTATACTGCTATATTTTATGGAAAAAAATTATCAAAATTTAGATTTTTTTAAATTCAAGATTTACTCTTATTATTTACAGATATTATTTTGGATCCTGTTTATAACTTTTTTCAAAAACATGGTAAAAAAACATTGTAAGCAGGAAAATGCTTGAAATGAGAAATCTTTATGAGGATTAGTGAAAACTGGGATCACGAAAATAAGTCATACTGAGTGGGAAAACGTACTAAGTGGGAATGGTATAAGCAGGATCCACAGTATATTATACTCTCATTATTTATTATAAAAGATATGTGTGCGAACTATTTTATTAAAAAAGTGTTGCGGAAAATAAAATCTCAGAAAGACTCCCATAACAATATTACTAGAAAATATTCCATTCAAAACCTTTTTTTTTTTCAAAAATGAAGCTACAAAAGTGCGATTAAGAGGGCAAAAAAACCTCTTAAAAATTCAGAAATAAAAACTTACAACACCGTAACTATACACATCCACCTGAGGAGACAATTGACGATGACGTAGATATTCCGGTGGCAAATAGCACTCAGTTCCATGAAGTTTTGTCACTTTAATGTGAGTATTATCAGAATCTGGACCTTCTCTGGTTAGGCCAAAATCCCCTATTTTTGCTTCCATGTTGGCATCCAGTAGAATGTTGGCACTAAAAACAAGACATAAAAGTCATTTAAAGATTTAATACAGCGGTTCGTTGCAATTCAATATTAATCCATTCCTAAATTAATGCAGGATTGCAAAACTGAAAAATTACAAAAAATATTTTCTATCTCAGTCTATAAGTCTGATTAGTTTATTGCCAGTCGTAACTATCCCATCACTCGGATAAGGGAATAAAGCCATACCATAATGATTTCTTTGCTTTATATATTTAAATATTAAATTATTTTTATCCAACCTGAATCATTCAAATCCTTCATCCCATGAATTTGAACTGACTGTACAAGAAAAATTTTATAGAGGAAGAAAAAACAAACCCTCACCTTTTAATGTCACCATGTACAAGAGGTTTTTCCAAAGTGGTGTGCAGATAATTTAGACCTTTTGCTGTACATTCGGCAATACTACTTCTCTGAGACCAATTCAAGGGAGGTGTGTTGCTCTGTAAGATTTAGATGGTAAAATAATTATATTTTGTAGCACGGCATAATTTTTTGGACAGTTATAATACATCCACCATAGGAAAAGTTCTGACCATACCATTTCAGAAAGTCTAGTTGGTATGGCGCAAAAGTTTTATTCGAAAAAATAATAATAAAACAGTGTCTGTAATGAAAAGAGGAAAAACAGTCTATTCTAAAAAAAAATTTAATTAAAAACATGAAAGAAAAGCTTTCCCTACCGATCGCAAGTTTTATTTTCCGTACCAAACTCAGAGTAATAAATTTAGTTATCAAGTCACGAGAAACAGCAATAACACTAAATGTCAAACAGTAAGGACAAGCCCGCTTCTTCTAATGCAACTAAATTGTTTTGTAGAGAGTTTTCTTTTGAACTAGATTAAAAGAGTTGTCAGATATCCTGCTTCAACATACAAGTCTTTTCTCATTAAGGATGACTACGTCCGAAACTAACAAACTGAATCAAAAACAAACTGAATCAAAAACAATTTGAATACAATTAAGCACTTGGAAATGAAAGAACAAAAGAAAATAATTTCAAGCAAGAAATTTTCCTTCATTTCCCCAAGAGAAAAAAAATTAGCTAAACTGGTTGAAAAACAAAGAAAACTGTATTTTCCTGTGTATAATCCATGGACTATATGTTAAAAAAATCATTGGAATTTTTCATTGTGGATTATACACCGCTGCATATTATCTGCAGCTTTTTTTTCTAAGAGGAAACAGAAGTGAATGTTTGAAAAATTAATTTGCAAAAAAAGTTGTTTTAAAGGTTAATAGAAGACATAGTATGTAAGTGGGTAAAAAAAAATATTTTTTTCTTCAAAAGCATGACAAAGAATATCTTACGTTCCTTAAGATTTCATAAGTGGTGAATGAAATTTGTCAATAAGGATTATACGACACTACAAACATCAGGAAAGGGGAAGTACAATGACTAATAAATGATCTAAGGGAAGCAAGGGAGACGAACATTTTCCAATTAAGTTTAAAGCATATTCTGCTTTTAATGTGTTAGGGGGGTATGATTCTACAATATTTTGGTAAACGTTTATTAATACAATTAATCAAATTTTTTAACAGTCATTTTTAAATATCAACCCCTTATAACAAAGTAGTATATAATACTAATTAATAATACAAAATTTTTTATAATTAATGAAAAAAAAAACTTTTATTTTATTCATGTACCCATTTGCTAAAAGTAAAAAATATACGCTAAGAAATTGAAATCACTGCATATGCAACTCATTACATTTATCTGCTAAATCTGGTAAAACTATCTGTTAAATCCTGGAATTTCTTTGCTGAATCTTGTCATTCTTTTAGAAAATCAATTATTTTAGGTTAGTCAATGATTTCAAAACTGGTTTCAACATTCATGCTGCAGCTTCCTTCTCTTGGGAATTGTAGTGTAGAAACGAGTGTTCTGCTCCTAAATGGTATTGAGTTGGAGTATGGAGTAATAAGCTGACATTTCTCAAATATGAACACTGCTATCACAGTGGAGATGATAAATGTTTTGGTCTTCCAAATCCCCATCAAACTTAATTTGAAACTGAAATTGCAACCAGTTTTCTTCGAATTGACTCATATTTTTCCTCATGGCGAAACATAAGAGCATGAATTTGTCTGAAACATCACTATAGCACTGAAATGGAAAAGCATGGGAAAACATAAGAATTTCTCTACGAACTATCCTTTGCCAACCAATACAATGAAAATGTACCCATGCACCTGCTTATGTGTCATTTTCTGCAATCTATCTCTGATTCTACTTGCTGTCTCATCATTGTTTATGTTGGGCTTGTTATCTGCATGCAAATAAAGTGGTACATGAATGAGGGGAAAAAAGTTTCATGAATTTTTGCCCTTTTTGTCAAATTTTTAGATGATTCACATACCAGTTCATTTTTTAAAACATATTATCTGCTAACATACGGTGACCATATTAACCATGTTTTATGGGATAGAGTTTTTTCATATTATTCTGCAATTTTGGAACTTTTATACAGTAAAATCTGTCTTTAACGAAACCTGTATTAAGCGGAAAACTGTTTTCAACAGAAAAAGATCTTAGTCCCGTAATTTCAGTGCCAAAATGCACATTGAAAAACCTGGATTAAAAGGAACTTGTCTAGCGTGAAACAGAAAACTACCTTCTTAACAGAAAATTTCACACAAATACTTTGAGTGTTTCCTGACCAATAGACCAGGGGGTCATACAAAAGTTAAAGTGCTCTACCAAAATTCTATGTGCAGTCTCTGCTTGCCAATGTGAGTTCTACATCATCCACCCAAACATTAGAAAAAACTGTTTCTGTTCTTGATGCTGTGGTTTCAATAAGCCATATTTGCATATGGAGCAGTTGCTTTCTGAAATTGTAACAAAATTTTTCGGAAAAGTAGGATTTTCTACAGGAGAAATGTGTAAGGGTTGCATTTCCAAATGATTTTTATGCAGAACTTACAATATTGTATGTAAAATGCTTTTCGTGATAGCTGTGCTCAGCCGGGCCGTAATCCGAGGCAGGTGAAGGGAGCAACTGCCTGGGTTGCAAAATTTGGAGGCAGAAGAAAAATTTTAGGTGAGAAGAAAAACACTGTGATAAAATCATCAAATTTTACAGTGGTAGAGTCAGGAAAATCATGTTTCCTCCCCAAAAATCTTAGTTATGGCCCTGGTGCTGAAGATTACATAAAGATAGACGACAATGTCCAAACTGAATCTGACACAACAGACATTGACATCCTCATTGAAAATTTTAGAGAAAATCAAAAAAAGAACATAAATAACATCAATTCAGAAGAACAGTGTGGGGTGAAATTTGTACAGATGCTGTGGAAACCTAACTTCACACATTATGTCAATTGAACCTCTATTACGGGGAACATGTGTTCAATTGAAAAAAATCTTGGTCCATTACAATTCCATTAAATACAGGTTTTACTATATTTTCAAAACATGATTTTATTATTCTAACATTAACCGTGCTGATAAAATTCCAAATTTTTCTTTAGAAATATGGTTACTTGGTTATGTATACGAACATAATTTAAGAGATCTAATCAGTTTAGTTAAATAAATCAATTCATGCACGAAAAAATAAAAAGATCATTCTGATACAATGCTATAGGAGGAAAAGGAAACAGGAGCAAAGAAATAAAAACAAATTTACGTTATACTAACCCTACACAACAGCCTATCTTCCAAGGAACCATTCACCATGAGTTGGTACACTAAGCATGGCTCAGGGCCATCTAATGAGACACCATATAAAGGCAGAATGTGATCAAACCGACAACTGAAGGTGAAAGGTCATGCATAAGATGAAGCATGCAGTAACAAAACAAATATTTGTGAAGAAGCAAAACTAAAAGCATAATAAACACATGCCAAAAAAAAAAAAAAAAATTAAACAAAAGTAGCATGGTAATGCATACTTAAAACAAATAATAATAAGGGATTTGCTCCAAACTGTGATTATTATTATTTCTCTGGTTTCATTCAAAGTAAGCAAACATTTTTGAAATCAAACCATATATTGTAATGTTTTAAAATTATACTACATATACCCTGTCAAATATTCATGCATAACATAAATACAATACTACTGTATTTCCTGGAGTAAGTAATAATCGATAATGCAATAGGACTTATCCAAAATAAAGAAGGCTGATCCCATTTCAAGTCAGAGCTAACGAATTTGCTTGTTTTCATAAGCAACCATACAAGTTTAAATAAATTTATCAGAATTAGCTCAAAATTATTTGTGCTATTTCTATGTCAAACCCCTAAGATTGTTTTTTTTGCCTGGTTGCTTATACCATTCCTTCAATACTATTTTTCTTTAAACACCTCTCTTCCCCAGAATGAAAATGTATCTTCTTAATGCATCAGTATAAGCAATGTCAGGTTTGAACTCTGTTGGCTGCAGGGGACGGCTTGAGAAATTTTCTACCAGTGATGGATCTACTTTTGGTGCCCCCCCAACCATGTTTTTTTTCACCGACAAAGCTTTTTTTGCTGTTTCAACATGGATTACGTGCCCATCCTAGAACATGAACCATGCAGCCACATGGTCCAAGAGCCACCCCTGTCAACAAGACTAATCTTGTCCACAATTAAAATAATTCCATTCAATGGATAAATGAAATTGGGCTTGAACAAAAATTTCATACCAACTTATACGGCGTACAATGTCCATGTAAATTTTGATTTAGGGGAAAATAATTATATCTCCAAATATAAGAAATAAATGAAATGCTGCTAGTTTTTAGAAATAGAACTAGGCATATTATTGGAACTTTAAACTTACTTAATTTCTCTTTAATTTATGTTGTAAATTATTATAAATATAAGAAAGGATCCTAACAAAAAAATATCTCACTAGTACCAAGTTTGAGGGCAGCCAATTTCAATATGAATTGTGTGTGAAAATCTGTATTCCAACATGCTACATCATCTACAATTCCCTCAGTGGCATTAACGAGATAACTCTTAATGCTTTGTTTTTTGGTAATTATTTGGCTCATTAAAACCTTCTTATTTCTGCAATGACAAGCCCAGCTATATGTGTGAGGCAGGCTTTGTTCACTAACATGTTTTCCCATTCTCCCAACCTGTCAAATCAAATACCAGTGGGAAGAGTCAACTTTCGTAGAAAGGTGAAAACCAACAATTAAAACTCAGATACAAGAATTAAGACACCAAATAGCTGTTTTGAGGCTAATATAGCCTGCTTTTTCAGTGGTTATAGCGCAGACAAATTACTCATTTAAATAAAACATGTAGTTGATGTGAGGCTGACACTGCGATGGTGATAATGGCAAAGGAAGAGACTTGATACTGATGATGATGATACAATTACGATTGTTAGGCGGGGTGTACCAATGATGGAGTGGAAGGAAGGGGCAATTTTAAGGATTGGGCCTAAATATTGGAGACATATGGAGTGCTGGAACCAAAGAAAAAGAATTTCTATGATTACGAAATGCTTCAAAGAAATCTAAATCGATGGGTGAAAAACATTTTTGAATGATTTTGGCAGAATTACAGTCAAAGTGGTGATTGTTGGCCCAACAATGTTGTGCTCTGGAAGTATACCATTGAAGAAAGTGCTATTTTAGCCTCAAAACAGCTGTTTGGTGTTTTAATCCTCATATTTTGAGTTATAATCATTGGTTTTCATATTGACACTGTGCTCGAAAAGCATTTCTTTTATATGGAGTCAACTTTTTTCAAATTTTGATAACAAAGAGAGAGAGAGAGAGAGACAGTACCCCCCCCCCCCTTCTTTAGGATGGTATAGGAATATGCATACAGTACGCAAATAATAGAAAAAAAAAGATACAGTATTTCTCTTCCTTGGTTATTTTATTCTTCTCTGGGTGCAGGGGAGCATTATCACCTGCATGAAATCAGAAGTATTCTTCTCGAAAAAAAGTGACATTTTGCTGAGGTTTTTGATTTCCGCTGTGGTAGTTTTACAACGCAGATCAGGGAAATTTTAAAAACTGCAGAGAGGGTTAATGAATGGTGGGGAAAACTTTCTTGAAAAAAAACCCCATGCATGATAAAAAATTGAGCATTATGAAACTCCAACGCTAACTGCATAATTTGAAAGTTAACTTACCATTTCAAAATGGTCAATTCATTTAGAGATTGTTTTAAGCTCACCAAGTGCCGGGAAACAGTATCACCACCTTCCCTCTGCAATATACAAAAAAACCTGTTTATTATGCTTCAACATAAATTAGAGTGACATGATCTAAAAGATATTTATAATGCACATGAATCAGGAATGCTATACAATTTATTGCTTGGCAGAGAAAAAAATTCAAATTTCAGTACAATGAGGAATCTATATAATAAAAAAATTTCTGTTATGGTAAGCTGTCATTACAATAGACTTTAATTGTACTATAAATTGAAGTTATTATTTCATGCTCTGCATAGATTAGTATGTATTATGAAACCTTTACTACATTAAAAATGCTAAGCCTCATTGCAAGAAACTGTTCTCTAGATAAAAAATAGCTTACAGGCATCAATCTTTTGATTGCAACAGCTATTCCTTTCCATTCACCTTTGTAAACAGCTCCAAATCCACCTCTGCCTAGAATGCGGGTTTTAACAAACTCATCAGTGGCCTTTAAAATTTCTTTGTAAGAGATTTTCATAATGTCTGGCAATGACTTCTCGAGTGACTTCAAATCCCCGCAAAATTTTTCTATTACAAAAAAAACAACCAAATCCTGAATTAGCAAACAGTTACAATCATTTAAGCTAAAAATGCAGATATATTTTATACATTCAAACATACTGACTCGATGCATAAATCTTACCTTCTAGTGTATTTGTAGCAGCTTTTCCATTTTTATCTTTCTCTGGAAGTACTACACGCCCATTCTGAGAAGACTGAGGAATGTTTCCCATTTTCTCTGAAGCACAATTATCTGTATTTGATTCATCACAGTTAGCTCCATCAGCTCTGACATTCCTTATATCAGGAGATCTTGATAAAAAAAAAAGGTATACTCATATCATATAAATATGTAAAATAAATTATACCTGCGTTATGCTCACACACACATTCTATCATTAAAAATTCAAGGGAAGGATAGATCAAACTGCCATACTCAAAAATATTAAGGTGAAGAAATCATCATAAGGAATGGGACATTCAATAACAAAATAAAACATTCAATGATGGGATCCAATGGTTGCAAATGGTTTATCTCCCAAGGGTGAGCAAAACACATTTCATTTGCTCCAGGGTGAAAATTTATGATTGGCACGCACTACATTTTGAATATGGACTTTCCTCTTCCAATGACGCATCACATTAGTTTGTACGTTTCATACTTTTAAAGCAATACAAGGGAACAACCGATATATGTTGATCCAAAATTGCAAAAAGAACCACGGCTACACGCGTTTCGAAACTATATGAAGTTCCTTCATCAGTAGCAAAGAGTGAAAATACTCCTTATAGCAGGAGTTACTCGCTATTGTAGACAAAAGAGTAGAATTCAAAATCAACTGGCAACAAGAGCAAAGGAGGAAGAAAGAAAAAAGAAAAATGGTGGAGCGAATCACTAAATGAGAACATGAAAGTGATGCTGATGGAGTAAAAATTATTATTGCCGAAACTGTTGCCAGATTTTTGAGAAGGGTGGTGTGCTAGTTAGGCCAACTGGTTAGAATTTTTGTTGATGTGGAATGATTCGAAGAAGTCCAAGTCAGACAGTGAGGAGCTTTTTGAATAATTTTGGCAGAAGAGAAGTCAAATTTATGGTCAAAGGACCAGCAATGTTGGGTCCAACATTGTATCATTATATTATATGCTGTTAATACACTCAAAGTATAGAAAGTGTTACAGATAATGTGTATTTGTAGACTGTAATTAAGACCATGAGATTACAGAAGCCAGTTTTTGAGTTACATCAGCACAGTTTACTGAGAGCATAATTTTCCTTTGGTTTTAATGGAAATTGTTTTTTTATATAAAAACTCAGAAGATTATTTTCAACATAATTTTTTCCATTAATTTCTCTTGTAAACATAATTTTTAATAATAACAATGAAATAATTTCTGTACAGAAAAATGTGAAGGATCACTTTACCATTTTCAGAAGACATACTTTTTTTTATAGCAACATGTGGAAAAAAACTTGGTTCTATTAAAAAAAGAAGAATGAAAATCGCTTACAATCTCGAGGAATGGTTTGTTCTTGACTGCTGATGTTGATTGAGACTGTTGAGTTTCGTATTTACAGATAACGTTTGCATGCTTTCGTTGATGTTCATAACATCTCTGGTTGGTCGATGTAAAAAGTCATGAGGGTGTCCTTGAGATGGTAAAGAATTTGATCCCTTCACTGTACATGTTATTCCTGTTTCCATCATTGATGCCTTATCGAAGAAATAATAAATATACATTTTCTTTTAAAGCATTAATGATGAAAAAAAAAACTGAACAGGTTGCTTTTGTTTCACTGCGATTTTAGAAAGAAAAATGCAAATAAGTTTGGCATAAGAGAAATCTGATGTGTTTATACATATGTTATATGTTTCAATAATACATTGATTTTGTGATAGCCATGAATTGAGAACACTTGTTATGCTTTTCAATTAAAATGGAAAACTCTGCACCATCTGCTATAAAACTTAACAGATATAATTTTAACAGATGGGGATAAATGCGATCAGTAAAAACTGAAAAAAACCCTTCATAAAACACTTTAATAAAATGTCATTACACTGAATTATGATTCATATGCAGTCTGGAAACTTTAAAAAAAGAGCTCATTGATAAAAATTTCAAATGATTCATACCCAAATGGCTCATATAAAGTATTCATGAATATTCATTTATCTGAATAAAAATATCATATGTATAAATTTTGCATACAGTTGAATCCTGATTTATGTATATGAACGAATCAGAAGAAACCACAATTTTATTTGTTAAATTGATCAGGAGCAAAGAAAAAAAAAATATCGAAACTGCAAATATTAAAAACTACCTATTTTGCACGCGGTTGCTGTGTAGCAACTTACTTCTGACAACAATTGAAAAATATCTATATATATAAAATTGATTTTCTGTCTGTGTGTGTGTGTATGTTCTCTATACAAATCTACAATTTTAGATCGATCGGCATCAAATTTTGCATATATACCAAATGGGACCTGACTTAAATGATAGGCTACTTTAAAATTTCACCAGAGCAGGGCAAATGCCCCAAATGGGCAAAAAACTGTTGGGCAACAATGGTTTTTGGGCCTCAACAATCACTTTCGGAACGTTTACTTTGGTTACCGTGGTTCCCTAGCAGTGCGTTTCAGACATGTATATGCCTTTACAATGGTTTGTCATTTCTTCAATGCTGTCAGTATATGTATAATATTTATGCCTTTATAATGGTTTGCCACATTTTCAATACTCCCAGTAATGACGTCGTAATCATCATCAGCATCGCTTTGATGGTCAGGAAAAGGGTGATCCTCATAGAAATCAGTGTTAAAATTGCCGATTTTAATGTAGAAATGCGGAAATTTGGTGAGGTTTTCTGTCACATCAATAATTTTAAAAATTGTACTAAATACTTAATTTTTGAAATATTGAGTTCGCTTAGAGATATACAAAGCCCAGGAGATTAAATATGAAGTAATTATCCAGACCTACTTTTTAGTTGGATATTCATGCAATAACATTGATTTCAAACATTTATTTATATCTTCTCAAGCATGAAAATTAATGTCTCCATATTGTCTTTTAATATTCAACTGCATAAATTCATATAGTTTAGGTTGTTTTAAAATTAATTATGGGCCCGTAAAAAGTACACAGAAAAATTTCACAGCTTTAATTAAGCATTTTTTGAAGCAGAAACAGGCAGAGATTTGAAGTTCAAAGGGGGTAATCAAAATACCTAGCACCCTTTAAAAACAAAAAATATATATTTGTTTTTACGTTTCTTTAAATCTAGATTTGTTTCTTTCATGAGTCACGCAGGAAGTCGCCATATTGGTGAACTTAGACACGGTTTGCATGTCCCTCAAAGAGGGAGATACCACGTGATCCAAAAAAGCCTCACTAAAGAAAACCCGGGCAACGCCAGGTATTATAGCTAGTATATATATATATATATATAAGCTTAAGAATAAAGTCTGGATACATAAAGAAATTACTTTATGGAATTTGATTTTTATTTACAATAATCCAGAAAGCATGAAATGCACTTACACTGCAAAAGTAATAATAAATAATGAAATATAATAATGAATAAATAATGAAAATCATTAGAAATAATAGTCAGAAGGGAGAAGACTTTGCATATGGAGCCAGGCCAAAATTCTCAATAGCTGAAGCAACTCTTGTGTAGGAGACACATACAAGTTCTGATGGCAGATTGTTCCATATTTTTGGTCTGTCAAAATTGTCATTTTTTGGTAACTGAAAAATGCTTTCTCTTCGGATGACTCACCATTCTTTCCTTGTCAAGACACAGCACAGTGTTTTATGGTATTGATGTACTACACATTCGCCACTGAAACCTTCCCATGCACACCATAAATGGCTTTATTGTCTCCTTTACTTAAAAAGGTACAGATTCCTGCTTCCCCTTCCCATTATGTTTGTCTCTAAAAAAAGACCTGAAGGCCAAATCTTTGGATTGTGGTTTTGGGTGGCGAGAAATAAGAGAGGAAAAAAATTAAAGACAGCGTTTGAAAGAATTCATTATATTGAGGGCTTTGATAGGAGTTTGACCTTTATTTTTGTCAGAATTTAGGCAAAATACATAAAGCATGGAAATCATTGTGAATCAGGGTTTGTTATATCAAAGTCCAACTGTACATATTAAAGATTGAGAAAAAAACATTTCTGATCACTTTCTTAGCTCATCTAATTTATCATTTAAGCAAGCGACTTTTGATGGTATCATAACCAAGTTCGGTCTCATGAATGAAATCCCCTTACAATTATTAAAAACATTAAAGTATGTAACTCACAAATGATGTCAGTAGTGGTCTCCTGTACTGTCCAGTTTCATGACTTTTCCCAATAGAAGTAGAGTCACTGACATCTGTGTGAATAAGTTTGTGGTATTTTTCATCGACTGGAATGAAAACAAAGCAAATATTGAACAAAAAGAGTATATCAAATATATTTTGACAAAAGTTTGGTATAACACATAAAACACACTTTCCTAGAATCAGCAAGCACCCAAAAATCCTTCCCCCCCAGAAATTTGAAGTTGTAAATTATTTATCTGATTGATTCTGGAAATTTCAATTTCATTTGTAAAGACAAAGAAAGTTCCCCCTCTAACACTATTTCGTCTTTAACGAAGTGGCTGGAAACCATTTCTTCAGAATGATCTGTCAGAATAGAGTGTTGGTTCTAGTTGTACAGAGATACCCAAACTTATGTCAGTAATTTGTTCCAAGACTAATGATGTAAATTGAGGAGAATTTTTCCACTGATAAGGTCTATATTTTTAAAAGAGCAAGTCCTTTTAAAATAATGAATCGTAAAAAAAAATATCTGAGAATGCCTACACTGAAATGGGCAGATACTCTTCATCCCTTCTTACTACTTTGTTTCTTTGGAACGCATTCCCTTCTAAAAACACGATGTCGAAACCCCTTAAGCTTTAATCAAAGTGCATTACTGTTTAGCGACAAAAGACGTTAATTTCTATTTAAAGTAAATTTTCATGTGTGTGAAACCTGTGAAAAGCCTAATCCTTCTTTACTGGACCGTTAGTGCCAACTCTTTGCAGAAGCTCACCGGGAAGAAAAAATATGGGCAAAACAGCAAGAGAGCCTGCAAAGCCTTCTTGCACAGATGGCAAACAGCTAAGAGAGCAAACCAAACAAGTCCCAAGAGTAGTGAATGTGCAGCGTGTTAATCCAAGTTTTCAAGACCATAAGTCAGGAATTACTGTACATAAACTGTTTCCTGTTGTAAGGCGATTCTCATAGTTTTTCCATAAACAAAGGAAATAAACTTGCATTATTAAACTTATCATGTAACTACCATAGGTATATCATACACATTTGGATTCGTAACAAAAATATAATTACCATATGGAAGAAGCATCGTCATTGCTCTCTGGTGGTCCATTTTGGCTAAATACACGAACAAATGTTTTATGGTGCCATTGCGTTCACTATATTTATCCAGCAACTCCCATGTCGGACTTTTGTCACGATGTATAGCTTGTCCTATCAATTTGAGAGTAGTGACATCGACGTGCATGTGAATGCCACCTATAGGAAGCAAATATTAATTATAGGAAACATACAAGCTGCAGTATATTCATATAATGAAAGGTATCTACAAATTATTTGAGTTATAGAACATGTCAATTATGAACACAAAAGGTCAAATAGTTATATAAAACGGCTGATAGTTTAGACCAGGGCTTGAAAAATCCTAGGCACCAGATCACCACAGCATCTAAAAAATTTATATTGGCACATATACTTTCCATTCCGCATGGTGAGTGACAGAAAGAGTGAACTAGAGCAGGGTAGCCACCTTCTCTCTGTTCGAGGGTGAAAATAATGGCCAGAGTTGCCGGCCACACCAAGAAACTCCAGTATATAAGCCACATGGACAAGGTGAGAGAACTCTGGCATATAATCTGCACCCAGCCGGAAGGCTGCAAACATTTTGATGGGATTTATTACTAATTAACTAAACTCTTCATTTAATTAAATACTAATTATAAATAATTATTAATGAATTATAAACTGAACTCTTCATTAAAAAAAAAAGTATTCATATGTTCTCTCATAGACAGCGAGATCACTGCAGAAGGAAACTGCATATATAGGAATTGCAGCATGGACTACCAATTTCTTACTAGACCAGATTCAAATTCCCCCCCCCCCCCTTCATGCTCAGGGCTGATGGTGGGATTACAGGCAAACTAGTTAAGAGTCTAAGAAGGTGTATTTAATGTAAGTCAGTAAGTATGTGTTTATGCATGAGAAATATTGTCAAAATCAGGAAATTGCACAATACATTAGTTTCAAAAAATATGGAGAAGAAACATTTCTGGAATAAATAAAGTTTCTAGGGTTCAAAGGCAACTCTTGGCTTAAAGTCATTTTAATTGATGAGAATATTCCCGGCTTCAGTGAGGAGTTTGTTCAGGACTGTTTTTTTATCCTTCTTTGAGCAGCACTTTATAATATCCTTCAGGAAGGACTTTGCTAACTCGAGTATGTGATACGTTGAGTTGGAGCTGGCCGGGGAATCATAATCCTGCTCTGGGAAGAAGGATGGGCCACCATCATCATCATTGCACGTGTATTAGTTAGTACTTTAATGGTGAACTTGGTCTGCTTGTTTGATGATCGGGCTGCTTCTGGCTAAGTCCTCACTGGCTACAATTTTTCTAGAGTTTTTTTCAAAGTCAGAAGATGCATTCTGCAAGTCTGCAAAACTGGATTTGGAAAATTTTTTGGGGTTGACATACATGGTTTCACAACTCATTAGATTCAGCGAAGTCAGTAGATCCTTTATATAGACCGCTCAAGTGGCACAGTGGTAAGATGCGTATCTTCCACTATGAAGGTTACCGCCAAGGTTCATGGGTTCAAATCCAGGCATAGAACATCAGAAGAAAGTTCTTTACCTACCGAGCCTAAGGCAACCACTGATGGATGGAGCTTTCATTTCCCACCCAGCTCCACTGGTTGGAAGTTGCTGTATGGCGATATATGACCAGAGTTGGTGTGCGGTAAAGTAGCAAAGTAGTAGATCCTTTGTGGCCCAGAGAAATTTCTACTGATGGCTTGATTTTGGAGTTTGTTTTCTTCATGATTGCAAAACCTTTTCTCAAGCATTTTTATGTAAAAAGAGCGGAATAATTTGTATAGCCCACACGAATGAGGCAAAACTATAAATCTGCCTCTGCTTGTGACTGCACAAGACGCCACTCAAAAATTATGGGAAGGCAGCTGCAGCAATTCCCATAATTTCGACCCCCTTTTCCCCTTCACCAAATCAGTGGTATAGGGGAAAAAATAATTGAAAAAAATATAGAAAGAAGTGTTTTGTCTGTGAAATTAGATATGAATTTTATGTATTTCATCCAGCTGGGAGTTTTCGTTGTCATTTTTACTGATGTGATTCATATGCCAAATGGCATTGAAAACAATGTCTTGAGCCACCAGTGCGACATAAAGAAGAATTCATACTTATTTTCCATGTTCATAGTTCATAGGGTGCAAGGAAGAAAAGAATTCCTTCACAGCAAATACTGAGGACTACGTTCTTATAATATGCATCATTTTTCTTTTATTTTCATGTCCAAAAGTGACCGTTAATTGGAAATCCTAATTCAGAAGTTACCTACCTTTTATGGATGTGTTCTGTTCAAAGAAAATGTGGTGTTATTCTGAGGCAGGGCCACAATGAGGAGGGAGAAAGCAGAACTGATGTGCCCACCCCCTCATTAGGCATTCACATTGGATGGGCTCAAACCCAATATTTCCACAGGTATTATGGAGATGGTGGCAAATACTGAGAGTAGGGCTCAGGTACAAGAGTTTATACCAGTGGATCCTCAACAGCAATATATTGTGTAAAAACAAACAAACAAATTAATAATGGCATTCATCTCAGGCTCCAGCTCTACCAGTGCACGACTAAGTGGCGTGAGATGCTCATCTACTACTGTGAAGGTTGCTGTCACGGTCGCAGCTGCAAACGCGAAGGAGGATATAATTAAGATATTTTCCCTATTGAGCTTGAGGCAACCACCGATAGACAGCACCTTTATTTCCAACCCGTCTCATTAACGGCAGTAAATTGCATTATAGCAATATGGCCACGGTTGGTCAGTGCCGTCTTAACCAATGGGCCCACGAGGAGCCTCACGAGGAGAGAGGCCTCAGAAAGATGAGAAGTAGTTACATTTTTCGAGAATTTCTAAGGTGGGGCCTCAGAAAAATCACTTGGCCCGGGGACCCATATGATGCTCTTAAGACGGCCCTGAGTAGGTGGACCACTCTAATCATTACTAATTGTTTATTAACTTTGTCAAATTAATAAAAATTCCCTCTCAATGGATTGTGTTTTATTACTATCCAAACCATGAATGCGATCCAGAAATAACGAAAAAATGAGTGTAATGAGATGCGTCTCTCTTTCTGAACAATATTTTCCCTTTCAAGATTTATGTTCCTAACTGGAAAAGTTTGTCAGTCGGGGGAGCTATTACAAAAATTTCTTTTGGAGGGGGCCGCAGAATTTCTTTTGCACCACACCGTGAAATTCTCAAGCCCGACCATGAGAAAAAGTGAGGTGAATTTTTGAAGATATTTCTTTTTTTTCCTTTCCCATCTGTTTGTCTTTTGTATTAAGAGAAGGTATTTTTTTTTTCGGCTCATAATATGCAGGGAAATTGAATTTTCTGGATGTTATGCCGAAACTAATACATATTTGGAAAGAACAGTGATTTGTCTTCTCCGGGAATCGAAACCGGGTCCCCCTGCATACCAGGCAATTGCGCTAACCAATACACCAGAGACACAATTTTCAATTCTTTATAACACGCATTAGTAGCGAGAAGTACTGAGGTGTATTGGTTAGCGCACTTGCCCGGTATGCAAAAGGTTCCAGGTTTGATTCCCGGAGAAGCAAGTCCCTTTTCTTTCCAAATATTAGTTTCGGCATAACATCCAGAAAATTCAATTTTTCGGTATATTTGTCTTTTTTTTATGCGACTCTCTAAGGCAGCTGTTCTCAACTGCTTGGGGCTAAGTGTGCACCTCCTAAGACCTCCGCAGCAGCTCGAAGAAAATAAAATAAATCAGAAATTTGAAAAGTAAATAAAAAAGAGGAAATAGGGCTCTGCCAGTAAGACGAGATGACCTAAATAAGGGTATTGTATCTGTCAGTATAGTGGCACAATCTGTGCCAAACACAGAGAGTTAATTCTTCACGGGGACCTACCCTCGGGGGCCTCAGGTCACCAAGTGGCCCGGGGGCCTCCTATGCTCTTAAGACGGCCCTGCGGTTGGTATTTGGTGAAGTAGCCCTCCCATTCTGTAGGAAGGCCCCTCAGCTTGGTCCCATCAAGAGTGGGAATGAGAGGATCTAGCCCTGTGGTGCGGGACAATTACCATTTTTCATGCTAGAAATTCACCATAGAAGAGCCTGTGAAAAGTTTGGCCGAGGACCCTGCTCCAAGATGGACATGGCCCTCAGGCCTGAATTCTTCAAGGGGGATTTTTTACACTAAATTTGTACAGAATATAAAAGGATTCATCCCGGGCTCCCTTGACTGACGAGGGGTTTGTGATTATGTTGAGGGCCCTCATGCAGTTATTAAATTGAAAAAACACTACAATATATTTATCCAATAAAATACACACAAACCTAATTCTTCCCAACGCCTATCGGCATCCAGTATTCGGCAAAGTTCTCTCCTCGGTTGAAATGGCAGCTCGTAGATATAGTAAGGATTTCTAGCCATCTTTGACAGTTAATAAAGCGAAAGGCAACTCACAATATTGTTATCAGTTTCATCCAAAACGGGATGTAAACATACTCTTGCACCTATCATATGGCGATACAGCTACAAAAAATCACTGATAGGTGTCACTGCTAAAAATCAAATTATTATGGTTAGTATTGAAATCATGTTTTAAATCTGCATTGTTGAATATTAGAGCATTAAAAAAACATTTAATAAAGAAAGTTAGTATTTTCCATGGACTCAAATAATTTATGAATGAATATCTTGGAGAAATATTTGATGCCATCATGTAATTCATTAAACATCAGGAAAACAGCCATAGCAGCACAAAGGTCTGTATAATTTAGAATCCGTGTTCGTTGTTGACAAACGTTCACGCAAGAAATGTTTACGTGAAATTATTTGATGAAACTTGGCATGAAGGAAGTATATTACGCCGAGCTGCCGTATCATATAAAAAGTGAAATATGGGCAATGTTAGACATCGGGTATTTATGGAAAGAATTAGGTTGGTGATTTTGTCGATTTTTGGCTGTGCAATCACGTATCGTTTCCTTCAAGTTTGGCGATAATTGAACCCGATTTCCCTCTCCTCGAAATTCGGCCACCATATCTGCAAAACTAATGCCAAAACTGCTCAACGCTGAAACGGAAAAACTTGTCGATTTCGTTGAAAAAATATTAATCCCAATTTGATGATTAACTTTGCCAACATCATTAGGCTATCAATCGTTGTTATCAACACCATTATCAACTGCTACTAAAGTATTTAAAGTAAGAAATAACAAGGAAAATCTTCTCCCCTCCTGAAGCTTTAAAATTCTACACAATCACAAGAAATAAAAACCTTATCAAACCACTAATGAACATATTAAAAGTCGCCAAAGGAAAAAGGGATTATTTCGCTTATGTTCGTAGAGAACACTTTGAATGCGTGAACGTAATTTGTGAAGTTAATTATGTAATTCCGCAGTTTGTGGAGCTCATGACATAGGTGCTGGAACCCTTTGAGCACCCCCCTCTCAATAATTTCTGAAAAAACAATGCAATGCACCTTTTCCCCTCCTGCGTACACACTTGAGTCCCGTATATATGAGACGATCAGCAACTTTCAGCCCTTCCAATGTTTTCTTCATATCAGCACCTTTGACTCATGAAACTGATGTATGACAATAATCAAGGGACTAAAGGAAAGCTTGGTTGAACCAAATTTATTGGTAGGAATAGACTAGGCTAGGATTTTTTCAATGCATGACCCACCAAACTCTAGTAACATGTGATCAATGGGTCTCTTTAGAATATCAAATGTGGCATGCACTGTGTCAACAGTTGAAGGTCCTGACTAGGCCTTATATTTACATATTGTTCATCCGTCATGAGTTAACTCGTATTTTTGTACTCATACAGAACTAGGGTTACCAACAACCTCCTTTTTGATGTCATTTCAAGCATCCTCCTATGTTTCAAAAAAATCGCCTTTTTGTCCTCCTTTTCAGGTTCCTTGAATTATTTTTAATTTTTTCTGTGCGAACTTATTTTTCTCCACTTTGAAACATATTTCTTCATTGATACGAGTATTTTTGTGTGTTTTTTTACCCCCACACGCATTCAACAATAGCCGTCAAAATTCCCAAGATTTTTTCTGTTTCTGCTGTTTTTAGTGGTTTTAGAGTTGGAAAAAATTGTTGTTGTGACTGGTTTTGTTGGTCTGAAAAATGGCGCCATCTATTGCGAAAATCAGGATAAATGACATTAACCCTCTGGCTGCTCATCCTGCGATTTCCACGGGCAACTCAAATGTAGCAAAATCTGCTCATCCCGCGATTTCTGCGGGCATGTGTTTTTCTTCTTTATTGAGAAGCGCATCCCGTTTTTTCCCCGTTTAACCACTGAAAAAAAATTATATACAGTATTAGACGTTTCATTTACGTTTTGGCCAACAGATGTCATTAGTTGTCCACTAAATTGCGGCATTTGAAGGCACGTGGTATTACCGCTCAAACTTCACTTTTTGAGTGAAAAAAATTACACAATTTTTGAAGCAATTTCGGTCCACAAATTGAGCAGTCAGAGGGTTAAGGGTATCTTAAAGGTCTTCGGATCTTGTAATTCTATACATAACCAGCCTGATGAGTGAACTTTTCCTTAAAAATAAACCAGTCTGCAATGTGTTAAGACCGTTGGTGCTGAGATTGTAGAGTAATATCATTGTAGAGGTTATCATTACATAGAAGTTTCACTGTACATTGCATCCAATGAATGAAAATTTATGTAATTTTGTCATGTCTAAGTGTGTTGAGTTACAAATGCATTCAAGTTTCCTCTGTTTATCACAAGAATATTCTAATTTCAGTGAAAGCTATACCCAGTGGAGCAAAAGATTTGCACATCGATATAGAGTCCTTCGAATTGATGAGATACAGAGGTGACAACAGGTTCTCCGAAGCCGTTTTGCAGAAATTGAGCGAAAGGAACCTGACCATTAAACAGCTGTACTTATTATTATACAAGATCCATCACAGGAAGGGTATGGCAATTTTACGCCCTTATGGTAGGTTACTCTATTATAGTCATCATTTGCTTTTCAACATTATCTACCATGATTTCATGCTTGCCAATTGTCAAGGTTAACAAATTTCAATCAAAAATAAAATATATAGACATCTCTATCCGAGGATGACGTCACTCTCCACCATCCATACAAAGGTTTTTAACAGTTGGCTGAAGTGAATTTTCTCTCTTTCCAAAAATATATATTCGCATCAGCCAGCTGTTAAAAATCTTTGTATAGACATTCTAACTGATTATATTCTAAAACTGCTTACATGACCATCACGAATTTTCAATCACCATTTAAATAACTTGTTGTTACTATGATGAAAGCACATACACCACACGCTTTTCTTTTACTATATGGCCATTATATCTGACAGTGCTTTAAATGGTAATTTTGTGCATGCTAGATCATTTTTACCATGTGTGACCAGGCATACTATTACACCCCTGTTCTCAAGAGGAACTGTTGAAGGCTGCAAGGCCAATGACATGGTAATTTTTTTTAAATAACTTACACACAGGGCAGCAACTAGACATTTGGCCAGTCGGGACAATCATTCATTTTTGTGACTCCTTGACGTTAACGTAGAGATTAAAGGGTGAAATTTACATCCCTCTCTGGTCTGGCATCCGGGGCACCAGATATTTTTTAATGTACACAATACGGTATAGATCCCTCGAGAAAGTCTCTTGGAAAAAGAAATTTGAATCTGGTCGAAAGAAAGAAACTGATCAAGAACTGATAGGAAGTGTGTTTTTTGTCATACATTTGTCTTCATTATGGAAAAACCATTACAAAAGCAGCTCCTCATAGTATTCGCTGTGGTCCATATACATGTGGAGCTGCTTTTGTAATGGTCTTTCCACAATGAAGACAAATGGAAATGATCGTCAACAAGAGAGAGGGGGAAGAGAACATCTAGCCTCTAATTCTGGGGTGCTCATAATGGTGGTTACAAAATACTATGATGGCTTGAGCACCCAGTGCGCCCCCGACTCTGACACTACTATGTGGATCCCTGTGTCTGGCCCAGGGTCCTGAATTCAAACAGGTGGCCCCAAAAGTATTGTGAACTTTCAGAAAATTATGTCTGTCATAAATTGTGAATTTTCATTAATTCTGGAACTATTTCTCTCAATACTTTATTTTATTAATTCAATGGGTGGGCCCATGCTTAACTGAAAATTAATTTTCAATTAATAAAATAATTTTCAATTAATTAATAAAATAATTTTCAATTAATTAATAAAATAATTTTCAATTAATTAATAAAATAATTTTCAATTAATTAATAAAATAATTTTCAATTAATTAATAAAATAATTTTCAATTAATTAATATGATATTCTCTGATTCAAACTTCAATTTTTTCATCAATATTAAATTTTCAATAAATCCTGTTTTTGTTTTTTCAATCGGTCAAAAATTATCTTTAGTTCTATAGAGTTATTTCCTAAATTATAGTTCCCATTTATATTTAATTTTTTTTACTCATATTTCTTTTCTGTTTAAATGTTCACTCACCCATATGTATAGGACGACCTAGGTTTTTAAAACAGTGAAAAATTTAATAAAAACTCTTTCGTATATGCAAGTAAATACGGTAAGTCTCAATAGCTATGAGTACCTTCTTAAGGCATGGGCCCACCCGGCAAGGAACGAGGACCCCAAGAGAAGGGGGGGGGGGGGGAGAGCCTTACACACACAAAAATTAAATCTGGTTGAAACTTTCGAGAATTTGCCTAGTAGGGCCTCAGAAAAATCACTTGGCCCTGGGGCCCATGATGCTCTGAATATGGCCCTGATAGCGATCCAACTACCCAAATTTGACACTGATCTTGACCTCTATCAATGAACCCTTCTAGTCATAGCTGATTCAAATGAGATTTTCATAACTAGCAAAGCTAATTGAATTGACTATTCATATATATATGTGCTATATGGTTTGAAATGTTGTTTTTTTTAGTTGAAGAGACTATAAGAGACTTGTGATTCACAGGAATGAGGTGTGTGTGTCTGCGGCTGCAACTTTTTCCTTACCTGGTGACGAAAAAAAAAGGAAGTTGAATGATAATTTTCTATGTGATCAAAATGTATGCAATATTTTTTAGTTTTCATAAAATATTTTAATGAATAGAAATGATGTTATTGAATGAGTGTTTTTTTTCTTTTAATCATAAAAAAATTTCATAACAATATATGTAACTAGCTATAATACTCGGCGCTGCCCGGATTTTCTTGAATGAGGCTGTTTGGATCACGTGATATTTCCCTCTTTCTTTCAGGGACATGCAAATCGTGTCTAAGTTAATCAATATGGCGACTTCCTGCGGGACTCATGAAAGAAACAAATCTAGATTTAAAGAAACGTAAAAATGAATACTTTTTTTTCATTTTTTAAGGGGCGCTAAATATTTTGATCCCCCCCTCCCCCCCCGAACTTCAAGTTATCTATTTCTGCTTCCAAAAATGCTTGGTTAAAGCTGTGGAATTTCTTCGATGTACTTTACGGGCCCATAATTAATTTTAAAACAACCTAAACTGTATCCATTTATGCAGTTGAATATTAAAAGACAATACGGAGAAAATATTCATGCTTGAGAAGATATAAATAAAAAGTTGAAATCAATGTTATTGCATGAATGTCCAACTCAAAAGTAGGTCCGGCTAATTACTTCATATTTAATCTCCTGGGCTTCGTATATCTCTAAGTGAACTCAATATATATTTCAAAAATCGAGAATTCAATACAATTTTTAAAATTATTGATGTGACAGAAAACCCCACCAAATTTCCGCATTTATACAGTAGAATCGGCAATTATAACACTGATTTCTATGAGGATCACCCTTTTCCTGACCCTCAAAGCGATGCTGATGATGATTATGACGTCTATTCAAAAAGCCTCATTACTGAGAGTATTGAAAATGTGGCAAACCATTATAAAGGCATAAACTATTGTAAATATACACATACTAACAGAAGAAGACTAAAGAGGTGGCAAACCGTTATAAAGGCATATGCACGTCTGAAACGCATTGCTAGGGAACCACGGTAACCAAAGTAAACGTTCGGAAAATGATTGTTGGGGCCCAAAAACCATTGTTGCCCGACAGTTTTTTGTCCATTTGGGGCATTTGCCCTGCTCTGACTAATTTTTAAAGTAGCCTATCGTTCAAGTCGGGTTCCATTTGGTATACATGCAAAATTTGGCGACGATCGATCTAAAATTGTAGATTTGTATAGAGAACATACACACAGAAAATCAATTTTATATATATAGATAAATCAGCAGTTCCCAAGTACTTTTAGTCATATACCCCCAAATCTTAATGTGTGCCATATGAATTCCCTCCCCCACCTTAAATAGCAGCTGAAACTGGAGGCAGCAATATCGAATACAAGGATATCCTGTGACGTGTTTAAAGGAGTAGTGGAAAATCTACTGCCTTTTAAGGAACATTTATAAATTTTCTATTCTCTTTAAGACCTAATTTTTTGTTCTAAAATTTTGAGATTATTTTCATGCAATTTAACTAGGGGTTTTTAGTGTTGTTGGTTACTATAATTTTTTCTTTTCGAATTTTAACTTAGAGAACATGCAACCTTTTCAGAAATCACAAGAATTTAACCATAATTTCTACCAAAAGTTTTTGGGAATCATTTTAATAAGAAATCCTCTCGTTTTGCAACACCTCAGTGCTGAGAGACGCTCAAAGTTTCAAAACATTTGAACCAGGGGTGTTTGAAAAAAATGTTCCTTACCCGACAAAAAACAGTTTCGAGAAAAGAGCATTCCAATGGAAAACATTAGCATGTACAATGCCTGCCAGCAGTTTATATTAAAATTAAAAAAAATACTTTTAGTGCAGGTAACTCGAACGCGGTTAGATGTAGAAAGTTTTATGTAGTATTTAAAAATTGAAATTTTTTTTTTGGAAAATTTGCGTGTACCAACCCAACGGCCCTCACATCCTGGAGCAGGGCCCTATGCTAGGATCTTTTGCAGGCCCTTCTTTAGTTAATTTATAGCATGAATGAGCAAAAAATGAGAATTGTCCTGGGCCCCATGGCTAGAGCCCTTTTAGCTCCCGCCCTTGTGGGGATCATAACCAACCCCCTTAATACACAGTATCAGGCAATTTTCCCATTTAAATGTACAGTTCAAAA
This sequence comes from Pholcus phalangioides, assembly GCF_987345545.1. NCBI lineage: Eukaryota > Metazoa > Arthropoda > Arachnida > Araneae > Pholcidae > Pholcus > Pholcus phalangioides. The sequence continues at coordinate 12,813,955 of NW_028301605.1, forward strand.
TTAAAAAATGGAATTGTCTTCTATGTATAAAGATAAGAGATATATAAAATTATCTATCTCATTAACTCTGGAATTATTTTCCATCAATTTTGGATTTATTTCATTAATGCTCATTAAATCTAGAATTATTTCTCTCTCATCAATTTTAAAATTATTTCTTTCATTAATTCTGAAGCTATATTTCTTCTTTCATTAATTCGGTTACGTCTTTCATTGATTCTGAAATTTTCATTAATTACAGAATTATCTCTCTCATTAATGCTTTAATTTTCTTTTAATGCTGGAATTATTTCTTTTAATTATAGGAAAAATAAGTAGTCCCTTCCTTCCACAGGGCCACCCTTACCAGAAGCTGGGCCACTTAGCCCCGATATTTTTCTTCTGAGAGAGGGGGGGAGTGGAAAATTCAGAATATATGAGAGTTTTCAGAATTGATGAAAATTCATAATTCCAAACTAATGAAAATTCAGAATTTCATTCAAGAACTCATGAAAGTTCATAATTTTAGAACTCAGGGCCGTAGTGTGCCTTCTCAGGGCAGATTTTTCCTTGGGGGCCCCCCCTCTAGAAAGTTATGCCAAACAAATATAAACTTTTGTGGAGCCCCCATTTGGCTCGGGGCCCAGGGGCAGTGTCCCAGCCTAGTTATGGCCCTGCCAGGACTGATGAAAATTCAAAATTTCTAGAATTGATGAAAATTCAGAATTCCAAAATGATGAAAGTTCAGAATAAATGAAATACTTTCAGAATAGATGAAAGTTGAGAAAAAATAAAAGAAATAATTTTAGAATTGACGAAAGTTTAGAATAAATTAAAGAAATAGTTTCAGAATTGATGAAAATTTTCAGAATTCCAAAATTGAAAGTTCAGAATTTTTTTTTAAAACAATTCCAGATATGGTAAAAATTCAGGATTTATGAAAGAAATTGTTGTTATCGTAAATGCAGAGCCCGATGCGACCGCACCTGTAAAACACCTTCTAAAGCGAAAGGTGTTGACCTGGCGCCTCTGGGTTTTGCAGAAAGTTTTAATTTGGCCCGGCGTGTCAGAAAGGTTGAAGACCCCTGGATTACAAGCCCTCCAGTGGGTTTTATCGGGGCGTACCACAGAGTAATAATACTATATAATAATACTTTATATCTTAAGTCTATGGGGCGTACGCAAGATCTTTGTAGGGGGGGGGGGCACACAAATTTTCTTCCCGAGAGAAATTGGGCACAACATATATCCAATATTAATTTCCACAATAATTTCAGTTTTTTTCTCTCGCCGAAATATTTTTTTCTAATTTTCGGTCGTCTTGCGGTGGGGGCACGGGGATATTGAGAATTCCCCCTGCGTACACCTCTGGTTTTACCCATGTTTTGCTCGCTAATGTATACGTGCCTCAATACCTTTGTCCCATATAACAAGGGTGATGTGTAGGGCAACTCATGTTTCTCGGAACATTCTCTTACTTTCCCCTAATATCGGCCTTTCCGACTTTATTGAAAACACCGTTTTTTATTGTAGTTTTAATGAAAACATAGGTAAAAATTTTTTTATTCTTCACTGAAATCCAGGATAAAAATTAATTTCCCAACTTAGACGCCCTTAAGGGTGTTCGACAGATGCTGTCGCACCGGGCTCCGCATTTCTTTCGTAAATTCTGAATTTCTACCATATCTGAGATTTCTTTTTTAAATCTGAACTTCATTTTTAGAATTCTGAAAATTTTCATCAAGGATACACTTTGGCATCCTCTCGTAATGCTGAAGGAGAGGTTAAAAGGTGAAATTTATGGTCTCTGATCTAGCGCTGCCCGGGCACCAGACCCCCCCCCCCTCCCCAGTTGTGACGATGGCTCCATAACTTCATATTTGCCCAGTCCTGGACTGATGAACAGGCCCTATTCATTATAGGATGTGATAAATACTTCCATTATTGAGATTACTGATTTCAAATCCCTCACGATGACATTGAAAAAAAAAGAAGACCGATATGATTTATTTCTTTAAAAATTTATTCAACTGATAAACAAATATACAATAAAAAAGCACATTTTAGTTGCACAAAAATTCCAACGACACTTTTTTTTCTTGTTTACCATTCGTTTTATCAAATTCAATTGAAAAAATTTTACTAAAATGATAAAGAACGAAACATAAAATTCATTTTGTTTCTTTTTTTTATACACAGACTTTTCGAGAAACTTGGAAACTTTATATAATAGCACATTATTCACATTTCAAGCACAAATTCTGACAAAAATGTGCAATTTTGAAGAAAACACAATGCAAAACAAAACTGAACTCGAGCGAGAACACAATTAACAATGGCGTGAAATTCATTATTGTGAATGAATATTAAAAGAAATAAAATAAAACAAATTCAAGGATGGAGCGTTTTTTTTCCTCAAGTTTGCGGGGACATAAAAAAATGCATTCGTATGTACAAGCATTAACGCATGTACTCACAATTCATTTAAAGCGTATATAGACAAAAATGTACAGCGAAAAACTGTACATCTGCACACCAAGTAGTTTTAATGTGGAGAAATCATATCGAGAAGACACCAGAACACTTTTCCAACAGCGAAATCTTCAAGTACACACACTCACGCAATCTCTCTCACATGACATACACTCGTACCTTCACATACACACACATACAAGCTCTTTGAAAGAATTAAAGAGCGATATTAAGCTCTTCATAGGAATTTCTTTTTTTTTTCTTAAATATTCTTAATGTTGTTGTGGACAGACAGATTTTTTTTTCCTTCTGAAATATCAAAAAACCAGAAAGTTTCAATTATTTTTTTTTTGGGAACACAGATGAGAGATGACGACACTCTTTGATTATCTATAAAATATTGGAACGAGGTTTTTTTTACTCGATATAATATATGTATATTATATATATTTCATGAAGAAATAACCTTCCATGCAAAAAATGACGAGAACAATTTTTCTTTTCTTTTTTTTCCATTTGTAAATGTACAGCTATCCTCGTAGAAATTATATCAGGCAGTATATTAAGAGACAAGAAAATGATTTCCACAAATGACTTATTTCCCCTCCGAATAGAAATTGTTGCAAGAAAATAAATCTTGTTAGATACAGTAGAACTTCTCTATCTCGAAGATGAAAAAAAAAATTTCTTATCAAATAATGTATTTTTTTAAGATTTTCTCAAAGATTTTGAAAGAATAGAAAGTGCAATTGCTGCAGATAGTATGTACCAATTGCCTGTAATAATCGTAACTTCTAAATTTTGGTAACGTCTATCAATTTTTGCGCCTTCAAATGGCAATTCAAGATTTCAATCTTTAGATCAGGGATTCACATTATCAAAGTTTGATATCCACATGAATTGAAGACATTTATTGAGAATATCATTGAAGATTTAGCCACTGTATGCAATGCGAATGGATTGTTCATCAAATGCGATTTTAAGTAGCTTTCTTAATTGGGTTTAGAATTGGTTTTTCGATGAATTTTTGCTTCGGTCGATTTAAAGAGGTTCCACTGTATTTCAGAATTGCATGTACGTAACTATGTATCCCTCGTGAAAAACAAATTTTTTCAAAACACAGACAGAAATTTTTGTGAAACTATTTAAGACATATAATGGTCTCGATATGGTAACATAATGATCTCGGGAGGTAGCCGCGACACAGCACCATCAATGACAATACTTTTCCTTCCTTCCCGATAATTTTTGTACAAGTATAATAATGGTATCACAGTGCAGCAAGATATCAAATTACAATCATTATCATTCATTTCAATCACACGAGGCATGACGCGTGTTCCATCTTTAGACCCACACCACACCAATTAAAAACTTGCCGCAAAGTTGTTTTCATCCCGACTTGATATATTCACGAGGAAAATGTTCCATATAACGTGTATAGATATAGATATTTATATATAATGTATATAAATTGTCTTCCATCCAAATACTCTGGTTTTTTTTTTCTCGAATGATCATGCACAATCTGGTATACTGATTATCTTTGGATATAAACAGCGGCAAAGATTACAAAAAATAAAATAAAATATAGTAAAAAAAATGCACAAATCACAGTCGAAATTATTAAAAACAAAAAAGGAACTCGTATAAAAAAAATAACGACAAAAAATCAAAATATATGTTCAGCTGGAAGACAGACAGAAGATGGCATCGAATGCAGAGAAACACTAACTACTGGACATAATCTTTTTTCTTTTTTTTGTGAATATATTCATAAAAATAAAGATCTAAGAAAGAGATAGAGGCGAAACAAAGAGTGGATTTGTGGAGAGCAGCTTAAGAGCATATGTTAAAAAGAAAAAAGAAAAAAAAGAAATCCTAAGCTGGGTTTGAAGTCTGAGAGAGAGACCTCCCGCGGATGAAAACTGGGACGTAGCTTTACAAGGCACTGATTATGAATCGAAAAATGAGCAGTTCCTCTGTCTTGTGAAAATCGGGGGGAAAATCGATCCTCCAGTAATATGTATATATACACACTGTATGTATATATTAATACAAAGTATATATATATTTTGTTTCGTCTTGAACAGCCACCTAAAGACCTAGGTTTAACACTGATACAACATCGAGTGCAATTAATATTTCCTTTTTTTTTTGTTCCACACACTTCATTTTAATTCATTTTTTTTGTGAGCACCAACCACTGCGAAACAACACATTTTTTCTCGCAAAATTGCACATGACAAAAATTTCAACATCAGAGCACACATGTTCAAAACCAGTTTTTGTTTGATAGGAAAAAATTACAATCGGGGGGAGAGAGGAACACAACAAAAATAACATCTGAAGTTTGAACGGCTGTTCGTTCATCCAGAATATATAATAGTTTTCCAAGAGAAAATTTTTCCCCCTCATAAATCTGTGAGTGTATGTTTCACTTTCTTGTAAAACTGTTCACGAACATGTATAATCACAGCACATGGGCACACGATTCCACGAGAGATGCACATGAATATGAGATAATGACAGCAACCATCAAAGTATGCTGCACATACACGATTACAATCTTCATTAGTTTATGTTGTTTCTTTTGCCGCTTGTCAATATACTTGCAGACAAAAATAAACACAAAGGACAGTTTATTCTTTTAAATGGATTTCTCATGTCCCTTTCTTTTGTTCAGCCTCAATATACCCATATATATAGATATCTTTTTCTTTTCCTCTTCTTTTATGCCAGTGGACTGGAATGTCAGGATAGAAATGGACTATACCATAACAGTTCTGGGTCATGCATCCGCATCTCCCGACATTATAGAGTGTACTTGATCTAGCTTCCAGAGCAGTCTGTTCTTCTTTGAGAATTCGTCCTCTTCTAAAGTTTGCATCAGCTATGGAGGAAAAACATCAAGACACATTAAAGCAAGATCAAAGTCATTAATTATAATATTCATGCTGTTCATTTAACAATATCATGATAATTTCCAAGGTTTATTCCCTTGCGGTTCCCAGGTTTCAGAACAAATACAAGTGATTTTCTTCCTTACCTGAATGAACCCTGTTCAAAGAATAAATACAAATACAATGACCACAACAGACAAAAAAAAATGCCCATAAAATATGGATGCTGAATATATATCTAAACCAAATCAAAAATACAGCAATCGTATAAGAGCAATAAATAACCAATAATTATGATAAAATACAAATATACAACCATAAAAAATTATGGTTATCTCATCTAAGTATGGATAGCTTTTCGATTTAGGGGACGTTCAAGTATTACGCCAGCAAATTTTTAGCCATTTTTGACCCCCTCCCCCCCCCACCTTGTCAGCAAAACTCTGACCCCCTATCTCAGCAAAATTTCTTCATCAGCTCTGAATCCTAACGCATATTGGTGGGGTCAGACATACACATACGGGGGTGAGCCTCGTGCCTGCCCTCCCAGATGATTAAAAATTTATTTTTCAATGCAAAAAAATATTTTTTATTTAAATTGAAATTTTTGAAGAAAATTCCTTTATATGTTATTATAATCAATTTCTATTAATTTTAATGCTAATCGATGGATGAGAACTCAAAATTTCTTTTTAAGGAATTTATTGCGACCCACCCACTAAACCATATATGAGAAATCATATAAGCCCTTGGTCCGCGGACAAAATATGGCCCTGGGGGCTATCTGATGCGGCCTGCCTTCTCTAAACCTAATTTTGTAAAAATGAACTAAGCAATACATTTACAGATCGCTTAAGTGACCCGTGGTACAATTCCAGATCATATAAGCAGCCCGTGGCACATTTTCAGATCATTTAAATGACCTGGAAGATCGTTCCAGAACACATCCGTGACACATTTAGAGATTCCTTGAGTGACATGTGGCATAGTTTAGAGCACTTGAGCGGTTCCCAGTGCGGTTCTACATCACTCAAGTTACCCATAGAACATTCCCAGATTACTTAAGTGACCTGTGGAATAATTATGGATCACTTGAGTGATGCGTGGCATAGTTTCAGAGCACTTACGCGGCCCGGACACATTCCCAGATAGATCACTTGCATCCGCAAAAAATTTAAAGATCACTAAAGTGGCTCTGTAGGACATTTACCAATAAAGGGGGAATATTACTTCAAGTGACCACAAAGTATCGAAAGGTTTTTCTTGCTTTTGTGCGCACAGAGTAAGATGAAATTAGGAATATTTTATATTTTCATAAAGGGTGGTTGATGACGTAAGCATTATCCTAACACCCCCCCCCCCCACCTTGTTATCAAAAGTCAGCAAAACAGAAACTCCCCCATCTATGCTGATGTAATACTTGAATGACCCCTTATCTCAATATGCTTATCGGATTTCTTTTTAAAAGTGTCAATGGTGTTAGAATTCACGAGCCTCTGGAGGTAAGCTGTTCCATTTATTCACAACCGTATTACAGAAAAACATCCTGCGACACCACAACCTAGAATTGAACACAACCAATCAATATTGATGTCTCCTTGTCGAAGCAGTTGATTGGTGGTGTATTAATAAATCATAGTAAATTTTATTCATCCCATTGAAAATGTTAAACACTTCAAACACATTCCAATGACATCTGCGCTGTTCCAATGTAAATATATTCAAAAGATCGTCTCTCTTCATACCTTAAGTCTCATGTGCTATCAAGAGCATGTGTGATTCTTCCCTGCACCACTTTGATCAAGTCAATGTCCCTCTTGTAAGCATGATCTCCAAAACCTAATGGCATACTCCAATCTAGGGCGAATGAAGCTCCAGAAAAGTGAAAGAATCACTTTAAGAGAACATAAACATTTTAAGAATGCAACAGAGCATTCTATTCCATTTTTTAAACACCACTGAACAATGTTCAGAAAACCTAAGCCGCTCATAAATGAAAATTCCCAAATTGGTGACCAGTTACACATCTGGGATAGTAATAACATTCAACTTGTAAGAGAAATGTGGGTTGTTTGAACCAAAATGAGCGCCCATGCACTTGTCAATGCTGAAGGGCATGCTCCAATCATTAGCCCATCCTGCAATCATATTCAAGTTCATCAATACCCTCTATTTTTCACTTTGATTCTCGACTACTCCCCAGAAGCTTCACATTTGTGAATTTGCCCACAATCTTCTCAATACCCTGATCGAGCTTATTGATAAAAGTTGAAAAGAGTATGAGATCAAAGACATTTCCTTGAGGGATCCCTCTTCTAACACCTGCTGAATCAGAAAATTCCCCGTTCACCATAATCCGCTGTGATCTATCTCGCAATCACAATTCTATCCAATTCAACAATTGGCTCCCATTATCATGTAAATGCTTCAAGAGATTACCAATGTCATGATAATTTTCAGGTTTATTCCCATCCGATTCTAGGTTTCAGAACAAATACAAGTGCTTTCACTCCTTACTCTGTATGAACCCTGTACGAAGAAATCTATTATACATTTTAATTCTTAAGAGGTAGAATGATTAAGGGTATTGAAGATAACCACTAAGGTTCATCCCTGCAACTCTACTAGTGTCAATTATATAGATATTGAGAGAAAAAGGTAAAATTGTTGCACTTAAAATAAATAAATATGCTTTGTTAGTGTCACGATAAAATGAATAACTGGTGCAATATTACCTGGATGAAGGAATCGCTTCCCTGAAAAAGGGGAGGATGAGAGAAAATGAACAAAAATGCAAGGAATTGGCCAAATGGATCGTTGGGGTTAAAAAATTAAAAGTGATATTTATTAAAATTTTGGACACAGAACTTTGAATAAAACAAATGTTTGTACATGAAAAATGAATTAACGTATAATGACTTCAACGTTCATATAAAAATCAGCAATGGGCGCTAGTGTACCGACATGGATTAATTCGACATATGTTCAACTAAAATTTATCATGGCAATTACTAATACTGTTGTTTGACTCTGTGTAAGCCAAAAAAAAAAAAAAAGGTTTCTCATGAATTTTATGGATTTAGCGATCATCATACTCACTGCACACATGTAGAATTGGAGTAGAAAGCACGGTGGTTCAGTGGATATTGACGATTAGTCCTTAGCATGGATCAAACTTTTTTCATATTTAACACCTGGGGCTATGGTGACTACGTCAGCTTAGATAATACCAGTTATCAGAAGGGACGCTGAAATCTGTGGTAAAACTATTGTGTTAGAAGATACATTACGAGCCCTGGATGGATAACGCTGTGCCTTACTTTTTCACATCACATATCATGGTTTAATACTCATTGAAAGTAGAACTTATGCAAGGACTATTTCAAGCACTTTTCCGGGCGAAATTTTAAAATTCAAGGACATTCATATTGTGGTTGATAAAAATTGTGATTTAAAAAGGAAAAAAGAAATTAATTGGATTTTCTCAATTTATATTCGACATTTACTCCTTTTTAATTTCGAGTTTGAAATGCTAATTTATTAAAGAAAATTTTTTAAAGCAATTATAGTTCTCATTTCAACTTGTAGACAATGAAAAGTTCTGATGGTCTTGCTTTTAAAAAAAATGACATTGTTGTTTAATATGCAAATGACATTTAAACAGAAATCATTTTATGTTTGAAACAGTATTGAAATTTGTCTTCGATAAACAAATTTAAAAAGCATGTAGTCATATATCTAAGGTGACCATATGACCTGTATTTCTTGGGTCATTCCTGTATTTTCATGTAATTTTGGCCATCCCGACTTTTCCACGAAAAATGTCCCATTATTTTCCTTATATTTTCGACAAAGCCTCCTACTGAAATGTTCATTCTTTACTGAAGTATTAAAATTATTTTAACAATCCTGTGAATTATATTATGGTGATAATTATGACTTTAAATATGTAACCAAACATCTTGAATATTTGTTACGTTAACGTTTCCCCCTTCCATGTAATTCATTTAAATATACTGCTTCAATGTGATAGTGCATTTTCTGCCTTTGGTGAATTTTTGGTAATTTTAGCAATAATTGGCAACTTTGATTACTTTTTGGCATCATTTTTGGTGGCAATCTGCGATTTTCTCATATTTTCATTGAAGAAATATGGTCAGCTCCAATTAAATGAATTGGATTATTATATGCAACTGGCATTCATTAATATAGTAGTTTCAAATATTTTGAAGCAATATCTTATGTGCAGCGTTTTGCTGCCAGATTTTAGGCAACATCTTTCTAAGCACAGAAATACCTCAGGTATGCCTATACCTATATATGCCTTATATTTAATATTGTCTCCCAACTCATCATTGTTGCTTCAAACATTTTTGCCCTGTGGAATATGGTTTATAGGGGGGGGGGGATTTAGTTGAGGGGGAGAAAAACTAGAAGAAATTCACAAAACATTTTTTTCAAGCACTTTTGAGGATTTTCAAGGACTAAAATCCCTATGTAAATAAAAATCTGTGACACTTTACACAATTTGCACATTTCCATGATTCAATGAGGAGGATAATCAGCCGTAGTTGATAGAGGATTGGCAGCTCTCTTCACTAGGGTGACACTCGGTCTGTACGTTTGTTCTTATACTGTTGAGCGAGAAGAATGTGGGTGTTCTTGAGAAGAATGGATTGAAGCCAACAATTCAGTGTGTTCTTTGTGACAAACACACAAACCTTCTTGGGGAGAAGTATGTATATAAAATTTGCAAGACTGGGGTCGAGTAAAACAAAAAAGCAAACCCATGCCTGTGATGGCACAACAGTTAGCTTTGTACATGGGTACAGGGCCATACACAGGATCGAGCATTCAAATGAATAGAGAAATCGGTTAATGTAGCATATAAAGGGTATTTTCCTTTGAAATTTTTTCCCTCTAATTTTTTGGTCGGTTTAGGAAGGGGGCCTACATATGTCTCTGCGCGGGCAGATAAGAGAGGGGACATGGGGGAAGCAATGGCCCCTCCCAAGATCACAGATATGTATGGATGATCTAATATACAGAGTGTTTGTAAACTGTTTAGAAAATATTGAAGACCTGATAGCACCAATCAAGGCAAACAATATTTACGATCAAACCTATGGTTGCAATCCACACAGAGCATCAGAAAAGCTTAAAGTAAATTGTCCACATGGAAGTTTTACACATTTAAAAAATATATATAACAAACAAAATTATAAGTTTCGTATTTTGATCAGCGAAAGACTCAAAAGAGATGCTCAGTGTGACATCATTAGCATGCCTCACAAAACTTCAAGTCTACCTGCGCCTATGGCTTGGTACAATATCCATTTATGTGATAAGAAGGAAAACATTGCTTATAAGCTTTCAGTTTATAGCAATCTACTTGCTAAACTGTACCAAAATGAACAAGATCTGGCTGTGAATTTATAAACAGGGTTATACATGACTTTTTCCACTGCATGAGGTACAACTGGTTTCTTCAAACTCGCTGATTAGAACAAGTGTGCTCAATATTTTGGAGAACATGGGCCATTGAAAGGATTTAACCCTGACATTTACATCATGTAATTATGTACAGCCCAACAACAATATTAGCATGAAAAAAAAACATTGTTTTTATTTAAAAATAATATTTACCTGATCACTGTACTTTGATGCGTAGGTATACAGATCTAACAAAGCTACATTTGTATTAAACTCGTGAGCATGAACCTGGAAAAAGAAACATTATTGAAGTAACTGCACATTTCAGATATATATATCGAAAACAAGAAAATGCACAATCATTTTCAAAAACATGATATCAATTGCCTATCATGTGAAAATAATCACACAATTCTAAAAACTCTATAAAAAAAATTCAAATCTCTATAAGTTCACGAAACGGTCATGTGATTGGCCAAAATACAGCTAATGCGATCAATGAATTCAAATACAATAAACTCGATAAGTCAAATACAATACACTCGATAAGTCATCGCCCTAATGAATCGTTACTCTGGTTAAATCATTTTTTCGGTCCCATTCAGCATTCATAGATAACTATGTTCATAAGCCTTGGTTACTGGTTGCTAATTTCGATTAATTCATCCTCATGGAAAAGTTTGTGAAAGAAGAGATGATTTCTATGGCTCCTTTTAAGGAAAGGAGATAACAGCACTGCTATATGTTCGAAAGTGACTGCAAAGCCTTATGCACTAAAACAGAACAGCTCAAATAACGAAAGTGACACTGGGGAAGTTCATTTGCCACAAAAAACAACAAAAAAAAAACCCAGCTCTTGAAATTTTAAGAACTGTTCGAGTTGGATCTGATTCCTGTATGGGCTCCTCACAATTTTGAAACTTAAAATTTCAACTAAATATCAGTGTTGAAAAAAACACATTTTCTCCCAATTGAGAATGCCTTCTAATATCCGCTTTGCTCTGCCCAAGGCAAATTCAAATTTGGCTCTGAGTTCAAGACTATGTTAAAGATTGCTTACATTTTTTGCTCTTTCTCTAAAGTTGGAAAATTTTTGATATGTACAAGGATTATATTACAAGGTGGCAATATGTATAATTCACTGCATTATTGTGGTGTAGAGAAATACTATTTTTTCTAACAGCTGATCTCATTAGTCTAAATTAATAATAAAAAAAAAATACTGGTATAAATCGTAAGTGTATCAGTGTATTTTACCATAAGTTGAATACTAAAAGCTGAAAAAAGTGAAAATTTAGTTTTTTTGCAATCTATAAATCTGGTTAATATAGTAATATTTAATTCATATTTAAAAAAAAAAGTTATATTACTTTGAATGTATATGATTTCAACACATTGAAACCGATGGCAATTCTCTTATATATAAGTCGCCACTCCCCTTAAATCATTATAATTCCTCTAACTTGGCAACTTATCGAGGCTTTACTGTACTCTTGAAGTTGGTATCATTATACAAGAGTTTTGCGGTACATTAATTAATCAATGAAGATGCAAAAGAGCATGTACAAATATATATACAAGGGTTGTTAGGGGAAAAAAACTGTACAGAAGACCAAAAATATACTATAGGCAAAAAATTAATGTATTATTGTGTACACATTGGCAATGCTGAATTTGATCTTTAGCTTCTTCCTTTGTGGTCTTTTGTTGTTGCTATGCCAAACCAAAATAGGAATTTCATAAAAAAAAAGAAATAACCCCTGGAAAAAGTGATTTCTATTTTCTGTAACACAAAAGTCATTCATCTGATTGCCCGCATATCTCCCGACATCACAATCAATGTTGTAATTAATGCTGCAACAATAACCTACAAAGGCTTTGATGGGCTATTCAAAACAAACTGAGGGAAATATGCGCAAGTGATGTTCATCTGTTTGGGTTTCTTAAAAAGATTCAAATAGTAAATTTTGAACTCCCCCCCCCCCTCGTCTGGACCAGCGCTTTCGAAGATGGGGGAGGGGGATTGCTTGAGCACCCACAGCAGTCTGTAGTATGAGTTCAAGCACCCAGAGCAGTAACTTAGATATCAAAATCTCCTACACAAAGCTCAAGAAGAGCATCCACTGCTCAAAACACTCCTGATGCCCCTGGTCTGATCCTTGTGCCCAGTGACTCCATTTGTTTCTTTAACTGAAGAAACATGGAGAACAATATGGAGTTATAATGTGGTTCGGATAGCCAATGGCTGATTACTGTGACACTGGAATACAGAAACTAGCACTCAGACCAAATAAATGTCGGGACAATGGTAACATTTATGTAGAAAAAGGTGTGAACTAAAGGAAAATTTCTACTAGAGGTTTTTGAAATAAAAATATTTTGAATAGCAGCCATTGTATCTTTACTTTCTGAACAGCCCTGGAATATCTTTCATTAATATAATTGAATCAACATAAAGAAAGAATTGGTACTAACTCTTGATTCTTCAGCTAACATAGCATTCATATCTTGATCGCTAATTGCAGCCATATTTTTTATGTCTTTGTAATACCTGAAAGAAAAAATTGAATAGATTGTGAAAAAAGGTAATTAAAAATCAATAAAAATTTCATTTTAACTATATTTTTCAAATTCACAGTATTTGCAGTACACAATTAAATTTTGTAGGCCTGTGTAGATGTTTGATAAAAAGTAAAACTGTCTGGGGTTTACGTAATTTAGATGAAATATGATATGACAATTTCAAATATAATGCCAATTTTTCTGTATCATGTAAGGATTTTTTACAATTGTGAATTCAAAAAAATTTGAATTTGAGACATTTTTATAAATATGTGTATACAAATTACACACTTGAAAAAAAGTCAAATGAATAATAATGAAATCAGATATATATCTAAAAAGAAATTAGGGTGTTAAATATTTTACACAATAAATTATTCTTTTTCTTTAAAGGAATGCTTGCGTCCTTTTTTTGGAACTGCTGTATTATCTCTTTTTAACCCCCAACAGTAATCTGCCATCATGTTGACATTCCAGTGTCTATGCATTTTATGTCTCAGTGAAATCCCTCACATTGTTCCTCACTCAACGCACCAAGATTTTCATGTAAATATTCAAAATGGGTGTGAAAAAGTATGTTTTCAAAGGTTTGTGTTACAACCCAGTTCCTTAAAAGTTTTGTAGAATTTTTTCCCACAATCATTGTACAGTTAAGGATCTTTGTTATCTCCTAGAAATCTGTGACGTGTTTGAAACTAACCCATGCTTTTTTCTCGATGGATTTCATTTTTTTCTCAAATTTTTTGGTCCTTCATTAACCGTCTTATATCAAAGCCGATGAACACACTTACTTTGACTTTTCCTTCTGATAAATGTGGGAAAACATCAAATAAATAACAGAAGCAATCACCATTTTTGTCCACAGCTTTCACGAATTATTTCATAAACCTAATTTTATGTACAACGGTGGTAAGAGGACTTCCTTTGGATCCACTAAGTTCTGCCAAATGACATTCTTTGATACTGGATTAAAATTTTCTCTTTGAGGCCATTCTTTCCTTACCCAGTGTTAGTTTTTAGCTTTACTATTCCATTCACATAGGAAACATGGCGTTTATGTATAACCTTGCTGTCCTAATAACATTGTTATAATTTTTAAATCACCCCAAATTTGCCATTTAAAAAAATTCTTGATATTTTATTTTAATGAGAAGAAAATAAAGGTATTCACATGATACTTTCAATATTTCGGAATGAGCTACAAGCAAGATCGTTACCATTATGCAGTAAGACACCTTTTAAGCTTCCCTTACTAGAATCTTCTCTTACTATAAAGTCTCCACTGAGATGGATAATGATTAGTGGTGCAAGACAAATGAGCTACAAGTCCAGGAATATCTATAGAGTATCTCTTGTGCAAAATACCTGGTTTAATTCTTTTTCTCGATTTCTGTACCAACAAAATGCTGTTCAAGTAGCAAGTAAATTTTTATTTTAATGTTGTGGTCCTGAGCACTTTCTTTTGAGATTTAAATCCCATACTAAATCATTTAACACACTTTGTGCAAATTTTTGTGCATTCATGCTTGTGTTTTGGCTTGTGTATAATATTTCGTTTTCATTACTGCTCAATTATTCAGAATCAGGTGATAAATGAAAGGATGTAGGAGGTACAGGCACAGGTAAAGCAGGATCATGCAGTACAGGTCTAACAGCTGAAATGATTTCTGGGTAGACAACATTCCCTTTGTTTTTGCTATTGTAGACTTTTATGTTGGTTAACTAGTAATAGCAATCATCATGACTTGCTGACCATTGGAATAGCAAACCATTGCATACCATTGGAATAGCAAACTATTGCATACCATTGGAATAGCAAACCATTGCATACCATTGGAATAGCAAACCATTGCATACCATTGGAATAGCAAACCATTGCATACCATTGGAATAGAAAATGGACGAGAGTTTATTTCACCTTGAATCCATTTCCGTAAATGTTCAGCACAAGCCTGACAGACTTTATGCGGGGCACATTTCTGGTCCTGGTTGCCAAGTTGCATACCGAAGTAAGCATGATATGCTTTTTTTAACAAAGCTGGTTATGCTAGGTTGTCTTTTCTTCACAACGTATTTACCACAAATGTAACAAAAGCAGTCTGGGTTTTTTATTTATACAACCTTGATGCCATACTGCTGTAAAATAACCTTACAAAATAAGCGTGTAATCACTGCAAACGAGCGGGTTAAACTAGACCACGGTGAAATAGAACATCGAGTGGCACTACCTACAGCATTGTATTTTATATTTATTATCAGTTTACTCAAAAATTAATTATATTTATTATCATCATAATTTTACTCAGCAATTAGTTTTAAATTCTAATAACAATGTATTTTAATCGATCATATTTCATAATATTGTTATTAAATAGGTTCCTTGTTTCTTGATTTGTGAAAAATCAATGGGTGATGGGAAAAACAGATGCCATTTTTGTGATCAGCATGTCTGATTTACTAAAAAAAATCTGCCATTATGCAAACCCCAGATTCATGTTGGCTTGTGTTATCCATGCGGTTATTAATAATCACACATAAGTTTTATCAACTCACCTCTCTACCCAGTCTTTGTACACAGGAATATCTTTAGCATACAGTAGCTTGCTACTCGGGGAGTCTTTCCCTAGACGATGATCCGACGTGGAGCATGCATCCATGAAAGTCTGTGCTACGACTGACAGACATGAGTCGACTATGTTCGATTTATGAATGTCAAACACAAAATTTGGATTCTTAATGAGATTCACCCAGAATCTTAACGGGAGACTGCAAAATTGGAGAGAAAGAAAAAATTGTCAGACCAATAAAATTGTCAAGCATTTCATGTTAATTTATGATGTTTTAACTGAAATAAGCATTTCAAAAATTTAATCACTAAATTAATTCTTGTTACCTGTTAGACTTCCATGTGTGAACTACTTCGGGATCAGTGATGCCATGATTGAGAGCCTGATCATCTAAAAAGTCAAACATGTACTTGATAGCTAAGGGTAAGGCACTCCCACGGTGGGCAGTCGAGAATATTGTCTCGAAGAGATCATCCACAAACTTTTGTAGAGTGCCCTGGAATTTAAAAAAATGTGACTCATAAAAATGAAAATATTTCAAAGTATGTGTACTCAACAAAGGATTCATCAATCGCTTAAAGATGTTTCCATGAATATATACTGAACATGCAAAAAAAGATTGCAAAATATGATTACCTTGGTTGCTAATAACCTCGTTAAGTATATTTCAGAAACCATCTTGTTCCCCCTCTCACCTTCTTTCTGTTCAGCATCATGATGTCGAACCTGAATGAAAGAACATATACAAAATTAATATAAAAAAAAAAATCTCATTTTCACATTTCACTGAATATTAACCATATAAAAAGAAACTTCCTCACTAACTTTATTCATAACTTAAAGACAATATTTGGACATCTACTTTGAAAATTCTGCACACAGTTGTGCGATTTCATAAAACTCAAATATATAAACCAACATGTTTTTACAAATCAGCTCCCTGGTTCCAAACAAAATGCTATTGTTTTGAAAACTATTCCATTTACAAACTAATTTCCCATTCTAGTTTGTAAAAACGAGAGTTGGCTGTATACTGGATGTGTAAATTTTGTTTAACTTTAGAATATTAAGTTTTTTTGCAACATTTTATACAACAAAAACCTACCAGATGCCAGTACTTATAGCCACCTTCAGGATCATGATTCATTGGTGATGTCGCCCTACTAAGTGGCGGACTAGTTTTGAATGGAAAATTTAATGTTTCTGAAAATAAATAGAAAAAAGTGCTCAATTAAGTTAACTATTATAAAATATGCATGTTAAACAAAGACTATTGGCAATTAATATCATACCATTAACAATATTGACGAAAGGAGTAAATGTAGTGTTATCACTATACCAACTTATAATCTATAAATAAAGCCTTGCATTTTTTTAATATCAGAAGTGTTTCTTAAACGTTTTTCATACAAATAAACACTAAAATTTCTTTAATATGGTTTGATACTCTGATTAATGTCATTCTTGATGATTTCTTTACTTTCAGCAGTATATTTTGGAACATTTCACCACAAAAACGAATGGCTCATCAACAATCATCCACTACTAGAAAATTCCTTTTATGCATCAATTTTAACCAAAACTGAAAACCATTTTGTTTGAATACAAAAATACTTTTTCTGTACATGCTTTCCTTTGTTATTTTGAATTCAATTATAGCTATATCCATTTGATTTTGACACGTATGGGTTTAAGAAATATAATTCTCATTAACTTCATTTCATCCAGATCATTCACTGGTTAGTAACAAATGTTTATCATCTTTGTCTCTTCATTTCCATTATTGAGAATTTTTTTTTTTTTTTTCAGGGGTTGTAGACCTATGTAATTCAATCTAAGCCCTTTTTACATAGATCTATATTCTGGCCTGATATCAGAATGTAATAATGTTTTACAAATGGATTTGTATCAGAATCTAACATTTTACAATATGGATCTTATCCATATCGCAAAATGTTAATGAATAAAATGTTAACCAAAGATACAATATCTTTGTGCTACTGAAGAATTACTCTTATATCGTCATTAGTTTGAAATGTTGCAATCGATCAGTTCTTACAAATTGCACTCAATTCACAAAATCAAATGAACTCCTTTTTAACCTTGAGAACTTAACAACGAGCACTATCTCACCATATTTATGAGATTTCTCCAACTTGTCTGTCATGAGGGTTAAATTGTACATTGATGACTGCTTTGGCACTAATGTCAGAAGAGCACCATCAGGGACCTAAAAAGTTATAAATAATGCATAAAATTTTTTAGCGAAAAGAAGAACCTTGTATCACCAAGAAATTAGGTTTGAATTCTGATGTCATCACTACGGAAATAAAATTTACTGGAGAGTTTAAAACAATGTATTACTTTGTAATGGGCAAGAGAATTCAATCTCCTCCACTCCCCTTCTGTTTTTGTAGTTGAATCTTCATCAGAAAGGGTAAGTCTTCCGGAGTTGCCAGCTCTCCATTCTAAAGACAAATATATTATTGTGTTTTAAATATTATTGAAAATTTACATGGATACATTCTGCAGCAAAAACTCAATATCAGATGATTAAAAAAAATATAGTGTTGAACACAAAAACAGTTTCATGAAGTACAAAAACTTTACAAAACTATCTTACCTAAATCTAATACGTCTTTACTTGGGCGTTGAGAAAATGATGTGCTCCTATATATAGCGTCCAGCGCTTTTTCTTTAACTTGAGATATGGTATCGCAGTCCAGCACTTTGACTGGTGTTTCAATGTTTTCTCCATGGGGTTCCAGACCCTGTACATAGACCGTCTGGGAAGACATTGAAACATACACCGTCTGCAAAATAGCCAGAAAAATTGATCAGTAAGATGTAAAACTGAAATGAATAAATATCATTTTTTGTATCGTATCTTACACTATGTTATTCCAAGAATAAAACTTTTAAAATAAATTGTTTTCTTCTCTTCAGATTAAAAAAAAGTATTCAGTTGAGAAAATCTGGAAACATTTCTCTTATTAATTATCGGTTATACCATTAGAGGCGTTGCATCAAAGGGGAGATACATACAAGAGACTCCATACATATCTACTCATACGAGTCAAACTTATGCAAATGATTATTTACAAAATATAGAGGGGTAAACCAATTTCAGTCATTTCATTCTCCTATAAATTTCACTAAAAAATCACTTCAAGTTGCAATGAGTTTGATGAACATTAGTTTTCTCACATCAGTTGAAAGTGGATGCTTTACAATTCACAAGATGCACAGACAATTGCTGATTCCAACAAGATCACAATAATATATTTTTTTCACTTAAGATTTTATAGCAGATTTCCCTGATGCAATCACAATAATTTTGTAAAACAAAGCAAATTTCACATTTACGGTTTTTCAAGTTAACATAAGTATCTTCAACTTGTAGGCCCTTAAGACAGGTTCACACTGGGCCGATATGACAAGCGATTCAATCCATGGTTAAACACAAGAAACTGGTTTTGGTTTCATGTTTTTAACCAATCTGGGCAGATTCCTCACACAACAAGCGATATGATGCTCGACGTATCAGTCCATTGTCAACCTGACCTTAAATTGGATACACTTTGTGAAAATCCAGTAAGAAAAAAAAATAAATTATGTTGCACTAACACATTTAAACTTACCATGCTTTTGTATTCAATGGATTGTCGGATGAGCTTCTCTTCAGAGAGGGAGTACCGAGCTTCGCTCGTTACTGCATCGACGGGACCTTTATCCACTTGTTGTTTGATGGCACGGTACAACATGAATAGAGGCTCGCCCGCACACTCCTATAAAGAATGAATATTATGAACATCAAATGCGACTTACAAATCATTACACAGAAGAATACGTAGAACAGTTTTAACGATTAAAATGCGTTCACTATTACAATTATTAAAAAGTCACCCCAAATCTAGACAAATTTTTATGGGAAATCTGTATATCCAACACCCCTCTCAATTTACCACCATCGATAATTATTGCGTCCAAGAATTAATAGGATGCTTTTCTACTCATTGAAACATCTATAATTAGTCTGCCATAAAATTATGTGGATATGGAAAATGTTCCACGAGTTCATGGACTGCAATCACTATTGAGTCAGAGTCACGGAAATGAGTGTGTACAAAAAAATGAACATCAGTAAAGACAATAGCAAAAAAAAAAAAAAACCAACCAATGAATAGTAGATATAGCTTACCCTAAGGAACTTATAAAGAAGGAATGTGAACCAAGCAGAAAGCATTTTCTCTGCTACGGATTCCGTTCTGAAAGAAAGAATTGTGTTCAATAACAACACACTTTAAATGAAATAATATTATAATATTTAACATTAAATTTTGTAAACAGAAAATACTAATTCATCATCAATCGACATTTTTGTGGAAAATATATTAAAAAATATAAATATAAAAGAAATTTATTGTTGTCCTTCATGATGATGCACAATAAAAAAAAGGAAAAATATGTGACTGAAACAAATATGTTGATACATATGGTTAATTACACAAACAATCATTTTCTCTTAATTAACACCTTTACTTTTTTGTCTAATCACATTGTAATGAATAAAAAAAATTCTTTTTAATGATTAGTTTTGGCTCAGGTTTGAAGCGGTTACAGTTTAAAGAGACCTTTTTAGGACTCCTTAACACCTGAAGCTGTCTTGTCCGCCATCTTAGTGTGAATTTTGATCTCAGAAATACCACTATAGCCAATTGCTGTTCCCTACTTTTTTTTAACGATTAGACGTCACTTTGAACGAAAATTGGTTATACCACTCTAAGATGGAGGACAATAAAGTCAGCCCAGTTATATAGGCAACTTACATGTGCTTATCAGAAAAATATTATGAAATAAACTGAACAGAAAATGAATACCTTCTCAAAAGCAGTTTCGGATGACTTTTACCTTCCATGCATTTTTCGATCAAGTCTGCAAGTAAAGTCTTCAAAATGCTAAGAGAAAGGGAAAGAAAGATTTTGAGACAATGAAAATATAATAAACTTGATAACTGATTAGAAAACTAAAACAGCAATCTACAATTAAATAAGCAGGGTAATTATATCTCAAAATTAAATTTACTTCTTACTTCATAATCAGCAAAATTACTCACTCAGTGCAATAGTCCATTTTCCCTTGCAAGGTCACCATTATGAGAGACGCAACATTGACTCTAAATTGAAAAAAAAAAGATTTGTTCAACACTGTTTTGTAAAATAAAACGAACTAAACATATAATGGGAAAAATATCATTGATGTCATCTCATTTCGAAAAAAAAATATATATTCAGAGATTAAGGATTTATCTTCATAAATAGCTACTAAAATTGTTTCTTTGATTTCCCAATTAACAAATACGCAAGAAGACTGAAACATTACCCATTAAAAATCATTACCATTTATTCTGAAACATCCACTTCACTTTTATTTTATGTGTATTTGATGAAGAAATTCAAATCGAAGAGCAAAAGAATATATTTTATGAAATTGTTAAGATGAAAGTCACTAATTATAAAAAATGTGTGGAATTCATACAAGTAATCAAACTCACCTATCTCTCATTGAAAAATATCGATTTGATTCAAGAGTTCTGATGAAAAGAAGAAGGAAAGTTTTGTTCATGATCAGATGACCAAACAATCGTAAACCATTTTCAATAAGTGGCCTTTTAACTGGATCAATCTAGGAAAACAAAAGCAAACAATGATCACACATAACTCAAGTTATTAATTTAAAAGAGAAATCTCATTGATTCTGAACTATTAAATATAATGTCCAGGATGCCCTTAAGTGCTATTAAATAGCCCAAATGATCATTTATTAATCATTCAACCATTTTCTCATATCAGAATTTTTGTATATGTATGATTTTACAATCACTGTATCTTGAATATATGTATATAATTTTATATATATTGAAGATTTATCATCGGTAAAAGAGCATAATATAATTTATTTGCTGAAACATCTTAAATGCCCATTGAAGTTGAAAATCACCGTTTAAAATCTATGCACATACATTTCATGCATTTCTATGTGTTGAAGTTGAGCAGTTGTTTAAAGAACTGTTGCTCTTTGCCTACAACAATAGAAGTGAGTGATTCAGAGTTGAGAAATGAAATGTGTTGTGTGATAAAAAAATGTCATCGTTTGGGCAAAACGACAGGAAAAAAGTTAATTTAGTGAAAGAAGCCTACAAAGAGAAACAAATGTTTTGGTGAGGCTACGATTCTTAGATGGCCACAGTGAATTGGAAAAGGATGTTTGTCAGCAAAACTGGCTCCTAGATCTGGTTGACATGGAAGTGTTACGAATGATCCAATTGTTACTACACTGGGAAATTTTAGAAACTCTGTAAATTATCAAAGGATAGCAGCGTCAACTAATATTTCGAAAATGTACATATTTCATATTCTATGCAACAATTTACTATTTCACCATGCTTTATTCAGATTAGTCCCTCATCACCTAATTAAAGAACAAATGCAAACTAGAGTTCACCAATATCATGGGTTGAAACTGATCTAAGTTTTCTATAGACAACAACAACAGGTGATGGAAAAACTTGGGTGCATCATTTTGATCCCATCACAAAAAAATTGGGGATGGACTGTATCATAGACATGGCCACAAGTTTTGACATGAATATTATTTTTGTGCTATGAATCACGTGGTAGGTACTAATATAATGAAATTGGTATCATCAGATCTGTCTTTGAAATAGCTAATGAACGATGCTAATGCAATCTATTTTCATTGTGCACTGTTTGAGATAGTGGAATACAGAGAAAACAATTTGGTATGAACCACAGCAGCGGGCCTGGTGCTCAGACAAAAAGAGATATTGGAACCGGAGTGATATCTGACGATATCGTTGCTTTTGAGTTGCGCACGTTGAGTACTTCGTAAGATATAAGAGCGTTTAAAGAATTATGTTATGCAACTTTTTGCGAATGCTCCCAGTATTGTTAGATGATTTAAAAGACATACTAATGTCAGAAAAGAACTTAATGCAAAGAAAATTTAATGCAAATGCTGCCATTATTTCAGCAGTGCAGGTGTCACTGAGACAGCTTACAGAAAACGCCTTCTCTACCTGCTTTGAAAAGTGGATTGAACAATGGGACCATTGCACATCATCCGAAAGAAGATATTTTGAAAAAAAAGAAAATTTTTTTAATGTACCTATTATTTCTTTATTTTAATCTCAGTTCTTATAGAATGCACCTTGTATATATCTGGAATATTGTACAATTATTGAATTTATATGTAAATAGAATTTAAGTGAGAAAGAATAAGTCATACCTGCATTTCTCTGAGAACAGAATGATCATCACTGTTTGGTAGCAATACTTTCATGGCATAAATTCTATAATCAAGGAATGGAATTCCCCCAGTCGTTAGGTCACCAGTCAGATCAGTCATTTCAGTCTGAAGTTCAGCAAATGCTGTTTGAAGGAAAAGATACATATATATATATATATATATATAGAAAAGTCTGATAATCTTCATTACCCAAAAACATATTTTTTGAATATTCATACTGTACATGACTGCACAAGCGATTACTAAAAAATTATTATGTATAATTTTATTTAAATTTTAATATAATCAGAGTAGGATTATATTAAATGTAGAGTATAAAAATCTAGATATTATTTGAACCAATACTGTTAGGCATCTATAACCGTATCACACAATGAGGTATTTCATATTAAATTGCATATAAATATTTAACATAAAATATCACAGAATAGATACAATATATGTATAATGCACAGAAAAAATGTTACTAATTAGTGAAGTGACAATAGCGATGTGGATCAAGTAGTGAATGCATATTATATGAGTCTGATAGATATTGTAATAGACTTTTCTCAAGAAAAAGAAACCCACAAAGGAAACAGTACCTTCTTTGCATTCACTAGCAACACGGAGTTCAAGTACATCCATTTGTTCCTGCATACTTTTCAAAACTCTGCTGCTCTCTGTAGATTTTCTCCTATACGCTATCAGTATGATTATAACTACTATGATCAAAAAACATGCTCCAACAATAACGCCAATGATGACTGGTTTGGCTAATGTGGCATCTTGGTTGGATGGCAGTTCATAGCTTAAGCGACCTATCGTAAACTTTAGATGATCTCCAACTTCAACCTGAGTGTATGGAGAAAGTAAAAGATATGAATTATAATCTTAAAATATGAGCGCCAGAGCAAAAATCATGTACTAGAGATCAAGAATTCAATAGAATTTCCCAGACAACTATTCCTTTTCACAGTGATAATGATTAAACTACTTACCACAACTTGAGGTACCTGCTTAGGATCAGGTTTCCCATTAGCATCTCTAGCAGGAGGTTGCTTTGTTGGAGGACGACATGTCAGTTGAGAGCGAGACAGAGACGTTACATTGCAAAAGCTGACACCGATACGAACAATCACGTCAGTCTCTTGAGAAGCTCGGTCTAGATTCAGGCCCTAAAATGCAGAAATGGAAGAAACACTTTAAGAAAAATTCTCTTCCAGCGAAGAAAGCAAGAAGTCCTGAAATGACAGTATGGGAATATACTCACAGATCATGAATCAGAACTCTAATAAAGTCTCTTTTCTTTGTTATAAATAAAATTGATCCAACTGATGAGAAAGCCAACTTACATTGATAGTCAGATAATCACTCTTGTAGTACTTGACTCTGTTCTTTTCGCTGAAAGGATAATATATCGGATCAGGGTACATCATGAATTTCGAGAACCTCGGATTGTTGCTCAAGTTTTGCACTTGTTGGACGTGATCCATTTTGAAACCATATTCCAACTCGATCGGATGAGCATCAGTATCATCAGAGGCAAAATCAAGTTTCTCTGCGGACACCCTAGGACTCCTACATTTCATTTCTGTGGCAGATTCTATTTGGCAGGTCTGAAAAAAAAAAAGAAAATGATCACACATCAGAAAATACAGTGAAACAGCCCCCTAACGACACAGAGAAAATGTAGCGATTATTGGGAGGTTGAATTATAATGTGGTTATTGAGAGGTTCTGGTTATTCAGAAATTCTTGTTCAGAGGTCAACCTTAAATTTAATCCAATAGGATGTGTGCTGAAAACAAAACCTTCTCCACAAGAAAATATAGTCGTCGTTCAGAGGTTACCATTGTTCGAAGGTGGCTGTTATAGGAAATTTCACTATATCAACATATAGAGAATCAAATACAATTTATTTACGTATAAGTTCTATTCACATATTTAATTCACCTGAATGAACCACTTTAGATTTACTTTAAAAATTGCACCCCCCCCCCTTCCCCTGAATGATGCAACTTCACATGCATAAAAAAAGCAGGTTATGGGCCACTGAAATGTTTAAATTCAACTTACACTATTGTATTCTTCGTTGTCTACGATGACATACATAAATGGATGTACTATTGAATTCAAGTTTGTGCCCCTGACAATAATGGTGACACCTCCACTAGAAAAATAAATGAGAAATATTTTCAAGAAAATGTAAAATTGAAATGAGTTTACATGCATTAGTTAGATGTATGACAATGTTTTTCATCACTCACTTAAAAAATTTAAGTGAATAAAAATAAAAACATATTATTATTAAGTCAACACCATGCAGTTAAACTGTTAGTACTGCAACAAGAACCGATTATATAGAGAATAAAAGTAGTAGATTGAAACTCTCACATTTACAATCAAGAAACATTAAAGAAAAAATAATTGCATGACGAACACTTACCTAGGTATTCCTTTTGGGACACCTCGCTGGCCAGTAGGACCAGATTCTACCACAGCTATTTCAGGATCTTCCACGTAAAAGAACTGATAGTCTTCAAATACCCTTAACCCGTTGTCAAATTTGATTCTCACTTTGTCTTTCATAATCACCTTTGAAGCAGAGGTAATGCAGACAACTCTGTTGGACAACCGACTAAAAAAAACAGAAAAAAGAGGATTTAGATGAATTCATCAGAACTTTAGAATATTGTGAATAAATTTCATAAATAGAACTACACTAATGACTTTTCGAATCAAATTGAAATACAATAAAAAAACTAGCTGGATCTACCTGGTGACATTACACGGCAGACCACCTACAAAGGCTTCAGCTTTGCTACCAGCATTCATGTGAAGTCCCCATATTTCAAGTGCTGTGCCGCCCGACTTTGGACCTTTAGCAGGTTTAACTTCAATTATATGAGGATTCTAGAAATGAAGCAAGTAGTGATGAGTAAACAGAAGAGATGTTTTTAAATATGTTTATATAAATTGAATTACAGTATTTACTCGCATATATGATTAGGCATGACTTTAGAGATAAAAGTAAAAAAAAAACTATATATAGATTTATAATAACTCCTTATTTTGTTTATTTATAGTCAATAGCATTAAATGCACGTATTAAAGCAAACAACCAATACATTCTCAGCACCACTCTCATCTGAAAAGAATCTCCCTCCAAAGCTCTTTGCTAAAAACTTTTTTTTCCACTCACTGCACAAAGCATCTTGCTTCGACCCGTCAGGTTGCTTTTGAAATGCAACATTTCACCATGTGAGTGAGTCATCTGTAAAAATTGGCCAAGCAGTAAGTTATTATTTCAGCGTGAGCTCTAGATGGTTAGAAAAAAAGAAGCTACCTAAAAAGATGCAATGAATTTTTCGCTCATACATAAAGGACAACATAGGTTTCTGAAGTAGAGAAAATTGAATAAAAACCTTGTCCTATATGCGAGTAAATACAGTACTAAAATTCATCAACTAAGTCACTGTTGAAAATATAAGGTGATTCATACATTCTACTCATTTAAAACAATATAAATTAAATTACACTGAATTTTTTTTTTTTACTGATCTGGAACAATAAACATATACATCGTAAGCTGCAGCATAAATTTTATACAAAAACGTAAAAATTCAGGCATTTTCCACTTAAAATTAAATTTCCAATATGGGAATAAGATAGTTGCATTTCTCTAACACAAAAAACATAGCTTGGACAACAAAAATACACGAGGGGCACAGATATAAACTACACTTTCTGATATGCACCAATCCCCAGAACAATGTTTTCAATGTGCATGTGCAGATTAGTAGTAAGCAAAACCTACCACAAAAGAATAATGTTCTCTTGATCGAGCAGTATAGTCGTTCAGGACTTTCACTTCCAGGTAACCAGTTATAGGACCACTTACTAAACCAGTTGTAAGATTTCTTGGACCTTCTACTTTACAAACAATCCTGAAAAACAAAGAAAGCATTTGCAAACAAAGCAACTGAATTGCTCTTTTTAAGCAATTTCTTTTTGGATAGCAAAGTGGAAGCTAATAATTGATACAGAATTTCCATCTTATGATATGCACTTCTGTCAGGTTACATTTTCTTTGGACATATCAATTAGGGCTGGTCTGATCAATCGAGTCGGTTAATCAATCAATTGTAAATGACAGTTAAAAAATTTATTTGAATTAATAAACTCAATCAATCCAATAAAAATTAAATTTTTTCATTAAAAGTTTATAGTTTAACTAGATTTATGTGACGGAACTGATTAGATACCTTAAATTATGTTCCTATACATCTCAGATAATTGACCCTACTTAACCTTGTAATACTAACTCTAAGTCTTAGAAACGTAGATGTATACGCAGTTAACATGCAGTTTTTATTTCAGTTAGTGTTCTAAGATTAAAAATATTAGAACCCGATCAAATTTTTTGAAATAGGAAAATACAAGTCAATTCATTAGAAATTAGTGATAATTTTAGTTTCACATCGAGTATGGAGGTTTTGGGAGGCAAGACCAAACTTTTTTGTCTCAGATGTGTACAACAATCTTTTTATTCTGAAACATCATAGCTCCCCTCCCTCATCAGTACCATTTGAGAGTAGCTTCAAAACAAAAAAAGTAACAGTATAAAAATCAAAATTAGTTTCGAAATCAGTGACAGACATAAAATATTAACTTAAGAAATTCCAGGATATGACAAGTATGTTCAGCATATTACAGTAAATAGCCTCCAAGTGGGCGGTCTTCATTCCTTAATCTATTTCTATAGTTGTTTACATCCATTCAGCGGATAGGTGTGTGAAATGTGAATGGAATAAATTTCAGAGCATCACAATTGATATTATATAGTCACCAATATTATGTTTACTAGGAATGATTAGCATTTGAAAATATTTGATAAAAATTCA
Organism: Pholcus phalangioides; assembly: GCF_987345545.1. Classification (NCBI taxonomy): domain Eukaryota; kingdom Metazoa; phylum Arthropoda; class Arachnida; order Araneae; family Pholcidae; genus Pholcus; species Pholcus phalangioides. Next base: position 12,842,085 of record NW_028301605.1, read on the forward strand.
ATTAATGAAATTTTTTGATTGACAGTTAAAAATTTTAATTGAGTCCCAGCCCTAATGTCAACATTCAAAAACAGAAACAAGAATCAAACTTGATAAGAGGAAGCCTTACTTGGTTGTTTTAACATAAAGCTCAGGATGAGGAATGCATGGTGCGATAACTCTGTGATCTTCATGAATCACTCGAACACCATCTTGGATATCATTGAAGATGCGACCAAGGTTTATTCCTGTGATGGTGATATTGGTTCCACCTTCCCATGGGCCTGATTTTGGATCAAACTATGAAAGAGATAATTGCTTCATTACAAACACCAATATATAGAAGCAAGGAAAATTATGGATATACTATACGCATGACTGACACTAACAAAGCACTAAAACTCAATGAACTGATGGAGAAAACAATATTTGCCAATACTGTAAAATGATGAAAAAATTTAACATTTTAATTCATAAAAAAATTTGACTAATATATTAGCAATGACTTTTTGTAATGAGTTACTTACAGATATTATTTGTGGATTTGGACAGGTTTGTTCTCGATCAAGCCACAAAGTAGGTAAACGATTACAGTGTTCATAAACTTGACAAGAATTCTCAGTGTCTTGACACCATCCACATGCATACTTCTTTGGAAGTTCTAAGCAAATACCACAGCTCTGAGCCATTCCGGAACACCTAAATATTAGAACTATGGAAAGAAAAAGAAAATACTGAATATCATATTGAAACTTTCAATAACATAATTTTAAACACTTGTCAACATGAAAAGCACTTAATTAATTGGACATTTCAGAATATAACTTGACTATCTCATACCATGAATATTCTCTGGATTGTCAAATGGCTTGTTCACATCCCAGATGACTGCAAAAGCTGCCGTTATATTCGGGGCTTGCGTACTGTATGAAAACTGAAACACACAAACATAACATATAATCGAACGAATTGAAAACAATTTTTTTACAATGACAACTATTTATGCTTTATACATAGCTAAGCACACCGAAAGAACAGAACGACAACAGGCTTTACGATCATTTAAGCACATTGTCCCATGAGAACTCTGAAGATCTATTGAATACTAGCTGTTAACCATGCAAATTTAAAATTTCAGTAAAAATCAACAATAAATCAGCTACGCAGACCAGTGTACATCTGAGAACTTGCATGCTATTGGAAACATGAAAATTACCATCTAAAAAAAAAAGACAAGAAAAGAACTTACCACCATCTCGTCACAGTACATGATTTCACCAATCAACTGAGCGTTGACTTGTTTGACTCTACCTTCAATGTTGAACTGACACAGAAATCTCATTCTTGCGATATGTTGCTGAATAGGAATAAATTAAAAGACAAGTATAAAATAAGACATGCATTTTTTCTGATGCTTGATAGTTTGTCATAAAAATTGGAACTAGCCAATTAGATTTTTTGAAAAAACAAAATTCACATACTTGAATATTATCAACTTTTACAGTGATGCGTTTCACGACACTCGATGCTACCAAAATTTCAGTGGAGCCCTCAGCTGTTTTATTGATACGAGGACAGAAGCCAGGACCAGAACGAATACTGGGGCCAATACTCTGTAGAGAAAGTTAGAATATTTAGATCAGTACCATCGAATATTGAACACTGAAACAGAACTTCAAATATGGCTGCTGATTGAATAGATTCAAATTCCTGACAGTATATGTACAAAATATAAAACTCAGAGGGTGAAATAAAATGTTAATGTGCTTACCGATACACCTGTAACGAGAACATCATTTCTGCAATTTTCACCAGTGTCATGCGTGCATCTATGACCAGTAACACACCAATCACATGGAAAGTCACTGGATACACACTGGGTACACCTGGAAATAATATAAAAAAAATTGAGTTAGAGAGAAAAATCAATATAAACAAAAATAGAGAAAGCAATTAAAAAGGTGATTCAACATCTAATAACACTCGGAAAAAGTTAAATGACAGAGAAATGATAAAACTCTGATTATATGTTTATAGTCTCTCAATTACAAGCTGGAAAAATTGTACTTTTAGAAAAGCCCGATTCTTTCTGCTACACATGGAAGAATTAGGGTGAAGGGGGAACGTTAAATATTTTGAAAAACATATTTCGGAATCCATCGAGTTCGATATAATTTTTTGGTGTTTATATGCGATTATTATTTGCATTCTGAAACTATTTCATGAATTTTCCATGATCAATAAAACTCTTGATGTGTACCCAAGGACTAGCTTTAATATTTTGCAGCCCTGTACTAAAACATTTCCTGCCCCTTAAAATGGTTTTCCCAATATTTCAGCTTCTTTGAGTGTGCCAGAGAGGTGTATAGTGGTAAGATGCTCATCTCACTTCCACCATGAAGATTACCGTCAAGGCCCACAGGTTCGAATCTGAGGACGAACATCAGAAACAAGTTCTACACCTGAGTCTGGAGCAACCACCGACAGATGGCACCTTCATTTCCTATCCAGCTTCACTAGTTGGAAATTAATGCATGACACTATATGACCAGAGTTGGTGTGCAGTAAAGTAGTGTCCTCGAAAACACCTTTGCCTGCTAGGTTTATAATAGCGCACGAGTACCACTATCAAACTATGTACTACTATATTATGATAATACAAACATTTTTTGGCAATAAATTTGGGCAGTAGTACCCACCGTCCACCAAGAAAAATTATAACTGCAGACCAGGGCACTTAGAGGTTGCGAATCACTGTTCTACAATTAATTAGAAAATCTGTTCTGGGGCCCCCACAAAAAAGCATAGCCCACAGAGCCATGTATACGATATTTATATGCAATGCCATGACTCTCCATAAGGTTGAGGCTGAATGGGCTCCAGCATAGGGATAATTTTGTAACGTCTTGAGACAAAAACAAACATGAGAAAATTTTTAGTCACTTTGTTTTTTCGCCTCATAAATTCTTTCAGGGGGAGCATGAAAGGTTTGGTCTAAGGGACTAGCAAAGATCCTAGCCTAGGGGCTCTGCTGCCAGATGCCAGGGCCATTCAACATGCACCACAATGGAAGGGCTGTAAATACTTCCCCTGTATTGGATAGAATTTTAAGCTATCCCTTTATTAAGAAGTCAAAATTTAACATAATAAAAGTACTTTTATTCCATTTTTGTGGTACCTAAAATTTAACCGCCCAGTGCGGGTTTTACCTATCGTATCTGCCTAAATCTGACCCTGGGTGTTGACCTACAGTAATATGGTATTTAGATTGGTATCTAATCCCTTAATGCATACTGGAAATAATGCATGCCAGGATGTAAGGCTGTAGCTTGGGGGGGGGGGATTGTGAGTCTTGTCCCCCCGAAATGGGAGAAAATGATCAAAACAAGGGAAAAAGATAGCCAGATCTATTGTTCTATCACTTTGGCTCCCCCCGAAATGAAAGTGATCCCCCTCAGAATGAAATTTATGGCTACGGGCCTGCTAGGATGACTCATGAGTTCTTGATCAACTATTAGCATGACTAAAAAAAAATTGACCAACAAAAAGAAAACCAAAACATGTACATCAACTAGATTTTTGCAACGGAAGGTGAATCACATTAAAAAGGGTCAGATTTGATCAGAGATCACGGTGAGGGGGGGATGATAGATGGAAAAAATAATTCTGCATTAATTGGATAAAACTCATGCAATGAAAGGAGTGATATTTGACCAAAAAAAGTCAGACTTAGTAAGAGTTGATTTGAATGAAATAAGTTATTTGAGAAGATTGATGAGATTGACTTACGATGTGTAAGTACTGCAGTCATAAAAGGTAAAGTTGGTAGCTACAAAATCAGGTCCTGATTTCTGCCGAACTGATAACTTGGCAGTGAAGTGATCTGTAAAAAAAACGAAAAAAAAAATTATTTCATAACAACTAAGCCACACATGTTCAACCCATGGCACAATGTGACCATCGGAGTCATCTCATGTGGCCAGAGACCTCAAAAATAAATTTATAAAAATGAATTAAAGTGGCACATTCCTCGATCACAATGAAATGTGCAGCGTGATCCGCTGCACATTTCCAGGTCACTTAAGCAGTCCGTGGCACATTTACAGATCACGTAAGAGACCCGCGGAGCAATTCTACATAACTTAACAGGCCTGGGGTACTTTAGTTCGCATGGCGGCGATATCTGAGAGCTGTTTTGTAAATAATTACTATTTGTAATTTTTTTTCTTTTCTCTCTCACTTTTTTGAATGTTTTATTGCCGTGCGTGTAACACATTTGTGATTTATACGTGCATAATAAAGCACCCGACATTGTCCAGTTCCTGATCCGGGCCAATGGCTGAAAAATCGTTGATGGAACCTGGGCGGTGAACGGTAAGAAATGGCCTGTGGGTGCTATTACAGCTCGCTGAAGTGACCCGTGGTACATTTTCACGTGGAAAATTTACAGACCATCCAAGTCAGGGCCGCAACTAGGAAGAACAGGCAGGTCTGGTATCCTGGGCGCCGGACCAGAAGTGGAGCCGAATTCACTGCTTCTTCTACATGAAAGGGGAGCCCGAAATTCCGGCTTGCCCCGGGTGACAAAGTATCCAGTTGCGGCCCTGACCAACACCCCTCCCCACCCTATAGATAAGAACACCCCCATAGATCTTATCTATAGTGAGTGTTGCCCTGATTCAAGTGACTCGCGGTGCAGTTCCACATTACTTCAGTGGTCCGCTGCACATTTCCAGATCATTTAAGTGAAAGCACATTTAGAGATCACGTAAGTGTCTCGCTGCGCATCTAAAGATCGCTTAACCCATTCAACTCCGATTTAAATACCCTATGTGTAAACGCTGCACTCAGATTTTATCCAATCAGCTCGTATGAATCGCCGTGGCACGGCGCGTGACGTTCACGTCAACTGAATTAAAGACCCAGTTAACGCGAAAGGACGTGAACGTCTCGCCATACGAGTTGAATTGGTTAAGCTGCCCGCGGCACATTTACAAATGAAGTGGTCGCACTCTACAAAAGGGGTGACCACCCTTGATCTAAGCTTGTGAAGAGGAAAAAAATATGTAAGTGCATATGTGGGCACCATATGTGGTTGCCGGAGGTGATAATGACATTTAAATTGAAGTAGCTATTTATCCATAGTTAAATTTTATTTGACTCCACTAAGACTGTTCAATTCTAGATACGGTTAAATATACGGTTTATTAATTAGAAGAAACACACGGCACGTTAACACATATATACGAAATAAGAATACACGGACACACAGTTAAAAGACATCTCTACTCTGCAAGAAACCAAAGCCTTCTCTCTCAAACAGCGGAAGAGAGGCCAAGAAAAGGCGCGCACACATAACGAGGTGTTGGCAGATTTATGCTATTCGAAACCAACACCTACACACTCTTGCCGACAGCATCGCCACAGTACTCCCCCACGAGTCCGAAGGACGTTAAGCTTGATAAGGTGTTACAAAACGGACTTTCCGTCCGAACCTCGTGACGAAGCCCTGTGGCGAGGCTGGGGCATTACATATAGATGATTTGCAAACATTAGATTCTTTGCATTCGAGAGAATTAAACAAAAATGCAGGTTTTAAACGATCAATAGAAATACACTTAGATTCATTATTGATACGCAAAGTAAAAAATTTATCAGTCCTATTCAAAACTTCATAAGGTCCTTGGTAAGGCTGCTGTAGCGAACGCCTTACAGTGTCAACCCTCACAAAAACGTGTGTGGATCTGGCCAAGTCCTTGTGCACAAAAATGTTTTTTGAGGAATGATTGGACAAAGGCGAAGGACGAAGCTTTGACATAGTCATACGCAAGTTCGTGACATAATCAGATTTTGAGGTGTGCTTACCGGAATCTTTGAAGAAGTCTCCTGGTAACCTCAGAGATGTTCCGTAGACCATGTCCGCCGGCGTAGCACCAAAATCAGGTTTGAAACTTGAGCGTATCCCGAGTAGAATGGTAGGAAGAACGTCAACCCATCTTTCAGTGGCGTGACACATGATGGCAGCTTTCAAGTCCCTGTGGAATCTCTCGATGGCTCCATTGCTTTGTGGGTGGTAAGCGGTAGTACGCACCCTGTCCACACCCAGCAACTTCGCAAGAGATCGGAAGAGTTCAGATTCAAACTGAGAACCCCTGTCCGTAGTAATGCGTTCTGGAACGCCAAAACGGGAGATCCAATTCGACAGGAAAGCGAATGCCACAGTTTCAGCAGTCTGATCGGGTACAGGAATAGCTTCCGGCCATCTGGTGAATCGGTCACTGCAAGTCACAACGTAGCGATTTCCTTTACTTGGTGGAAGTGGACCCACGATGTCAATATGGACATGCGAGAACCTTGCGGAAGGTAATCCGAATGCACCAATAGGAGAATGTGTGTGACGACCAACTTTGGATCGCTGGCAATGGATGCAAGTTTTGCACCACTCTTTGCAGTCCCTTTCTAAAAATTTCCAGATGAATCGTCTGCGAACCATTTCAGTAGTAGCTTTGGCACCAGGGTGGGAGAGGTTGTGCACTGCATCAAAAATAGCGCGGCGAAACGTTGACGGTACGTAAGGTCTAATTGAACCAGTGGAAACATCACACTGTAGAGTGACTTCAGGAGAACCGAAAGTCATTGGTTTTAACTCGAGACCTGAGTCCATTTCACGAAGTAATCGCAATTCTTCCTCATCCTGAGCGCGAGCCATCTCGGCGAAATCGATACTAGGAGGTATTTCAATTTCCGATATTCTTGAAAATGCATCGGCTACTGCATTTCGATCGCCTGAAATGTGCTTGATACGGGTTGAAAATTGACTAATGAATTCTAGATGACGAATCTGCCTAGGTGAACATTTTTCACTTTTTTGGGAAAATGCATAGACCAATGGTTTGTGGTCTGTGAGAATTTCGAAGTCAGATCCCTCCAGCATATGTCGAAAATATTTAATTGCTGAATATATCGCTAACAATTCTCGATCGTACGCACTGTATCTGCGTTCAGCTGAAGTTAGCTTACGCGAGAAGAATCCTAATGGCTGAGTTTGATCATTAACTGCTTGATTCAAAACTCCGCCAATCGCGAAATCAGACGCGTCGACAGCTAGAAGGAGATGCGCACTTGAAATAGGATGAGCCAATAGAGCAGCATTGGAAATCATTTCCTTGCATGACTCGAATGCAGATTTTGCTTCCTCAGACCAGACGATTTTTGTTTTATCCCGTTTTTGTTTGCCTTTAACTAGATCATGCAAACATGCTTGCGTAGAGGCAGCGTTTTTCATGAAACGATGATAAAAATTTATTAGTGCCAGAAAACGTCGCAGCTCATCGATTGTGTTGGGCAATGGATAGTCCAAAAGTGCGGTAACACGATCCGGCAACGGGGAAATGCCCTTTTCTGACACAAGATGACCTAAAAACTGAATTTCTTTGAGTCCAAATTGGCATTTGTCAGGATTGAGAACTAAACCGTATTCGCTTAGTCTCTTGAACAACACATCGAGATCTTGTTCATGCGACTTCTCATCAGCTGACGCAACAAGAATGTCGTCTAAGTAAACATAGCAGAAGTCGAGATCCGAGAGGATGCTGTCAACGAATCGTTGAAATGTTTGTGCGGCGTTCCTGAGCCCAAAGGTCATGAAAACATACTCAAAGAGACCGTGCGGTGTAATCACAGCCGTCTTGGGAATATCACTTTCTTTCACAGGAATCTGGTGGTATGCCTTTACAAGATCGAGTTTAGAAAATATTCTTTTTCCAGCCAGACCGAAAGAAAAGTCTTGAATATTGGGAATAGGATAACGATCAGGAGTAGTTACGGCATTCAACCGACGAAAATCACCACATATGCGCCAACCACCTGTCTTTTTTGGGACTAGGTGGATAGGACTAGCCCAAGGGCTTTTGCTAGGACGAATGATGCCTTGCTTCAAAAGCAAGTTAAATTCTTTCTTGACGGCAAAAAGTTTTTCAGGAGAAAGACGTCTAGCCTTTGCGAAGACGGGAGGCCCTGATGTTTCGATGAAGTGGATAATGGCATGTGGTTTGGGTTGAGAATTTAAGACCGAACCAGTGAGATTTGGGAACTTGGTCAAAATTTTATGGTATGTAGTGGCACCAGAAACTGTAGTTAGACCGAGAGAAGGACCAGTGGTAACGACACCAAGAGAGTATAGAGTTGTCAAATTATCAACCAACCGGCGATTCTTGACATCAACAAGTAAACCGAATCTCTCCAAGAAATCGGCACCCAAAATAGGACTTGTGACGTCGGCCACTAAGAAATTGAATGAGAATATTCTCCTCAGTCCGAGATCAAGTTCAAAATGCTTAGTTCCATATGTGTGAATTTTAGTGCCATTAGCCGCATATAACGAAAGGTCGTCAGGCTTGGAAACTTTGGCAAGTTAACATAACGAGGCGCGCACACATAACGAGGTGTTGGCAGATTTATGCTATTCGAAACCAACACCTACACACTCTTGCCGACAGCATCGCCACACATACACGCAGAACATCCTAAATATCACCAAAATCGGAGCGATTTCTGGAAGTCGTCGTCCATATTGGAACGCTACTAATAATTATTTGAATTTATATATTTTTATGTAAATTGCTTACATATTTCTATACCGCCACTGAACTTCATGTTATTTTTCTTTTTTTTTACCAGCCAACCCAACAAGGTTATATCTTGCCATTGAGGCAATTTACAACTACCCACAAATTACCGGGTACTATTAGAACCTGACGATCTGATCATGGAATGTGGAAGCACTAGAACAAAACTTACGTTCACCAGGTGGAATTGCCGGCAACGAGTCAGTATGCGGCGTGGGACAGTTCACCCCATCAGCTGATCTAGTGGCGTTGGTGACCAGTGTCTTGCCAAAAGCCGTGAAGGCACAAAAAAACTGACCATCCAAAAGTGGTAGATTGTCTATCAGTAGGCTCAACTGTTAAAAAAGAAAAGAAATTATGATAAAAATAAGTTAATTTTTATAGCAATAAAATTTTTTTAGAGAAAAATTCATAATCATCAGGTTATCGACTTGGACCGAACACCAGAGCCGCCCTTATCAGATGCGGGGGGCCTGGTGCGAAAATAATTTCGGGGCTTCTTAGCCCCGATTTTGTATCTTTAGTTGAGGAAGGAAATCGGAATCCAAAAATTCATGCATAACCACAGAACATACACGAATGTTGAAAAATATATATTCATCAATGAAAGAATTAATCAAAGAAAAAAAAATCCCCATTATTGATGAAAATTAAGAATTAACAAGAGGAAAAAAAAATCTATAATTGAGAAAGAGAATAAAATTCAAAATTAATGAGAGAAAAAATCCCAGAACTGATCAAGATTCAGAATTAACGAGAGAAAAATGCCAGAATTGACCAGAATTCAAAATTAATGAGAAAAAAATCCTATAATCCACGGAAGTTCAGAATTAATGAGTAAAAAAATTCCGTAATTGAGAAAGAGATCACAAAATTCAGAATTAATAAGAAAAAAAAATCTTATTATTAACGAAAATTCAGAATTAATGAGAGAAAAAAAAAAAAAAATCACAGAATTCATCAAGATTCAGAATTAACGAAAGAAAAAAATCCCAGAATTGATGAAATCTCAAAATTAATGAGAGGAAAAAATCCCACAATTGAAAATATACTTGGAAAACATATGTTTCTTCAATGCGGGGGGATCCCCACAAAAACCGCGGGAACCTCGATCGCTCGTGTCGCACACTAATGAGGGCGGCTCTTCCTAACACTGATAACAATCAAAATGATCACATAATCCAAAATTTTTCCTATACAGTCGAATCCCGTTTTAACGAATACCGTTATAGCGAAAATCTCGTTTTAACGAACATTTTTCTGATCATCCAAATAAAATTTACATAGGAACAACGCTAGGTAACCTGAAATTCCTTTATAACGAAATTTCGTTTTAACGAAGTGATTCCTCCGATGTCTTGGCGTTCGTTATAACGGGATTCGACTGTATATATATATATCAAACTATTCTAACTTGAAAGTTTCAAGATAGAAGTAATATTGCAAGGGCTGCATGGTTCACATATTGAAAAAGAGGAAAAAGCCAGTGAACCGAAAACTCGACCACCAGTGATGATTGATGATATTGAAGGTAGGAAAGACTTGGTCACACAGCGAATTGATGTAATCTACCAACTCTTCAAAGATTCCAGGAAAAAATATAATACCACAAAAAAAGACCTATATATTAAAAAAATATCTTTTGATGGATTGACTAAATAACAATAATAAAAAAAAATGACGATCCTCAGATACAAAAGGTAATTGATGAATGACGACAATAGATCATGATGAAAATCTCTGGAATGCAGTTTATCAATCATATCTCAATACGAAAGAGTTGCATATACATTTTTTTCCTATTCCTGTTTAGGTATGATGCAAGCATATTCGACAAAAAAAGAAATCAACCCAGAATAAGAAAGACCTATGATTGAAAATCGTATCCGTTTCGATATTTCGGAGCATTTCTCAATGGTTTACGGAAATTTCGCCTCCGACATTTCGACCACGGTACACTTCACCTGCCCTGACCGTACGAGTACGTGAGTGACTGTAAGAGTGACCAAGTGACTGGCTGAGTGACCATAAGACTGACCAAGCGGGTGGGCGAGTGACTGCGAGTGATAAAGTTAATGACCGTACAAGTGACTAGGTCAGTGCACGTATTAGTGCTCGAGTGAGTGAATGACCCTATGGGTGACCAATTGAAGCGGTGAGAGACCGTATGGGTGACCAATTGAAGCGGTGAGAGACCGTATGGGTGACCAATTGAAGCGGTGAGAGACCGTATGGGTGACCAATTGAAGCGGTGAGAGACCGTATGAGTAACACGTGAGTGGGTGGTGACCATATGGGTGTGGGTGACAATATGTAACCATATGAGAGACCAAGTGAGTGTGGTCACTAACTTGATCATTCACATGGTCACTTCTTTGGTCACTCGTATGGTCCATAACTTTATCAATAATATGGTCATTCACTCATAGTCACTCACTTGATAAATCATATGAACATTCACTCATACAATCAATCATGAGAACATTCACTCATACAATCGATCATGTGAACATTCACTCATACAATCACTCACTCATACACTCAGTCATTCGCACACACTTGGTCACTCATACAATCAGTAACACTTGGTCACTCATACAATCAGTAACAATTGGTCACTCATACAGCCAGTAACACTTGGTCACTCATAGTCAGTAACACTTGGTCACTCATTCAGTTATTCCTGCACTCATACAGTCACCTACATGATCATATGGTCATTTGCCCAATCACTTAGTCTTGGTTAGTCTTACAGCAAGGGCGTACCTAGGATCTGTACTAGGCAGAGGGGGGGGGGGGCAACTCACCGATACTAAATTGATACGTCTGCGCTGTGTCTCAATTACTACACTTCAATTTATCTTCAGGGGGGCAGCGGCTGCCTCCTCTGCCCCTCGCTGGATACGCCCATGTCTTACGGTCATTCATATTGTCTCTCACCCACTCACTTTGTCACTCATAAGTCACTCGGTTGATCACCCACCATCACACATTCAAGACAGGCGAAATGTACCGGGGCGAAATGTCGAAAGCGAAATTTCCGGATCCCTTTATCAATACATAATTAGGACGTGAAACAGCCTTTCATATAACAAAACCACGAGCTTTATTTCCAATAAGAGGTCGCTATATAATTCTGCGCATCGGAGTTTTGATGCATAACCAGTTGGATAATCCTAGGAGCAGATTTTCTGCGCCGCTCGCAACGTGAATCACCCAACGCGACACGCCGTCCACTCACCAATAGGAAAAGCAGTACGACTGTTTTCCTACAGAGCACAACACGCCTCACGCCAGCGTTTAACGTCGGGCGTGACAGGCTGAATGCTTCTAGAAGAGTCACATGCATCGTGCGTTTCACCTAAATCTTCTATTCACACACTTTCGTTGCGTTTTCTTTCCTCTGTTCTGTCTCGCTTTTTTTTTCTTCGTACAAAATGACAAAAACACGTGGATATGCACCCGACAGAACAGATGATGCGCCACGCTAGAGAAAACACAAACGCGTAGCGTGATAAAGTCACACGTTTCTGCCGGCGCGAAATGATCTTATTCGGTTCACGCGGCATAGGAAAAACCACCTCGTAGGAAAACCCGGCTTATATAACTAATTACGGTCGAATCTGAAAGAGAGATGAAATCAAACTCGAGCCTTGCGGAATCCCTAAAAATCAAAACTAGCACCAATAGCGTTCAATTTCATCACTGGTATTATTCCTGACAATGCAAAACTTCTAATTCAGTTCATTAAACAACATATTATACGACGAAACTCTAGAAAATTCGATTCGAATACCAAAATAAGCAGTTACTAATTAGAATAATTAAAAAAAATATATATATACATCTTAAGAGGGAAAAACACGATTCAGCTACGACGAGAAATCTCGAATCGATGGCGAAAATTTTCTAGAAATTAATTGCAACGTAAGCGATGGAAATGTTACAAAAAGCGACCATTAAAAAAAAAAAAATTGTAACAGGGACAAAACGCTCGTTAAGAGCTCTTAATGAAGTCTGTCATAAGCCTGGCATTAAAACTAGTCGCTTCATTAAATTCATTACGACGAAAAGTGAACAATTTTTACCTTTTTCCGCTCTCTTTCTAATTTTTAAAAATGGCTACGTATATATATTTTCCGACCTCGATTAAAACATCGTTTTCCTCTCTCTCTCTCTCATATTAATGCCACACACACACATAAAATGAATACACCGAATGAATAGCTGAGTTGACATTTTGTGAATTTTGATGCGCCATGCAGAAAGAACCGGAGAAGGGGGAAAAAAAAAGATTTAATTGGAACCAAAGCGACCAACAAATTTTATTTCGTTGAACAAATTTTGTATATATAGTAATAAAAACCTCAATTTAGGAAGCGGTTCAGACTTTCTACCGTAAGAGGGAAAAATGAACATTTGATACGTCCACGAGCACAGATTGCGCTAACAGCATATGCGTCGGAACCTCGGGGCTGAGCCAGGGCCGTAGAGAAGGGGAGCAACTGTCCGAACAGTGAAATGTGGGGCAGCAGTTTTAGGTGGGGAACAAAGAACACCATTACAAAATTATCGAATTTTAAAGTTATGGGGGCGGAAAAATAATGTTTGCCGAGGACGGCGAAAGTCACGGCCCTGGGCTGAGCAGAGGTGCATTTATGGTTTTGCCGCCACCCTCTCTCATTCCAGTCCAATTTTTTTGACCACTCATTCCTCGAATACGCCTCCCTGTGCAAAAAACCGCTTAACCCTTTCCCCCTCCATTGTTACTACGCCTGTATCTAGAGTCCTTCTAAGTAATTCTTTTGGCCAATGAGATTTTTTATGAACCCCCCCCCCCCACCATATCCTGGAGCAGAACCCCCAGGTTGGGTTTTAGGTGAGCCCACCAAGAGCTAGATTTTAGACAAACACTTCTATAGTGAATTTATAGCATGGAAAAAAAAGATTGTAATTGTCCTGGGCCCTGTTAGTCTCACACTTGTGGGGGGGACCCCCATGCACCATGCATACTTGCTTACTGTTTTGGGCTCTCGCATGGCTCCAACAAGAGTGGGGGGGGGGTGTCAGGGCTACAGCCCTAAGGCCCGGGAAACAATTTTTTTCCATGCTATAAATTCAATATAGAAGGGCCCGTGAAAGTTGGTTTGTGGACCTGTCAAGTATCCCGGCCGGGGTAGTGCTCCAGGATGTGGGGGCAACGGACACCCACATGCTTTCAAACACTGTAAGGACTCTTTTAGTTCTTCACTAACCCGGTCCCCTCTCTTCAGGTCATATTCATTTTTATTTCATCTTTTATTTATTCACCTGCTCTCACGCTAGGTGACTCTTTTGATCACTCACTGACCTGATCCCTAGCTCTTCAGGCCACTCTCTTGATCATCACGTGTTTAGACACGCTCTAGGTGACTCTTTTGGTTACTCACGTACTTGCACACTCTGTTATTGGTCATTCACATACTTACCCACGCTTTAGATCACCCTTTTGATCACTCCCATGCTTCCAAACTCTCTAGGTCACCCGCTTCGTCACTCACTGAACTAGTCTCTTTCTCTAGGGGAGATGGATTTAATGTTTTATTGTCTGCGGTCAATACAAATTTTGCTGCCCTTCCATCCTACTAATTTTCTTGACTCGCTTATTACTCAGTCTTGCCCCCCCCCCCGAATTTGCCGTCCTGGGCTACAGCCCGTTAAGTTCCACTGTAAATTCGCCGCTTGGGCTGAGGTTGTTTGAGACGGCCCCTATAAATTTTGTGAAAAGCTCTCCCAATAATTAATAAATATGCAATGCAATGCTTTCCTCCTTTTGCCAGCATACGGGCGAATCCCGTTTATAAGGTAGGACTGGCAACTTTCACCCCGCCTCTAATGTTTTCTTTATGTCGGTGCCTCTGGCTAAAAGTGAGGTCCATTAAATAACACAATCCAAAATCAAAACTATTATGTATATCACTCACTATGCGTGCAGTTGTTCGCTGTATCTGAGGCGGATGGACTTCCGTAATTGTGGTGCAACGTCCGCTCTTGTAGGATAGCCAGTATAAAGGATCCTGTGCCGCCTCGGCACACGCGCCTCTGAGACTGCATCTACGTTGAAAAAAAAAATAATCCATGCTTATTTACATTCCGCGATCCAATGAAGAGTATGTACAATGTATAAAAAAAATGTCTTCTGCCATGACAAACTTACTTATTTTCCAATGAGCACCATCCACAATATGGGTCGTAAGCTCCGAGGCAGTCCATGCAAGTTTTGTACACGTGACATTCCTGCACTTTTACCATCGTAACCTATAAAAGAAAATAACGGGGTATTCTTAGGTATTCAGATGAGTTCCTCAATATATAATTTAACGACCATCTATTTCAGTATTTTCCAACCTTTTTGATGTCACGGACCCCCCCCCCCCCGTAGTAAAGTCAATGCACCACAGACCCCCTGTAGCATCAGGAAGTCTATTTCAACGTCCCCGCGATAAAACACAAAATGTGTTTATCAGTGTTTATCATTTTCATATAAAAAAATTGCAATTTTAAAGCAAAAAATGTGTCATTCACGCAATAAAAGTAATTGAAAATGATCCCGCGTACCCTGTTATAAAATACTTACGGAGCCCAGGGGATCCGCGGACCACACGTTGGAAAACACGGGTCTATTTTTTTTTCCCTCAGTCACAAACTTTATTCAATCAAATTCATTCGAAAATATAATGTATAATGCGATATATCTAAACATATCCAAGTATATCGATATGTATGAGTTGTCAAGGGGTAATTATGTCCGTACTGACAACCAATCAACGAAATTAATGATCATAGTCATTATGAAGACATGGGAGGCACTATTTCTCAATCAAAGTGTTTCAAGCTTGGTTTTTTTTTTTTAGCGATTTATTTATAGCTTCATCCCTGAAATATTTCTCAGCTAGAAAAACAAATTTGAAACAACACAAGGCCAATGAAACTAGAGATCACGTGACTTGATCCGTCCGATCAAGGGAATTATATTCCCTACGAATATAAATACACATATTCCCCGTGTTCACTACAAGCGCGTCAGCTGAAATGTGCAACGTGATCTTCGTTGGCCTTGAATTGAGGCGTCAGTGGATAAACAGGATGTTCTGACGATAGGGTAGCTAGAGGATTAGGGGTATGAAATTATTCTACAACATTTCATACTAACAGACGGGCACTTCGTGTCTTTAAAACAGTACGAGTTACTTTGTAGTAGAGAAAATTGAGAAAAATTTTACTCAATGTAAGAAACGCTTCGATACCGAAGCCCGTCGAATTAATTTACTACCGATACGATGCGCACGTGACTATGAAACGGATTAAATAAGATACACCAGCAGCACAAACCAGTTGAAAATCACGCAAAAGCGCAAAGAAGAATTCTATTCCCGTTAGAACCAAACGTGCTGGCGAGTCACACACAACAACAAGTTGTTCTATTCCCAGGAAGCTTTCTGCCTAAAACCCGAAGCATAGATAAATCTTGCTGACCGATTTCACCAGCTAAAAACCAACAAATCAAGAGAAGGCCGTTCGTCCCATCTTGTACAGCAAGGCGATAACGAAAAAACTACCAAAAGCAACAAGAATTTCGGAACAAAACAAAAATCGCTTCCGAAGAAAGGTAAAAACAAAGGATGAGGGAAGGGGAAAAAAATAGGTAAAACTCCTGAAAAATTCAAGCGTCATTTCGATCGTACGTGACACAGGAAAGTACACCAAGCGACATCGAGAAATAAGAAAAAACACAACAAAAACCCATCCCCACTGATACAAAAACTACATATACGCGGCTATTCCCGACCAATACGGTAAAGCCACCCACACTGCCCAACGTCCAGCGCGAACGCAACACAAACTCCGAGTTTCCCGTTACCTATATTATAGATACATATATTATAAATAATTGGTGTGCACCTTTTATTTTTTCCTACACTCGGATATTCTGTTGGGATCGTTACTCATAAATAAGGCAAATCTCGCGAGAATCGGCAGAAAAAGTGGTTATACGGATCGGTAATCTGTGTGTGTATCGGTTTAACTGCACAAGTTCGTGCGGTTTTTCGGGTATTTCACGATAAATAATAGAGCGACATGTGAAAAAAACATTTTTTCCCCGCTTTGTTCAGTGTTGATTCGATTTCTGAGCTTGAATGCACGTTTTTGGTCGAGTGGAAAATAATATTATCAGTATTGAATCCACAATGAAATCGATTGAATTACTCAAAAATGAGATCCCCGCTCCAGTAATATTTACTCAAATAGCACCGATTTTAATTGAGAAATTAAATCTTGCATTTATACAAAAATCAATACATCTCTATTTTTTAGGAACGAATCCAATTTCTTTAAAGACATGTGTTTGGAAATGATATCGACAGATGAACGATGAAAAAACATCGTTATCGCTTAGGTGTTTGAAAATAAGTTCAACTGTGTGTGTGTGTGGCGGATTACATGAAACCACACACATAGTTGTGTGTGGGATTTTAAGTTGATATTTGGCTGTTTGAAAACCATATGCCTACAACATGGGTGTTTGAAAACAGTTGTCATCGTGAGGGTGTTGGAAAACAGTTGTCATCGCGTGGGTGTTGAAAAACAGTTGTCATCGCGTGGGTGTTGAAAAACAGTTGTCATCGCGTGGGTGTTGGAAAATAATTGTTACCATGTGGGGCTTTTAAAACAATTGCTATCGTTGAAAACAGGTGCAGCGAATTTGAGAGAGAATAGACCCGCGGGTGTTTGCAAATCATTTTAATGCACCGTGCTTGAAAAAAATTTGACCGGTGACCATTTCGAGAACGTTGCATCCTCCCGTGAATGTTTGAAAACAGTTGTCATCGCGTGGGTGTTGAAAAAATCATTGTTATCGCTTGCATGGTTAGAAAACGTTGCAGCGGATATTGGACGAAAATAAATTTCTTTTGCTACCGCAATAAAAAAGTCGTCATCGCGTGGGTGTTTGAAAAGCATTGTTATCGCTTGGGTGGTTGTAAACAGTTGTAGCGGATGTTGGAAGAAAATAAAATCCGTTATTACGTTGGAGTTTAAAAACAGTTGTCATCGCGTGGAAGAGTAGTCTTTACCATGCTGGGGATTTTTTAAAACAAATGTCATTAGAAACAGTTGTAGCGGATTTAGAAAAAGATAAACCCATGAGTGTTTGAAAACACTTGAACCAGCGGCAGTTTGAACAACGTTGTTATCACGAAGGTGTATGTAAATCATTAATATAGCATAGATGTTAACCAGTAATTATTCGAATCCCTCTGTGGGTAAACAAAAAAAAAACAAAACATATTTTTAGAAAACAAGATTGAAAAAAAAAAAAAATCCACATTAATTCGAAACAAGAAACACAGAAAGCTCCTCATTAATTCCAAACAATTATGCGACTTGCTCCTAAAATAAATAAATAAAACCTCTCAACGTTCAAAGATCAAATGCAACTAAATACCCCCAATTTCATAATGCACAAAATAAAAACACTAAAATGGAGCTTTTCCGAAGACTCGGAATTTATAATCCCATTTACGAAACATTAACGCAATTTTGAAAGGAGAAAAATAATAATAATAAAAAAAAACATCTCCATCAATTTTGAAGAGTCTTTAGCAGAGCCCACTTTAATCTCGTAATGGCAGATGAAGCTGCAATATCGACTTAAAATCACACATCGATCTTTTGGAAGCCTTGGAGACACAGCACACCCTCCTCTATACTCTAGTCTATATACCCCCCCCCCCCACCCCTTCTCATATATATTCTCTATCTCTCCACGACCTCATAAGAGAAGGCACAACCAAAGAGAGATCCTATCTTCTTATAACCACGGTTCCAATAAGAAAACTAGGAAAAAAAAAACCACCCCGTATTTTGTTGTATCTCGTGCCCATACCTACTTCTCCCAGGCACTAGCATTATAAATCAATATTTGTAAGACTCCTTTAGCGCCCCCACCGCCCGCCACCACAACAAATCCACCCTTGTATTCTCTCTCTCTCTCTATATATATATTCTCCAGCAGCGTGGGTACGTACCACTTTTCTCTATACCTTCCCACACAAGCATTAACTCAGAAAAATGCCTCGAAAAAAGGACATACTGTATTTTGGATGGGTGGAAGGGGGGGGGAAGAGAAGAGCGTGGCTTCTACGACAGGGCTGATTCCGACCAATCAGAGTGCGAGTTTCCAACCAGAACGAGAAGATCTGGTGGTGGTGGCACGATGGTGATACAGAGCGAAACCAAACTTGAGGGGTAACTTGTTGAGCCTTGGCTACCATGGCGACGGCAAAATGGCGGACCACGACGCTCTAATATTATGTTCGCGTTTTACCGATCTTTCTTTGAATGACTTCAATTTTTTGTCTCATTTCCCAATACATTATTGAACACGGATAGGCCATTTACAATGGGCTTCCCTCCACAAAACTTGGGCGTATTTTACAATTAAATTATTTGGCTTCAATTTGATTATTCACACAAGTACTACAAAACAAAACTATGAAGTCTCGTTCGTTTACGGAAGCCTTGATAAATCATATCTGAAGTTGATTATGTATAGCCGAATGCAAAAAATTTCAAGAAAGTTTTGGAATTTCTTGTGCACAAGCTGAATTAATTATTAGATTATACAATCATTCAACTATAATAACAACAATCTACCATCAGAGGTCTCCTATCTTTCAGCCCAAAAAAATTTCCATGGAGCCAGAGTGTCAACAAGTCATATTGCAGTATCTAGATTATTGCGGCATCATAGTGGTGTCTTAACGGGGGGGCTCAACGCGGCCTGGCCTCCGAGTTAAAAAGAAGACCCTTTTTATTTGGGAATTTCACTTATTCTGGGATTATTTTCTCTTTCAACAACACGTGAACCTTCATTTAATTCCTGAAATACTTTTTTTCATTAATTCTCAAAACATTTCTTTCAATAATTCTGGAAATATTTTTAGTCTATTTTGGATCTTTACGAGTTGCGAAATAGTTTTTTCGTATTGGTTCTGAAGTTATTTCTCTCATTTTCAATCATTTCTTCAATAATACTAAAATTAATTCTGAAATTATTTCTCTCATTAGTTCTAAGAGAGAGACTACTTTCTTCTCATCAAATTCTGAAATACATTTTTTTATTGTGGTTTTTTTTTAATCATCTCTCTAAAATCTATACGAATGTAATATTTGTCGTTGGCGGCCCACAGGAAAATTTTGATAGGCCACATGTGTGTCCCGCGGGTCATGCGTTGAAGACGCCTGATCTACACAGACCATTAATACTTATAGAACTTTTTGAAAAACAACAAATTTTTAGCATAGAGCGCCTGAAATCTTCAACTATCTATATCCGTATGAATATTCAAAATGTCTGATTACTTTAGAAGCCGAATCGGAAATCTCGGTAGACTTTCAAAACTAAATATTTTGATACGGCAAAAACTCAAAATGTCAGCCGATACATACGCTTACCATAAACCCTCATAGGTCTCGGGACGGCATAAAAGATGCATTTAAAACATCTAAACAAAATCCTAGTGATTAAATATTTTGATATAATATTGATTTTGCTCTTCAAAAATTTCTTTGTAGAACTTATGCCATATTATTGGCGCATTTTTGTTACTTAAAATCGATCTCTAACAACTTATCCTTTATTTTTACTCGAGATAGAAGCATAAAATACATAACAAAATATTAAACAGATTTTTTTTTCAATTTTTAAAAGAAATCTAAAATGACAAGTGCCATCGCAGATTTTCAAATACATGTGAATATACTTGCATTAAAAGTCTAAATGCTATATTTTATCCAGAACTATCATCAGACACAACGAGACAGGAAAGAAAAATTCACAATTCTCAGACTTTACATCTAAGTAGAGATTTGATCTTATATTTTCTGTTTCTAAAAAGACTGAAGTGTCAAGCTGAAATTAACAACGGCTTGATTACATATAATTATTTTCGTCTAGACGATCCGACGAAACCAGCGTATAAACAAAAATAAATGTTGAAAACTACGGGAATATGAAGGACACAGATTAAATATCATACTAGCTACTCAGAAAAAAACTAAAAAGCCGCAAAAAAACTCATTTAAAAACTTCCAAGAACTTCATCGAGAAGTTTGAAAGAAATCTTTTTCAAAAGAAGCGAAAAAACTCTCTCCTGGAGTATAAAAAATATACAACTACGTATAATGTCCAACCAAGCTATAAGGCTTGTAACCACGTCTTCAACACACAGATATGCAACAACTACGATTACAAACTTCCAGCCCAGACGAATATCAAACGATTTCCTCCCAATCCTTATGAAACTTTTACAAGACTGCAAAGTTTTTCTCCCCAACGGGGGCCTAGACTTACTCTCGCCCCTAACCATTCCACCTGAAAACTTCTCCGAGCCAGCCCCCACTCACGCAAAACCGATCGAAAATTCACTAGTTCCCAAGGGCGCCGTAAACAAGGAGTTTGGCATCAACACGTGCAAAAGAGGGGCCACCACTACCACCACCACGGGAAAGGCGGAAGGAACACTTCCAGCATCAAGTCCGCGCGTCCTCCAATCTCCACCTTAAAACACGACACGAGCACATAAGAAAAACCCTGTACAAACTGAAGGCAACAGAGTGGATGAAAATACTGTTGGTAAGGGTGGGTTTCGAGAGGAAAAGCGTGACACGTACATATATATTACGGGGGGCGCGATGCTGTCTCGCGCCTTAACGGCTCCGTAGACGCCGCAAAGGCGTTACGATCGCCTCGGTTCCAGCACTAGCCAAGTCCTGAATATTTTAACTGACGTTCCGATGCAGAGATAGGCAGGGGGATGGGGCGAATTTCCGAAAAGAGAGAGGAAAAAAAAGCTCCACAAGGTCTTAAGTACGCAAGGATCTCGCCAATTTGTACTCGGCTCAACGAGGGGAATGAAGACTTGTCCTTTACGGAATGGTACGGGAGGTAGATATCACACACAAACACACCAACTCTATCACCACCACCACCGTGTGTAAGAGGCACAACGACGCAAGGATTTTTAATATTTCAGATATCTTTCTCCTGGGGATATAGAGAGAGAGAGAGAGGAGGCTGCTGCGTACCATGTACATGTATAGTGTATAAGCCAAGGAAAAGGCAGATGAAATGCCATTTTCCACTCCCTTCTCAGACCTCTTTTCAAGAGCACGACGTGGAATGGAGTAGAAGACGGAGAGCAGGAAAAAAAAAAGAAAAGACACCCACGGGAAATGAACTTTTACGCCAGTCAGGCACATTGGACTCTTATTTCCTGTGGATCTCCTTTATATATATATTGCAACAAAAAAAATGTCCGGGAAAGGAAAAAGGAACGTTGTACTGTTTGTGAAACGACGCACAATTAAAAGAGTGACGAGACGGAACAAAAACCAATTTCGTCGCGAAATTTTGGATTTTCCCATTTCTACCTCATTAAATAATGATAATACCGTAATGAAAAATATGAAGAATGCGAATTTTAAGACCAGTAATTTGATATTTTAGATATACAGGGAAGTGTGCAATGAATTCTTAAATAGTTTAAAAATTCATAAAAATTGAATGAATTGAACTAATTGAATGCAGTTTGCGAAAAAGTTATTCTCAAGAAAGGAGGATTTTTTTGGCACATTAAAAAAAAAATTAGTTAAAAATTTTGTAGATAGAGGACACTGCACCAAAGCAAATCACTGGAAACATGCAAATGGATCCCTATATAATGCAGAGTGTACGATTAACAGCTCATGCCTGGATTTTCCTGTTACTTAAGCTTATATAAAGAATGCTGATTCGCTGATATCTGCGTGAAAGTCGAAATAAATATTTTTGACCTGTTTTCATCGCAAAAAATGTTTGGTGCCTGGATCTTTTTTGCGATTTCTCCAACCCTGATCTAAATGCCATTCACACGGTTGCCATCAAACGCGATTACGTATTTGACTAGTTTGGGCCGATAACCGGAAACCATCCAATAAAATCAATAGGAAAGATAATTTTTCCTGAACGAGATCCCTTAATGAATACGATTGGTTTTTCTCAGATATAGCGTACCAAACTCCCGATACCCAAGCTTAAACGCGTATCCGTAGTATACAGGGTGTGCCATAAATTCGTAAATCAAATATTCATAAAAATTGAAGGAATCGTATAATTGAAATGCAGTTTGCGAAAAAGTTATTCTCACGAAGAGGTGATTCTTTTTTGGAAAAGAAAAAAAAAATTAGCTCGAATTTTTTGTGGATAGTAGGCGCTGAATGGAAGCGATTCACTAAAAAATACGCAGTATCCTATATACAGATTGTACGATTAGCAAATCGTATCTGAATTTTCCTTTACTGCAGGTTTTCATTGTGATGTTGACATTGGTGAATGTATTGCATTATTGATGTCTTTTTACCTCAGCCGCGAATCATCGGATAAAGCTTTATGAACGTTTCGGACGCAGAAGAGAATAAATAAATGTTCAGGTTGATAGCGAATGAGTGAAGCGTCTTCTACCGACAAAAATTTGAAATACTTTTTTTTCCTGTAAAAAAAAAAAAATATTTCTTCGTGAGAATAACATTTCCGCAAACCGCATTCAAATGTAGCAATTTCTTTCAATTTTTTTTATGAATTTTTAATCTACTTACAAATTTATGGGGCTTCTAGTATAATATAACTTATAATTCTATCATATATGTGAATACACACGATTAATTCTTCTTTCATGAAGGAACTGCCAGCTCAGGCACGATTACCCCTGTAAAAGTGTTTACTTTGTAACGAGACCAACTATGCAGGAAAAACAAACTTCGGTCGTTCGGAACTGCAATCACGTTTACTAATGCTCAAATGTATTTTTTCTACACTTCACCTTCTTTTGACGATTCCATACACAGGTCTCCGGCAGAAAAGTGGGATTATGGTATCAAGTTGAGCACCTATTCAATAATACTCTAAAAAGCTAACCAAAGAAAGACTTGCTAATTCATATGAAGTGAATGCCGCTCATAACGTTTTTCAAAAACGCCGTCATCGTTAGCGAGAAAACGCTTTAAAGGGGGAAATCTTGATGAATTTCAGTGAGAGACGGGACCACGAAAATAATTCGTAATAAGTAGGAAACGTTCTAGGGGGGGGGGGAATGGTATCCACTGTATACGATTATAAATTATTTGAATGCAACAAATGTTTAGTGTAGTTAGCTAGGGTACTTGATGAATAAAGATCATACTTCATACATGTGGAAATAGTGCCAAATCTTGTTATAACGACATTGAAGATTTGTGAAATTTTGGTCGCTATAACAGAGGTGTCGTTAAAGTCTAGGTTGAAATTTTCAAAACATTTTTTGATGAAAAATTTCTTAACGAATCTTTCGCATGAAGTTGTTACTCTATTATAATTAAGGTGACCATATTTGATCGAGAAAAATACGTAAATTGGGATCATAAATACGGGACATTAGCAATTCTTGCCTAAAACAATGCCCATTGTCGGCAAAATCGTCTATCATTTCTTAACATGGCGAGAAATGCAATGCTAAAGCAAATTTGCAGTAATTTAAAATGTATTTCACGGGGGAAAAATGAACACAGCAAATATTAACTAAAATTATAATTTTGTCACTGATTATAAAAATAATCAATAAACTATAAAAAATATCTTTCTTAAATAAAAATTAAAGTATGCTTCGTTGTGAAAGTATGACATTTTTATAAAAAAGGCTGGGAATGGAAAATTACGGAATGTCCCGTATACGGGTCGTATAACAACCCTAGTTATGATAGATGAATAATACAAAATAAAAGACAAAAACTGTGTCGTTGTATAAGAGGTCGTTATGTAGAAAATTTCGATTTCTCAATCAATGTTGCGGGTGCTCCGACCCGTGTCACAAATTACCGTGGGTGTTCGAGCACACCCAGCTCCGACGCAACTGATGAAACTACAATTGCATGGTCATTATAAAAGACGTTTGGGTATAACTTTGGCCAATGGTGCCAACTGCCCAGAGAAAAAAACTCCGCGCAGGTGTGCCCTCAGAGAGACAGGATTTTACCATTTTAGTTCTATGGCCTGTTGCTGGGGACAAAAGACCAGTTCATAAAAAAGAGCATGTTCATAAATTGGAGGTTCGTAAAATCGAGCAGCGACTGTATTGCTTTGTTCCCCTTTTGCGGCCCCTAAAATTTAGCAAACGCATCCTTCACATCTGTCTAAGTCCATCTCTACATATGACAAAGTTCAACCGTATCGTATCAGTTGAACGATTATCGAAATTATAAGGTTCCATCCAGACTGATCACTGTACTCGGACGTGAACTGTAAAGGAGTTGGACAGACACCTGCCACACAGTAATTCCTATCGGAAAACACTACACGTAGCATTTATAAAACTCCCGTCGCTCACAAGCAAGACAGGCAAAATGATACACAAGATAAACTTTGGGATAGACGGGAGCGTGTTGATTCCGAGAAACGAACACCTACAGATAAGGACGAAATGAAAGTAAGTGACAATCACCTACGCTTTTTTTCCCTCTATCTCTTATCGCTTACACGCACTACCAAAAAAAAAAAAAAAAACGGGACGCGACATTCGGAAATTCGACACGTCAGCAAGTAGGACCCACCGACTCCTCGAAGACGCTGCCACAAACAAGGCGAATGTACAACCGTGGACGCTTCACCAATACCTTGACAGACAGACAGGAAAGGAAAGGTTGGTTTGGGAAAACATGCCCGAGAGAGAACATGGATTTGCTCTCAGGATCGGCGAGATGGAGCTGACCCGTCCCTCCATCTCTCTCTCTCTCCTAGTAGTCAAGGCGGCCGACGAGATAAATAAGTGTGAGGATAAAAAGAAATCGGAAAAAGAAACATCACGAAAGGGACAACGCTACTCTCACCGGAGGGAATAACATACTCTCCAAGGCAAATCGGTTAGAATGGCTTTTGTCAAATGAATAAAAGGTATACCAGAGCGACTGTCGGCGTTAATGGGAAGGTAGAGTGAAGGCAACTCCGTGTGGTCAGTCTTTCACGAAACGGGTGTTCCAACGGAGCAGGAATGGCGGGTCACCTACCACACCAGTAACACTGGATTTTGTATTCCCATTCATGACAGAAAAAAATCATATATATAGTCAAACTCGGTAATGACGATCTTGGTTGTAACCGAGTATCTACAAGACCTCAGGCACAGAATATAGAATGACGTTAACGAACCTTGCTAATAACGTAAAAATGCCACGAATTCATTTATAACGACATATTTTTCGTCGTTTTATGAGGTGTTTGATGCAACGATGGGAAAAAAGTACTTTTAAGAAATTCATGGGGCCCAGACGTGCTCCTGATTAACAAGGACCGTATACGGGACATTACTCTATTTTTAAATAATTTTACGGAGATGAAGCTATTTTTTTTTTGCATAATTTATAAATTGTGTGAATATGACTGAATAATCATCATAACATATCCCATGCCAGTTTCTTTCGTCTGTGAAATACATTTTATATCACTGCATATTATCTAGTGTTCTACATTTCTCGCCAAGGGTTATTCGTCAGCCTTATTCGGCGATTTCTATGACAGTAGGAAATATTTTTGGCGAGAGAATTGGTGGTATCTCGTACTTATGACCCGAATTTCCCGTTTGCTATCGAGTACACATGGGTCAACCCTAACCATAATGAAAAGAAAAATTATGCGTGAGAATCTCGCACGATAGAAGTGAAACTGCTAGGATTATGACTAGATTCACGGATTTTTGAAAATTTGTAATTATTATAAATATGCCAATATAATATAAATTATGTCAAATAAATTTAAAAAAAATCCATCAAAAACAGCTTGCACGCATGATAAAATAACCCGACATTAATGTAATTGAATAAAAATTTATTTAAAATAAAAGAAATTGTGCGTTATGACAGCGCAGCCAATTAGGAGCTAGCACTGTGACGTCACAAAACTCGCGTTCGCGCAGGGGGATGCGGCGTCATGGGAAGCAGAAAAGGCTATAAACCTTGTCCGACACAAAAACCATCCAAAGCACCCCCCCTCCAAACATCACCACAACCCATCTGCTTCTCGGACCTTCATCACACAATCAGTAAGAGGGGAAAAGAAAATGGGGTTTTGAGAAAAAAGAAAGCGTTTCAGTTTTTATGATGCATTTCCTTTCCCTCACAGAAATTCACTCTTGAGTCGCTCTTTAACTGTTATGCCCCTATAGAAGTTTCACTTCAATAACAGCTTCTTTGTGCATAGCATTTGATTGCATCTTATTAAATTTGTGGTCAAAAAGGATCACGGTCACGAAAACGGTAACCTCGGTTCTAAAGACACCTCGGTTACAACGGAAAAAAAAAATATCCCAGAATCTTCGACGTCATTATAACTGAGTTCCACTGTGTACACGTGGGAGGGATTGACTTTTTTTTCAGTACTTGGTCGCAGTGACTAGAGTTTTTGAACCAAAAAAAAAAAAATCAATTTACCGCAAAGTTGGATGAACGTTGACCGTTCCAACCGAAGGGGAAAGATTCATCGCATCAGTCGAACGCACTAACAAAAGCAAGGAGCTGGCATAAGTAGTTGAAATGATTCAAACCACACGCACAAACACCAGCTTCCACAATAGCATGGCAGCACAGACCCCAACAAAACAAAATTCGGTTGGTTTACACTCAGGGTCGTGAAGCACACGCACAGACACTTTGATGGAAACAGCGCAAATACCATCGACAGAATCCCTGTCCTCTTCACCCAACAGAACCAAACCAACCATTCCGCTGTTAGGAATACAACAAACAATGCCGAGCATACATTCAATTCTCGTTCAACAAAGGCTCCGCCAGCACAATCACGAGCGATTAGCGTAGCTTTCCCCGTGTACGTACACAGTCCGGACACATCCTCACACAAATAACGTTTTGGCCACAGTCCACGATTCCATGAATTGAACCGCTTTCTCCTTTACTCCTAGCAGACTAAAGCTCGTCTTTCTGTCCGCTTTCCCCCCCAACTCTAGCAATGGGCTAGAGCTCGGACAACGAAATGACTGGACGGAAAGCGACTTCATCTCTTGGAATGACTGATCGCCAAAATCACGGAACACATTATGAAAGGAACCACCAGAGCATTATGTAATAATCTCTTGGGAGTTACTCAACTGAGGAATTTTACCACTCTTTGGGAAACAAAAATAGGTAGTAATTTTGCTGAGTACTTGAATTCTAGAGCAGTGGTGCGCAAACCGTGGGTCGCGACCTCTCCCCGAGGGGGTCACGTCAATGAACTGGAGGGTCGCGAGAGATTCACCAAAACAAAAATCTCCAAATAAGAAATTCATTTTTATTAAAAAATATGTCAAAACTAAAAGCCTTTATTCAGCTGAGCTAATTACCATTTATCATACAACAATGAGCAATTTTATCAAATTTACTTACATCTCGCATAAAGGACACTAAGTACATCAAAAAACAAAGTAAATATTTATTATGGTATCGAAAAATGAATATCTTTGGATGTGAATATCCCCTGATTAAAATCGAAACAAGTGTTTCGAAAAGGGATTTCAGGACAACACGTTTACTGGCAAAAAAAATCTGTTCCCGGGACATATGGTCAGCTTATGTAGGGGTCGCCGATAAATTTTTTGGTCAAAAGGGGGGGGGGGTTGCACTCCAAAAAGTTCTAGAGCTTTCAACCAAGTACAGTACTTTAATACCTGACCACGTGATCAAACTGTCCCAAAAACATAGTGAAAAGTTGGAAAATTCGCTTTCGCAAATGAATGCAAAATTTTCGAATTGAGAAATAATTTTGCGTATGAACGCAAAGTGTTTTTGATCAAAAAAATGTTTTTTTTCTCCCGAATGAATGCAAAACTCTCAATCTTACAAGTTATCGCTAATCATGAAACATGGATTTAATTAGAAATAATATATAGATGCCACATTCAAGCCCGGAATTGAACGTAATTACGTATTTGAATTGAGGGGTCTAGAAACTAAAGCCGAATGTATGTAATAAAATAAACAGGGATTTTTTTTCTGAACGCGATCTCTCTTAATATGGATACCATTGACTTTGCTCAGATATGGCGTATCACAGTCCCGATTCCTAAGCTTGAGTGAGTATCCGAAGTACAGGGTATAGTCTGTAAGTATATGTCAATAGAAGGCGCTGTACAAAAGCAAATACCAGGAAATATGTAAATCAGAGTTCTGTAAAATTCAGAGCGTACGATTAACAGCTCATTTCTAAGTTTCCTGTTATTCATTTCTAAGTTTTCGCTTGCATAAGGTTTTCATTGTGATGTTGAAACTGGTGGATAAAGTAAGTTTGGTGAAGTTGTTTTACCTAAGCCACGAATCGTCCACCGGCTTAAGCTTTACGAACGTTTCAAACGCAGAAGAGATTGAAGAAAAGTTCAGTAGCTATCGCTTCTGCCACACTAGCTGTCCATCAAAAAAAATTTTGAAATAATGTTTTTCCCGAGCCAAAAAAACTCCCTCTTCGTAAGAATAACTTTTTCACAAACTGCATTCAAATATACCAATTCAAAATTTTACGAACTTTTAAACTATTTACGAATTTATGCCAATTTCTTGACTTGATGATTCCCTTTACTTTTGGCCATCTCAATTTTTTTATTTAAGATGCGCCGATTATGATAACTATGACTATAAATTTGAACAGTCATCTCACATATTCACCATGTTTTATTTTTAGAGAGAATTCATTTTAATCCACCGTGATTTGCAGTAACCATCCATTCCCCACCATTGGCGATTTTAAGGTGAATTAGCAGTTTTGTTTGTTTTTGGCATCGAGCTCCCGTATATTACAATTCCCCATATTTTTCTTGAGGAAGCATCAGCCTAGGATTACAAGGACCGGGGAATTTTCTTTAGGTAGGGATTTTTCATTTCCACGATTTGTTTAGGGATTTTCCTTTAAAGAAACGAAAAATCAGAAGAACTTTGTTTCCGACCAGCAGAATTTTATTAGGGCTGAAAAATCGTTCGGCTTCGGGGTAAATCGGAAGCGTTGGCACATATACTGCATATGAAAGTTATCCCTAGATACTGAGAACTCGCTTATACTCCACTTCAGATAGATGTAAGAAGCCCCTAAGGTATTTTTTGTTACGCCATCTTTTCGGGAACACACTCAATTCAGTCAGATAGCTGATTTAAAACACGTACTCACGTGAAATGCTAATTGAAAATATTCATTCCTTCGAGTGTTACATCAAATACAAATACAACGCCACAACAGGCAAATTGCCCAACGAGGTGGCTGAATTAAGAACATCATGGATCCCCGAGCCCCTACCTACTACTGCTACACCACACATGAACCCCCCCCCCCCGCGGAACCCCCCAACGAATCGGTACATGCGGGAATGTGCGTGTACGTGTAGTGCAACCTGACGTAAAGTTTTGTTTCTGTGTAATGCTTGTTATGTGTAGTGCTGTCATCTGCCCCCAGTTTTACTAACTATGAGTGAAGTGTTATGGTTGAATGATTTACCGTTGTAGGACTGTTGCTCTCTGTGGCGAGACTTTTTAATACAAATACAAATACATCGCCACAACAGGCAAATTGCCCAACGAGGTGGCTGACTTAAGAACATCATGGATCCCCGAGCCCCTACCTACTACTGCCGAGCCCCTGCCGGGGAGATCGGCTCGCATTTGCGCCTTGAAGTTGGGAACCACAGAAAACCAACTTCAGCCGACCACCACTGTGGGGTTCGAACCCGGATCCTCGCATCACGAGTCCGGCACTATAACCACTCGACCACCACAGCGGCGCCACCATCAAGCATGATAGATACACACTATGCATTAATTTAAAAGCTTAAAAACGAATCACAAAGATCCTATCACACCATGGGGAAACTGGAAAATAATTCTGAATACCAATCAAACAAATGAGGGTGCCTCCAGCAAAGAATATTACTATGCCATTGGGTTACCATCTCTCATCCTTCAATATGTTCATGTGTTCAAAAGTTCTCTTCAAATCAATGCCTCTGAACTCCCCGAAATCTGTCTCTCGATCGGTTTTCCTTCATAAACAACGTCCTCCAGTTGAATGAGAGTTGAAAAAGCACTTGCATCTACTCCTCTGGGTAGGTGAAAAAAACAAAAAAAGACCAGGAATTCCGTATTCAGTGAACAAGACACGGAGAGGAAAATAGGACCCACACGATGTGGAGACACTAAAACAAGCAAGATAACGGACCAAAAACACAAAAGCCAAGTTCTTGTGGGGGTGTTATGCATGGCCGTCTCAACATCATCCCGGGTCCTGGGGGCTCCCCATACACAGCTAGAAGTAACAGATTACATACTTATATTTTAAAAAATCATATTACCAGACCTCATTGTGTACCCCCGACCCCCCCCCCCCGGATACGAGACTTCGGGTTATGCCCACATCGTCCATGGGTTAAAATATGGCCCTGGTTCTATGGACAGTTCTGCTGGATTCTGAAAGCAGTCACATATTTTCGCACTATATTTTATTTCACTTTATCCTTCAGTCTCCCGCCCCTTTACTAAATGTCGTGGCTTATCTTTCATCCGATTTTGACTTGTAGTCCACCCCCCCCCCCCTCAGAATATCCCAGGAACGCGAGGGGGGCCATATGGCTCCAGGTTGGGGACCACCGCCGTATATAACAGTTATCCCTAGATATCAAGAACCCTCATATGCTCCACATACTTCTTGACATATAAGAAATCCCCTTAAGGTATTTTGTTACGCCATCTTTCCGGAAATACAACCGGTTCGGTCCGATAGCTGATTTAAAACAATCATGTGAAATACTGAGAGTTCAGAATAATTGGGAATATGCATTCGAGTGGTTTATCAAGCATGACAGATACATAATACGCATTAATTTGAAAGCTTCAAGTCTTTAACGGATCACGAAGATCCTATCACACGTTGGAGAAACCACTCAAACGTATGAGGGGGCCTCCAGCAAAGAATATTATTACGCCGCTGGGTTATCACTTCTCATTCTTCAACGGAAAGAATTTTCTCTTCAAATCAATGCCTCTCAGCTCCTTGAAATCTGGTTGTGAATTGGTTTTTCCCCCCACATACAAGATCCTCCAGTAGAATCAGGGTTTAAAAAGCTTGCATCCACTCCTCTGGGTACGTGAGAAGAGCAAAAAAAAGACAAGGAATCATTCAGTGAACGGATCTCATCCTCTGCGTTGGAATTGAAGAGGTTTTCAACACAGGAAGGAAGGAAACAACACTAATTAGAACAGGACACCGGTAGGAAAAAGGACCTACGATGTAGAGCCACTAAAACAAGCAAGATAACGGACCAAAAGACAAAAGCCAAACACAAAGACACATCCTTCCTCTCACGATCACACAAGCAAAAGGGACTTGACACCTGGTTAAAGGCCATACCTCTGTCTCTTCTCTCCCCCCCCCCCACCATTCTAGGGAGCCCTAAATGAATTCACGAATTTCAGAAACAGCACAGAGAGAGAGAGAGAGAGAGAGAGAGAGAGAGAAAAAGGGAAAGATAGTCCTTTTCGTACGTATGCCGGGTGATTGAGTTTGCGATATCGGAACAGAAAGGAGAGGATTGTTGCAACAGTAGTTTTATATAGACAAGGGCGGCTCATCCGAGTTACTTCTTGGCTCCTGCAAATGTTATTAAGTTGAGGAGGAACCACCCCTCCCTCTCCAGATAACAATCGCAGGGATTTTCACTATTCGTCCGACTTGCTTTTCGCTCGCCATTCTTTCCTCTCTCCTCTCAGAAGTTCAGGACACAGCTCTGATCATTAACCTCTCGGCTAGCCTTCTAGCTTTCCTCTACCCCTACCTAAAGCCATCAGTTCCCAGGCAAGCAAACATCCTCTCCATCTCCTCCTGTTTATTTGTTCTTCGCGGTTTCAGATCTTTTCCTACCGCCACTGCCTCCCTCACACGAAACGCCCTATTCAATTTTCTAGAACACGGTTCCATACAAGTAACCGATACAAACAGGGTGGAAGAAATAAGAAACAGCAACAAAAAAATGATTCCGGTAGGGCAAGGGTTGAGGAAACAGAGCTAAAAGGAAACGGGAGGAAAACCTTTTGTAACAGAACGAGTCGGAAATTAATTATTCTGAAAGATGTCACGCAAGCTCCGGGCACTAACCGTACACATACAGAGGCTTTTCAAGAGAGGAATGCGGCAATTGTTTCAAGAAGCATTGTATGTGCCGGGGGTGGAGCGCCGTGCCGAGGCGAGGTGCGCCAGAATGGTATTTAAAGACATGAAAGGGGGGTGCGAAGGAAAAGGGCTGCCTGTCGGTTGTCTATCTTTTCTGTTTGTTAAGTTTCCTTTGGGAAAAGCAACAGCTTGCACACACACATAGGCACTACCAACAACATGAAGGAGCACCGTTAGTAAGTGAGGAGGAGGAGAAGGAGGCGACGGATATAGACAGAGATCATAAGATTCCTTAAAGGGAGGTTTTAAGAATCTGAAGAACGGAATTTATGGAATTTTTAGGATCAAAAGGCGAACAACGGAAATCATAGGAGGAGGAAAAGTTCTCAAGAGAATATTTTACGAATTTTCGAGTGATCATGCTGCTTTTCTCAAAATAAGCGGAAGATCTCGCCCTAAAGGGGTGTGTGTGTGTGTGTGTTTCGCAGATGCACGAAGAGAGGATGAGAGAGAGAGGAAAGCAAGACGTGGAAACGGGACCACTTGTTTCCAGACACACACAGACACACACGCAACTAGCGTTAGACAGAACCAAAAACACATCAGCAACTTAGATAGATAGGCAGTGGAAATAATTATAATCAGCTTGGAGGCATGCGTACCTACTCTTCAGAAAGCGTCATCGAAAAGGGCAAAAGTCGATGGACGGGATATTTATTGACTTACCCTTTTCTCGGTCATGACGTACAGGTGGTTCCTTGTCTTGTCGAATACCATGTCCGGGTTGACGGGGCTTCCCTCGTCGATGACGATGTCGCTGTACTCTGCTGCTTTGGTGACCATTTCTACAACCGCCTGCAACAAAAGAAAAACAAATATTTAAAGTGAATATCCTGAAAGTGAAAGAAGAGCATGAAAAATAACGAGCGGGAGTGCACGTATATTCCGCAATTAAAAAAGTCGAAAATTGTCCGATAGAGGGTGCTTTCATAGCTATATAGCTATATTAATAGGAAACTGAACTGAAAAAAATAAGTAAACACGCACGTTTATTGTATATTGCGCGTATGCTGCTCAAAATCACCTCCATATTATTGTCAATAAAATGTATGAACCTGACCGTAGGTGACCAGGGTTTGACAAATCCCAGGCGCCAGGTAACCACGGCGACTATAAAATTGGTATTGCCGCCTGAAATTCTCTGTGTGTGATTGCCAAACCACTCTTCCTCTACACGAAAAGTGTTAATAAAATCGCGGTAAAGTCTAAAAACCATTATTTCGGAATGTTTTCCCTCTCTCTTAAGGGGAAAAAATATGCTTAGCTCCTAAGAAATTTGTCTGGTACCTAATTTTTTTTCGGGTTTTCAAGCCCGTAGGTGACCATTCACAATGTTCTACACATGCACCGAAACGTTGTATTTTAGATGTGATGAAGCGTAAAACGCTCTCTACGCCGGCTGATTATGCAACCAGATATATTATTTCACAACAATCACATTGTGAATATAATTATATCTTATAATGGCTGTCTCATCCCTTACAATAAGCTCTTGCTGCCTTGGCACAGTGGGTGGGCATGGTCTCGGACCAGGTATGTGACGTCACTGCTCGAATACTTTTTAACTGAAATATCAGGGTAGCCGATTCTGTCGGGGCGAGGACGTCAGTCGGTACCGACTTCGGCTTCATGAGACTGTCTCAAGCCCTTACTATACGGCCATGGAATCATATGGCACTTCTGAAAAGTACGCGTGCAAGTTTCGATACCGATCCGGCTCCAAAATGCTATAAAATAGTCTACAGGTAATAATGCCACAACTTATTTTACGATCACCTGGTACATTTGATAAAAACGAATACTAAGAGATAAAAACACCTTAAAAATGAATCACAGTGTTCCCTCCCCCATCATACATTTGAATTGCAAATGAACACATACACCCCCCCCCCCCCCACAACACAAGAATAATTTAAAATTCTTCACATTTCAAAAAGAACATTAACAGGAAAAAAAAAAAATCGACATACAACCCACAAACATGCGTGATTCTGACAAGCACGTGTACACCCGGCGATTCCCAAGAGAATCCTCGCATAAAAAAAAAAAAAAGGACGTACGCATCCACACAAAAATCACGTTACCTAAGTCTAACGCAGGGAGAAGAAGATTGACAAGCAACGGATTTAGGCGTCTGCAAAATCAGGAAGTATCCAAAATCCCGTACAGACTCCATACTTTTAGGAAACTTTAAAATACAGTAAAAATTAAGGATTTATATATAAAGAATATAGATGGTACGGAAACAGGGAGGAGATGGAGTGGGGGGGGGGGGAAAAACTTGTGGATTATCCAGTTAAGCCATCTTTCTCAATGCCCACCCGTGGAACCTTTCTTTCTCGCATCGACATCCCCCAGAGAATACGAGAGCAGAAATTAGGGATTTACCGAGGACAGAACTGAATTGCGTCCCAGCGATTCTGCAGAGAGCGGGTCTCTTGATCCACTTAAGGCACCTCCTCCATATCTCTTCGATCTAGCGGCAGCACAAAGACGGGAAAGAATGCTACGTTATGAGCAGCAGCAGCAGCAACAACAACGTACATCGTCGTGTGGCGCATGAAAAGGTGAGCCACGCACCATGAATCCGTTCACAAAAGTGCGAACTTATTGGAAGATTTTTAAACCCTCCGAGTAGAGCGAGAGGCTCATTTCCCAAGACATCTCCACGATGTTCTGGGAGAAGCGGCGGAGGAATGATTGCCAGCGGGGACTTAAACCTAAATTGATTCTTTTTTCCTTTTATGAACTTCATGTAACAAATGACCGTTTCATGTCAAATTTCTAAGGGAAGAGATTACGCGTAGAAATCCGGAACGAAAAAGAAGGATAATAGCCAAGATTCAATATAAGAAAGCAGGCTGGAAAAAAATTTGATAAAATATTTTGGGTAAGGTATAACCACTGTTTACTTGAAAAATATAAATTATTGACTAGATTCAGATGAACAACTATACCGTAGGTCTTCAACCTTCCAGAAACCGCGGGCAAGATTTAAATTGCCCAAGAAGCCCCTAGGGCCACCAACTGTTACTTGAGGTATTTATAATTTTCAGGAAGAATCCAGATTTTTCAAGGGCTTACTCGCGTAATTTATAGTGGCATCTTAATAAACGGGGGTCAACGGGCTCCCCCCGAGTTGTATTGGAGCAAAAATAACTGAGGACATTTATTCTGAAATTATTTCATATTAATTATCTATTTTGATTAGTTCTGACATCACATTTTTCGCCAAATCCAGGAAAATTTTCTGATTTACTGGTTAATTAAATTGATTGATATTCCTTAAATGTTTATTCCAATTATTCACTTCTCAATATATCATGAAGCCATTTCTTTTGAGTAAGTATGCAATTATCAATTTATTAATTGTGAAATAATTTCTATCAATAATTACGAAATTATTTCTCGCGTTGATTTTTATAAGCTTTTTTACCCTTAACTAACCATTTCAACCAATTAAAAAAAATCCGCTGTAGTTAAATTGCTATGTTGACATTGTTTCAACTAAAAATATGCTAATAGCATCAATTTACAGCCATTTTGTAAAAAGTGGGGGGGGGGGAAATTAATCAATACGTTTCAACGGGGATGATTCATAAGAGGGTTAATAAGAAAAGATGCATTTCATCGCCTCCTTGGAATCTCGATACTGCATTCTTGATCCGAACGGAAAATACGCATAATTTATGGTAAAAGTTACTGGAAAAAAAACATCAGAAAAATCGATTTGACGGCAATAGAAACGTTATTAGACGGGATATAAGCAAAACTACATACTTTCGCCCCGCCGATAAATATCTCCAACAGTACCCGAATGGTGGCGGATAAATTTTCCTCGAGGGTGGAGAAAAGATCAGGTGATACGAGACAGTGAAGGAGATATACTCGGAGCGAAATAAAAGAGATAAAATAAAACTGCGATCACAAATGGAATCATTTTGTCGGCTCTGCCAATGATATTTCTTTTTTTTAATATTATGTACTCAGTACTAGTTAGGATGCCCTTCGGAATAGTTATCCGGTGATCCAGACAAACAGACACAAAAGCCGCTCGAAGGTTCTGTTGTATGTGTGTGTGAGAGAGAGTGTTTTCAGAGTAGTTCGGCTGTATTTCTAAAAGCTAGACCAAAGACAAAAATATTCCCCTGCGATATACAGCGACATTTATGCGTGCAAAAGGATTGATGACATGATTTTTGGTTTCCGAGCGAGACAATAAATAATTTACGAGTCTTGTTTTCGGAGCCTGTTCCAACTGTTGTTATTCACTGATGGGAGCTGGGACTGAGCTATAGTCTGCGATCTCAAAATAGTATTTTTAAATCAGTCTGCCGCATGTAAATGTACGTATTTCTAGGTGTGCCGCGGGTGAAAGAAGTGCGAAAACCAACAATTTAGTTTGAGAAATTACACGATAACAATCGACGTAAGAGAAAAACAAATTGAGACTATTATTGGATCGTTCACTTTGGAAATTAGCTATTTAATTAATGTTTAAGGTAAATGTTCCATTCAAAATTTTCTTGACAGAATTCAAGCAAAAAACGGAATAATGGATTTTTTTTTTGTCAACAATACTTATGTCAAAATTTTTTACCATGTTTTCCAAAGTGTGTCTTAAACAAAATGAGTTTTAACGATGTTTTCCAAACAAAATGATTT
This sequence comes from Pholcus phalangioides, assembly GCF_987345545.1. Taxonomy (NCBI): domain Eukaryota; kingdom Metazoa; phylum Arthropoda; class Arachnida; order Araneae; family Pholcidae; genus Pholcus; species Pholcus phalangioides. The sequence continues at coordinate 12,879,657 of NW_028301605.1, forward strand.
TTTAACGTTTTCCAAAACAAATTATTTTTCAACAATTTTTCCGTCAAAACTGATTTTCCAACGATGTTTCCTGAAGAAAATATTTTTCTATAAATGTTTTTTTTTTTTGTTAAAAATAGTTCCCAACAATGTTTTTGGTAAGAAAAAATTTCCAACAATTATTTTTTGCAAAAAATTTTCTGCAACAGCAAAAATGATTTTTTATCAAAAACAATTTTACAACGATGCTTTTTTTGCAAAAACGATTTTCCAACATTTTTTTTTTTTCCACAAAATGTTTTTCCAACAACTTTTTCTGAAAAAATTATTTTCCAACAATGTTTTCTGCAAAATTGCTCACAACAAGCTTCAAAAATAAATTTCCAATAACGTTTTATTAAAAAATAATTTTCCAACATTAAAAAAAAAAAAAAAAAAAAAAAAAAAATTCATCTTGATTAAAAACATTTTTCCTCTTCAACAATGCTTTCGCAACAACTTTTTCCCAATTCTACGTCAAAATCGTTTTACCAAAGCGACAACTTTTTCAATACCGTCTTCATCAGGAACGTTTTCTTCCAACTATAGCTTCATCAACAATATCCACTTTTTCTTTCTAATGTTCTTCAAATAACAATTCCCGGTTTTACGGAATCATTTTTTTCCTCAAGTCATAATTCCCTACTTTTAGGAATAAAACGATTCCATAAAGACATTCATAACCCAAAACCACTACGATGCAACCAGTTCTTTAAAATAACCAAACATAATCAAACACAGGCCTCTGAAAGACAACATATTCAAAAAACGGTGACGACATCAACTTCCCTATAACATAAAATTGCTTCTTTCGAATAAAAACCTCAATTACCGAAAAAATTAAAAAAAAAAAAAAATCCTACAAAACCGTAAAAATAAGTTATAATAAGCACATTAAAAGAAAATAAAAGAGCCAAACCACTTATTATCTTCCTGATGAAGACATTAATATGCCACAAAAACGCAAAATAACCCTCGTAACTTTACAGGTAATTACAGCTTATTGAAGAAACTGCTTTTTTTTTTTTTTGAAATTGACGACACTCGAAAATTAGAAAATTTAAAAAAATATATATTTTGAATGGAAGGCAGCTATTTATCCATCGAATTATATCGAGTGCCATTCGACGGAACCAAAAACAAAAAAAAACTTAGAGAAACGCACCTTCTTTTATATTCAGAAAAGCCATTCATCGATAAGCAAAAAAAAATTTAGAATATTTTAAATATTCGGAAATTCAACTCGTTGAAGAAAAAAGAATTCCCGCGTCGAAATATCTTTAATAATTGAGTAAATGAATAGCTATACTTGACTAAGAGTGGATAGTCATTGAGGAGAGTATTCGATGGCCATCTTTCAGCCCGTTTTATTCCTCTTGTCGAGAGAGGAAACGAAAATTGTTGTTAACAATAAATAATTAATTCCCAAATTAAGCGTTGTGAAAGCATGGGTATAAGTGTTTCCCGTCTAGTTATATGTCGTTGATTTTTGGGATTCCTCTCCCCCCCCCCACCTGAAATTAAACAAAACATTCTGTACAAAATATGAACTTTTAAGGGCGATCTTTTCTAATTTTTATTTGGGGTTTACAGGTATTCTAATTGAAATTGAATCGCTTATTTCGAAAAGTAACTTAGTGACAGAATAGTCTATGATAACAGCAAAATATTTATGATGAAATTTGGTGAAGATATGCAATCACCGTTGTTTATGATCATGTCTTTTTGCGATGTGCAGAAAATTCACTGACACGACAATTCACCGACATGACAATTCACCGCCGCAAAATTCGCCGACATGACAATTCACCATCACGAAATTCACGGATATGACAATTCGCCATCACGGAATTCACAGATATGACAATTATCTACCGGAGAATTCACCGACATGACAATTCTACGACAATTCACTACCACCACACAATTCACTGACATTAAAATTCTCCGCCGGAAAATTCGCCAGCTAAGAAAATTTACCGATACGACAATTCTCCGCCGGAAAATAAACCACTCTAATAAAATTCACTACATAACAATTCTCAGCTGGAAAACTTGCCGTCAAGCAATTCATCGACACAGTGAGTAAGTAGATTAGCAGGTGAGTGAGAAAGCGAATGATTGAACGAGTCGCTCACTCATGCACTTACTCGGTCATTCATAGGACTCACTCAGTCACTCACCCATTCACCACATCATTCATATGGTCACTCATTCGATTGTTCATTCATATGGTCACTCATTCGATTGTTCATTCATATGGTCACTCATTCGATTGTTCATTCATATGGTCACTCATTCGATTGTTCATTCATATGGTCACTCATTCGATTGTTCATTCATATGGTCACTCATTCGATTGTTCATTCATATGGTCACTCATTCGATTGTTCATTCATATGGTCACTCATTCGATTGTTCATTCATATGGTCACTCATTCGATTGTTCATTCAGTAACTCACCCACTCACTTGCTCAATTACTTGGTCCAATCAATTACTGGTAACAAACTGTTGTCAGTGAATTTTCTCGCGGCGAATTGGTGAATTTTCGGGCAAAGAATTGTTATCGGTGAATTTTTGTCGGTGAACTTTCTCAGCGATGAATTTGTCAGTGAATTTCCCCAACGGCGAGTTTTCCGTCGGTCAATTTTCTGTAAATCCTTTTGAATATACAATACACTTAAGAAAGAAAAGCGTTCCATGCCCGAAAGAGTCTGGGAGGAAAACTACTGCAGGGAAAAAGTCTGTTGAGGAACACCATCACTGACCAATAGAAACGTGATACACCCCTACTGAAATCGACTGGACATGTCAGACAATCGTACACGCTACTTCATAGTAGTCCACAGCATGCATGGGCATCGAAGACATCAAGGAATGAATGCTCCCGACGCCGGTTGAGAAGGGAAGGGAAAGAGCAGGACATAGAGAGTGTCTGGCGCAAGATTAATGCAACAGGGATTCCGGGACGCAATGAGTGGTGATTCATCTTGGATTTTGAACACCAACAAGAGGAAGACATCTACGGGGGATCGAAGCGCGTACGAAAAGACAGATACGAACGTCTGCACTCCTACGAATACTATAGAATCACGGGGAAAAAGAAGACAATTTGAAAAGAACGGAATTCAAATTGTCTTGAATATCAATTGTTGATGTAGTGTCTATGAAATTGAGACTTGGTTGCCAATACGTTGGTCACTCTGAAACTTTGGAAGCACATAAAAACTCAGCAGTTGGTTCAGATTTTTGAATCTGGATTGAAGATCTGTAGTTTCTCACGTGACCAAATGTTTCGCTTCCGAAGGAAACACATGCGAATGGAAGGGAAAAATGGATTTTTTTAGCTGTATCGAATGACCATACGACCGTTTTTCCGGGACACCCTCACAATTTTGACCATCTCTACTTTTGTTAAGATGTCCCGATTATGATAATTTTGACCAAAAACGTGAATATTCAGGTCTGTCTAATCACCCCTTACTTTGCTTCTGTGCAGCGTACTCTACCGACCAAAATCTGAACTAATTTTTTTTCCACACCGAAAAAAAAAAACTTTCCCTCGTGAGAATAACTTTTTCCACAAACCGGATTCAAAATTTTCAACTCCTTTAATTTTTAAGATTATTTTAAACTATTTACGAATTTATAGGACACCATACGTATGCATCATTGATAACACGGGCACACGTTCGTCATCTAAAGTGCCACTGATACCAGATAAAAGATCGGGGGGGGGGGAAAGGAGGGTATAGACCAGATAGAACCACTTCATGGGTCCTGGCCATGTCCAACACCAAACGAAATAGAAGAAACACGAGAAACTTCCGAGTGGAGGAACGGAGATAGAAACTAGAATAAGGCAGTATACAGTCCGAAAAGGAGCTCTTCCCAAATTGAATCTCGCGCGTAATTGCCGAACCCTCTACGAATCTCCAATCCCCTCCCCTCTACCAACTACTTCTTTACACCGCTTTTCCAGGGCCAGGTTATATTTAGTGCCCCGACGACTTTCCTCGAAAACCCCGGCAAAGCTTCAGCAATCAGTTCCCTTTTCTTGTCTAATTAAACCGGATTAAAGGAAAACAGGGGTGTTCACCCCCCCCCTCTTCCCCCAAACCTCCGGCTTTCTCCGTTTTCTCTTCAAAGAATACCCAGGACTGCGTTCGGCTGAGAATTTGCATCGATTGGCTTTTAATGAGCGCGCCTGCAACAGCGAAAAGAGCCAGGCCATTCTTAAGTGAATGAGAAGAGGATGGACCGTCTCTCTCTCTACCGCTTCATATGCGAGTTACACACGACCCTACGCTCTGCCTTATATTACTTTGCCGTCATTATTATCGAAAACTTTCATCCGAAAGGACCGACGATGATGGGTAGGTAGGTAGAACTCAGATACGAAGTCTTTCGATAACTTTTGATCACTTTTCGGATATTTGTAGAGAATGAAATAGACATTGCCCCCGAATTTTTTTTTTCCGGAAAATTAAAATATGACGAAAAACATTTTGTTCGTAAGTAAATTCTTTTCGTAAATTTTTTAGCTTATGATTTTCCTAGGGAAATGAAATTTATCACAAAAGAATCCCGAGAGATGTTTCAAGCTTCCATATAAGGGCAGCTACTGGAAGCGTTTGATGGCGGGAAAGTTTTCTAACGTAGGCGTTGTCAAATGAAAACCGCGCGGGGCTACAGAACTGACAAAGAACAGCGAGTTCCACCAAAGTCGAGTGTGACGTTTTGTACAATGCAATGCCACGTGAGCATTACATTAGCATGAGATAACGCAGAGGTATGATTATATTGGCAATCCAATTCACTCGAAGCTTCAGCTTGATAAATGCGGCCGCTGATTGAGTTTCCTTGAACTCAGCCAGCAGATGGAGCCAGCCGATCTGGCGTACTTGAAGACTTTGTGAACTCTGCATTATAAAAGAAGTTCTGGGATTCTAGTAGGCTACGGATGCCGTGCACAGGCGGAGTTAGACTTGCAAGTCCGGGGGGGGGGGCACGAGATGATGATGTCAATGTCAATTCATATATACATACATATATACATTAGGTCAGTCAACTTCACCTTCGACGCTGGGGGGGGGGGGGGCAAAGTCCTCCACGCCCTCCCGTATCTCCGCCCATAATGCATAATGCCGTGTCTTTGAATGCCAGTTGAATGCCTTTGAATGACAGTCTATCCTATTATAGTAAAAACCCCCGATTTCCTCACCACGTTGCTTTGGGGAATTTATAACAAGTTGGTGTAAATGGTTTTTTTTTTTTACCAATTATTGTACTTAATTTTGTATATCACAGGCTGTGTTGTAATCACGCTGGCCATTATTGGTCTTCTTGTTCTACTGGAGGTCACACCCTTCATAAGTATTTTTGCGATTTTAACCGACTACACGTGGTTTGCGATACCATGTTCAGTGGCAGTTTTTGTTCCTATTGATGCCTAATATCACCCCTCCGAGTTTGTCGTCACTTCAAGGCAACACCCTGTATACGAGTGGCTCTATATTCAGAGATATGAATGTTTTTTGTTCCAGAAGTGTTTCTATCTCTGCAATGTTTTTCCGGGAAGTACTGGAACCCCCACCATGCAGTCCGGAGATTTTACCCCAGTGACTTCCACTTATTTGCCCCTCCCAAAGTGAAAAAAATCACCTATGACAACCGATTATCCTCGCGGGCTGAGGCGAAGGACATAGCGATAAATCAGTTGCTTTCGTAGCCAAAAGGCCTACTTTCAGAAAGACATTTAACCCTTACAGAGGCAATCCCGAGATATCTCGTCAAACTTGATCTGCTCTACTTCGGTCACCCCGAAATACCCCGGGTTTTAACATGCTTTTATTTCCAACGTGGCAGTTGTAATGCGGATCAGTAAAATTTAAGAAAAACCGCTTAAAGGGTTAATCACTTTCGGCATCGTTTCATTCGACCAACCCTCTATTCACAAACCTGCGACACAAGTGCCAATGTTAACACGCAAAAAGGGGCACATTAAAAGAAACTTGGATTTTTAGAAAAAAAATTTGTAAAAGATACAAGACAAACAATTCAAAACGAATAAAAAAAATAGCTTCAATTTTGAATTAAATAAAAATATTCCGGGACGCTCAGAGATTTCTTTCAAATACGGGACGTCTTTCAACCTTGAATGAGAGCAATGATAAAAAAAAAACAGCACGGGTAAATATTTTTTTATTTCGGAAAGTGGCACTAGCTAGGAAAACGTTGGCTACCACTAATTCAATTCTGTATGCTCGAGGTATGGGGCAGCATGTCAGAAAAAGAAATATTACGGGTTAGCCTTTTACAGATTTTTTTTGTAATACCTTGTCTTTCTATGGAGCTCACTTGTTTCAAAAAGAGAATACCTGTTATTTATTGAAATATGACATAATTTCTCATACCTATGTGTAGTGCAACGAAAGTACTGCAAATGAATAGAGTTTGCTCAATATTGACGAAAATGGACATAATGCCCTTTACCTACAGCATACAGAATTATTCCCACAATTTTGTGCCCAAAGAGTGAATTCATCTCAATTATTATCCGGTAATGAGACTCTCCAAATGCACTATCCAACAAAACCAACCAATATCCTCAGTACTGAAGAAGTCTGAACCATACTCTACGTAGAGATGGATAATTTTTCCGAGAGCTTTTCCGAATAAAGTCAAAACAGCATATGTTCAATCACCTCGAAAAACGAAGGCATTAGACTTAATCCAGAATCGATACCCACCGACAAAACGGTAGAGAGAGACGCAGAGAAGTCATACGAGATCAACTGGTCCTACGATTGCGACCATTCGATTTCTCCCCTGCCCACCTTGACCTTGCATACCTAGTACATTAATCGAAAAGCCATTTCTCACTAAAACCCTAAAGACACGGACATATACAGCCAATCTCACCACCATCACCCCCCCCCCCCATACTCACAGCAACATCTTTTCCATTCCACCCGACTTCCCTGCTGAAAGGACAACACACACACACACACCTTGAGAGGATGGGTAAGATCCTTCGCAGCATCCCTTATTCCAGATGCACACTCACCAACTTCGGTATGAGGAAAACACACACACACACCCTTCCCATAACCAAGTACGAGGAGGTACAGTACCCTCCTTTATCCGACCGATCTCGCAGATAACCGTCGTCACAGAGAAAGAGGAAGGACCCAAGGTTTCCAAGACAACCGGGAGTGCGGATGAAGAGGATACGTATGTGAGGATGAAGAGAAACATCCTTCCACGTACTCCACCTACTCATCCTCGGCATCTTTTTCGTTACCATGGATACATGGCAATCGCATCACTTACAGGTCGAAATGTATATACATCCTCTCTCTCGCACACACTTCTCTGAATGGTATGAAGAAGCGAGATGGCAGTTCTTTCTTAAAAGGTAGGTATTAGAAGATCGTGAACGCATTCGCATCTGAACGCATGCTTAGCATAGCCCGCGGCCTGTTATATATGCTAAGGGCATGGCAGGAGGGACAAATGTGGCCCTCAAAGTCATCCGATGCGGTTCACGGCAAATAACAAAACTACTGAAGTGGCCGACGAGAGATTATAAAAGCTCGCGTCAAATTTTCAGATAACTGAAGTGGTCCGCGACACGTTCCTAAATCAATGAATTGACTCACACTATTCAAAAGGTTGAGCAGAGCACCTTTGTCATACATTCTCAACCCATATGTGCCCACGGGCCAAACAAGGCCCATGGAGTCATATGATGTGTGTGTGTTGAACCCAAGAAGTCAAACCTAATTTTTTAATAATTAATTAAGCGGCGCATTTACAGATCATTTAAGCAGTGCCGTCTTAACGCACGGGCAAACCAGGACACAAACAGGGGCTTCAAGCGCAGAAGGGCCCTCATGATGAGATCTAGTAACAATTTTTAAGAGCAAGTATGTAAATTATTAAGAGTATTTCTAGTCAAGTAAGGCTCAGTATTCAGTATTCTCAGAAAAATCACTTAGCCCGGAGACCTATGAAGTTCTTAACACGACCCTGCACTCACCCGCAACATGTATACAGAACACTTAAGCGGCCCGCGGCACATTTTCAAATCATTTAAGTGATCTATAGATCACGTAAGTGACCAGAGGTGTTCTTTTAAATCACCAAGTGGCCCGCGACACGTTTTCAAACCAATGAAGTGGCCCGCACTCTTAAAGATTGAGCAGCCTTGCCCTGAGCCATTGTCTCTCAAATTGTGTGTCGCGGCTCTTAGGGGGCGTTGCCAACTTTCATCGCGGCGAGCTTTGAGAAGTGGTTTTCTTTCATATGGGAAAATATCTAACAAACTATTCTGGGGAGCCACCGATGACCAATGAATTAGGCAAGGGAGCCGCGGGGGTGACAAAAGCTTGAGAACCACTGCCCCTAAGCATTACAAAATACCTGACCATCCTCCCTATCCCGCCCAAATCATCAAAGGGCAGAAGAAATCGACAGCAAAACAGCGACTAGTACGTCATCTCTCCTTTTATCGGCGGCGTGACTTGTCCAGTCGCAATCTCCCTCGTTAGTAAAAACCTTACCGGTAATGCCCGTTCCCTCAGGCTCCAGAGATGTCCAAGAGTTCCACTTTTACGACTGAGAGAGAGCCGAGTTATACGACTCTCGGCGAGAACGTTCCGGAAACTCGAGGTAAAAGCGTGAGTTATGGCAGTAACGTAAGCAAAAACAACCATAAAAACACCCCCCCCTGATATTACCTGCCTGATGTAGAGCTCATATACCGTCGCCTAAATGAATAAATATTTATGGAATGTATTCTACTCTATGGAATTCCTCACATCATGGCTTCGAAGTGTTTTGATTAATAGTCGAGTATGTGATGTGTGGAGTTGAACGTGGAAAACCGCGTGGTAAATGAAAATGAGCGACGAAGATTGCAGAGAAGAAAAAAATGCACCACTTACTATGCAAAAGCCAAATGTGGAATTTTTGCTATGGAGCATTACGTCATGAGTTCGGAAATGCCATTTTCGACGCGAAAAGTAATACGAGTGAACTGAAAGATCAATCAGCCAACCACTCCAGCATTTCTGCGGCATAACCACGATCCAAATTCAAAGCGTCAAAGTCACGTAACGTGATGACTAGAGCCCCCAAAGCAGATTATGCCAAAATCTGAGCTCGCAGAACAATCTGGAAGAATTTTAAGGAAAGGTGTAGAAAACAATACACTGAAGTGCCAAAAGTCATGGGATTCATATCTTTTGGTATTGCTGCACTTCGCCGGGTAAAAGGAGGGCCCCCACACGAAATCAAGTGGTGTCCCATGACTTTTGGCACTGCAGCACTGAAGTCATGGGATACCTCTTAATATCGTGGGATCCGCTTTTACCTGGCGAAGTGAAGCAATATCAAAAGGTATTAATCTCATGACTTTTGGAATCAGAGGAAAAAGGTTGAAAAACACTGCTGAAGGAAAATCCATTGCTTTTAATGCCACGCCAGTTACGTGACATTAAAAAAATAAATTAGTGCGGCTGTGTTTTTGCATGGTAAATTCCAAACACGTCTCAGCTGAGCACGAATATGTTCGCCAATTATCACGAAGAAATACTTGAATACTCATCTTCCCAGTCCCGACCGGTCACTATTTCAATTTCACGTGTTTTTCCTCAGTCAACATCTCAAAACGGACGCCGATGCTACTACTACTAAACTACACACGCACCTCGTCCATTTTCCTCTGCGGAACTCCTAACGAATTGGTACATGTTGGAATGTGCGGTGTCCGAGTTGCGAACCCCACCGAAAGTTTTTTTTCCCCGTGTAATGCTTGTTAGTGCTGCCATCAAGTTTTTCGAACTATGAATGAAGTGTAATGATTGAATAATTGCATCGTTGTAGGCTTCTCTGTTCCTCTCTGCGGCGACACATTTTAACGGGGATATAGATTCGCATTCGCGACTCGAACTTGGGAACCACAGACGCTAAGTTGAAGTACATAGCCAAGGATTGGTGGTCCTTACAGCTACAAATATTCAATCACTACACTTCATTCACGGTTCGAAAAATAGATGGCAGCACTAAAAAAACTTCTTTTTTTTTCAAACCGAGCACAACTCAGGTCTATTGCCATACGCAATTTACTACCTAGTGAGTAAGTGTAAGTGCGTGTACCTAACAGTCTGAGTGCGTATCTAGTGTTGTGTATAAAAGTATGGCATCTGAAGACACCACCGTTCACTAAAAAAACTACACGCACAACTAGATACGTACTCAGACTGTTAGTTACACATGCAAATTCCCGGCACAACTCGTTCGGTAGTAAATTGCCTTTGGCGACCGGAATTGTGTGCTCGGTTCGAAAGAAAAAAACCCCCACAGCCGAAGGCTTCCTTTGAGAAGGGTCACTTCTAACCGGTACGTCTATTTTTAACGTCATGGACTCGCATTACTTTTTTTTCATTGGACAAACTTAAGCATCATCAGAATATTATTGAGTAAACACAGCAGATGATGACACCGAAGAAGGGTTCGGTTAAAATATTAAAGCCGTATTGAATTATATATAGCGAGTAAAGGAGAAGACACTAAAGAAATCGAACGATCAATAAAAAAGCTTACGTAAACAAGACGGGAATCTTCTCTCTTTTTATGCTCTCAGAGGTGAGCACATGAACTTGCAAGAACTCTGCCGTCCGTATTTTTCCAAAGAAAAATCGATCCAGAGAAGTGGTATCGTAAATTTGTGAATTTTTTTCCCCCCTCCTTCTTTTTCCTCCGCTGAAAAGATGCTTCCCAAAGCATATTTTTCTACCACCGAAAACTATCATTCCTAAGGCGTTTTTATTTTTTGCTTTTAACTCCCCGTGGTAAGCACAAATTTCCCAAGGAACCGCGAGCACTACTAAACTCTTATGACTGCGGGCATAACTTAGCAAGGAGCTGCATTTTCTGCCAGCCTCAGGAACATATATCTGTTCGAAGTGCACTTTATACCTCCACAGCATACAAGGGGAAAAAAAACAAACCACGACCACAACTATCCATTGCCCTCACGGTAGGAGACGGTAACAGCTCCGGCTGGCTTTCATCCAACAATTCACCCGGCCACGTTATATTTTGACCAGTTATTCCACAACCTGATGTATAACAGAACAAAAAAAACAGGCTTTGATACTTCTCGAACGAACGCCATCTATCTCGATGAAGGAATTAAAAATAATGTGGTTATTAAGAGATTATGAAAATATGATTAATGAAGTGCCATATGCCAGATCGGCGATAGCCTTGAAAATAAGAAGCAAGTAAGTTTCAGTCATGACGGGAATGGATAAAGCTAGGGCCCACGCTCATGTTCAGCCTGGTCCAGTAGCCATTCGCAAATATTTGCTTCGAATGTTTGCCTCCTCCTACTGCAATGAAGTTCCGTAATTGAATTGAATTAATTTCCGAAGGGGAATGTGTACGAGGAGCATATACGGTTAAGTAGTAAGTGGTAGTAGTAATGAAGCACCAGCGGCATAGACTGGCTGCACACTGGCCCAATGTTGCTTGCCGCATATTTGCATCCAGAACACTCTCCTTGTTATGACTGTTGGCGTTCTTCGACCAACGTGTGGCCAGACAGATTGGAAAATCGGGAAGGAAGGTAGCTCCTTTGACTTGGGGGGTGGGTGGGCGATTGGCCTCTTCGAACAGGCTTCCAATACCTTCCAGCAATCAACATTTGACGATCAATGATGGAGCAGCCACATTACTCGCCCATGACCAACCTTGGAACGTATATTGCGGCCAGGCTGGCCACGATGCGGCTTAAGCAGTCCTCTTCGAAGATATATGTAACCCTTTTCATTTCAACCATTAACAGGCCAGGCTGTGAAAGAACATTTTATACAGGTCCGATAAAAGCTAGGTCACCAAGGCTGCCCCCCCCCCCCAGACAATATACTACCATAATAAAAAAAATCGGCGAATATTTTTTAAATTAAAAATATGCTAAATGCTACACAAACCACACCCCCCCCCCCCCAAATAACCCAAGAATTTTCCGCTTTGGCATAATCATTAATTGCAATTTACAACATTTGTAATATTTGGCAATGTATCGATGATTCCCTCCTCAATTAAAACCAATTACACAAATTTTGTTGATAGGATTTGGTGGAAAAGTAGGACGAGTGGGAGCCCTGCACCAAGGCTAATGGAAAAAAAAAACTAGTATTGGCGCCTAAATTTTTCTACACGTCAGGGATTCTTAACGTTCCGTGTTCCACGGGCCTTTTGTGCGAATAAAATGAAGGCCAGGGACCCACTTAGACAATGCAACATTCAACAAATTGAATGTAAAAACTAGTTGTTTTCCATTCAAGCTTCACACTATCAGTTTTCAGCATTTATTTTTCAACTATATTTAGCTCACAGACACTAAAGCTACTTTTTCCTCGCATTCCCTGTCCGAAAACTGACAGTGTTCTCTATGACAGTGTTTCTCAAACAGGGTGACGCCAACCTTCATTAGGTGCGAGCTGGAGATATCGATTTGCGAGCTTTTTATTCACACCCTGAACTGTTTTTATAAGTATGTGTGTGCCAAAATACAATCAGCGCTCGATATAACGACCCCCTCCCCATTCGTCCCGTCGAGAACGCACGTTATATTGAGAGGGTTGTTATACAGAAAGTAAAACATATGATAGTAGTTCTATGAAAACATTTGGGACTTATCCTACCGGTAGTTGAAATGGAATGGTCGCTATAACGTGTGGTCGTTAAAACGACCATCAACTGTATCTACTAAACTATTCTGAGAAGCCGGAGATGAAGCATGAATTGGGCAAGGGAGCCACACGTGACAAAAGTTTCAGAACCACTGCTCTACGAGATAGCAACTGCGGAAGACCGACTATTTCTAGTTACTGACCGTAATTTGAGATCTAACATGAACTCGATTCGACTTTTTTAGATGAAAGTTTGTGCCGCAGCCCACAGTCATATCCCAGAAAACAATGTGAAGTGGAAGGAGGGGTCACCCACTTGGGACGAGACCACCCGGCACAACGACCAAGAAAGTACATAATCAGAGAGCAATAAGGGAATTTGATATTGCAGCAGCAGCAGAGAGAGAGATCTCCCATCTCACAAAGGGGACGACTGCAACCCTTTTACGAGATGCATTCTGCATATAACAAGCACAGCACTCCCCCCCTCCCCCTTTAAGTATTGTGCAACACGTCACAAGAGAGAGAAAGACCGGAGCTTTTCACTTAATTAAAAACTATAGCAGAGTGCTGGCGGCAGCGCCCATGCCATGAAATTTCCCAGGAGACCTTATAAACTCAGTACTCCTCTTCCACATAACACGCGCTCACATTGAACATACTGCACATACCTCTCCAGGGTAGAGAGAGAGAGACTCTTGACAAGTTTCAAATTTGTCCGTCAACCCGTGACGCTTGCCTGCCTGTACGTCTACCCGGACACGAGTCAAAGTTAGCGAAAACACACACGAGATTTTCCAGGCACCACCATGCACGAATACAGTATATCTTAGCGAAATAGGAAATAGAGAGAGGCGGGGGAAAAAAAAAAAGAGGACAAAATACTGTGGTTCGCATAACATCTCGCCAGAAAGGAGTACATCAACAACCATTTCGTTGCCCATTCAAAGAAGAGAAGTGCGGCTAAGGGCCAAGTTGACCTGGAATGGGATATGGGCCAGAGAAAAAGAGCAGAGAGGAGAAATATATATATGGGAAAACCTTTCAAGTTTACGAGTAGCGGTTCAGAGTGCTCTCTCCATTTCCCGTTTTTTATGTTTCCCGTTTTGGTACATACCAAAGTGTAAATTTCATCTTCTTTCAGCGTTCTTTGACCGAACTATTCTATTTTTACTCACAAATAGGCACATACAAGCGTACGATCCAGGAATTTTTCCAGGACGGGATTCGAGAAATAATTAATTTTGATACTAACTAATCCGAATTAAAATCTCCGGAAAATCTTGTGAGTGTTTTCGTCGTGTTTCGAATATTGCACCAATTTTGCTTGAAATTTGACATACTTTGACACACATAAATGACTTTTTCATAGAAAATGAAGATATATTGTTCAAAATTTATTATTGTTTTCACCATTTCGAGACACTTTCTAACAAAAAATGTCATTTAAGTTCTTTTTTAATGTAGCGCGTGAGCGCAAATCACTACTAGATTCGAAAAACTATCAATAGAAAATTACAGACTCAAAATTGAAAATAATTTTTATGAGTGGTCAAGGAGTTAAGAACCACACTGGCCACGAGAGACGGCCAGAAAATGATAATTTTAAGACTCCCGAAAGAGCAGGTGTGTCCGCTTTTCTAGTTTTCTGGGCCACATCGGTTTGAGGAAGAACAATTTCGGGCCACATTGGAAGGAAAAACTGATTAGGGCCGGGGATTTTGGAAATATTTCAGGGGGATTTTGGAAATATTTCAGGGGGATTTTGGAAATATTTCAGGGAGATTGTGAGTTATGATGTAAAAAAAAATCCCTCGTGAACGAAATATTATTCCGCCAGGGCCTTTCAATTTTTTTTTATACAGGTGGTGTAAAACTTTAATCTTCTTGTAACAAAGAGCCCGTGGAACACAGATTGTTGAGACCTCCCTACCCCCGGTTTAGGCAGGACTCCCGGCAAAATCTGCTTGGTCATTTCTCTGACCAAAACTCCTGAAGAAAGAAATATAGTAGTTCGAAATCTTGAACCTCTCAAATATTTTCCGAGTTAGCCTTTTCCCTGACTTTTATTAAATATTTCCATATTTTTTCCTGACTTATACCAAACATTTCACATTTTCCCCCAAACTTTCCGTCCAAGTCGTTGAAGAACCCTGTTAGGAAAACACTAAAAATATACAGAAAATAGAGTGAAGAGAATACTAAGACACAAAACCCGTAATTCCAACGTAAAGAAAACAAGCTCTCTCCTACTATTCGATGGCATTTGCAATTTATCGATAATCCGAGGTGAACGGGACGAGGCCACCTCAGATTACTTAAAACTCGGATAATCCGAAAAAACAATGCAATCGGCTTTTAAGGGGAGCGTGTCTCAGGCCTACGCATTCGGCACTTAACTCTTACTTATTTTATTCTTAATTCAAAGACTTATTTCCTTAAGATTAGGGCTTCCAAGATCGATGGCCTCTTTAATAAGGGCGACTGACAAGGGCTTTCATATTCCTGCGACCCGTTATGAATATTCTGATTTTTGCAATCAATCGCATATTTACCGAAAGGGCGGGGGGAGAGGCTATAGCTTTGTGCCGCAAGTTCAGAGGGGCGTCAGATTAGAGGAATGAGTGGCCAAGAAAATAATTAGAATGGGAAAAGGGCGGCAAAATTTGTATTACGCTCAATAAATCCCCCTTTGCACGGACAGCAAGGGTCCAGTGAGTGACCTAGAGATTTTGCAAGTAAGTGAGGTGAGTCGAAGAGTGATCAGGCAAGTAAGTGAGCGAGCAAAAGCGAGACCTAGAGAGAGCTCTGAAAGAAATAAACCGCAACATTCATTTTGAACGTTACATACCATCGTTTTGCTCATCAACAGTTAAAGCCGTATACTGAAGTGGGGAGAGAGGACAGTGCCATCGTAATCCATGGCCCCAACCAGCACCTCCTAAAGATAGGCTTCCGCACTCTGCTTGTGACGTCAGTAAGTAGTCCATTTTTCCTCAGAATATTCAGGGACAAATAATTCCCTGCTCGTGCCAGTATCATCGTTGTGAGGAAAAGAAATGATCGGGCTCAGAATCGGCGATTTCTATGCCCTACATCCAATCAATATGCGGTATTTGTGAGCCAATCAGGAAGATTCTACGCCAAAATAAGAAGGAACGAAATAGGGTGCTGTGTTTCAAAATGTGGCAAATTCGCTACGTAGTCTGAATGACGTTTATGGCAAACATTGCAGAGGCCTTCTATCTCTAGGAGGTTTTGCCCCCAAATCGGGAGACTCAGGTGTAGACAGTAGCTCACGAAAACAAGATCTGGTCAGATTTTTGAGTATGCAAATTACGTAGTAGATATTTTTGGCCAGGTAGGGGCCCCTAAAAAAATCACTTTGGCCGGAGGCCTCTGAGGGAGGGGGAGACATAGAAAATAAATAGTGGTCTGTAAAGTTCAAGATCTTTTGTCATTACAGGACGTCATCTATTGTAAAAATTAGGAAAAGAGACATACCCCAAGATTTCACGGGCAGGAATAGTCCTCCTTTCTCAGTTTCCCAACCTTGTTACCCTACTTTGCTATCCTTCAGACACTGCGTTAAAGGAGTGCTGCCATCTTTTGAGTGAAATTGAAAAAAAAAATCCCTTGAATGCTTTTCTATATTTCTATGCATAACAGCTCATAATTATGTGTGAAAATTATTGCGAGCAATTGTTTTAAAAATATAAATTTCTTAAAATCGTGCCATTAATCATTCGTGCAACCCCCTGTATATTACCTTTCAGTCATCGCAATGAGAAGATCCCTAGAGAGGGGAAAAACTAAATGATTCCAACTAAAATATAACAACACAGAGAAGCAGAAAAATCAACCAATCCAAAGCAATATAGGAGGAGGATAAAAACTAAATCCAAGATCAATACGAAAAAAGCCGGTGAAAGGAAAGGGGGAACGAACCCCTTTCTTCCGATTTCTTGGGAGCATCCAGATTTATGGAGCATATTTTCTCAGCGAGCCTATAAACTACGGGAGGAAAAAAAAAAGGAGAGCCTAGAATCGGATCTTCGATGATAGAGATATATATCTCTCTCTCTTTTCCTACCGATTTCTTCACTCTTATCGAATTACGTTCGGAATTTCTGCCATCTCTTATCCTTCTTTTGCGCGGATTATCAGTATAAATAAATATTATAGCGTAATTATGGTACGTACCAGTATATTATATACCGTGTCAAGGAACTCCTCGACCAATTCGAATATGTATTGGCTGCGACAAAAAAAATTACCTATTTTCCACGGTGGGGAAGAGAGATTCGTAAATCATCGGTGTGTACAGGGTGCCTTGTGAATTCGTAGGCGATTTAAAAAATTCATAAAAATTGAAGGAATTGGTTTATTTGGATGCGGTCTGGGAAAAATATATTGTCACGAAGGGGGGGGGGGGCGGTTGTTTTTTTTCTGGTAAATAAAAATAATAATTCAAATTTTCGTCGACAGAGAACGCCGTACGAAACCCGAAAGAAAACAAACCTCTGGAAATATGCAAATCAGATGGGTATAAAATGTAGGATGTATGATTAAAAGCTCATTTATGAATTTTCCTGCGACTGGCGGTTATGTAACGTTTTCATTGCGATGTTCATGTTGGTAAAGTGGTGTAACCTCAGCCATGAATCGCTTCGGACACCACAGCGATTGAAGAAACGTTCACGTCGAATCACCCTTGCCGGACTTTCATGCAAATGCGATGATTTTACCAGTTAATTCAATGTTGCAAAGGTCATTTATGAATATATTAAATAATAATGGTCTCAGAACAGAGCCCTGAGGTACGCCTTCGATTGTTTGTAATGGATTACTAAGATTATTTCCAACTTAAACTATTTGAGATCTATATATACATATATATTTAGCTAATTGAAGTCTTAGATTACTCCGTGGCATAAAATAATACGAGCAGGTTAACAAATAATTAACATTTATTCGGTTAACTTGCGAGCGTAACTGAATGCGACCGACGGTTACAACGACAACAAGAAGACTCTGCAATATTATACAGGTACATGAGAGTATCGGACAGAAACGTGAGTGCGCGAGACACGAATGTAGAGCCGGAGAGGGGCGCGCGCGTCACAACAGTCAATCTCAAGGAATATTGCGTCGCCACATATATATATATATAACAACTGTATTACAATGAAAAAAAATACAAAGATCAGAGAACAATACCTATGTTCACAATTCATCGCAGAGCAAAACAAAGGGGATCCGAAGTCGAATCTCATCAACACGGAGAATAATTCGCATCCAAAAAACCATTAACAGCGACGTCAGCATCACAAGTAGCGAGCAAACAGGGTGGAAAAATAAAGTCCTATTTCAAAAGCGGTAACAGAAGTTCATTTTGACAAAAAAAAAAAAAAACCATGGACACGTATTTGTTATTGCAGGATAAAATAAATTTTCGCGAATATCTCGGAAACCTTTCCAAGTCAATAAAAACACCCACCCACGCAACAACAACACGACACGGCAGGAAAAAGCTATAGATGGGTGTAGTTGAGAAACATCCCCCATAGCGAGAAAAAGCAAAAAAATAACATAACACGAAAGCAAAAGCGTTTTTGAATAATTAAAACCATTTCTTTAGATTGCACTTGACGCCACCGCCAAACTCTTTTTACTCTCGCATACAGATCTATACACACACACACACACACACACACACACACAAAAAGAGTAAAATTTTTCTTTAGATGGGGCATGGATGTTGGAAATAGCGCTCGGGAGAAATATGCACGGAGACATTAAAAAACATCGTCATCACATTAATGTCTTGCTCCGGAGACAAATGGCCTACGACAAAAGGCGAGAAAGGAACGACGAAAAAGGCAATTTGCATTAAAAATTCCGAGACACCGAGGGGCAGGCGCGCACACACTCTCTTAAAGACTTTTTGAAGAATTCAGAGATAAAAAATAGAGGAATCACGCTTACATTCTACACACACAAGTACACTTTCTCGCACACCCGGGGCCCCCCCATTTACATAGAGAAAGAGAGGCAGGGGCCCCTTTCGAGTTAACAAAATTAGAAACAGCGAAGGTACAACAGAATAATCAGCACAATAAAGAGCTACAAAAATCCCGTTAAGATGGTTTTTAAAGGAGAGAAAGAGAGAGAGTCATATTTTAACTATTTTCCCTCGGAAAAACGTCGGGAATAAATGGCAAAACGGGACGTTTCAAGTCTAATTTACGGGCTAATGATACGTGAACGGACCTCCGGATGCATAAACATAGTCTGCGAGAGGAGGAAAAAAAAAAATGGGTGACTCTTCCGATTGTGTATTATGCAAACAAATGTATGGCGGTGACTGGGAAAAGGATCGTTTGAACCGTAATTCATGCCGTCGTCGTCGAAGAGAATCTGTTTTTCGGGACTTGTCGTAGAATTAAAGTGTGTCGAGAATATAAAAATTTTAAAAATGCCGGTGTTTAACTGGCATGTTTGACACACGGATTTCAATGTCAGAAGGATATCTTGATGGATTACACAAAATGATTCTGATGCTTCGTTGCAAAACTTTTAGCACGAATTGTGGTACTAATTATGAGCTGATAAAATCTATCAACGGTTTACGGAGACATTGCCCCCCCCCCCCGACATTTGGCCCTCAGAAATCTCGCCTGCTCTGACAGTAAGAACGACCAAGTGTCCCCATCAGTGATCGAGTGAACTGGACATTTCAACTATCCTGACCGCATGAGTGACCATATGGGTGGGTGAGAGACTGTATGAATGAGTATGAAAGAATAAGTAAGTGTGCGATTGACTGTATGAATTACCAAGTGATTGACCATGAGAGTGACCACGATTAATCGAGTGAGTATTTATATAGTGACTGAATACTCTGTCACTATATAAATCACTTGGTGATTGACTGAGATACTCAGTCACTAACTTGGTCGCTCATACGGTCAATCATTTGATCACTCATATGGTCACGCACTTGGTCACTCACGTGGCCATTCCCTCTCACATACTCGTACGGTCACTGAAGTACTCACGTGGCCATTCCCTCTCACATACTCGTACGGTCACTGAAGTACTCACGTGGCCATTCACTCTCACGTACTCGTACGGTCACTGACCTGGCCACGTGGTGCACAATCTCCGTCATAAGTCCAGACGTCCCCCCACACTGTGTGTCCTGAAGAGATGTAAACAATTTCTCCAAATGGATGTGGATCACGGTGGAGGTAGTCAAAGGATGACCGAAACAGGCGGTTAGAGGGAGGGAAATATGACCCCGCAAAGTCGTTCTACCCGGTCTGTGAAAGATGTTCCGGTAGAAAAGTATCAATACATACAACACGATATATCTATATACCGAGGCTGACCATATTTGCTTCAAGGGAAATCGGGATCCATACAAGACATCGCTAACTATTAATAAAATGTCAAATCGAAAGATTTTCTGGCTATTATGCCGAGGTGAACATAGGAAAGAAAAGTTTGCTGTCCCAACCGGGAATCGAACCCAAGACCACTTGCAAACAGGGCAAGCGCATTTATAGTTATACCACAAGACACAATCTTTCTTTAGCGTGACTTGCTGAGTAGACATATATTTCAGCCTCTTTCAACTTCAGCGTTAGTCCTCCAGGTGGAGGCAGAAGAGATCGGCAAAATATTCAGAATACCTCTTGATTTAATGTACCGTGGGCAGGGGGAAAAAACATTCATCTCAATCATCGAAATAAATTGTCAAAGGTAAGGTGAAATGCCAATTACAGCGAAAACAAATTTGTTACTGGTAAGTAAAGTTGCGAACTGTTGCTAAAATTGCTGAAAAATTGTGAAATACAGGGGACGCTGGAACTCGCAATGAATTAGAATTTGAACTTGCTTCGGTACAAACAGTTTCGATTTGCGAGTCAGTGCCAAAATTGAACCACTTCCGATCGGGAAAGGGCTGCCTCCTCGGACGAGTCAAATTCTATGCTGCATGTAATGAATAGTTGCTGTCGGATACGGGCGCAGACCTCAGAGAATAAGACTCTAAAACCATTGCTTGAAGAGTATGAGCCCCACAATTCAACGCTAATTCTGCAAGCCGTTTCAAACCGTTACTAATTCGTACTTACAGATAGAGTTACATCAATAATTAATTATTCATCGTCTTTAGTTGGAAGCATGGGGACCTTTGAGAACGGTGAAACTTCATGCCTAAATGTTGCGAAAAAAAAGAGCACGGCAAAGACATTCAAGTACTCTTCTCTGCCACTCCCTCCAATTCCAAACTTCATTCGAGCAAATCTGGATCAACTCTATAGGACTAAACTGCAGTCAGCAGTTAATTAATGTAACAACCTCCAACTATCTTTACTTTTTTCAAGGTAATCTTGCCGCTACTAAGAATTTGATCTTCCAGACGCACCCATACTCTGAGAACGCTTTGATATGTCATCTAAAAGATGTGAAGAGATGCGTGAATGGTCCGAATACATCATTATCAACGTTACGCCAAATACCCAAAACCGTTTTTGAGAAATTTGGTCACATTGATGCTACCAAATCTCAATTCTGTATCTTTCATAAATTTAACGCACGTTAATACTATTCTGGGGGGATAGGATTTTTGTAAAAATCCATACACGGTAAAAACTGCCTCCGGAAACAACCGACCGGTCATTCAATCATCCAGCCGAGGATAAGCGATATAACGCCTCCATCCCACGCAAGACAATGCCTTCAGATGGCATTAAAACCTGGAACACACCTTCAACACGGAGATAACGTCACCGAAGGAGAGTGGACGGAGAGAAGAAGAGACCGAAGCAGAATTACGATTGACTTGTTCCCAGCTATGCACAGGTGAAAGTCGCCTCAACGAAAATCTCTTTACGGCAAAGTTTCTCCCATTTAATTCCATTAAAAGCCTTACCACGTCTCAAGTAGTTAGAAGCAAGAAGAAATTCTTGGGCAGAGTAAAAAACAAAATAAGACTTCTGCTGGGGGAACCCAATAGATGCATCATAGTTTCAACTGGTATAAGTATTTTATCCATTCTACTAGCTGCACACAAAAGACCCCGAAGAAATGAAAGAATTTAATCTGACTCGAGAACTTATAAAGAGCATTTTTATTCTATCTCTAGGCAATGAGCAATTACACACCACATCGTGGATCACAATACAGGGTTTAAGGCAATTTCACCCATGGTACGTTTCGTCCTCGGTGCATTTCGCCTGCCATGACCTTGTGACCTTATCAGCATGAAATTCTTAAAATGATGTATAGATGGCGTTAGCTCCCTCCCTCCCATTACTTCTGCATTCTCCGACACGATTGTTTATACTAGTATGGGATGAGTACACAAGGGCTGGTGTAGTGGTAGAGTGTCTGCCAGCAATCATTAGTGTACCAGTCAGAATGAGTTCGATTTCAGATGTTTGTATCCAACCCCCCTTTTACCATTTGAAACGACCAAGCTTGACTACCATCCGTCTTTCACGGCAGAAAACTGGGGGGGAGGGAACTTTTTTTTCCCGCTCCCGCAGAGAAACAAGCATTTCTTCGACTATTCCACCAGCCGAAGGGTTGAATAACACGAAAATTCAATCATTTGCCACTTTCACTTCACAATATGAAAGACAGATGGTATCAACAGTAGAAAACGAAACAAGCACAACTATGACAAAATGAACACGTTGGGAAAAAACACACACGCTCTGTTCCTGCATGCACCAAAATTCGATAAAAAAATCCTCAAAATAAAAACTACATATTTCTTCCGGATATAACGCGACTTGACTGAGTAATAAGACAATCTCAAATCTCTTCCCGCAAACATTACACCGATTCACTAGCAGTAAATTAAAACGTATTTAGAATAGTTCCCGATAACCTTCATTAAAAACATTCATTCACACACACACACACATAGTTATCCCTCTCAAACAAAGTCTCAAACAAATGTATCCATCAAACAACACAATCCAGAACAAATCATTTTAAACCACCCAAAATAAGATACAGCACAATGTTTCATTTACGTGTCCGGGACAATACGCACTGTCCCGGAAAAATCTAATAAAAACGATAAACTGAGACAAGCGGTTTTTTCCCCTTCCCCCTCTCTCCATTCTCCTCATATCTCTCTGCACAGGAAAAGAATTTACAGAAAATATAGAATAAAAAATAATAAAAATGTGGAAATACCAGAGCATAGGATATATTATTACCACAAATAGAAACCGAAGCTCGTACAAACACACGTAGGACGACGACCCCGGGAACATAGAGATCTGTTTAGAGATTTACAGTCCAAATAATAAAATCTACCTCTCCACTCTTTTCTTTTTGAGAGAGAATATTACGGTAAAAATACGATAAATTGATTACTATGCATAATAACAGATTATAATCGCAAATCGTCTCGGTAAGTTTGTTAAAAAGTTTACACTTTTACCGGCGATTATGTACACGTCTCATACTCAAGCGTCGTTCGCAAAAATTTGATAAACACTAAGGAAAGTACCACCTTTATAAGTAATTACATATCAGTTATGCACAATATCTAGTGTAATTGGTGAATTCGACAAATATTAAAAAAAAATTCCCAAATAAATATATCGAGGTTCTATTCCAGAATTCGTCAAATATGAGTTTGTTATATTGAGGTCCGGTTGCATACGCACAAACACTTCCCGTTATAACGAATTTTCATTTAGAAAAATCCCTCGTTTAACGAACTTTTAAAAGTTTTTTTTCAGCGTACATAGTTTGTTGGGTGTTCATTATATCGGGATATGGACATAAAATTGATTGAATGAGGGAAATCATAATATCAGGGTACTCAAAAAATCACATTCCACAGGGGGCGCCCCACGATGCTCTAAAGACGGCCCTGGCAACAACCGGTTCTTATATGCATAATAACCCGAATTATCACATTTACCGTAACACATACATCAAACAACGGCAGCAGCCAATCATTTTAAACCACTCAGAATAAATCGTAAATAACTCACATCAAAACAAAATTTTATTCCCCCAATACAACAACCCAACTAATACACACCCGTATCGAACAAGACAGAGAGAAAAAAAAGGGGGAATAAACATACTCAAAGAAAACAAACGATATAGCACAATGTTTCATTTACGTGTCCGGGACAATACGCACTGTCCCGGAAAAATCTAATAAAAACGATAAACTGAGACAAGCGGTTTTTTTTCCCCTCTCCTCTCTCTCTCTGCACAGGAAAAGCATTTACAGAAAATAGAGAATAAAAATGTGGAAATACCAGAGCATAGGATATATTATTACGACAAATAAAAACCGGAGCTCGCACAAACACACGTACGACGACGACGACGATCCCGGGAACATAAAGAGAGATCTGTTTAGATTTACAGTCCAAATAATATCGTATAATCTACCTCTCCACTCCTTTTTTTTTTTTGGGAGCGGGAACACCATTCCACTGCATAAAAATTTTCCCCGGATTAAAAAAAGAAAAAAACCGGAAAATATACCAAAAAACATACACTCGCTAGACAAATAAACCTCCAGAAAACTAAGTTATCGAGGACAGGAAACAACAGGGGGAAAAAAAAAATTTCCAGGATTTTTTTCATTATTTTATTTTCAATTCCGGGACGTGAAACGAGCGTCGAATGATTCAACGACGTGGAATATATAAAAACGAGATTGAAAGAAAAAAAAATGGCGGATTTATATAAAAGTTTTAAGACCCCTTTTCTCTGGGAATAATACAGGAAAAAAAAAAAAAAGATTAACCGGAATCGAAAATCCCTAGAAATATATGAATTTTTCTTTCATTTGAATTTATTTTCCTGGAATTTTTGATGTTCAGCTGTGAGCTGATTTGCATGTGTTTTTATTTTTGTATTTTTGATAGATTATTTCTTACTATGGACGATTATATACCGTCGTTGGAAAAATTGTGTGGAAAAAAGAGCGACAAATTTTTCCCGGACGTGAAGTGCAAAATTTAAGACCTACCGCAATTTTTATTTCCCGTCATTAAATGCTGGAAACGTTCGTTTTCGACGTTTAGATAGGATTAGAATCGTAAAGACAAGAGCTGGAACAAGATTTATTCGTCTAAGATGATTTAAAAGAAACTATTGCTCCCGGAAATGTGAGAATATTTCGCCAGCGTAAGAAATGGATAGATAAGTGCTCCTAAAAATAGAATCAAACTCGGTTATAACGATCTTGGTTGTCACGACAACTCGACTATAACGTCAATGATTGTCGTTTCCGGCTGATTTTCTTAATGTTAACGAGTCTTGCTTTTATAACGTTGATGCGAACGCAGTAACCTCGAATATATAGCGATACTTTTGATACCATTTTTTTTTTATAGCGTTTTCTCTAAGAAATTGCTAGAACTTCAGTTCATCACACTGAGAGAATGTTCGTTTCTTGCTCCACTAATACTTAACAATTTAAAACAAAACATTTATTAGGTATTTTGACATTCCCGTATTTCTAAAAATTGTGCATAAACGTTTTTTTAAAGATATTTTTGGCAATATTTGGTAACATTTTTCATCCGATATTTGGCACTGTCCCGTGGAATACATACAAACGAGATTGAAAAATGGTGTATTTATATAGAAGTTTTAAGGCCGTTCTGAAAATAATAATAAAAACAAGATTATAACCAGAATCGAAAATTCCTAGAAACATATGAATTTTCATTCGAATTTCTTTCCTGGAATTATGATGTTCAGCTGAGAGCTGATTTGCATGTGTTTTTATTTATTTATTTTTTGATGCATTATTTCTTATTATCTGCGATTATATACCGTCGTTGGAAATTCATGCTTAAAGTGCGAGAAATTTTCCCACAAGTTTCTTGAATCCAGTGAATTTTTTAAGACGGAAAGTGCAAAATCGAAGAATTACGCGATTCCCCCCTCCCCTCATTAAATGTTGAAAAACCTTAGTTTTTCGATGTTTAGATAGGATTAGAATCGTAAGATAAAAACTGGAATAAGATTTATTCGTCTAAAGAAGTTTTAAAATGAGATTTAAGAGAAAAAAAAATTACTCGCGGAAGTGTGAAAATATTTAGCACAATATTCATTTCTTAGATAAGTGCTCTTAAAAATGCAGACAAACTCGGTTATGATAATTCATAATTCGCGGTAATCATTTTTATTGTAAAAATTGTACAGAAAAACTATATAACTATATTGTACCAATAGACTTTTTCTCTCAAATTTTTCTTTCTTCAGGCTCTACAGTGAAACCCCCATAGATATTTTATAGTAGCACCCCCCCCCCTCCGGTTTAGCACCAAAATTTTTCAGTGAACAAGTTTTCCATGTATACAGGGATTACACGGGTTAATTTGTGATTCGATATAACGCCAAACTCGTTATAGCGCCAGAAATCTGCGAGACAAATGGTGGCGTTACATTGGGGTTCAACTGTATATAGCCATGTATGACGCGCTGGCGATGAATGGTTTTGGACCCTACCGGACTATCAGCACTTAGTACTTTGACTAGGGATCTCTGGCCAAAACCCGAATCATTTCTGAAAACCACACTTTGGCCAAAACTCGGACTTTGACACTTCAGGCCTTGGCAGTAACATATACGTATACTACTAAGTACTGTGCGTCTTTCCATTAATATCTGCGGATATTACCGCCATATTGGTATTTAAAACCTACAGTTCATGGAGTTGTATGATTTTTAAACATTGATATTGTATTTGAATGTCCAACATTGAGTTTGGAAGCAGTTTTTTTTTGGAATGAATCGGAATGAAAACCCTCAGGTAAATACGTGTACGCATTATTACTATTAATTTCAAATAGCCATAATAATTCAACTAAAATCCTCACTCTGAATTGATATACGATGCTATACACGAACACTCGGCCAACGGAATGAGATTTTAAATTAGTAAATTCAGAAGCCACGAGTAGAGATTCTGATGGAAAAAAAGAAAAATTCGAGTATATGTATAACATTGGGGAAAAAAACAAACAAACTACTAGACGTACAATAAAGCACGTAAATACGTAATTCCAAATACTTTTCAGCAAAAAAGAAATAGAGGAAGCGGTTTTTAATTTATTTACACACAACATAGACTCTAACCCTATCCTCTTCGCAGTACACGTTCTCTACTAAGCAGCAGCGACAGAAAAGCACGACATTCAAGATGGAAGAAAATTAGTTTTATGCAAATTACGAGACTCAAAGCGAGGTTTTTTTGGTATTCTTTAGAAATATGAAAAAAAAAAAAAAAAAACAACTAAAAATCGTCGCCAGGAATGAAATAAATAGCGAAAGTGAATAAATGGCGAGAAAGTCTCTTACATCGGATTACTTTTTTTTCTTCTGGTAGAAGAAACACCTTAATTTTTTTTACCTTTCGGATAGAAACATGATAAATCCAGGTAACAGGAAACTAAGTTTCTGTTTAAAGCTTCCGAATGGCAAGAGACGTTGTTAGTAGAAGCATTGTTTGGAAGGCCATTGTTACATGCAATGTTATATTAGAATTAACATCGCATACCGTCTATTCCCCTTGTCGGTTAGAGTGCACAATTCTCATTTGGAAAAAAAAAAGAACAAAACAAAACCATAGCTGGAGAATGAGAATTCGGGACGTTTTTTCGCGCGGATCCAGATAAAGGGGTTTTTTAAAACATTTTAGGGAATTTTTTCATTAGTAAAAGGGAAATTTTAGGGACATTTTCCCGTTGCAAAAACCGTGACACCGTTGCAAGTCATCGCCAATCATGGCCAACCAGTACGTTAAAAGTCCTTGTGTTAAATTACCTCTCAAAAATCAAATCCCGCAAACCAAAAAAAAAGTCCGTCGGGAACGAAACGGGACATATGCATAAAGCGGATACACACGATTGTGCCAATTTTGGATTTCGAAAAGCCGGATTGGCGCTTGCTGATTGGGCGAATTTTGCGTTTTCTCCCCAAATAAATAGAATATTTTTTGTGATTTGACGAAATGGCAACACTTTACACAAAGCTTATGAAGCAGTTTTTTTTGGGTAAATTTTTGGGGAATAGATTTTCTCTTAAATGTAGAGATTTTTTTACAATTACGGGCAAAATTCAGGGGATACAAGAATTTTTCGGGAGTCCGAGAGATAGAGTAGAAATCCAGGAGTCTTGGCAGCCTGTCAGCTATGCAAAACTCTTCACATTGTTGGCTAGACCACAAATACCAATTTTCATTAAAAAAACTTCTACATTATTGGTTGGAAATATGCAAATCAGAGTCCTTTCATAAAATGCTGGGTGTACGATTAACAGCTCTTTTCGGAATTTTCCCATCACTGGCGCTTCCGTAAAGCTTTCATTGTGACGTCAAGTCAGGTTTTCATAAAGCACTGCTGGTGAAGTTCTATCACCTCAGCCAAGAACCCGCTGATGAAGCTTTACGAGCGGACGCAGAAGAAATTGAAGAGAAGATCTGATCAATCATTCCAGCTGGACTAGTTTCTCTGGCCCTCCATCACAAAAATTTGAAATTTTTCGCAATAACTTTTTCGCAAACGGCATTCAAAAATATTCCAATTCCTTCAAGCCCTTTTAATGAATTTTTAAAGTATTGATGAATTTACAGGACACCCTGTATTACAGCATAAGCATAATGTACAGAAAAAAAAAAATTCAGACAAGGTAATTTGAAATTCCATACGAAAAAAGAACCCAAGAACTTCCCTGCATGGAAACGTGGTCATAGCTAACACATTATGTCGATAACCATTCAGCAGAAAACCCAGTTGAAAAAAACCTGAATAACTCATTTTGGATTACTCTCACCACCAATAAGAAATGCGCATAAAAGGGGTAGTTGGTTCAAAAGACACAAAATAAAAACGATATCTTTCCAAGAATATACATACAAGCATACTTTTCGGTTCGTAACCCTTCGCGGTCAACGAATTCGACGTTACTTCCAGAGAAAAATGAATGAGAGGAAGGAAGGTATCAGTAAGAGAGAGAGAGGCCATGAGAATGGAAATCAATGACCGCCAAGGCATCAGCGAACTTGAAAGCGGAGGGAGGAAAAATAAAATTTGGATCGGCTCCAGTTCCAATTTTTATTTTTTTCGGTTCTTTTCTCTCTCACTCGAAGTTCCAGTGCCCGAGTTCCTTCCTCTCACGAAAGTCATTTCTGATCCATATTTTGGTTCCGGAAACTGTTCCCGTCTTCTCATACTTATTCCCATCCCTGCCTACTCACGTATAGTAAATATAATTCTTCTCATATTTAGATGTATCTCTGTAACTCCGACCACAACCAGCTTTGAAGATGCATGTGTATATATATATACGCGCACACGTAGAAAGGGAATGCTGATGTGTAGGCAGTGGCGTACGTAGCATTAAAGACTAAGAGGAGAAGAAAAAAAAATTTCTAAACTGGACAGTGTCCAACAACGTACCGATGAGTTGCATATGAATTCAGTTTTTCTTGGCTGAGTCATTCAAATTCGCTTCCGGAACGGGCATTAATCTATTTTTCTGGGCATTTCGATATTCAAGAAAAATACACTAGCAAGAATTGTATGTATGTATGCATGCATGCATAAAAGACGCCAACATGTGATCGATTCGTGACTCGATTACCGATTGTAGGTACTTTCAAGTCCGTATAACGGCAGGGTTGGTCTAATTTTGTCCAATCACGAAAAAACCTTGAAAAAAAAAAAAAAACCCACCAAAAATTTACACCTTGAAACTGCACTTACTCACAAACAGTATGTTTTCCAATGATGTTATCGTATTGTCAAACTGTAGAGAAATACATTCATAAATCTATGCATCCAATTCATAATACAGTGGTATAAGAGAAACACATGAAAAAAAACCCACCTAACATTACACCTTAAAACTGCACTTACTTGCGAACAGGACGCTTTCTAATGGCGTTATTGTATTGTCATACACTATCTTAGGAGAAATACATTAATATATGTATGTATTTAATGCAATTTAGATTATAGGGGTTAGAGGAAAAAACATTTTATAATCGCATTGTCATAATAAGAGACACCTCCCCCAAGAATTTTTCTGTAATGAGCCACCACTGATATAATTACATGAACAAATGCCTATAGGTCTATTATATTTATGTAGGCTACACAGCACTTGTAACTTGCTTTCCTCATGCTCCAGTAACAAAAACCCTGAAAAAAACCCTGGTTTTTGTCAACCCTGTAGAACGGTCTTTCATAGATCTGTGTAGGTGACTATTTTAAGGCCACCAGGAAAACTTAAAAAAAAAACAAAAAAAACCCCTCCTCATGTTAGCTGTAGAACTGGGGTGTCTATTTTTGTGGATTGCACTGGAAACAGGAAATACTGTGTTACGGGCTACAATATGAAAACTTATAAACGACAGTTGATGGGGCTATTTCAAAGCCAAACTGGTCATTTTCAGTCGATAAAAAATTATACCGCTTATTGGATAAAAAGCTCTTTTCGGTAATACATAGGGTATCCCATAAATTCGTAAATATTTTAAAGATTAATACATATAGAAGAAATTGGTTCATTTCAAATGTAGTTTGTAAAAAAGTTATTCTCACGAAGGATGATTTTTATTGCCACAGGAAAAAAAAAAATGTCGATAGAGGGCGATGCGCGCGCACAAAAATTAATTATAGAATTCTGAACAAGAGCCTCTCTTCAATTTCTTCTGTTCAAAATTCAGAAATGAGGTATTAATCGTACGTTCTGCAATTTATAGGACTCTGATTTGCATATATCCAGCGATTGCTTTCATGCAGCACCCTCTATCGACTAAAATTTGAACCATTTTTTTTCAGGGGGGGGGGGGGACCTTCCTGAGAAAAACAAATTTGCATTTTAACTACACAATACATTTTACCAATTCTTTAAATTTTTATGAATTTCTTTCAAACTGTATGCGAATTTATGGGACACCCTGTATAAATGCGCGAAATACACACGAACACACGTAACATTAGTGAAATATTTATGTTGGTTTGAAATCGCGAAGGCAGCCTTGTTAGCTGTTACGGGAAAAACTGCGTGTCTGTCAGGTGACGCCTCAGTAAGAACACGCAGATGTGAATCATTCAAGAGAAATATGGTAAGAAAAAGTAACTATTTTTTTAGAATACAGAACTAACCGAAGAAAGGCTGACGGCCTTTGCCTAGAACAGTGTTTACCAAAGTGGGCAACGGAATGGTACAGGACGGTGATAGAAGTTACGGGTATAACATAGGATCCTATGGGGTCGCTTCAGTTGGGGGAGAGAAAAAAATTTCTGAAGAAGGGGGTGATGGAACAAAAAGTTTGGGAAACTATGGCCTAGAAGTACTACTTAACAACACATGCACTTCGGATACATTTCTCTACGGAATTTCTAACGAATCAGCACATGCCGGAATGTGTGGCCCTAACGTATTTATGTGTTTCTCGTGTTTTGGTGGTGCTGCCACCTGTCTTCAATATTTTGTAAACGGCCGATGCCTTAAAATCGATTTAATAAGTACAAACAGTCACGCTTCGGGATGAGGAGAAGAGGGAGCAGAAAAATATGGTCCAATGCGCATGGTCGTAACTAGGAACCATAAGGATAGGCGAAAATTATTTTACCGCCTTTACCACTGCGAAATTCGACGACTTTATAACTGTTTTTGTTCCAACATAAATATTACCAGACGCGGCAGTTTCTTCAACCTCTCTGCACCCCTCTAGTTCCACCCCAGCAAAGCTGCCCTGGGTAAAAAAAAAGGTCAAGAAACACTGGGCTGGAGGACAGTGTTTCTCGTAACTGGGCCTTAAGTCCATTGGTGGCAAGAACGATACCCACTCGTCTGCTGTCCGACACATGCGTCAAAGCGGGCCGGACACACTCTGATCGCCACTCAATAGCGTTGCCAACGGAATTCTCGAAACTCACTGGAATGCTTCGCGGAAAAACCTAATGGATCTGGTCGAAAACAACACACCGCAGAGGAAACAAACTCCGAGACTAATTTCACCAACTAAACACGTATGAAACCCGCTCTTCTCTCTCACACACACGCTCGCTTCTCCCACAAAAGTTTGGCTCATCGAAAAATTCTCGGCCAAACTAGCACAAGGGGTAAATATAATGGAGGAAAGCAAACTATTTTATACAAGGCAGATTCCAAGCGGAGAGAGATTGTTTGTATAACCGGAGAGGAAAAGTTCGTTCCCTAACACGCGTTCATATAAACGATTAGTAACACGGGCGAATCATTTCCTACAGAGAGAGAATATCCACGGAAAACGTTCATCCATTTTCTTAGTTTCTCTCTCTCCCCCCTCGAGCCGTCAAAACCATTAAAACGCGGCAAAAGTATTCGGATGCAGTTGGAACACGGAAAGAAACAAACATATATACCAGCAAAGCATACCTACAACTAATATGCGAGATAGTTCAACACAAACCGCGGAAAACTTTTCCTCCCCGCGGGCGCCGGATTTGTTATTATAATGATAATAATAGTATTAATTGTTAGAGCTTGCAGCCCGAGCTCTATTCCACACACACACATACACACACGCGCGCGCGAGCGAGGAGCTCTTAAACGTTTACGTGAAGGAAATATTTTAAAATACGTTCGGCGAGCCACATAATTGTGGAAAAGATCCATCTCACGAGCCATGAAAAGGTTCCGTACGCCCATTACCTCCTTGGAAATATCATTCGGAAAGTATGCGTACGAACTCGCTAAAGACGCTTCAAAACCCATTTGAAAATTTAAATTAGGTAACGAAAACTGCGAGATTAATTGGATGGGGTGAAACATGGCGAAATAGTCACAGCGGTCACTGTACAACAAAGTTCCTTTACGCCGGGAGTGGGGGGGGGGGGGGAGTAGGTTTCGTCGCGTGGCCCTCCAATCCGTTTTATGAAATAGGCGAAAACTATTGAAAGAGGATAAAATAAATGAGGAAAAAAAAAATTACGAAGCCCGTGAATTCTACTACCGTACCACTTTGTGTGCATCATTGATACATTATGATACGTTGATTACACATTTTTGATGAGTTGTGCATCATTTGATACATTACAATGGCCTCCACAAGTGTTGGTGCCAACAGGGCTTCAGCCCGATGGGGGAGGGGCGGCCTAGGACGATTCTTATCACTTTTCGTTTTTTCCCCCACTATAAATTCCCTACAGATGGGCCCCGTGAAAATTCTGACATAAGGATCCGCGAAGATCCCAAACTCGTAATCATGCTGTTGCATGTGGCGGTGCCGTAGTCCAGGACCGTCTTACCAAGTTTGGGGGGGGGGGGGGAATGGCGTATTTTAGAGCATCCACGACCGCTCCAAAATGTATCTGAAGAGGAAAAAGTGTGCTATACCAAAAAAGAAAAAGTTATATACCAAAGACGACGAATATTAAGAAATTTTCAAATATAGTTTTCTTACAGCTAATATATAATACAGAAGCTCTTACACGGGAGCTAAACCACAGATGTCTCTTATCAAACCGAATTCTTTCAACAAAACATCACATGGCTCTCCAACTGGAAAATATCCCACGTAAATTTTACCTAAGGATATTTTCCAATTCTAAAAAAAAAGAAGCATCCCCTTAAAAATCAACCGAAACCCTTAAATTTCGAGGGCTATCGAAACGGAATCCAAGACATGATCCTCACGAAAGGACAATATAAAAAAGATGGGTATTTTTTTTTTCTTTACATACATATAGACCAGTAAAAACAGAGAAATAAAACACAGAATTTTACTCGAAATAGAAGAGAAGATATACATACTGAAATGAATGGAAGCACAGAATTAAGAAAGTAGAAGAACGTTAAGGATTTTCCTCAATTCCCAACCTAGCACAATTCAATGCCGACTGATTCTTAGATAAAAATAAATGTTTCTAAATTCGAGATATCTAGGTGAATATTGCACCTAGAAATGTGGAATTTTTTTTTTGTTGTTGGCCTCAGGAGAGACAGGGCAACAAATTTTTAATTGGGTTTTTCGAGGATGGAATTTGTACAAAAATTTAATTATTTTATTTTTTAATTATACAACCCCTTGCAACATGACTGACGTATCTGAGTTCTACATGTTATTTGGATACTTTTCTAATTGGAAGTATGCCTCCAGGATCAACGGTCCACCAGTGCGTGCTGTTACCTATGTACCTTGATTATGCTTACGTGAACTCGGAAACAAAAATCATCTTGTCCTTGCTGGGACTCGAACCCAAGCCTTCTTATGCCACAGTGCGTGAAATAAAGAAGGCAGGTTCGTCTCCAATGGTGCAAATAGCAACATGCTTGCCTGATATGCAAGAGAACTTGGGTTCGAGTCCCGACGGGGATAAGATGACTTTCCTTTTTGAGTTCACCGCATTCATCCATTCAAACCGAGCACAACTCCGATCTATCACCATAGGCAATTTACTACCGACTGACTTGTGCCGGAAGTATGAGTGTGGGCCCCCTCAAATCCACCGGGCCACGAAAGCGATTGTATACAAAGTGTACATTACACAAAATACACTCAACTGCCTGACATTTGCCCAGTTGCCGCCTAGCCCTCAAAGTCCAGCCGCCTCGCGAGCAGTTGCCCAAATGGCACGGTTTTAAGGGAGCTGCCTCGCGACTGTTGCCTATGCGGAACAGCTTTTGTCCTTATTTTATTAGAGTCCGATTCTTGACTTCCTCCTCCTTCGCCGCTTCCTCATTGGAAGTCGAGTCCGAGCCGAGTTCAACTCAGCATATAATGCCCAGAAAAATATCTTTCTTTGGAACTGAATTCTTTCAACAAAACAAATATTCAAAGCCAGAAAAAGCATCACATGGCTCTCCAACTGGAAAATATCCCATGCAAACTCTTTACCTAAGGACATTTCACAATTCAAAAAAAAAAAAAAAAAAAGCATCCTTAAAAATCAACCGAAACCATTGAATTTCGAGGGCCATCGAAACGGAATCCAAAACATGATCCTCACGCAACGACAATCTAAACAAATATGACTATTTTTTTTCCTTTACGCACACATATGAACTAGCTTAAACAGAGAGGAAATAAAACATAGAAGAATTTCACTCGAAATAAAAAAAAAAAAAAAAAAGAGAACAGATACACGCTAAAGGAAATGAATGGAAGCAGAATCAAGAAAGTAGAAGAATGTCGAGGATTTTCCTCAAATCCGAACCGAGCATAATTAAATTCAATTCCGACTGATTCTTAGATAAAAATAAATTGAATCTATCTCCTCGTGAAAGTGAAGACACTTTTTTATTTTTCCGTCCATACGCGACGTACGTATTCTAAAAATATTCCCAGCGCTATTCGATTACTGGCCTGGAATAAAGAGAAGTTCTCTTTCTCCACCAGAAGAGAGAGAGAGAGAAAGCAAAAAAATACAGTAAGATAGATCCAGAACCACACGAGAGGAGAGAGAGAGTTCTTCTCTCGATATTCTAAGAATTGCATTCGAGATTCGATTCCTATTTTCGCCACGTCTGGGATATAACAAAATAAAAGGACAGTGGAGTAAAAGTCCTTGGCAAGAGTAAAAAGAAGCAAGTCGACGGATATTAATCGTGGAACCTTGAAGCGAAATGATGGTAGTGGATGTTTCTTAGATGCGTCATTGTTATGTAGAAATGACGAGAGGGGGGGGGGGTATCACGGGAGTAGTCGTTAAATCTGGGCATCTTGAGACAGGAAAGCCGGAGATTAATTTGAATCGCGAACTACGCAACTGATCTTATATATATGAAAAGTACATAGAATTACATCGTTGTGAAGATCAAGTATAATCAGATTTTCTTAAGAGTACGTAATAAACCTTACTTAAAAATTAAAATCTGGAATACAATTAATTATTCCAAGAAACGAACGAGTTTTGATGAGAAATTTTGAACAGTCCGAACCCACTCTTTCTAGATGGAAACTAGTATATTACCCTGATTATTTTCGGACTATTGAACTGTTTTTTACAAATATAGTCAGCCTCGCTTAATCGGAAATCAACGATTCCATCCAACGACTCT
This sequence comes from Pholcus phalangioides, assembly GCF_987345545.1. Taxonomy (NCBI): domain Eukaryota; kingdom Metazoa; phylum Arthropoda; class Arachnida; order Araneae; family Pholcidae; genus Pholcus; species Pholcus phalangioides. The sequence goes on from NW_028301605.1 coordinate 12,915,448, forward strand.
GAATAAGAAGGATGTCCGATTTCGCGGGTAACAATTCAATTGTCATTTCACAATGTTAGTACTGTATACATCGTTTTGAAAACTCATGAAGGATCAATATTGACAAAAGCTTTCTCGAATGAATCAGACATCAAAAATGAAATAAAAATTATATTTAATTACGACGCCTAAGATCTTTACCTTTCATTGGGAAAGTTAGCGCCCTCTATTGGCTTAACAGAGTCCGTATGAAGATATGTACGTATTAACAGTTGACGTGTTAAGCATCTATGAGGCCAGGATTAATACAATCAAAGTTTGATAAAATCCCTTTTACAGACCATGAAAAACTCCAGCCAATAAAGCTCATAGGTTACATTCGACCAAATGCAACCCATAATCTTACTGGTTAAATATTTCAAATTTTATCAAAGAACTTTTAGAAAACTTTTATAATGTAATCCCGGCCTGAGAACAATTTTGCTTCTGGAGCATTTTATCCGTATAAGTGAGGTACCTGTTAATCGGTCAGACGATTAAGCGGGGCCGACTGTAGTCGTGATTTGCTCTGACAAATTCTCAATTTCCACAGGCTACAATTTGAGTTTCAATTTGAGACATAGATGCATAGGGTGTCCCATAAATTCGCAAACAGTTTAAAAATTCATAGAAATTGAAAGAATTGGAAAATTCTGTTTGCGAAAAAGTTATTCCCAGGAAAGGTGATTTTTGCGTACATGAAAAAAAAAATCAACAAGTATTTGTCGATAGAGGGCGCCGCACGAAGTTAAATCAGGACCTGAACCTTTTTTCAACCTTTCTTTGTCCGAAACTGTTCATTAAGCTTCAAGCAGCGATAAATTACCTCATTAACACAGTAATCTACCAATTTCAACAATAAAAATCTTATGTAAGCGCCAGTAACAGGAAAATTGAGAAAAATGAGCTGTTAATCGTGCATCCTTCATTTTAATAGGACACTGATTTGCATGTTTAAGGAGATTTGCTTTCGTACAGCGCCACCTATCGACAAAATTTCCCCCGTGAAATAACTTTTTTTCCAATTAACTTTTTTGTTTCGTTCCTAAAAAATTGGTCTGGCACCTAAATTTTAGGGTGGACTTTGAAGAAAATTTCCAAATTTGAAAACTACCATTAATTTCTATGGACCAGAAAAATAATTGAACTTTTTTTTTTCTCGTGATCATCAAATTGATTATTTATCGATTGATTGTAGCTTATCGGTTGTTATATCAATGAACACACGTGTGAAAAATTGAGAGAATTAGCACACTATGTCGAATTTCTGAAAAACTAATGAGCAGATTTTAATGAAATTTAGTGCGAATACAGTTATAACAGAGAAAGAGATGCACCATACAAAAGTCATGGTACGCACGCATAATTGTCAGTAAAGCTCATCATTGCAGGAATGTCCAAAATCCACGTTGCGAGATCGAACCGAAAGAGTAATATGGGGTATGGTCCTCTCTCAGTCAGACAGGTCGCACAGCGCCACGGCCTACTGGATGCGAGGCAGTTGAGTAGTCCCTGAGGCAGTCGGTCCCACTCCAAGCAACAATGCAGTTTTCAGCTCTGGGATGGTTCTCGGAGGTGGGTGGCGAGATGCAATTGCCCTCCCAAAAGCATCTTCAGATATGTTCTGTAATCTATAGCAGCGGTTTTCAACATTTTTTGACTCGCGGAGCCCTTTTAAGTAAAAAATTCTATGGCGGAGCCCCGTAGGCAAATTTTTTAATTATTCATCAAAGTTACTGATTTATTTTTACTATATAAAAATATTTATAATTATTTTTTAAATTTTACTGGTTTTTTTTATATTTACCTCGAGCGGCCGCGGAGCCACTGGAGAGTGGACAAAGGAGCCTCCGCGGTGCACCGGTTGAGATCTGCTGATCTATAGCATAGTTTCCCAAACTTTCTGTTCCATCACCTCCTCCTTCAGAATTTTTTTTCGGGTTTTTAGGTGAGGAGATCTGGCTGGTCGATCCATACGCCGAATATTCTCACTATCCAGATAATCGTTGACAAGGTCAGCCCGATGTGGACGAGCGTTGTTGTCCATGAACGGGAACCGAGGGCCAACTGCGCCCCTGAAAAGCCAAACCATAGGGCTCTAAGATCTCTCTATACCTCCTAGCAGTCAGGGACCCCCCGTCCAACCAGCACCACCTAGAGATAGACGGCCTCCACACGCTGCTTGTGACGTCAGTAAGTAGTTCATGTTCCCTCAGAATATTCATAGGAAAAAAATTCCTGCTCGTGCCAGTATCATCGTTGTGCGGAAAAGAAATGATCGGGCTCAGAATCGGCGATTTCTATGCCTCACTTCCAATCACTATGCAGTATTTGTGAGCCAATCAGGAAGATTCTACGCCAAAATAAGAAGAAACAAAATAGGATGCTGTGTTTCAAAATGTGGCAAACTTGCCAGGTAGTCTGAATGAAGTTTATGGCAACCCATGCGGAGGCCTTCTATCTCTAGTAGGTGCTGATCCAACACGATGCCTTAAACAGACACAATCTGCGAATTCTCTTAATTTTGCACACGAGTGTATTAAACTTCCTAGATAGAATTTTTTCTTTTTTTTATTTGGCTTTGCATGACTCAAAAAGTCCACAGATAGAAGTCACCTGATTGAGAGCCGAAAAGAAATTTAAATACATATTCCAAGCAGGTGATCATCTCTTATCAATCACGAGCGCTGGAATCAGTTTTCAACGAAGAAACGACCACGACGAATTCACTCACTCTGGTAATACTTGCAACAGAGAATTGGAACACTCATTTGACGTAAATGGAGCGACGACAACAAGAAAACAAAAAATCACTGACAATCGATTTTCTATCTTTCCAGAGGTGGATAGATAAAGGGCCATTACTTAATCACTCATAAATTCTGTCTCTTCCCCGCATCTTTCTCTCTCTCTCTGCTTTCGTTTGAATCATCAACTTAATATGATATATAAAAAAAGTTCTTCCCACAAAAATCTACATGATGAGACAGACCAAAAAAAAAATGCACGAAACAGGCGAAAAGATTAAGATTAAAATGGGACAAAAAATCGATGGAAAAAAGAGTAAAAGTGGGTGGAATTGAACAATTAGGAATCTGTACTTCAAATTAGTACTCGAATCGTTACGACGATGCTGATGCCACCCGTTAAAAAGAAACAGGAACGTTAAACCTAGAAAAAAGCCGAAAAAACATCACTTAGGACTTCTTTTCTTGTGGAAAAACTTGCTTGGACTTTAAGAAACTGCACAAAATAACACAAAAATTTTGCTTTCGTTACAGTGGAATTTCAAAAATTGTTCTAGCATTTTTCTAATTTGAAATCTGTTTCAATGGACTAGACAGGAAAATAATTGAATCTTTTTTTTCCCCTCAAGATAACCAAATCGATTATTTATAACTTATATATAGATCATACTCATACATCAAACTCCCAAAATCAGAAAAAATAAAATTAATATAAATTTTTATTACTCGTCTTTTCATGACTCAAGAAGACCATAGGTAGAAGCCATTTTGATGGGGAACCGGAAAGAAAATCCAAATAAATATTCCAGCAATGATCATCTCTTATCAATCAAAGAGTGCTGAAATCAGTTTCGATGAAGGGAAGACCACGGGAAAGAATTATTTTCTTCGTATTTCTTGCCATAGAGAATTGAGACTCGAATTTGACGTAAATGGAGCGATGACAACGAGGAAAAAAAGAAAAAAAAAATCACTGACAAGCGATTTTCCTCTCTCCAGAGGTATTTGGTAGATAGAGAGAGAGAGCCATTACTTAATCACTGATAGAGATTTCTGTCTCTCCCACAGCTCTCCCTCTACTCTCGTTTGCATCATCAACTCAATATGGTACAAAAAAAAAAAGAAGTCGTTCCCACAGTGCTGGAAATTTACATGATGAGAAAGACAGAATAAAAAAAAAAAATTACAGGAAACGGGCAAAATGATTAAGATTAAAATGAAAAAAAAAAATCGATAGAAAAAGAGTAAAAGAAGTGGGTGGAATCGAACGATTCGGAATCTGTCCTTCAAATTAGTACTCGAATCGTTACGACGATGCTGATGCCACCCGTTAAAAAAAGAAATTGAAACAAATTTTACCGATCCCGAAGAAATTGAGGATAGTTGTTAGAGAAGACTCTAACCACCAACACGCAGCCATCACTTCTACCTGATAGTAGTAGATACCAAAAAAAAACCCCAAATACTCTCAACACGGAATGACAATTTTTTTCTCCCATCTCTCTCTACTTTTTTTTTAAATTTCGTTCGGGCGGTTTCTTCAAGATAATGAATTAAATTTAATTAATCTGTTTTTGATTATTCTCTCCATTCTCTCTTATTTTTTTTTCTTCATCTCTCTCTCGACGAAAACGATACAAAGAGAACTCTCTCGAACAAAAAAAACAAGATATACCGAACACGTGGAGAAGTTGGAGACTGGGAGCTAGCTAGCTAGATACAAGGGAGGTTAATTTCCGATAAAGACGACTTCAAAGAACGAAAAAAAAAAATTACAAGTCGTTGAGCGAGGGGGCCCCAGCTTTTTGAATAAAGAAATGATTAAAAATGTATTGATTAAAGAAAATCTATCACACCGTAATGGCGCCTAAACGACGGTCCCATACAGTAGGAAGAGACGTGAGAGTGAAGCAGGCCAGACCCTTCTCTCTATCCTAAATTGCTTTGCCGTGGTCGCTAATTTATTTCCAAGACAGGAAAAGGATTCATTTAGTTAATTGGGCTACTAATAGACAATGCATGTTATTCAGTTTCCACCAAGACTAGAGATATCCCCCCCCCCCACCTACCATCCACGCAAAACGGCTGGGACTTTGCTCGGAAGACAGCTTATTTTCACGGGGTAGAGAGAGATAGAGCCTTCATTTTCAATTACGTGCCTCGATAGAGAGGAATTGGTTACTCCTGTCACAATTTAGATACTGTTCCTCCTCCTCTCAACCCAGAGATCCTAGATTCCTATACAAGTAACGCGTACGTATAGGAATATTTTGGGGGAGAGAGAGAGAGGAATTATCATTGAGTGGTAACAAAGGTCGATAGTCAAATTAGTCGACTCAAAATACATCCATGCCTGGAAAGAACGAGACGAGACTCGGATACAAAATTAAACTGTATCTCGATCTATGTATGAATTTACGGCAGCTTTTCGAAAACATAAAAAGGACGCGTCATAGCTAATAGCGAACCTTGTTGTTGCCAATGAAATTCGTTCGTAACAAGATTATGGAGAAGAGAAGCCTCGACACACACACACACAAAAATGTTCTCCGGTGTCTGCGCCAGATTCGGGATTCTTCTCGGGACAAATTATCCCCGAGAAAATTTTAATAAAAAAAATATATATCATGTACTTTAACTCACAGCGTCGGTAAGTGAAAGTTTAGATCGCAATTTACGAGACGTTAAATTGACGATTCAACACACTGCTCATGTAACACGAATTAAGCGATAGTAAATGATGGCTTATGTTATGAATTTACATTTTTATTTCGTTACGTTTTTAATGGCAGAATTTAATTTTTCGAGTGCGATGAGATCATCATTAAATAATGATTGGAGAGGAAGTTGTGAAACATTCACTTACGAATCGTGGAAATTACTGTGAAATAATAATTAAAACTAATTTTTTGATTTTAATATGTGTTACTCGTAACATCTTTTTCACCAAACAGAATTTATACCTGAGAATTTATTTTCCTATACGGTTCTAAAACACATTTTTCACATACGTTTCTACACATTTTTTATATATCCTCAACTCTCGTCTCATACATTTTTTTTGTACATTTCTTATTTCCAATTTTTTGTCTATATTTCTCATTTTCACTTGTTTTCAAATTTTTCTACCATCTCACTGGTTCCATATATTTTGCCAGATTTCTTATTACGTGTTTCAATAGAGAGAAATTGGTTACCCCTGTCGCAATTTAAATACCGTTATTTATCCTAACCCAGATTCCTATACACACACACGTACATATAGGAATATTTTAGGGACGGAGAAGAGAGGAGTTATCATTGAGCGATAACAAAGGTCGGACAGTCAAATTAGTCGACTCAAAATACATCCATGCCTGGAGAGAAGAACGAGACGGGACTCGGATAGAAAATTAAACCGTACCTCGATCTATGTATAAATTTATGGCAGCTATTTGAAAACATAAAAAGGACGCGTCATAGTTAATAACGAACCTTGTTGCCAACGAAATTCGTTCGTAGCACGATTATGGAGAAGAGAAGCCAAAAATACTCTTTCGGTGTCGGCGCCAGATGAATCCCGGAATTTTCCTCTGGACAAATTATCCTCGGGAAAATAATTTAAATAAATAAAAAAAATAAATAAAATAATAATGAATAATTTATTTAAACCTCGACGACGACAAGCGAGAGAGGGTTTAGATTCCAATTTACGGTATGTTAAATTGACGATTCAACAGCCCGTAACATGAATAAAAACGTTAGCAATCAAGGTTTATGTAACGAATTTAAATTTCGTTATAAGTGTAATGGCGGAATTTAATTTTTCGAGTAATGATTATTGTTATATAACGATTCGAAAAGAGGTTGTGAAACATTCACTTACGGATTGTAGCAATTAATGAAAAATCGAAAAAAAAAAAATTTAAATAAATTACCAATTTTTTTATTTTAATTCGTCATTCACATCATTTTATAACTACTACTTCTTCAAACCTCACCGATTCCTAAAAATTTTACGTATTTTTCTATATGTATTATCCTTACTTGTTCTGCATACTCTGCTACATTTCTTATCCACACCCGTTTCAATTTTTCTACATTGTTTACTACGTGCCTCAATAGAGAGGAATTGGTTACTCCTGTCACAATTTAGATACCATTCCGACTCCTCTCAACACAGGGCTCCTGGGGCCCTACCATCCTTCCATGCTTATAAAAGGATATCCGAGAGAAACTGACGTCTAGCGATCGCGATCACTATAGGTGTCTATCCTGCGAGCGTTTGCGCATTAGAGACAAATAGATGTTCGAGAATTGATATATTTAATTACGAATGGCTATCATCAAGTGTGGAGCAGTTGGTCGGACGACGACACAGAATAGAAAAAGCAACCATAGGGGGAAAACGATGCTTGTTGAAGTGGAGGGAACCCCTGACAGATTCGGATTACGGTATTTTACACTCGCGATCACGTTGCGTTTGTGAAAAATTAATGTTTTTCTTTATTTTTTGAGAAAAATTATTACAACATAATCACAAAACCTCAAATACTTTCATTTTACAATGCAAAAAAGTGATAAAACGTGTGTGGGGCGGCTGGCTGATAGGCCATCCCCCGCAGAAAGCGCATCGTGACTCCACACACACATCTCGGGAATGTCTGAACGTTTAACCCAGTGATTCCCAACGTGGGCGATGGAACGTTCCAGGGGGGCGACAGAAGCTAGGGTATAACATAAGATCCTATGGGTGAGATTGCGTTGGGGGGGGGGGGGGGATGGGAGAAAAAAATTTCTGAAGGGGGCGAGGGGACCAAAAAGGCTGGGAAACTACGGTTTAATCTTTTACCGGACGAATTCGGATTGATTTTTTTACGATTTTGTCGTTTTTCTTTCCTCCTTCGGATCCTTCAGTTTGGATATATTAATCAAAAAATTCATGAAAAAATATATTTCTGTATGTCTCCTGGACTTGCTAATGTCCATAGAAACAACAATATAACATTAAAAACAAAAGAAATAAATGTTATTCTTTCTTAAAAATAGGTAACTGAAAAAAATTGATAGCATGTGTTGAAATGACTGAAATTTTTGCTTTGTAAATTGAGTTTGGAATCTCACATGTTCAGGAAAAAAATGTAGAGATTTTTCATAAACAAAATTCGTAATTAAATATACAAGTTCTCTAACATCTATTTTTCTCTAATGCGCTCTCAGAATGGACACCTGTAGTAATCGCGAGCGCTATAGACGTCAGTCTCTCTAGGATATTCTTTTATAAGCATAGAGGGATGGTAGAGCCTCTGGATTTCTATAACAGTAGCACACAAGCACGCATAGGAATATTTTAGGGAGAGAGGAGTTAGGTAACAAAGGACGATAGTCAGATTAGTCGACTCAAAATAGTCCCGAACGAGACGGGATAGACAGCATTTTGCAAATCTTGATCTATGTATGAAGTTATGGCAGCTTTTTTTGAAAACATTAAAAAGGACGCGCCATATGCTAATAACGAGCCTTGTTGTTGCCAATAACATTCGTTCGTAACAAGATTACGGAAAAGAGAAGCCTCGACACGCACACAAATGTCCTTTGGTGTCTGCGTCAGATTCAGGATTCTTCTATGGACAAATTATCCCCGTGAATAGAATTTGAAAAAAACATACTTTACTCGTGACGTCGACAAGCGAGAGGGTTCAGATTGTAATTTACGGGACGTCAAATTTGACGATTCAACAACCCGCTTCAGCGTAACACGAATTAAACTTCATTCCGTTATGCTTTTGATCTCGGGATTTGATTTTTCGAGTGCAGTGACAGTGATTATTATTATGCAACGATTCAAGAGGAAATTATGAAACATTGATATGAATCGTGCATTAACTCTAAAACTGAAAAAAAATATTCAAATAAATCAAATTTTTTTATTTTATTTTAATATGTCATTCGTAACTTCTTTTTCATCAAACCGCACTAATATGTAGGAATTTAGTTTATTACGTTACTTATTCTCACTTAATTCACCATATTATTTCTATATACATTTTACATAATCCTCTCCATTTCTTTTCTCTTATATAAATTTTTCTTACAAAATATAACCTTCAGAAATAAAAATTATTCTTTCTACGTAGAACAATATTTCTAATAAAACGAAAAAATATAATCCTTATCCTCAAAAACATAAAGCCTTCTGGTCATATTATATATATTTTTCCAATTAAATATTTTCCACTGTTTACGAAAATTTTCATTTGTTATCTTTACATGTTAATATGTTTTTATAATTTCACAAATATAAAATTCATGATAAATACATAATTTGTATAATTTCGTTTATCTTTACATCATCCAATTTGATATAATTTTTTAAATATTTCTTATGTCGGCTCATATCACATATACACATTTTGCTATATTTAATATTAGTTCCACGTTACTCATTTCCATTTTTTTCAAACTATTCATTCTTCTACACATCTCTAAGACTTACTCTTTTTCAATTTTAAATAAAGATGGCAGAACTTCTCACAAAATACGTATTCTCTGGAATGCACCAGTTCAATAGAAATTCTTCAGAGGAATGTTCACGAGTTTCATGTGCGGCCCAGTAGTTACCGCCTTACTCTTTCAATTTCCATTTTTATTTTATATTTCAGTTTTTATTAAAATTACCATACTACTACTACTAAACCACACATGCATTTCGTCCAAATTCCTTTGCGGAACTTCTAACGAATTGGTACATGTTGGAATGTGCGTGTCCGTATTGCGAACCTAACGTGTAGCTTGTTTCGGTGCAATGCTTGTTATAGTGCTGCCATCTGCTACATATTTTTCGAACTACGAGGGAAGTACCAATCGATACTGGTGTCCCCTTGTCGAAGCAGTTGACTAACGATCTATTAATAACTCATGGTCCATTTTATCGATATCGTTGCGAAAAAAAATCATCATGATTTCATACATTTTTCCTACATATCTTATGCTCACCCTTTCCTGGCGTCTTTTTCCTATATTTCTTATTCTCACCCTTTCCCGGCGTCTTTTTCCTATATTTCTTATTCTCACCCTTTCCCGGCGTCTTTTTCCTACATTTCTTATGCTCACCCTTTCCCGGAGCCTTTTCCCTACATTTTTTCACCGCACCACATTAAGCACTTCTCATTTCGATATTTTGTGCAACATCTCTTATCCCACATTCAATATAAAGTAGGCAGGCTCTATTTTTTTTTCTATCGAAACACTCACATTTTCATTCAATTACTCTACATTAAAACTCATTTATCAATAACGAACATTCTATACAACGAATTTTCTGATACAACGACTACAGACTATACTTATTGCTTTTCTGCATCCTATACTTATTACTTGTCATCCCTCCTAGTGTATAGAAATCTATTTTCTCACAATATCTTCTACATTCACGTTTACGCGTCTACGGATGCATTGACATAAAAATTGACGAAAATCCTAGAGATTTCAAGGGATATATAAACGGAATTTCACCCGAAATTCGGTTCAGTAAGCCATTGCCAGGATAGTCTCAGTCAGCAACCATTTTGGACGATGTCGTCTTCGTCGTATCACGAAAAGCTGAGGGCTCCAGCTTGGGGGAATTCGTGACAACGGCAATTAGCGTGAGGTTTTTGGCGTCGGACCGCACCCGCAGTGCAAAAGACATTTATACACATACACAACAACTGAAGGGGGTGGAGGGAGTGATATGGTTGGACGTGAACCACCATCAAGACTCTACATGGAAGGGATATCGATTGCAAATGGTTTAGTACACAGACACGCACTGGCACGGAGTCCCATCGAACTGAAAACCACCACGTCTCCCACTCTTCACGACAATAATAATCGGAAAAATTTTAATTTCTTCACGAAATTTTTCCCGGAAAAAACCGCGAAGACGAGCACGAAAATATACTCACCGACAAGCCCCTGCCAACCCTACATAATCAAATTATTCCTCTACATAATTACGATAAATTGATTTTTTTCCCCCGCTTATGAATAATTTTGAATTATCATCGATAATTGTATTATGGTTTGATATTTGGTGTTACAGTACTTCAAGACAGTTTGGGAAATCAAGAACGTAATTCGTTAAGATGGCCAAGAGCTACTCGTGTTCGTCGTACTCGGGAAACTCGTCTGCCTTCTAATTTTTTTTTTGTACGTGCCCCTTTGGTCTGCATGATCCAGAAATCAAGCAACAATCACCAACAAAAACGATGGACTGATAAGGCTCTACACACACACACACGCTCGTACTCGCTTCGGCAGTACATATACTAAAACTGGAACGATACACACACACACAGGCGTGGTTCTGCTCGCTTCCACGCACTGAGACGAAGAGGTTGCTCAGTGGCTGACAACTGGAGAAACTCGTCAGGTACTCAAAAAACTGTTCCAACGTGAGTGATCAAGTAGTCGATGCTCATTTCGGTAAGACGAAACTGAGCCCACTGGCACATCCGCTTCTTAACCGAAAAAAATAGAACCCGATTTACGATCTTGCCAACTTCACAACTCAACAAATAAACGGACCCTTAACGTCTGATCAAATTTTAAAGTACTTGACGACTCTCACTTATACGTTTTTCTCAGACATTAAAGTTTTTTTGCATTCCCGGTCGAAGATAGGCCTATAGCATGATATTATATCCATTTATACGCGCCTCTCACTTATGCGTCGTTTTTCAGTGTTCTCTTGCACCGACGAATAAATGAGAGATCACTGTCACAACTTGACACACGTAAAACGAGCCTATAGTTGCAGCCCTGTTCGTACAACCATTCACATCAGTCGTGTGCCCAACAAGTAATACGACTACAAGCCGGAGCACATGTATATGGACCGAATAGTAAGGAAAACGTTTCCGAAATCTGCTACGGAAGTAACGAATGCGTTTAATTTGAACTAAAAACTCTTCTTATACGAGTTTCCAAGTTCTCGATCACTCCCCAGAACACCACAATCATTCATCCGGTGATCCCTTCAACAAAACCAACTCATTTACCAAGCATTAAGTATTGGAAAATGTACGGAAACTTCTGGAATGGAGTAAAACGACCAGAATCAGTCGACTCTCACACAGTTGTTCTTATCACAACGGATATATATATATTGCTCAAAAACTGCCTCACACACACAAGTAATAACTATAGGGAACCGAAAAAAAAAGAGGCTAATTTATGACTGGACTAAGCAACTTCCTAAGCCAACACCGAGCTAAAAGACAGCCTGAAAACACACACACAGTCCCGTGGTTATACTCGCTCGCTTCCACGCACAGACGTAAAACTGAGACGAAGAGGTTGGTCGGTGGCTGACACTTAATTAAAAACCTAATCATGATTAATGATACGCATATTGGATCCTTTATCAGCTTTGCAGCCGCTCTCTTTCGCTCTCCCCCCCCCCCCATTCTCTCTCTCTCTCTCATCTTTCAGACTTCAGTAGGGTGATTTTAGCGGTTTTGGTGCACAATAGGACTGCGCATTTGCTGCGCATCAAACAATAGGGCTCCCCACTTGCTGCGCATCAAACAATAGGGCTCCCCACTTGCTGCGCATCAAACAAATGGGTGCTTCGCACTTGTTGAGGCTCGCTAGATGGCGCTTCCTATGACGTCATTCCTAAATTATCGTTCTTGCCTATGATGTCATTCCCAAATTATCGTTTTTCAGGGGGGTCATTCCTAAATTAAACTTTATTTCCCAAGTGATGATTTTTTTCAGGGAACATTCCTAAATTAAACTTTTGAATTCATTTTCTGACTTAGAAAAAATTTGCTCCTAAATTAAACTTTATTTCCTGACTTGTTTTTTTTTTTTTTGGAGGGATGCTCCTAAATTTTTTTTTTCCATCCCAAGTGATGAGATTATTTCAAAGAGGGGTCATTCCTAAATTAATCTTTTCTTCCACAAATTATTGTTTTTTTACTGACTTAGTTATTTTTCTAATGATTTTTTTTTTTCATTCCTAAATTAAACTTTTGAATTCATTTTCTGACTTAGAAAAAAATTTGCTCCTAAATTAAACTTTATTTTCTGACTTGGTTTTTTTTTTTTTCTCAACACCCTGGGAAATTTAAAGTTCATTACCGTTCTTTCAACTCTTTCCCAAATTATCGTTTATTTTCTGACTTCCCAAGTGATGAGATTATTTCAAAGAGGGGTCATTCCTAAATTAAACTTTATTTTCTGACTTTGTTATTTTTTGGAGGGATGCATTTTCTAACTTAATTTTTTTCTATCCCAAGATTTTCCCATAACGTCACTTCGAAGATATCACCAAAGAGAAGGATCTTTCCCAAATTATCGTTTAATTTCAGACTTTTTTTTTTTTTTCTAACTTGGGGATCTTTCCTACATTAAACTTTATTTTCTGATGATTTTTTCATTCCTAAATTAAACTTTATTTTCTAAACTAAACAAAGATGAATCGTTTCATTAATTTTAAAATAAAATTTTTTTCAAGTCACAAATAAACTTTTGTATGTCCAAGCTGAAAAGTAAAAATAAACCAAAGGAGCAATAAAATACAAAGTCATTTTATATGATTTTCATTTATTTCAAATAAATTTCTTCTATCTTAGATTTCAAAACATCAAAATCAATCGCATTAAAACATTTTTCCGCTACATCGTAATTTTCCGCCAGAGTTTTAGCGACTTCGCGAAAGTCAATCAGGGTTAAAGCATGATCAAAATATTTATAAAACATTAAATTATCATTCAACTGCAGACATTCATGACCCAACTGATTAGCATATCCCATGGAACACCCATGGCAGTCAACAATTTTTTCGATGCTAGCAAAAAGTTTTTCACTCACCAATTTAGCCAAAATGTCGGTGATATCCATAGAACTCGTTCCTTTAGTTTGGTTTTCGCGCACACACACTTTCAGATAGTCCAAGCAGAGCGTTTTCTGCACGAGCTCACTGATCACGGTATGAAGTGGTTTATCATCCTCGCTCCAGAAGAGTGCCTCGATTGCCTGGAAAGTCATTTTGAGGGGGTTTTCGGAGCACTTGAAAATTTTGTTGTCCCCGCGATGTAGAGTTTGAATTAGCACATCATCACCGCTGTAGTCCACGATCAGGTTCTCCGACACTAGGAAAGTTCTATCAACGCGTTGCAGCATAGTACGACGAGAGAATTCGGTTCTCAAACATTCCCACACGTACGGCGAAAGAGTCACTCCATTTTTAGCTGGGTGCATGAGTCCATCGCGTTCGAAAAATTCTCGAATATGTACGCGCACTTCACCACTGAAGATCACGACGCTGACGAAAAAGTTCTCCTTCACGTGAAAGATGTTGGGAGGCGGCGCTTCCTTATTGAATCCACTGCTGCGAGATCTCTTAGCCGATGGTGGTTGAGTGTTCGGTGATGGGCGCTTGTTACTCGAGAATTTTTCGAACGCGATGGACTCATGCACCCAGCTAAAAATGGAGTGACTCTTTCGCCGTACGTGTGGGAATGTTTGAGAACCGAATTCTCTCGTCGTACTATGCTGCAACGCGTTGATAGAACTTTCCTAGTGTCGGAGAACCTGATCGTGGACTACAGCGGTGATGATGTGCTAATTCAAACTCTACATCGCGGGGACAACAAAATTTTCAAGTGCTCCGAAAACCCCCTCAAAATGACTTTCCAGGCAATCGAGGCACTCTTCTGGAGCGAGGATGATAAACCACTTCATACCGTGATCAGTGAGCTCGTGCAGAAAACGCTCTGCTTGGACTATCTGAAAGTGTGTGTGCGCGAAAACCAAACTAAAGGAACGAGTTCTATGGATATCACCGACATTTTGGCTAAATTGGTGAGTGAAAAACTTTTTGCTAGCATCGAAAAAATTGTTGACTGCCATGGGTGTTCCATGGGATATGCTAATCAGTTGGGTCATGAATGTCTGCAGTTGAATGATAATTTAATGTTTTATAAATATTTTGATCATGCTTTAACCCTGATTGACTTTCGCGAAGTCGCTAAAACTCTGGCGGAAAATTACGATGTAGCGGAAAAATGTTTTAATGCGATTGATTTTGATGTTTTGAAATCTAAGATAGAAGAAATTTATTTGAAATAAATGAAAATCATATAAAATGACTTTGTATTTTATTGCTCCTTTGGTTTATTTTTACTTTTCAGCTTGGACATACAAAAGTTTATTTGTGACTTGAAAAAAATTTTATTTTAAAATTAATGAAACGATTCATCTTTGTTTAGTTTAGAAAATAAAGTTTAATTTAGGAATGAAAAAATCATCAGAAAATAAAGTTTAATGTAGGAAAGATCCCCAAGTTAGAAAAAAAAAAAAAAGTCTGAAATTAAACGATAATTTGGGAAAGATCCTTCTCTTTGGTGATATCTTCGAAGTGACGTTATGGGAAAATCTTGGGATAGAAAAAAATTAAGTTAGAAAATGCATCCCTCCAAAAAATAACAAAGTCAGAAAATAAAGTTTAATTTAGGAATGACCCCTCTTTGAAATAATCTCATCACTTGGGAAGTCAGAAAATAAACGATAATTTGGGAAAGAGTTGAAAGAACGGTAATGAACTTTAAATTTCCCAGGGTGTTGAGAAAAAAAAAAAAACCAAGTCAGAAAATAAAGTTTAATTTAGGAGCAAATTTTTTTCTAAGTCAGAAAATGAATTCAAAAGTTTAATTTAGGAATGAAAAAAAAAAATCATTAGAAAAATAACTAAGTCAGTAAAAAAACAATAATTTGTGGAAGAAAAGATTAATTTAGGAATGACCCCTCTTTGAAATAATCTCATCACTTGGGATGGAAAAAAAAAATTTAGGAGCATCCCTCCAAAAAAAAAAAAAACAAGTCAGGAAATAAAGTTTAATTTAGGAGCAAATTTTTTCTAAGTCAGAAAATGAATTCAAAAGTTTAATTTAGGAATGTTCCCTGAAAAAAATCATCACTTGGGAAATAAAGTTTAATTTAGGAATGACCCCCCTGAAAAACGATAATTTGGGAATGACATCATAGGCAAGAACGATAATTTAGGAATGACGTCATAGGAAGCGCCATCTAGCGAGCCTCAACAAGTGCGAAGCACCCATTTGTTTGATGCGCAGCAAGTGGGGAGCCCTATTGTTTGATGCGCAGCAAGTGGGGAGCCCTATTGTTTGATGCGCAGCAAATGCGCAGTCCTATTGTGCACCAAAACCGCTAAAATCACCCTACTTAGGTAACTCCCTTGACTGTTGGTCAAGAAAAATAATTAAATATTCTTATACAACTCCCTTATGCCACCTGTTGGGCTATTTTCAACTTTTGTAAAAGCAGTCCCCCCCCCCCCCCATTCTGGTGGGGAAAAAATTTACTTTTACTGTAAATTTAGCAAAAGTGGAAATACTATGTTTTGAATATAAGCTCTTAATCAATTAAGTATTTACGGTTCCCTGGAAATAACACAGAAAAAAGTTGGTAAGACAAGTGATTATTCGAAACCTGCGAGTACATGGCTTCATTGTGGGAGTCACAGGATATTTCAGAGGGACCATTAGTGGGAACCTACGTGGAGGGAGCCATAGACACTCTATGGCTTCCAAAAAAGCAAAAAAACACCTTAAAAGCTGATCTAGAAAACGGAGAAACAGACAATTAAAAAAACCTTTTTTTTTGACTTGGTGGCAACATTCTTTCAAAATAGAAGCTAAGGTGGGAGAAATAGGAGGAGGAGGTCGAAAGAGCACCTTCCCCCCCCCCCCGAGTAAAAAATGTTTGAAAAATATTGGTACGATTCAAAAAATTTCAAATGATTGCCGCGCTTGGAAATGAGTAAGAGACATCCCACTTCGTAGCCTGAAGAGGTGTGTAAATGCCTAGAAGGCTTGCTAATCCCTAGAAACGCACAGAAGGCATATTTACCTTCTAGAAATGCACAGTAAGTATTGCTTACTGCCTAGAAGCTTATTCATTTTTGCTAGAATGCATAAAGTGCTCTTACCCTTGCAAATGAGTGGCAAGTTTTCTAGCCACCTGGGAATGATCATTTGTAAGTGAAGAAATACGTTTAAAAAAAGAAAAAAGAATGACTAGCAACACTAGGTGGGGACAAACTTGAAACACTTATCTAGGAAACTTCTGAGAATATTACCTGAAGTGACGCTCGATTCTCACTGCAAAAACTACACCGAAACCTTTCAATCACCAGAAAATAAAACAGTATCTACACACCTCCACCACCACAGAAGTCAATTATTATGCCAAGCAGGAGGCATATTTGATATGTACACACATCCACATTCGCACGCACCCGACTACGGAAATACGTGGAATATTTCCCTATAGAAAGATTTCGAGCCAATTTTTTTTTTCTCACGACTACTTCTATCCAACCACACACACACACACACACGCTGCTTATACAGTCATAGCTTGGTGAACCGAAAGTAAATACATAGCACAAGACCACGACAGAATTTCCAATGAGACCGTGAGAGAAGGCATGGAGCAAAAAAAATAAAATAAATAAAAATAAATAAAATCGCCAAATCGCAGCCCAAAGAAAATGGTTCGCTATTCGCCATCCTCGGCGAAAAAAAAAACCCAAAAAAGCCCATAGCCATCCCTGACCATCACCGGAAAATTTTTTTTTTTACCCCAGCAACCCATCTGGTAGCAATCAGAGAGAAAGAGAAGGAGGCCGTGGAATAGGTTCCGGGCGAAGTCAAGCAAAAAATCCAATACGATTTGGGCCTTTTTATCTTAACCAGACAGAACATACGTGATCAGATTAGGAAGATTTAGAACGCCGTCCGAATGGCAAACAAGCGTCCGTCCTACCGACTAAGTCTTAGCGAAGGCTTAGGAATGGGGAAAAACCATTTAATATTCAAGCGGAGGGGGGAAGCCAAAAAACACGAAGTACATACAAGAAAATAAAACCCAAAAAGTCTCTCAACAAATATCCCCGGCACAAAGCGTATTGAGGTGCACTGAATAATTCTCCTCCCCCTTCAATGTGAATCAACATCCCAGATTCAAGAGTTCTACATGGTAGGCAAGAATGTTGTACCCACACACGCACCCGTGTATTCAGAAAGGAATTGACGGAGAACTGAACAGCTAACAGGCAGAAACTGCAACGACATTATGTAGAAATTTACCAGCGGGGAAGGATTCATTACAACTCAACCAGAATGCAAAAAATTGAGTATTACTGCTGAGGAAATGTTTTGAATCTAGTAGATCGGTAAAACAGTGCTTGTCAGAGGAGGCGTCGTACAAAGCTGGGAAAATTGATGTGTGGGACTATTTATGGTTTGAAGTGGTTCTTTTTATGGATGCAACAATTTATACTAAACTATTCTGGGGTGCCGCAGAGATGAACAATGAATAGGGGAATAGGGCGGCAGCGGGAGACGTGACATTTTCAGAACCACTGGGTTAAGTCAAATGAGCCGTTGGTCACTCAAGCCATCTGCAAATGTGTCTAAAGTCACTTAAGTGACTTGTAAATGCGCAGCGAGTTACTCAAGTGATCTGTGAAGGTGCCACGGGTCATTGAAGTGATATGTACAGCTGCACAACGGGTAATTTTATTAGTCTACTACCAAACCAGTCACGCACCTCGTCCTTATATCCTCTGCGGAACTTTTAACGAATTGGCACATGTTGGAATGTGTGTGTGAGGGCGTAATTGAATCTTTCGTGAAGTTTGTTTGTGTAATGTTTGTTATGTGTAGTGCTGCCACCTGCCATCAAATTTTCTAACTATGCATGAAGCGTAATGATTGAAAAGTACACCGTTGTAGGCCTGTTGCTGTCTGAGGCGAGACTTTTTAACGGGGAGATCAGCTTACATTTGTGCTCCGAAGTTGGGACATAGACGAACGAGGAATGTTTGAGGTCACGGGCCACAAAGATGCAATTCCGAGGTATATATTTGACTCGCGAGTCATGGGATGAACATGTATGGTGTACATACCACGCATCTGTGTATTCAGAGAGGAACTGACAGAGAAAACTGAACGGCCAATGAAACTAAGACAAAAATTGCATTGAAATAGTTTTGCAGAACGACCATTTCAAATTCACTGAAAAAAAAGTATATTGCTAAAGAATGCTTTAATTGAGTAAAATATTGTCAATGTGGGACTTACCTTCTTGAGATGACCAGATGACGTCCCCAGGAAAGTGACCGTGTAGTCATGAGTCGAAGTGGCAGCCACGGCAGTCAGTAATATGCCCGAAAACCGCAGAACAGGGGCTGCTTCGACGGGCATGCTGCCACCGAGTGGGGTATTCACATCCATTCCGCAAAACTCGTCGTTGATTTGAAGATGCTGGAAACAAAAAAAAAAACGGAATCAAATACATGCAGAAGAAACAAAAGACTTATAAAATTTTAGAACTTTTATCAAATTTAAAAAAAAAAGACTTAAAAAAGCCATTCTTTTTAACCCTTGTTGAAAAAATACCATATCGGGAGTTGGTTTTAATAATGTTCCTGGATTCCCCCAAGTACAGTCAGCCTCCGCTTAATCGAGTAACAGATACTCCGCTTAAACGGATAAAACCCTTCGCCACCGAAATTTGTCTCACAGAGACAATGTTGAAGTTCCCCGCTTAAAATATGATGACACCTACCTCTCCCACCTTAATCGAATATTACGCTTTATATGTCTACTGTTGATACACATCAATCACATTTCGAATAATGTAATGTAAAATGTTATTAAATTAAGATAAATATTGAGTGTAGTTACTGGCCTCCGAGTACCCAAGTTGTCTTCAATACGTACATTTAAACATTTTATTTTTGTTCTCTGTTGAGCCAACAGAGGGCGATAACTTTCCTAATGAAAAGTAAAAATCTTAGGTATTGTGATCATTGCAATTAAATATAATTTTCTTTTCATTTTTGCGATGTCTGATTTATACGAGCAGCTTTATCAATGCTGATTCTTCATCAGTTATCAATATACAAACTATACTAACGTTGTAAAATGACAATTGAATTGTTCTCCGATTAATCGGATAGTGTGCTAGAGTCGTTTAATTTTTTTTTCTTCAATTGCATTAAATTTGCAACGTCTGAGTTTGAGATTGTCATCCATATTTTTTTCCTTCATTTCTCCAACTATTCGCGCAGTCGGAGGGTTAAAGCCGAATTAAAAAAAAACGGACATCATCTATGGGGCTATAGAGGTTGTCCGTTTTTATATAAGCCTAGAATATATAGGCCTTAACATAGATGTTAGAGGTACTATCTAGGCCGTAGATAGTACTCTCGAAAGCTTCGCATCCAACCCGGTAGTATAATCAAAAACGTAATGTAACTGAATTTGCAATTTTCGAACATCACAATTTTTCAATTTTCAATTGTAAAACCAAAATTTACTATTTGCCCGAAATATTTAACGTAAAGTACAGAGAAAAAACCATTTCTTTGATTGTTAAACCATGTCATTTTCCAATTAATATTTTCCATTCATAGACTGTCACAAGAGTGCATACGTTGCAATAAAATTGATGAATGGGCTATTATGAATACTTACTAATCGTCTTGGTGAGTTTGATAAATTTATCGTTTAATACTAAAGCGTCGTTAATAAATTTGATAAATCTTAAAAACAATCAATTTTAGCGCTACTATGCCTAATAACCAAGTGTCGTTGGTAAATTTTATAAATACTTGAAATTTATGGCCTTTACCTGCGATTATGCATCATAATACCCTAACTGTAATTGGTGAATATGATAAATATGTAAAAAAAAAATTCCAAATGAGTCTAGCATGTGTGATGAATATAGTCGGACCACGATATAATCATAACAAATTTTATGTTAACATGGTACCCCGACATAATGATATAATACATGTATGAATTATCATGCATAGTATATCACATACAGGGCGATTTATTATGTTTACCAATGACGGGACGCTTGGGTAGGCCTATTATGCATAACTGCCTCGGTAAATACGACATCCATATTTGTCATGGACATCTTTTTCTCAGGCACCTCGTAGGCCATTTTGACCGTTGTGGCGTTGTATTTATATATTTGTATAAAAGTGATAATTTTTCCAAGCACAGTAAGACCCCTCAGATGCGGTCACCCCTCTTTTACGGCCAAATAATAATTTCCAGTTGAAATACATACTTTTATAATAAAAGTATGTACTTCAAACCCCTGATTAACGGTCACCTCTCTTTTACGGAGGAATATTTTTATCCCGTCGGCGTCCGCAAAAGAGAGGTTTTACTGTACTTATAAAATTTACTAACGACGCTTGGGTGCTATGTATTATCTCCGGTAAATGTAATAAACTTAGTGAAATTTATCAAACTCACCAAAATGGCGCATAATAACTGAATTCATCACATTTACGCATGCCCATAATTTGAAACCGGCCGCGTCTGATGCACTGTCCTATTTACAAAAATAAAAAAAAAATCTCATCCTTCCTTAACCAAAACATTCTTCTAACGAGGGTACGAGCGAACATTCCATTTTGCTCTTGTATTTGTAAATAACACCACACAGCCAATATCCATACAACCAGTTAAAGATTCCATTTTTACCCGGTCCGCCTTGTTTAAAACTTCTCTCCGGGAGAGAAAGAGAGAGGAGACTCAATTTTTATTTATCTCTCGCCACTTCTTTATTTTTGATGATTCTTCAATTTCTTTTCTTCTCTCTCTTCCCACGGTCACTGCTAATGCCAGATCGTATCTAAGACATCTTTATTTCCTCCACACACACACACAACTTTTTTTTTTTTTATATATATTATTGTTTTATTTTTATCCACAGGAGTAAGGTGGGAAGCTTTAAGCCAAAAAAGGAGTGATTTCTGGAATTCCTATTGGATACTGCATCCCAATTTCTTCCTCCACATCTCATTGGTTCCCCGAGGGACTAGAGGTATCTTTTCCTCGACATACCCACCACACATACATACCATCCACACTATAACTTCTTCTCCGTCCGTAGAAAAAGATGAGGATCTCCATCACGGTACACGCATCTATCCATTCCTCCCTCTCTGCCCGTCTTCACGCGATACCATTTTCCCTTACGCAAGATGCAGCAGCAAAAACTCTTCACAAACCTCTCCACATACATACACATATATATATATATACACCAAAGCTCTTCTATTTCTTTTTCTAAGGTTTCTTTTGATACTTCTTATTTCGTTTCTTTATGTTTCTTCTTTTCTTTTTATATATATATTATATATATAAATTGTAGCAGGTGATTTTGCGTCGAATGCTATTGAAGAAAGTGGCCTCCGGGAGCTTTAAAAAGAATGAGCTGAACACAGATGAAAAAGAAAAAAAAGAAGATACGTATAATGTTATTTTTCCTATTTTTTTTTACTTATTTCCTCTTCATTTCTTTGTCTGACAGGCAACGTTTGCCTTTGAGAAAACGGAAAAATTTGTAGAGCTTCTTTTTTACTGGTTATTTATTTAAAAACCGTGTTTATATCTGTCATCAAATATGCACGTACATAAAAAAAGGCTCCGTAAAGAGCAACGACGTATATCGAGTTTTTGTACGTGGGAGGAAATGTTGGAACTGACAAAAGGATTCGTGAATGGCGAGGAAAATATAAAAAAAAAACAGCTGATTATAACTTGGGTATAAACACATCGTAATAGATATTCAGCTGCCTGACACTGGAGTGGTTTTCGAATGCGGTTTTTAAATCCGGAGGTCCGAGAGCTTTTGCTAATCATTATCTATTTTTACCGCACACCAACTCCGGTCATTTATCGCCATACGGCAATTTTCAACCGGTGGAATAGCGGGTGGGAAATGAAGGCGCCATCTATCGGTGGCCGTCTCAGGCCGCTCAATAGCTAAAGCACTGTTTCCGATGTTCTTTGACCGGATTTGAATGCGTGGACCTTGACGGTAACCTTCATAGTGGAAGACAAGCATCTCACCGCTGTGCCACACGATCATCACCTGTAAACGCATTAAAGGGTTAATACGATGATCAAATCAAAATGTGACTGATTCGGTTCATGTAGAGTAGATTCAGGGTCTTCAGATCTTTGATGTAGAGCACCAATGTGACACACTCTGACGTAAGTCGAATTCAAATCACCATAATACTAATCTTTGAATGCAACTTGAATGGGATGTCTATCATTATAATTATTTTATATGAAAATGAAGACTAACTTCGAGAACTAGATTAAACACTGGTGTTGCCACACACAAACACCACCTATAAGGCTTTTTTTTTTTTTTTTTGACCGAGCACAACTCAGGTCTATCGCCGTAGGCAATTTTCTACCTATCGAGTTGTGCCGGAAGTGTAATTGTGTGTACCTAACAGTCTGACTGCGTATCTAGTGTTGTGTATGATTTTTCAGTGCTGCCATCTATATCTCATAAGTGAAGTGAGTGATGTGTCGTGACTGAATATTTGTACTGTTTGTAGGTCTGTTGCTCTCTGTGGCGAGACTTTTTAATGGGGAGATCGGCTCGCATTTGCGCCTCGAAGTTGGGAACCACAGAAAACCAACTTCAGCCGACCACCACTGTGGCGACGGTGGGGCTCGAACCCGGGTCCCCGCGATGCGAGTCCGTCTCTATGACCACTCGACCACCACAGCGGCCACCTATAAGGCTGTGCTTAGATGGCAAAATGTAAGAAGTCACTTTTTTTCACGAGGGCAAATTTGAAAACAATATTTTGCAAAAATGTGGTACCGTGGCTTTTTGACTTGTTGCAATTTGCCTCCGTTGGCATAAACCGAAAGAGATGGACGAAATTTCGTCACCTTCCAAAACTTTGACGAATGAGACTCCAGAATGGGAACAACTATTTTTTGGGAAAAGTGACTTGTGACGTTTTGCCATCTGATCACAGAAATTACTTTTAACATCATTCTACGGATCGATGAATTTCGAGTAAGAATTGTTTACGGGAGCAGATAAATTAATAAAAAACAAAACAAAAAGCAAACACCAGGATAAAAATACAGTATGGCCGGGATTACACTATAAAAGTTTCATAAAAGTTCATTTATAAAACTTTTATAGTGTAACACCAGCCTATCACACACGTACTTGCACTTAGAAGGAAGGAGAAAGCTAAAAAGTCTAGCAATTACTTCTAAAATCGAATATTGAATTAATATGCGAAGAGTAAATGACATAACGCACAGCTCAAAACACATCATAAAACACTATGATTAACACGCCAGATATCGAATATGCATGAAATCGTTATCTGAAAAAATCAAAATCCCTTTTGATGTCACCCATAATAAACCTTCGTAAAAATCAGAAGAAAAAAATTAATATCGGGCGATGAACAAATTTCTTAGGAGCTAAAACAATATGAATTTCAATTGCTTATAGTGGTTAATTATTAATTAGCATTTCGAATCGAAACAAGAATTTTATAAGGCGGCTTTTTTCCTCAGCCAAAAATATATCAAGGAAACGGATGTTTCCGGATTTTATGCCGAAATTTGAACTCGGAAAGAAAAGTCATCTGGTCTCCACCGGGACACGAACCTCAGTCCCTCTTGCAATCCGGTCACTTTTTCATTTGATCAGCATCTTAAATGCGTAGCTTTGCATATGTGCAAAGGGGTTTTTAAACGTTCATTACTGCAGTAAGTGTTTGAAGATGAAAATTCAGAATCACTTTTGCACATAAGGTGAGGTCATATTCTTTCTATTCCACATTTGGAATTTGCTGGGAGATGTCTCAACAACTCTTTGTTTGTTGCAGAGCATGCGTGTCTGTGATTTAGCCAATTTGTCAAAATGATTTGTTTGCATTTCTTTTACCTTGAAATTTGCAACCCGAATTTTTTCCTTACTATAGTTTGAATCGCAAAGTAGGTATTTATATATATTCTGAATGCAATTACTTCAATACATTTACTTTATGGGCGATTTGTGAGGCTCTTTACGGCCTCATTTAAGGCCCCGTAAAAGCATTGCTATTCGAGATTTTTCAGGCCTTTTTATACGTGTCAGTAACTGCGAAAACAATTGAACAGTTAAGGGTTAAGCGAGATCAATTGCATTTTGCAAGGTCTTCTTTGAATGAAACCAATACCAAATAGTGATAGAAACAGGTCCGTAGCCAGAAATTTCCTTGGGGGGGGGGGAGAAACCAAAGTGATGGCACAAAAGATTTGGCCATCCGTCCCTTTTTTCGGTCATTTTCTCGGATTTCGGGGGAACCAGACCCCTAAGCCCCCCTCGCTACGGCCTTGAATAGAAACGATGAAAGCTAGAAGCAGCTAGCGCCAAAACTCAACTCGAAACACCCACGAGACGTCATGTCAAACCTGCCCTGTCAACCTGAAACATCAACAATGTCTAATTCAACAACGACGGGGCCTATATACATATGTCCTTCCCTTTATAAAAACATTTATTATTTGAAACCTTCCGAACTTGTACGTTACGTTATTTACTTAAGCTGGGGGGAAAAAAATGAAGATATTAAAAAAGAAAAACGTGAAAAAATCACGCAACATTTTGGACTTGAGGCACTAAGATAGGGTAAAGAGAGAGGAAAAATAAGCCGTTCGCCAAGTCAGCAGAACTAAAGAAAGAGAGAGAGAGAGAGAGCTTTTTTGCCTTCCGGGTAATACGATTTGCAATCCATTCTACGATCAATACACACAGAACAGGAGATTTCTCCCGAAAACTCAGCAAAAAAGGCCGGGAAATTGGCTGGCGACGTTAGGAGACGCAAAACGCCCATTTTCTTCATGTGACGACGAATAAAAGAGAAACGTGTATATTCTGAAGTAGGGAGAAAGGACAAATGAAAGGAATATGAGCACGCTAGATGGAAAAAAAAAAAAAATCGACTTTTTTTTTATCCCCCTTCATATTTCTTTGCTTTGTACAACACTATCGGTCACGAAATCGGAGCAACGTACATCAACCAACCGCACTTACGAACTGGAATTCGACATCGGGAAAACGGCTGAAATAAAATCGATTGAGATCCCGATCCCGAAATTATTCGCCTTATGCAGCAAATTTCTGACATCACACAAAAAAGTCTTAGTTACGAGATTTCGATCAAATATTATTTTTTTTGCCCTTTCAAAACCACAGATCACAAAAATCAAGATTTGAATTTTAAATCAAGTTAAGTGCGAAGTTATGAGATATCCTGCGACTTTTCAAGACGTATACCCCCTTCGACCCTCAGGACTTGTCATATTAAATTCTGTGGAACAAAAACCAATTTCCAAGCAGGACTCCCATTCAAAAAATTAGAAAAAGTACCCCCCAGACAATCATAGCATAATAATATAAAACAAAATAACACGAAAATAATTTTTGAAAAAAATTTCAAAAAATTCCAAAGTAAAATAATAGAAATGATTTAGCAACAAAAACAATTTTTGTCCAAAACCGCTTGCTAGCAACCACAGATAATAAATTCTATGTAACACAACACGCGCCTCTCCTCACAATATATAACATTCTTTTCCAAAGAGTCCAGTCTGTCAACTCTCTTCCTTGATGCACAGTTTCTAAGAATGATCCTCCTTGGAGAGCAATTCCAAAAGCACAGTGGAAAATGTGTAAAATTACAAGGTCAATGGGAATAAGTCAAGGAGAACCCGATGGTTTCACAGCGCTGTCCATTATTAATTTACATTTTACTGTCCAATGCCAGTGCCATCGTTTCTGACAAATGAAGCACTTTCATTTCTAGCTCTTTGCTTAGCACACATTGTAAATATTGTTTACACCTCTGCACATGTCGTAAAAATACAGAAGGCAACTGAATGCTATTGGGTAGCATCGGAACCACAAAACCTTAGAATACGCCTATGCATCCAACTGCTTTGTTATGCAAACTGTTGTTTTCCACCTATACACAAAATGTGGACCGGAATGGCGAATGCTAGTTGCGGTCAAAGAATACGAAGTGGTAAATAAATACAATATTACTTTTTTTTCTACTAAGACAGAAGTTTTCAATGACTATTTTACTTTTTGAACATTCAAAACTAAACAAAAGAAAAATTAATAAACCAAATGGCTCATATACACCTACAAATAACCTGAAAAACGATACAATTTCTGCTTTGGCGAAATCATTAATTGTAATCTACTACATTTGTATTATTCGGCAATATATTGATGATCCCTTCCTCAATTAAAAACACACGAATTTCGTAAACGCAATTTGCTAAAAAGAGAAAAACTAGAAAGTAGGACGAGTGGGAGCACTTCACGATCAATATGTTCTCCATAGTTCATTCAACGTTTTTTACGAATATTATCAAATCCACTGTTTTTTTATGGTGATCCGACTGCTACTATTTGAACGGGGGTCTTCAACCTTTCAGACACCACGGGCTACCAACTCATACCGAGATATTTATAATCGTATATAAGAATAATACAGGTTTACTCTCATGTATTTCACAGGGACATCTTAATAGAAGGGTACCAATAGGGCCCAGAGTTGTATTGGGGGCAAAAATAATTGAAGACTAGTTTATTCACAAATTATTTATTATTATTTTTATTAATTATCAATTCCGATTAGTTCTAATGGTTATGGATAAAAGCAACTAAGAAAGGCACCATTTTTTCATGGTGAATGAATTTACAAAATATGGACTGACAGACTGAAAATGCTTCCTTGTACCCAGATTGATTTCTCTGCGCAAGAATCCATTGTCCAAATTGTCTAAGCATGCATGTTATTTTGTCATCCCGCACAGGTATTTAAAATTCTGTGCGCAGAGGAACAATTTTTTTTTTTACTCTGCAAGCACTCATGAGCAAACTAATAACCTCAGCGCGATACAGAGCAACCAACACCAAGCCATAACGACGACTAACATGTCCAAGTAGAATGCACCAATTAAAAAAAAAAAAAAAAAAGGCAATTCTTTCATCCACTCCTACAGAAAAGAGGAATGGATGTTCTTCTTTTAGAAATCTGCCACAGAGAAAGAGAGACACATACAACAACAGTCTTTTCTTTTCTAGCTTTTGTTGTCCATTAGGTATTTTCGGTATTTCACAAGCCTTCTCTTATATAGCCTGAAGATAAACAACAACGCCAAAGAAATAAAAAAAAAAGAGAAGAAATAAGAACATACAACGAGAACGACGCAAAAGAGAAGAAAGGCGCGAATGCAACTGACAGCCATTCATTGAAATTGACGAAGGAGAAGTGGAAACGAAGATGGGCTCACCCCCCACTACCTTCTACGAGAAAAAACACACACACAACTCTGCAACTACTTCTACTACCTACAAGACTCTGGAGTTTAACGGGGGACCTCGCACAAAGTAACATGTTCAGATGCAGACGCGAATTTCGTAATCTGAAGGTCTTCAACCATTTTCAAGAGATAGATTGACAGCGAGGGCATCCTATGCGTGGGGTTGTTAACCCCCCTTTTGGCCGTGGACCCCAAATTAGCAACAAGATCAACTTTGCGACCCAAAGGTCTATTTCGAATTTAAAAACGCAAAAATATAAAATATCCCAATGCAGCAGAGTTTTTGTGGTTCTCAAAATTTGTGAAATCAGTCAGTGGCGTCTTGATGCAGGGCCGTAACTAGGTATGTTGCAGCCCTACTTTATCGCACACCAACTCGGGTCATATATCCGCCATACGGCAATTTCCAACCAGTGGAGTTGGGTGGAAAATGAAGGCGCCATCTATCGATGGTCACCCCAACCTCTAACTTTTTATAGTTAGTGCATATAAACTAATAAAATCACCAAAATTTTAGAACAAGAGCATATTTTTAACATTTTTTCTATTAATCGCATGGTACTAATTTTCCCAAGATTATTTTTATCGGTTCTTCAAACTTAGTCATAATTCTTTAATTTTTTTCAAGGAAATATTTCAACATTGTCCATTAGGCCTAGTGTTCATTTTAGGACATATTTTTGATATTTTTAAAAATGAACGCTTTTCTACTTCTAAAAGGGAATGATTTCATTTTCTTCGCATACTTTTGATACTTCTACTGCATATTTTTCTTTTTAGTCCACATTTTAGTGCTTTTAATATGCATATTTTGTTATTTTTCTTTTTGCGCATATTTTTCCTTTTTAGGGAAAAACATTTTTAAATGCACATTTTTTAATTTTACGCATATTTTTCAAACATTTCTATACATATACATGGCCTTTTAGGCGTATTGAAGAAAGGCATATTTTTTATTCTCTGTCCACACTTTAACATTTTTGACTGCTGACTTCAGCATTGCTAAATGTATATTGTCACAATATTTTCATTTTTCGGCACTTTTAAATGATTTTTTTTTTTCATTTTTGTGTATACATGTATTTTTAGATTTTATTTATCTATTTAAACATTTTTAGTGCTATACTTCGACATTATTAGATGGATGTGTTCATTTTTAGCATATATTTTGATTTCATGGCATATCTCGCATTTCTAAGTGCACATTTCAGCGTTTTTAGTGCGAATTTCAACGTTTTGTAGTGCATTATGTGAATTTGTCTGATTTTTAGCACATATTTTTGATTTCATGGCATATTTTGGCATTTATAAAGGCAGGTTTATATTTTCAGTGCTGCACTTGAACATTATTAGATGGATTTGTTGTAATTTTTCGCACACACTTTAGATTTCATGGCATATCTCAGGATTTTTAAAAATTCAGCGCCTATTTCAGCGTTTCACTGTACATATTTTGCCACTTTTCAAACGCATATAATCAGGGCTCTAGTCATCACGATTCCGACCGCGCACGTAATAAGACAACTTACTATTCCGGGTATAAACGGGAAAAAAATCAGTTTCCTCTTTTACAGAAAACAAAATTAAGATCAACGTAAACCGAATTTCTGGGTAGGAAAAACAACCACAGAGTGTACACGGGCTAATCTATTTTCCCCCCAGACAACGTTAGCCCGAGGCCTGCATGCATCTACATGACTGCACCGAGGAAATGAATCACATTGCCCCAGCATCAATCCCAGGGACCTTCCGCTATTATACATGCTACAAAAAACAAACAAGGTAAGAAAAAAAAAAAAAAAAGGAAGCTGGAAGTAAACGCTTGGACGCCGAAAAGAAAAGGCCATGTGACTTCTTCACCCGGAGCAGGGACGCAATGCACTGATCTGATTAACTGCTCTGAAGAAGCTACGAGAAAAACCCAGTAACAAAATTAGAATGGATACCTGCCGGTTTTCCTTATTTTTCTTTTCTTAGTCTGTACTTCTTCCCTGAAACTAACCACATTATTCTCACTTTCTCTCCGAGAACCACGTGGCGTAAAAATAAAACCACCGCCAAAAGCTAAGTAAGTAGCATAGCCCCGAAAAAAAGAAAAGAAATTGGCGAAGAACATTTCGCCCAGACTTGAAAACTTTTCTCCATTGGTTATCACTAACCACTTACAAACATCTCGAGTTCGAAAACTCACAAATACTAATCTAATTCGACAGTGGCGTAAGTCATCACCTACGCCTGATTGTTTCCTCTCTATGTAAATTTATTCAAAGCCGAATAAATTGTCACTGCCATAATTCCGAGTCCCACTATCCCCTAGACGACACCAAAGAAAAACGTGGCTAACCGCGGGAAAACTGGGTTTTCAATATGGATAGGGCTGAATTATTCTGGCTGAAGCGAGCGTTTCGGACAGAGAACTCATTGCAGAATGGTTCAGATCAATCACTCCCGCAGGAATAACACGAAGCGCCCTCTACCCATATAAATTTGAAAAAAAAATTTCTGCGCAAAAAAACACGGTCATAAGCCACTTGATTAAGTGATCTGGAACAGTACCGCAGGTTGCCGAGTGATCTGGACCTGTGCTGTGGGTCACTTAAGAGCTCTGGAAGTGTGGAAAGGGTTACTTTAAGTGATTTGTTAATGTAATGCGGGTCATTTATGTGACGTGTGAATGTGCAGCGGGTCGGTTAAGCGCTATGGAACTGTGCGCACTGATCTCTAAAAATGTTGTAGGGTCACTTCAATGCTCTGGAAATATACCGCAGACCACATCACTTAAGTGATCTGGCAATGTGCTAGTAATGAGATGCCAATTAGTCCATTTTTGTAAAATTTGGTTTTGGGCCACATCAGATGACCTGTGACTCCGAGGGCAACATTTGATTCGCGGGTCATGGGTTGATCATGCATGGAAGAAGATCATGTTGAAGGAAAGTTGACAAGTGAGAGCCCTGCTGGTGTCATCCTGGAGATGGCAACGTAAGGAAGGGCCTCTCAATGATTTCGGCGGCTCCCTTCAAAGCCCAGATTTTGTATATTTCCGAAAGAGTGCAAACATATAGAAGAAACATTCATGAATACGAAAATGCCGATCAACCACAGCACTCAAAATTGAAATTTCAGAACTGGCAAAATTTCAGGATCAATGATTTTACCCATAACTTCACGAATTACACGTTTAAAAACAGCCTACGAATATCTTGGTGTGGACTATACGACGCTGAAGATTACAGATGATTCCCAAGAAATAACGGATATTCGAGATTGGAATCTAGGCTGGGGACAATTTGGCCCAAACTTCAAGAAGTCCAACTAGTCGTAAGTGGCTTCTTAAGGTTGACTTCAGTAAAAATCTCTGTTGTTGTGGCACTAGTGACTCTACTACACCATAGACGCGAAATTACCAAGCAGCGGAATCCCAAGAAAAATGGCGATGGCTTCCTCGAGAACGATGGCAGTATAGTCCACGTGGAGATTTCATTACCGTAACAAAATAAGAAAAGAAAACAAATCCCACGGAATATACAGCATAAACAAACTCAGCCAAAAATTAATTAAGCACATTAGAAGAACTCGAACACGCGCCAAACGCAAACATTACATACCCACAGGGGTTTAAACACACCACCACAAAACGGATATTAAAAAACAACATTGGAAGGGAGACACACACACACACATGAAAAGTGCTTCTGCCCTTTTATTAATATCGCCCCGGCGCGATTAATCTTCGCCAACGGGCAAACCGAGCCACCGATACATTCCCGGGGGCCCCCGCGCCGCCCACAATTAAGCCATTTAAGATCCCATCGAAAAAGAAAAACACCAATGAGAGAGCAGAAAGGACATACCACAGATAGTCCCCTGGAAAAGATGCAGACTTTCAGGATTTCTAGATTCCGGAGAAGAATAGCTGCTCTGGAATGATCTAGTGCCTCGTTCCGCCGAAATTGGTAGCATAAATAAGGGTAGAAAAGGCGGGAGGGAGGTTTTATGTGGGCGGCAAACATTAACATTCGAGCTGGCTCTCTGAGAGGCAAGGGCCAAGGAATAGGGCGTCCGAGGAAGCCATACGGAGGAAAAGACCAGAAGCATCTCTTTTCTTCTGGAGAAAGAGATCGAGGGGGGCCCCGAAATAGCGAAAATAAATTCCAACCATATGCATTCTCCGCTTCCGAAGGGGGGCACTGATTCTAAGAGGCTATATTTACCTACGAGAGTATCGACAGAGCTTTGAAAGGCATTTTAACGTTTGACGATGACTTTCGTCGGAGAAGTCGTTTTCGTTATGCTATCCTTATGTTGAAGTATGTTGCCCAGATTAAGCAACAATAATGATTTTTATTGAAATAGATTAAGCTGTTGTATATGTGACCGAACAGTATAGCCTGGGAAGGGTTAACCTAGCACCCTAGGAGCAGCGGAGATTAGATTCTAGGCTAAAGTACACAGTCACCTTATCGCGAGATTTTGAATGCCTTCGATGCACTTTGAAATGCGATGTTGCTCCTCCCATTTCAGATCCAATCCCCCCCCCCCCCCTTGAGGCGTTCTAAGAACTGTTAAACGATTCGATATGCACTGGAAAGAACATTCCAGACACGAACACATCTGGACATGTCTTACGCAGGGCCGTCATTTAAACTTTTTCCGGGGGGGGGGGGGGGCAAAGCACATGTACTCAATGTATGTATATATATATATCTACCTATTTTAGTGTAGTGTATTTTCAAAAGCCAGGGGCCACCCTAAATGACAGGCCTGGTGATACGGTGTGCCGCAGAAAAAAAGCAGGCAGACTTTCTGCCTGAAACTTAAACATGTAAAATGTACGCATTTGTGATTTTCACTTTTAACACTTATGACAGATGGCAGCACAATTGGAACGATAAAATACTCATAACCTTGATAATATAAATACGTTAGGGCCCCCACATATCCGTACATGTCCACATACATTTACCAATTATTAAAACATTCCTCAGCGGTATGTTTAGGAGGTGCATGTACGATTAAATAGTAGTAATAAGGTTTTTGGTTCTCCTATTTTGTGTTTTTTGTCCCCTTCGCCGGTTCACAATCCTTTAATTTCCTCCAATCCACGAAATTGCTCACTAATTTCATACGTCCGCAAGCACACAAAATGTATAAAAAGGGTTGAAAAATTTTAATATACAGGTTGTTGATTATACTGGGACACCTGCTGCCATCTACAAAAAAAAAAGGGGGAAAAAACACGCACACTACAGTCGATTGTCTGAAGGGAAATATCACGTTACCTGTTAATTTTCAATCATATTCAGCGCTTACTCAAAAAGAAACTACCGAAATTCTACACCAAACTTGAAGAGACACTGACAGATATTGTGTAGTATCAAATTTACACAGGTGTGCAGCATGAAAATAAAAAATATAATGTAATCGTACCATGAATTGTTCATTTTCACGATGCACACACACAGGTATTAAAACTAAAAATCTCATTTTTACTTCAAGAATAATAAGAAAGTTTTGCTTTCATTTATTTGGTGGCAGCATCGGTTCCAGCGTAACGCATATTCATATGTTCAGCACACCAAAAAAAAAGTATTGCTGAAATTCTAGGGCGAACTTGAAAACATAGTAACCGCTATAAGGGCGCATAAAATGTACGCGTTGTGGAGCATAACAATAAAAAAATATAGGGTATTCTAGCACATATTTTCCATTTTCACGGTCTGGTTTTAAACCAATCAATCAATTTCATTCCAGTAACTCTGACAGATATTTTAATTTTAAATTGATAGGTGGCAGCAGTTGTAGCAAACAAAAATTACACTCTTTTGTCTGCTGGTTGGCAAATTATTTCCCCACATGAATTGTTCACTTAATTCCATCGATCAGCAAGAATTGAAAGGTTAGAAAACACCGTTCCATAGCATTATAGATGGCCATCTACGTTAAGATTTTGAACTAAAAACATGTAAACTGCCTGAACAAACTTTGTTGCCCGTCTCAATTTTAATAATAGATTTACTTTTTTTTTTAACCTTAAGCGTTTCTCAATATTGCGTATTAAAAACAATCACTTCATTTCAGGACACCCTGTAGGTGAATAGAGGAATTATTCAACTTACCGTCGGGTAACAAGGTTGACTCGGGTTGATGAAATCCAATCCACGGTGGCCATTCCCATTGAAACAGTGTTGGATGTTCTGCGTAAACTTCCTATGCACGGCCGACAGGGCGTAAACGCACAAGGCCGAGTTGGCACTGGGTTTGTTGTAGATGTCGGCCTCGTCCTTGGACTTGGCGAAGACGGCGAAAAGCACACTATCCTGAGCCGATATTCCCAGAGATTTGGCTAGCTCGGACCCCGGCCTACCGACGTACGCGGCCTGGGCCAGGTTGTAGACTGTGCCGTCCGGCGAACGACACACGAGAGGGACCTCGGTGTACGAGTAATACTGCACATCTCTTTGGCAAACGCGGACGAGCTTCGATATGAAACGCGTCGGCGGGTCGGTGTACTGCTTCTGGACCGTCACGAAGTACGAGAAGCCCTTGCTGCTGAACCCGTACACGTAGGTGATCGGATATATCTCTCGGGACATCGTGTTCACCATGATCTTGGTACCGGTCGTCACGCCAGCGTGTGCGATCACAAACATGTTGCTCGGGTCGAGACTACGACTGCTCACGGCCGGGACGTCAGACCTGTAGGGACCGTTCCCCGTCCACGACACGCCGACGTACAGCACGTGAGTCCTCGGCAGGTTCTTCGGTCCCGGGGCTATGAAGGCCACCGTCGAGGCCGTAGCGTTGTTGGCTGCCACGGACTCGTTGGCAGGCGTTTCGTAGTTCGACACGTCGTTCAGATCGTGCACGGAGCATATCCCCTGAAACAAGCTGCCGCAGGCGATGAGCTTGCTCTGGGAATAGTCGATGACGAGAGCTTTGTTGTGATATTCGGTCGGCCGCTTGGGCTCGTTGGGGCACACCCTTGTCACGGGGCACTTCGGACTGTCCTCCTGTGGCCCCATGACGGCGGTGGCTTCGAGCTTCAGGTCCCGCGACAGCTGGTATATCCGGTTCACTCCGCCGACGTACACGCGCTCCGTGTAGTCATGAACAGTCATGTGATTGAATCTCTCGATGTTGGGGTCCTCGAAGAACGGGTATCCGGCCGACGAGCACGTCGACGACAACATCACAGTCATCAGTACGAGAAACAGCTGCGACGACAGCGACGAGGCGCTGCTGCTGGCGTTGCATGTTAACGGAGGTGGCGCGGGCCAGGACAGCCACTTCTGCCGCTTCTTCATAGCGGCAATTATGGCTATGAACGTCACCGACCCACTGTGGCGGCGCTTACTGCAACAGAAAAAAAAATAGAGTAAATACATGTTTTCATAATAAAAATACATTAACGTAAAACAATGGTCAAAAATATTATCTCCATTTACATCGATAATCCATTATATTCTGACTACCACTTGCTTGCAGCGAACCTAGAGATTTGAGAACGGCGCCGAAGCGCCTCATACGATCATATACAGCAAGGGTATTCAACCTTTGAAAAAAGTGCGGGCCACTTAATTGGTTTGAAAACGTGCCACAAGCCACTTAAGTGATCT
This sequence comes from Pholcus phalangioides, assembly GCF_987345545.1. NCBI lineage: Eukaryota > Metazoa > Arthropoda > Arachnida > Araneae > Pholcidae > Pholcus > Pholcus phalangioides. Next base: position 12,951,073 of record NW_028301605.1, read on the forward strand.
GGAACTGTGTTGTGGGTCACTCAAGAGCTCTGGAACTCTGACTGATTTGTAAATACGCCACGAGCCACTTAAATGATCTGGGAATGTGGCGTAAGTCGCTCAAGTGGTAAGGAAATCTACCCCTGTTCAAGTGCCACTCAGTTCATTTTTGAAAAATTTTGTTTAAAGCCACGGGCCACATAAGATGACCCCCCCCCCCCCCGAGGGCAACATTTGGCACGAGGGTCGTAGGTTGATCATGCATGCTCTGCACATTAAGAAGCAACGAACCGGGTATAAGCTCATTTGGAAACACTCTCAAATGCATTTATCTTAGCCTAGTAACACATTTTTCAATAATTCCAAATGCTTCATTAAATAAAAACATTATATTATCACAAAAAATGATCATATCACAAAAAATGATATTATCACAAAAAAAAACGCTATACAACATTATATGTATAGCGGTTGATGTGTATTAACAGTTGACGTGTGAAGCCTAATGTTCCAGTAAGCGGGAAAAAATCGTTGAAATGATCATATTAAGCTAGGAACTTGCCCTTTGGTGCCGGAGGATTTTGTCCGTTTTAGCGGGGGTATCCATTTATCTGGTTATCCGATTAAGCGGAGCCGACTGCATTCTAGGGCCACGCATATACATACATACATACACGCAACACGTTCCTGCACATGTACGGATTCGCTAGAAATTCCGCAGACGAATGTGCACGTCCGGGAAGACACAGGAGGGTGGTTACTGCAACTCATTGTTCATAGTGCGTCAGATCAGCACCTCCTAGAGATAGAAGGCCTCTGCACTGTTCGCCATTCAGACTACCTAAACGTCATGCAGACTACCAAGCAAGTTTGCCTCATTTTGAAACACAGCATCCTATTTCGTTTCTTCCTATTTTGGCGTAGAATCTTCTTGATTGGCTCACAAATACAGCATAGTGATTGGAAATAGAAACCGCCAATTCTCAGCACGATCATTTCGTTTCCTCAAAACGATGATACTACTTTACCGCATACCAACTCCGGTCATATATCACCATACGTCAAATTTCCAACCAGTGGAGTTGGTTGGGAAATGAAGGCTCCATCCATCGGTGGTCGCCCTAGGCTCGGTAGGTAAAGAACTTGCTTCTGATGTTCTATGCCTGGATTCGAACCCATGGACCTTGATGGTAACCTTCATAGTGGAAAGCGAGCATCTTTACCACTGCACCACTCGGGCACAATGATGATACTGGCGCGAGCAGGGAATTTTTTTTACCCTGAATATTCTGTGGGAAAATGGACTACTTACTGACGTCACAAGCAGACTGCCCTTCTATCTCTAGGAAGTGCTAGTCAGATCCCCAGCTGCTACAATACTGGAGAGTGCCCGCGACCCAGAAAAATGTACCACTGCACACTTTGATGCAGACTAGAACATTATACGTTGCAAAGCAATGATTAAAAAGGCTCACACACGAAAGTTTGAATTAGAAAGAGGGTGAAGAAAAAAAATGGGGGACTGTCAACATTACCAGAGACGCCATAGATAAGCAGCCCCAGACGAGACCATTCATTAACAATTAGTATGAATAGCCGGTGTATCAGCGGGAAAATTCATTAACATCGAATAACTAACTCAACATCCGATAGAATAAAAATGAATGACACACGTAATTTTTCTCCACCCCCCGAAACTTCCTTTGCTCGAGGCACCGTCAGATCCGGTGCTCGATCGACAGACACGTCGGATAAGAGATAATCGAATTTGTTGTCTCGCCCAATCAGAAACCAAAACGCCAGTATCCGTTAACTAGTAATGAAACTATACTATCGGATACATAAAAGGAGATATTCAATTTCACCTAGTAGAGAACGGGGAAACAATTTGTTAACAAGTCCCAGAGCTACACAAGGGCTTTTACAGTATTAGAGTACGCGGCGAAAACACCCCAAAAAACAGAGATGGACGATTTTTGTTCGGCCAAGATACATGAAACGAATAAGCTACCTGGATATTATGACGAGGTGAACTTGGAAAAAGTGTTTTCTTCACCGGCAATCGCACTGATCATAACACCACAGAGGGACGCTTTTTTTCCCCTTAAAACACGCACAGTAGCGTGACTCGCTGAGTAGAGACACTTGTGACTCTCTTAACTTCATCTAACGTCCTCCAGGTGGCGGCAGTAGAGATGCATGATGATTTTTACTCGGCCTAAGATACACGAAACCACCTCACACCCAGATAACTTTTTTGGTATATGAAATCAAGAGACTAATTTCTGCCAAAATACAGAATACGATTTTATTGAAATATTTCATCACTGAGAGGCCGCAGTCCATTTCTTTCGAGGTTCCCCCATATCCTGTCTCAGGTCCTCCCCAGAACAATATTTTTCACGAGCCCACTCCTGGCTGCATATTTACAAATCTCATTACATTGATACAAATAGAGGAGAAATTGAGCGTCCCGTGATTGGTTAGTCATAATCAGGGCCGCAACTAGGGGGGGGGGGCAGGTTGATCTCGTGTCCCGGGCGCTGGAGCAGAGGGGGCGCAAATTTTATTCTCAAACGTCTCCTTCCACATTATAAGGGGGGGGGAAGCGACAAATGCGCACTTGTGTGTGTGTGCCCTGGGTGACCAAGCATCTAGTTGTGGTTCTGGTCATAATGACCGACGAAGGAATGTATTGCGGAGTTATTGGCGAAATTGAAGATGAAGTTATAAAATGGTGTTTTTTCCTCCTTGTGCTTACCATTCCTTTTGTCTTTTTTCCATTTAAACTTTACCGTTTGAATTGCTAATTCGTCGAAAAGCTGAAATTCATCTTAAACTTCACCAAAACGCCATATATATTGGCTATTTCCGTCACTCATTGCGACCAATCCCGATAACAGTACGAATTTCTTCCTTACTCGTATGAATGTAGAGTTTGTTAATATTCTGCCTCATGGTGAATTTGGAGCGTAAACATACAGAAACTGATGAGATTAATTTATAGCGAGATTTTGCCTATTTTCTATTCTTCTAGCGACGATAGAAACGTATAAAGCGGGGTGGGGAGGTGTTCGACGCATCACCAGGGCGGTCATATATGGAAGCTTTTTTGTAGTGGACTGTCGACTACATGCCCCCCCCCCCGACAAGAGCAGGGCTGACAGAGTTCTAGTCCAGGACGATTATTATTATTTTTTTTTTCCCACAATAAATTTTCTAGAAAAAGGGCACAGTCAAAGGTCCCGGTCTAAGGTCGCTGCTGCAAGATGTCCATGCCCGACGAAAAGGCTTCCATTGAAGTACGTTAATTCCAAAATTACACTTAGCAAATATCTCAGAACTAATGAGAGAAATAATTTCAGAATTGATGGAGAAAATTTTCATCAATTCTGAAACATTTGATTAAAAAAAAATTCACAAACTCGTGCTTTCCTCTTCATAACTAATGAAAAATATTTTCAGAAATACTTTCGGAAGAATTGACGGAAATTCATATTTAATGAAACAATGTTTCCGTACTAAGGAAAATTCAAATTTCATGAAAAATTTCAGAATCAATTAAAATTCATATTCAATGAAAAACTTATATTTCTGAATTAATGAAAAAAATTATCTCACAATGAATTAAATTATTCAATTATATAGGGTCCCCTCGTTTGGGTGCCGTTAGGCCCACCTGTTAAGATGCCACAGTGTAGATCTAGATACCGCAATATGATTGATTTGTTGGCCCTCGGGCTTCATGGAAATTTTTCTGGCCCGCAATTTCTGAAAGGTTGCAGACCGCAGTTTTGCGGTACGTAAATGCATACCAACTTTGGTGGTGGGGGTAAGTAAAACGAGGAAAATTAATAAAAAGGTTTAAAACATTTACGGCACAATATACAAAGGATAAGCGAACCTCCTAGGCATTCCTAGGGGTCCTCACTCCCTACCACGCATTTCTAACGATTCTAGCAATTCCAGGGGGCACCCGAGGTCGCCATCTACCCGCTAAACGCATTTCAAATGTTGCGAAACTGATTCCCAAGTTGTTTAACTTCCGCACCGAATTCTATTCCAGGTATTCCGTCGACATCCACCGGTACGAAACCATTCATAACTCTTACGACGAAGTGATTACAATCGAAATAGTTTACACGTGGTGATGCGCCAAGTTACGAGAATCGCCCACCGTCAGTTTACATACCCAACATATGTAGGAGCACGTAACAATGCGACCGGAACTCCGAACAACATGTACTCGACCAAAGGGAAAAAAAAAAAGTTTCGCATCAATCAAATGGAAGACATGATACAGTGGCGTAATCCATCACGGAATGATGAATGGACCAACAGGAACTATGAGGCGTTTCCAAGGCGCGTACGTACCCACTCCCTCTCTTCATTTATATTTAACATGAATTAAATTGAAATTGCGCCATCCAAAAACAGTTGGATGACTGCACAATAATCATGCACGTCACAAAAAATTTATCATGGTATTTCGGTTGATCATTAAATGGAATAAATGAACAGAGAATGGATAGTTTCCGATTAAACTTCAGATGATGAATAAGTTCTTTCTCGCAAATTCGTGTCGTTTTAAGTATTCATTCGTTGCCTGGCCGTTCTCCGCCATGTTCGAAACCATTATTACGCTGACACTCGTCTCACACGGCTAGAAAAGTGTTTCAGATGACCGTATGTATGGATCACGGATATGCAATCGTGATCATGGTAGAGACACTTGCTGGACAAGAGAGACAGTGTTTATTTATGTGGTTTCATCAAATCACGTGTCTTCTATTCTGCGACACTATATCAGTTTCCCAACCTTTTCTGTCCCATCGCCCCCTTCTTCAGAAATTTTTTCTCCCATCGCAATCTAACCCATAGGATCCTATGTTATACCCGTAGCTTCTACCGCCCCCCCCCCATTCCATCGCCCCCAAGGGGACGTTAACGCCCACGTTAGGAATCACTGCTGTAAATAATCAATATTTAAATAATTTTTGGATTGTAACATAGGATTGTACATTGTTAGGAAATCGCTGCAATTGAATGGAGGGAATGAATCATTTTGCTGTATAAGTCAGGAGTTCTCAACCTGTCGTACGTGTACTCTTCTATTCCCGGGAGTGCGTGACGATTATTCAAGAGTACGCGAAAATAATCAAAACTGTGGGAAAAAAATGTAAAATGGGGAGTATAGTAATAAAAAAAACAGGCAAAATATTTGTCATGGTATGATACAAGCAAGTACATGGCTCATTTTATATATTCTTATAGGAATACATACATCTCCCATGAATTACTACTTACGTCAGGTGAATTTCAAGCAATAGGAAAGACTCCTACGCATATCTACGAACAGACACTCCTTCCTACTTTTTATGTGGGAGGGGATGGGAGTACGCCTATAAAGTATTTCTAGGAGCACGTAAGTTTCCTACGCAATTACAAGGGGGTGCGCACGGCGTTGTAGCAATCATACAGGTGCGCAAGCCTTCTACGCATTTCTAGGTGGTACTTGAAGCATGAAAAAATTACGTGCAACTTGATACAAGAATGGATTTTCGTCCAGATGGGGGGGGGGGGGGCGAAAATCTTTTTACATTTCCTTCTATGCATTTTTAGAGGGTTCGAAGGTACGCAATACACCTCACTTGCACCTTTCTAGGGCTACCCACGCCTTCTACGAATTTCTTGAGGGTCTGAGCACACGCCTCTTGTGCTTTCTAGGGTTACATACACGCCTTCTATGCATTTCTAGAGGGTCTGATGGTACACAACATACACTTTTCATGAATTTCCAAGTGTACGCGCAAAATATGCCTCTTGTGAATTACCAGAACTACGCACGCCGTATTCCCCATGCATTTCTAGGAAGCTGGGTTTTGTGCGCAACTCCCGCTTCTAGTAAATTTATAGTACTATGCAAACCTCCTAGGCAATTATAGGAGATAAAGTTGTTGCGCCAAAGTTTCGTTGTTCCTACTGCAGTAGGGCCCCAAAGCAGAATATGCAGCAGAACAATCTGGAAGAACTTGTGTAGAAAACACTATTATTATTAAACACCATTACTGCAGAATATTTCCAGTCATAGTATTTTTGCACGCCCAAATGGCATGGTGGTAAGATGCTCGTCTACCACCGTGAAGGTTGCCATCACGGTCCCAGGTTCAAACCCCGGGAAGGGTATAGATATTTTCTCTAATGAGCTTGAGGCGACCACCGATAGATGGCACCTTAATTTTCAACTCAACTCATTAATGGCAGTAAATTTCAATATAGCGATATCGCCAGAGATGGTGTTTTTCGCAATATTCAGCTGAGAGATAGTCGAATTCAATCAAAAATCTGAGAAAAGTTGGGGAGAAAATACAACATAAATAAGGGAAAATAGCGTTGCCTACCGTTAGATCTTCCTGGTCTTTCATAACTTTTCTCCGATATTTGAATTCGAATATCTTAGAGTGAATATCGCACTTAGAAACATGGAATTTTTTTCTGTTTGCCTCGGGAGATACAGGGCAACAACTTCCTAATTAAAAGTAAGGGGGACCATATAAAAATTTAATATTTTATTTTATTACACACTGTATTTTTCCCTCTCAAAACTGGCACAGGGTAATTTTTGAACGACTTTTGAGAGTTTTCAATGGGAATCTTGCCTCTACGACGGACGATTGATGAGATAAAAGGCCGCATTAGCGCACCCTTTATAAGAAATGGGGGGGGGGGGGACCCATAACAAAGTTATAATTGTGTGTGCGCGCTTTTCTTTTTTAAAATAAAAGAACGCACAATGAAAGCACGAACGTCGGAAAAAAAAGCATATTTTCGTAGAAGGAACGATATTTCTCGTAAATCTCGAACGCATAAGAGAAAAAGAATCATTCCAACACACACACGACATAGATAAAAGAAAAGAATTAATTCCTCGAAGAAATATTCACTTCGAAGACAGAAATATGAGAACATTTAAGAGAAGATTGCGTCGAGAAAATAAATACAGCGTACATTTATTTTTTTTCTCCCCACGTTAAAAAGAACAACGAAAATGAATCTTTTCTTCCGTGAACCGAATGAATGATAGCGAAGAAGAGAGAGATACGCATAAAATAGAAGAAAAAAAGGCTTAAATATTTGGAGATTAGAATCACGTAAGACCCCATCGGGGATCCAAAAAGAAAGAAAAAAAAATTACATATACGAGGTATATACGTTATACAGAGCGAGAGGTAAAGAGATCATTAAAACACAGAGGCATTTGAAAACGGTTATTTCCAACTCATTGAGATTCGTAAAACGTTTACTGCGGGGGAAAACTCACTATGCATAGTCCATCAACCCTCGGGAGAGAGAGAGGGCTTCGCAAAATATAATTACGCTGGAATATTTATAGACCGAGATATATATATTTTATTTCTTCTCGTTCTAGCGAGAATCAGTCTAGTATCTACGGTTATAACAACACTCGATGGTTCTCGCGAGAGATGGATGTAAATGTGTAAGAGAGAAAAAAAAAAATTGAAAGTGAGAAATGAAGCGATTTTAAAGACTAACGGCGACATTCGTTTAATAGACTCGCCCTTTCATTGGGAGAATTGTCGGTGCGACGAGACGGTCCAATGATGCAATAAATTAACAAACGTTTATTACGAGCTAATATGTATGTTACCGCCAAAGCCAAAAGTGGCGGGGGATTCTCGGGCCAGTGTTCGATGTACAAATACAAATACAACGCCACAACAGGCAAATTGCCCAACGAGGTGGCTGACTTAAGAACATCATGGATCCCCGAGCCATTTTTTGGAGGCCCTACTTACCACTGCTACACCACACATGCAACCCCCCCCCCCCGCGAAACCCCCCCAACGAATCGGTATGTACTGATGTAAGACGGTCTGGTTGGCCCTAAATCCACGTTTTTTTTATCGCTAACGTGTGATACATGGCTATGTATAATAGCTGTATTGGATTAACTCTATGTGATGAGAAAAAAAAGCTTCTTAAACCTGTCACAGCATTGAATTTAACATTGTAGGCCTAGAGACAACCCCGCTTCCCGTCTTGGAGAGGTATCGAAGCGTTCCCGAAAGATAGGTGCATCCCTAAATTTTATTAAAAACATAAGGCACATAGTCGCCTCAGACGAAGGAACACCAAAAAATGCATACATTTAATCATCATGGAAACATGATTTAAGATTGACGATTGCTGATGACATCCGTCACATCAACACTGTCACAACAACTGATGCGTTTTCAAATAATGCTTACATCTCTCACACCAAGAGATGTATTATCGATGTAATTATAGATTGCATAGCTTATTTTCACCAAACTAGGCTCGCGATTCTTATTTCATTACAGGATTCCCAGAAAAATCTGATCATTTCCTTGTGAATGAGATTCAAAATCTTAACCTTCCATATGTTTTCAGAATTAGTTTTTTTTTTCTTCTTCACAGAATTTCCCCCCTGAATTTTATCCAATATTTGAATACTTGCAGATTTCCTAAACTCTGAAAAACATTTTTCATTGCTTTGACTTTCCAGGTTCGCCGGGAACACTGCATTAGCTAGACGCAGTTAATGTTCAGAGTAAAATCACAATAATACAACTCGATTAATCTCTGGAAAGTCATTCTCCACCAGACTTCGATGACACATAAATAAATTCCACGAAAAAAAACCTAAAAAAAAAAAAAAAAAAAAAAAAAAAATCCGAAGCTAACAGCCATCATCATTTCTATTCTTATTCAGTGACTTAAAAACGATCATGCAAAGCAAACACAATCAACGTAACGATCGAACGAGATTCTTTCATTTAAAAATCACAAGAAAAAAAACACAAAAAACACAAAAAATTCAAATTCCTCCAACCCAATCGACAATAGCCAACATTGTGTTAATGTGGGGGGAGGAATTTCAAACAACAATAGAGGGGAAATATACATCTTTGTTATAGCCTGGGAGAGAAGGAACAAAAAAAAAACATTAAATGGAACGGGGAGAAATATTGTAATAGAGATGAAATCCGGGGGTAGAGACAAAAGCAAAAAAAAAAAATGAAAGAAAGAAAAAAAATCCAATATATAACTTGAATAGGAAAGGGAAGTCGTCTATCCCCCCTTAAAAAAAAACTATTTTCCGCAAAAGCGGACATTTCATGCACTTATTCCTTGCCATTACGCTATGCTTAAAGCATCTCTATGACTGCTTAAACGCTAAACGGGAAACAACGCCAACTAATGGAATATCTTCCCCCCAACAAAGAAAATAACGATTTTCTCTCTCTCTTCTCCTTTTCCTTATTCTTATATTTTCATTCCTCCTTCAAGGGAATGATGAGAATGATACACACATACGCATGCTTATGTGTATGCATGGATATATAGATCCCAGCTTAATGCCAAAACGTTTTCTACCATGCTGCGTTCAATACAAATACGGTAGGGGCACACGCTTTTCTTTCACATATAAACACAGAAAAAAAAATTTTCATTCAACTTGAAGAGAAAAATACTAAAAAAAGAAAGAAATTTAGATGTATACAATGAAAGCATAAGCCCGTGAAAAAGAGTTATACGACAGTAACATTATCATGTGAACAACTATCGACCCCGCTACTTGTCCGATCCCGTGACGAAAATCGGCTTATAGGCACGTTTGGAGAGAGATTTTTAAGGGAGGGGGGTTCGAGTACCACGACGTTATATTCCTGGTATTTGCGTGATTGACTTGCTTAGTCTAACGAAGCTAATAGAAAAATGGAAGAGGAATGCGGATAGAACAATTATTTCAGACTTTTGGAGAGAAATACAACACGGACTGCACGAAAGGTCCTGGTCTGTGAAAGATATATGTTGTGGTAAACGTGGTTATTATGCATACTTACCAAGCATTCTGGTTATTCTGATGAATTTCTCTAAATTAACCACTCTTACCGGCGATTGTGCATACTTACCCAAGCGCCGCGTCGTTGGTAAACATAGTATATCATATAGTACGATTTATCATGATAATTCATACATGTATTATACCATTATATCGGGGTACGATCGTGAATTTGTGTAGCATAATATTGGGGTCGGACTATATTCATCACATGTACTAGACTCATTTGGATATATTTTTTTTTTCATTTTTTATCATATTTCACCGATTACACTAGGGTATTATACATAATCACAGATAAAGGCGATAAATTTCAAATATTTGTCAAATTTACCAACGACGCTCGAGTATTATGCATATTCGACCGTAAAGTGATAAATTTATCAAACTTACCAAGATGATTGATGACTATGCATAATAACCGGTTATTACGTAACAGATTTATCACGTTTACCGGATTACTATTTAATATCATAAAGAGTGATTTAGGCTCACAGATTTTCTGTTGTGTTATCTTACGAGGAGCTGTTTCTGTCATTTCTGGAGATTTTTTGCCTCCTTTTAAGTCAGATCCTCAACCTCAGTGCTATGCAACTTGAAACTAGCGAAAAACCGGTTTTGAGATACGGGTAGCTCATCGCGGGCTATTTTGATGGTCGATTTTGCATAGCTACCTACCCCCGGAAAACCGGTTTTGCGCAGCTCGAAGTAGCGTAGCATGGCCGGTATAGACAAGGCATTAGAGTTGTGACGTGCAATAAAATTTTGTATCGAAACGGGGAATTTCAGAAACATATCAGCTGATGAAAGTAGCCTATGGCAGAAGTTTCCAAGATTTCAGTTATATAAGGTGGGACCCCCCCCCCCCCCTTGATGGTTACGAGATTAGACTGGGGAGGGGAACTAGTTCTAAAAGCCAACGATAGATGGTGCTGACATTCATTATATGCAAATCACGTTGCTGACATCTAATGAAGAATGCACGTGTATCCATGCAATTGACGTCGTGATTTGCATAAATCTGCTTCGAATCTTGCATCTCAGCCCCTTCTATCGGTGCTTTCTGGAACTGACTAATGTGAGAGAAATAATTTGCGTACCGGCAAAAATTGAATTTGGAAACCGACAAAAAACGAATGAAAGTGGGGGGGGGGGGGTAAATTGTGACAGACAAAAATGCACGAATAGGGGAAATAATTTGCAGACTGGTGGTATAAAAAATATACATGAAAATAACTTGTGGGCTGACAAAAGAAAAAGAAATACTAAAAATAATATGCGGACTGGCAGAAAATGAACGAATAGGATGAACAATTTGCGGACTCGCAAAAAATGAATGAATAGGAGGAATAATTTGCGGTCCGGCGGAAAAACAAATACGAAAATAATGAGCAGACCGGCAAAACCAGATGCGATAACAAATTTAGAGACAGTATTTCATTTTTTAAATCCGAAAAGTACGTATCAGCTTTAGATAATAGTAAGTAAAAATTGTTTGCGGACTGACCAGCGAACCAGTGGCTGAAGACCACTGGCTTATATCATCACGGATACCACGCGACACTTCACCCACAATCCAAATAACAGTATTTAAACTGTCCACGGACAAACACACCTAAACCGAAATTATACCGTCACGGTACAATATTATATATCTTGATATCGAGATGAAATATTCAGTAGATGTGGGGAGAGATTCTCTTATTTTGAAAATTTATTTTCAAAACATTTTTCGGAAATTGAAACGCCTTCCATTGAGCGTGGTTTTTATTCTCCCATGTGTGGGATTCCCACGCGCCTGGGACAAATCGCTTTCAATCGCGCGCTCGTCCCACCGGGACAACGGAATAATAATAATAATATAAAAAAAAAAACCCTGGTGGATGTATATATAGAGCTCTCGCTTTTTCCCATAGAAATACCAGGAAAAAAAAATAGCTTTTTTCCTGGTTTCGTATACGAGTGAGAGGTTTCAGAGAAGGGGAAAAAAAAGACCTGGTGTGGGGGCGGGGGGGGGGCTTTTTAATCGAAAAAAGTTGTACCAGAGATATCAGTTTCGTCAGGATTGGGAATCGCAAATGGATACGATCCTCGGGGAGGAGCAAAAATATAAAAACATTTTATTCTTTATTTTTTCTCTCTTGTGCTACCGATTCCACTATTATATAACCTTGTACGATTTCTCCAGGACGGGAGCTTCTCCACGCAGCAGGTGAGAAAACGGGAACTTTTTCCCAGATTAAAAATCCAGGAGTCCCGGAAGCGTGCGAAATTGGATCAGGGACTCTCTTATTCTATTTTTTTACTTTATTTTCCCCTACATCCTCGTCCACGCTATTTAGGATTAAGAGAGGGGGTCCCGGAAGAAGCGTCCCTAGGACGGAATTTTCCGTGTCTTTTTACGTCATCGTCTCGTCGTCCGGTGGGTGATTATCCTGGGAACAAAGAACGCGGATACAGCCCCCCGCGTTCACGTCAGGAGAGGATGAGGCATCTTTTCAAAAATTCTATTCACTGTCAATACGATACCATGAGGGAGTTTTAATAGACAAAGTCGAATCACGTCAATTTGACCACCAGCTAATATCCGGAATATTTTATACAGTTCTGGCAGCTGCTGGATGGTCTTCAAGTAAAGGATGCTGAAAGGTTGCGACAGGTATCGGGGATAAGCAGACTGCAGTCCATTCGATGAGAGGAGAGAGCAGGCAGATCAACAGCACGACACTGACATTCAAGCATTTCCATCTTTGCTTCAGAAAATGGGAGACAGATGGCACTTCACCACCAAACACACTCCCGCTCTGTCTCCATGGGAGATACAAGCTGGGTTCCCAAGGGGTGTGAGTATTCTGAAAGAACCGGGGCAATGTTTAGATGGCAGCACGAACACAAAACATGCGCAAATCGACAACACAAATATGTTAAGGCCCACACATACACTCAGAACACTCATCCCGGCATGTGCCGATTCGTTAGAAATCCCGTCTACGAGGTGCATGCACGGTTAAGTAGTAGTCCATTCGATGGGAGACAGCACCAGCGAGAACACGAAATAAGCACGACTCTGGCAACATAAATACGTCAGGAAACAACCACACATACACTCAGAACACACATTCCCGCGTATACCGATTCGTTTACATGTGTTTTGGTCAGGTATTCAGCAGAGGAATGTGCACGAGGTGCGTGTAAAATTAAGTACTAACAGTCCATTCGATAGCTGCTGGGAAAGCGATTGGCTGTCCAAGATCTGTAGTGTAACTAGGATAGGGCCTATTTCTGAATTGTGCTCGATCAAGTCTCAGAACTTCGGAAAATCATGAAAGAAAGTAGCCTCACACGGAAAAGTCCTGGCCATTCTCTCAAACAACTTCACTGTTGCGCACATTACGTATTGATTATTGCTGCGCATCGCGATGAATATTACAAATTTAGGTGGAGCAAGTTAGAAGCAAAAGGAAACATTTCTACATCAAAACATGGCTAAAAACAGTATGGAAAAATTTGGTTCATATGGTCATCCCATCCTAGACCATATCAGAGCAAAAGGCCATAATCTAGTTAGAACGAGGAGGTAAATTCACGGAATTAATTTCGTATTTATTATATTTACCAATACGAGCTGAGTATTATAAATAATCATAGGTAAATATGACATATTAGCACAATTTATCAAACTTACCAAAATAACCGAATTTACCGGCTTTATATACGAGTGCATTTTACGCGGTAACTACGACAACTAATCCCACAGAATTCTTCCATTGAATGCCGAGATTTATATAAACTAAATTTTTCTGGAACAAAATATAAATCGGCGAGAGAAATAATTTCCTAGTTAATGAAAATCTATAATGAAAAGAAATAAAAATTGAATTATAGTTTTTAGAATTATCGGGAAAAATTTCAGGATTAGAAATTCATTAAGAAATAATTTAAAAAAAATCGGAAATAGGTGAGGAAAAAAAAAATTGAAAATAAACAAAAAGTCAAATTTAATAAAATAATTGAAATGTAAAGTGTTCAATAATTTGGGGAATCCTGTTTCGTTAACGGGGGAAAAAAATCCAGGCATGACTGGCTGACCCGCGCGGGCTTCGTGGAAAGTTTCAATTTTGGCCCGCAATACCCAAAAGGTTGGAGAGCCCTGACGAAACTGAACTGGCTATTCGAAAATTAATAATTAAAAAAAAAAAAAAAATCCAGACATCTTTCCAGATTCTTTTCAAATCCTACAAACGCTACCATCTAAAGCCGGGATTACACTATAAAAGTTTTGTAAAAGTGCTTTTATAAAACTTGAATACAACCAATAAATGATAGGTTACGTTCGAGCAAATGCAATCGATCATTTATTGGTTGTATTCAAGTTATAAAAGCAATTTTACAAAACTTTTATAGTATAATCCAGGCCTTAGACCGGTATTACACTATAGAAGTTGGATAAAATCCCTTTTATAAAACTTAAAAAATCCAACCAATGAAGCTCATAGGTTACATTCGAGCAAATGCAACCGATAATCGTATTGGTAGCATTTTTCAAGTTTTATAAAAACACTTTTACAAAACTTTTGTGGTGTAATACCGGTCTTAGGCTGGGATTACACAATAAAATTTTGATAAAGGATCTTTTATAAAACTTGAAAAATTTCACCATCAAGATTATTGGTTACATTCTAGAAAATGCAACCGATGATCTTATTGGTAGCATTTTTCCAAGTTTTATAAAATGACTTTTATCAAACTTTTATAGTTTAATCTCGGCCTTAGCCAAATACACACACACACATCAAGTCTTTCGCAAAGCCTCCTACGCCAAATAAAATAAAACAACTGGTTCTTTTTCCAGACGGGAAATTATTTTTATCCCGTCGAACAAGGAGTTTTACAGAAAAAATAACAATCAGATCACATTCTTTATCCTCGAGTCACCTCTAAGTGGAATCAAAAAAAACTGGAAAAATAAAATTAAAAGTGATTTTTCAAAGTAGAAAAAAGGACTCTAATCTCTAAAACATGGATACCAATCACCACACACACGTTTTTTTTTCTCCCAAAACGTACAGAAACGTCGTACCCGTGTATGTGTGTGTGTGGAACTGGAAAATTCCATTTAAAAATATATATCCCTTTTTTGTTCGCTCCTATACGTGAAGTAACGAAGAACGATGGGACAGAGAGCATGGAATACAATAAAAAAAAATCAGGAAAAAAAAAAAAAAGGAGAGAAGGGACCGTGAAATTAAAGAGCACGTGGATAGGATAGACGGGAAACGTCGTATATATACGCGCATGTAAGTTATTCCTCTCTCTATCTCTCTCTTGGAAACTGAACTGAAAGACAATCCTACTTTTCGATTACCTCACGAACTGTCCCGTTTTTTTTTTTTTTTTATATCTTATTTTAAACGACAGTCCAGGAGAAAAAAAATAGGAAACGATTCCAATCAAACGGCGGAAGCTATCACGTTACCTCCCGAATTCCAGAAATTGCCATCGTTTCCAACTTATCGCCAAAGTCGGAGACGATTCCTCGCCAATACCGTACGTATTCCATACGGATATTTAAAAAGGAAGTTACTTTTCCTGCTCAAGTAAAAAAAAAGTGAATTTCAAATTGCTGATAATTCAATTTTTTTAGGAAAATACGAGAAAAATCGAGATAGCTATGTAATTTAGATAATGGTGTATAGTTGAGTGCGAACTACAGCTAGATTAGATGCGAAAAAGGCAGCTCATAATGTGAGAAACGAAAATTTTAAATTTCGTGCAAAGGCTCATTAAAAAAAATTTAAATTTGTGAAATTCAAGTTTTTCTCTATAATAGCGAAATATACAGGGTGTCCTGTAAGTGCTATAATGCGGCCTTTATATCATCAACCGTCCGTCGTAGAGGTACGATTCCAGTTTGAAAAGGAAACATTTAGGCGTTCGAGAATTATCCTGTACCAGTTTTGAGAGTGAAAATGCAGTCTCAGAAAAAAAGAAAAAAAAAATTAAATTTTTATATGGCCCCTTGTCCTCTAACTTCCAGTTCGAAAACTGTTGCCCTGTATTTCTTTAGGGATTACAGAAAATATTCCACGTTTCTAAGAGCAATATTCGACGAGATATTTGAATTCAAAAATCTAAAAAAAAGTTATGAAAGAACAGCTAAAACTAGCATAAAACACTCCTTTTGCTTCATGCTGTTAGAAGTTTCATCCAAAACTTGGGACAGCTTTCTGACACTGCAAGGTTGAATTTAAAAATTCGGACAGTTTTGTTTTGGCACTGCCAAGTGTTATCCGAAACTTCGCACAGGTTTTACGCACTGTCAGGTTCTATCAAATAATTCGGACAGGCTTTTAACACTGTTAGGTCCCCCCAAAACAGAATGTTTTGCTTTGTTCCGCAACGAGCTCTCGGCTGACTGGAAATGTTCAGCATTAGTAATTTCCATAAGGCCGGTATTACACTGTAAAAGTTTTCTAAAAGTCCTTTTATAAAACTTGAAAAATCCAACCAATAAGATTATCGGTTGCATTTGCTCGAATGTAACCTATGGGCTTTATTGGTTGAATTTTTCAAGTTTTATAAAACTTTTATAGAGTAATCCCGGCGTAAGAGTATTTTCCGCATTTTTTTTTCTTAAAATTCTACCAGACTATTCGGCGCAGTAGCACTATTCTGGCATATTCTGTCTTAGGGGGTTAGGTTTAATCTAAAAATTTTGAACATTTATTTTTGACACCGTTATGTCGAAATATTTGGCATGTTTCTAACACCTTTCACGAAAACAAATCGGACAATATAGCCTAACATAGCCAATTTTCAGCTAAAAATTCTGACCACCACAATAGCCGAAAAAAACCCTATTGTACCTAAATATCGATAGAGAACGGAACGTCACAAACATATACGAGAACAAAAAAAAGACAATAACACACATACGCTCAAATATCCATAAACCCTTGACAGCGCCACCTAGCGAACCGCCAGGGAACAAATCTCTAATCACAGTTACGATTCACCGCCTCCAGTGCTGATGGAAAAGAAGTGAAAAAGGATATAGAAGTTTTTTTTTTACGTTTTTCTTTCATTCTTGGAACCACTAGAGAAAAGAGAAGATCTTTTCTCGATTTTCTCACTCTCTTCCGCATCTTATCGATAAAAAAAAAAAATAACAGGAAAAGAAAATCTTTTTGGTCCTCCTTCTCCTTATTTCTCAGCGATATTTCTGGTTGGACGCAGCTGAGCCATCATTAGCCCGCACTATGGGAAAAGAAGCGCAAAAAGGGGTGGGGGGGGGGAGAGCCAAGGATGAAAAGGGTGGAAAAATGTGCCCCTACGGGTAATGGATGTCCCTAATATTAATTCGGAAAAGCAGAGCACTGCTGTTACTCTTCTATTTTTCTTCCATCTTATAGAATATACCTCTCCTTAAACCACCAAACGCTACCATATTGTATTCTCGTCGTCCCTCCTTTTATACCACCACCACCTCGCTCCTTATCACAGAGTTCACATTTTTATATTTACGGTCAAAGGACAATGAGCTGAAGGAATACGCCCCGAGCTAAGAGAGAGAAGCAACACGCTTAAATATTCATTATTAAAAAATATATATATATAGATATTTTTCCACTGAAACGATATTTTTTCATTGGAATAATACGTACATAATCTTAATGATGCAAGTTGACGAAACACAATGCGTTTATTATGGATATAGTATATTCAGTTATCTAACACGGTCTTCGTGCTGATATACGTAATGAGGAGTTATTAATGCCGGAATAGTTTTCCAGAATTTTGAAATTCCACCCGTATTAAATCACGTGGATAAGGTATTTCGAAAATGTCAGTAGGAGAAATAATTCTTATACACAGGGGTCATATTTACCGTCCCTCACTACCGCTTGTCCAACTGTAAATCTACAGGGAAAAATTGGCGCTTCATGGCAAATATGGTCATTTTTGTACAGCGGAACTCGCTAAGATTTGACACCAAAACTTTTTCTGTCGTTTTCACACGTTTCTCAAAAAAACAATTGGACAGTTTTTGACACTGGTCAGAACATTTGGAAAGTTTTTCCGATACCGTTTTTCCATTAAAATAATCGAAATTTCTTATAAACCGCCAGATTTTTATCTAAAAATTAAGACAGCGCTTTTTGACACTGCTGGGTTTCATCTGAAAAATCGGACGGTTTGCCGACCCTGCAATGTTTTCAATGGATAATACGCATATGATCTTAATGATACGATGGAATACAATACATTCAGATTTGTTTAGTTATCTGCAGCATGTTATATGTGCTGATTTCTCTAATCTAATACGCAGTTATCAGTGTTGAGATAGGTCTTCACAACTTTGAAACTTTCAGCGTATTAAATCAAGTGGAAACGCCACTTAATATACCCTTATGTACAGGGATATGAAGTATCTTCCTCAACCCTTTGTCCAACCATATAAATCTGAAACATATTCATGAACAAAATACCGCTTCTAAGCAAATATGACCATTTATATGATGAAATAGTATTTATGAAATGAAGATTAGCGAAAAACCCGCGAAGATTCGACACTTTTGGCTCCATCAAAACGTTTTTCGAACCAAAAAGACATCCGACATACACAATACTGTGAGTATATGACAGGGCTTGCAACATCCTATTCGCTAGTTCACAATGGCGACTAAAAAATTTCTATTGGGGTGCAGAATTTTTCATATGCGATCACTAAATAAGGGGGGTTTTAAGAACAATATATATTTTCAGAATTTATTTCAGCACACGCCTGATAACACGGAAAGGAATCTAAGTCGGAAAAAGATTATTCAGAACCCTTTTGTCTTGGAAAAATAAAATAAAAATGTAATAAAATAAAAATCATCATATACATGGGAAGGTGTCGTATATTCAGCAAGAAGATTCAGTGTCCAACTTGATAGGTTTACAATATGAAGTCAAGGAAATGATCAGTTATCAAAACTTAATCTCACCATCGTCTTCGTTGAGTCAACTCATAGGATCCCATATAACCGCGTTTCTAAAACTTTAAAGGCCCAAGCACCAGTAAAATGCTTGAAACAGTACGACGGGACCCGCTTTAGGGGATAAAAAAAAATCTTTCACTTCAGTCTACGGGTCTGACTGCAAAATTGAATTGGTTGATTAATTTCGATTTGACCAAAACTGTTTTCCATAACAGGTTGAAAACCGTTCCATATAGTATCAGAGGCTTCCACTTCCTCTCCCCCGGGGGGAATTCAGCACTTTTTCTTGAATAAAGTCTTAAATACAGCCGGCCTCGCGTAAACGGATAAAATCGTCGGCACAAAAATTTTTCTCATATAGACAATGTTAAAGTTCCCCGCTTAATATGAATAATTTCATCGACTTTTCTCCGCTTAATCGAATATGTATTACATCTAACACGTCAACCACTATACACATAATGTTTTTATTTAATAACACATTTCGAATTCATGGAAAATATGTTACTAGGTTAAGATAAGAAAAACTATTTGAGAGAGAGTAGGCACTGGCCTCCAAAAATTCAATACGTGCAATTAATTATTTTATTTTTGTTCTCGTTGAGCCAATAGAGGGCGCTGACTTTCGTAATGTAAAAATCTTGGGTATTGTGATCATTGCAAGTAAATATAATTTTCATTTCATTTTTGATGTCCGATTATTTTCGAAAAGCTTTATTAATATTGATCCTTCATGAGTTCTCAATATACGAACAATATTAACGTTGTAAAATTGCAAATCAATTGTTCCCCGCTTAATCGGATATTGTGTGCTGGAATCGTTGATCTATCTATATACATGTATATAAAATTGATTTCTTGTATGTGTGTTCTCTATATAAATCCACAATTTTAGATCGATCGTCGCCAAATTTTGCATATATACCAAATGGGACCCGACTTGAACGATAGGCTACTTTAAAATTTCGTCAGAGCAGGGCAAATGCCCCAAATGGGCAAAAAACTGCCGGGAAACAATGGTTTTTGGGCCTCAACAATCACTTTCCGAACGTTTACTTTGGTTACCGTGGTTCCTAGCAATGCGTTTCAGACGTGTATATGCCTTTACAACGGTTTGTCACTTCTTTAATCCAGGTAGTATAATGGTTGGTCACATTTTCAATACTCTCAGTAATGAGGCTTTTTGAATAGACGTCATAATCATCATCGCTTTGAGGGTCAGTAAAAGGATGATCCTCATAGAAATCAGTGTTAAAATTGCCGATTTTACTGTGGAAATTTGGTGGGGTTTTCTGTCACATCAATAATTTTAAAAATTGTATTGAATTCTCGATTTCTGAAATATATATGGAGTTCGCTTAGAGATATACGAAGCCCAGGAGATTAAATATGAAGTAATTAGCCAGACCTACTTTTGAGTTGGATATACAGGCAATAACATTGATTTCAACTTTTTATTTATATCTTCTCAAGCGTGAATATTTTCTCCGTATTGTCTTTTAATATTCAACCTCATAAACGGATATAGTTTAGGTTGTTTTAAAATTAATTTTGGGCCCGTAAAGTACACCGAAGAAATTCCAAAGCTTTAACTAAGCATTTTTGGAAGCAGAAACAGGCAGAAATAGATAATTTAAAGTTCGGGGGGGGGGGGGGGGGGGAGAGAAATCGAAATACTTAGCGCTCCTTAAAAAAGGAGAAAAGTATTCATTTCTATGTTTAGTTATCTAGATTTTTCGTTATTTCATGATTCGCGCAGGAAGTCGTCATATTGATTAACTTAGACACGGTTTGCATGTCCCTCGAAGAAAGGGAGATATCACGTGATCCATAAAGCCTCATTGAAGAAGACCCGGGCAGCGCCGGGTATTATGGCTAGTATCAGATAAAGCGGGCCGACTGTGCTGGTCATGAACCCCATCAACTACGAAAACATGAGAATAATCCATGTTATCCACACAAGACGACTCGAAGGGATCCAAAATAGTGGAAGGAGTCACCCTACACGTCTTTAACAAAATATCAACGAAAAATAAATATAAAGGACTCAATTCATCAGCCCCAAGGACAGGAGGCAACATTATACAAGCAATAAAAAAATCATGTTATCAATAGTGCAGTTTATATCACGAAAAATAGGTTTCAAATCAATCACAAAACCATCGAAAATAAAATGATCCCAATCACACGATGTGGATAAACTCATCTAAAACTTTTACATGAATCCGACATCACCAGAAATTATTGTTTACAGAAAAATGCACGGTCTCGTAAGCGGCAAACGAGTTTAAAAGAGAGAGTTGAAGCAACCCGACACATTATTTATAGCAGAAGAATTGTCAGGATAATTTACACGGTCATCTCTTTTCGTGAACTTCGAGTCAACAATACAGCTAAGAAACGTGGAATAACGAAAAAAACCTTGACGAAACACAAACTTTCCATAATTTCCGACTAGTTTTCAGTTACCTGTGGAGTTTTTTTTTCTTGTTTTGAACCCGTTACCCTCTAATGATCAAACGCAGGCGCCATTTCCAGAAAAACAAAAAATCCCGTTTGATGTGAGCCGCTGCATTCATCTTTCCTCGTGTTGATTTGCGGCTCTATATATAATATATAGCCTTCTATATTTTTTTCCATTCATAATGAACAGAATATCCTTATTTTCCCTCCAATCAAGGTATTTCTAGCGGCTTTGTTTTCAAGACTAGTTTATCACGAGGGAACGCAAGTACAATAGCGTGTTCACACACACACACCTATCAAATCTAGCTTATACCGGGACAATTCTAAATTCATGGGACAAACTTTAAGAGGTGATCCAAGACACCTAAGGGGCCGTTCAAGTATTACGTCATCATAGTAATTTATGTGAAAAGAGTTCCAGTTAATATAGTTTTTAAAATTAGTTTTCTGTGCTTGGATTTAAACAGATATTTTCAGCCGAATGCCTAAGCATTATTCGGACGGGCCGAATATTCGTCCCATCTCTACTACTATAAATATGCCGCGCGTCACTCAAGCAATCTGGAAATGTGCCACTTGGTTCATTTTTACAAATTTAAGTTAAAGGTCATGGGGCCACACATCAGATCGCTTCGAGGGACACATTTGGCTCTCGGGTCATGGGGTTGAGCATTCAGAACTATATTTTGCGGAAAAAAATCTGTACATACTCCTATTTTGAGAGAGTCCTTGAAGTAATAATACCACGCCTCCGGGATCTATAGGGTAGGAAAAAAAAAAATGTTTTTCCTGCAGACTTCGAACACATTACCTTCACTTTACCGATATCCACAGGCATTGAAGATGATGACTGTTCCACGCTTCTCCCCCCCCCCCCTTTTACCACAAGAAAGTCCATGAGAGGAAAAAAATGGCCATAACTAACGGACCCCAGCGGAGGAGGAGTTAAATGGAATATTTCCATGGCCTTCAATACAGAAGGGGAAAAGAAAAAAAAATTGTTAATAATAATCATCAAAAGACATCGCAGTAAAAAGAGAGAGAGACGAGAAAAATGGTTCGATGCGAGAACGGTAAAAAAAAAAACCAGCAAAAAACCGTTTTCTAGGGGGATTTCCGTGCCTTTCTAATGATTCCGTCCACGGAACAGTTCGTATTACAGGCCGTGGGTAAAAACGAACCGATGGCCCAAATGGCGGTGTTGTTGTTGCTGCTTGCCGTATCCTGCTTCTTCTCTTTATGAGAAACTCGTGCGAATGCGTATTTTTTTTCCGAACGCTTCCCTGTAGGCGGGGACCGAGACCTGCGCTTGGAAACATGACCCGCTTGCTATGGTTTCTCGGACATTATCCGCTGATAATTCTCCTTTAGGGATCTATTCTTCGGTTGATGTGGACAGCAGAGACATATTGGAGAAAAATTGGATTATTAAAGATGACAAACGTCTATCAAAGATGATCCGATGGAACGCACAAAAACGGAAAAATGATTTGTAGAGGGAAAATAATCATAACATTCCATCTGCGTGATGACCTAGGATGTGATGAGGCGATTCGCATGAATCCCTGCCACAAACATTGATGGTTACAATTATTGTGGAGACATCTGACAGATTATTAAGGAATATAAGCATTAAAGATCTGATGAATTTCTTAACAGAAGGATAATTTCCATTCTAGGGGCCGATACTGTGTGTGTGTCAATAAATAGGTAATGGAACATTGATAGGAACATAGGAAAATTTGATTATCATATTTTAATGTGTATAGGGAACCCTCCCCCCCCCCTAAATTTTTGGGCTTAAAATTTCAAAAGTTTTCATCAAAGATATACAATCGGCCTTGCATAGGCCTTGGTATAGGACTATTCGGATAGTCCGGATATTGACTCCAGCACACAATATCCGATAATAATCCGGGAACAATTCAATTGTCATTTAGTATAGTTTGTATATTGAGAACGTCCAGTTCTATAAGAGGAAAAATAGCCATAACTAGCGGACCCCAGTGGACAAGGAGTAAATGGAATATTTTCATGGCCTTCAACGCAGAAAAAAATATATATATAACTGTGCTGCGGTGTGCTTCAGTCAAGGGCGTTGCGCGGGGGAGGATATTTCTAGGGGGTCTGCCACCCCCCCCCCCCGAAACGTGAGAAAAATGAGCGAAAAAATGGACAAAGATGGCCAAACCTATTGTTCTACCACTTTGGTCCCCCTCCCCAAACGAAATTTCTAGCTACGCCGCTGGCTCAAGTGACGTGTAAATACGTCGCGGGTCACTCAATTTGCTCTGATATATATACAAAAATCATAATTTTTCCCCTTCGACTTTGAATTATGCACAGAAAATTGTAATTAAACGAGAAATTTTAACATCAGGGTTTCTCAAAGTGCGCGTAGCCAACGTTAGTCAGAAGCGCCGCATCGAGCTGTTGATATTGATGCGAGTCTACTCGATGCCACGAAGTGTTCATTTCCGAGACTACTCTTGTACCCAGTTACTTACTTTCCAAAGAGCCGCAAGTGGGCAAAAGTTTTAGAACCACTGGTTTAGATGGACAACTGGTAAATAAATACCAGTTACTGTTAAGACACTGTGACATGACTACGAGCTTCGTCCGAGACTTTGGTTTGTACACGCCATCATTAACCGTTTTCAATACAGTGCTGGATGTAGCCCTACGTTAAAATTTATTAATTTCTTTGTGTCTGATATCGAGACCCCCGTCTATGTACCAGGTGTCCCATAAATCCGTAAATAGTTTAAAAATTCATGAAATTCAAGGAATTGGTATATTTGAATGCAGTCTGCCAAAAAGTTATTTTCACGAGTGGGGGGGGGGATTTCTTATTATTTTGATAAATAAAAATTAAAAATTTTTGTCGATAGAGTGCGCTGCACGACAGCAAATCATTGGAAATATGCAAATCAGAGTTCTATCAAATGCCGGATGTACGATTACCAGCTCATTTCTCTGAATTTTCCTGTTATTGGCGCTTTCTTAAGGTATTTATTGTGATGCTGACATTGGTGAATAACGGTAAAGTTGTTTTACCTCAGCCACGAATCGTTGGTGGGCACTTTGCGAAGGTTTCGGACACGGAAGGTATTGAAGAAAAGTTCAGGTCCAGAATTAGCGATATGCTTTTGAGAAAAGCCTCCTATCGACGAAAATTCTGACTATTTTTATGTACATAAAAAAAAAAATTATAATAATAATTCCCATTCATGACTAACTTTTTTGCAAACCGCATTAATAGCAATCCACTTCTTTCAATATTTGTGAATTTTTAAACTTTTTACAAATTCATGGGATACCCTGTACTTAAATTTCTTCGTGACTTGCAGCGCCATAAGTTGTAAAAATTCGTAACAAATTTTGAAGTTCTGGCCGTCTGAGTTTTTCATTTCGCTTCCCGGTCTTATAGTTTATTTTTCGAATAGGCTCGTCAATTTTGGGACACCCTGTATAACCATCAACGGATTACACCACTCATGGGGGGACATTCCAGTTGGAGACTATTAAATTCCTTTTTTTTGCACAAATTCGCCAAATCATCATGATAAAATTTCTCTTACAGTCTCGGGGACTTGAATGAAAATCCAATTCTGTACCACGCAAATTCACCAGAAAGGGTGCCGCTATAGAAATTCCTAGCCAAGAATTTCGCCCAGGGCACAACCGTAAGCCAATTCATACCAAACAGAAGTGAATTTTTATTCTCTTTCTTTGGGACACAGTTTTTGGGGCAAAAGAAAAGGTGCGCGCGCGTAGCCTACATTGAATTTGGTGCATGAAATGTGCTTCTATTTGGGATGAAGAAGAGTGCCCGTAGGAGAGACCACAGACGCGGTCTTTTTGCCCACAGGGGGAATAAAGACGTACGATCTTCTTTTCTGGGAGATTTTCTATAGAAATACTTTCTTTCTTATTCCTTCGGACGCTGTCCACATCATCCATGGAACTTCCGATGCCCGGTGCCCTTTCCTGTATAAGAGAGGGCTGTTCCCATTTCTTATTTCTTTCCATTTTTACGCCCGTCTCAGAGTAAGGAAAGAAAAAAAGGCAAGGTGCCATGTACACTCGCCGTACATATAGTCGGCTTTTTTTTGACATTTTTTTCTATTTCTTTTGGCACGTGCTGTCTTATCCAGACTAGAGCCTTTCTAATGCTGTCTGGAGTCGAAGGGAGGAGAAATAAAAGGGCTTCTTGTACCGGTTGGCATCAAAACACCCTGCGCCATTTCTCTTGACAGGCTCTACTCATCTCGATGTTCCCTCCCGGGTTCTCCCCACTTTTTCTTTATGGTTCGCCAGACCCAATCGAAATTTCAAGTTTATTTTTTTCCGAAGTCAAAAAGAAGAAGTGGATGAGGATTTTCCTCTCTCGAAATCCTCTCCTGATCTCCTGGAGGACGTGGAGAAGCGGAGAAATTACTAGCACATGCTGGGCCTCCAACACGTGCAAGTGATGTCTGATTTGGGAGTGTGGACACGTGTTCGTTGGGCGACGAAGCTGAATCTAGAAATTTTCGGAATGTACAAACTTTTTTTTTTTCAGATAGCAGAAACATACCCGGTGCTCTATAATCGAAGGATCAACAAATAGATGAACAAGCCTTTTTCATTGTTAGAGGAAAGCATCTTCCGGGAACAATGGTAATGGAATATATTAAGGGTGCGAGAAATTCTTCGGAAATTAAACGAAATCAATCGATTGGTGCATGAGAAAGTGATTCTAAATAGTATTATTGTCATGAAGTTATGTTATGCCATTAGTTTTCCCCCCCGTAAAAAAAAGTTCACAATTTTACGCTCAGATGGCGCTGAGCCGCGAAACATGATGATAGCAGCAGCAAAAATTAGACGCAAATGATTATGGGGCCATATTAGAAGTGTATATCTCTTTTTATAAGTCTTTTCAAAGTGCGCATTTTTTGAACACACCAAGCATTCAAACGATACTTGATTACAGCTCAGGCACATGATAACATGGCTTGCGGCAGAATCTTGTTTTGTAGCATGGTTCACATACGTGACTGTGTGTGAAATTTCGAAATATTCATTTACTGACGTTTTTCATGGTAATCGCAGGTATTTCACTGCAAACCGACTCTCATACCGGGATAGCTTGAAAAATCCCAGGTGCCAGGCCACCATGGCGACTGGAAAATCTGTATCCGAGCCTAAAATTTCCTTTGTATGTGCTTGATAAATCGAAGCTTAAACATGACACAATGTTATTATTTCACAATAATGTCTCTTCCAACGGCGGAACAGATCATTTAAAAGTCGGAAAACACATTGCTTATTGCTTAGGTTTCTTGGTACAAAAAAAAATTATGCTGCGCTCCCAAGAGGAGAGTCTAAATTATTCTCCGATTTGTCAAACCGTGCATACTGGTACATTCAATATCGAACCAGCTTAGCTATTGCGCCTGATATGCGTGAAATTTTGAAGAAATCGGCTTAAGCAGACAGGCATTTCACTGGAAACGTATCACTGACTTTTTAAATCACGTGCAATGTCGGTTTTCAGGTTTTTTGTGCTAGGGCCTGATCAGCCTCTTTTTAAGGGAGTGTGAGAGAAGGACATGAATGTACACACTGTAGAGATAGGCTATGGCGCATTCTTCATGCCGGGCATCAAAAAACGCTTAATTACAGCCCTATATATAAACTAAAAATCAATTTTGTTATCAAGATGAAAAGAACGAAGGCGGACTCACTGTGGTTTAGACCAGTGTTTCACAACCACCGGGCCCTGATATCATTCATACCTGCCCGCGAGTGTTTGGCAGTTTCCTTTTCCCTTATTCATTCGCCGATAGTCGTGTGTTTGACCGGGCCTTCCCCTTACAAAAACAAATGAAACCGGGCCGCGGGCTTCCGAAGGTTGAGAACCGCCGCTTTAGACAAACAGGTTTTACCACTCCAAGTGGCGTCTAATCATTAAAAAAGCGGGACGAGAGGAACAGCAATCAGGCTATAGTGATAACACTGACGTCACATTTCACTTCTAAGATGGTGGATGAGGCAGCCTGGTGTTTCAAAAAGCCCTGTTAGGATAAGGGTAGAGTTCTACTCAAATTCACGAACCTATTCTATGTAAAGGTAGAGAGTATAGGCACATGTTTTTAGTCCGCATAGCAAATGGGGAATCGCGTATTCTGCAAAAAAAAGAAGCTTTCACGAACAAGCAAGTTTCTCAATAACAGGCTTTTGTGTAAAACGCTATTTTTCCCTCCTTTTCCTCTCCGGCATGCGAGAATGAAAGCCCATTGTTCGTTTGGAGCTATTTCCAGAGCCTATCTTTTAGGATGAAGTCGAACTGAAGAATGGTGGGCGGAAAGAAAGGGGGGAAAACACTTTTCTTTCCCTTCTTCCAAGATATATTAAAGAGGAAAAAAAAAAAAAAAATGGCAAACTCAGGGAGGAAAAAAAATCGATCCAAGTCGCGCCATTTAAGAAAAGCCATCAGACACTCGAGAATTCCCGCAGAAATATTTCTTAACCGCATTAAACCCGATTTCTAAGTTTGAAATCAAGGAGAACCAAAGAGGGCAGTTCAAGCAGATTTCGGAGTTGATAAAAGTAAAGAACAAATTTCAAAAAAGAAATTGACACTGCATTTATTTTTAGGCACACTCCCCCAACTGCATTTATTCAAATCGGCACAGAAAACGCTTGCCGATTCGTCTGCTGGACCATACACAGCCCCTCACTGCGACATCGGTGCTGAAATTTTGGTCTTTATCAAATTTTTGGGGTATCGAATGAGTTAAAAATAATTCTGGGAAGCCACAAACGTACTTGCAGCACTGTCTCAACTATACGAGAGATTTCTCTCCGACCCCCTACAAGATTTCCATAGACGTAAGAAATTGGGGCTGGCCCGAGATATCAGGTATACTAATTATACGTATCACGCTCTTTCCATGCCAAAGCTTTCCGGGCAAAAACGCTGTGAGGAGTCTATAAATTAGAAACCGATTCCCCATGCTGCATATTAAAATAGTTGATTCGATTATATATATCAGAGTCTACACAAATCCAACGTTTCATACCCATCGGAACAACCTGTATAAAGGGGCCTACACACGTTCAGTTATGCCTGCACAGTTATACCTGTACAGGCATAACTGCGCAGGCATAACTGAACGGTTCGATGCATCCACACCATTCAGTTATACCTGTGCAGGCGAAGCTTCTGGAACCGGTTCTAGGCAATCTGTGGGGATATTTTCGTTCTTCGATATCTGTCTTCGAGGTCTTTTGATCAGTTCGGATTTTTTCACATAGTCTACAAAGTTCGGGATTTTCTAGTATGATTTCCACAGATGATGCTTTGGGTGTAGTTGGATTGGTTATGGCACTGAAAGTTATTGACTCAAAAAAAAGAAAAAAACGGGTAACGTGGTGCAAAGATTGGTGAATGATCGCTATAACGTGAGGTTGTTGTAACGAGCGTCAACTGTCTACGAAAACAAGCATCGTTTCTCCTCTGAATATACGGATAAGGGATACATGCTCCTTCAGCATCGTTTGATAGCATTTTTTTCCCGCGATAGCGTCGATTTAAAAAAAAAAAATTTGACTTGGAAAATTTTTATGGTAACTCACGTAGTGTTTTTCTTTGAAAGAAAACAATGCATTTTTCGCGCGACCTCTTAAGATTAATTCAAGTCAATTCGAAATTGACTTATGGTATGTATATTAATAGTATTACTCAATATATGATATAATTATATTATCAATCGTATATATATCTCTCTCTCTCTCTCACAGAATTTTGCGATTGTTTTCTTACGTTTAAAACTAGCGTAATTTCATCTGAATTTTTTCTTTCAATGTTTGAGCTGAAAGTTGAAATTCGTTGCAATCTGACGAGATGTGTCCAAAAAACAAATTCAATGAGATTCATTAAGAATTACATGTAAAAGAAAATAATAAATTTATTATTTTCCCGTGAGTGATTTTTGTCCCGTTGATGCTTGCTGGTTTTCGGTCAAGAAAGGAGTGGGAATCCGGCGTTTGAAATTGCAAACATTAACTGACTCGTATAAACACCTGCTTGATTTCTAGGAATCTTGATTTCTAAAGGAACTACACGTGAAAGAATACTAAAATAATCTGACGTTATATACGGGGCCTCTAAAATCTCCAAGAACCCTGGTTAAAAACCTCTTCTCTAAATAATCAATAAACAATTAATAGTCATAGCACATTATTTGAATATAGAGTTTGTGTGTTTCGGTGCATAATTTCGGGCAAATTTATTGAAAAGAGTGATTTCAGAAACAAAATTGCGAATTTTAACAATGGTCGAAATATTTCTAAAATTTTATTTCGATTTTTTTATTCGATATGAAATTGTAAGAAAATATCGTGAAAATTAGGCCATTAGAAGATTTTCTTCTAATTAAATGGAATCCCTCTCCAAAACATGTTATTCAGTTATTATTGTTCTATTACATTATCAGTGAAAAAAGAAGAGGGGAGAAAGTAGGGCGAATATAAGAAAGCGGGAAAAAATAACTGCACAGTTATACCTGATGGCCCATACACACGCTCAGTTATACCTGCGCAGGCATAACTGTACAGTTATACCGAATCGAAAAACCATTCCCTTCAGGTCGCCTGCGCAGGTCAACTGACGGCCCCTACACACGCTCAGTTATGCCTGCACAGTTGGACTGTACAGGCATAACTGCGCAGGTATAACTGAGCGTGTGTAGGGACCTTTAGCAGCTAAACTCGATAGGCAGGTTATTTTGTACAAGTCGGAACGCAAAATGATTTTTAAGTGAATTTATTGATTTATTCATTTAAAGAGAAAATATAAGCGAACCCCCCCCCCATCCACTTCAAAAGTAGTCGATTTATCAGTAAACAGCACCATCCGTTAACTAATTTCGCAACTAATTTCGAAATTTGGATTTTTTTGGATAAATTTCCGTTTGGATTTAGGACCATCCCGAATCGGACGTTTGCACGGGTTTCTGCGAATTTTGTCACAATACTAGTGCGGGAGTCGGATCCGCCAGGGGTGGCGGCCGTGGCTGTAGTATCCTGGTCTCTGGGCCTTTACACCGCCCGGTTATCCCCGCATACTCACACCCCCTTGGGGTAAACAGCTCATGTCTCCCTTGGAGACAGCAGGAGTACGTTTGGTGATGGTCACAAGACTACGCTTGCAAGAGAAAGTAGGGATAACGGCCGGTTATCATCATGCATCGGCGCAAGGGCGTACACAGGACTGACCTTTGGTTATTTTCTTTCGAAATTTTAGTTATTATACAAAGATATTTAAATTTTTGATGTTGTTGGAGGGGGCACGCGCGAGACCCCTGTGCTCCTCCCTGCGTACGCCTCTGATCCTGCTCCATTCCCACAACCACAAATTTTCACAGCGCTTTGACCCCTTTTGACCGACAGGAATACAAACTGACCAATCTCTCTAAAAAAAAATTTCCAAACTCCCTGCAATCCTCCACCCTTCCTTGCACCAACTCACCAAGTTCCCAGTTTGACATCAACGAACCCTCCCTCCATACAAACGTCACTATCAGAACCAAATTAAATCAATCAACTCCAAAAAGTATCCATCCAATACCCGAAAGCATAACAAAAAACACCACGATAACACGGGGAATCATCAAATCTTTCTCTCGGAATCACTTTATCGCTCTGCTCCGAGAGAGACAGACCACGAGGAAATTCCATACCGAGCAATGACGAGGCTAATAGAAAGAGACAGGAGAAGGATGGCACAAATAGAAAAAAAAGAGGATCCAAATCGATCACACCAAACAGTGAATAGGATTCACACCTGATGCTTATTTTTTTATTTCTCCTATCAAGAATCGATTCCATTCTCATAAATAATCCATCTCCAGAGAGAGAGAGAGAGAATCCTCATATCTTCTACAACACACTTTAAGCAAACCTCCAGTCAGGTAAAGTAAACAACTCCGACCAGGAGAGAGAGCACCATCTACACACCTCGGGCAGAAAGCAGCTCCGGGTATTTTATTTATTTTTTTTTGGATATATGGAACTGGATTCCGAAAAGGTACCCAAATTAGGTTCCCAGAAGAGTTTTTAGTGGAGAGAGAGAAGGGATCCCACACCGGCTGCCAGAGGCGGTATCCAAACGGATGGATATTCCGATAACGATACTACAGTCATTACAAGCCAAGCGTGGAATAGGAAAAAAAAAAAAGCGGGAGAAGATGGTCGGATATTTTCGGCGGGTGAAGAAGAGACGATATAGCGATAAAACGATATATCCCCCGCCGCCCCTCCACCTACGACCGACCATTCTCAATTTGTGGATCAATGGCTGCTGCTAGGAGACTCCCAACGAAAAAAAAAATAATAATAAAATGGAGAACCAGGGTCAAGTGCTATATCTGGAGCGATAGACCAGGGAGGGAGGAAAAAAAATCGTCCTTAACAAGATAGATTCCATACCACGTCCTTTTTTATTTCTCATGGTTTTTCTTCTCTCTAAGGTATGAAGATTCCCAAAGAATTGGAGAGAGAGAGTTTTTTCGCTTCTCCAATGTTAAAGTCGCTCCAAAATATCAAGAAAATGACACAAAAGTGCAGTAGAATCAGGACTACCCGGCATAATGGGGCGGAGAGGGAGGGCCGGATAACAGAAAAGCCGGATAGGCCGGAATTGTATAAATGCACGCTTCCACCATACTATCAAAAACACCACATGTTAATACCGAAAATCGCTCCTATTCATATTTATCATTTATTAGCTATAATACCCAGGGTTGTCCGGGTTTTCTTCAATTGCTGGGATGATTGAAAAGTGACAAACCATTATAAAGGAATGCACATGTCTGATACGCATTGTTAGGGAACCACGACAACCGAAGTAAACATTCCGAAAGTGACTGTTGGGGGTCCAGGAACCATTGCCCGACGGCTTTTCGGTCCATTTCGAGCATTTGCTCCTGCTCTGACGAACTTTTAAAGTAGCATTCGGTTCAATCCCGGTCCTGTTTGGTATATGTGCAAAATTTGGGGACGATCGGTCTAAAATTGTAGATTTGTATAAAGAACAAACATACATACTTTCACATTTCTATATAAGATTGCCATTTTGCGCCTGTAAGTAGTCATTATCTTATATAAAAATGAAAATTAACGCATTCCTCTGTAGATATCGCCAAATTGGCAACAGACGACTTGACAGCTCCGATGATTTGGCGACGTCATGGCGCCAAGAGAGAAGGCCGGACAGTCGAGATTCTACGGCATTAATAGCAGACACAACCAACAGGGATGTTTTCAACGTGGGACAAATGGCTTTGTTACCCTGGGATATCGGGGGGGGGGAGGGGCGGAGCGACACAGGTGAAAATTGGGTGAAGTCATGGTAAGGGGTTATGGTGGGAACAGAAAGTTGTGAATAATAATTAATGAAGAATTAATTTTTTTCCCCGAGCTGATAATTTTTTCATAGTTAATGGACACGTATTGGAGAACCAAAAAACCATTAAAAAAATCTCTATTTCGAACTGTACTGCTTATACAGGGCTTTATTGGAGACATGCAAAGCCTCAAATATCGCGCGTAAAATAAACGTGGTGAAGTAATCCAGCCGACGCTCGTTATAACCATTCCACGTTATAGTGATCATTCCATTACAACGACGGATAGAATGAGTCCCAAAGGTTTTCATAGAACGATTATCATTTTATGTTTTACTTCCGATATAACGACCCTCCCAATATAACGTCTGTTTTCGCCGGAACAAAGGAGGTCGTTTTATCGAGCGCCGACTGTATTACATTCCAAATACAATCGGCCCGCTTTTAATCAACAACTCCAGCACCAATACATGTCCACAGGAGCAGGGACGCAACTGGGGCGGGGAGGGGCGCTGAACTAGCGGGGAAGGCACCGAATCCACCCTTTAACTGCCCCCCTTCTACATTATACGGGAGGGGGGCGGGGCAAACCAGAATTTTGATCAAATTGCGATACTGACTCATTGGAAATCTTAAGAAAATGCTCCACGACCTTTCCGATATCGCACAGAGAGAGAGAGAGAGAGACAGACAGACACCAGAGATGGCGTCGCCGCGAACAATAGATCGAGAATAACGTTACTCCATTAACGACATCCTTAAATGATTCAGTAACGATGACGGATGATTTGCAGAGATGACCCGACTCATTCTTCTCATATCTCTGGTCCTTTTTATTGATATCGACAAGATCATCATTTACCGAATTCCAGGAAAAATATAATAATTTTCAGATTCTCTCTCTCTCATGCATCCAGTATCACCACATTTTACCGTTACTTTCAAAGGGTGACTATATTTCAATAAGACAAAATCGGGACATCCAACAAATTGTCGCCAAACATCACCATTATTTCGCCAAATGTTGCTTATTTGAGACGAAATTTCACCTTGTTCTCCAGAGAAAATTACAAAACAAGCGGGGAGGGGGGGGGGAGTGTGGAACTATGACGTGTGCAATAAACTTTTTAGAAACTCCATTTTTCCGTCACTTGAAAAACACGGGAAACATATTCGGAACTACTGGCTCCATCCACGCGAGAAAGTGGCTGAGGGCAAACTTGGAGGAAAAAAACAAAAACTTCTTGTTCTCATATCCGAAGCGAATATCCACACATTCAGCTGCACAGAATCTCTAACACACCCTTGAAAAGCTATCCAAAAAAAAAAAAAACGGGAGCCTAAATGAAAAGCCAAGTCACACAGCTCCTACACAAAACCCCCTAAAGCTCACACAGGAGTGAATAGAACTAACAATAATACATTAATACCCCCAACAAGAACCAAGAACAAGACGTTAGTTACTCACTATGAGGAGATACACGGAGAAGAGAGATCGACTCTCGCTCGGTTCGACGAGCTCATCCAACAACTCCCAAGGGCCCCCAAGAAGGACCCCCATTCCTTCCAAAGAACGTGTGTACGATTGTTCTCAGACTCAAGCCGAACCTACTACCCCTCTTCAGCACGCACAAAACGACACGCCAGCATCAGTGTATATAGCATACATACATCACAGTACGCACAGTACTCACTCGCATCAGGAGCCTTCTCCTCCTCTAAGGAGTCATCAGGCCGCGAAAGCATAGAGGCTAATTTGGAAACATTTCCGCCAGGCTACCTCGCTCCAGGGACAGAAAAGCAGCACAAACGCAAGCCAAGCAAGCAAGCACAACCGACCTCTTCTTCATAGTTATACGGCAATGAAGCTATTCTTCGATGGTGTATCCTATTTCGAAGTTTAACGCTTTCGAGAGGAGTCTCTCCTCTCTTCTGTCGACCCTCTCTCTCTCTTCTCTATTTGTTCCTTGGAAATCCTATTCCTTACCATCATTCCGCCTTACCTACTGCACCGACCGAACCAACCTTCAACCCACCCTATGGTTTTCATCTACTGCTGCTGCTGCTCCAGGACAGGAGCAGCAGCCAGTTGCTCTCCGGGTCTCCTCTCCTTCTGCCGATCCTGCTTTTTCCTCCGTTCCACACACATATACAGAGGAGAGAAAGCAAAAATCGATACCACACACACACACACTGACACAAGCAAGCAAGCAAACGAGAGAAGCTGCTGACATATGAATAATAACAAAAGGAAAAAGGGGGGGGGGAAGCCTGGTAGAGCGATGGATGTAGGCGGGACGGTCCCGGATGTCACTAGTTATTCTTGGAGACATATCGCAGGCCCTTCCTCTTTCTTTAACCCGGGATCTCTCTCTCTCTCTTTTTTTATTATTGTTATTATTTTATTTTTCCGGCTATGTGATCAAGGCTATTGACGATGATGGTTGGGCGAGTTAACAGTGCATGTGTGGCCCGTCTTTCCTCCAACATCTGGCATTCTCCAGGACAGCGTTGGATATGGAGTCTTGGTTAGCCGACGAAGGTTTATAACAGAATCCATCAAAACAGGAGGAAAAATGATTACTTATACGAAGTTCTGGAGGAAGAGGAATATACGTCTGGTTCAGTAGTTGAAATATTGGGAAAGATAAACGATACACTATTCAATTCTTTTGAGAGGGAGGGAGGGAGAGAAACGGGAAAAAGAGGAGAAATAATAACTATGAAGGACGATTTCCTTCTATGGCTGCGATTGCGCAACCGGATCGTGAGATTTTTCATCCGATTTCTCCTAACATAAAATCGTAAATCCATAAATCAGGGTACAGCGATTTGACTAATGAAATTCTTTAGCCAAATTGTGTGGCTGTCGAGTGGCGGACTCGCATCGCGAGGAACCGGATTCGAACCCTACCGTCGCCACAGTGGTGGTGGTGGTGGTCGGCTGAAGTTGCTTTTCTGTGGTTCCCAACCTCGAGGTGCGAATGCGAGCCGATCTCCGTTAAAAAGTTCCGCCGAAGAGAGCAACCGGCCTACAACATACAATTATTACACTTCATTTATAGTTTAAAAAAATTGATGGGAGATGACAGCACTACACGTAACATGCCCATTGCACAGAAACAATAGGTTCACAACACGTACATTCTGGCACGTTCCAATTCATTAGAAATCCCGTAGTGGAATGTGTACGAGGTGCTTGTGCGGTTAAGTAGTAGTAGCCAAATTGATGGAAATCGCTTGTAATTCGACAAAATTTCAGATAAAATCACAAGCTGAACATATTTCATTGAAACAAAAACAAGATGCCCGACCACATCTTTGGCTAACAGTGGGCGAATCAGGTACTATAGGACACACCAAAATTACGCCAGGAAAAAAAAAATAAATCTTTGAATAAAGCCTTTGCCAACTTGTGCCAACACTTCCCACTTCTAACCATTCATTCGGTTTTATGGCAGCGTTTCTCAAAGTGGGTTTCGCCAACCTTTGTCGGGGGGGTGGGGGTCACGGCAAAGCTGAAGGTATTGATTTTTTTGTACCTATTTCTACTTTGAAGCGGTTCTTTCATATGGGAAAACATCTATCAAACTAATCTGGGGGAGCTGAAGATGAAACATGAATGGGGCGACAGAAGTTTTAGAACCACTGATTCATGGGATCGTGATAATATCAGAGTAAATCCTCTTGAAATTCAATTTAGTAAGTAATATGTGAGAGGGACAAACAAAAAACTAATGCGAGACAGCAGAAAACTGACCCTAATACCAAATCCATAAAACATTTACATAAGAAATATGGTAGAAAAATTGCGTCATACCCATATAAAGATACTGTATAATCACTGCACAATTCCAGTAAAACTTACCTGCGAAAGAAAAAAAAATATATATATATATAAATTATTTTAATAAATCCACTAGAGCGCATGCGCATATTATAAATACGACATAAACTAGATCACTCAATGTAGATTATCTTAGCGCAACATCGATTAATAATCATTTTTAATAGTGATCCTAATGGTGTCTACGCTCTCGACACCGAAGGAGGATCGAAATTTCACCGGCAGACAAAGGGCTCTTTCTATCTCCCTTGGCGTTCGATTACTTATCGGTGTCACCTTGGAAGAGAAGAACAGTTTCTTCCTTTCGCGTCACACCACTTATTATTTTCAATCTCGTATATCATCTGGGAGAAAGGATTCACGCATTTCTCGCTCTATGTCCGGAATCGATGCATAACAACTATACTATACCACCATCTTATGAAACCCCCCCTTCTCTTCCGCGACAAACTAACACACCACGGGAGTCATCAATCAGAGCTTGTCATCAATCTCCAACACTCTATAACTACGACTGGACATGAGTGCGATGGCGACACCATACATATGAAAGAGACACGGCGGACAAGTCCACTCCAGGGCCGCCGAAAGCGTCTCAATCAACACTTATCGATTATCATCAACTGAGCTTCTGGTCAAGTCCTGTTGTAAAATCCCGGTGAAGAGTAAAAGTGGTTATTGACTCCTCACATTTTCCCTCCAAGAACCTACAGTGATGAGGGGAGAGGGGTTCTCAACCTTTTCACGGGCAGGCGAAATTAAAACTTTCCACGAACCCTGTCACAGGAAGTGATACATCTCGCCGCCTTAAAAGCCTTTTATTTCAGTAATGACAAGCTTAGATAAGAAGTGTCCCATAAATTCGTAAATACAGTCGAATCCCGTTATAACGAACTCCAAGAGACTGGAGGAATCACTTCGTTATAAAGAAATTCCAGGTCATACAGCATTGTTCCTATGTAAACTTATCTGGGGGATTAGAAAAGTGTTCGTTAAAACGAGATTTTCGCTATAATGGTATTCGTTAAAACGAGATTTTCGCTATAATGGTATTCGTTAAAACGGGATTCGACTGTAGTTTGTACGCGATTTGCGTACAGTTATTCTTACGAAGGTAGATTTTTTTTTGGTACAGAAAATTTTTAGTCCAAATTTTTATCGATAGAGGGCACTGGACGTAAGTTAATCAGACTTCTGGACCTTACTTCAATCTCTTCCGCGTCCTAAACGTTCGTAAAACTTCAGGCGGCGATTTAACGGGTGAGGTAATACAACTTCAACGATATGTTTTATCCACCAATGCCAACACCACAATGGAAACGTTATGCAAGCGCCAGTAATTGGAAAATTCAGAAGTGAGCTAGTTGTTAATCGTCACCCTGCATTTCATAGGACTCTAATTTGTATATTTCCAGTGATTTTCTTACGTGCAGCAACCTCTACCAACTAAAATTTGAACTGATTTTTTTTTTTGTAGCAAAAAAATTCCCTTTAGTGAGAAAAATGCATTCAAATCCAGTTTCTTCAGTTCTTATGAATAATTAAGGTATATAAGAAATTATGGGACACCCTGTAGACTGTTACACATCCATACATTCTATACCCTGTACAATCTTTCACCTGAGTAAGATTTTTTTTTTCCCGGGGTTAAGGGCCGATATTTCATAATCGAGTCTGACATCATCAGGCTCACCGATACCGTCCATCCCTTTGGGGAAAGACCGCAAACCATCCCAAGATGGTCTGTATGGGTGGTCATGTCGGTCTGTTTGTAGAATCTACACGTGTTTTCCTAAGGCTGCGATATCACCTGCTAGACGGAGTCTAGGAGAAGTTATTGGCACAGTATCGGATCGGATTCTACTGCATCACCGTACCAGTTAGTACGAAAAACTTGAGAATAGGAGACCTCTCCGACTGAGCAATCAATCATCGTAAAAAACAATTTGATTATCGGGGGGGGGACTGAGGGACAAAAACAATCACTAGATAGCTACAAAAGTGATGACAAAATCCTAATTAGGAACGTGTGCTCGGGTAATTAAAAGCTACTTGATACGGATTACGTTACTGGCTCGGACCCAAGCGGATTTCAGTAGTTCGTGCGTTCATTTTCTCTCTCTCTCTCTCTCAGCACGATTTATCTCTCGATTGCAGTCGTTTCACCTGTCAGAACCGTTTCCTTTAATCTAGTCCAAAAAATAAGAACAGAAAAAACGCGTCACAAAATTCCTTGCCGTTATCAAACACGGGCATCGGCACGTTCTTACCTTTTCTGCGAAAGAGGATTAAGAAACTAATATCGGACCGTCGGAATGAGGAATTTGAACTCCAAAGGATTAGTCCTATTTCCCCAGATGGATAGATGATCTTGGACTCCTCCCTACGATCGTGTCACCCACTGAGGAGGATTGGATGGGGGGGGGGGGGGCTAATTACTCAGTACGTCTGACAGTTTCTGGATACTGAACTAGCGGTGGATCCAAATGTTTTTCGTTTTTGATGTCCCCGAGGTAACTTTGGTACGGATTTCGAAATTGCATATAAAGTGCAGAATATATGTTTTCAGAAACCTTTAGGATTGAGATGTGCTTGCTTTTTCAAGGATTTTGTCAGATCTGGTAACATTGAGCTTTGAAGGACCGGGACACACCCCACTTCACATCTCAGATATCGAAGTGTTCCCGAAGGATGGATGTATGTCCGGAAATTTTATTAAATAACAATGTACTCCGAAACATACTTATCGATTTAGAGCAATTGGGCCCAATAACAACGATTAATTCGAAAATCTCGCATACAACACCTGTCGATCGCCCTCTCTGCGTCGGGAGCGTCCTTGAGGTTCGGTGAGCGTCTTGTGTTACTGAAGGCCCGTTTACACGACGCAAGCGCTTTAGTTGGTAACTTAATTTTTAGTTGCCAAGTACGATACAATGTATGCAGACGATAAGGGCCGTTTACACGGCTTTAGTTGACAAGTGCGCAAGTGCAGAAGTGATTTAGTTGGTAAGTCAGATAAGAACGGTTCTATTTTTTCCGGTTAAGTAGACCTATGCGCATGCGCCAGTAGGCGTGACCTGCCGCTCTGGAGGGGTCTTTTTGCTCTCTCACGGAGGGGTTTATTTTGATCTCAAGCGTGAACCTGTTCATACTCCGTCGTCTCCTGAAGTTTCGCTAGAATTCCGCCGAAATATTGGATGGTGAGGTGGCCAGAGGACACAATCTTCAAGTTTATTGAAAAATATATTCGCCATGAATGTTTGTTGAACTATAGAAATGGAAATTACCTTGTTCAAACAAGCTAAAATTATTCGATGTTGGGAAAAGTTATGGAATATTCTGTCGACGTGATGTCAGGAGTTATATATTTTTGAACCTTCAATTTTTTTTATCTGGTGGGGAGGATTTATATATTAAAAACTGGAGAGGGGGGTTTCGAATATTTCTCTCGTCCAGAACGAATTTGCTGCCATCTGTTGTAAAAATACATGATCAAATATTCAACATAAAGATGTCATCTCTATAGATCAAATTAAAAAATAATAATGATTTCGAAAATTTGGAAATAATTTTTGTTTAATGAATTTTTATTATTTAATTTTTAACCCTTAGAATTTCCTACGAATGCCAAGAATTTTCTCCCGTATTTTCGGCTTCCATAATTCATAATTATCTCCTCTTTAACATCGATTAAAATATCATATAATCGGTATTTACAACTTAGAGGAGAAATAGAGAAATCTTATATTTCTTCTCGATGACTTACAATATATACAAAATATTTATAATATGTTGTGTGTTCTTTTTTCCCCTGTGGCGTCATCTCTCGCCCCCTTGCGTGGGTGGCAGAGGCGAAAAAAGGGGACAAGCGAACTGTTTCCCTTGCGTGACCTACTTCTTGCTCAGTGTGTTGCTCTCGCGCAAGTGAGAAAAGAGTTTCTCCTTTTTTATTATTTGGAATTAATATTGTTAACCTATGTAAATAGTTTTTTAAAATTAAATGAACTTAAATATTATCAACCGTTTCTTCAATTGGAGTCAGAATATACATCGTCCTCAATGTGTATCATATAACTATTCCCCCCTTGAGTAAGTGAAGATGAATAAATTTATATTCTTTAAAAAAAATATAATATAATGTGGCTGTGATCACAGTAATCGTTAAGTTCTACCTGATCATCTTCATCCATCGTTACGGAAGCTATGAGCTTTAAAAAAGGCACCGCTCTGAATGCCAGATAAATAAAAAATTATTACTATTATTCTCCCGCGCGTTGTGCGTCTGTCTCTCTCCGTGGATTTGAGTAGACTGAAGCGCGCATGCGCTAACTGCGCTCACCTCCGTAAAAATTATCCAATGAGCGCCTACTTGCCACTTATCGTGTGGACAGTTTCAAGAAGAATCGGTAAGTTGAAATTAAGTTACCAACTAAAGCGCTTGGCTCGTGTAAACGGGCCTTTACGGTGGTATTCATCAACATGGTTTAAACTATAGTCGAAATTTTTGGAAAAGACATCAACATAGATAGGTAAAAAACCTGAATTTAACCAATCCGTGTCGATCTCTTATCAAAAAATTGTGACAATAGTTTAAACTATGTTGGTGAACACCGCCCTTAGAATGACGACGTTCCACTCACTCATAGTCAGTTCCGATTCTTGTATCGCAGCTTACGTTGCTGAGGGGACCGGAGGTCCAGCAGTCAGTGTCTAGGTATAGTCATATGCGCCTAGTCTAGGCCGTCATATTCATTCTCGTTTAGATGAAATGACTTCATTCCTCTGGTCATGTCACAAAATACGCAATCTACAATGAGCAGATCTGCTACTTTATCAGTGGAAAATCTGGAGTCGCAGCGGCATAATCGGGTATTACGGTGGTCATTGCAAATAGAAATAAAAATCATACGCTGATTACGTTCCTGCAGAAATAGATGTAATTACTGGATAATCTTGTTGATAATGATTATATGAATTGTCTCGATTTCGAGCACGGCCAAGCCCAACATATGCGACGCACACAACTAGCAACTGATGGACCACCGCATTCCTGCACCGCCACAGCTGTAAACGTTCAATCTGTTCCGGCTACGAAAACGCCGCTAATTACGTCTGCGCGACCTCAAGTTATAAGTATGCGCAGTAGTGGATCTCAATACGCGAGTGGATGGTGTGTAGTCGGCATCGGCAAGTTTAATTCGTAGGTGGCCACCTTTTTCTATCAAGCAGCAGATGTAAGCTGCAAGTTGTGCTGCTGCTTTCCAAGTAATGTAGCAGTTTCATCATACGCTGATAATTGAGCGGACTTTGCAGAACCCTTTTCTTCCAAACATATAGTTTATCTGCCGGCATATCACCAAATGTGGAACTCCGCCGTGTGTGGACATTGTGCCACAACAACCCTTCTGCAACGCATTTGCACTTTGAGTTTGTTGAGCGCCCAAACCTTTCCAAGTACGTGGGGCGTGGTCCCGTGCTCCGTTAGAAGGATTGCTTTTACCCGTAGACCAGACTTTTCCATGCCATAATACTCGCCGCTGTACCTTGT
This sequence comes from Pholcus phalangioides, assembly GCF_987345545.1. NCBI lineage: Eukaryota > Metazoa > Arthropoda > Arachnida > Araneae > Pholcidae > Pholcus > Pholcus phalangioides. The sequence goes on from NW_028301605.1 coordinate 12,993,185, forward strand.
GTGCATCTTTTTGAGAGCATTCATCCCATGCCTTTTGCCAGCGATGGAGGGTTTCGCGAAGAATTCGACGAGCATGGCTCCAAGGCAAGGGTCGTTCTTCTATAATTGGTAGAGTTGTCGCTTCTTTGGCCAACTTATCCGTTTTTTAATTTCCGTCGATGCCAACGTGCGCTTTTACCCAACTCAAGCATATTAGCGGATTCCTGCATAAGATTAGACGAATTGCTCGGACATCAGAATGCAGCGTGAGAGAATTCATAATAGAATAGAGACTGGACGCGCTGTCGGTGTATATGATGTTCTCTGTCTCAGTCTTTAGACGTTTCTCATGGATCCGAGAAAAACACTGATGGGAAACAAATCAATGACACTCAATCTTTCTGTTGATGGTAGTAAAATGACATTGAAAAAAAATCAAACAAAAAACACAATGTAGTGGTTTAAAGTTAAGTTTTTCCATCCATTTTCTACTTCCAGACCGGTAAGATTAATTTAATCTCACCGGTCTGGAAGGAGAATGTTACTTTATTAAAGGAACAATTTTGCGGACCGGCATAAACTGGTGAAATAATTTGCGATCCGGTGAAAAAAAACAACAAGAGGAAAAATTTCCACACGTTCTAACATATTTTATCATGCTGCCACCTATCCAATGAAAACAGAACTATTTGTAATTCTTCAAGTAAAACTGGTTGTTGCTTTCAAACCGGTCGGCGACATGAAAATTACTGTATGATACCGTATATATACATTTTATTTTCAAGCTAAATTTTTGCGTGAATTTTAAGCGCCATAACACCAGTTACTATGTGCTTTATGCAGACATTTTTGACATATAGCAAAAATGAAACAATTGCACTGCGAATCCTGCAGCCATCTATCAAGTAAGGTCAAACTAATTTTTATAATTTTTCAAGTAAAATCGGTTATTGGTTTTGAACGAGCGTGCGGCATGAAAATGGTATAGTTTCACATACTTATTTTCATACTACACATTGACAATGGTGAGAATGCGAGTGCCATAATACTCGTTACTATGTTTTTATGTTTTCCACAAAATGATTCTACGGCAAACGTAAAAATAAAACAACCAGTATTATATTGCGCATAAGATTTACACAATCTTATTGCGTAGCATGAAAAATAAATGAAATCATATCACATATTGTTCGTTCTAAAAGTATAAAATCACCAGTCAATTTTACTTAAGGATAACAAACAGTTTCATTCTTATTTGATAGGTGGCAGCACGAGTCCTAAAGCAGAGCTTCTCATTGCGAACAATAATTATGCGCCGTGAGCTCAAACATTTTACTCCGAATTGTAGCAAAATTCAAGAAAAAAAAAAAATCAAAGTGGAGAGAAAGATCCAAAAGGACCCGACAAATTAAAACCAGATCTAAAATTAACGATTTAGCTCCAAATTGGCTTAATTTCAACTTATGAATTGGATCCGTTCCTAGAATCGTTCTCAAGTCAAAAAAGTTGTTTGTTTCTTGAGATCCCTCGGGCTCAGGATTGGCTTCCCACAGATTTTTCGTACAAGTTTTGTTGTGAGGAACTCAAGGAAAGATCGAAATTAATCGAATTCATCCGATTCACAGCTGACCAGACAAAAATATAAAAGAAAAGTATTAAAAAAAACCATCCATAAATTGTTGCTCGCGTAAGCAAAGCAACAAGAAATGAAAAACTCCATCGACGCCGCCGTTTCGTTTCTTCCTCAGCCAATCTCATCCCTAAACACACCTACCAATCTCTCCGTCTCCATTTTTTACTGTTATTCAAAAAAAAAAACCTACCATAAAAATCGACTCGGGCCAAAATCAGTTCCCATCTAAAGAATCATCTCCTCCCTCCATCAACCCAACATTAATTTTCGCGCATCAATTTACTGCGTCTTCCACCACCAACCACCACCGCACATTGCCATCAGCAGCAGCAGAGGCAGCCAAATAAAAAAAAGAGAGGGATGTAGTGACTACTACAACCAAAGCCAGGAAGAAGACAGAAAGATTGAGTGCTGAATAAAAAAAAAAAAAATACTAGATGGGAAGTTGTGTGTAGCATATAAGAAACTGGCATCCCAGAAAGGATAGCACGGGATGAGGGGTGGTAAAAATCGCGAGGAAATCGCATAAAACGGAGGAATCCGTAGCAATTCTACTGCAGTCATTTGTCAAGGAGATGTAGAAGGTGGTGGATAGGAAAAAAAAAAAGAAGAGATGACTATACAGAAGAAATAAGAAAGAGAACCTAACGCACTGTTCCTCTTCCAGAACTTTCTATTTCCCCCCATCCAGAACACATGGCAAAAAAAAAAATGCTTCGCTTGGCAACCGCCGAAGATGATGATCATGCAGTCAACGCCGCCATCTTTACTCATACCTTTGCCCCGGTTAACTCCTTCCCAGAGACATCAAACTGACCCGATATATACTTATAGACCGTGAGCGCTGAAGAAACGCTGCTTCTATCCAGTGCAAAATGTCCAGCGAGTCTTCCGTCCAGACCCTCATTTTCTTTGGTAATGGGAGGGACATGGACGACTTGGGAATCGTTTCTCGTCCCGCCAGACATATTAGAAAGGAGTCGGTGTGAAGGAGGGGGGGGGGGGGAGGATAACGGGCCAAGTGGAGGTGGCACATCCAGACTGGGAGAGTGGATAAGTTGATGACGATTGGATTTCAGTTTCGCTGACCCGACGGATGAGACTAGCGAGACAAATCGTTCTGGACCAGACAGGAGAGACATCTGGACTGTGGTGTGGTTCTAAATCTTCTAAAACTGACATCCGAGTATCTATTTGGTGGGGCCTAAACACACGAAAATATGATTTCTTCGATTTGTAGGAGTTTGGAAAACCAACCCTAATCGATCCACACGGAGGCATCGAATAATTTTTTTTCTTCTGTAATAAAGAGTACTGCAGCAATGCAATTGAATTTTTGTGTGCAAAAGCATAAAATACTCGGGAAGGAATGGGAATATTTGTGTAGCAAATCTGAAACTGGCATCGTAGAAAGGATAGAGCTGGATGAGGGGTGATAAAAATCTCGACGGCATCGCATAAAACGGAGAAATTCATAGCGATTCTACTGCAGTCATTTGTCAAGGAGATGTAGAAAATGGTGGATAGGAAAAAAAAAGATGACTATAGGGAAGAAATAAGAAAGAAGCTAACACACAGTGTTCGTTTTCTGGAACTCTATATTCCCCCATCCAAAACACACAGAAAAAAAAAATGCTTCCCTTAGCAATCGTCGAACACGATAATTCAGTCAATACTGCTATCTTCACTCGTATACCTTTATTGTGCTCCTGTATGCTCCTTCCCAGAGATATCAAAACTGACCCGGTGCATACTTATAGACCGGGAGCTGAAGAAATAGTCAAAAATGCCCAGTAAGTCTTTCGTCCAGACACTCATTTTCTATGGTAATGGGAGAGACATATACGACCACTACTAAACCAGACAGGCTCTCGTCCACAAACACACAGCGGAACTTCTGAAGAATCAGTACATGTTGGAATGTGTGCGCGTGTAGTGAACCTTCTGTGTGAAGTTTGTTTCTCTATAATGGTTGTTATGTGCAGTGCTGCCATCTGCCATAAATTTTTCTAACTATGCATGAAGTGTAATGATTCAATAGTATAACGTTGCAGGCCTGCTGCTTTCTGCAGCGAGACTTTTTAACGGGCAGATCAGCTCACATGTTTTTAAATAATAATGTGATCAGCACGTATTCCCAAGAGATCTTTACGATCTGTCCAGGGAATTTGTTAGTGTTAGTAGACATTCATGCGCGAACCCAGACCTGCGCAGTCTGAAGCTAGCTCCCTAACCAGTGGACTACCAGGAGGCCTTTAGTGCCTCGAAGTTGGGACATAGACGACTGAGGAATCGTTTCTAGTCCCGCCAGACATATTAGAAAGGAGTCAGTGTCCCAACCGCAAGTAGGGGGAAAATAACGGGTCAACTTATAAGCAATGGGAAACTTTTTTTTTCTGTAAAACTATCATTAACTGTCACAATAGTCTCATGTTATAATAAGTCTAGAAATGCTGACTATCCGAATATTTTTTCGAGGAAAATTGCAACTCCTCCCAGACTGACTGACTGACTGAGGTAGATACATTTTCTCAGGGCGTACCGAGTCTTAAAGACTCCCATAAGCTTCCCTGTTTGATGCTGCTCCGTACGAGCTGGATGAAGAAGTTAAGAAGCTGTTTGTATGTGATAGTTGAGTGTGTGAGTGCAAGTGTATAAGAGGCGTGTCAATAAAAGATAATAAAATTTACAGCCCATGCTGTACTCAGAGAGTCAGTATACGTCAAATTAATTCAGATCATATTAGAAAAAATGAATTCGGTAAGTTGTGGCTTACTTATCACAGAAATTTGAAATTTGTAGAGCTATGTCCGAAGGAGGTGAAGTATCAAAATTCAAGAACGCATTTTATACACAATTACAAAATCAGTCAATTATCTCAGCAAATAATTGACAAAAAAGTGTAATACCGCACCTAATGGTTACAAAAGAGTATATATATGTTCATTCTAATAAATGGCGTGAATACAATATATATGATTACACGTGGATACAAGATTAAATGCGATAAATATTGGTAGGCGTTCAGTATATATGCAACACTATGCTTCCAATCAATGAAGAGAGAATTAGAACTATTTACACTTTTTACAAAACTAAACCAATTCATTGGGCCATATCAGGCCAGTATGTTCTTAGGTCGAAGAAACCTCAACACCTCTACCGCAGGATAAGGCGAGATGTCTCTTATGTGCTGATATTCTGATGTTTCAGCTCTATCGAAATATCCTCTACATAGTTTGACTAAGTAGTCATGTATGGTTTCAATGTTCAAATCCTTCATTATGTCAAGATTTCTGATATACCATTGTGCCCCGGTATATCGCCGAAGTATTTTATTTTGCTGCACTTGTAATTGTTTGATGACCGAGGGTTTCGCTGTGGAAAAGCATGGTGCTGCATAGCACATAATTGGTCTAATGACTGACTTGTACATAATGGTTTTGTTTTTGAGGCTAAGTGCAGAGCGTGTGTAACAGACTCTGTTTAGAAGTCCTGCAGCCTTAGCGGCTCGAACTTTTGCCTCATGAATGTGAGCTTTGAAACTGAGCTTTTTATCCAAAATAACACCAAGATATTTTGTCTGAGACTTGGGTTGTAATATGGTCTGCCCCACTGTGATAGTGGTGTTCGGAGGGAGTTGTCTCCTTGCAAACCATATAAAGTTGCATTTACCCTCGTTTAAGACCACTGCATGTAGCTGACACCAGATCTCGACCCTTCGGACCATTTCTTGCAAGTTCCTCAGAGCTTGCTGAGGGTCCCTAGAGCCTCCCAGAAATCGCCTTCGGCTGCATTAGAACAATATTAGCTCAATATTTGACTGAAGGGTAAAAGCACAAGAGTTGAACTGTTGTAAGATTTTGAAGAATTCAAAATAGTGACTTCCGCAGTGATTCTGAAATCTTAAATCCCTCGTATTAAACCGTATATATGCCCACCTCGTAAACGTTTCTCTGAGGAATTTCTAACCCATTGGTGCAAGTCGGAAAAATTTGAGTGTGTCTTATGCGTAGTCTTGACATATTTATGACATCAGAACAATGTGCTTCATGTTCCAGACATGCCGTCACCTGTTTCCAGTAATAGAAGTTCAAATCTTGTAGAGAGATGAAATTTGGATTCACACTTGAGCCAGATACTGAATGAACAGTAGCCTGTAAGAGGCACTGAACTAAATTTCGAAAGACTAGTGGTCTGCGGGCTGTAGAACGTGGTTAGATCGAATGAGGAAAATATATCTCTGAAGCCTATTTTAAGATGGCAGGACGTGAATCAGTGCGATACTAATAATACAATTTTGGTACCTAGAAGCTATTTACCCCTCTCTCCTATCATTTCATCACAGAATTCAACATTCATGCCTTCTCAATATCATCCGTCATCCTTCACAAGGACATCATTCACAATTCCCGAAGGAGAAAAGCCAACATGAGGCAGACCTTACCCTCCTACTGAATACTGGATGGGATGCCGTTATATCAAGGGAGAAATGAAAATTACAGTTTTCCCTTATCCGAAAATTTCCCGCGCTGAGGGGCAGACAATATTTTTCCTCAGCCGTTTCAACAAGTTGTATCAACATCCATGGCAACAGTTCCCCGGGTGAAATGGCGGACTGAAAACGATCCGTGTACTTGAAGACAGTCCGACCAATCTCCCATACCATACTGATTTGTTTGGTGGGTGGAGCAGGAACGACCGTATCAAACACAACGAGAAAAAGCCAGTCGATAAAAGACTTGAGGAATAATACCCCGTACCCAAGGAATATAAGCAGATAAACAGGATGGATGGGCGTGTCTCCAGGGAGAATGTACCCATAAAAGACAAGAAGATAGACCCAGCTCCTGCAGGAAAACGAGCCCGACCCATAAGAATAGTCATACCACCGATGAAGGTTTCCATCTTGTATCTAGGCCAATAATCTTGATCACTCTCCGCTATGGTAATTGAGTTGAAATGAAATTCGGGGCTTATCATATTACAAGAATGAAGCAAAAGAAAAAATGGGCGCATTTCTAAGTAACACAATGCGGCAATGGGCAGGAATGTGAATGTATAGCGGCACCAATACAAATTACAAGCAAAATTACATTATATTACGCTTCAACTTGCGTGCAGATATTCAAATTATGAACATGAAAAGCACAAGATGAAGCTTATTTGACACGAAAGCTTTGAACCAGCCAAAGACCCGCTCTCAAACATTTATAAAGTTTTCAGTCGGTCCAACTTAATCGGATACTCGGATATCCCGCTTAAACGGATAAAACCTCCCGGCACCAAAATCCCCCCCCCCCCCGCTTAATATCAACGATAATTTCAACGACTTCTCCCCGCCCGCTTAATCGAATATTACGCTTCACACGTCAACTGCTTATACACAATGTTTTTATTGAATGAAACATTTAGAAAAAAAATTAATGTAAAATATGTTACTAGGTTAACATAAATACATTAGAGAGCAGGTTTGGCCTCCAAGTATGTCGTCTCCAATACGCACCAGGGTTACAATTCGGCTCGCGAACGCACTTCAGGGACGAATTAAGTTCGCAAAGCGATTGCTGACTGTATTAAGAAAATTGCATAAGAACCATAAACAAGTACAAAATATACAGCGTTATAACAAAATACACAAAAACAAACACTACAATCGATATCATACCTGTACAGATTCACGCCAAAAGATAAATAAAAAATTACACGAAAAAAAAAAAAAAATCGAAAAAAGTTGGCAAACTCGAGAAAGTGTAAAAACTCATTTCGGGAGAGAGCACACGAATACACACACATGGCCTCCTCCCACTCCCGTGTGTATGAGAAAGAATAGCAAGAGTTTAAAAAAAAAGAGAAACTTCTGAACTTTCCGGAAAATTTCCGGGCAAAAGAATTTCAAGAACAAGAGAGAGAGAGAGAGAGAGAGGAAAAAAAAAAAAGCAACATCTTGGAATGTTTTCATCGAACATGAAACATTCGTTGCCCAAGCACGTCGTTGACGACCCAAAGTTTTAGTATAACAAGTTTTCTCTCCCTTTCTGGTGTTTATTTTTTTTTCCCCTCTACTATTATTATTATTATTACTTAGTAAAAAGATTTTTTTCCCTCCTCATTTTTTTCCCAAAAGAAGTTCCAAGATTTTTTTTTGTCTCGTCCGGAGAAGATTCTTTTCTTCACACTTCACAGAATGTGAAAAAAATGTCCAGTCGTTTAAGGTTTCTTATATTTATTTAACAGCCGACCTCTCATCAACGGGACGGAAAAATAACCCTAAAACAAAAAGGTACAAGGTATGATATTCGGTTAAGAAAAATGAGGAAAAAACTACGATGAAAATCCGCTATACCATCGCGAAAGATGTAACAAAGACCGTTGTTAGGACGAATAACGGCGTCTGTTACATATTTTAGGGTTTTTGACCGAATAAGGGGGTCATTCAAGTATTACGTCAGCTTCGATGGTGGGGTGGGGGGGGGGGGTTGGATGACGCTTACGTCGTCAACCACCCTTTATGAAGATACGAAATATTCCTAATGGCATCTTATTCGGTGCGAAAAACGGGAAAAACCTTTCGATAGTTATTGGGCACCTGAACTAACATTCTCCCTATAGATAAGTCCCCTACAAAGTCACTTTAGTGATCTCTAAATGTTTCACGGGTAATTCAAGTGCTCAGGAAATGTGTCCGAGCTACTTAAGTTCTCTGGAACTGTGTCACGGATCACTTCAGTAATCTGGGAATGTTCCGCGGGTAACTTGAGTGATATAGAATGGCCGCTTAAGTGCTCTAAAACTGTGCCACATGTCACTCAAGGTAGCTCTAAATGTGCCACGGATTGTTTAAGTGTTTTGTAACTGTGTCGGGGGTTACTTAAGTGATCTTTGAGGTTTACTTCAGTGATCTGAAAATGTGCCACGGGCCACTTAAATGCTCTGGAATCGTGCCACGTGTCATTTAAGCGATCTGTAAATGTGCCGCTTAGTTCATTTTTACAAAATTAGGTTTGAGAGGGGGCAAGCCACATTTGGTCTGCGGGTCAAGGGTTTACCATATATGGCTTGAAGGGTGAGTCGCAATGAATTCCTGAAAGAGAAATTTTGAATTCTTATCCTTCAAATAGCATTGAAAATGACAAAAAAATTGATAACAATAATATGTATAAAAAGGTATTTTTTTTCGAAATTTTAATTTAAAAAATAGTTTTTTTCTTGTATGGGGGCCCCTCCCGCGTACGTTTCTGATCCCACCAATATGCGTTAAGAGGTAGGGGGGCAGTGATGACGAAATTTTGCTCTTGGGGGGGGGGGGGGTTAAAAATGTAATTTTTTTTTCTCCCATCGCTCCCCAACGCAATCCAACCCATACGATCCCATACTTCTACCGCCCCCGGCGGCGTTAACACCCACGTTGGGAGTCACTGATTTAAACAGTTACACATCTATATGCAACTTACATAGGCACAAAATTAAGAAAATAAAAACATTTCTCTCTCAAATCCAGTTGGCCCCGCTTAATCGGATATCAACAACACAATATCCGATTAGGCGGACACAATTCTGTTGCCATTTCTCAACGTTAGTATAGTTTGTATATTGAAAACTGACGAAGGATCAATATTAATAAAGCTTCTCGAATATAAATCAGGCATCAAAAAATGAAAATTACATTTAATTACTATGATCACAATACCTAAGATTTCTACTTTCCATTAGGAAAGAGCGTCCTCTGTTGGGCCAAAAGAAAACAAAAATAAAATGGTTAAATAATGTACGTATTGAAGGAAACTTGGATACTCGGAGGACAGTAACTACTCAAATATGTATTTATCGTGATTTATTAACATATTTTACATTCATTCCAAATGTTCCATCCGGTAGAAGCATTATGTATACAGCGATCTATTTATATTAACAGTTTACGTGTGAAGCGTAATACAGTCGAATCCCGTTTTAACGAATACCGTTTTAGGGGCCATTCAAGTATTACGTAAGCAAATTTTCAGCCATTTTTGACCCCCTCCCCCCTTGTCAGCAAAACACTGCCCACCTACCCCCGTCAGCAAAATTTCGTCAGCAGTTTAGAATATTTCATATCTTCAAAAAGGGGTGGTTCATGACGTAAGCAACCTTCAAACCCCCCCCCCCCCCTAGCGGGGAACTTTAACATTGTCTCTATGGGAGATATTTCGGTGACGGAGGATGTTATCCGTTATCCAATTAAGCGGGAACGACTGTAATTCGGTGAATTCAGAGTTAAGATCAACATAAGACAAATAATATAGAGAAATATAAATATTTTAAAATTTTATGCAATAGGGGCTATTCAAGTATTACGTAAGAAGATTTTCAGCCATTTTTGACCCCCACCCCCCTGTCAGCAAAACACTGAGCTCCTCCCTCCTGTCAGCAAAATTTCGTCAGCAGTTTAGAATATTTCATATCTTCAAAAAGGGGTGGTTGATGACGTAAGCAACCTCCAAACCCCCCCCGTCATCAAATCGGAACCCCCCCCCCCCCGATGCTGAAGTAATACTCGAATGACCCCATACAGGAAAAAAACACATATTTGATTCATAAATAAAACATCAAATTTTCATATTCAATTACCAATATTCCGAAACATAATCCAAAAAATTAATATCCGAGGCTTTTTTTTTTCTTTCGTTCTTCCCCCCTCTAATACGGATATACGATATAATTTTTAAATGAAAACTCGTGATTAGATACGAAATTCTCGCAAAATCCCGTGAATTCTCGGTTCTAGGAGGAGACACGACATTTAATTAATTCAAACAGATCCGTACACACACACACGACCCGCGATGCTCTCTCTCGTGTTCTTTCTTTCTTTTTCAATTCTCTTTGATGAACATATTCATAATTAATTATATTTGAATTATTGATATTCATAAATTTTTTAAGCCGTCCGTCGAAATGAAACCTCACATGTATGAGAGGGTGGGAAAATTCCTCAAGGAAGAAATAAAAACAAGAGCGAAATATTCAAATCGTACTTCGCAATAAATTTTAAATGAGAATTTTTTTTTTCTCCCGATGCCCCCCTTGAACTAATGAAATAAATCAGAGTCGGCTCTTGCGGATTGAAAATATGAGGATTCCCACTCCTCCTACCTTATTTTAAATCCCCCCCCCCCGTTTCGATTGGATTCCCTTGAAAAAACACAGGCCAGCGATATAATCGTGATTAAATTACTAGATGGTAATGGACGGGGCTATATGCGAGGCCTGCAGGTAGATATATCAAAGCCGTTTCCCCCCCCCACACTTCCCAGACTAGAGATAAATAATTTCTTGAAGACTTTCGAACTTGATTTCAATGATATTTCCAGACACATTGATCAAATTCGTCGACAGAAATGGGTCCGTAAGGGCCGCTGTAGTTTCGAGTATATGCAAGGTGACCCATGAATTCGTAAAGAATTGAAAAAAAAATCGTTAAAATTGAAGGAATTGGTACATTTTTGGAATGAAGTTTGAGGTAAAAGTTATTCTCACGAAGGGGGATTTTTCGGTACGGAAAAAAAAAACCCAAAAAAAAGTTCAAGGTTCTACTAACAGAGGGCGCTGCACGAAAGAAATCACTGAAAGTATGCGAATCAGAATCCTGTATGTACGAATACAGTCGAATCCCGTTATAACGAACACCAAGAGACCGGAGAAATCATTTCGTTATAAAGGAATTCCATGTTAATGCACTGTTCCTAAGTAAACTTACCTGGAGGATTAAAAAAATGTTCGTTAAAACAAGAATTTCGCTATAACGGTATTCGTTAAAACGGGATTTGACTGTAATAGCTCATTTCTGAATTTTACAAATAGAAATACAACGCCACAACAGGCAAAATGCCCAACGAGGTGACTGAGAAAAAGATGTCCCTAAAAATATGGACGTCATATATTTCAAAAATATAGCAACCCAATGAAGAATGCAATTAACAAAAATTAAAATCAATATACACACATATATTGATTTCGTATTACTTGCACTCAAAGTTTATATTTTGATGTTGACATTGGTGGATAAAGCATTATTAGTCAAGTTTTACCTCAGCCGTGAATCACCGGCTGGAGCATTACGAAACATTTCGGATACACAAGAGATTGAAGTAAAGTCCAATAACTCTTGCTGAAGTAGTTTGAAGTGCCCTCTATCGACAAAAAATCCAACTATATATATTATTTGTTTTTCCGCGGAAAAACCGGTTTTGAGGTGTGGATATAGCAAGCACAGCTAGTTTATGGGTGGATTTTGCGTAGACACCTCTCCAAAACCGGCTTTGCACAGATCAGAATCCCGTAGCGCAGCAGATGTGGACAAGGCTTTACAACTGAACACAATTTGATGTTGCGGCTCTTGCTTTTCTCACACAAGGTCAAGGCAATCTATAACAGTGTTTCTCAACCGCCGGGCCGCGACTGATCTGCCGTTTCCTTTTCCTCCATTAATGTTCCGTTAATCATTTGTTTGACCGGGTCTTCCATTTACAAAAATAGATGAAACACGGCCGCGGGCTTCCAAACGTTGAGAACCACTGATCTATAACAAGACTTAATAATTAAAAAAAACACAATTTAACCACAAAAATTAAAACAAAGAGAGAGACGTAGACGATACTCTAAATCATTTAGCGTCGCCCATGTTCCAGCATGTGCCATGACGAATACGGTCCGGAATATTTTTGAGCCGAAGATGTACACTGACATTGGAATCGTCCATTTCTGGATTGGGTGGTGGTCGGAAGAACATTCCCGATGACATTAAAAAACCCCCCCCCCCCCCGATTCCAATAATATTTTCAGACATATTAATGAAATCCCTGGACAAAAAAAAATGAAGCCATCGACGAGCCATAAATAAATCGGACATATTTATAGATTACTTTCGGGGGGAAAAGGAAGGAGTCACGTGACCGGCCTTACACTCGTAATGTATCGATTACTCCGAGATGGAAGTGAATGAACTTGGAGGGAAAGGACGTAAAATCCATCTCGACTTTGTATATCTTCCGTTGTAAATCCACCAGCACTCACATCCACTGACGATAATACAAAGCATGGCTATTCTCGAAAGATACAATAACGGGGGTAGAAGTGGAGCGCCGGGTTTTTAAAAAAGATCCCAGGGTAAAGATACACATACGGCCCCCCTCGTAACATAAACCATGCGTTTAAACACGGCTGAACGAAAGTTTAAAATAACTCCCGTCTCCAGAGCGTATAATAAGGGCTACATGCCAGTGTCCTGCACGCTTCATTTGAGGTTTCCTCAACCAATGGCAGTGGAAAATGTTACAGTAAATAAGATTGCAAGATCACCGTACTACACGATGTGTTCCCTCCCCCTCAGAGAAGTTCAGACATGGAGGCCAGGATAGCATCATGATAGATGTGCGCTGCCGAGCGTAAATGACGAGCGGTGAGTGTGATATTGGCAAGGCGTTGTTGTGTTTCTCTCCCCACATACACCAACCATTCTCTCTACCCGGGCACTCTTTTACAATAAACCAGCAATTATTCATCTAAGTCTAGATCGAGCGGAGCGGAACTACACGGAGGGGAAGCTTCCAACCTCCCCCTGAAAAACTCAAGGAGCATGTTGAAAGGTGAGAAACTGTTGATGCGGCCGCCTGATAATGGCGTATCCGAGTCTTATGAGAAAAATTCGGCGTTTCTGTATGCGGTGACTGTTGAAGATTTGAAAGAACAAACGTCCCGAAACTAGAGCGGCAGTTCAAGCTACCGTCCGTCCGAGTGTTGGCCACCTACGCCACTGTGCGGTAATTTTTCTAACCCCCCCCCCCTCCACAACTTTTAGCACATCCGAGTTCATGGCAGACTTGAACTTTTTTGACTGGAAAAATTCAAGTCTGTTGTGACTTGACTTGGATGATGACTTGATATACTTGACTGCTGTGCTTTGTGTGGGGGGGGGGGGGGGGCCGACGAATTGGCACAAATTGAGATAAAAATTCGTTCCCCCAGTGCAGCGGCAGCAAAGGCGTGCTGGGGAGTGGAGGGGGGCCTATCTTGTCCCTCCAGGCAGGTGTAGTAACTAATCAACTTCTTATACAGGTACATTTAATGCTGATCTCGAAAATCATAGTACTGAATCGCATCATCACGAGGAACCCTAATGTACTTGTGGGTCCATGCATTAAGATGGCCCAGCATTCTCGATATTATGGGCCTAACCCATACATGCTGAACCCATGGCCCGCGACCTCAAATCAAATTTCGTACAAATGAACTAAGCGTCACAGATCACACACTTCCAGATCAGTTAAGTGACTCGCGGCAGAGTTCCAGGTCACTCAGGCGGCCCGCGGCACATTTATAGATCACTTGAGTAACCTGTGACACTGTTCCAGATCACTTATTCAAGTGATCTGCACTCTCTCCTAAAGGTTGAACACCCAGCCAAAGAGAATGTCAATCAACACGTCAAGTTCAGTGATGCAATACTGTTAGATTGGAATGTGAGCTAGTAAAGACACAGCAGCACGGCTTCGGCCACGTGCCAAGGAATCGACCACAAACTACTTTTTGATATAAGAATATACAGTGCGATCCTGAAGTCAGCTAACATTTGAGAGTTCAATAATTCACTGAATAATGTACGTAGAGACGTAAAAATTGACACAAATGCGGGAAAACAACATGAAGGTTTTATTGAAATATATAAAATAATAATTACAAAAAAATTACCACTACTGGATGGCACTGGACAAACTGTAAATCTATAATCAATATATTAATCTTTGCTAACAGATGCATTGTAATGCTAACTCTAGCTTTTGTTGTCAGATGAAGCGTCGTCTGTTGGCCATTTTAGTAATTATTTGATTTGATTCTCGAAATTATTTTACATGATTTCTATATGTCGATTCTAGCCAGCATGTGTGCCGATTTTCTTTTCCTACGTACAAAATTCCGTGAACAATTCAACTTTTAAATGTTAACTGACTTTTGAATCACATCGCAATATAAGATAAATACATTAATGGACAAGAGGGGCTGAAGAGCCCCACCCCCTCCGCTTAATTACTTTTAAATCTCTGCCTAACGGGCCCCAGTGCAACTATACGGGCTGCAAATCTGACATCAAATTTAAAGCAGGACCCCCGCGGAAAACCCGGTTTGAGATGTGGCTAGCATAGCGCGGGCTATTTTAATAGTCAATTTCGCGTACCCAAACTTTCCAAAACATTTTTGCGCAGCTCAGTACTGAGTAGCGCGTACCCAGCTAAGACACTGTACGTGAAAAAAAAAGGGTTAACGTAAGGGTCTGCCACAGAGTTTTGGCCACCCTTCATTAGTTTAGAAGCGTGTCGCGAGCCATTTGAGTTATCTGGAAATGTGCCTCAGGTCACTTGGGTGATCCCAAAGTGTGCGTGGGCAATTCAACGGCTGCATTCACCAACACAGTTTAAACTACAATCGCAGGTGAAAGGATAGAAGATCGAAACGGACTGGTTAAATTGAGGATTTTAACCAATCTTTGTCGATCGCTAATCCTTTAAACCTCTGTGATTGTAGTTTAAACTCTTTCGGTGAATACAAAAAATTCAAATGAAAACTTCTACAATCCACGAAGCACACCACCCCTCGAACACACACACGATGTACGCAACCCACCGATCAACACAGACATCCGCAATAATAAATCCGAGGCAACACGACCGACCGACACACACACACATCCACGAATTCCACCAAGCCGGCCATTCGAACCAGATACCGAAGGTGGAAATCCCTAAAACTAATGCGCAATAAGCGCTAAAGCATAATTATTAGCACGCAGCTGCACGTCATTACATGTGCCAGAACCCTAAATCACCCGAGGAACGGAGAGAGAGAGTTTTCACCGCTACCCCCTCTCCAACTTGATCGTGCACCCACGGCCCCTGGAAAATGTCCCCCCTCAACCACGGCCCCACAGCACGCCACGGTTTATCAGTCTGCATCGAAGTGGGGGGGGGGGGGGGAGGAGGCACGCGACGGTACACGAGTGATTCAATACGATGGTGTATATCTTAAGAGACCGGGGTAGAGGGCTTTCTCAAATTAATATCATGAACTCCCCGCCATCAATGAAATCCCAATGTATACACACACACACACACATACATATATATATATATATGAATGAGGAGCAAACGCCAAACTGACCCTTGCTGCTCTTCGATCCGTTATCCACATGCATACATACACAGGCGGCCACGAGTTATTGCCCACCATCCGCGATATCGACCATAGATGCAGAGGTTAACGACAGCTTACGGTTGCCAAGTACAGGAAGGACTACTCTGATGTGTTATGGGGAGGGGGGGGGGCGGTCGAAGAAGCAACTGGAAAATGAATAAAAAAAACTCCGTCGAACACAATCACGGCGGCATAAAATTTGGCGTTCAATTTCGCCAATGCTTTTGAGCACCGTTCTATAGATGCATTCATTTCGTTCCCGTCTACGGCAGTGCAAGATAACCATAGGACATGGAGAATCTCGGCACCCATAGCAGCGCCCCAGTGGCGTGGTGGTAAGATGTTCGTCTACCACCGTGGGAGGTTGTCGTCACGGTCCCAGGTTCAAACCCGGAGAACAGATATTTCCTTAACGAGACCAACGATAGATGGCGTCTTCATTTCTCCAACCAAACTCATTTGCAATGCAGCGATATGGTGTTTGGTGAAGTAGTGGTGGTACCCATAGCATGGGGGAAGGAGGAGGCAAATGTGATGGCGTATGATGACGCGCTAAGTGGGAAGCAAGTGCAGAATGGGCTCGTGGGCGGCGACGGTCAGTTCCCCCCCTCCTAACCAGATCACACATGGTCCGCCACGCTGTGTCTCAGTGAGGAGATATGAGCAGGTGGTCAAAGTATATATATAGTTAAAGTTCTATTTCTAAATGTGAAAAACATTATGTGAACTGGACGAAGAAAGCAAAAAATGTGAACATTGAAAATTTCAAAAAGAAATTAAAATCGGCGCCGTTATACAGAGTATCATTTTTTCAAATCATTGGGCTCGAAAGTTTTTGCACGTTATTCGTATTATTCAAAACTGCGTCGAAGTCAATGAAAATGTACTTTCTTGAAACCTGTTGTCCAAGTTTTCACCCACATGGTCTCAAAACTGTTTTTTGATCTAACCTGAGCATTTTAAATTTTTATTTGTCTGTAATACTCATTTCTTTTTTCGAATTGTGAAGTCTTTCAAACATATCCCAGGGCTGTTATGAAATTTTTCTATATATACTCGGAATTTCGTTAATTTTTCAACCTCTCACAACAAGAGTTGAAAAACTAAGGTTGTCTGTTTTTTTAACCGAAAAATGCTTGCAACAAAGTTGAACTCAGATACTGCCTCTAAAATGTTGCAGGATTTGGTTGTCGGTCCCCCCCCTTTTTTTTTTTAAAAATAAAGGTGGGTAGCTAGCATTGCACAGGAATCGGAGCTAAGCTACAAATAAGAGCTAAGCTACAAATAAGCCTGTATAATGAAGTTAGAGCTTCTACACGGCTAGCCTCTGAACCCTTGCTATATTATTCACATATATCATTGTCTTGTACATATATTAAAAAAAAACCCCTAAATGGTGAGTATTTTCACCCCCTAAAAAATTTCAGAGGAGGGGGGGATACGCATTATCGAACGATGCCGTGAGTGATTCACACATTCATTTTTCTTCATTTGTCGTGTGTATGATCTTGCCTTCCGATCACAAAAAAGAAATTAACCGGGCCGCGGGCTTTCAAAGGTTGAGAACCATAGTCCTAGATTATACAGGAGTTATAGAGGATATCGTGAGTAAGCGCGGATGGGTGATTAGACACGTCAATCCTCGAAAAATTGAACACCAATGATCCCCACCTACAAAAATCACACACTAGACGCCAAAAAAACCTTCTCTTTCTTGTCTTTTCATTTAAAAAAATCGAAGATCACAATATGCAAATCTGCGTTAGCCAACGGTCCAAAAATTGCCGATATTAAAGTTCCAAGCAGGCACGGCGCATGCGCGAATGTAATTCGACAGAGTCACCAATTTTTTTTTTTTTACACAATACGCTCCATCACGTAATAAGACTAAGATAAATCACTCCAAATCGGCAACGGTAGGTGTCGCTATCAATAACGTGATACGGAAAAAATATCTCGCCCATTTGTGTTTATAAAGAAGAGTCATTGTCTCGGGAGACGTTTGACATTCATCGCACGAGCGACATGCGATACTCAAGTCAGCAGCAACAAAGTAAAAAAAAAAAAACGCACACGCGAAACAATAAACGCGCCATTTCTGCCGACATCACACAATCACCAGCCCAGAGAACGAAATCTCATTGTGAAAAAAGAACTGGCATTTTTACTACCTTTTTATTCATTTTACTTTCGGCGGTGGTAGAGGAGAGAGAGAGAAAGTACCTTACCACCCACAGCCCCGTCCGTCTTATAAGACAAGACCATTACCGAATCCTTTGTTTCTCATTCGTCACTTTTGCGTGACGATCCTTTCTTATTACTCTTCTTTAATGGCCAAAAAAGAAGGTTGAAATTGCGATGCGAAATGCACAAAAAGCTCCCTCACTATCTAATCATTGCCATTGTTTTTTTCGAGAATTGTGGCAATCAGAATCCCATTCAGTCTCTCTCCCTCCCCCCCTTATGCTGTTATTCTCCTCCTCCTCCTCGTTGCCAAATCAATTGGCAGTATAAGCAGAATTATTACCGTTCCCGAATGGAAAAGAAAAAACTGTAATGCAGTAGCCTCACGCGAACAGCTTTATCGCTCCGAACAGATCCATTTTGAATATTTATTTTACTCATTCTTATCGAATATCCGACTATAGTCTCATCGATAAACAAAATCGAGATTCAATGTATGATTTCCATTTGATTCAACTGACACATTTGATGTTACCCTAATCGATTCGGGAGTAATTTGCGCAAATAAATGAAACCGGCACTACCCGGGTTCGGTCCCTGCGGCTCCTAACCTGTGGTCTCTCCCAAAGGGGATACGGGAACGGGCCATGCAGAGATGTGTGGAAAAACAATCAGCAACACCGGGAAAAACGAGTTAAATAGCAAGGCATTGATTATGGCACAATATGAACCGAGGGTAGGATACGCATGCTTCCTACGCAAATCTAGGAGTATGCACACCTGATTGGTACGTATTGGTAGTGGTATAGATGTACACGTTTTCTTACTTTTACTTTTATTTACTTTTACTTTCAATTATTTTATTATTATTTATTTTACTATATTACTATATGACGTTATTTTACTTTCAACGCGTTTCTAGGACAAATAGTAGATGGATAGCATTTCTTTTCCATTCATTTTCGGGACGAGGTTCCTAAGCACTTTAAGCGGTTCGTGACGCAAGGCTCTTATGCATTTCTACGGATAAGCATACATACCACGCATTTTCTTCATGTAGGCAGACTTTTTACTTATTTCTTCCGGGGTAGGCAAGCCTTCTACCCATTTTCAAGGGCTAGGCAAGCCTTCTACTCATTTCTTACGGGGGGAGGTAGGCACGCCATCTATGCATTTCCAGTGAAAAGCCAACACCCCACGCATTTTCTTATTGTGAGCAAGCTTCCTACGCATTTGAGAGGAAGGCACGCTTCTCACGCATTTTTTGCGGGGAAGACACGTCTTCTACGCATATCAAAAAGTGTAAGTCGAACTGCTCTTGTGCCGTTTTACTGAGGTACACAACACGCCTTCTGCCTGTTTTTAGCGGGGGGGGGGGGGTAAGCAACCGTCTACGCATTTAAGAGGGTAAAGGCCGCTACACACGCCATTCACGCATTTATAGGGTAACTAAAGCGCCGCAAGAATCCTAGAAAGTTAGGCATTTCTTGACAGCAAACAAGTCTCCTACGTTTTTCAAGCGGTAAAAGCACACCTCATACGCATTTCTAAAAATACACGATGTATAATTTTTTGTGATTCCCTGGGTCCGCAAGAAGCCTACGCATTCTACGGAGCATCTTTAATTTGTATATTTAATCAACTATTTACTAAAGTTGATAAATACACACACACACCATTTGCGTGATGTGAGCCCCCCCCCCCGCCCCTTGCACTATAGTGAAGACCAGGCACGTATGCAATAATGAAATGAAATTGCATCGATAGCTATATAGGAAAGAATTACTCGCAAATTACTCAAGTAGTTGCTTTTAAGCAACCATCTTGACATTGACTGATTAACGTCTCTGGAATTTAGGGAAATAATGATGGAGAAGACGGGAGCTCAATGCTCTGCAACTAGCAACGACTAGCAACGGCAATCTATACCACTTCATTAATTAATGATCAAAACTTAACACGCAAGTTAAGAATATTGTTTGTTGTTCACTGTACAGTTTCTTATGTGATAAACGATCCCTGTGCTTTCATGGCAAAGTACACCACTACAGTGTCTACGTATAATCTCGAAGGGCAATCCCAATCAGAGAAGAGTACGCAGGGGGGCGCAACAGGCTTGGGGGCTGGCATAATGAATTTATTAAAGAGAAATTGAGTTATTAGCCTTCAAATAGCATTGAAGTTAACAAATTGACTATCACAACCAGTGTCGTAACTATACCATGTCCCCTTTAAAAAGTCTCGCCACAGAGAGCAACAGACCTACAAACAGTACAAATAGGATTCAATCGTAACACATCACTCACTTCACTTCTGAAATATAGATGGCAGCACTGGGGTTTGAAGGTTGCTTACGTCATCAACCACCCTTTTTGAAGATATGAAATATTCCAAGCTGCTGACGAAATTTTGCTGACAAAGGAGGGGGGGGGGGTCAAAAATGGCTAAAAATCTGCTTACGTAATACTTGAATGGCCCCCTAGTTACGGCACTGATCACAACGTATGCATTTTATTTAGACATTTTTCTACCAAAAAAAATATTTGGTCGTCTTGCGCGGGGGGGGGGGGGGAGGGGGGAAGGAGGGCGAATGATCCCCCCCACCTGTGATTTCAATATGCGGTACGAGATGGGGAGGGACATTGACGACAAAATTTTCCTGCCAAAGGGAGGGGGGGGGGATGTCACAAATGGCTAAAAATCTGCCGACACAAATATCGGGATGGTCCCTAATTCTAGAATTGAATTTATAAACACAGGGGTGGGGGTGGGGGGGAACATTCAGCATACAAAAATTTCGGGATGATTCAACGCAAGCGCCGACGCCAATCGACACACGTCACATTTATTTGTTTCCATTATTCACAGAAAGTCATAGTTAAAAAAAAAAAACAAATAATAATCCTTTAAAGAAAATTCTACCAGGGATCTCTCAGCCCGTTACAGAAGAAAATCCCTCGTTCTAGCAATGCCACCTACGCGCACATAATACTACTTGACTGTGCCTTAAACAAAAAAAAAAAAACTTTAAAAAATTCATTCTCGCTCGAGCATCTCCTTATAGCCTTAAACAAAATTTAAGCACGAGAGAACACGAGCCAAAGTCTTTCCTCTGTGTAATGCTTATGATGGCAAAAGCATGTGTGTGTGTGTGTACATAGAGAGAGAGAGGAAAGTTACCTGTGCACTATTCACATCGGGCGATATTAAAAATTCAAGGCACTTTTCCTTAGAAAACGAGATACGTGGGAGGCTTATATTCAAAGTAAAATGAAAAAAAAAAAACCATCAAAAGATGGCGGGGCTGTTGTGCGAGTGGGCCACGTGAGAGTGTTATTCTCTTATAACCAATGACGTATAAAAAAAAAAAAATAATAACATGATGGAGCGAATGTTAAAAGAAAAACGGCGTTTTCTCGTATGTGTAAAAATATATACACAGCACATGCGAAAAATTCCGATCTTTATGTAATGAAGACCCTTTTCTTCACAGGCCGGATATTTGAATCTGTTTTTTCCTTGGTAAAGAAGTGAGGACGATGAACGTTTTCGCAAAGATGGCGGTTTCAAACATGTTCATATACGCACTGGGATATATTTCAGCGTATTTCTGTGCAAGCATACTTCAGTGAAGTAAGTCAACGTGGTTTTACGAAACCAAAAGTAGAACACAGACTGGGTAATGAAAACACGAAACAATACACACAATCTATACTGTATGCCAGGGATCTTCAAAAATTTTTTTTTTCCAGTTGCGCGAGCACTGCCTGTATACATCATCAAAAGAGCACTCATTTCGGCAAGTGGGTCATACGAAATCAGGATGGAAATTGAAAACCTCTATGAAATCAGGATGCTTTCAATCCTAGAACGCAATTTATGCAAGGTATTTTAATTGGAACGTTGATCAAGTGCTCACGAGCGTCGATCACTCTGGGCTCTTCAGGGAGCACCGTGGTGCTCGCGCGCCAGGGGTCGAAGATGCCTGCTGTACGCGATAATATAGGGTGTTCTGTTAATGGACCAACAAACTCCGAGGGTTGTTAGTAGACCGCAAGAGGAGCAAAAATTGCAATGGAACATGGAAACATTGCACAAACCACGTTGAGGGGAAGGTGAAATCGCGAAAAGCGCATGCGGGTTTCGCCGTCACGCTGGAACGACAAAAAAGTACAATACTAACTTCAAAAAGATTTATTTGATTAATTATTACAATTGTTGGAATTGGCGGCCGCTGACGTCATTTGCAGTTTGCAACGACGTGAAAACGATTCCCGGAAGAGCTCGAAGATACCAGGTACGCCTTTGATATCTGTCGCAGCGACGACAATCCGCGCTGTGAGATCCTACGGTGTGTGCACAGGCGTCGCATAAACGAGTGATTTAAGGTGAGACATAGGAAAAAGTCACACGGATTGCGATCCGTCGAACGTGGAGGCCAAGCACGGGTCCCGTGCATCCGATACACTGAACAATTTTTTTTTGTCAATCCAACAAAGTCCAATTTGTCAAATAATTATCAACTAACTGATGCAGCCTTTGGCAATGATCTAATTAATGGCTACTTCTTCCGTACAAAAACTTTTGATTAGTTTAGGCCAGCGTTTGTCAGAGTGGGCGTCGCCAACATTTGTCAGGGACGTCGCACCTAGCTGGAGATATTGATTTCTGTGTGCATATTCACGCTTCGAAATGGACGCGATCTCAGCTTTGACCAAGTGCTGACCAGAGTTTTGACACAAACACAATAAAATGCTTTCCTAAGCAAGAAATATACTAATTCCAAATGTTGAAATTCCAAATGCTTTTAGACTATGTGTTTTCCCCTTTTTCCAGATTTTTTCTCAGACCTTTATCAAATATTTTCTTATTTCTCTGTGTGACTTTCGCCAAATATTTTTGATTTCCTGAGTTTTCCTGATAATTTTTCCGTTTCCCGGAACTTCCGAGTCTCTCAGAACTCTGCTAAATTTATTCACCCGAGGCAGTCAATACTTCCAAAGTCACAAATAAATAGCTAGGAAAATTTTTTTTCCTCAAATTCAGCTATAAATTATGGCTGAAAAAGATTCAAAATGATAGAAAAGATGGAATATGAAAATACCATAATGACCCTAAAAATCAATATTAGTGTCGCGAAAATTATGTAAATAGTCATTATTTATCATTTATTATGCCATCTTTCGCATGTAAATAGCCATATTCGCATTTGGCTGTAAATATCGCCAAGTTAGCAACAAACTGGCGACAACTCCAATGATTTGGCGATGCCATGGTGCCAAGAGAAATGTAAAGATTTTTTTGAGAGAGTTTATTTTGGGAGGTTTCTTTTTTACCTATATAATGGTGCCGCCTGATCGGAACTGTGAGTTTTGTTGAGATTTCTTGTGTAAGAGAGGTCTCCCTCTGGTTAGCGTTTTTCGTCAAATCGCTGCTTGTAAATACGTGCACACATAACTGTTCTGTAAAACAAATTTGTATTCGAACTGCTTCGTGATATGCAGTCTCGAGCGCTTATGAGACACATTAGGCTATCAAAAAAAAAAATATATATACAGTATATATATATTTCTTTTTAAAGTGAAAAGTTATCATTGGAAAATTTGGAAATTGTGTCTGCGGACAGCCAGGAGGAAAAAAAAATTTAAACAATTTTGTTCAAGTAAATATCAAACTCCTATTGTGATGAAGATCATACGTAAACATAATATATCAGAGAGACGAATTTAAGTAGAAATAACAAAATGTGATTGAGTAAATTTTTTTTCGTTTAACACAATTTTGTCAAAATTCGTGATTCTAATGACCATTATATAAAAAAAAAAACTCCGAGAGAATCCAATTCTGGATTAAGTGATATTCCTCCCAACAAATATATAGGTTATTCACGTTAGTAGCCATCAATCCTTCGTAGAAATGGATAAATAGGTGGATCGACACCGATCCATCAACTGAGTCGAACCCAGCGTGAATCATCACGACGAAAAATCCTTATCTCAAAACAAATATACATTTACCGCCCATTGTTTTTCCAGAAATGCAGAAGGAAACGCTCCCTTAACGCAATTTTAAGCGTCCCGTATGTGGGCGTCCAATCAACGAGAAATCGCATCGGGGGGAAAAAAAATAATAATAGAAGAGCGATTCGTTCCGAATCGAACAATAACATATAATAACAACATGGGAGAGGAACATATCGCGTGTGTGGACTCAATATAATATCTAAAAAACCATCATCTAAATAGTAAAAGGGTTTTTTTTTCTTTGTAATGGGGCAGAGCCTCTCACTATGACCCACTTTGTACATTTTTTCCTTTATTTACGAACGTTTCCGTGAATGTATCTAAAAATATTTAATCATAATATATATGGGAGAGAAATTAATCTTCTTGGAAAAAATACATTGCATGACCCTCACGGGGCCGGCTGATGGGTCTCTATTTCGTGGGCCAGTGGACCAACTTCATACTTTGGAATTTTTCGAATTATATATTCACCAGTAAACCAGTGTATATTAATTGTACTGCGGGGGCCCTCGAGCACCCATGCTATCATAGGGAACCTCTACGAAATATCCAACTCGCTTTCTCGCACCACGCCGACCACGTCTTTACGATTCCTCGTTGGGACCTCGTTTTTGAAAAGACGTGCTTTAAACCATGAATATTCTCCAGGGAAGGGGTTTCCAAAATATGCTCCACGGAGCAAATAGGGCCCCGTGTGCACTTTCCAGGGGCCTCCTTCAGACCAACCGTGGCCCCCGCTGTCCCCCTAGGGTTCTCAGGGGCCAGGCAGCACTAAAAATAAAAATCAGTGACATTCAGTTAAAAAAAAAAAGGTCAAAATAGTCTCCTCCAATTCTAAAAAGGGCTCTTCGAGCGATAAAGGTTAGGAACCACTGCGCCAGGTCATTCCGGGAGCATATACAGTAGGTAACTTCACGGGTTCCCTAGAACATGGGCATTTTATGAAGATTCCATAGCCGTGGGAATAGAATCAATATCACATGTTCTCAGAATATTGATATAAGTTTGAAATAAAAATGTTTGTTATTTTAAGGATTCCTTTAAAATACAGATCAATCATGAATATTTTTTCAAGTGAATTCTGCAACATGTGCACGTAACTTCAGGGGGTTCCCTGGAGCATGGCATCAAATTTCTTAGAAGGGAATTTCCGTTCGTGCACCCTTGGGAACTTCGAAATACATAGCGGCACCCCTGCCGATGTCAAGGCACTTCGTCGGCACCGCGCCGTGACAGATGTATTGAGAATTACAGCCCCGTTCAACATAATAACAATTTATTCAACATAATTTCACCCTGCTTGACACACTTCCGGGAACCACGACGGATCTCACGGCAGATATCAATTGTACTAATGTCCTCTTTAAGAATCACAGCGTTAGAGCATGGATACATATAGAAGGGTTAACTCCATAATTTGTTGCCAACTGGTGTTTAACGGTGAAAATGTTCATTGCGTTAACAATGAAAAAAAAAAATCAAGTCAGAAGTATTCGAGTTGGAGGTCCGCGAGACAGTTTCGTAATACTAACTGAACACACAAACCAAAAACAATTGCCTCATTCAACTTTTTATGTGGAGGATAGTTGGACCGATAAAACATTGATGCCATGGACACCTCCGAAGCCGCAAAGACTGGCCAAGGCGAGAAAAGCTAGTACTATTAAGGGATGCTCAGCTGATAAAAGTACTGAAAAAGACGATTGGCCCCTATTATGCCAAGAAGACCACTCTATGATCGAAAAAGAGAAGCCGAGAGATGATTTGAATACATCAGAATTCACTATGAACCCTACCGAGAAGCGACTATGGTCTGACGTCACCAGAAGCGGAAAAACCAGCACCCAGTGGCTCAAACAACGAGTCACCTTAAAAAAGCGGACGATTAACAACAAACTCAAGGACAAGAGTACGTCCCAATCCGAGTCCTTTACGCAGACAGTATCTAAGACACTTGGCAATGCAAATGAAGGTCAGTCTACTGACTTTTTGTCTTGGGCGGACCGTTGTGAAGTTTATGATCAAGAGACGAAGATCTGTCCTAGCGACACCAGAGCTATCGGGCATGCTGCATACGTAACCCGTAATAAGGCCTTGAGACGCGATATGCAGAGGAGCAGCGAACCATATCAGCAAAAACGTCATACATTCAACCACCATGCGTTATCCGAGCATTATGCCTATATTGATGGTGCAAGGCGATGGCAGTCACGGCCACATTGCCATACATACCGTCCGCATGAATATGCTATACGACACTGGAGACAACGAAAACATGGTCATTGGCCAATGCCTAGTAAAGGGCTGAACTGGAGACGCAATCATCAGACAGATAGCTATAATTACAACAACATGCTGAATGGAAAACACCGCAGATTCTGGCAGCTTGATCATTATAATAAGACCAATCGACCACAAAATTCTACTTACAGCAGGTCGGACGACGGCGATAGAAATGAACCTGCTCGGTGTGTGGATTGCGCGCTCGTCAATGTAGCTTATCACTATTGTTTCAGCACAAACCATCTATCAAGAAGCAGGGCATGCCCCAGCTATCTCCTCACTATAGGCTTGCGCAATACCGGACAAAACATTTCAGTGTGAAGAAATATACTAGCGATGAATACCATATCTCTCAGCAAATGAGATAGACACGGCTGCTTCAGATCAACTTCGATAAAACTGCAGCCTCATATCTATGGCTTAAGGAATTCAACGTAATACGAATCACAGTAAAGTAAATACAATCGTAGCAAGATGTGTACGAATGACCATTTAGTCGACAACCAACGTCATCTAAGACATCAAGAATGAATGACGGGGTACCCAGCAGCAGTTGTGATCACAATTCCCTGAGGCTCCTCCAAATAAATATGGACCGATCAAAAGAATGTACCCGGAACTTGGTGACGTTCTCGAAGAAGAATGCAGTGGATATTCTGCTTATTCAGGAGCCCTGGCTTCATCGCGGTGTCATGTGTGGTTGGCCCCAGGAATGGTCCAGATGGCAATCCCTCGACGGGAAAAGCGCTATTATAGTTCCTTCCATATGCATTCATCCAGCAACCTTCAGAATTGGCCGACATCTTGTAGCTGTACAATTAAGTCTGCTGCATAAGGAGCTGGTTCTCGTGAGTGCCTACGTCTCCCCGTATGAGGATGTGGAAGATACGCTTAAGGAGATGGAGGAAGTGTTTAATATGTCACCAGGGATAGGGAAAATATTCTGTACGGATCTGAACTGCCACTCTTCGCTCTGGGGGTATAAGGATACAGATTCCAGAGGAAGATCACTACAGGAATTTCTAGGAGGTTGCAACATGTTTTTATTCAACTCCAGTCGTACAGCTCCCACGTACGAATTAAAAGGAGCACGGGGTTGGCCCGATTTAACATTCACTACATCCGCTTCAATTATGGAGGAGGTTACCTGGTCAGTGGGAGGCGATGACTCTTTCAGCTCCCACAAATACATTCACATGTTCTTGAGAGCTGCTTATTCTTACCATAACACTCAGACAAGGTACAGAACGACGACAAGAAGGTTACACAAGCTTATGTCAGTAGTTAAGCCGATTGTCTCTGAGTTGCATCATCGAATCAGCCACGTCGCAACCGAGGTCGATGTGAATGCTGCGGTAGACAAATTTATGTTCCAACTTCAGTCATCATGCGCCGACACCCTGGGCTTCACACAGAAGAAAATGTCCCACATGATAAATTGGTGGACGCAAGAGCTGGCTATCGAGAGGAGAAAAGTAAGAGCTTTGGAACGCAAGTTTTTGAAGGCACCGGAGAATACCAAAGGTGCAGCGAGAATCTCATATAAAAAAGCCAAGGCGAAGTATACGCGGCTGGTGAAAAAGACAAGGGATACGTGTTGGGCGAACTTTTGTGCCGAGCAGAATCGCCCTTTTGGACCAGCGTATCGTTCGGTCTTCAAGTGTCGTCGAATCTCGCCGCAAATTACTATGCGTCAAAGTGGTTCAAACGCTACAATCTTGGAAGCCGCTGAACTCCAGCTTAACACTATCTTCCCGGACCCCACAGACGATATAATCTTGGTACCACGATCCAGTAATACTTTGAGTGGCGACCTCCCAATCTCGACATCTGAAGTGCTGCACATCGTGGAGAAATTAAACAACCGCAAGGCTCCTGGATTTGACAACATAAGTATCCCTATATTGAAGTCACTCTTCAAGAGATACGCCACAGAGATTACATCTATCTTCAACAAACTACTAGAGATGTCGGTGTTCCCACATCATTTCAAAATAGGTAAACTGCTTCTGCTCTTGAAAAAAGATAGGGACCCGGATTCTCTAAGGTCATATCGCCCGATATGCCTGCTGCCTACTATAGGGAAGGTTTATGAGAAAGTACTGGTGCAGAGAATCGTATTTCACTTAGAGAAGGTCAATTGGATGAGTCCTCTTCAGTTTGGATTCAAAGCTGGCGGATCAGCAGAAAAAGCTATCGCTGAACTCCTTCGAATTATTCGACAGAAGCATGTCCAGGGCCAGTTGACTGCAATAGTCTCTGTGGACATACGTGGAGCTTTTGACTCCTTGCGACACGAAGTCATTATCAATCAGCTCCGAAGAATGCCTCTCCCTGAGAACCTGGTGCGTACAACGGAGAACATGCTACAAGGTAGACATATTACAATGACCACCGATGGCGGCGTTGCAATCAAAGCCCAGCGGAAAGGATGTCCACAAGGTTCTTGCAGCGGTCCACTCCTGTGGTCTTTGGTCCTGGACACTCTGCTTAAGCTTAATTGGGGACAGCACATCCATATTCAAGCTTTTGCGGACGATCTGGTTTTTGTGATTTCTGGTGCTAATCACGACGACATCACTACTGAATCTCAGCTTGCGTTCAACCAACTGACTAGATGGCTTAATGAGAATCATCTTGAGATGGAGGCCGAGAAGACGAAGTTTCTTTGGCCCCATCCTAAGAAAAATAAACCGCGCATTATAATCAACAATATCCGCATTTGGCCTTCGAAGCAAATAAAGTATCTAGGAGTACATATAGATAGCCGGCTTAACTTTATGCCACACTTGATGAAACAGATTGACAAAGTTCATGAGACTCTGCAATTGCTGCGAAGAGTTGCCGGACCACGGTGGGGCCTCCGACAGAATTTCCGGAATATGCTCTACAAGTCGGTGGTGCAGCAGCAATTATCTTATGGATGCGCTTCTTGGTATCGGGATCCCACGCAGAGGCAAAGAAGAGCTCTGGATATCGCCCAGAGACCATTTCTGCTTTATGTTTCAGGGGCATACGTCACCACGGCCAACGCCGTCTTATATGTGGCAACTGGGAATCCACCTCTCAGTAGTTTTCTTGATTACGAGGCGCGCAAAACACGACTGCTTCACCTCGACGAGGATATTGTGGTGGCAGCTAGACGACTGCGAGTTGCAGACTTCGAAAAGATGCTCAAGACCTGGCCACAGCACCCAAGTATGGACATAGCAGTAAACCAGACAATACTGTCCAATAGTAATCTTGTGATAGCGCCCGATACAAGATTAGTTTTTACGGATGGTTCAAAGACTCCAGAAGGAACCGGTAGTGCATTCGTGGTTTTGCGGCAGGATGACTCTCGTGAAGTATCTTGGATGAGAAGGCTTGCTACTGAGACCAGCGTCTTCCAGGCTGAGGTATATGCAATTTTGCATGCAGTTCAATGGGCGCAATCCGAACAGCATCCAGTGCTCATATTTTCAGACAGTGCATCTAGTCTGTGGGCCATAAAAAATCCACGTTCACCGTATTACAACGTCAGAGAGATTCGTCGCATCCTGTGTGGGAATCCAAGAATACGGTTGGCCTGGGTGAAAGCGCACTCTGGAGTAGCTGGCAACGAGCAAGCTGACCAACTTGCTAAGGAAGCCGCTAATCTTCAAACTCCAGGTGAACACCCATGGCCAAGGAGCTTTGCTCAACGCTTATTGCGTGAGGATCTGTTGAAGACGTGGCAATGTAGTTGGAATTCTAATGCGGCCAAAGACGCCTATAAAGTCCAACGACGGGTCCGTTGGCACCATTATGTTTGGCCCAGAGAAAAGATAATAGTGGTAACAGAGCACGGTCCATTTCCGGTTTATTTCGAACGGTTTAAGCGCTCAACTCACTCTGCTTGTAATTGTGGAGCTTCTGGATCTCTCTGGCACTATGCGACGCAGTGTCCAATGACGGCTCAGTTCCACTTTGGTAAGATGCCAGAGTCTTATACCTTAGCCTGGAAGATAAGGACCCTTCGTAGTCCTACGAACTTTCACCGCCTCATAGGTCTTGTCAGGTTTCTGGAGCAGAACGTTCACCATATGCACGACAAAACCAGAGGAGCACGTGAACCGAGAGGAGGCACCGACCCGACGTATGTGCCATCAAGGGAGTGCAGCAGTCAGTTGAGACAGTACGATTTGCGCCCAAGACTCAGAGGAGTTACTGACGTCACGCACCCGCCCTCGCGAGAGAGCGGCAGCCAGGCGATTATTTACAACTTGCGGCCTAGACGACGGCGGACCGATACTAGACCGATTCACTACTGAAGACCGATACCGACAATCGAACTGATATGTGGGAGCTGGACAATGGATGGCTGTGATTAGCTGATTTACTCTGCGATTCGAAATTTTATATTTATTATTGACAATCATTAGATTTAGATTATTGACAATCATTCAATTAACTGACGATGGCAAGATTCTTATGGGAGGGCTATCATCGCATAATCTTCTTTATAATTTCGATTGTCGATTGGCGTTTTATGTTTAGAGTTTAATCATCTGTTATATGATTTTAGATTGACGATCGTCTTCATATATATATATATATATATATATATTTTTTTTTTTTGGTTGCCTTCGTATGAGGCGACAATGTTTTGTTTTTATAATAAAACTTTCCGGATACACCCACCCTTCGGGAACGCTTCGATATCTCTATGAGATGGGAAGCGGGGTGTGTCCGGTCTTCAAAGGTCAAAGGTATAGATGCAGTATAATCCAGATCGCCGAAGCAGTATAATTCAGACCACTAAGGACACCATAAGTCATCAAAACCGGCATAATGATGCTAGGTTGCCTAGTCTGGATAACCAGATAGACTTATGCTCTGATCGGTTTATTATTTCAAAGAGAGTACGGGTTTTATAGTTATATACTGAGATAATTTATTTATGCTATTATTTATAACATTATTGTTGGTTTCCGCTGTTATGTTTTCTATGCGGGTGATTTTTTTTCCCGCGCCCGCAGTCAGTTACGACCTTGGCGAATTTTCGTCAGGCTATCGGACGTGTTTGGCGTAGGAAAAAGAAGTCGCTAAGGGGATATGGATTATACTGCATCTGTTCCCCTCGTCCATATTCCTCTGCGGAACTTCTAACGAATTGGTACATGTTGGAATGTGTATGTATAGTGAACCTTCCGCGAAGTTTGTTTCTGAGTAGTGCTGCCATCTGCAATGAATTTTTTTCAACTACGAGTTTTTTCTCAACTCATAATGAGTGAAGTGTAATGAGTGAATAATTGTACCGTTGCAGACCTGTTGCTCTCTGCGGCGAGACCTTTCTAACGGGGAGATCGGCTCGCATTCGCGCCTCGAAGTTGGGAACCGCAGGGAAACCAACTTCAGCCGACCGCCACTGCGGCGACGGTGGTGTTAGAACCCGGACCCCCGCGATGCGAGAACATCACTATGACCACTCGACCACCACAGCGGCAGTCCAACAACACTGCAATTATTTCATAGGTTCCACAAAGCCACAAACGATGAGGAAAAGCTGAACTCCACAAAATCAATCTAGATAGTGGAGAG
Source organism: Pholcus phalangioides (assembly GCF_987345545.1). Taxonomy (NCBI): domain Eukaryota; kingdom Metazoa; phylum Arthropoda; class Arachnida; order Araneae; family Pholcidae; genus Pholcus; species Pholcus phalangioides. The sequence goes on from NW_028301605.1 coordinate 13,025,075, forward strand.
CGAATCTTCCGGAATTCGTGGCTTTAAAAAAAAGCACAAAAGGGGGGTTTTTCCCGGTGCGTGGCGGTATTTAAAACAGGTGTCAGTCTACTTGACTACTATCGGCAAATACTGAATCATGGTGGCATTCCCTGTACATATATATATATAACCCATTTAATACAAAACTTTTCCAGCCGATATGTTATAACGGGGCAGAAGAAGAATAAATTAATATGTGACTCAGGGGCAATTTATTCCCCCTCCCTTTATCGTATTTATCGATCGAACAAAACTTCGGTGGATTCGAAATTCGTCTTCATTTGCATAAATTCGATATTCCATACATATTTGAAGTCATGTCTTCGATTTTAATTTTTTCTTTTTTTTTGGAGAGAGAAAAAACATTTCCCATGCAAATATTTTTTTTTTCATATTATATTGGAAAATAAATATTCTCAATAATAAAAACGGAATTAACTCTACGATTGGATTAGTTTCGGCCCCGGGACGCGGCACGTACGTACGCGTAACAAACACATTACACTGACGTGATGTGTTTTCGCGTCGTGTCAGAGACGGTGGTAATTCTGTGACGCGTGGAAGAGAATTTCGCGTCATATAATTTTTCAATGTCGTAGAATTTCCACGAATCAGAATTCACGTCGTCTCCCTGACGAGACATGATGATCGCGTCACGGCAGTGTAGCGTGTTTCGGCCTTAACAGGTGCCCGTTAGTGAAAATCTGCAAAAAAAAAATTACCTAAATCAGTTATGAGCTCTCCTAACATACAGAAAATCAGGGTTTTCCCAAGCATGAGCTTGCAACTACCAGATTGTGCATACCAGTGTTTCCTCAACGTTTTTCCGCCCATGCCCGCCCTTTCCCCCCTTTGGACTCAAATTTTCTTATCATGCCCCCCCCCCGCTCATCCAAGAGAGCGAGGCTCCTTTCTACTCTCATTGAAATGAACTAAATCAAAACTAAATTTATTATGAACAAATGAGATCGAAACCCTGGGAACGGATCCAGAAGGTGAATGAATGATCGTCCCTCCTGAGTGCCAAATTATGTGACCAAAAATAGGCCTGTGTAACATCAGCGCCTCCTAGAGATAGAAGGCGTCTGCAATGTATGCCATAAACGTCATTCTGACTACCTAGCAAGTTTGCCACATTTTGAAACACATCATCCTATTTCGTTTCTTCTTATTTTGGCGTGGAATCTTCCTGATTGGCTCGCAAATACCGGATAGTGATTGGATGTGGGACATAGAAATCGCCAATTCTGAGCCCGATCGTTTCTTTTTCTCATAACGATGATACTGGCACGAGCAGGGAATTTTTTTCCCTTAATATTCTGAGGGAAAATGGACTACTTACTGACGTCACAAGCCGACTGCGGAGGCCTTCTATCTCTAAGAGGTGCTGGTAAAATACGGGATAATCCAACGAACCTACACGATAAATCGATTGTCCCAATCATAGGCCCTGACGCATGACCACATGGGGACCCCCATGGGTTGAGACGACGTTGGTTCTATGGACCGCTCTTCTGGATTCTGAACGGTCTGGCCACAATTTTTTTTCCACACCATATTTCACTTGGAGAAGCTCTATCTCTTCACAGTTCTTTGTGGGCCTCCCTTCACCTCTTGTCACGACTCCCCTTTCATTTGTTTTTCCACCGCGGTCCCCCTAGGATACCTCAGGACCGCAAGGGAGGACATATGCCGCAGGTTGAGAACCACTGTATACTATCCTATGCCAGTACAAAATATTACATATCACCCCAATACTTAATTTTTAACAAATTTTCTAAAGCAAACGCATTAAAAACAGCTTGCGTGCATCATAAAACAACGACATCAATGAAACTGAATGGACATTGACTCAAAATCAGGGAAACTGTTCAGTTCATAAAATGACGGATAAGATTTGAGATGCATTCATAAACACTTGGGTTATAAACATTTTTTTTAAAAATTTAATTTGGAATAAGACAGAGAGTCGATAAAATCTCTGTTTTTCATCATTTCGCGAACTGAACATTTTTCTTTATTTTGAATCAGTTTTCATTCAGTTACATTTGATCTCATGCAACACCTCATCATGCCCGTAAGCTGTTTTTTTAACGGATTTTTCCTTTTAAAATTTACAAAACATTAATTATTGGAGACATCAGAAATTTTGAACTAACATAGGATAGTATACACAATCAAATATATGTGGTAAAAATCTGAAATAAATTAATGGATAAAATTGTTATTAATACTTCTACTTCCCTATTCTCAACGAGTGTGCCGTAAGAACTTGTCGAGGGTGCCGTGTATCAGCGGGGGAAAAAAAAATCATATTGAAATATGTACTTTAAGAGCAGTGACATTTTGGGTGCCACGAACGGGCACAAGTGCTAGCAGATGTTTCATGGCAAAATGTATCAAAGGTACTAATACAGCTGGAGCTGGAGAACTGGAGAAACCGCGAGACACCCAGGCTCTGTCGCAAGAAGCAACGCAAGCACTTTGCCCCCCCCCTCGGGGGAGGGGGGGGGGAACAGGGCATCTCCGGTAAAACCAAAATTTATTGATTCGTCAAAGATTACATATAGTGAAAGGAAATCAAAAATTATGTAAATCGAAGAATCAAATTAATCAAGTTAAAGTAAAGTGCAACGGGCACGGATAATAAATAGTCATGGAAAGTTGTATAAAAATCGTATAGCAAAAGGCGCAATCAGAAATTTGAGTGATCAAGGATTGAATCAAATGACAAGAAGGGCAGAGCATCTCATTGCACTCCGGCAGTTCAATACAGTCAGTCTAATTTCTCCGAGACGTCATTAATTAGGTTTGGGATTCATCCTGGTCCTCGCTCGCAAACAGTGCCACCAGCGCACTGTCAGGGTGAAGACGCGGCGATCTCCTTACCGGCGCTGGTACCGGAGTTGCAGGAGCTGGAGGAGACGGATCCCTTATCTTCTCTTACTTATACTTACTCTTACTCTTCCCTTATCTTATCTTACTAATACAGCTGCCATTCCATGTATCTCGGCAATGTAAAAGTAATAATTATTCTAATATAATTCCTGAAGATGCCGAGATAGTGGAAAATTCGGGAATCCCTGCAACTTAAACATCATCATTCACTAATATCAGTGAATTTTAAGTTGCTCCAAACCGCCTATTTCCGGGGTTGTAACGGAATGCAATTCTTGAATGCAATTTTTTTACAGGGTGTTTCATAAGAGAGTTGACTAATTGCTCAATAGCACGATATTGGACACGAGCATAGAACACTCTTGGAACTTTAGGGTGGCACAATGGTGCTCGCGAGCAACATGTTGAAGATGCTGTACTAGGACGACGCACGCATCCTACGCATTTTAAGGGAATACTTGAGTCATACCAACCCATCAATATATTATAAGAGCAAATGAGATTTCATATGAATTCCAACAAAGCATCATATTCCCACTTCCTCAAGAGGAGGACGTATAAAGGAGGCCACCTTCCGTCTTTAAAGTGAATTAGCCCCCCAAAAAACGTTTATAATATTCAAAAATCCCGGACAACCAAAAACCTCAAAAGATGGTCCCCTTGAAGAGGTAGGTTTGTATTCACAAAAATGAAAATAACAGACCCAGCCTTTATGAGATGTCGCGGACCCCATGTAATGTAGGTCAATGCTCGAAGGAGCCCCTGTAGCGAAGGTCAATTTCGAGCGATTCCCCCCACTCTTATGGCCCTCACATCCTGCAGCACGGCACCCTAGAGGTTCCCCCGGATAGATTTCTCACAGGCCCTACTGCAGTGAATTTATAGTGAATATGTTTTTTATATAAAAATCGTCTTGGGCCCGCACTGGAGCCCTCTGCACCCTTGTGAGCGCATGCCAACTTCGCATGAAATCCACAATGTATTTTGTTTTTATATAAATTGCACATCGTAGAAATTTGAGCAATAATTCAATATCATAGCACTAAATGTGTCATTCATGCAATGGTAGCAAATGGAAATGATTCCCGTGGACCCCTTAAAACAAGGGTGCTCAACCTTTAAGAGAGTACGGGCCACTTCTTCGGGTTGAAAACGTATCGTGGGCCAATAAAGTGATCTGGTAATGTGCCGCGCGCCAACTGAGTGATGTAGAACTGTCACTAAAGTTGTCTGATAACATGTTGCGAGCCACTTGAGGGACGCGGAACTGCATTACGAAACGTTCAAGTGCTCTAGAGATATGCCGCAGGTCACTTAATGATCTGTAAAGGTGCCGCGAGTCACTTATGAGATGCATAAATGTACCACAGGCCACTAAAAAGTGACCTATAAATATGCCGCGGGCCACTTCAGTGATGCAGAACTGTAATATGGGCCGCTAAAACTGTCTGAAGCGTTGTCGCGGGTAACTTAATGACCTGTAAACATGCCGCGGGTGCTGTGGAACTGCACCGCGGGTCACCGAAGTGAACTAATACCAATCCCAAATGTGTCGCGAGTCCTTCAAGTTATCAGTGAATGTGTGAAATATATTCAATTTTTACACGATTACGTTTGAGGTCGCGGGCCACGAGATATGACCCCCCGAGGGCTACATTTGGCTCGCAGGCCACGGGTTGGGCCTTAAAAAAAAGTACTCACGGACCCGCATTTTCAAAACAGAAAAACACCACAATAGATCATTACTTACTTATAACCATGAAAATCCACCGTATCCCGGCACAACGGAGCATCCAATACCGAACCGCAATCAACAGTTTGACGACGCACGCATGTACGAACGACACAGAACGGGAAGTATCTTCAGGAAAATTATCCAAACACGACCGAATGTATTTGCGGTATCGCCCACCATTCACATCACTCCGATCACAAGTAGTCACAATAAGAAATATCCGCACAAATTCATGGGAAAATGATCCGGGGCAACCGGTGTCTCATCCATCCCCTGGCAGATGAACCATGTCCTCAAATTGGGGGGAAAAAAAATATAATAATAATCACACACGAAAATTTCAGAAGAATGTCATCCGACGAAAGTGGACAGATGGACGAAATGCGTCGCCTCCACAAGTCGCGATTAAAAAACGGGGGAACCCTCGATGAGGTCAAGCAACAGGCATCATCACAATCCAATCCAGAGAGAGAGAGAGAGGCACACACACACACTCACTCACTCTCTTCCTCGTACCTTACTAGATGAAAGAAGGGCCTTGGGTTCTTGTAGTATCGACAATCTGCCCCGGCATGAAAGAGAGAGAGGCATGATGACGATCATGCGTGGGGAGAGACGACAGGGGCTATAAGACGAGGGCGTGTTACCAGAATGGATGCAGAGCAGGTTAAAACCCACCCGACAGCAGCAGCAGCGGGCGAGCCCATCATGTCGGCCAGGGACGAAAGGAAAGGGGGGGGGGCCCGGGATCGGTGGTGCCATCTGGTGCCTCGCGCCGTAACGAGGCTCCGTTCCTTGATGCGAAAAAGCGATTTTATCATTTCACCTCTTGTTTTCATAAATGCTCTATTTCAGATATAACAAACAGAATTATTTCGTTCAAGCACAAGGAGAGCCCGTTTTTTTTTTTCGATAATTAAAAAATGGGGATTCTCGAGTTGTTGCTCGCGGAAGAATCCACGAGAATCTTGCATGTCCAACAGTAATTTCAGTATACGGATCCTCGGGGGTCCACGAAAGTCTTGCGTACAACATATAAGAAGGATTTAAGTTTCAAATTGAAGACAGAGGAGGAGCATGGCCCGCACGTCCTGTAGCAGGGCCTCAGGCTGAGATTTTTAGCGTGCCCCTTCTAAAGTAAATTTATAGCGTGAAAAGACAAAAATTTAAATAATCATTCCGGGACCCCAGAACGGACCCCTGTCAACCCAACCCTCGAGGGAGAAAGGGATGGGACACGTAAATTCAATCCGTGATGAGTGAAAGTTACAGAATCGTTTTCGCAGACCTGTTTCCCCAAACCGGGGGTTCCGCGGAACCCTACAGTTTCCAAAAAAAGCGGTAACAGATCAACAAGGAAAAATCATGAATTGCGGTGTAGTTGAAGTTAGCGTAGGAGAGGAAATACAGAATTACAGTAAAACCCACATCTTAACGAACAACCCTCAAATGAAGCCCGCCCTCCTTTACGGCCAAAATAATATTTTCTCCTTTTATAATAATAGTATACATTTCAAACCCCTTATTAACGGTCACTCCTCTTTTACGGACGATTTTTTTTGTCCCATTGGTGTCCGTAAAAGAGAGGTTTTACTGTATTTCAATGATACTGTGGACCAGTGTTTCCCTATTATAATAGGATAATTATTATTCATTGTGTTATGATTATCATTGTCTTGTTCATTTACCTGAGCACTGATCTGCGGCTCCCCAGAATAGTTTAGTAAGGGTGGTATTACACTGTAAAAGTTTTGTAAAAGTGCTTTGATAAAACTTGAAAAATACAACCAATAAACTGATCGGTTGGATTGGCTTGAATGTAACCCATCAGCTTATTCGTTGTATTTTTCAAGTTTTATACAAGCACTTTTATAAAACTTTTATAGTGTAATACCGGCCTAAGATATTCTCATTTATAAAAGAACCACTTCAAAGCATAAATAGGCACCCAAATCCACCTCTCCAGATCACTGCGACGCCCCCAGGAGCGACGGTGCTCACTTTGGGAAACACTGCGTTAGGATCATAAACACGCACTTCATTGTTATTCTAATGTCACCCTTGCGTCGACGCCACTCGCTTCCTTTTACCATCAAATTACCACAGAAAACGGTCTAACAGCGTACCTCACGCCCATAGATTTGAAAATCCCACGATAAATGAAGTTAGTAAGCATTTCTGAAACTACAGTCGAATCCCGTTTTAACGAATACCGATATAGTGAAAATCTCGTTTCAACGAACACTTTTCTATAATCCCAACAGATAAGCTTACATAGGAACAATGCATAAACCTGGAATTCCTTTATAACGAAATTTCTTTATAGCGAAGTGATTTCTCCGGTCTCCTGGAGTTCGTTATAACGGGATTCAACTGTATATCACAAATACAAAAAAAAGAAAACGATAATCACCATCGATACAAAAACGTCAAATGGGAGTAATAACTGAAAAAAAAATTATGAAAACGGTTATAATAATAATAATAATCCATAATCTCTTTCCTAAAAAAAGAATAAAAAATTAGCATCTTTCATATCTTCTTAGAATTACTTCAGATAAACATGATAAAATGGAGGCCTTTCAACGTTTATGCGTCCTAAACAGGAAGCGAAATTGCTATTATCTTTCAAACATAAGCCTTGATATATATATAGCAATAGCTTGAGAGAGAGAGAGAGAGATGTGCAAGGCCCCTCAGAGATAAGCAAAAGAAATAAAACACACAGATCCATTCCAAACTGCTATATCCACCCACCCCGAAAATTTGGTTTCTGCACAATTTCACAGCAAACAAAAGGGACAGACCGGGCCTTCCCGAGCATATACAACAATGGCCCAACCAAATGTGATGTGGTCTTATCCTCAAAGAACATGGTGCCAGCACACACACATACCCCCACGCGCAGCGGCAGCACCGTAACTACTCCACTGACCGATTTACTGAGTTGGACATCGGCCAAAGCCCCGAGAGAGTTAAAAAAGAAAAAAGAAGCTTTTTCAGGGACGTATAGTGAAAAGATAAATAGCGAAAAAATAGAGACTTTTTTTGAAAGGACTGCCCACAGTCGACTTTGGCCAGTCCCTATATATTCATATTATGTATTTATTTCACTCGGCGTTCTATTTTCTGGCACCAAATCCAATGACGGATGCCGAATTTCTATACAAGAAAGAAAATATTAGTAAGGGTTGACACACACACACACACACACACAAGCTATATATACTCATCCATTTCGTGTTGAAAAAAAGTCATGTTTCCACATGATTTGAATAATTTCAACAAAAATACTCAGCTAATAAAAACAGCACCACGATCCCTAGTCGTTTTCTACAGCAGTGGTTCTCAACCTGGAGCTATAGGCTCCCTTGTGGTCTTGGGGTATTCTAGGAGGAAACACGGGTGAAAATCGAGTGGAAGACAAATATGACCGGTGTTTAAGGGGGGGGGGGCCACAGAGAACTGAAAAAAAAAATAAAACCCATCGTCTAAAGTAGTGGTTCTTTAGACCAAGGGCTTGCAACCCTGGGATATCCTAGAAAGGGTCATGGGTGGGAAACAAGCTAAAGAGACGACATGGCAGGGGATAGAAGGTTGCCCACACAGACCTCCGAGGAAAAGAAAAAAAAAACCACATTTAAATGAAATCGGCGAGAAAAAAGTGTGACCACTTACAGAATCCTGCGGAACTTCCCTTAGAACCAGGGCCATCCTAAAAGTATGGACCCGTTCCGACATGGGCTGTTCCACATAAGTTCGCAGCCTGGGTATAAATGCAAATTATTGCCCCCCCCCCCCCAATACAGTCGAATACCGTTATAGCGAAAATCTCGTTTTATAACGAACACTTTCCCAATCCCCCAAATAAGTTTGCGTAGAAACCATGCTAGGTAACCTGGAATCCCTTTATAAAGAAATTTCATTATAACGAAGTGATTCTTCCGGTCTCTTGGCGTTCGTTATAACGGGATTCGACTGTAAATAATGTTCATTGAGGTGAGGGCAGTGACGTATGGTGGGCATGTGACTATAAAACACAAAAGGCGACGAATTTTTTGTACCCTAGACAAGTGCCACCCCCGTATGCCCATGCAAGGAACAGGCCATGGGGGGGGGGGGGGACTTTACACGTAGAGATCTGTTACAATGATTTTTGAGATTCAGGACTGCAATAGGTACGCCTAAGTACGGGGTCTCAAAAAACATCACTTTGATGGTGATTGCTTATGATGAGGTCCAAAGATTAAGCGTATTTTTTTAAAAGAAATTGTTCGATATGAATTCACTTAAAAAATCGATTCAGTCAGCTGAAAGAGACTTGGTCGGGGAGGGGCGGGGTATGGTAAGAAAACACGGTCCCAAGGCCGAGCGACAAGGAACGAGTTAGCCAATATGCAACACGTGCACAATTCGTTAAAATGAACAATTCAATCACGCCATTGACGATTACGGATCCGCTACAAGAATCACGGGTCAGTCGTGCGAATGTAAAATATATCAGAGCAAAAAAAGACTGCCATCGTTAAATAATACGAGACGTGGCACACGGTTGCCCGGCCCACCTTATTATACTTTTCCAACGTACTCTTACAGTAAAAATGACGTTCAAGTACGTTGACATGAAAATGACTGACGCGGGTACATGAAGAGGAAAAATACGCAAGAGACAGATTATGGCATGCAAATAACTATGCAAATAAATATGACAGAGTCAAACTACTCGACGGCCATCACAGAAGTGGTCATTTTCTTTCGGCCGCTTGACAAGCCCATTTTCAAACTTCCTTTTCCGGTCACGTGATTTGCCGATACATCCGATCGTATTCCTTGACGGTTACGTGACGTATTTGAAGAAAGAAGGCAAAAGAAACTGCCATGCTACATACACATCGACGTGAGTCTGGATAACTAGAAACTGTCATGAGGTATTTTGCGAAAACATTAAAATAACATTCAAATACAAATACAACGCCACAACAGGCAAATTGCCCAACGAGGTGGCTGACTTAAGAACATCATGGATCCCCGAGCCATTTTTTGGAGGCCCTACCTACTACTGCTACAAAAATATTCATGCTGAATTCACACTTGTAAAATAACACTGCAGCGTGTTCTTATCCCGTTAATAAAAATTGAAGAGAAGACAAACATCCATGTGAACATGATCTTACATACACACACCTTCCATCACTAATTTCCGGACAGAAATAACACGTGAGGAAGAAGAAAACAGGAAAAGGAAAAATCGAAGAAAAAGGCATAAAAAAAAAAAGCACTCGCAGCACTTCAGTGCCATTAAAAGGTACATATAAAAGGTACCGGCAGCCGTATTTTCGCCGCTATCAGTCCGATGCAGGCCGTCAGGCAACAACATACTCACCATTGCTCCCGTTCCTCTTTTTATTTGCTTTCTGCAGCTTTTTTTCCGGGGGGGGGGGGGGAAGGGAATCTTTTACTTTGGCTGCTCTGAAGCTTCACAGAAGTGATAAATATGGAATTTCCCAGGAAATTACTACAAGGTGAAGACGGAAAAATGAATTTTGAACGAAGGGCGTGAAATACTGGCACTATCATAAATAATAACTATTTCTTTAAAGGATTCTAAATAAGTGTTTCCCAAAGTGGGCGATGGAATGGCCCAGGGGTGGGGGCGATAGATCTACGAGTGTAACATAGGACGGACGCTATGGGTTCCGCTTGAGTTAGGGGGCGATGAGAGAAATATTTCTGGAGAACGGGGCGATGGGAAACTATGATTTAAATCAGGCATCCTCAACCCGTTGCTCGCGAGCACCACGGTGCTCCCCCCCTGAACCACTCAGAGTGCTCGTATCTGATTTCGTGTTCGCGAGAACTTGATGAACAATTCCAATAAAACGTCGTGTTTTAAGTCTGCCTGCTCTCGCTTCCATGAGCACTCCTGGGCGAGCCATCGCTCACATATCCACTGGTTCTTTCTGCATTATGGCAGTTGACTGAGATATATTTCGAATGATCACTACAGGTGAGATGTTTTCGCAGTGATACCGTTAGCCGAATATTTTTGTGCGATAACATTTGTTGATCGAATCTCTGGCGCAGGTGAGGGATTACAATGGCCAAAGGAGCTTTGGTCAACGCTTATTGCGCGAGGCTGAGGCGACGTTTTGCTATTTATAATAAAACTTTCTGGAAACACCCATCCTCCGGGAACGTTTCGATCTCTCTCCCTCTCTGAGATGGGAAGCGCGGGTGTGTCCGGTCTTCAAAGGTGACGGATTATAATTTTGCCTTCTGTTTGATGTACAAATTTTTCACCACGCTCCTCCCGTCCTGGTCTAAAGTTTTTGGCCGCCCATCCCACTGTGAACATGCCTCGATCCAGGCGACTATCCACGTTTGAATGGTTATTTTCTAAAAAAATTGTTGAAAATGACTTAAGAAATCCCAGTATTAATTATTAGTCTTTTTTCTTCCGTGATGTAGGCTTAAATATCGGGTTATATCTAGCATCCATATTTGTATGGGCTTTTTTCTCTTCCTCCACCTCGTTCGGAATTCCATCTATTGTGGCCTTTGTATCGAGCACCGGAAAAGAACCACGCTTGGCTCAAAAGAAAAATTCGGCTAGCTCCTAAATCCTTTTGCAATTTTTCAAGTCCTGGTGACTTTATGAATTTCTATATCCAGCCAACACCACCTATAGAACAAGGTCTCCGCACGAAGCTTGTGACGTCAATGAAGGCGGCCATTTCTCCTATAGCCATTGGATATACTGCAAAAATAAAAGGATAAAAACAACGCATGCGTCGGCCTGCATTATCCAATGGCAATAGGCGAAATGGCCGCCTTCAGTGACGTCACGAGCTTCGCGTGGAGGCCTTGTTCCATAGGTGGCGTTGATCCAGCTCGAGATAAGGGAACACGTACCCCGACACATACCAACGCCAAAACTAGAACATATAGCAAGCACATCGAACTTATATTGAAGGCTTCAACACCCGGGCATGGCAAAATTCCGGCATTTCTGCTCTCACACAGTTCGTGCCAAAAAACGTGAAACAGAACCCGAACTACGATAAAAAACAACAACAACAACAAATAACATCCCCACCATCACCAGCGGTCACTCAGAAGTGGAACGTGACCATGCAAATGTATATACGACATGATGCAAACTCTAACGAAAAAAAAAAAAAAATCGAGCCGTAAAACAATAAAGAAAACAAAACGGCGTTCAGTAAGTTGCCGGAGATGGGCCCACGCATCTCCACAGCAATAACTTGCACGCTTGGAATTCTCATCTCTCTCTCTCTTCACCCAGTGGCGTAATGGTGAACAAACAGGTTGGGACCGCAACGCAAATTACGTTCCATAGGGGCCCCTATTTGAAGAAAAAAAAAAAAAAATTGCAGTGGCTAGTTAACCGACCAACAATGGTGGCGGCTTCTTGCTTATTCGTGCTGCCGAGATTTACGAGAGTATAAGCTCGAAAAGTAAAAAAATCAGTTATCACAGTCAGTTATCTGACGACTATGCAGTGAAAATACCACTCCATAAATATGGAGTTGGAGGAGCGGTGCGGTGCGGGGGGAAGGGGCCCACAGAAAAAAAAATAGATGTGAGACTTGGGTTCTTTATCAGCTCGTTCCACGCGGTCGTGAGAATATGCGAATAACGCGCGTGACCACAAGCGAGATCCACAGACGAGATGGTGCCCGGGCCTCTCGCACGTAAAGTACGTATCTACGTACGTACGCACGCTCTCGAGAACCAGCGTTGTTTTTGAAAGGTTAAAATAGAGGGAAAATATATACGGAGGCGGAACCGGGTTTGTTCTAGGCCATGGGCTTCTGGAGAAACTAATGGTTTTTGTTTTTTTTTGTTTTGGACCGGTTGGTGGTTCGGATCACACAACCATCCCCCGTTGTTTAGAAACTCGGGTCATCCATGGGGACTGGGGTCAATTACAGTTTATAAAACAGTCCGGCCTGCATTGGTCTATGTCAGCGGTTTTCAACCGGTGCTCCGCGGAGCCCTTGGGGCTCCGTGTGCAACTCCCAGGGTCTCCGTGGAGACTCGAGGAAAATAAAATGAAGCAGTAAATTTGATAGATAAGTAAATAAGAGAGGCCTACAAGGTTCTGCCATAAAAATTATGTACAAAAAAGGGCTCCTCGAGTCAAACAGGGCTCCGCCATAGAAATTATATACTGAAAAGGGCTCCGCGAGTGAAAAAAGGTTGAGAACCGCTGGTCCATGTTATCATACGTCCATGCGCCTGTCGATAGCGGTTTACGGAAAATTCACCGACGAAAAATTCACCAACAACAGTTCGACACGAGTCAGTGAATCAGTAAATGATGCAGAAGTCAGCGAGTGGTGAGTGACAGAGTGGTTAGTGTTGGTAAGTGAGCAAACTAGTGATTGAGCGAGTGACAGCGTGAGCGACTTAGAGACAAAGTAAGGAAGATCTAGTGAGTGTCATGATGAGCGACACAGTGGTAGGGTGACATGAGGGGGATCTAGTGACCTAATGAACAAGTGAGACACCTGGTGATTGAGTGCGTGCAGAGTGAGTGACATAGTCAGGGAGTAACAGAGAAGTGACCTAGTTGGTGAGCGAGTGACCTGTGACCGAGTGAGTGATAAAATGAGAGAGACACAGCGAGCTAGCTCTAGTGACAGGCTGGTTTCCCTCATTCGTTCACACTCGTTCACTTGCTCTCACGATCACCCATTCACTCACGTCAAACTGATGTCGGTGAATTTTCCGGACACGGTCGATAGCGTTTATGGAGAAATGGATTTTGTGTATGTCACTTGAAAGAGGTAGACCGACTGATCGAATCAGAGGGCGGAGATGAAATAAGTTACCAGCTCGAAGTAACTGCCTGAAGCCATAGGCAGAAATCCAATTAATTTGCAAGAAGGTCTAGGTCTTTCAAAATAATGTTTTTGAGCTGTGACAGCAATCCATCGGACAATGACACAATCCCAGCGTACCGGCAAAATTCTGTTTTCAAAATTGCTCGACGGTTAAGGAAACCAAGAAACACAGGTTCGGTCGAACTGTCTCAAGATTAACCTACTTTTTAATGATGGACAAAAACTAGAAAAGGGTCACAGGATGACGAGTCCAGACCGTGGGTGAATGTTCCAGTACTTCTCCCAGCGTCGCTCGATTGTTCAAGATCGATATTGATGTTCAGTTATATATTGTTTGTTGTTTCGAAGCACATCAGGTTGTTAAGACTCCCGAAGGGTTTCCCGGGGTGTGGAGTTTAGCCTTGTCCGCTAAGAGCGGGGTATATGGTTCCAGGGTTGAAAGGCTTCAGTGACCTTTTCAAAGCCTTCTGAAGAGATTTTAATGGATGGACATACTAGACCTTAGCGAAAAAAGGTCCTTCGAGCCTGACCAATCAGCGGACTCCTTTTCCTGAATGTTATAGTATCCTTTAGAAATGGGCTGCCATTTCAATATCTAAATTCTTGGCAATTTTCGAAAATTTCCCCCACCATCAAAATTTTCTATTGATTTTTATGAAACAATGTTTCTCGTGAAAAGTAAATGGCATTTGAGGCAAGATAGATCGCCAATCAACAATTGTGCCAAACAGTAGCTATGAAAAAAAAAAAAAGAGAGACTCCCCTTTTTCGTTAAGGCAGGGGTTCTCAAAATCTGTGCCTCCAGCCTTTGTCGGTGGCCCCGACAAAAATTTTTCGAACGGATTTTCTGTTGAACAGCACTGGGGGAGTCAGCGGAGCTCGTGAATAAGCATTGAATATCGTGAAGGGGCGGAAAAGGCAGAACCCCTGTGTTAAGGTCTAGTAATAGACATTTCAAGAAATGTGTGAGAATACTGGGTGGTGAAATGGCAGGTATCTCTAGTCATAGCTGTAGGATGTACCGACTTTTCCAGGACGGCTCACAATCCCACGTGTGATGGAGGTGCATCATTTCAATACTTTCCAAAGAGAATTGGCGAGAAGACTAGTTTCATGGGAAACACTGCGTGGAAAGTCTAAAATCCGCAATCGACATTCCAGATCATAGTCTCGTCATCCCATCCACATCACTTGCGAGTAACATTAGGGAGTGGGGAGGTGAGAATAAACCACTCGCGAGCCCAGCAAACCACTGCAGCAAAAGTTCGAGCAGTGCGTACCCACCTTGTGCGCGGCATTCAAAACTCCACATATAAGGCGCTACCTGCCAGGTATGCTGCGTCCTCGAGAATTATCCACCGCACTCAGTCCACAAACAGTCTCGGCACACAAGTAAGTGAATGATCAGCACTTATTTCTTTTTCCTCTGCATCTCGGAAGAAAAAAAAAGACAAGAGATGGTCGTTACGATAACAATCGCATCGCACACACATTGCAGAGAGCTAGATAGACACACACACACACGCGCGCACAGTAAGTGGAGAAACGAGAGAGAGCCCCGCTTATACTTTTACTACGTACATACTACTCCACATCTCCAGTAGTAGTAGTAGTACTTTTATGCAGAAAAAGACGGAGCTTTTCAAAATAATCGATTTTTGTAAACCCTCTCTCTCTCTCTCTCTTTCTTCTAAAATACGCTTCTTTTCCCTCGAACCCCCCTCTTTTCCCTTCGAACGGAATCGATATTTAACTTGTTTTCGAAGATCGATTTTTCGGCAGGAAAAGCTGCTTTCGACATCTTTCTCGCTCGCTCGCTAACGGACGTCGGGGGGTACGGTAGGAAAATCCCAAAAGTGGAAATAATAATATATATGTACGTATATATATATATATAAAAAAAAAAATTGAAATAAAATAAGAAAAATACCCTAAATAACGTTTAAGAGACACGAGTGGTAGCTGCTTGCATGTACTCTATATCCGTATCCCCTCCAAGAAACTCTCTCTCTCTCTCTCCGTCTTTTTAAGACGTTTGCGCCAAGTTCCTACCGATTTAGACTTTGTTTTTTGTTTTTTTGCATAGTTATTCGATTTAAATATGTTTTCTCTAAATCGTTTGTTTGATGACTGTCTTT
Organism: Pholcus phalangioides; assembly: GCF_987345545.1. Classification (NCBI taxonomy): domain Eukaryota; kingdom Metazoa; phylum Arthropoda; class Arachnida; order Araneae; family Pholcidae; genus Pholcus; species Pholcus phalangioides. Next base: position 13,040,737 of record NW_028301605.1, read on the forward strand.
CTCTCTCTCTCTCTTCCGATATATTTTTACTTTTTTTTCTTCTCCGGAAGGAAATTCTTACGTCGTGTTTACTCGGGAGTTTCGGATCTTACTGCTTGAGAGAAGAGAGAGAGAGATACGGTCGTTATATATGGGGGGGGGGGGAAAGATGTGTTTTGCCTATTTCGGGGCCTTTGAAGTTGAAGACATAAGAAGTGACTTGAAGTGAATTTGGTCGTCTGAATATTTACAGTCTTGAGTACGCAATTGGATCTTTTCTTAAAACAGTTTTTTTTTCTTATTCTGTACGTCATACACTTTTACTCCCTGTCCGGTAGTTTCAGGCGTAATTTCATGCATACCTAATTTTGTAAGCAATGCCCCCCCCCCCCCCCGCAGCCTGTGTACACGTATTTATCGACACTAGTCCTTTAGCACCATCTTGGCACTTTCTGCCCCCCTGCCCTACCTTTTTGTTTCGATTTACTCCGGCGGTGACGTACCGGTTAGAAATCCCTTGTAATACGGACTGGGTCGGTGAATCCAATAGGATTTCTATTTACTGTGATGAAGCTCATATGGCTTGTAAAACTAATTTCAATTTCGGTCGTTTAGGACATTGGTTATCAAACTTTTTCCCCAGTCGAGGCTCGTTGGAATAGTCCATTAGAGAACCCCCCCCCCCCCCACCGCACAACTGAACAGGCTATATCACATGGTTTCAACTCGCTTCGACACCATAGGCGGTGACGGGGAAAGGCCGATGGGGGCGATAGTCCCCACCCCCGTTCCGTGAAAAAATTACAATTGGTATAGGCGGAAGGGCAAAGGTGGGCACATATTGCTTCCCCCCCCCCAACTTCGTTCACTTTTCACATCCAAGGTCAGTGTTTCTCAAAATGTGCGCCGCGGAGAGCAGGAGATGTTCATTTGTGAGTGACAATCTATGCTTTGAAGTGTTTTTTTTTTTATGACCGAAAATATCCACTAAGCTATTCATTCTGAGGAATCAGGCAAGAGAGCCACGGCCAACGAAAGTTCGACAACCACTACCCAAGGTGATTTGTCCTCCCCGTACCAGGAGTCCGTATCCACTTATGTTCGACACCCTTGACAAAAGTTGTCGACGCCCCTAGGTGTTGTGACGTCCACTTTGAGAAGCACTGGCCTACGACTATCCAAAATCTTTCCTTTTCCATTCTGGCATGCTTCATGAAAACCCATTAGCATTCACCAATTTTCACTCCAGGATAATGCCAAATGTTGTCAATCAGTAGCAACACGCCTTGCGACCTTACATAACATAATTTTTTCCCACAATGAAGATCATATTTAAAGTATGCATTCTGAATCCCTGCTCTAATGTAATTATAACATTTCACAAGGATAAATTTCCGCATCTGCACAAGTATGCAATAGTTCCGTAGTTTTCGTCATGCCGGTGTCCACTGAATCATAAAATTTTGAAAAAAAGGATCAATTAATAATACAGTACATAATATAATTCAGAACTGAGAGCGCAAACCTGAACATGAGCAATTTTTCTCGTACAATGTGCGGTCGTAATTCAAGCGGAGAACAGCTAGACGGCGATGTCATTGAAAGCACAGAGGGCTGGTTTTACCGCTTACCGTCATTTCTATCGTGGATTGGCTGGATTGTGGAAGATGCGGGCATGCATTTCATGTATGGTGCTGCGGTCAAGAATGCTCTGGGTGCCCAAAAGACTGTAGAAGAAGTGTTCCTGTCAAGACGCGTGCCAGATCGGGGGGAAAAAAAACCTTTGAGGATTTGCTACAGTATCTGTGCGAAATGGGCTTCTTGTGGCATCCCCACATTCCTGGCACGCCCTACATTCTGCATGGCATGTCGCTGACAAGGAAGACATTTCGAACAGACACTAGTGCAATCTTTCAAAGGTTTTCGATTTGTCGGGAAATACTCCACATGCAGTATTTAGGCTTCCAGAGCATTCCCGTCCACAGCAATATGCATGAAATGCATGTCCGCCTTTTCCAGATTCGTGAAAACACCTATCTCTCGCGATTCACTACGGACTGACGAAAGTGGCAAAAATAGCACTTTACAACGTTGAATGACAGCGCCTTCTAGTGGTTCACCTCTTGCGTTACGAATACGCATTGCACGACACACAAAACGCTTGCTTAAATGCATGCTATCCCCTTCTTCTACGTTTCGAACACGAGTTCCGAATCCCCTCAGTATGAAAATGATTGAATCCCACGTTCTGAATCGCGAAATTCAAGTACAAACCAAACTAAAAGGAATCATTACACTGGATATAACTGAACATACACACAATTTAGTTCGTCCGCTTGCATCATTTAGATATGGAATTTATTAATAACGCAGTGCAACTAAACAGACAAAAACGCTCGTATTTTCAAAAGATAATAATAAGGCCACGCTAGCGTATAATAACACACACGGAAAACACAAAACCCGATCTTGAAATAAACGTACAAATATATGAGAGAGTTCATAGATTTCGGTTCATTCCGAATATCAAACACACGCAAACTCTCCATCTTTTGCGATTTCGATCCTAACAAGTAACCCATCCATTTCTCCAAGAAGCACAAGAAAGTACAAATTACCGGCGATTAAATTAAATTACTCCCCGTTTCTTGAAACGCTTCTTCTTCTCTCTCTCCACCATTTCTTTCTTACCTTTTTCTTATTCTCTGGATCATTCTCCCTCGCTCGGTATTTTAAGATCGCGGAAGATGCTGAGCGAGGATCGAATGGGAGGCAATTTCTGTGAAACTGAACGAGAGCAATTTGTAACCCATGCGCCTTCTAAAGTGAGCACTGCAGCACTAGGTAGGTAGAGAGTGAGAGAGAGAGTTAGGTAGGTAGGTAGGTTGGTTATACCTGCTGCCGCTGCTTGGTAGGTGCCCATCGTGGTGCCCGGGGTAGGAGGAGGAGGCGGACATCCGTGAAATTTCATCGAAATCTCTCTCGTTCAGTAACACGGCCCCGTGGTGTCTTTAAAACGGAATAATGACGAGTGAGAAGAGCCAATCTTTTACCTGGCAAATTACTCTCGCCCCGCTATTCCATCAATTATTACCGCTACGGAGGAGGAGGCTCCTCCGCCCCCCCCCCAAGAACAAAAAGAGATATTTCTGACAATGACGGAGAATGAAGATGCGTGTTAGTACATACTTTCGTTTAGATATTATTTCGTCTTTACGAATCTCTTTGCGACTTTCACTTGCGTTTAATTGATCCGGAATGCGATTTGGGGCCGCCAAACCGCCCATTATAAAAGACGGATATTTTCGTTATGACCAAGGCCCGGATGTTGCTGCCCTGAAAAATCTTGAAAAATTATTTTTAAAAAAAAGTCTTGAAAATTGGGGAAAAAAATGCCATCAAAATAGTAAAACAAATTTCGCTTAAAAAACCGGCCACGTTCGAATGTCGGAAGGAAAGGTTTTTACAGCATGAAAATTATATGTAAATTTTTTTTTCTTGAGTTGTTTTTCTCTCTCAAAGGTTTAGAGATTTCATCAAATACAACAATTTTCCCTAATAAAGGTTAGAAAAATTATGGAAAGATTAGAAAAAAGAGAGATGGTCCACGACGATGGCATAGACGGTCCGCAGGCAGACTCGATAATTCAACTCTAACTGAATGAAAAATTATTCGACTGTAATTTATATTATCAATATGGGTTCAAATTTGTACCTTCATAATTAAGTTCACCATACCTCATCAAGATAATTCGGGATATTGCGATCCTAAATACGAGATATCACTGATTACAACCAAACGATGCATTATAGCTTCAACATTTTTCTCATATTTCATTGAGAAAAATAAGGGGAACTTGGAATTTAAATAAAATACGGGACGTCGCCCAACTGTAATCAGAAACGTTGCTACAATTCGGTGAAATCCCTAATTGTAGTTGAAACTGAGGAAAAAACGTTGATCCTGACAAATACGTGAGATGAATATTTGTATTGATAGCCATAATTATAATGATAAATATGAAAACGATGTTTATTCCCTATTTGAGTAAACATTAAAAATTTAAATAAACATCGTTCAAAGAACTGGACAAATGTATAAAACAATTCAGAACAACTGAAAATACAGAAATGTCCCCGTAATACCGAACACAAAGTGGTCAGCCGAATTGTTTCAGATATTTTACTAGACCTTGGGCTTATCAAGGTTATACGCTGCAATATATCGATCCTCCCGACACATCACCGTGGGATAGAATTCAGTGAGCTTCCTTTTTGGTGGGGTTAAGTGCATTGCCATCTCAACATCATGGTCCCTGGGCAAAAGTGATGTTTTCGGGGTCCCCCATACTTAGCTAGAAGTAACAGCTTACATGTTACATACTTGCATTCGAAAATCGTTGCACCAGATCTCATCGTGTAGGTAGGCTCTCTTTGGACACGAGGTCCTGGCTCATGCCCACCCACTGCGGGGGCCCGTGGGATGAGATTGCCCTTATTATATGGCCCAACCATAATAAGTATGTAGTTTAATAAGTATAAATATACAGGCTGACCATATTTACTCGAGAATACGGGAAAATACAGGACATCGCCAAAAATGATGTTTCAAAGTCGCCAAACTCATGGTAAAATCAGAAAAAGGCACCAATCGGCGGGAAATGAAGCCCCCCCCCCCACTCCAAATTGCAGCGAATTAAAAAAAAAAAAAAAATGAGTGAGATGCATATTCTTGTTTGTAGTCGTAATTACCGTAATGTAGTAATCTGCGTTGGAAAGATAATATTAATCGTTGATTTGAAGAACAAAAAAGTCAAGTTGGCTTCGTGGGAAATACGTGAAGAACCGGGACATTTCTCGGAAAAAGTCGGGACAGCCAAAAAAAAAAAAAAAAAACCCAGAAAAAGCCGGGACTGGAAATGCGGAACGTATGGCCACCCTAACTACACATCTCTACTGAATTCCGAAAGTACAGCCACATCCCCCCAACACATTTCACCGGAAAGTTTCATTTCCTCCATACGCATAGAATAAATTATTCATTCTCCGTCTATGAATTCTTCAGCCCCCCACCACCACTACTTTTAGCCGGGCTCCCCTTTCACCTGTGGCCTCAGGTTGAGAAACACTGCTCACTAAACAATCCAAAAACGCCAAAACATTAAGGAAATTAGAACATTTAAAAAAAAAAAAATCGATAACGTCCTCCAATCAAGATAATAATCAAGCAAAAAAAAAAATAAATAAGAAATTACAAGATCACGTCAAAAATACACAAAGTCTAACAACAAAAGCCAGCAGGCAAAAAAAAACAAAATCTTGTCAAAATCACATACAGCGACTGTGCAAAAAAAAAAAAAGATCTTGGAAAGGGGAAAAAAAATTGCTCCCATAACAATAAAAAAAAGGTAAAATCGATAAAAACCGATTAAAAATCTGCCAAAAAAGGCTAATTTTTGAAAGTTTGATTAAAAAAATAACCTTTATAAAACTTTGACAAGGAGAAGGGGAAACTAGTGCTAGAGGCTAAATTTGAAAGGAAAAAAAAGGAGCGAAGCAATATGTGATTGTTTATCAGTATGGAGTTCGAAATATAAAAAAAATTGAGGAAGAGGAAGTCAGCAATGACGTAGAAGTTGCCAAAGATCGGGACGGGGAAAAGAGTGGGGGGGGGGGCTGTGCGCGGTTGGAGAGAGAGAGAGAGAAAAGAGGCGGAAGTGATAATCTACTTCCGGTGGACGCCCAGCGCCCGGTTCCCATGGCAACAATCACTGGCACGTCCACCGCCCCGCACCGAACGACGCCCCGGGAGCGCCACACATAAATACTCCCCCCCCCCCATTCCTCTCGTAGTTAGCTAATTACGTGCGGACTTTGCTCGGGCTCAGCTCGCAAACAGGTTGGATCTAACATGCAATAAACTAATGAGCAGCGCCTAACAAACAAATATTCGGCTCTTTCCCCCGTTTTTTTTTTTTATAACTCCCAGAGGAATTATCCGACCCCGTTTGCACGGGAGCGGACCACTTTCTATGTATTGCGGACATCTATTTTTTTCTTCGCTATAAATGACGTAAAATGGGTTCGAGTCCCCACGAGTGAGATCGTCTCGACCTGCAACGGCAATATAATCAGAAAATTATCTTAATGCCGGAACTACCTGAGTAGAGTTTCTCAACCCGTGGTCCGCAGGCAGTCTTGATAATTCGATTCTAACCGAATGAGAAACCATTCAATTGTTGTGAAATTCAAGCAGTCGACGCTCGATATAACGACCCCTCCCCCGCTCGTCCCGTCGAAAACGGACGTTATATTGGGAGGGTTGTTGTATCGAAAATAAAACATGTGATAGTCGTTTTACGAAAACATTTGAGACTTTTCCTACTGGTCGTTGTAATGGAATGATCGTTATAACGAACGTCGACTGTATTACGAATAACCATATCGGTTCAAATAAAAATTGTACCTTCATATATAGGTTCACCATATCTCATCAAGGTAAATCCGGGAAATAGCGATCCTAAATACGGGACATCACTGATAGTAGCCAAAACAGTAATTTATGAAAATTTCCTAATTACTGTAAAAAAACGGATGAACGATGGGGGAAATAAAAGGCAGCTTCAAAATCACAGTAAACAAAAACCCATTTGAAGATGGGAAAAACATTCGAATGAACGGATGACCATATTTCATTAAGAAATACGGGACATCGCCAAATTGTCATCAGAAACGCTGCCACAATCTAGCAAAATCCGAAATCGTAGTTAAAATCGCTAAAAAAAATTGAGGGGAAGGAACACGTTGAACCTGACAAATACGCACAAGATGAATATTTGTATGTATATAGCCAATAAAAATTTGTATTTATATAGCCATAATTACGAGCTATAAGCTTCTTTTATAGGTGGTGTTACACCAAGCCGACCGCACAGAAGCACATTACCACCGCGGAAACGGGCTACAAACAATCCATCCCTTTTTTAACTGTGCATTATAGACCGTTGTAGCCACTTGCTACAGTGGCGTACAGATTTCCCATATTCACGTTTAACCTTATCATCATTCCGAGACAACGCTTATAGAGCACGGACTCATTTAACAATCACTCCCGAGGCCCACCGACCTTCTGAAAGCCCACCGCTCCAGAGAGGTACATACACAGTAACTATATTCCAATCGCCTGTTTCTCTCGAGTGTATTATAAGTAATTACGACAAATAAAACGATAGTAACCATAAGCAGCCATGATTTAATTACTCGAAAAACCACGGGGGCTATTAGCTAATGAAAAATCAACCACACATACACACACACACAAAACTTTTATTTCACACACACACACGCCGAGAGGATGAAAGGAGCAAAATCCTGGATCCAAGCCAACGTGTAATTGAATTTCACTGACCTGAATACACACTTTTGTGTAAAAAAGACGGGGTTATATGGGGAAGCCGATGGCGTATGGAATTCGTCTGCAGCATGGAAAACTGAATAATTCAATCAAAAAAGTATTCATTACGCAAAGAGAGATAATCGGAATATGTATTTTCGGAAGCGGGGCAAAGCAGTCATTTTTATGCGGCAATTGGCCGCGCCGTTAATGCCGTCCATAAAACAGAGAGGAAAGCAGCCATCGCTCATAGACCTTAAACAAATAATAAAAACTACGTTTATTTCAGTATCCCATCATTTCTCCATCAACATCGTTTCGAATACGTGTACTTTTTTTTATTGCGAAACCTGACATTTCGCGATTTTGTATATTGATTGGGATTCGTATCTGAATGGGTTTACGGAAATTTTTCGCCTGCCCCGAATGCATGAGAAACCATGGGAATGTGGTCACCCATACGGTCACTAACTTCATTAGTAGAATAGTCACTCAAACGATCTCACTCGATCATTCATATGGTCAGCCATAGTCACTCACACTTTCTCACATGGTCACTCACTTGGTTCTTCATAAGGTCATTCACTCCCCTCACTTGGCTACTCATACATTTGATCATTTTCGTCGCACCACGGTCATTTTCTGCACACGAGGGCTAATCAGACCGGGACCTACAATTTATTGCCGATTTCGAACGGCAGGCTTGTTTTTTATACTCATCGAGAGTTTGGTGCGCTAACCCCTCTATGGGGGACTCCCTTGCGGTAGCAATTTTTTGCTGCGGTCAAGTCGCCGTTTTTGGTTGTACCCCTATGTCAGGAAAGTTTTCTAACAAGGACGAACCGGGTATCGAACTCGCGACACCTCTAAACATCCTTTGGTACTTTAGGCGAGTATCTTATCGACCAGGCTACCGCACCCCGGCTACTCATACAGTCACTCACACTTACTTCGTCAGTCATATACGGACGGTCACTCACTCACCTATAACCTTGTAAGACCGGTAAATTTTTGAAAACATTAATGTCTGTTAAGTATTTCACCCCCACACGATCGTTCGAGCTCGGGCTTAAAAAGATGTAGTCACTCGCACTCATTTACCTAAACCCCGGTCGCTCACCTACTGACTTGGCTATTCATACGGCTATACAATCACTCACTTGATCACTCATCTAGTCCTCCGCCTGGCCACTCCTGTGGTCATTCACTTACCCATGCAATCATTCGCACACTGACTTGGTGCTTCACCAATTTATGTGGTCACTGATACGGTCAGGGTAGGTGAAATGTACCGGAGCGAAATTTCCGGATCCCATCTGAATGCGTATGGGACGGAAATGGAATCTCCGACGACTAAGTGTCACACACGAATGATCAGCTGTATTGAAATGGTGATAGGCAGCAAACAGCATGTACAATCGTCATAATCATTATGGAACTATTTATACACTTGAAGTAAAAAACAAAGTTATACAGAAGAATGTCACACAAATTCGTTTCGTGAATAGTTTAAGAATTCATAAAAAAATTGAAGGGATCCACATAATATTTGAATATCAGTATCATAGTTGAATGCGGTTTGCGAAAATTATCATTATACGAAGAATTTCTCATGGTTCAGGGTAAAAAAAAAATTAGTTCAAGTTTTCGTCTACTGAGGGCGTTGCACGAGCGCAAAATCACAAATTTCTAAACCTGAAGTTTTCTCCAATCTATTTCCATGTCCGAAAGCTTCCGTCGGCGATTCGTGGCTGAGGTAAAACAACGTTCACCAATAATGCTTCAGCATCACAATGGAAACCTTATGTGCGGTGGGAACTCCAGTCCGTATACTTCTTGCGAGCCGATCTGCCCGTTAAAAGGTCTCGCACACAGAGAGCTACAGACTTACAACAATACAATTGTTCAATCATTACATTTCACTCATAGTTAGAAAAACTGACGGCAGATGGAAGCACTACACGCAACAAGCATTACACAGAAACAAAACTTCGTCAGGCTCACTACACATACACCTTCCAACATGGAGCAGTTCATTACAAATTCCGCAGAGGAATACGGACGAGGTGCGTGTGAGGCTCAAAGCTCAGTAGTACTGCGTATGCTCCAGCACCCTCTATCGACAAAAAATTGAACATTTCTTTTTACATATTTATAAAATACCCCCTCCGTGAAAATAACTTTCACAGACGCCAAGTCCTACAATTTTCATGAATTTCAAACTACTTACGAATTTATGGGACAAGTGAAAAGCAGATATAACTCGTATATATGAAATTTCGTCATTGCGTGCTTTTTATGGGATGACCAGATAATAAAAAGCTTATATAATTTTTTTTTTTTTTTTAAATCCCCAAAACGCAAATTTCAATATCCTTAAGAACACCAGAGCATAAAATATATTTGAAAAAAAAAAAATGAACAAGAACAAAAACCGAGGAATATCGATCGCGCTCGAAAGAGATACGTCGATGGGAAATCCACTGCTTGCTGGAGATGTCACGGTCACCCTTTTATCGGCTTAAAAAAGCACATCCGCACACCCACTACACACTGAAGTTGGAGGAGTATTTAGACGTAGAAAAAGAATTCAGAATTTTTTTTTCTCCTTTGGATCACGTGACTCAGCAGAAAACTGTAACCTCTCGCCATACAAAAGCACGAAACTAATGGACAGATTTTCAGACATGCGTCTCATCTCCGCGAACAAGAACCCCGAAAAATACTCCATCGACAGCTTCTTCGCCCCCACTAGGGTCGGTCTCTCAGAACCCATTTATTCGATGAGAATATTTTTATCAACACTGAATACAAAATACTATCGTCGAAAATGTGACTCACAGCATTTAAATTTTGCGTAATTTGATATTGTTCGTAGCGGTTGACGAATATACAGGGCGGGCAAAAAGTCCGTAGAAACTTTGAAAATTCATAAAAACCGGAAAAATAACAAATAAAAAACGGTTTACAGGGTTAGCATCCCTAGGTCACGGAAATTTAAAAAAAACAACAAAAAACAGCCGATAGGTGGCGCTGACGTACACAAGTCAAAGAAAAGATACGCAAATAACGAACAGAATGCCTCCTAATCCTTTATTACAGCAGTATGTTGTTACACATGACCACCACCGCAGGGGATAACACACATTGCAGATGAGTCACAAATCCAGCAACCGCAGAGTGCAGCAGGTCCACATACGCGGTTTACAACGGTGAAGTAGTTGTGGATAAGAAGCGCAAGTTCTTATAACCGTTTAATTTGCATATTTCCACCAGCGCCACCTATTGGCAGTTTGAGTTTTTTTCCCGTCTTAAAAAAATTCCCGTGACCTAGCGATGCTAATCCTGCAAACCGTTTTTCATTTGTTATTTTTTTTCCGGTTTTTATGAACTTTTAAAGTTTCTACGGATTTTTTGCCCACCCTGTACTATGTACTACTATACTATAGTCTCTCACTCAATATCACGCATCTGCAATGGTAAGCAAAACGCTGCACATGGTCAAATGAAAAGCACGAAAATGCTATTTTTACCACGATGGACACAGCCGAGGTTTGGCGGCACGGAAGAGACGGATAACATGGTTCTCGCATTACAAATCAATCATCTGACGTTAAGGTAGCGCCACCATTGGATTTTACACTCAGCCAATTAACCATTGCGATTACACTCGTTGGCCCCCCCGAATATCCCAGACCCTGTTGCATCATCCGATTCTCCGGGTTGAAGCGAGGCCAATAGGACATCACATAACTTACACGGCAAAAAAAAAAAAAGCGTCTTCCTTGCAATGATAAATTCGCGCAACGTTTGGCACGTCTCAAGAGTCCTACTATTTCATCCACATGGTGCGTGTATGGAGGAATGGCAAGCGTCTCACCAATATCACTCACTCTACAGTAAGTCGTGCAAAGCAACCCCAAAGTAGTTTGTTTACTTCGTTTTAGGCTTAATTGAGCTCACGCAATTGATATTAAGAACCAAATTCGTGTTTCTTGTTTGTTAATACAATAAAAATACCAAAAATTCCATTCACATCACTTGCTTTTCCACCCACATGTTAAATGGAATGTGTGTTGCACTTTTGTGAATTTTGATCAGTTTTCCTATTGGGGGCGGGGGAGCGTATAAAAAAATGTTCACTTTCGAAATTTTGAACGCCTTTTGAACACTTTTTAAATTACAATCATACCGCTACGACGGACGGTTCGTGAGATAAAGGCCGCATTAGCACTTATAAGGCACCCTGTATAAGACGGTGTGAAGTAAACCGCTCATGGAGTTACTTTGCACTAATTAAAAAAAAAATTCATAGAAATTCGAAAAAAAATTGTTACGATGGCTTTTTAAGGCAACAAAAGACCTGTTCTCACATTGTCTTAGACCATGGGTTCTCAACCTATGGGTTGCAGAACTTCCGAGATGGGTTGTTCAATTCATTTAACAGCCAGGAACCCGAGATATGGATCCCGACCAAACTTGATTCGAAAGGGCGTCCGAGATGGGTCGTAAAAATCCTCTTACAGCTAGGGATTCCTGAGCTGAGGGTCATAGCCCAAATTTGATTCGCAGGGGCCCTAGATGAATCGTTCAAATCCACTTAGTCCTGTTATAAATGCACTTATTGCATCACCTATTTCTCTAACTTAGCAAAACAGCAAACAGTTCCATGGGTCGCGAAGCTGATCTTGTTTATTTTGAGTCGATGATAAAAAAAAAAAAGGTCAAGAACCCGTCTTATAGACAAAAAATCAACATCACTTCCAAAAACCATTTGAATAGGTGCCAATTCACAGACTTGAAAAATCTGTAGTTTATCACGTAATGACACATTCCAACGAATAAAAACGAAAACCCGAGGACATTTTTCGGAATTCCAAAGGGTGACCATATGTGTCCCGTTTTCTCGGGACGATTTTTTGGTGTCATTTTTTTTTTTTTGGCAATAATTGCCCACTTTGCTCGCTTTTGGTGACAAAAAAAAACCAATTTTTCTTACTTGAAATCCCGATTCCCCAAATTTTTCCTGAGACAACGTGGTCAGCTTGGAATTTTAAGAACAAAAAGAGAATTTTCTTTAGGGATTTTCCATTCAAACAAAGCACAATTTTGAAAACTCTCGGGAGTTTTTCTATAAAGATACGAAAAATCGGAAGAATCAGATTCCCGACCGGAAGATTTAATAAGGCTGAAAAATCAGAAAGCCTCCGGGCGAAACGGAAGCATTGGCACCCACGCATTTAGTATACCCAGCACGCGTTATCCTAACAAACTCTCAGAAATTATGCAAATTAGCCCCGTTAAGGTTATATCAAAAATTTTTTAATAAACAGGAATTCCCCCTCTCTCACACAACATGGTCAACACGACATTATCCCGGATAGCAAACTCCTAAAAACAAAATCTATTTAGAAAAAAAGAAATGCAAAACTATTCAAAATGAGAGAAAAAAAAAAAGGCATTTTTCCAGAGATTCCATTACACCGACCTATTTGCGTTTCTGAATTAACAAGAGAAGAATTCACACACACAAATATCATCATGACTTTTTTTCGACAAAACTATTTACCGAACTGAAATTCTCACGGATAATTCAATAAAAAAAATCTGGCAAAAAGGTAAAATTTATTAAAGTATTTTTGTTTTCTTCTTTTTGAAAAATAGAAAGGAATAAAAAGAATAGTTTATCAGCATTTACATACCATTCGTACAAATAACACAAGTGAGAGAGAGACTCGATCGATGTCTTCAAAGAAGAAAAAATACAAGAAACTCGAACCAATTTGATAACTTACCTATAAAAATGGAAAGAAAACGTTTATTGAAACAACAAACTGATTTGCATTTAAATTGACTGCTCAGTAAACTTTGCAGGGAAAAAGGAAAAAAAATTAAGAAATAATAACCAAAAAAAAAAAATGAGACATCAACGAGAGCATGTCTTTGGAAAATATAAACGTGAAAATTGTCTCGAGGAAAAAATAAATTACATGTTTGAAATAAAATTTAAAAAAATCGGAAGGGGAAAATGACGCCATAAAAAAAAAGGGAAGAAAAAGGGATATTTGAGGGAAAAATTTTTCATTTTTGTTGACGAAAAAATAGTTCATATAATCGAAAAATTGTTATTCTAATTATTTTACTTTTTTTTCTTTCTTAATCAAATTTCGACGGCGATCTATTTCCGGTTTTATCGACTCTCTGCTGGATGTGAAAGAAAGGAAATGCGAAATTATGCTCGTTCGAGTTTCCTCAGACCGAGTCTAGTCTTTGGGCTATTTTATTGGTCCGTTTCCTTGACTAATCACTGCTCTTACTTTCGATTGAAATCTCGTAAAAGGAATTTTTTACGTCTATGAATTCTAGTATCATTCACAATATGCTTAATTTCAGGCCACCACATTGGCCCGCCCGTTAAGTGCGGCAGAGTTGCCAAGATGCAACGTCACCGCCGAAGTAGGCTCCATTCAGGTCAGGTCAATATGCCTAAAACGCCGGCATTACACTATAAAAGTTTTAGGGAAGTTCTCTTATAAAGCTTGAGAAAATGCAACCAATAAGAGTATCGGTAACATTCGAGCGAATGTAACCAATAGGCTTATTGTTTTTTTTTTTTTTAGGTTTTGTAAAGGACTTTTTATCTAACTTTTATAGCGTGATCTCTGCCTAAGGCCGGTATTACACTATTTGCATGTATGTAATATATCTTTCTCAAGATCAATAAATGGTTAGGTTTCCCCGGAGGCACCCGAGTCCCCAGGGACAATGTGCTTATATCACTGAGTGTGACAGAGCCTGGATGTCTCTCGGTTCCTATCACTATCACTATAAAAGTTTGATAAAAGTCCTATTATAAAACTTGAAAAATGCAGCCAATAAGGTGAACGGTTACATTATCTAGAATGTACCAATAACCTTATTGGTTAGATTTTTCAAGTTTCATAAAAGTGATTTTATCAAACTTTTATAGTGTAATACCGGCCTAAGACGGCGATCAATGTCGATTGATGGATAGTTAAGTTAGGAATGATGAGTATGAGATACACACAGTAGCGAGTCACAAACCGCAAAAGCAAAATATTTATTCATGATGTGGCGCAAACAATCTAGCCACGACAGTTATTCACGATGTGGCGCAAATAATCTAGCCACAACAGTTATGCATGATGTGACGAACATAAGCCATGGCAGTTATGCACGATACGCCTGCCACCACCACTAGCCGAGGCAGTTACGCATGATTGTTAACTGACGTGGCTAGAATGTTTGTGCCAATCATTTATGAGTGTCGTGCCTAGAATGTGCATGCCATGCATAACCGTCGTGGCTGGGATATTTGTGCCCTCTCTCGTAAATTACCAATCATGGGTCAAAGACAGCTTAGCCAAAACATTTATACATTATGTGGCACAAACAACCTAGCCACGACACTCATGCATGATGTGACACGAACATCACAGGCACGAGAGTTATGAATGATTATTTGCAAATAGTCCAGCAAGAAAACATTTTGAATGATGAGTCGCAAACAGCATGGCCACAAGTATTATACATTATGTAGTGCAAAACAGCCTAGCTTCCCAAAAAAAAAATAATAATGAAAGTAACAGATATCAACTACAATTGTCTCAAGGGGGAAAATAAATTACATGTGCAAAATGGGGAAAAAAAATCGGATAACGATATTATCACGACTAATAATACGAAATTCTTCCGATTTAAATTTCGTTAAGGATTATCACTACTAATAAGGAATTTTGTATACCTACAAATTCTAGTGTCATGCGTCAGCCCTACAAATGTGTAAAAGCTGAAACACACTACACTGACGTGACGTCACCGAATTTCCACGAATCCGAATTCACAACGTCTCTGACATCACATCAGTGTAGTGTATTCCGGCCTTTACAGTGTGCCTAAGACAACAATCGATGGCGAATTTCAGACAGTCCAGTCACGAATGATGGGTCACAAATAACATAGCCTTATGACCGTTATGAACGATTGTTCACAGACAGCCCTAGCTACGAAATTTTTCAATGATGAGTTGAACACAGTCAAGCCAAAAAAAAAATTCGAATGATGCGTCGCAAACAGCTTGGTCACGATAGTAAAAAATGATGGGTGGCTAACAGCATAGGGAAAAAATTCTCGTGTCGCAAATAATTTAAATACGAAAATTTAGGATGATGGATCGCAATCAGCCTAGCCACATTTCCGAATGCTGGGCCTCGATTAGCCTCACCACGACATTTTCGAATGCTGGGCCTCGATTAGCCTCACCACGACATTTTCGAATGATGGTGAAAACAGCCTAGCCCACAACATCTGCGACTGATGGGTTACAAACAGAGTAGCCAAAAATTTTTCGAAAACGATGTGTCACAAAAACCTGGACACGAAAATTCAGGAGGATGGGTCGCAATTAGCGTAGTCACATTTCCAATGATGGGTCGCAGTCAATCCCAGCTGCGACATTTTTGAACGATGAGTTGAAAACAGAGTAGCCACAAAAGTTTCTAACGATGGAACGCAAACAGTCTAGCCGAAAAAATTTTGAATCATGGGTAGATTGATTCAAAATCAGTGAAGATTGAATCGTGACTAGAAACAGATAGTCTAGTCACGAAAGTTACGAATGATGTGGTGCAAAATCCTAGGCGAAAAAAGAAAATCAATGATGAGTCGCAAACAGATTAGCCAAAATAGTTATGCATGAAGTAACACAAAACATCCTAGCCACAACAGGTATCCACGACGTGGCACAAAACATCCTAGCCACAACAGTTATCCACGACGTGGCACAAAACATCCTAGCCACAACAGTTATCCACGACGTGGCACAAAACATCCTAGCCACGAAAGTTATCCACGACGTGGCACAAAACATCCTAGCCACGAAAGTTACGAATGATGTGTCGCTGCAGGCAGCTCCTCGCACCCCTAAACATTTTGAATGGTAGGTCATAGCCTAGCCACGAAAATTAAGAATGATGGGTGGCGTACAGTTCAGCCCCGACAGTCACGGATGATGTGTCCCAGACAGCTCTCAGAATTTCCAAATGATGAGTCGCAGACAGCCAAGCCACGACAATGGCCCATCGCAAACAGTAGAGACAAAAACACATCGATTCGTCGCAAACATTTTGTGCACGATAATGATCACTGGCTAACCATAGACCGCTAGTGATGGGTCACAGGCAGTGAATGACGGACGGCTTGACCACAGCCGAAACTATATACCGCCGAAAATTATGCCGGAAAAAAAGCAAAGTTATTGAAACTACAACTATTATTAAAAATTTATATAATGCAGCAGTTATTCAAATTATTACTGGATATACATGACAATTCAAAATATAAATTCCAGACTCAAATCGATAAAATTCTACAGTCCAGTTGTGCCAAACTATCCACGGAAAAATTCACATTTATTCTGCAGTGGTCCACCCAAAGATGTGCGCGCTGGTTTTTGTATAGAGAGAAATAATACACGGAAACGTCTCCAAACAAATTCTGGTTTATCACCATCTTTGCTTTGTATTCGAGGAAGTGGACGGACACAACACGCACACCAACCTCAACCCTCTTCATCTTCTCAATCACCGCCTTATTCCATCCATCCATCCACCCGATGCCAACGTGATGTTGATAAAATAGCGCCAATTGATTTTCCATTATCTCCTAGGGTCCAAAGAAGCAAGAAGATGATGCTGCTGGTGGTGATGGATGAAAAGGACACAGTGTGGACGGAGAGAGGATCGCCAAAACAAGCCTCTGGGCGGACAACGCACGCTCCCGCACGTATATATGCGCATTGGCCAAGGCAAATGGCTCCCAGGCTGAGACATGAGCAGATTCCAGCATCGGGGCAAACATTTTTTAGCCTTTTTTTCCCCCCCATTTCCCGGAATCCTCTTCTTCACTTAGACCCCCCGTCCCTCCATCACTCTGGGATTAAAGAGCTGGAGATGGATACGTGAACAGAAACCATTAGGGCTACCATTTCCCGTATTAACGCTCACTTTTGACACCCCTCTTCGGCAAGAAGTTACTTTCCGAGGCACAATGGTAGCCGAAATCCGTGCGGAGTGTAGATTACACCATATAAGCCCTATAATTATGACCACGAGTCGGTCAACTCATTAAAATGACGAAGTGTTATCGCCCATGCGATTGGTGTATTTGGCACCGGATCAAATGGGTTTTTTGTTTTCGAATATGATCCGTTTCGGAAATGGACAAGTATATAAACTATGGTTTATTTAGGGGGAAAAGTAGCATTTTGGATGAGCCATTCCAGTCCGCGGGAAAGAAATTTGTATTTATGGGGAGACCATATGGCCTATAACTTTACGGTACACTTCAGTAATTTTCGTCGCCAAAACTGTTTCATAAAATGTGAAAATGAGACAAGGTCAACTTGGAGGAATTTTTCATGACATATAATGCCTTTGACAACTTTTTTGGTTGAGATTGGCGACTTCACTTGCCTTTGGCAATAGGTTTGGCTGTAATTGGCGATTTCACTTACCTCTGACAATTTTTCAGACTGTATGTAATCAGCGACTTTAACCTTGAATTGGGAATTCTTTTTGCTGCAATCAGCAACTTTACTTACTTTTGACAACTTTTCGACCGTCGGCAACTTGACATGCATTTGACAGTTTTTACGGCAACCGACAATATCTAAAACGAAGCATGTGATTCCCCGTATTTTAACGAGAGAAATATCGTCAGCCCAGGCATTTATCGTGTTGTGCGTATCGATACTTTTCTACTGGAACAATTTGGCCCGCGATTATTATCTGCATTATCGCGATTATTCTGGAATACGAACGAACACATAAGTCAAAGGGAATTGGAACTTTCAAAAGTTTTGTCAGCATCTCAAGAAAAGGGGGGGGGGGACAGCAGATCCAGTGTGATCTCTTTGGCCATTCAGAGACGATTAAATATGATCGTCGCCAGTCACGGACGGATTTTCCAAGCTGTTCGAAAACGATTGACTATAGTCACTGTAATGTTATCTGGTATCCAGAGAGATTGAACAAGGTCACTGCTACTACTAAACCAAGCTTATACGCTTGTAGCCGGACTTACTGTTATTCTGCCATACAAATTTATATAGATATACCGTATATACTCCTGCAATAAAATGAATAAAATTTCGGATACACCCATCTTTCGGGAGCGTTTCGATATCTCCTTGAAATGGGAAGCGGGGGTTGTTCCCGGTCTTTTAATGTTCAATGTCCAGAAAGAAGTCGATATTTCCTGGGTTATCCACAGACTATCGAATATGGTCGATGAGATTTTTTTCTTGGCAGTCTACAAAAGTGTTGAGTTTAGTCGCTCTAATCCAGGGATGACAAATCCCAGGCACCAGGTCACCACGGCGATTACAAAAATTAAATTGGTGCTTAAAATATTTTATGATTGATTAGATCAGAACATGACGGCAACACGAAATTTTTACATTTTCGGTCAGTCTCCTAGCAGCATGGACGGAAGTACGGAGGGGGGGGAGACAGCATCAATGGTGGAGCCGACTAATCTAATGTATATGCGTATAATATGAACTGGCATCATAATCATGATCGTGCCCCCCCCCCCCCGACTTTCAGGTCTACCCTTGATATATCGGGGTCATCCATATCCCACCTATGCCCAACACGGGAAAAGGGTCCCCAAAATCTTGAGAAGTCTTGATGGGAAGAGAACCCTTTGGGGTGGGGATTCATTTCGGGAAGTTTCTGCTTGACTCTTGAAAAATCTGGCTGGCACCTAAACTTTTTTTTCGATTTTTCGAGCCCTGCTGTTATCTACCCCTCCATCTGCCCAGATACAACCTAGCTGTGATCTCTTTGGCTGCCCAGAGACCCCGTAATGATCTCCAGGATATTCGAAGAGGTCACAGCGACTCCATTACTGCCACCACTGAAGATGTACCTGGCAAAAGTGAACGAGAACGTCTGAAAGTCTACACCACTGGACCACGGCTCCTCAGTCCGAAACTATCCACTCATCACGACACGGGACGTAAAAGCCTTTTCTCCTCCATCCAGAGAACAATTATTTCAGATTACATTTCACACGTCCGAAACATCCAACATTAAAACACTCGGCATATTTACACGCGGTATTACAGAACTCGCAATCAAAGTACAGTTCAAACTGATAGATCCGCTATACGAAACCGGACCCACACCGAAAACATTCCGTTTCGCTCTCGGGAAACACCACGTTTCCCCTATCATTTGGAAATTACCGTCATTGCGGGAGAGAGAGCACCCACCCCTCTGCCCAAAACATTACGCTACTCCTCCCAGTCCTTTACGATCCACTGAGTATAACATAACGTACAAAATATTACTGACTGTAATACCATCCATATACACACACGAGAAAACCACCCACTACACACATCTCTCCGTATTTCCCATATTCCACTCGAAACATCCAAGATGGAAGGAGAGCACGCCAATCTGATATTAATCCGCCGGCAAAACCCTTATACGAAGAAAAGGAGCACCTGGTTTTAATCCACTTAAGCCTGCCTGCTCGCCCCCGTTGTTATGTTCCGGCCACTGCATGGAAATCTAGGTAGCCACAGTAGTGTATGCACCGTACACACACAACAACCACCTCCTACTACTACTTCACCGATGTGCACAAATCGGTAGCATTGAGGGAACGAAGGTACACGCCATCCATACTCTCGCGGCGGCGGCGGCCTCCATTGTTAATGGATTGAGCACATTAATTGCGCTTATTCATGTGTCCATTCGTATGGCGGCGGCAATGTAAGGGGGAGAGAAGACATTGAATTTCACGATGGCGGACACAGAAACAGCCAAATGCAAATGGGAGGAGTACAGTGCAGGCAATCAGGTAAGTACATGGAAGGGACAAGGAATTTTATCTCTTCCATGGAATAAAATTCAGAGACGAATTTCAACCACCGGAAGAGTCTAGTTCCGTTATAACGAACTTCAGGAAACCAACTGCCTCATGCCGCCTGGCAGTCGAGTGGTTAGGGAGCTAGCTTCTCACTGTGCAGGTCTGGGTTCGAACCCCGGTTCAGGTATAGATGTCCACTAACACTCCCTGGGCGGATCATGCTGATAAAAAAAAAATTCTCTAGCCAATTACCGCCAAATGTCGCCATTTTAAGGACGAAATTACATCATTCTCTAACGGGAAAAATCCTTCGAACCGGGACGTCTAATCACTGAGGTCCTTAACAAGCGCGGATCCGGAAGAGGATGGGGGCGACCGGTGCTCGCAATAGCTTAACGATATCACAGAAATTTGTCTGTGCAGTAAAATACGGGATGATCCAATGGACCTATAAAATACTGGCGATGTGCACCTGCCGAGGTATATATATATTTTGTTCAAGCTTTATAAATAGGGCTGGTCCGATTAATCGATTAATTGTTAATCGCAGTTAAAAATTTTAGTTGAGTTAATCGACTCTATCTCAATTCAATTAAAATTTTTAATAAAATTTTGTGAACTAACTCGATTGTTTTTTGAAAAAAACCTTCGATTAGATGTCATGAAAAATCATGTTCCATACAGAACATTTTGGACCATATTTAAAAATATTTGAATCAATATTTTGGTCAATTTAGATCCAATAGAAACAGATTCAATTTCAAATTGAGTTTGATGGGAGTGTAGGTGTCGCTGCTGTGCTCCTTTTGTTATGGTCTCCATTATAAACAGTAGTTTTTCGTATTCATGGAAGCATCAGCTCCCCTCCTCGCAAGTACCATTCGAGAGGAGTTTCTAGGAAAACCAGCAACAGTACAATCGAAAGTCGTTTCGAAATCTGTGAATAACAACAAAAATCAACAAATTTTTCCCCCTTCAAAAAACGACAAGATCAGAGTAAAGAAAAAACAGTTTTTGGCAATTATGTTCAGCATATTAAATAGCTTGAAGAGGGCAGCCTTCATTTTTTAACCTATTCCTATACAGTCAAACCTCGTTAATGAGTCACTCTTGGGAAAGCAAAAATATGACTTAGTAAAGCGAAGTGACTCGTTAAACGGAGTAAGCCAGAGCTGCGCTAATTCCCGCCTGAGGACAATTGTATCTTCTAGAAAGTGACCCGTTAAGCGGAGTGACGTGTTAACCGGGTGACGCACTAACGAGGTTTCACTGTATTTGTTTACATTTACCAAATAGGTGAGTGAAATGAATGAAATATATTTTTATAGTATCTAATTAATATTATTTGGTCGGAAAATATTCGATTAAAATTCGACTAATCGATTAAAAATCTTTAACCAGTTAAACATTTTAACCGATTCCTAGCGCTATTAATAAATACAACGCCACAACAGGCAAAATGCCCATAAAAATAATTAATAATAAATGGTTAGGTTCCCCGGAGGCAACCGAGTAGCCTGGGACAATGTGCTCACATCACCGAGTGTGACAGAGCCTCGTTCACTATCACCTATAGCTATATAATAAGTCACTTTTCTGACATATCGCCCTGGATCCAGCTGACTCCGCTTCATTCGCAGCTGAAGATGTCTGTCCCCGCTCCATGGGCGGAGTGGCGTGGGGGAGCATATTCCTCTCCCCCCACCCCAGCGCAAAAAGTGGAGTCGACTGATCTAATGCATATGGATTGACATCATCATCGTGCCCCCCCCCCCCAGACTTCCAAGTCTATCTCCGCCTTTGCCCCGCTCCATCATAATCTAATCCTGCCTTCGCTCAGGAACGGACCCACGGGGGAAAAGGGCGACCCCTCTCAAGAGCCGAATAATGTGGGAAAATTTATGAAAGAAAATTTATATGCAAGGTGGCTATAATTAAAGTTCCAGTAATGTGAGCAGTTTTTCTTCCGAATGCAGCCAAATTTTTAGGATGTCTTAATGATACCATGGGGGTGAGATATTTCTGAAATAAAAACAAAGTTCAATTTTCGACCACCAGGTGAAAAATTGGAGTTTTTTTTAATTGAATTTCTTTTTCCCCATGGATCATACAGCGTATATACCAAATTTCGATGAATACGTCTACTAGAACGGAAGCTACATAGGTCCGAATAGTTTCAGTATACCGACACTGTTCCACGTGGTGGTTCCGACTATGTAGCGCCCGTTCTAGAGGACATATTTCATTGAAACTTCGTATATACGCTATATGGTCCATGGGAGGGGGGTGGGGGAGGAGGAAAATTTAATTAAAAAAACACCACTTTCTTCACCTGGTGGTCGAAAATTAAAATTTATTATTTTTTACTTCATAAATACCTCTCCCTGGGTCTCATTAAAATATCCCACAAATTTGGCTGAATCTGGAGGAAAAACTACTCAGAATACGGGAACTTTAATTATAATCACCCTGTACTTTCAGAATTAGTCACAGCCTTAGTTCGATAATTTGTGGGATCGCTGTTGACCCATCCATTAAGATGCACTGCCCGAATAGCCCCCCCCCCCCGAATATTATTTTTGCACCAGCCCCGTGTCTGGTAAGGGCAGCCCGATTCGAATGGGCGAAATTTCCTTTTCATCTTGGCGGCTTATTTTATTGAAAGAGATAAATTGAGCGCAATTCTCCCATACAAAATTCGCGAGAGGTCAGCAGTTTAACGTATGTTGTATGTCACAAGATGCCTAGTAGCGGTGGCGGCAGAAGTCATGGAGGCCCGTCACGAGGCCTCCCGCAGACACGAGTTGTGTTTTATACAGCAAACGGCACATCCGGTTGTTGCTGCTGCTTGCTCCTTGATGATGGTGATGTTCTCCATCCATATTCTTCCGAGACTTGTTTATGGAGGCTTTTTTTTCATCGCTGTTTATAAACGTAACGCCCGCTTCGTTTTTTTTTTTTACTTGGTGGTCTTCAATGACTAGGCCTTTTCTGCCTTGTAATAGCAATTTTCTTTCAGCGACGTTTCATGCATTTTTTTTACACTCGTTAAATCTCGCCCCACCAAAATGTCGGAAATAAAGCTAAAAATAATAGACTTGAAAAGACGGTTTCTACACTTTTCCTTTTATAAAACCATTGTCGTCATGAACAAAGTCCGAAATGTCATTGTTGACGAGAAAAAGCCATTGACCGGAGCTATCTCGGAGGTGGCTAATGTAAGACACGCTTTGGTATTGCGTCAAATACGTTTTAGAAATGCTGAAAAATACATTAGGAAAAACAGAAAAACTTTTTAAGTAGACTACGTGTGTGTGTTAAAAATGTCAATTGTTGAAATGTAAATGCGCCTCATTTACAAAGAATTGCATGTTTTTGAATGCAATATTAACGGAGATATTTGACTTTACAGCATTTATAGCTGGGGTGTGGGCCCACAAATTGCGAAAACTTTGAATTTAACTTATTACGCAAATTAAGGTATCCGACTACCTTTCTTGTCACTTTTCTTTAAAATGGTTCTGGAGTGAACTATAAATACATTTTTTGATAGAAAGTGCCTCGAAATGGCCAAAACAGTGACAAATTTTGGTCTATCTATTATATTATCTATGAAAAAGTCGTTTTTATGTCAAATTTTAGGCAAAATTCATGTGATATTCGGAACACGATTGCAAAAAAAATGTATTAATGAAATGCTTTGTGATTTTCACAGTGCATTTAGCTAGGAATGTTGCAGGTTATGAACCAAAATTTAAAGGATTGCACGATATGTTCATAAGTTACACCAAAATATGTTTAAGTGTGTGTGAATTTTTTGAAATTTCATCCTACATTTTGTCTATAAAACACTGTAATTCAAAAAAATATATGTTATAGACCTTAGATTTTGGTTCATAACTTCAACAGTATATAGGGAAATATCACATTAAAATTTCGTAAGAATGCAATGAATCAATTTTTACAAATCATGTCACAAAGTCAAGTAAAATGTCGAAAATAGCATTCTTCGTAAAACACGTTTAAAGTCTTTATTCGCGTATTACTTGTATGTAAAAACGCAACACTAAAGTGAACGTAACTGCATAAGCATTTCCCCCAGGTAGTGAAGAATTTAAGGGAAAATTGGCCGTAGGTGGGCCTCCCTCAACGGCCTACTAATTAATACGGGGAAAAAATGACTACGTTCCGTACTGTTAAAGCAAAACAAATCAAAAAAACATAATCAATTTAATCAAAACATGCGGAAAACCAAGTCAAATAACCACATAATTTGGCTGAAACTCGGTAAAAATTGAAATCTGCAGCAGCATCGGTTCTTGTTCATTAAATGAACCACCGAAAAGGACGGAGAGAGGAAATTTTCGCTGCCGACGAAAATTTTCACTGAATAAATTATTGGTCCGCCATCGACCGGTGGGAAAATTTGAGACCGCAAAAGAGGCTCGCAATTTATTATTACAGATAATGAAAGCAGTTCCTGAGAGAGAGAGAAGCGAGCCTGGTCTGGATGCAAGTATCATGTTATGTTAGGTGGGTGGAGAAGAATGAGAATGCACCACACGTGGGAATGGGGACGAGGGGGCGAAAAATAATAATTGCATGAATTATGATCCCTCGCTTAAATGAGCCAGGGCCCCCACGTGTGTCTTCTTTTTGGGATGCCGAGACGTGAAATGCTCAAATTTATACTCCATCGCTATTTTAATAACGTCCAGGAAAGACGGAAGTCGGATAAACTGCTCCATTCAAATCCTGCGTCTGATCCATCTGTCACGCATGCGCCTCATTCAATCGATCCTGGATACGCATTTGAATAAAAACTCATTTTTGATGGGTGCTCAGTTTTAAGACCGATATTGAATGAGCTCGATATGGATTGTTTTGCATGGGAATTTTTCTGTTTGTGGATTCTTTTTGTAGCGCGCCAATGAAAGAATTATTTTGTGTCGAATGGAATTTCACCAGTTCAGTTCCTAGAATTTTCCTCTCGCCAAATTAATTCCTCAGTAACCTCAATTAGAATCTTATATGTACTCTTAATCTTAAACACAACTTGTTTTTGAGATTTTAATCTCACCTACCCGACGTTCTATGTCCACGTCGAACTCCCAGGATGGGCCTATGGGTGGTTCGAGGAAAAAAATATCTCTCCCATGGTTATTTTTGGTGTCCTACGACCATATTTTTTGGGTGTACCAAGGTTATTTTTTGTGTGCGTTTTGCAGTTTTAACTCGCACTTGGAGCGCCCCGTGCGGCAGCAAGGCTCAAGAGATGTTCATGCAGGCCCGGATCTATGGTAATGGGGAGGTGATCAACCCCCCCTCCAAGCAAAATGCGATAATTCGTGAAATTTTCGGATCAATTGCAATATGATAATATCGCATTCAATAAATCCGTTGAAAAAAAAAAAAATTACCTGTATCAACGTTTTTGATTAAATAACAAATCCAAGAAAACTTCGACTTAAAATCGGGAAAAAAATGGGGCATTTTTTTTCCGAAAAAAAGTCGAGTCGGAGGGAAAATGCGCGACATATGGTCACCATATTTACACACCATTGAATAATCATCCCTCCCAACAACGAGCTCTAGATCCGCCCCCAGTGCCCATGACTTCATGTCATGTTAGAAGACTCAGATGCGGATTAAGGCAATACCTCCTAGATACTACGTCTAGGAGGTATTGACTAAGGTCGGTTGAGGCCCCATGCGTAGACGAAAATAATGGGTCCTTTGACCAAACTTGGTACTTATATCATCAGAAAAAAGTGTTAAGTTGGGCTTTCGCGGCGATCTGTAGTAGTAGTGTCTTCTTTTTAGGATGCCGAGACGCGAAAAGTTCAAATTTGTACTCCATCGCTAATTTAATAAGGTTCAGCAAAGACGGAACTCGGATAAACTGCTCCATTCAAATTCTGCGTCTGATCCATCTGTCACGCAAGCGCCGCATTCAATTGATCACGAATACGCATTTGAATAAAAACTCATGACGATAGGGTGTTCCACGTAAGACCGATAACGAATGAGCTCGATATGTATCATTTTACGACTTGAATGTATAGTAAAAACTCAGTGATGGTAACTCATGGAAAAAATTGGTTCTCGTGGGAATTTTCTTGCACGAAATTTCAAGAAATCATCAAACAAAAGAATTTTTCTCGGAAGAAAGTTATCAAAATGCAACGTAATACCCGATTACGTATTTTCACCGTTAGATGGCAACACATGTTCTTTTTTCGAAAGGTGTGGGAAAAATTTAATGAAAGGAAAAAATTTTGAGGGAAAATACGCTTGAACTTTGAGTTTTACTAGTGATGGTAAAACTCAGGGTTACCTAAGGGGTCTCCAACCTTTCTCGAGTCGCGAGAACTGCCTATACCTATCGTCAAACAAAGAGCAACAAACAATTCTTACGGCATGAGTGCTCAACCTTTAGTAGAGCGTGGGTCACTTCATTGGTTTGAAAACATGTCACGGGCCATTCAAGTACTCGACAGCCATTCAAGTGATCTGCGAATGTGCCGCAAATGACTTGAATGATCTGGAACTGTGCTACGGGTCACTTCAGTGACTCGTATATAATTTGATAGTCACCCCTGCATAAGGCTGTTTGCGACCAATCAGAATTCGAAGTGGACATACGGTGGGCTAATTTCGACATGGCCAGGCATTTTAGGAATCCTCACTACCAGATGAACATTCAGCCGTCTACCTTCAAACATGGCCAAGTTTTTTGCGATGTTTGGGATGAACCTTCGGCAGCTTACTTTAGACATGGCCGGGCTGTTTACGACCCATTACAAGTTAAAGTGGACTTCCGGCTGGCCACCTGCACTGCGACGAAGCTGTTTACAACCTATCAGAACTTCTAGTGGACATACGGCGGCCAAAATTTAACATGGCCAAGCTGTTTGCGACCCACCACGATTTCGGGGGGAAGGAAGGGGGCGGGGGGCTTTATGGCTGTCTACCTTTGAAATAGCCAAGCTCTTTCCTACTCGTCACACTTTAAGTGATTACGTAATACGGCTGTCATGGGCCAAGCCGTCCACGAGCCATCAAAGTTTGAGGCGGGCATTGGTCATGTTAGAGGTCGACAGCCTAAACTATTTGCAATCCGCCACAATTCGAGGACATTGCGCAGCCGTATGCACATTGGCAAAAGGGGTGCTGGATGCAAATGGGGAATTACTTTAGAGGACTATAACGGTGCATGATATTTACTCGAAACACCTTTTGGTATCTGACAATCGATAACGGCCAAGAACTTTTTCCTGGTTCCCTCGCAGATTCCGACAGAGATTCATTCGAAGAAAATCGACAGCAATATGACTGACTCCCCAAGTCATAAAAACTCGAAATGCTTCGCCAGATCCCAACGGCACTTTCCTACGATCATCATCATCATCGTCGTGCTTTGTAGGAAAGCCAAAACCAAGCAAAAGTAGATTTTGGCCCCGAAAAAAAAATACGGGACATCAAAAAGATTAAAAAAAAACAAAAAAAAGAACCGAAACTCCATAAAGGAAAAGCCTATTTTCGCTTCTAAATGATACCTTCCGTTAATGGTTTTTAATGGATTACTGAAAATATACACTCCTTTTCTTTTCGTATAGGGGGGAAAAAAAGAAAGCTCTCGGCTTTCTTATTTCGGCTCTCTCTTGTCACGTGACCCCCGAAAGGAATGGCGTATATATAGTCCCGTTTATTATTATTATTATTATTATTTCCTCGGCCTTTAACGTTCCGCTTCCCATGGGAGGTATAGTAGAGAAATTCTCTACTTTTACTTTTACCTGTCAAATGATTTTTTTTTTGGTGCTTTTTTCTTTGGACTCGGCTTGGAGTTCAACAAGCGGTAAAATTGCAGACGCCATCAATAACTGTCTCGGTGCTTTTTCGTACCTGCCAGTTACAGGTGGAAATTTCTTTTCTTCCCCCCCTTTATAACCTTCCGTGGGAGGGCTTTTCTCTTATATATATGTTTTTTTTTTTTTAGTTACAGGGTCCAATGGATATACCCCTGGAACTAGCCAGAGTGTCGGGTATCTATCTATCCATGTGTCAGGTTTTTGAGTTCAAAAGAGTTCTATCGTTAAGATAGGAAAAGGTATGGGGAATAAGAAAGAAAGTGTTCTTGTGAAGAAATTTTTTTTTTGTTTCTCTAGTCGTAACATGTAACGTTGTAGGTCTTTTATACACAGGAGGGTTATTTTTGTCACTTGAGTCATGTGGAAATGGGCCGCAGGCCACTTTAATGATGTAACTGCACCGAGAGGGTGATTCCAGTGAATTTTCTCATCGATTCTGGAATTGTGAATTTTCTCACTGATTCTAGAATTGTGAATTTTCATCAAAATATCTCGAATCGTGAATTTTCATCAAAATTTCCGGAATTGTGAATTTTCATCAAAATTTCCGGAATTGTGAATTTTTATCAAAATTTCTGAAACTATTAATTTATCAAAAAATTCTTGATTTTCGCAATTTCTGGAATTCTTGATTTTCGCAATTTCTGGAATTCTTGATTTTCGCAATTTCTGGAATTCTTGATTTTCGCAATTTCTGGAATTCTTGATTTTCGCAATTTCTGGAATTCTTGATTTTCGCAATTCCTGGAATTCTTGATTTTCGCAATTCCTGGAATTCTTGATTTTCGCAATTCCTGGAATTCTTGATTTCCGCAATTTCTGGAATTCTTGACTTTCGCAATTCGATATGCCAGTGTTTCGGCCATTTGGCCAGAGCTTGCCGCAACTCGGATACATTTTGTTGTATAAAGTGTGGAGATGTGGGCCACAAGTTGGCAGCGTGTGCTGGTGAAGGCATAAACACTGGCTGCAGGAGGGTGGGACCACGATACAATCACATTAAAAACAATTCTTCTTAAAATCAGCATCCTCTACCCATCCCCAAAAAAAACCCCTATCAGTTTCTAGAGAACTGTCAAATCAATTCCCACCAGAAGCCTTGGAAAATAAAATAAAAAACAACACTAATCCGTGATTTAATGCACAGAAACCAAAACAAAACGCCAAACCAACAAATTAAAACAACATATCACACTATATAAAAAAAAAAGGGCCCAAAATAAATAAAGACGCCGTTGTCAGGACATTAACCATAATAAGGCACGTATAAACAAGAAGGCTCGGAACGATTTCGTTTTTAATGTTGTTTCCATCGTGGAAACTGGTTGTAAGCCAAAAAAGAAACTCGCTCACTCTCTCTCGTACATAAGAAACGTGCCGCAATGATGGCTCCTCCTCGTACAACGAGATGGAAAAAAAATACATATTAAAGGTGGACGAGGAACGATTCGAACCACGTCACGTTTACGTATAAAAACCACGTATAAGAAAAATAAAAAAGGGTTATTCTTATTACTTTCTTCTCTTTTCGGCGGTTGTTGCTGTTGTTGCCGAGAAATAAGGCGCGCGGAATTACCTGCACTTAAACCGTAGACACGAAAAGGCGGTAACTCCAATGAAACCGCCAGCTTTTGTCTGAAACAAAAGAAGGCAAAAACCCGGCTTTTAACGTTAACTAACACTTTCCGTCTAACAAAAAAAAATGTCTCTTATTTTATTTATTTAACACGCGTTAGCAGTGGCGGGGGAAGAGAAACGCATTATGGCAACGGAATGACGTTTAAGAGATGGCGAGTTAGCATTTCATTTTCGCTCATTACAGGAAATGGTTATGGCGTTTCCGAGTTCTCTTTTCATTACCGGGTTCCTACTTGGTTGGTCGGATGAACGCGCCCCCCCCCCCCACCGTTATCAGGAAGTGGAATGACCATAACTTACGGGAATGAAAAGCTAAGGTTAGACTCGGCTAGAATTCGGTTTCGTTATTTGAAAATACTCACAGCTGAGAGAAGTTGGAGATTCCCCCCCCCCTCCCCTCATTTGATCATTTTTGTCGCACCGCGGTCGTTTTCTGCACACGAGGGCTAATTAGACCGGGACCTACAATTTATTGCCGATTCCGAACGGCAGGCTTGTTTTTATAATCACCGAGAGGTTGGTGCGCTAACCCCTCGATGGGGGGACTCCCTGCGGTAGCATTTTTTTCTGCGGTCATGTCGCCGTTTTTGTTGTACCCCTGTGTCAGGAAAGTTTTTCTGACAAAGACGAACCGGGTATCGAACTCGCGACACCTCTAAACATCCTTTGGTAGTTTAGGCGAGTATCTTACCGACCCGGGCTACCGCGCCCCAAATTCATGTCATTATTGTGATCACCGACAGCTCAAGTGAAAAACATACGGCAGCGCCGGCTGGTGCGCATACACAGGTGGGAAGTGTTTTAGACATTGAAGGACCGGACACACTCCGCTTCCCATCTCAGAGAGATATCGAAGCTTTCCCGGGGGATGGGTGTATCCGGAAATTTATTAATTTATGTGAAAATAACAAACAACGATATACATATACACAATAAACAATCTGGAGTAAAAATTGTGATCATAGCATCATCCACAGATAATCAGTCGGTAATCGTAATAGTCCTTATATAAATAATCAAAGAATAATTTTTGTCTTGTATGTATAAACATCAATCATAACTATTGTTTTAGACAATAGTTATGATTGATGTTGACGAAGTTGGTCTGGTCAATCCATGAATTTACCGTCGAAAGCTAGTATAGTCTGGTTTCTTGTATACTTCGGATTTTGGTCTCGTTAATTTTCTCTACATAGCTCCAATTTTAGTATACGAAGTGGTTTTAGTATTTTCGTACTGGCCAGACTCCGAATTTTAATCATGACAAACACCGTGGAACCCCCTTCAATGAGGAATATCCATGTGACCGAACTTTTGTCTCTTAAATGGAGGTGTCCTTTATTCAGCGGTAAATCATTTTTTATTCGCGGGGGGGGGGGGGGGGGGCATTTATCAAGACATCCGTCTCTTAAACCAGTGTTTGACCTGGGGTCCGCGAGTACTTTGTAACGGGGTCAACGAAATCATTTCCATTTACCATAATTTTATTAATGACACATTTTGTGATGTGTAATTTATTCAGTTTTTTATACGATACGAAAACTATAGAAAACAATTGATTTTGGATTCAAGAAGGACGGCGAGTTGGAAATGGACTTTCTGACGTTACAGGGGGGTCCCCAGATCATTCACAACAGGGTGTGGGGGTTCCGCAACATAAAAAAAGGCTGTGAAACATTGCTTTAAACCGGTGATTCTCGAAGTGTGTATCATAGCTGCTATCGGTGAGCCACAGCGGTGAACTATCGATATTGATATGCGCATTTTTGCTGTTCTGAAGCGATTCCTTGTTAAAACTATTCTGGGTAGACATGGGCCATGGACGAGCTGCATGTCTGGTTAGTAGTAGTGAGATAAGATAAGCCACGGGGTGACAAAAATTAGAGCCACTGCCTTGAACAGAGGTTTAAATCTACACCATTCTCGCGAACGACAAGGCAAGTAGGACAATGGTTTATTAACAAGGGATACCCGGACATCTTTGAAGAGTTTCGAGGAGGAGGGAGGTTCAGTAAGCTTGGGTGAGATAATAAACTAATTATTTTTATACGTCGTGCTGAATATTATTCTGAGGAGTCCTTGTCCTCCATATTACTGACCCAAAAGGGTCCGTAGAATGAACTAAAGGTTAAGAACTCAAGCCGTTCCATAATCTACAAACAATCAAAAGGGGGTCTCTGTCACTGAATCGAGACGTACAGTCATAGAGGATATGTTGCAGTGTAACAACAAACCACATTCATCGATGGATATTATAACATTCAAATCGATCGCACATACTCGAAAATTCATCACCAGAATCCGAAATCTTTTGAAAAAGCGCGACAGAGGCACAATATTCGGCTCCATCATCCCATACATAAGAAAAATACGAAAAAAGTATACTAAGCAGCAAAACATACGATCTCATAATACCATGGGAAAATGAAATTTTTTTAAGGACTACAAAATAAGATATAAGAGAGGGGGGAAAAAAAAAAATCTAAGGGAAATTCTAGATGAAAATTTTCCCCTCAGAGAGTTCGGAGGTAAGAAAGAGAGAGACAAGAAGAGATCTCAAATTGCTTTTCCCGGGCACGAGGCGCCTTTGGATTACTCCGGGACATCGTCATTTCTCACGACCTGGATAAATTCCACAAGTTTCCGACAAGACCGCTGACAATAAAACTCGTCCGAGAACAGAATTCGAGAGAAAAAGAGACAGAATTACAGAAATCCTTTTTTCTCCCGGTCTTCTCTCTTCTCCTGCTCTACCAACTCTACTCTGCGGAGGAGAAGCTTCGAACTGCCATAAAAATCCGAATTTTTTTCCCTCTTTTCTGCCCTTTTTTTTTATATTCATTTATTTATTTCCCTCTCCTTCTTGCTTTATATCCCCATAGGAGCTGATGTCCTTCCTTCCAGAAAAGAGAAGAGAAGATTCGGAAATTCTGCCAAAAGCAGATGCTCTTAAAGCTGACGTTCGAACAAGTAGTATGTGACGTGCTGAAGTGCCCGGCAATAGATTAAGAGACTGTGCGATGGTGCCAAGCACACACCATACATACGTACACGAGATTTTCCCGTACCTCCCTATTTCACTCATATTTCTTTGTACCTTAACTTCTTGACGTTCCGGCTATCTACTTTTATGGATGGCAGCAACAAGGTACAAGACCCAAACATTACGGTTGTTTCTTTTACTCTCTTATCCTATGGGAAAAACTATTCTTCTACAGAAACCACAGATTCAATAACAATCGGAATTAGAAACGAGAAAGAATAATAACATAAATCATCGTTTAAGAACAATTTATGCATCAAGTAACATCTGGAAATGCGTAAAAGGCGTTCATACACCTTCTACGCCGTAGAAGTACTTTTACACACCGTATACAAAGTTTATTTATTTTAATTATTATACAACCCCTTGCAACATGAATGACATATCTGAGTACTACGTTATTTGGATACTTCTCCTGATTGGAAGTATGCCTCCAGAATAAACGGTTCACCAGTAAAATGCTGCAAGAATTAAGTAATCAGCCCGTATACGGGGTGATTATAAAAAAACTATCCCGATATATGGGCCCCTAACTATCATACCATTCACAGTGTCACTAACAGTTACGGTTACAGTGAGAAAATTTCGAAAATATCAAATGGCAACACCAAGTTTTTTGTATTGGAATGCGATACTGAAAAACACTAAATAGCGTTGGAATGGCACCTGTAGCACGAAAATCCCCGGAGCTAGGCAAGGAAAAAGGACTTTGCCGTGCACCAGAGCATTAATGTTCGTTTCATTCGTCACACCGTTTGTTCGGCTGAGATCCCAGCCTGATTAGTCCTCCACAAGGTCATGTGGAAAACACAATAAAATGCTTTATTTTATGCTGCTTCTCTGTCCTTATTGGTTGTCCTCACTTTTAGCCTATCTACCGCCGGTGATTTTCATGCTACAGTTGCCGTTCGAACGCTATTTAGTGTTTTTCACAATGGAGATCACATTCCAATACAAAAAACTTGGTGTTGCCATTTGATATTTTCTCACTGTAACCGTAACTCCTAGAGTGACACTGTTGTTTTCCATGTCATTCTTGAGCGCATACATCAAAATACCTTATGCCAAAATTTCATTCAGTTTCTGTGAATGGTATGATAGTTAGGGGCCCATATGTCGAGATAGTTTTTTTTATAATCACCCTGTATATATATTGCATATAAGAAACATCACTGAACTGGAACTACTGCTGTCACCTATCTAATAGAAAATACAACTGTTGTGATTATTCGATTGATATTGATTTCTGGTTTTTGATCGACACGCCGCATAGAAAAAATCAATATAGTATCATGCTAACAAATATTTTTTGAGCAATAAAATTAATTGAATTGTCAAGT
This sequence comes from Pholcus phalangioides, assembly GCF_987345545.1. Lineage (NCBI taxonomy): Eukaryota > Metazoa > Arthropoda > Arachnida > Araneae > Pholcidae > Pholcus > Pholcus phalangioides. Next base: position 13,074,907 of record NW_028301605.1, read on the forward strand.
TTGCTTAGAAATTTTAACAGTTGTTGTTAGTGTGCGGTAAACTAACATTAGTACAAGATGATGATAATTGCAATCGATAAAAACCAGAATCAAACCGAGACTGGTCGATATTCTTCGCGATCATAATTTCAAAAGACCAAGGAGTTCTTGGTTATTCTTGCGCATCTTACTCTAACGTTAGTTTACCGCACAAAAACAACAACCGTTAAAATTTTTAAGCAAACTTGACAATTCAACTGATATTATTGCTCAGCAAATACTTGTCAACATCATACTATATCGCGTTTTTCAATGCGGCACACTAATCAAAAACCGGTCATAAATTTCAAGAGTCACAACGGTTGTATTTTTTTTTTTTTATTTGATAGGTGACAACACTAGTTCCAGTTCAATGATGTTTCACACGTAATATAATGTACAGGATATGGGTAATACGGGGTTTGCGTATGTAATTAATGTACAGGGATAACGGGGGCATATTGTAGTTCACTGGCGAACCGTTGATCCTAGAGGTATACTTCCAATTAGAAAAAGTATCCAAATAACACATAGTACCCAGATATGTCATTCATGTTGCAAGCGGTTGCATAGTTATTAAAAATAAAAATGTCAACACATTGTTGTCCGGCATTTTTTTTCATGTCACCGGCTATTATTTCGGAATTGGATGTGGAAGTGAAACAATGTAAATAAACTTTTTTTTATAATGGTTTAATATATAAATGAATTTTACTTAATATTTCATTTTTGCATTTTTAACTTGACGTGTTTCATGAGCTAAATATTAGCTAAAGAAGCTTGCGGTATGCTGAACAACAATTACACTCTATGCTCTCCAAGAATGCACTGACCGAACGAAGCTGACGCGAAACAAACAAAGGCGAGTTTACTCGTGACCGGTCAACAATGTGTTAACCTTTTTTACGGACACCCTGCATTCAAAGAACCCGTTTTTACTGTCTTTCCTGATGCCAAAAAAAAAAATATCACGTTTCTAAGTGCAATATTCACTGAGATATTCGAATTCGAAAAACGTTGAAAATTTGTGATTGGGGTTCTTGAGCACAGGGTCTCCGTATAAAGACAACGTTTTTATTTTAATATAAGTACTATTCAATACCCCTTGCAGCATCAGTAATCCATCTGATTAGAGAAAAAGAATAACACGAGGGCTGTTCAGTATTACACGTTATTTGGGTATTTTTTGTAATTGGACGTATGCGTGTAGGACAGGGATTCCCAAAACTGTTTCGGCCATGCCCCCCCCCCCCCCTCAAGCATCTTGTAAAATCCTGATGTTCTCCCCTACTCCTTTACAAGACACACGGGGGGGGGGGCAGAGACGACCGAAAACTGAAAAAAAAAATTGTATGAAAGGTGAAATATTCAGAAATATTGAATTAGTGAATCTTTTCGAATGATGTTTTAATCAGTTCTGTGAAATTTAAACGTTTTTTCCAAGGTTAAAAATTCAAAAAAATTTGTAGGGATTCTCTGTGCTCCCCAGAAGCGTCAAATCAGCCTGCGCGCCCCCCGCACCCGCTAAAAAGTAGGCAGTACTTAGGCTCCTGTCCCCTTTTCGTGACATACACAGTTGAACCTCTTGATAACGGACACCCATGGGGTTTTGTCCAAAAAGAGTGTCCGTTAATGGATAGCGAAATACATTGAGGCCCGTCGACGTAATTAAAACAGCGTCCGTTATCAGGAGGTGAAGGCTGAAGATGAGTGAGATTTTATTGTTTGAAAAAAAAAAAAATCTCTTATCCATGGGGAAGGAAACCAAAAACCTGTCTAAAACCGGAGTTTTTGAGACAGTGCGGGGTGAAAAAAGTTCTCCCCGAAATCTGCTGGCAGTAGAATTAACACTGTTCGGATATATACAGAATTTAAAAAAAAAAAAGAATGACAGAGATGAAGACTTTAAGAATCTCCTGCAAGTCTTTAAACTCCTGCAAGTCCATGGAAGCCACAAAAAATTCCGCGCGTAAAACGTAGGAGGCTTGCAAACAGCTAAAAATGAGGCGGCGGCTTTCGTTCCCGTGGAAATGCGTAGGTGGCTTGCGTAGGCCCACAGCTAAAGAGGCCGTTCCTACCCGCAGAAATGCACAGGAGGCTTGCGTACGAGCTAAAGGAAGCGTTCGCATCCGTAGAGGGCTTACGTGCAGCTAAGGAGACGTCGCACACGCAGAAATGCACAGGAGGCTGTGCGGGGGGGCTACAACTAAAGAGACGTCCATACCCTTAGAAACGCGCAAGCGATTCACACACCTTTTGTAATATTGCTCTCTAACTAAAACGAGCTCAAAAAATTCACTTTCTCCAAAAAAAAAAAGGCAAAGCTAAACCAATTTAGAAAACACACGATAATAACACCGAGACTTTCATTTTCAATTAGACTTCACAACAAATTAATTTTATTCCCTTAAAAAAAAAAAACCGGATAGATGGAAACAACTAAATGAACAAGAGATAAAGATGTCGTACGCTTCATTAAATCAGGAACATCCAACACAGAATGTTAAGGGGAGCAAAAAAAAAAAATGATAATCAATACGGAGCTAATAAGAATATATCACTCGGAAGACAAGCAAAAAAAAAAAAAATTAGCACTTAAGGAGTTCTCCCCGAAATCTGTTGGCAGTAGAATTAACATTGTCCGGATATATATATATACGGAAACAAAAAGAATATATAATAATAAGAACTAAAGAGATGAAGACTCAACGACAGAGAATGAGAATTGAGAAATTCCTGCAAGTCCATGGAAGACATACAAAAATAAAAAAATTCCCAGAAAAAATCGATCGAAAAGTAGAAGGCACAGGAGATAGGTTCGAAAGAGGGTAACGTTAGGGGAATGTCCGAACGATGTCCCGGAAAGAAAAAGTCGAAGAAGAAAAGGGATATTCAAAGTGTCAGCGGTAATTTGTCACGCTTCTGGGATCTCTCTCTCCTCTTTTCTTAGAAGTTTCCTCCTTTTTTTGGAATTTTTCCTGGTTTTTTTTTTTCCCGAACCTGAAGGACGAACATTGTCTTCCCAATTTTTAGTTCTTCCTCAGCAATATCCTTTTTTTCTTCTTTCATTATTTGGAAAAAAAAAGAGGGAACGGCGACGCTAACGAAAAGACTATAAAAAGATGCAACACACACACGAAATAATCTAGAAAAAGAAGAATCAGCTTTTAAATGAAGGTAGAGAAAGAAACTCCTCAATATCTGCTGAAAAAGGTAAGATGGGGGAAAAAAAATTTACTATCGGATAATGCATTGAATTGACCATTGGGAGAAGAGTTTCTTTCGAGAAAAATCGTGGAATCGGCAAAAAAAAGGGTAAGGAATCTGAATAGTAGAGAGAAGAATTGTTCTTATATCTGCAGAGAAAGGAAGAATAGCATTTGCATTTTCCTATGTTCGATTTAAACTAGTGGAGCCGGTCTCTTTTAGCCATATTTGATTGTGCGGAGCGTGTCGTGCGACACCAGAACGAAATGCATCATACATGCCCGACTCCTTGCCCGAGGACCAAATGTGGCTCTCAAAGTCATCTAATGTGGCCGAAGTAATAAATAACCTAATCACTCAAGTAACTCCCGAAAGATTATCAAATTCACTCAAGTAACTCCCGAAAGATTATCAAATTCACTCAAGTAACTCCCGAAAGATTATCAAATCACTCTCGTGGAACATTTTCAAACCCCTTGAGCGATTCAAAGCACATTTCCAAATCACTTGACGTGGAACATTTTCAAACCCCTTGAGCGATTCAAAGCACATTTCCAAATCACTTGAGCGACAAGCGGTACATACCCTAGTGGCTCGTGGCACATTTGCAGATTATTTAAGTGGCACTTGGCACATTTTCAGAACACTCGAACGGCCCGTGGCACTCTAAAATATCACTTAGGCTGCCCGCGACAGCATTTACAATTCTATTAAGTGACCCGCGACATTTTTAAAGGTCACTCTAGTGGCTCTTGGCACATTCCCAGATGATTAGAGCAGCCCGCGGCGCACTTTCAGATACCTAAGTGAATCGAGGCGCATTTCCAGATTACTGAAGTAGCCCGCGACACGTTTCCGAACCAGTGAAGTGGTCCGGACACACTCGAAAGAATTGAGCACTCTTGATATATACGCACGCCACTTAATTCATCTGGAACAGAGCCACCGGTCACTTGAGTGACCTGGAACTGCACCGCGGGTCGATTAATTATATGGAAATTCGTCGTAGCCTACCTGAGTGATCTAAAACTGTACCGCAGTACAATTTAGTGACGTAAAGTCAATCGAGTGATCTAGAAATTTGCCACGGGTCACTAGTAATCTGGAACTGCACCGCAGGTAACTTCACTGATCTAGAAATGTATCGCTCAGCTCGTTTTTGAAAAAATTTTGCCTAAGGTCGCGGGCCAAATCAGATACTTCCGGGGGCCACATTTGGCCCGCGAGTCATGAGTTGAGCATGTATGTGTTAGGGGAATGTCCGAACGATGTCCTGGAAAGAAAAAAGTCGATGAAAGGGATATTCAAAGTGTCTGTCAGCGGTAATTTGTCACACTTCTGGAATCTGTCCTCTTTTCTTAGAAGGATTTCTTAACATTTTTCCTACTTCTTATCTCTTTTTTGGTACCCGAAGGACGAACATTGTCCTCCCAATTTTAGTTCTTCCTCAGCAATATCCTCTTTTTCCACTATTTGGAAAAAAAAAGGAGGAATGGCAAACGCTAACGAAAACACTATAAAAAGATGCACACGTGAAATAATCTGGAGAAAGAAGAATCGGCTTTAAATACGGTCTCGATATTCGCTGAGAAGGAAAAGAAACTCTCCAATCTGCTAAAACGATGAGAAAAAAAATGTTTCTATCGAATATGCATTGAATTGACCATTCAGAGACGAGCTTCTTTCGGAAAAATTGTAGAATCGTCAAAAATGTATGGAATCTGAATAGTAAGAGAGAAAGAAGTAAGTCTTCATACATCTACGGAGAAAGACAAAATGCAAGAACAGTAAGTATTTGCATTTTTCTCATATCCGCATTAAATATTGGAGCGAATCAGAATTTTTAGCAATACGGTCGAGCCCGGATATAAGGATATCACACGTGAAAAACGTTCGCTATAACGAATACGTGATAAATACTCGAGTTTAATGAGAAGAATCCACTCAAAACGGCATCTCTTAAAAAAATTATTGACGTGTCACAAATATTGACGATATTGACATAGGTTTGAATAAGATATTAGAACCCGTATACTGAGTCAGTAGTTCTCAAAGTGCATGTCGCAGCTTCTACTGGCGTCACCAACTTTTGTGGGAGGCGAGATGCCAACATTGCTGCGTATCCGTTCAATGCTTTGAAGTGGTTCTTAGAAAATTCTGGGGAGCCACGGATGGCAAGTGTTTAATAACCATAGCATTATAAGTGGTCCGTCGAATTTTTACACGCATTTATGGTCCCAAGCAATGTCCGTCTAGGTCTGCATCAAAATTAATTTTTACTCCATTTTTTCAAGGAGTGAAATCACTGTTTCAAATTTAAGATAAATAAAAATAAACGTGCGATTAAAAAGGTATCGATGCTGTCGATGTTAACCATTTAAGGGCTCCAAATTGATTATGCAGTGGTTTCAACAACACGGCTAACCCCTTTCCGTTGACTTTTGACATTCCCATCGTTTTTAATACGTTGCTGGCCAAAATAGAAGTGGCCCGTCTATTTTATTAGTAGTCATCTCTTTGCTGGGTGACCATATTTCACCAGGAAAAATGGGGAAAAAATTAGATTCCAAACACGGAACTTTGCAAATATCGCCAAAAAGTAATTAATTGCCAAAAAAATTGCAATCGTTAATTAAAAAGTGCCTTTAGGTTTGGGGGGGGGGGAAGCTGAAGCAAATCTGCAGTGAATTAAAATTTATATATTTTACTAATAAAAAACTTTCAATGTGACAGGTACTTGTCACGAGAATTTATATTTACAGTCATAATTATCATCTGTCACAAATTATTGAAAAGACTATCTTCATATACAATTGCAGCAAAAATTAAGATTCTAGGTCAGCTTCGTCGCGAACAAAGAAAGAAAAAGCGTTCAAAATATAGATATCGAAACCATAAACATGTAAACATGCATGGTAAATTCAAGTTTAGTTTTCAACAATGCGATGGAAAAAACCCCCTTTTGTTGCTTAAATATCCTTCAAAATTCTGTAGAGGAGTGAAATTACTCTTCACAATTAATTTTTCGGATAAAAGATGTTTGGTCCTGGAATCCAAGGACTGAGAAACTGGCATATAGGAAACTATCACAGGGCCGTAGTGTATCTCTCGGGGGGCACAGGGACACTTTTTTCTTGAGCGCAATTGAAAGGATTACGCTAAAAAGGGAGGATTTCAATCCCAATTTAGTTCGGGGGCCCGGTAGTATTGCCCCGGTTGCCTCCGCCTAGTTATGGATTTGCACTATGGCTATGCTGAGCCCTCTTTATTCATGTCGTTCCTAGAAATAGGCCTCTGCACTAAGACTACCTAGCAAGTTTGCCACATTTTGAGACACAGCATCCTATTTCGTTTCTTCTTATTTTGGCGTAGAACCTTCCTGATTGGCTCGCAAACACCCCATAGTGATTGGATGTGGGGCATAGAAATCGCAAATTCTGAGCTCGATCATTTCTTTTCCTCACAACAATGATACTGACACGAGCAGGGAATTTTTTCCCCTGAATATTCTGAGGGAAAATGGACTACTTACTGACGTCACAAGCAGACTGCGGAGGCCTTCTATCTCTAGGTGCTGCTGGATAAATGCCCCAGTCAAGTGCCATAGAGGTCAGGTTCGAGAGAAATGATTCTCTTAATGTCCGTCGTGTGGTTTCTTGCTAAGGAAAGTAATCCAGAGTCTCTCATCAAAAATTAGGCACTGCATAACGGCAACGCCAAACTAAACTTCACCCCACAACAGTAAGGAACGCCGAGCTAATTGGAACCACACCCGATTTTTACAATCCAGTTCCGTGCCAGATCACTAAACGGCCAGCTGGCACATTTGCAAATCACTTAGCTGACCCAGGTCCAGTTCCACACCGCTCAAGTGGCTCGCGGCACATTTCCAGAACATTTAAAGTGATCAGCGGCACCGTAACAGGTCACTCAAGCGGCACACTTGTAGATCGGACGAGTAACCTGCGGCGCTGTACCAGATCACCTAATCCAAGTGGCCCCCGCGACACGTTTTCAAAATCAATGAAATAGCCAGCACCCACCTAAAGAATATCGAACACCCTTGATGTGCACCCCCGACAAGCCTAGCCCTCACTCGAGAGTATTAAAAAAAAAAAAAATCAACCAACCCGTACTTCGAAAACAACCTCTTCTCCACTTGTTGGTATTTGCAGACTTGATTTCCCGTTTCCTCCACCGCTTTTTTTTTCCATTTAATTACCCATTCAAAAACTTGATGATCAACATTGCACAGACAGAAAGAAAGAAAACCATCAAAAAGCCTAGAGGTCAATGAATAACTCGTTGAAGGTCATTCATTGCTAATGACACGGAAGGTGAAGAGGTAGAAAGAAACGCAATTCTTACGGAACAGGGAAGCTTAATCGGAAAAAAAAAAAAAAAAAACCATATAAAGGGGAAAAACCTCGTATAATAACAAAAAAAAAAAGGGACATTAAAAGCGAGTAAAGAACATTCTCATCCTCATTTCACTAACTCCACAACCTCATTTCTCGACGAAATACACTCCATATGAAACCCACCCCAAAGAAAGAAAGAAAAAAACACGATTCGAGGGTAATTTTCACTCAATGCGCTTTCCAGTTATTGAAATTATTTTCCCCAAGAAGAGAGGCCCCCCAATCCATTTTTTCCCCCTATTCTTCTCCCGAAAAAAAAGGGAAAAACTGGAAAAATCTTGAAATAAAGAAACAAAATTTTTTTTTTCGGATGAAAAAAAATCTATTATCACTTTCAGAGCTTCTTCGCGGTTATTGAACTTTCTTCTCGGAGAAAACTTTCAGTAATGTACTTTGATTGATTTTTTTTCTTCTTTTTCACTCTGTCCTTGATTCTAGTATTGTGAAAAAAATGGAGTTTCTCCTTTTTTTCTTTTAGCTATATCTCCACCACATAAGCAGCAGCAACCTGCAGCTAGGTAGGCATCAGAGAAGAGAAAAAAACACAAAAGAAGGTCGGTTCCTGCTGTCTGTCTGTCTGGCTTTACTTTTAAAATCGTTAATCTTCTTCACGGCTCTTCGAGAAGCTTCTAAAGATAAATAGAAAGCCACTGCCAGTGAATAAAAATTAAATAAACGTACGAAAGAGAGGGACAAACACGCGTTTGATATCTGACAGCTTCAATACGCCACTGAATTGCGTGGAAGCGTTCTGGACATATCTTCGGAAATGTTCAAAAAAAAAAAAAAAATAAGAAACGTTTCCGAAGTTTCCAACTAGATAACAAGTGAATGCGTTAAAGTGGAAGAAGTAAAATACTAAAAAAGAAAATGTATGAATTCCCAACGCCGTGTTTGGGCTACTAAAATGATGAAAGTGAATTTTCCATGAGAATTATTCTCGGAAGCCCCCGTTTACATGTGCAATAAAATATCCCGGGAAGGTACCTGTAACAGGGATTTTCGCTACAACCCGTTTAGCTTATGCCGGTATTTCCCCCTCTTCTTTCCGGAAGTCGTCACTGGTCACGTGGGTTGAACGGAAGTGGTTGGTGCAAGATGGCTGACGAAGGAGCTTCCTAAGGGAAACGGTGGAGGGATTTGCGACAAATCAGAGGAAAAGTCTGTCATTCAATATACAGGGACCCTGTCCATTAGATGGCATAGTGCAGTGTTTATCAACCGCCGGCCGGGCTCTGATATTCGTACCTGGACTTCGATTGACAAAAATGAATGAAACCGCGCCGCGCGGTTGAGAACCGCTAGTATAGTGGATGGCCCTGGGTGTCATGTGAAACAGTCGTTCTCAACCTTTAGAATCTCGTGGCCAGGATGATTTTTTTGTGAGTGGAGGGCCCGGTTCCAGGGTTGCAAATAGGGTAAAGCAGGTGGGTCTGGTTCCCGCGGCGCTGGACCACAGGTTGCGCCGAACTCACCCTTTTCCTCAGGGGCTCTTAATTTTTTTCAGCCGCAACCCAAAATCCGCAACAAGATCAGCTTCGCGACCACGAAACTGTTTGTTTTCCAGAATCAGTGAGGCAATAAGTGCATCCACAACAGGATAGCAAGTGCAATTGTACGACCCATTTCGCAGACCCACGCGAATCAAGTTTTGGTCGTGACCCATAGCTCTAGAATCACTGGCTGCAAGTAGATTCGTACGACCCAAGATTGGATAGTGACCCATAATTTAAGAATCGCTGCTTCAACTTATCCTTCTACATTACACGGGGAGCTAAAATGAGTGCTTGCCCATGCTGACAAAGTATCTAGTTGCGGTGCTGCAACTAGATACTCATATACACTCCACTAATAGGAAGTGAATAGGAAAGTGAAACTGTGAATCACATGAGTTTGACTGATTGTCAGAGCCCGGCGATTGAGAAACACTACTGTAACGTACAGCTAAATTTTTTGCATTCTCACTTCTAGTGTGTGGATAAAAAGTTTCTAATAAAAACCCCCTTTTCACATTTTATTATTTTATTGCATTGCAACTCCTGCTGTCATCTTCCGAATAAAACACGAATTACAAATTGAAATTGGTGACTGGTTTTTAATTGATGTACTTCATAAAAAAAAAGCAATACAGTATGTTATCATCAATTGTTCTTCGAGAAATAATACTAATTAAAACATTAAGTTTGCCACGGAATTTTTAGTTATTTGTGTATTGTTACCTTTAGTAAAACCAGCAAATTGTAATCCTCAATCTTGTGATTGTAATCACGAAAGCTAAGGAAAGTGCTCGCAGATTTTATTAACGTTATTCTACTACACACAAACAACTGTGAACATTCCGAAGCAAACTTGATAATTTAATTATTATTGATCGGAAGACATTTAATAATATCACACTGCATTGGTGTTTTTTTTATGCAGCCAACGCAATAATTAAAAACCGGTCACACTAATTTCAATCAAAGAATTACGACAGTTTCATCTGGTAGATGGCAGAAGGAGCCCAAGTTGAATGTCTCTACGTGATACAGGGCGATTTTAAATTCGTGGGAAGAACTTTAATACGTGCGTAGGCCGACTATACTTCTCCGAGGAAAGTTGGAAAAATTGCGGTCCGAATACAAGCCAAATGTAACGAAACATGATGCTAAAGATAACCAAAGTTGTCAATTATTGCTATATTCACCAGTGGCGAGAAATGAAGCACTACTGCAAATCGCAGATTAAAATGAAAAAAACAAATAAATAAATAAAATAAAAGTTCAACATGATCAACGTGAGGTGGAAATGTCATATTTATAGTAATAATCATGATAATATACATATTATTTTTAAATAATATACATACAGTCAAACCTCGTTAGTGCGTCACCCGGTTAACACGTCACTCCGCTTACCGGGTCACTTTTTGGAAGTCCCAATTGTCCTCAGGTAGGAATTGGTACAGCTACGGCTTCCTCCGTTTAACGAGTCACTCCGCTTACTAAGTCATATTTTTGCTCTCCCAAGAGTGACTCATTAACGAGGTTTGACTGTATATATTCATAAGTAAAAAAAAAAAATATTTTAACCTTTGATTTCAGTTAAGAATAAAAATTTAATTAAGCTTAATTGGAAATGCGAGAAAAAACGGGTTATTTTCATAAAAAAAAATCCAGGAAGGCGAAAATCACGGGTCATATGGTCAACCTACTACTGCCAAACTCCCACGCTACACCGTAAACCGACACTAAAAATCAACAAAAAAATAAGTGGAAAAATCTCCCATTGAATCCAAAACAAAATTCCCTTCGAGATTCTATTCCAGAACAATAAGGAAAAAAAATATATATATAAATTAATCACGAAACAAAAGCTATTTAACAAGATAATTATTGTAAGATTATAACATCCAACATTATTATTTCGAAAATTATCTTTTAAAAGAAAAAAAACAAAACAAAATAAATCAACAAATACGACGACGGATCAATTAAAATCGCTAACTTGCAGCTCATACCGTTTTAATTAACGCGTAACATCGGAAAGAAGGGAAAAAACAAAATCATAATCCCATAAATATACAGACACTACAAAAATATAATTTGAGAAGTATTTAAAAGTAAAAATTCCTATATAATCGGAAATTTCTAGAATAAACAAAACATGACGGATTAAAAGTGAAAAACTACGGATCAGATAACGATGAAAAAATATTTAAAAACATAATTAGCGAAAGCTCCAAAAATAATTTTTTTCCCCTTTTTTCTAAAATAATAATAATTTAAATAATTTTTTCTTAAAAAAAATAAATAATTCTGACGGACAAGATCGATCAGCGTGCAAGTAAAAAAGGTGATAATCACCGCAGTTCATGGCACGAGATAACACGTATAAGAGAGAGAGAGAGAGAGAGATCCTGGAAATTCCTGGAAAAAAATTTTCAAAAAAAAAAAAAAGGATTCTAATCCTTTAAAAGGAGAGGTAATTAGGGACAGGTCTTTAGAAGAAAGGAAGAAAAAAAAAAGCCTAATCCGTCAAAATAAGCATTTTTTTATCTAAATTTTTTCGACAAAATAGATAAAAACGAAAATATATATATATATATATCGTGTATTTTTATTTTTTTTTAAGTGTATTTATTTGATCAAATGGGAGCTTCGTTTTTCTATAAAACAGTGATAATGTTATTTTCCTTTTTTCTATATGTAAATTGTACGCAACTGAACAGGATTAACTAGGATCATACGATAGAGCATTCCTCTTTTTTTTTACGTGGAAACATACAGATGCAAATTACATTAATGAAATTTCCCCAAAAACTTGTTCATTTCTTTCGTTTCATCTTTACAAATGGAATTCCATTACCGATTATATTCACTGCAAAATGCCTGAAACCTTTTTTTTCCTTCTTCCCAAGTTTTCAGAAACCGTCTTCACGAAAGCATGGGATTTGTGAAGCCTGGATACAGTGGAACCTTCCTTCTAATGGACGCCTCCCGTTAACGGACACTTTTTCTGATCCCTGGTCCCGTGCTTTAAGGGGGTTGGTGCACGCAAATTTTCCAATTTTTAAATACTATGAAATTTTCTGCGTCTACCTGTGTTTAAGTTTTTGTTCTACCCATAATAAAAATATTTTAAATGTATTTTTACATTAACTGCTGGCAGGAATTACACATGCTAATGTTTTTCACTAAAATGCGTTTTTCTCAAAACTATGTTTATTGTTAGATAAGGAACATTTTTTCGAACACCGCTCATTCAAATGTCATGAAACTTCGTGTGTCTCTCAACACTATAGTGTTACATACTTTAACACGAGCTTTTAGGATTTTAATTGTTGGTTGTTTTTTTTTTAATCGAGATTTAACTCCAACAATATGCAACTTTTTTAAAAATCATCAAAGTTTTCCCATATTTTGTGCCGTAAATATTTTAAAATAATTTTAATAAAAAATCCTCGTGTTAAAGTGTGTAGCACTACAGTGGTGAGAGACATACAAAGTTTCAATACATTTGAATGAGCGGTGTTTGTTTATTGTTAGATAAGGAACATTTTTTCATAGTTTTGAGAAAAACGCATTTTTGTGAAAAACATTAGCATGCGTAATGCCTGACAGCAGTTTATATAAAAATACTTCAAAAATACTTTTAATACAGCTAGAGCAAAAATTTTAACACAGTTAGACGCAGAAAATTTCATAGTATTTAAGAATTGAAAAATTGGAAAATTTGTTGCACGCAAATTTTCTAAAAAGACAAATTTTCCAATACTATGCAATTTTCTGCGTCTATCTGTTCAAATTTTTGTTCTGCGTGTGTGTACTAAAAATATTTTAATATAAACTGCTGGCAGGCATTAAACATGCTAATGTTTTTCACTAAAATGCTTTTTTCTCAAAACTAAGTTTTTTGTTTTACATGCGGAATAGTTTTTCGAACACCGCTCATTCAAATGTCTGGAAACTTTGTGTGCCTTCACTAACACTATGGTGTTACATACTTGAACAAGAGGATTTTTTATTAAAATTATTCAAAAAAAAAAAATTATGGGACAAAATATGGGTAAATTTTGGTGAGTTGTGAAAAAGTTGCATGTTGTTAATGTTAAAATTCAAGAAAAAAATAACTGCAAAATCCTAAAAGCTCGTGTTTATATAACACCATAGTGGTGAGACACACACAAAGTTTCAAGACATTTGAATGAGTGATGTTCGAAAAAATTTTCCTTATCTAACAAAAAATTTAGTTTTGAGAAAACAACACTTTAATGAAAAACATTAGCATGTTTATAATGCCTGCCAGCAGTTTATATTAAAATATTTCAAAAATATTTTTAGCACAGGTAGAACAAAAATCTGAACACAGACGCAGAAATTTCATATTTAAAAATTCAAAAATGTGTTTTTTTGGAAAATTTGCGTGCACCAACACCCCCTTAATCATATCCAACTAAGATTATGTTTGATCCCAAGATCGTGTTGGTAAATATGATAAATCGTCAATTAACTACTTAATTAACTGAACATAACTGTTGTGTCCAGGATGATGGATTCGAATGGGAATGTTGGTTTTGCTTGCCGATACGTGCGAAGAAAGTACTGATAATGTGTTTTTATCTCTCTTTCACATTTATTTTAATTTCATTTTTATTGCAAATATGTCTCGTGCCGTATCACGTAAGGGTAAAAATCATTAATTTACTGAAGAGAAGATAGATTAAAATTTTCCCATATTTATCAGACTTTACAACTATATTTTGTAATTACGCATAATCGCAGGTAAAGGTGATAAAAAAAAATGTGCTGATATTCAATCAAACTCTATCAAGACGATTGGCGATTATGCATAACCACCGCTGTATCACTTCTACAGTAACTTGTACGAACGAACTTCGACCGAAGTAATGTCGTATGAATGTGAAAGTCGTATAATTGAATGCTTGTTACATGGGGAGAAGGGGCTAGCCTCCTGTTATTGACACCACTGGCTTCCCCCCCCCCACCACGATTCCTTTTTGTCATTCATATAGATTCCGTACCCGCAAAGTATTTCTACATGTTTTTTTTTTACCAGTCCAGATTATTTCTATTTACTTTTTGCCGGTCCGCAAATTATTTCTTACTTTTTGCTGATCTTCAGATCATTTCTCTCATTTATTTGGTTTTTTTTTGCCAGTCCTCGAATTATTTCTCAAATTTACTCTTTGCTGGTCCTCGAATTATTTCTCCCATGCACTTTCGCCGGTCCGCAAATTATTCACAGCCACTGACATCCAATCGTCAGCTCTTTCCACACACACACAACACATCCGCACCATAAACGCGAGAACGAAAATAGGAAGTAAACCGAAAAAAAAAAAAATCCAAAAATGGAAGAAAAGTTTATTTAGCTTTAATAAGTGCTTCCCGATATCGGTTTCCCAGCTCATACCTCGAGCCCATCCAACCAGTGAAAATAAAAACACCAGGAAAAAAAGAATTTCGGGCTTCCTTAGCCATACTACAAAAGCCAAGACATGGAATGATAGGAAACATGGCAAAGAGAGAAAAGCGGGGGGTGCCCTGGCACATCGCATGTGTATGTATACACACATACAGTGTTTGTTACCCGGGGGGGAGGGGGGGGGCGCAGCCTGCCGTTCTTGACCCCCACTGGCTCCCACCAACGGGTTCCTTCTTGCCATTCTTCCAGATTCGCGAAGAAAAGAGGACCTGACGCTCCGGATTTTCTGCGCCATTAATCCGGAGCGGGTGTTTCGCGGAGATGAAGAAGCCATGGAAGAGTACTGGGGGGGGGGGAAGAGAAAGGTACTGTGTGTAACACTGTACTACTCTGCCAGAGAGAAGATTGCGACAGAGGGCGGAAAAAAAACAAAAATTGACTTCCAATAAGCAAGCGGGAGAAGAACCTGCGGATATATCCGTGGAAAGAATGCGCCTCTCACTCTCTCTCACTCGCTGTCCATGGGAAAAAAAAAAGGCACAAAACTCTGGATTGTTGCTCCATCGATTCGCATAAAAATTATCGACGCGAAGTAAAAGGGAAAATGCGTACAGATACCAGGCAAAAGAATATTAAAAAGAGAAGGATATTCTTAGACGATGAAGCACTGAAGAAACATTCGGCGTATCTAAATATTATCAAAAAATATTTCGATAATAAGCTCGTGATAGCTCCTTTATCTGCTCTTATCTCTGGCGATTTTATGCACGTATGTTATCGTCATTGGATTACGATAAGGCTATTTGTTAAGCTGACATAAAAGTCCATAAATTCCGGGGGTAATTGTAGGATGGGGGGGGGGTCATTCAAGTATTATGTCAGCAGGAGGGAGTTTGATGCTTACGTCATCACAGGGCCGTCATTTCAACTTTTTCCGTTGGAGGGGGGGGGGCAAACAACATGTTCTCAATGTACATATAGATATACCATTTTTAGTGTATTTTCAAAAGCCATGGGGGGCAACGGCCCCCATGTGACGGGCCTGCGTTATCAGCCACCATTTATAAAAATATGAAATATTCTTAATGGCATCGTACTCGATATACAAAAAACTAGAAAAACCTTCCCCTTGTTCGTGGGCACCTGAGCCGACATTCTACCTATTGATAAGTCCTCTATACAGCCACGTTAGGGATCTACAAAATTTCCACGGATCCTTCAAGTGATCTGAGGAAATATGTATCTAGGTCGCTCAAGTGGTCTATAAATGTGTTGCGGGCCACTCAAGAGCTTTGGAACTGCGCCGAACGTCACTCAAGTTTTCCATAATTACATGCCGCGGATGTCTCAAGTAATCTGGGAATGTGACGTGGGTAACTTTAGGGATCTCTAAAAGTGCCATGGACAGCACTAAGTCCTATAAGTATTCTGGTGCACAGGCCACTCAAGTAATCTGTAAATGTGTCGCAAGCAGGGCCGCAACTGGGGGGGGGGGGCAGGTGTGTCTGGTGCCCCGGGCGCTGAACCAGAAGGGAGCACCGAATTCACCCTTTAACTGCTTCTACGTTACAAGGTGCGCCAAAATGCTGGCCTGCCCCGGGTGACAAAATTTCTAGTTGCGGCCCTGGTCGCAAGTCACTTAAGTGGTCTGTGAATGTGCCACGGACCGCTTAAATGCTCTGGAATCAGCGATCTGCAAATGTGCCGTTAAGTTCATTTTTACAAAATTAATTTTGAGGTGGCCACATCATGTAACTCCGAGGTGCATATTTGGTCCGAGAGCCATGGATTTAGTATATATGGCTTACAGGGTGGGCCGCGATGAATTGCTTAAAGAGAAATTTTGAGTTCTTAGACTTCAAGCAGCATTAAAATTAACAGAAATTTATCATAATATATGAAGGCATTTTCTTCAAAAAATATCTTTTGCATCAAAAAATAAATTTTTGATTCGTCTAGGTGGGGGGGGGGGGGGGGCATAAGAGAGACTCGTGCCCCACCCGAGTACATCTCTGATCCCAATATGCGTTAGGAGGTGGTGGGGGGGGGGGCAGAAATGACGAAATTTTGCTGACGGAGGCCACAGTTTTGCTGACAAGTGGGGCGGTGGCTAAAAATCTGCTGAAGTTATACTGGAGTGGCCCCATACAGCAGAGTTATCAAATCTTCAATCTGATAATCATGCCACAAGACTATTTTGTCATTCTTCTACAAGCTTGTGCGCAACTATATATATTTTATTGGTAGGATACCAGCTTAAGAGGGTACGATATCAAATACAGTCAAGCTCAATTATGACGAGGAGGATGATTTCGAGAAATTTTGTCGTTATAACCGAGTTTGATTTTTTAAAGAACTTTTTCGACCAAAATATAATCAGATGTCATCAAATACTGTGTGAAAAATTGTTTCGTTTCGATTGGGGTGACCGAATTTTATCGTTGAATACACGGAAGAAATTAAGATGATGGTATGCATCAGCCAATTCTCGCCAAAAATGTTGCCAAATCTCAGCCGAGTAGCCAAATACTGCTCATGAAAAACCCTTATGAAAATCCAAGCACATTTACCATCTTTACTTCAAAAGACCATACTTCAGGCAAGATAATATTAAAAAAAATAATCTTAGTAAGAGATAAGCACTAAAAAAGAAACATTTGACGAGTCCAAATATTCGATAATAAGCCCGTGATAGTCGTTTAACTGCTCTTATCAGACCATTTTATACACGCATATTATCATCATTGGATTATGATAAGGATTGATAACCTTTTATTAGGTTGATATAACGTACATAAAAAAAAAAAGTTACTCTCTCCCGAGGATAAATATATAGGGTATATCAAAATTATCAAATCTTCAACCCGATAATCGGGTCACGAGACCACAATAATTCGTTCATCGTTTCTCCACAAGTTGTATCACGTGTATTTTATTGGCTGATACCGTGCATAAGAGGGTATGACATCAAAAAACGAAGAAAACAACTTTTTTTAACAGCCATTTGAGGAATTTCGACCATTGGTGGCGTTAATTTCCAACCGGAATAACGTGACAGCGTCCTGCACCGAAAGTCGCTGGTCCAAAAGCTTCACAAAAGGACTACAGCAACGTTTCCCGACCGTGGGTCCGATAGCACTTTCTAAGGGGCCCGCATTATCATTTCCGTTCACTATCAATGCTTGGCTGACGCGTTTTGTGCTGTGAAGTAATTTATCCAATTTTTCATATAAAAATTATAAAAAAATAATTACATTCTTGATTTTATGCGCGGGTTGCATTGAAATTGGCGCACTGACGCCATACGGAGTTCGCGAAGCACCGAGTTTCACTTACAGGGGGGGGACTGCGACGTCAAAACGTTGAGAAACGCTACACTGCAGTCAAACTCGGTTGTAACGACACCTCGGCTATAACATCAGTAATTGGCGGTTCATTCTGATTCCTACGGAGAAAAATAAACCCTTGCTTGGATGAAAACGTTAAGGCTTCGGATACATGGACGGATTTTTCATCATTTTGCTTGTTTCATTGAAAATAGGAAATTCGTATTTAAAAAAATGTCAGGAATGGTAGCAGAAATAATTTCGGAATCAGTAGCAGAAATAATTTCAGAATTGGTAGCAGAAATTATTTCGGAATTGGTAGGAGAAATAATTTCAGAATTGGTAGGAGAAATAATTTCAGAATTGGTAGCAGAAATAATTTCGGAATCAGTAACTTGAATAATTTAAGAATCGACAGAAATAATTTTGGAATCAGTAACAAACAATTTGAGAATTGGTAGTAGTTATTTATCTCGTGAATTTGGCATGTAGAGCTTTTTTTGCTTCCCGTGAAATCATTCAATTCCTGGCAGACTTTCTGTAGCACTTGATTGTCAACCGATGGCTACCTACAGCGAATAATTAGCAATTTCGCCAAATACTGACAACATTTTTGGCAAGAATTGGCGTTTACGATCCCAATTTCCAGGTATGTTTTCCCCGGATGAAGCATGGTCACCCTTAATCTAATTCCCTCCACCCGAAATCATTTCTGCTTATTCAAATTATTTCTGTGGATTCTTAAAATTATTCAAGTTACTGATTCCGAGAAATTATTTTTGTCTGCTACCAATTCCAAAATTATTTCTCCTACCAATTCTGAAATTATTTCTCTTACCGATTCCGAAATTATTTCTGTCGATTCTCAAATTATTCAAATTACTGATTCCGAATATACCTGTCACAAATTCAGAGATTAGATCTTTCAGTAGTTCTAAAATTATTCATGTCACTACTGTTCAGAAATTATTTCTGCTGCAAATTCCGAAATTATTAGTCAGTGATTCTGAAATTATTAGTCAGTGATTCTGAAATTATATTTGTCACTGAATTTTAAAATATATCTGCCACAAACTCTGGGATTAGATTCTTTCACAAAATTCCGAAATTATTTCTCTTATTAATTCTTTCAAAAATTCTAAAATTAAGGGCCTCCAAATAGCGTTTTGAGCCCTCCTAAACTTGTTAAGACGGCCCTGGTCATGTAACACATGCACAGTGTTCATGGTAGTGGAATGCGGCCTTCATATATTTGCTATTATTTTTTTATTTTAATCGCGTCTATGACTTTTTTGGCCATTGCCTAAAAATGATCAGCGGGCCACGGCGAACAGCTCCGAAAGCCACATTTGGCCCGCGGACCATGCGTTGCAGACCCCTGTGAAATATATATATATATATTTTTGTATAATTTGAACGCAGCTAAATATTTTTTCTCTGAGTATTTAAAATTGAAAACGCCATACCCGGTTACAACAAAATTCCAAGCAGTGTTCGATGTCGTTACAACCGAGTTTAACTGAATTCGGGAGAAAAAACTGATTCGGGTCCATAAGAATAATGTAGGAGATTCCTGGAACCGTTGATCGTAACACGGCCCTTAGCGTAGATATTATTTTCAAAGGGTTCACACAATGCCTAAAAGTGGCCCATGGCGGAAAATATATATATAGCAAGAGCCCGCAATATGTGAGGGCTTCCGAATACACACAACGAGGAAATTCACGTAATTTGCTTGGTATTTTTGGGGGCTAATTGGTGATCTTTTGGCAACTCTGAAATGTCCCGATTTTGCAATTTTTATTCTATTTTTACATTTCAATTCGATGGTTACTTGAGATCGACCCCATCCATCGGGACCCGAAAAAAGGGCTCAGAACCAGAAACCGGAAGGTCCCATTCAGTGCACGCCACTGCTTTGAGAAATTCCACATCCCACCACCGACAACTAGATGTGATTCCGGAGCTTTGGTACGCCTGGAAAACGATATTTCTAGAAAACTGGTCAAGCAGCGTTTTCTAGATGGCGTACGTCATTTTCCAGCCTGGTCCACCGCTATAAAAACCCCGGCCTTCCTCCATCGACGCGTCGGCATCAGTTGGTTTATAGCCCACTTGATACGTACAACAATCACCGACTTCTTTGGAAAGCCTAAGCTGCCAGTATATACTAGGAGAATAATATACTCGACTCAGACTGGCAGTCGAGTTTTGACGGCGGATGAGGGTGATCTGATCTCGAAACGCTATGTGCTGGTGCCTTATATAAGCTATTGATTGGAAACCTCCAAGAATCAGCTATTATTGCTCAACTCATCAATAGCTTACTATTGTTTCGGTTGTTTTTTATAATTTACTGTTGTCGCAATCAGGGCCGTAGATAGCCCTTCGTGTTCCCTGTGCAAGAATTTGAATTTAGGCCCCCTTGCAAGTGGGCTCTGTGCGGGTGCACCTGCCTAGTTATGGCTCTGGTCACAATTATTCTTTGTTAGTATACATTCACATATAGTAGTATATATAGGAATGTGTATAGTATATACAGGAAATATACATTCATAGTATGTGAATGTTTATTTCCCATAATCAAAACGTACACGAAATGTACGCATTGTTCGAAACATTCTATGAAAGTACCGTTCAGAAGCGCACGGGGCGGACCTCCAAAACGGAGACGTCAGGTAACAATAATTACACTGTATATATCAATCTAAGGCTGTACCTTCCAGATAATCTACGTATAATCCAAGTCGTGGATGTACTCAACTTCTTCCGAAGAAGGTATCTTGAGGTAAAACTTGGTATAACAGTAAAGTGACTATGAGATTGCCCCATCCAGACAAAATAAAGTTAAAAATAACAATACATCTGTTTTAACAAGCAATTCACACCGACCTCAGTTCGACATGAGTGAATAAATGACCGGGTGAGTGAATGAATAAGCGAGTGAATGTGCGATTGACTGAGCAAGTGAACGAGTGTCAATGAATGAACGAAATCAGCCTGTCAATCACTGGGTAGCTCATTCTATCACTCACTGGGTTCCCCTCTCCGTCACT
The DNA here is from genome assembly GCF_987345545.1 of Pholcus phalangioides. Lineage (NCBI taxonomy): Eukaryota > Metazoa > Arthropoda > Arachnida > Araneae > Pholcidae > Pholcus > Pholcus phalangioides. The sequence continues at coordinate 13,095,862 of NW_028301605.1, forward strand.
AACCAGGTCCCTCATAATATCGCTCTCAGTAGGCTGGTTACCCACTTGATCCCGAGATCGCTCATTTACTTTTTAGGTCATTGGTCATTCACTCATCGGGTCACTCCTATCATCGACTCCCTAGGCTGCCCACTCACTCATTTAATAAATCAATTGCTGACTCAATCGGTCATTCCTCGCTCGCTCGTATCGAACTGCTGCTGGTGAATTCTTAGTCGAAGAAATTTTCCCAGCGGTAAATTTTCCGGCGATGACTGCGACTACTTTACCGCACACCAACTCAGGTCATACGCCCCCCATACGGCAATTTCCAACCAGTGGATTGCGTGTGAAATGAAGGTTACATCCATCGGTGGTCGCCCCAGGCTCGGTAGGTAATGAACTTGCTTCTGACGTACTATGCCCAGATTCGAACCCATGGACCCACTTGATGGTAACCTTCACTTCAGTCGGTGACTGCGACTTGCAGTACAGTACTTCGATTCTCGCAATAATTGGCAACTTCCCTCACACATCTTTTATAATTTCACAATTTCCGAGCCTTTCGTTCTGCAGGCTTAATAAATCAAGAAATGTAATCCGTTTTTAAGTTATCTTCGATTACGCGTTTGACAATAAGCTCAATTGAGAATTGTTACATTTTTCATACATGATCACAATCATTCTGGAAAGAATGCATAGGAATAAACAACGAATTACCTTCAAGATCTGTGCTTTAAAATCCCTTTCCCGGCAAATCAGATTCAGGAAAAACACCACCTCTGAAACCAATTAAAAAAAAAAAAACCAATTTATGATAACAGTAAAGGTAAATAATCATAATATACAAACGAAAATAATTTATTAAAATTTATTTAGTCACTCTCGAAATGTACATAATCAAATTTAAAACGAATATTAAATTGGCGCGAGAATCACAAACTAACCGGGAAAAATTTCGCGAAAGGAAACTTGAAATGGGATAATCAAATAATCAAATCTTATTACACTCTGAACTAATGAAATATGAATCTCTTAATGAGGAACTGCGATCCAAAAACGGGGGGAATATAGAAATCGAATTTACAATATTTGCAACTGCACGGGGTGAAAAAAAAATGAGCGCCGTCTCGTCTCTTTAAATGAAAATCTTCAACATTAAAATGTTAATAACAGACATGATGACAAACAAGCCATGGAAAGAGATTAGTGAGAAAGTGATCGAGGTCGCCATCAACGTGACAAAATCGAATTAATTACGGCAAATTTGATTCATAATTGGTAATTAGTCAAAGGATGGAGAACACGGTAATATGTCGCACGTGCTGCCCGATTATTTTTCCAATGACGTAAACGTGCTGTTGCGCAATGGAATGTTGCCAGGTGCGTCTCATACTGTAAAGCAATTTCGGGTCGCGAGCTTCATGTCACACATAGGCCGGGGCAGATCTTGAGGGGGGGGGGGGGTGGAGGAAAGACTTTTATAATGTCGAGATTATGTTCCGGCCCGTGATTATGAACTAATTCCGAATTGTAGATTTCTTGTACCATTTTCATCGGCATTTCTATAATATAATATTTGTGTGTGTGTATTATTTTTCTTTCTATATTTCCCACACCAATTATTATAACCTATCATTGAAAACCAGATTCCATGGGAGAAGTCAATTTTTAGGAAGTTTTGAGACTCTTAGAATCAGTTTTTTTTAGTTATTTCTCTTTTTCATTGACTATAAACTGTTTTTTAATGCTATTTCAGACATTTTTTTAGCCTTTTTGACAGTCCATATCAGACATATTCGGAGCCTAAATTTCCAGGCTCTAGGGATATATGAATATAAGAGGGAAAAATGTGGATACGTTTTTTTGAACAATTTTTGCTAGTTTTCAAATCGGATGATTCTTTCTTAACCTCTACACGAAAATTAAGGATCATACACTTCCTACGCTACACTTCCATCTTGCATAAGGTAATACCAAGTATGTACATCAAAAAACAAAATAAATATTTATATAATACTTAAAAAATATATATATCGTTAGAAGCCAATATCGCCTAACTAAAACCGAAATAAGCGTTCCGAAAAGTGCTTTTGGGATAGCGCATCTACTAACAAAGAAATAAAACCGGGACATATGGTCAAACTGTCGGGGGGGGGGTGTCTCCGATAAATTTGGGCTAAAGGAGGTTCGTCACGCTTCGAAACGTTTGGCAACCACTACCATAGACTAAGATATCTCTGAAACTATTCTATGAATCGTTGAATCATAGCGTCGAAATCGGGACAAAGCGGCCGATCCTCGTCGTATTTATACAAGACACAATTAATGGTCAAAGATGGTTGTTCTCACCCACACAAACAAACCGAGGTACGTATCAGTTACTAACTAGTAAGGTCACTATTCATCTCAATTAAGAAATCACGATTTTGAGAACATTTTTCGAAACTAGCCATATACACACAAGGGAATCATCCGAAGGCGCAAAAGAAAAAGTAACCCGAGCACAATATGTTATCCCTAAAGCCTTTAACATTAGTTTCGATACCATTAATGTCTTTATCTCTTAATGGTCTTGACAGTTTTTTTCCTCACAGAAAACCTCTTTTCTCTTCATCTCCAGGGAAGTAAAAAACCAAAGAAATCCTTCTCTGTACGGACAGGAAAAAGAAAACAAATTTTCCTGGAATTTTTGTTTTGTTTTTCGGGAGTTTCTCACACTGTTATAATAGAAAATGGGAGCCACACACACACAGTGAGAGAAAAGCTTAAAGCCTTTATTTGTATACAATACCCCCTTTTCCCGGATTCTTTTGTTTTCCTTCTCCTCCGTTTCCGTAAGCGGATTAAAGACGAGAGAGAGAGAGTCCGAGAGCGCAAAATAAACAAATTTGTGTTTGTGTGTGGAGCTTCTACACAAAATTTCCTGCAAGAAATTTTAAGAATTATGAAGTTTTCGGTCCTCGAGCATTAAAGATTATTTTTATAGAAGATTTCCGATAATTAAGCTTCCCCCCTGTCGCTCGGGGATGTTTTACACGCGGCTTAAAATGAGTGAGAAACATTTTTGGACGGATATTTCCGTCACGGACGGGAAGAAAAATTAGCGTATTAATTTGTGGAAGACTTTTCAAGGGAGATAATACTCTAATGTTCGAAACACGTGTGAATAAAATATACAATGGTAAATAATGGGTTAAAAATCTCACCTTTTTTTTTTTGGGACGCTTTGACATGGGGGGAAAAGTCAAAATATCATTGAAAATACTATTTAACCATTGATTTATTAGACTTTTTTTTCGTATATTTTTGATTAAACATGTTATTCTGTGCCAGCGGAAAATTTTGCATATCTTTAATATGTTATTTTTAAAAAAATTTCAAAGAACGTACATTGCAGACAGCTTGCGAGCAGGATAAAATGACATCAACGTAGCCATACAATATTGATATTAAAATGAAGAAAATGGTTCATTTCATAAAATGAACTGAACGATTTCTCCGATACATACGCAAATATTTGATTAATAAAAAATAATTTTTTTTTAATTTTTGAAAATTTAAATTTTAAATAAGAATGAGTCAATGAATTTAGTTCGAATTTTATGAATTTTACTTAATTATTATTTCATGAATTTTACTTATTTCATGAATTTTATTCAATTATTATTTTATGAATTTTATTTCATTATTATTTTATGAATTTTATTTAATTATTTTATAAATCTTAATTATTTTATGAATTTTATTCAATTATTATTTTATGAATTTTATTTAATTATTTTATAAATTTTAATTATTTTATGAATTTTATTCAATTATTATTTTATGAATTTTATTTAATTATTTTATAAATTTTAATTATTTTATGAATTTTATTCAATTATTATTTTATGAATTTTATTTAATTATTTTATGAATTTTATTTAATTATTTTATAAATTTTAATTATTTTATAAATTTTAATTATTTTATGAATTTTATTCAATTATTATTTTATGAATTTTATTTAATTATTTTATAAATTTTAATTATTTTATGAATTTTATTCAATTATTATTTTATGAATTTTATATAATTATTTTATAAATTTTAATTATTTTATGAATTTTATTCAATTATTATTTTATGAATTTTATTTAATTATTATTTTATGAATTTTATTCAATTATTATTTTATGAATTTTATTTAATTATTTTATAAATTTTAATTATTTTATGAATTTTATTCAATTATTATTTTATGAATTTTATTTAATTATTATTTTATGAATTTTATTCAATTATTTTATGAATTTAATTTAATTATTATTTTATGAATTTTATTTAATTATTTTATAAATTTTATTCAATTATTATTTTATAAATTTTATTTTATGAATTTTATTCAATTATTATTTTATGAATTTTATTCAATTATTATTTTATGAATTTTATTCAATTATTATTTTATAAATTTTATTTAATTATTTTATAAATTTTAATTATTTTATGAATTTTATTCAATTATTATTTTATGAATTTTATTCAATTATTATTTTATGAATTTTATTCAATTATTATTTTATGAATTTTATTCAATTATTATTTTATGAATTTTATTCAATTATTATTTTATGAATTTTATTCAATTATTATTTTATGAATTTTATTCAATTATTATTTTATGAATTTTATTCAATTATTATTTTATGAATTTTATTCAATTATTATTTTATGAATTTTATTAAACTATTTTATGAACTTTAACTTTAATTTCAATATTGTATGGTTACGTTGATGTCGTGTCATTTTGTCATGCACGCAAGCTGCTTTTAATGTATTTTTTTTAAATTAAGTATCAGAAATATGTAAAGTTTCATACTAGCATAGGATAGCATATTTAATCAAAAATGTGGGGAAAATTTTCTAATAAATCAATGATTAAATACAGTCGAATCCCGTTATACCGAACTCCAAGAGACAGGAGAAATCACTCGGTTAAAGTGACAACGGGGCCCCGAGTCAAACAAAAGTGGGACCCCTACATTATTTCAGAATTTTTTTTCATTGAATAATAATTTACGTCAGTTCCGTAAATTTCCCAGGGATTATGAGTTTTCATGAATTGCGAAATACTTTTTTGTCAGTAATACTGAAATTATTTCATAATTGTTGAGAGGAAATATATAATAATTTCTCTTGAAAGTTCTAAAAATTATTTCGTATTCTGAAATTTTTTCCTAAAAATAATTTTGAACTCATTTCAACATAATTCTGGAATACATTTTTCATTGAGATTGTTTTTTTAGTAGTTCTATAATAGTGTAAGGTTTTCGAAGGCGAGCCACTACAAAAAACTTCTTGGACCACCGGTGGCCCCCCTGCTTTGAGGACCCCTGATACCAAGCACTTCATGCGAAGTCTTACGCGAAGTTTTATTCAAGAAGTGGTCCGAGTTGTCGTAAAGGTGCTCTCGAACCAAAATCTTAAGACCCCTACCAGGAATCATAGAAAAGATGATTAAAATTAAAAAAAAAAACCACCACTCATCTATTAAAACTCTCACATACACTCGAGCACGACCACCAAAACATACCAGCGCTATATAAAGACTCCCTCTCTGTCCCGTTTTTTTCCCCTTCTCTACCGTTTATCCCATATTCCAGCCCTATCCTCTCTTCGCCGTCCTCACTTAAAAGCCACTGCGCACAAACCCGAGGATGAATTGGAAATTGCCAGAGGACATGCGAGGAAGGCATTAACCGTCCACCGTAAGGAGCCGAGTAGATCCGGAAGACAGAATGGGACATCTCAGAAACCCAGAGATGGAGGGCAAAGAAAGGCGAAGGGGGGGCGGGGGTGCGGCGAGGGCCACTGCGCGCCACGAAGTCAGTCAATACTGGCCTGAAACGACGAAACAAACGACCGCTCTTTAACGGGAAAAGGATGTTTTGATTAGAGTGGCATGCTCCGACGTGAAAGATCATTAAAATTAAGAACACTGGCGGGTTTTCGCCCCCCCCCCCACGCAAAACTCCCGCCACCAGAGGGAAAAGGACGGAAATCATCCAGAAAGAGGATTCAAAAAGCAGCGGCACGGGAATCGAAACCCCACTTTCCCCCTTAAGCCCAACTTCCAGAGAGACAGAGGCGTAGGAGACTTAACAACAGCAAACTACGCCGCTTTCCCCAAAAACGCTCAATTACGGGTGATAGTGGCGAGGGCGGCCATGATGTGGGGAGATTCTCTCTCTCTCTCTAAAATCCTAATATCTTAAAGATTCTTCAGTTTAAGAATATTAAGACGGGAAAAAGAGAAGGATCCAGAGAGCGAGACATCAATTCCTCCAAAGACTTAGTACTTTTTTTCCTTCAGCCCATCATTCAAAGGGAAAAAATTCCTTCCAAGAATCACGAAATTCCTGGAAAATGGAAAAAAAAAGAGAAAGTCACTCTCACTCCGTCGCCATTTAATTACGAACCCACGGCTTCCCCGAACCTCCCGTGGGAAATAATACGACAATTTAAAAGAATATATTTCCAAGATGGTCGGTGAAAATGACGTGGAAAAAGGAATGTATTAACGCCCCTTTTAGAGGATATGGTTTCGTTTAAGAACATCGGGTGCAGTCAATCCCAGGAGGACATTTTTTTGGTTTTTTTTGATGGCTCGTCCCTTAAAATACGGGACGTTCTGACGGTTTTTTTAATGGCGGAATTTATGATTACCGGGAATAAAACCGTATTTCATTCATGTCCGTGGAAGAGGATTTCAATTTGTTTCAATTCGGAGGGAGCATATGTCCAAAACAATTCTGCGGTGTTTAACTCGAAATAAAGACAAAAAAATTCGAATTTCATTTGGGAAGACCTCAAAGAATCCTCGAACGCATACGGGACAGACCGAGCGCGACCAGACTCTGTCGCTTAAGCGATTTTAGCGCCATTGTCCCGGAACGCGTGGTCGCGCCGGAGAGAATTCTGAAACAAAAAAATAATAACTGGGGTCCCTATCGTGGGATCTAAATGACCCCTAATCTCTATGTGAATGAGCATATATTGACAATATACATAAAAATAAGAGATTCAAATTAACAGGTATATAGGGGGGCCTACAGAAATGTAGTACAAACATGTGGAAATGTGATTAATGTGTAACGCAGGCATCTTCACCACGGTGCCCCTTGAAGCACCCAGAGTGCTCGATGCTTGTGTTAATGCTGCAATTAATGCTGCAACTTGATCAATGCTGCAATTAAACATCATGCACAAATTGCGTTCCAGGACTGAAATCATCCCGATATCATGCTGTCGAATGTCGAACTTGGGGTGGTGAAAAGGGTGTTTAGGAGAAAGGTTTAAGACCCCTTGCGTAACGTATAAATATAGTTACGAAAATTATGCAAATAGTGATTATTTATCATGTATTATGTAATTTTTCACCTGAAAAATAACCATTAATGCAATTCAATGTAAATACCACCAAGTTGGCACGTTTGGCAACAGCGCCGATAAGTTGGCGATGCCGTGACGCTAAGGGTAAAGGCAAGTAGCTCAAGAGAAGATGGTAGAATTCACTCGAAGCTCCTCCCGTTCTATAAAGTGGCGATACCAAAAGAGAGCTAGAACCAGTTTGTGGAATTTTAGTCGGGGAAAACAAGGTGTTATTTGTAGGTCGCTCTCTCCCCCTATTTGTAGGTCGTGTTTCAAACCGCTGCTTGTGAATACGTGTACATAGCTGTTTCGTAAAACAAATCTGTGTTTTCCGTGAAATTTCTTCGTGGTTTTCCATCACAAGTGCCTGTGAGAGACATCATCCGGAGCAATATCGACACATCACCTATATGACCATTCACAGACGTACGAAACCGAAAAATTAGACGGGGGCTCCGGCGCGTGGGGGCCCAGAGGACTCCGAGTCATGTTCACTCACATACAATTTCGAAAAAAGCATGCGCGGGGCAAGACAAATACGAGAAAAGGCAGGCTGTGCTGCATGCTTGACCGCATACAGCAGGGATTGACAAACTAGAGAATTTACGTGCCAACCGAATACTTTAGAAGCCAAATGATTTTTTTTATTCCCGAAGCTGCTAACCCCCCCCCCCCTCCCATACAGAAAATCAAGAGTGGGAGTCTCAGCAACAGAGACTGTGCTGCCTCCAACAACGTTGAATTACAGTTGATAGCAAGCACAGGCGGCTTCGCAGGAGAAAAATACCGTCCACGGAAGAATAACCAAAAACTTAAAATCCATCGACAGCAGAGAACTATTAATAAGCACAGCTCCTCCGAATTCCAAAGAAACAGCAGCAAAAAAAACCCTTAAAAAATGCAAAAGCCAAAAAAAAAAAAAAAAAAAAAATGCCAGGGCAAGTGTGAATATGGGGGGGCCGGGAAGGGCCAGAGAACGAACTTTGGCCGAGAGCCATAGCAGATAACACACACACACACAACACTAACTCTCTTTCACGGCTTAATCGTTAAAATTCGGTACCTAAGGACCAGGAAAAAAAGCAAAAGAAAAAAGTATATTACAAGTAAAACACAAGAGGGGAAAAAAAATGGATGGAGACAGAAACTGCGCCTTTACATGCAAAGCTCGCATTAAAATGATATGCGATTTAAGAGGGAGAAATGCGAAAATATAGGCAGGGAGGACGAGAGAGAGAGAGAGCTAAGATGAGAAAACTACCGAGCTAATCGCCGGGTTCTCCTCGCTAAAAAGGATTAATATTTAAACATTTATCGCCCCTTGAGCACTCATTCGGCTTTTTCCGGCTCTCTCTTTTATCTCCTCTCTCTCGGACATGTTACAACTGTGATAAAAGTAGAGAAGCACACAAACATTCTCTTCTATTTTTTTTTTAATCTCTTTCGGCCATATTTCAGCGATCCCAAGGCTGCATAAATTAAAGACAAGAACTGATTTCCTTCTCCCTTTTTTTTGTTTCCCGTAATACTCCCGGGATTTTTCATTTTTATGACCGTGTTCATTTCGCCCTAACGGGACAATGCGAGCATTACGTATTGAACGAAGTGGTTAGAGAGAACTGGCTGGCTAACCACCATTTTTTTTTTTTTTTCTTTATGAGATGTCGTTGTTGGATTTGTCTCCATTAACCGACCACAGAAGGAGAAGGTGGCTCGATGCTGCGGTCTGAGTTCGTACGCAAAAGAATTGCGACCAATACGAGGAAATTAAGCGCCACGAATTCGCACCGAATTTTTACATCGGTCAATGCACGTCTCGGATTGCTCTTCTGATTTCTGGGCACGAAAGGTATTCGCGGAATGTTCTCCATCATTCTCGACAGTGTCCCTTCTCAGACAAAAATTTGAATTTATTTTTTACTGAATGTGAAGCGAGAATAAGTGGCAAAAAAAATTCCATCTAATAGAAAACTACATTACCGCACACCAGCTCCGGTCATATATCGCCGTATGGCGATTTCCAACCGGTGGAGTTGGGTGGGGAAATGAAAGCGCCATCTATCGGTGGTCGCCCCAGGCTCGGTAGGTAAGGGATCTATTTCTGATTGGCTATTTATTTGGCTGGATTCGAACCCATGGATCCTTGACGGCAACCTTCATAGTGGAATACGAGCAGCTTACCACTCCGGTGCCATCTGATGGAAAACTAGGAGTTGAACTGCAAGCATTTTTACGAAAAACATTCTGAATTACTGCCAATAGGGCTTCTTCCTCAGCCCAAGATATCAGGGAAGATGATTATATGATATAATACTTGATATTTTCTGGATGTTACGCCGAGGTGAACTCGGAAAGAAAAGTCATCTGATCTACGCCGGGACTCGAGCCCAGACCCTCTTGCAAACTGGGTGAGCATGCTACCATCTATACCACTGGATACACGACCCTGCCTTACTTATTTCACGCACTGTGGCGTAAGGCGCTCAAGTAGAGGCATTAATAGCCTCTCTTAACTTCAGGAAATAATCCAGCTAGATATCTCGTACTGACAAAATCCCGTCTCTCTCTCTCTACCGTCCCACCCGGGAAAGGGGCATTTGCTGAAATTGAGAGAGGCTACTATTGCCTCTACTTGAGCGTCTCACGCCACAGTGCGTGAAAATAAGGAAGGCAGGGTCGTGTCTCCAGTGGTATAGATGGTAGCATGCTCCATCTCAATGTGAGAAAATGACCGAAAAAACGGAAAAAGATTGCCAAATCAATTGTTCTATCACTTTGCCCCCCCCCCTCTCCCGAACGAAATTTCTGGCTACGGGCCTGCTAGCCCGGTTTGCAAGACGGCCTGGGTTCGAGTCCCGGCGGAGACCAGATTACTTTTCTTTCCGAGTTCACCTCGGCATAATATCTAGAAAATATTTGTTTCCTTGTATACAGGGTGTGATCAAGAAGTTGCAAACTAAATTGAATAATTATGTGTAAGGAAAAAAATACAAGTTTTACCAGTAAAATTATTGGAATACAGGATTTCTTGTGCAAAGAACGGCATTATGCTAAGATCAGGAAAAAAGCACATGAATATGTTGGAAAGCTTGCAAAAGGCACTTGCCATTCTTCACCTGCTTAGCTTTGAAAGCTAAGGGAAGGCACCTGCCAAGAATACCAAGAATAAAAAACCAGGGAAAGGTCCATGTATATATAATACAAGTGCGTGCTAATTTCAGAAAGTTCATGAAAATAAATATTACATTGATTTTTTAGCTCGTGTTCCGTGTGAACTGCCTTACGAATGACGCAACAAAAATAAGCACCATCTGGTGGACATCTTTACAACATCTTCATTTGGCGAATTTTTGACAGTCCGGAATTCAATTTCATGTGTGGGCGCCAACTGCAGCGATGTTATTTCTTTTTTATCAATCATATTAAGTAGACATTTCCGTTGACATAACATGCGGCTAGTCCAAGAAAAAAAAACACACACAAACACACAATGCTTATCAGCGAAATCCCACTCGGACCCAACAAGGGAAAATCAATAGGCCAAAAAATACCACCGATCCCCACCGGGAAAACGAACGCTATCGGCTAAAACAAAAGACCCAAATAAACATTTCCCGACGCTATATCTCCAGATAAAGAACTAAAAGCTACGGGGATTATTAGAAGAGTAATAATAGCGCGCTTAATCGATTTGCTCTGTAGGCACCGGTGCGCCCGTCCTGTCTCCATGGACCCATCTCTTCCGGGAATAGTAATACACACACACACATACAACAGCTACGTTAATCCTGTAGGTAAAACATATAAATAAGGCCATTCTCACACCGTGAAACGCGACGCGTTTCTCTGTAGCGATACACCGCCAAATATAACCATCTAATGAGCGTTCTTCATCAAGCCCTAAAAAAAAAAAAGAGGGAGGACGTGGGGTGCTCCCCGTGCATTCTGGGCGAGTTTTACGAGTTGCTTCAGCAGCTGTAAAATGGATAGTGAAGACAGTTTGGGCCATTGTATTGCATTCACCAAGGTGCATCTCCCTCACCCACATAGTCAGCCTACCAGAAAACGACAGCCTTTAAAACACGGGGCCCTCCTTTTTAAAGTGCCGGGAATGCTCGGAGGGTTCAAAAATGCCATCTTTTTACAAGGCATAAACACTAGGGTCATAAACTAAATCAATTTCCGCGTGGATGCGCCGAGATCAGACGGGGGGGGGGGGGAGCAAACGCCTTCCGCAATAAAAATTTCTGAAGCTGGGCCATAATAGGTGCGTTCCGGCTCTTTCCATGGCTAAATATTTTCAAACATCCCGGTTATTGACTCACTAAAAATGGGAGTCCGCCGGTCCTTAAAGCACAGAAAACCAAATCTTCCCATGAACAAGGCTACCACATTACTTTTGTTAGCGCTAAATGCTGGCCATGGATTGCTCACCGCATGCAGGGGGAAATTAGCCAATAATATCCAGTTTACAGCCACAAAATCAGGCGCCACCTATTTTCTACAACTGGACGTAGCAACTGTGAAGCAGGAAAGATCTGGAAGTGAACCGAGGGTGATCTCGAGCATTCACGGAATGCGTGAGAAAGGGCATTTTGACAACGACTGTATGATCATCTATCCCATAAACAGATTGTTCATCGAACTGAGGAGCACAGGGTAGTCACCTGCAAATTTTGGAAAACTCTTTGTGAAGGTGAGGCGACTGCAAACTCCGGTGAAGTAATGAAAAGACAAGGTGACTGCGAATTCTACAAATTTTGGATAGATCAGGAGAGGCGACTAAAGATTTTAGCATGCTCAGGCAGGGCGGAAACTAGAGGAGAGGGGGTGGGCCACTGCCCCGGGCGGCTAAATTTAGAAGGCCACAGTTAAGGAAAAAATCAATGATCCACAATCAAATTATGGAAAGCTCAGCAAAGGTGAGTGGAAATATTGCAAAGCTTGGAGGAGGGCTTGACGAATCCCAGGTTGCCATCGCAACTAATACATTATCATTGGAACCTACAGAAGGCAACTGAAAATTTTGGGAAGATCAGGGAGGGCGACTGCAAATTTTGGAAAGGTCAGGTAAGGCGACATAAAATTTCGGAAAATCCGAAAAGGCGACATCAAATTTTGGTCAACTTAGGAAAGTCGACTACAAATTTTAGAAGCAAGGGAAAGGTGACTGAAAATTTATGGAAAGCTCAAGAAAGGCGATGGTGCTTTTCTTAAAGCCTAGGGGAAATCAACTCAAAATTTCGGGAAGCTAAGGAAAGGCACTTGTAGGTTATGGCAGACCAGAGCATAGCTACAGCAAAACCTTCACAATCAGAAAATTCTGACACACAGCAACTCGATATCCACACTATTGTAGACGGATGTCTCCTCGACCCGGATGCCAACTGTCCTAACAAATTACTCCTCTTTGATATTGCAACGAAAACCATGTTCGCTAATCCCCACCGAGTCGATCAGTCAGTCCTAAGCAAGCCAAAAAAAAGAAGGATCAGGCATTCCATGGCAACTAATAATGCCAAGCTAAAAAGGCAGGAAGACGCGTTATAACTCCTAGGGAAAAGGTTAGAACTTGCGCCCCCTTTTTACACTTTCCTCCTGAGAAAAGAAGTCTTTCTCCGAAATAAGTGTCGTCTTCGCTCCTAGACCATGACCGGCCATCTTGAGATGCCAGGGCAGAAAAATACAAGGAACATCAGCAACATGGATGAAGGAAGCGAGAGAGAGAGTCTTGACTTGTCGTAAAATAAAAGCTGACATATATATATGGAGGACGTGGTATTGCAAATGCAGTTGAGAGAGATATCTTCCATGGGTATTATTTTTTCTTGGTTGGAGCTCCTTTCTCTCCCTCTGAAAAAGTCTTGAGTCCCCTTTTTTTTTCCCGAGCCATCCGGTCGTATAAATGGATTTCGCTAAGCGACACAGGGCACCCAGAATAAATAAGGAAAAAATAAAACTTTCTGGATCTCTCCTTGTTTATGGCCGCACAGGCGACTCCGTTTATTACAGTTAGGATGAAGGCGACGACAGCAAATGAAGGAACTTCAGGCAACAACTAAGATAAGAATAAAAAGAACAGGGTCACCCTCCCCCCCCCCCCCGATGCCAACACAAGTTTTATTTTTTTCGTATTCTCATACCCACGGGGGAATTCATTCAGGTGTCTCTGATTCTCGTCCTGGTTGGAGAGTAATTTAACGTTAATCAAATACAACACGTAAAACATATTACCGGCATTTTTTCTTCTTCTTGTTGTAGGAAACATAGATCTTAATCAAGATATACTGGATATGGGTTAAAAAAGTTGAAAGAAATATTCTCCGTACTATGGCGGTCTTAGCGAGTTCGAGAGCTTTTCAACAGTTTTGAGGGGGGGTCCCCTCTTAGGAGATTAATTTATAGATAAAAATTATTGGATAATATGAAAACCCTTAATGATGTAGGAGCATTTATTTGGTACGGGAAGCCCCCGGGCTAACCGTTAAGACTTCGCTGCCTATATTGACGCAGTTTTATACTAAGCTGAATTCATTCAAGCACTCTTTAACACAGTGATAACAGGAATTTCAAGTTGTAAATGTACACGTGGAGTAGTAACATTGGATTCACATCCCGAAACACCGTGGGGGGGGGGGGAAGAAAAGAAAAATACTCAACCTCTTATTAGTCGTAAACATCAACTATGCCTGGTGTCAACCGTTTTTGAGACGTAAGCATTGACTATGCTAGGTATCAACCATGGAGTCGGGTTACAGTTGTGAACCTATTTTGAATAAGGAGCACCAACTACGCCAGGTGTCAACCATTTTAGAGACGTAAGCACTGAGTACGCCAGGTGCCATTATTTTTTGTGGCGCGAGCACCGATTACACCAGGTGTCTTCCACCGTTTGACGTAAGCATCGACTATGCTTAGGTACTAAACTTTCAGTCACGTCACAAGTGTCAACAAATTTTGAATAGCGAGGCAAAAGGTGTTACATTTTTGAGACGTAAGCACCCGACTATGCAAGGTGTCAACTCCCCTCCCCCCCAGTCAATAGCGATTTCACCATGTGCAATCAACCTATTTCCCTAACAAGCATCGTTAGAAATGTGAAAATATAGGCGGGGTGGGAAGACGAGGCTAAAAGAGAGCTAAGATGAAGCAAAACTACCGAGCTAACGCTGGTTTTCCTCGCTAAAAGGAGTTAACATTTAAAGATTTATCACCCTCCTATTTTCGACTAACGAGCTCCGATCACGCCAGGTGTCTTCAACTGTTTTTTGAGTCACGAGCACTGACTATGCCAAGTGTCTTCAACTGTTTTTTGAGTCACGAGCACTGACTATGCCAAGTGTCTTCAACTGTTTTTTGAATCACGAGCACTGACTATGCCAAGTGTCTTCAACTGTTTTTTGAGTCACGAGCACTGACTATGCCAAGTGTCTTCAACCGTTTTGAATTGCGAATATCGTATTTTTTGATGACGGGTATAGAATACTAGAATTATAAATGAAAATTTATAAAAATGATCGGCTGCTATTCGGCCCTTTTCCCGAATACAGTCAAACCTCGTTAATGAATCACTCTCGAGAGAGAGCAAAAATATGACTTAGTAAGCGGAGTGACTCGTTAAACGGAGTAAACCATAGCTGTACTAGTTCCTGCCTGAGGACAATTGGGACTTCCAAAAAGCGACTCAGTAAGCAGAGTGACGTGTTAACCGGGTGACGCACTAACGAGGTTTGACTGTATTACTTAGATTTACACAGATATTCAGTCGAATGCCTAAGTACACCAAACTAATTTTAGAAAATAATGGTAATTGCAAAATTTTCCCCCATAAATTTGAATTTTATTGACTATATAAAATTGCGTGGTGTATATCTCTTCCTATGGAAAATTTAATGCCAGGAGAATTCCTCGGACAGAGAAAACATGTTGAGAAAAAACTGGAAATACAATCCTACTGCAATCAAAGGTGCAAGTGAGCATGATTTAGACAAGTTCACTAACTGAAGAATGTACTGCACAAGATACGTACTGAGCTACTGAAAGGGGGGCAAAGAACATCCAGAGAGGAAAAATAATAAGAAAATAAGTCTAAATTTTTAGGATACACTGTCTGGTTGCGCGTAAATAATAGACATAATTAAGATATAAAACTAGTAACAAGTGCTACAAAAAATTGATTCCGTAAATAATAACGAAATACAATGCAGTCAATGCCCGTTTCAACGAATAACGTTATAGCAAAAAAAAAAAAATTTCGTTTTAACGGAAATTTTCTAATCCCCCCAGACAAGTTTACACAGGAACACTGCGGAAATCTGGAATTCCTTTATAACGAAGCGATTTCTCCGGCCTCTTGGAGTTCGTTATAACGGGATTCGCCTGTACATCATCGTTAAATTTGATTTTCAGAATCATGGCAATAATCTTCCGATTACAATTTTTTAAATTAATATTCATATAAAAAAATTGCGTAATTAAAAATTCAATATAAATCACATTTGAAATTACCAATAATTTCATTTCCAGCAGTTCAAAACAGCAATTATATTTATAATTCTAAAGAACTTTTAGAAAATTGATTTCGGCCAGATTTCTACTCTCTTTATCTCATTCCCTATAGAATACGAAAAGATTAGAAAAAAAAATAAATAAAAGGCTTTCACTGATTCTTTCAAGTTCTTTGACAAATTTCTTAGAAATTGCTTCGAAATTTTTACACCCAGCGGTCTATGTTACAAAATAAGAAACCCCGCGCATCTATAGAGAAAAAAAACCCGAGAAATAAGAACACGAGCAATTAAGACCTAGTGAAAAATAATTCCGTGAAGAATCTCTCCACCTCACGAACTGCAAGTTCGGGGTATGTTTGCATCCAATTAAGACGTTTTTTTCCCTATTTGAGGAAAACTAAAAAAAAAAAAAAAGGCAGATTTTTCCCTCGAATAAGAAAAATAGAGGATTGAGCAAACGTTTCATCCGAGCAAATTTCCCCAGCGCACAACACACACACGCCATGGAACCTTAAAAATCGCAGGACAGCAAACAGAACATCCGCTAAACGAATTTAGGGCCAAATGACCCGAGGGCTCCCGGAGAATTCTTACTTACTTTACTCACACACACACACACACCTTGTGCGACGCCCAACAAGTGACGAATATTTCCGCCATTTGTCTTTATGCGTTAAGTATACAAGAGAGAGAGAGATTAAGTAAACACGCGGAGAGGGCAGAAAGACGTTTACGCTATACACCACTCTCATTTTTCTCAATATTTTCATTTCTGTCACACGTAAATATTAATATAATGTCAACGGTCCACAGCTTATAAACGTGAGGAAACGTATTTTTACCATGATAGATTATTTTTTGGTGCTCAATAATAATTATTTTATATAAAAAGCGACACATAAAGCGTTCGTGGTAAGATGACATCGTGTAATCGCACGAGAACAAACAAGTTCGTATATAAGACATAAGAGCCCACCGACAGTCATACAATAATGTTGCATTTGCGTATAATTACAATTGAATTCACAAAAAGATATTTCGCTATTTTCGGATATACGTGCAGAATATGTATGAACAAATTTTTCGAAATGGCCTTGCCGTAGATTACGTGAAGGTTTCATTTCGAAATTTGCAGTCAGCTCCCATGAACCTTCTAAAATTTACAGTCGCCTTTCCCCCATAAATTTTCCCGAACCTCGAAGATTTGCAGGCACTTTTCCCGAACTATCAGAAATTTTTAGACGTCTTTTCCTGAGTTTTCAAAGGCTGTATTTGCAGCCATTTTCCATGAGCTTTCCGCTATTTTGCATTTGCCTTCCCGAGTTTTCCAGTTTTCATTTGGCTTTCCCGAGCTTTCCGCAATTTTCAGTTGCATTCCTCGAGCCTTCGGCAACTTGCAGTCGTCTTACCATTGCTTCAACCATAGAATCAAAGAGACATAGACCTGCCAATACCAGCATGAGGTTTTAGCGTGTACGTTTTCCAGTTCAGCCCAGGATCACGACTGGGATTTTCGTGGGTGAAGGGGCCGCAAACATGATTTTTCCGTCCTCACTCCTGTAAAATTCAATGATTCCATAATGGTATTTGTCCCCTCATAAAATTTGCAGACCACTAAAGTTTTCCGCCACGGACAGTTAGTTTGCAGTATAGGAAATTGGACGGCCAGTCAAAATATCCATGTTCGATTTTACACCATGAATTTCATTACAATATTTCTGTAGACTTCGAGAGATGGATGTTCCCACTATTTTTTCCCAAGACAGACCATGGGACTTCCAGCCGCATTCAGCACCCACCCACGAAGTCAGAGACCACGAGGGAATAGCTTTATATATCAACGTACAACTTCCGTCTTTCCAGCTGTCATCCATGAACCCATAGGACAGTGTTTCTCAAAGTGTGCGTCGCGACTCCCAGGGGCGTTGTCAACCTTTGCCAGAGGCGTCGCGGTGAACTGGAGTGTGCTGTAAGGGAAAATATCTACCAAACTATTCAGGGAAGTCGCAGACGAACTAAGAATTGGGCAAGTGAGCCGCCGCTGGTGACAAAAGTTTGATAACCACTGCCATAGCACATGCCGGCCGAACTAGTCCCTGCTTACAGATTCAAAAGAGTATTTGGTTTCATGCAGTGGAAACCCGTCCGTGTTAACCTACTACATGAATGACCACAACGAACGAACGACTGACTCTGTGAGGGCCGATGAAGGACATTCTGAAAAAATAACTGGTGGAAACCGGTGCAAACACTTTCGCAAATATTGTCAATGATTGATTTATTTTTAAATGCAACCGCAATTCATTACACAAGTGGTAACAGTATGAACAATGCATTTCATACAAGGATGACGTCACTCTCCGCTACCATACGAAGGTTTTTAACAACTGGCTGTTGCGAAGATATATTTTGAAAAGAGACAAAATTCAACTGCCCCTGCGGGGAATCGAACCCACGTCCTTTCACTTTCCGGGTGAACGCCCTAGACCACTAGACTACAGAGGCACAGAATCTCTCAATCTTTCCTTGGAGCTCGTGTACACTGAAAGGGACCGTACATGGACGGCCGGACCAGACTCAGGCCAAGCTCACAACTGCTGACGTTGCCACCAGATGGCGTCTTATACAAGGATGACGTCGCTCTCCGCTACCATACAACTGGCTGTTGCGAAGATATATTTCGGAAACAGTTGAATTTTCTCTCCTTCCGAAATATATCTTCGCAACAGCCAGTTGTTAAAAACCTTCGAATGCATTTCATATCTAAACTAACTCGAGCGACCCTCCACACCATTCAATGCCCCATAAATTCATTCATAGTGACGGCTTTTCACGTGATTTACTCCATCGCTTGTACGTCACGTCCCGCATTTATTCCCATTCTGCTTTTGGCACCAACACTTGGAAATAAATTGATGAGACGTGTATACCATATACACACTGTATATCTTCGAGGGCCCTTGAGAACAGCATTTTTCCCCCCTCCCAGCAACACCTGTTGCTTATCTATTGTTACTGGAAACGAAGGGTGGAGAACTCGATTATTATAAACAGTAAAGTTGCCAGAGTTGCCGTGCAAAAAAGATACGGGGTGAAGTGGTTTCCCAATTTATACAACGTGGCTGCCGGTACAGGTTTCTTTCTTTTCGTTACAGTAATGCTGGGAAAGGCCGGTCGGTGACCCGCCAGATCAGGGCGGAACCTTCCGCAATCATAAGCACATCACATACGTACGTGAATGTATCTATGGAACATTTTCAAGAGGTTTCCTGAGGGTTTTTTTTCCCGACGTTGGGAAATGCCATTCTGTGCTGTTTAATCCTCCCTTCCCCCCTCCCTAAGAGGCCATTTCTTGTTCCCCCTGTGAAGTACTGAGCGTATAGGGGCGACCAAATAAACATCTGGTACATCGTTCGAGTGATAAACACGGGACTGAGATACATTAAAACGCAGTTCGGCACATTCAGCTACCGCGAATGGTACCGAAAAGATTCGCCCCCACGTTAATATCCTTAATGGAACCTCTAACGTGTAGGGGGCGTGCTGGGAATCCCCGAATAATACTGGGTTTCCGGGTGATTGAATGTATAACAGAGTGAGCAACCTAGTGAGTGAGCGACCTAGGGAGAGATTGGGCGATTGATATAATGAGCGACCTAGTGGGTGAGTGAAGCGATTTTATTCTAGGCATATTATTCGGCATTTAACCGTAAAATTGGTCAGTGGAGGCTTCGAGATAAGGCTTGCGAGGCCAAAAGCCACTGTTTTTTAGGAGGCTCCTGTTGATTTCATTGCCATTTGCGAGGATCAATGCGGCTAATATCAGTGATTCTCAAACTTTTGTCTCCGCGGCTCCCGTGACAAATTCATGGTTTCCCTGCGGCTGTCCAGAATAATAACAACCTGTATTTCCTTAACTACAATTTCCCCTGTACTCTCCTAGTAGTTTTCCTTCAAAAACTGCTTATCAGAATACATCCAAATTTTTAGGATATCTTAAGACCATGGGAGAGATTTATGGGGAAAAAGTTCAATTTTCGACCGTTAAGTGAAAAGCGGGCGCTTTTTTATAGCATTTACTTTTTCCCCCATGGACCATATATGCCACGTTTCAATGGAATACGTCTTCCAGAACAGACGCTACATAGGTCGGCGTTGCGCTAGTATACTGAAGCTCACTCACTCTGTTAAAGGGCAGAGTGAGCTTCACTCAGCAGAGAGCGACTTAGTGAGTAAGCGAGTGACAGTGAGCGACCTGGGTGAGTTGGTGAATGAGTGAGCGACCTGGTGATTGAATGTATAAGAGAGTGAGCAACCTGGTGATATAATGAACGACCTAGGAAGAGATTGGGTGAGTGATATAATGAGTGACCTAGAAAGAGATTGAATGAGTGATATAATGAGCGACGTAGTGGTTGAGTGAGTGACGGGGGCGATCCCACGAGTGATAGAATGAGCTACCTAATAACTGACCTTGCGAGAGCGAGCTACCTCTAATGACAGGCCGGTTTCACTCATGTCGAACTGATGTCGGTGAATTTTCCCAGCGGTGAATTTTCGATTTGGTGAATCGTTAGTCGATGAATTTTCTTAGCGGTTGAATAACTGTTGAATTTTCCGGACACGACTTCCAGCCGTTCTCTTCGCAAACCTTCCGAGAACCCCTCAAGGAGAGACCGCGGACTATCATCTGGAAAACCGCTTCTCCAGAGGAACAGTCAAAGAAAACCCAGTAAAAATTCTAACCAATCAGATCCAAAGACCTTTCGCGGAAATGAAATTCCCTATAATTGATATAACGTGGCTGCACACTCCCCATCCCATACTCGCACGAAAGAGGATAGACAGATAAGACGTGCGCGTGTCTCGCGTGTTTGAAATTCATTCACACCAACCAAAACACAAATACGACGTGTCAGAAACACAAACAAGTCGGAGGGGTGGCGTTTGTCATCTCACAAAACACAAGGAGATGCCACAAAAGGGGGGGGGAGGAACAACGCGGAAATTGAGCGGAAATGGCAAATTGCGTCAACGAGAGGAAAAGAGGAAATCCATGGGAAGACAGAGAGGGAAAACACGGACAAGACAACGAATGTACTTGACTGACATGACACAAGACAGACACAAACACAAAGAGAATTTCTTGAAACTTCTAGAAAGTCGATGATATCTCCCGTAGAAATACATGCAGATCCCACAACCTCCATCTCCGCACGTGCGGATTTTTATGCTTTGAGGAGAAGACGTCGCGGACGCCTATTCACGTCCTCGGAACAGGAAATTATATTTTCGCCACACATTGGAAACTTTATCTCGTATTCACGTACAGAATCCGCAAACACGTCTTGTTCGGTGTCGCCTTTGTATTCAAAGTACGAAATAAATTCTGTTTAT
Source organism: Pholcus phalangioides (assembly GCF_987345545.1). Classification (NCBI taxonomy): domain Eukaryota; kingdom Metazoa; phylum Arthropoda; class Arachnida; order Araneae; family Pholcidae; genus Pholcus; species Pholcus phalangioides. The sequence continues at coordinate 13,117,164 of NW_028301605.1, forward strand.
TCAGGGACGAAGGAGAATCTGAATCCACGTCACGAGCCGACTTGACGTGTCTAGCCGTGGCGGAGTGTTGTGGATTTCTATGCGAACGTGGGGATATATCTGCATTATGATTTGATGTGAACTCCACTAAATTACGCCCAGACGGTCTCCTACCCTTCTCCGAGTCGCGAGCACTGCCATCATCAGCTCAAGAGCACCCACACGAGACGAAGTATATGCACAATAAGGCTCCAGTGTCAGCACGCAGTTTAATTTATCTACTCATCACCATTCCAACTACACAGTACCATGGCTCCCAATCAAAAAATTAGATAAAAGTCCTCCCTCCTAGATACCATATCATAAAAAAAAAAATTTAAATTTAATACAAAAAACAAATTAATAAAAAAATGAAATAATGAAAAATTACAAAAAAATGCTAAACCTTTGTAAAATAACGAACATAAACAGGCAATACTTGAAGTTGGCTATTTACCAAAAGGACAAAAAAAGTGTTTTCCGGACGAAATACTTCTGTGAAAATTTTTCAAAATAATATTAAAAGAGAAGAAATGGGAAACGGAAGCAATATTTATTTTAAAAAAAAATTAAAAATGGAGAAAAAATAGTTTTCCTATAAAAATTCCTACATAAAAATATTTCATAAAAAAAATTGAAAATGAATAAAATAACGAATGAAAGGAGGCATTAGTTCAGTATTTGTAAAAATAAAAAATGAAATGTGATTAAAAATGAACACCACTACAGATGAACTATTTACAACAGCAATAAAAATGAATAAATTAACGAATAAAAATAGATTTTAATTCATTAATAGTAATGGAAGTAATAAAAATGGACAATGCTCAACATGAAATACAGTATTTGTACAAAATATATATATATATTTAAAAATGAATAAAGTAATGAATATAAATAAACAGCATTTCAGGTGAAGTATCTACGTAGAACAAAAATGTAGGAAATGAATAAAATAATGAATAAAAAGATACTTCCGATGAAATCTTCGCAAAATATATTGAAAATGAATAAAATAACGAAAATAAAAAAAAAATGTTTCAGAAACGAACTATTAATGTATTTATAGAAATTATTGAAATGAATAAAATCTAGAATAAAAACACGCAATACTTGAGATAAGAAATATTCATATGAATATTACAAGTGAATAAAATAACGAATCAAATGACACTACTACACGGATCAAGTATTCATAAAGAATTATCAGTAATGAACGAAATAACGAATAAAAATAGATTTTTCTACCAAAAAAAATTGAATAAGCCATTGTTGTACTCAAACTATTGTTGTCTAGAAATTTTAATACTGATTAGGGCTCTCCCCTCCCCCCAACACATCATTAAGAGGAAAACCCATATCACGATATTTGGGAAAGCCCTATATAGATATTTTACAAATTCCTTAATAAATTATGGTTCCGAACAACGAAACTACATAATTATATTCATCCCGGGGACTAAGCCCCCCCCCCCCCCCCGACAGCGATGTTGTAAAGCCCACGACGCCGACCTGCTCACATCTACATAATTTTCTGGGGCATTCATCAGTTTCGAAAGAATAAAGCACTGAAAAATGTCACGTAAGTTAGGCACAGTTACGTAACCAGGGCTCAGAAAACGACCAACAAACTACGCCACTGAAAATTAGATATAACCCGTCGAAAATTCGGTCCGAACATAATGACAAGTTATGCCAAGAATTTGCGCCCTCGGGAGGTTTGGCAAAAGAATGCACGAGCACGTCGTCGTCCAGCATCACGGATAAGACATGCACGCACCTTGGAAACGATGCCGTCCAACGCTGTAATGTTATACACGCGCAGACAAGAGCATGGCTGCGCGGCGGGGGCGACAGACGCGGGGAGGCCCCTCCCACTGCCAATAGCCGGTCGTTTACGGAAAAGAGAGTTGTTTTCGGGGGCAAACAACGGGTCATTAGTCACCCGGGTTAATTCTCGCCAATTAATGCTGTTTCGGGAACACGCCCTGGGATAGAGATTTCGCCCCGCAAAATTAGGCCATTCTTGACCGACCACGGACATGCGAGCCCCGAATTTCGTGTAAGTGTATGTGTGTGTGGGCGATGACCGTACAAACACGTACACTCCTCTGTCTCTCGAAATGCCAATCAATAAATTTCATTAGACGACATAAACTACATTAGACAGCTTTTCCATTAAAGGAATACACGAGCACGGGATCAAATACCGAATACATAATAATAATCTTAGACGAAACGGCCCGCAAACCGAAAATTTTGCCCTTACTAAGATGAAGGCGGTGGTCCTTGTGCATCGCGCCCTAGCTAGCGATATTGATGTGTAGTTGTTCAGTGCTTTGTTGAAGGTGATTTTTTTTCAACTGTTTCTAGGGAGCCCTGGGTGGAAAAAATTTTGAAACCCTAATTATTATATGGCAAAAAATAAAAATAGTAGAAAAGGTAGAGCTCCGGGCGTCCAACGGTAGTTGCTGCCACCTTGCCCCTTGTGGGAAGCCCTGAATCCAGAAATTAAAGAAGGCCACAAACTACCTATTAGGTTGATCCCCGCACCAATCTTCACAGCATGGATAATAAGGAAGAGCAGAAACAAAAAACAGGTTAGTTTTCTGCCGAACGCCAGCTTTTGCGGAAAATTTACCGCCATAGAATTCACCGGAAGGAAATTCATCGACAACAATTCACAGAGAGGAAAATTCACAGGCAACAGTTCATGGAATGGAAAATTCACAGGCAACAGTTCATGGAATGGAAAATACACCGACAGCAATTCATGAAAGGGAAAATTCAACAATAAAACTGCAATTGCACCGTATGCAATTTCATGGAAGGGAAAATTCATCACAGAAAACAAAAATTTATCATTAGGAAAATTCACCTATAAACAAACAACTGTCATAGAAAAATTCACTGACAATAATTCATCAAAGGAAAATTCACTGACAATAACTCATCAAAGGAAAATTCACTGACAATAATTCATCAAAGGAAAATTCACTGACAATAACTCATCAAAGGAAAATTCACTGACAAACAATTCATCGAATGAAAATTCACTGACAAACAATTCATCGAATGAAAATTCACTGACAAACAATTCATCGAAAGAAGATTGATTCACAGACAAAAAATTAATTCAAAAAAAAATTCATCAAAAAAAAAAATAATCGAAATAAAATTCACCGATAAGCAATAACACAACGTAGGAAAATTCACAGGCAAAAAGTTCATTGAGGAAAAACTCATCGTAAAAAAAATTGACTAAAAAAAGGAAATTCATCGAAAAAATATAAAATATTGCAAGAAAATTCACCGACAACAGCCAATTCAAAGGAAAATTCCCCGACACCAATCCATGGAAGTAAATTCACCGACAACAGCTAACCACCACGTGTATTTGAAGCTAACTTGAAGCTAAAAAGAGGTCGAAATCCGGGTTTTTTTAACCAATCGGAGATGATGCAGGTTTTCAGAATCTGAAATACGCACTATGTTTGCACCCTAACGCGAGAGTAATGCCGATACAACTCAAAAGACACGAATCCACACAGCTCACAACAGACCACCCCATGGCCCCCACAAGGGGTGGGCTGACTAGGCTCCAGCCCTGGGGCCGGGACAATTTTCACAAGTTTTTGCTTTATCACGCTGTAAATTCATCATAAAGGAGCCCCGTGAAAGTCTGGTCAGGGGCCCGCAAAAGATCCCAGCCTAGGGGCTCTGCTCCAGGATGTGGGGGCCCTGCCCCCCCCCCACCAACAAAATATCTAAAATAATAAAAAATCGTAAGAAACCGAAAATGTTCTATCATCACAAACACAAAACTACGCCATACATATCTTTTACGGAATTACTCCCAGACATATTCCTCCCAACTACGAACAGACCCACAAATATTTTAATATCAAAACAGAAATGGATCCAAACCATCTGGACCCGACCCAAAAAATACACTAAAAAACGTTCCATTTAAGTAACTTCGAATCGAAATACGTTGTATTTTTAGGAGGGGGGGGGGGGGAAAGAGAGAGAAATTATTTCAAACGATAACCTTTTCCCGTTTGAAACTAGGAGAAATGTCCCGACGTCAAAATCGGCCAGAAAAGGAAGCGGGGGGGGCCACAGGGTAAGCGAGCGCGGGGGGGGGGGAGGGGGGCCACGCGAGACTATTCTTTTTCGACTGGGACGCCCGAAGATTTATTCTCGCCAAAAAGTCACGGAAGCGGAAACGGAAAAACCATATCGAAGTTTCAACTTCCTCGTTCCCAGAACTCGCTAGTGATAACCGATATCCGAAAACTATATCCGCTTTTTATTTTCATTTTATTACTTTATTTTTTCCAATTATGGTTAAGCTCTAAAACTTCATTGCATTTTATAAAAGCCTTTGTGCCCAAGCCTGGGTCCACGCGGGACGCGAGAGATAAATATTATTCAATAATATACGCGGGGCGAGAAATTACGATGAGTTTTCGGGAACGGTTTCTCTGAACTATGAATTAATTCTAACATAATTATCAAAGGAATTTATTATTATTTTTTTTTAAATTTTTTACATCAAATCTGACATTGTTGCGTACTAGAGATTTATTTTTCGATGTTATCTATGGATCGGGTCCCTTCGCCCATTTTACGGGACATTCCAGTACTTTTTCTGTATTTTCCACATTTTGTTCATAAAAATGTCCCGTTTGTTTCGCAAAGCTCACAGGGTAATAGTCTCAACCGAAAAATCGTATAGATGGAGATAATTTCAACAATATCCCTCACTGTATTATCATTACAGCCCGGAAGTAGTAGTAAAATTTGCGTTTCTGGGCCGTAGTTCTTCAGATATTGATATTGCCTACACTGATTATAAAAATGGATATGCCTGCCCTCTATGCTTTTGTCATTAGTAGGGAAATGCGACGTCTCCCATGGAAGCTTCTAAGGCCCAGAAACGCACATTTCACTACCATTCCCGGCCTATATGCAAATGTGATTGCACACTTCAGCACTTTTCATAGTAAATGCATAAAAACAACGCGCCAGGTATTATTATAGCTTAGTCATATATATAAATGTGAATGTATGCATGTTATTTGTACAAATCTACAATTTTCGACAGATCGTCGTCAAATTTTGCATATATATATACCAAACAGAACCGGAATTGAACCATAGGCTACTTTAAAAGTTCATCAGAGCTGGGCAAATGCCCGAAAAACCGTCGGGCAACAATGGTTCCTGGGGCCCCAACAATCACATTCGGAATGGGCCGTAGGTTCCCTAACGATGCGTTTCAGACATGCACATGCCTTTACAATGGTTTGTTTTGCCTTTTCTTTAATGCTGCCAGTGTTATGTTTAACAGTTTATTCCTTTATAATGGAATAACTTACTTTGTTAATATAATAACAAAGAATAACTTAATTTGTCACTTTTCCAATCCTCCCAGTAATTGAAAAAAAAAACCCGGGACGCGCCGAGTATTTTTGCTAGTCTTATATAAAAATGAAAATTAACGCATTAATAAGTAAATATCGCCAAATTGGCAACATACTTAGCGAAGTTTGGTGAGAGCTCCAATAATTTGGCGACGTCATGGCGTCAAGAGACTAGGCCAGACAGCCGAGATTCTACTGTATCTGTCAACCAATTTCCTCCACTCTCGAAATTCATAGGATCAAATTTCATAATCACGAGACACCACCCCCATCGGGGCGCCAAGACGCCCCTGAAGACGCACAACTAAAATGGAGTCTTTTTTCGGGAAAAAATCTTAAAGAAAAAACGTCCATAGTGAATATTTTTCCTATTTTCCTCACTCTCCAGTTGCGCAAAGTCCCCCCCCCCCCCCACGGGAATGAAAGGAATCGTCTAAGTAGTTTGTAGCGGCCAAGGGTCTCGTGTTTTATCTCTGGATAACAGGCCCGTTACAAAGTCTCTCTCAAGCCTCTCCCTTCAGCCTACCCTTGACTTTCCGCACAACAATGACCGAATTTGATGAGAAAGAGGCTCTCGCCGCTCGCTCAGATTAAAAGGAAGGAAGGAGGGGGGGGCACGGCTTGTTGTTGCTAGATTGGCGGCAGTGGCGTGTGTATATATACGCAATCAGTGTTGCCTCATTAGAGCAACATTTACTTATCAGCACTAATTACGCCATTGATAACCCCTTCGCCGCTGCCTGTCGATCCGCCGCTTCCATGCCATATCGCTCGCTCCCTCATTCATGAGGAAAACGCACGTTGCATATATTTAAGGCAAATGGGTGAAATGTACACTAATTGTGACCAGGAATGAATAAATTTCGCGTGAATGAAAAAAAAAAATGACATTCACGATAGATATCTCCATTTATTCGAGCAGCTAGAACTTCAATATTAATTATAGTGAAACTTCGATACAACGATTATCTGCCGACCATGCAACAACGTTGCAGAGGAATTACCGTTACATCGAGAGGCAACATTATCATCGCATGCCATCAAGTTCATGCTGCTGTTGTCATCTTTTCTATTCTACATCGGCATTGTTAGTACCACTAGAAAATTAGCTTTTACACGTGCATTTATTAGTCACGAAATTGATTAGTTGATTGATAAAATTCAGTTGCATTGCATTAAAGTGAAGTTGTTTATTGCCTTACACTTTCGTCTCATACACGGAAAGTAGCAATACCAACTACTTCCTTAGCGCTTTCGGGGACCCTCCGTATGCCTTTACAATGGTTTGTCGATTCTTCAATGTTGCCAGTATATATATGTATAATAGTTTATGCCTTTATAATGGTTTGCCACTTTTTCAATCGTCCCAGTAACGAGGTTTTCTGAATAGACATCGTGATCATCATTAGCATCACTTTAAGGGTCAGCAAAAGTATGATCCCCATAGAAATCAGTGTTAAAATTGCCGATTCTACTGTAGAAATGCGGAAATTTAGTGGGGTTTTCCGCCACATGGAATAAAATTTGAATTGAATTTTCGATTTTTTAAATATTGAGTTCTCTTTAAGCAGTGTTTCTCAACCGCCGGGCCCTGGCATCAGTCAAACTGGGCCGTGAGTGATTTATCTTTTAATTCTTCTCCATTTATTTCCCATAGTCGTGTTTATGACTGGGCCTTCCACTCGAGAATAATACTCAATCGGGGTCGCGCAGGAAGGCGCCATATTGGTTAACTTAGACACGGTTTGCATGTCCCTCAAAGAAAGAGGGAGATATCACGTGATCCAAAAAGCCTCATTGAAGAAAACGCACACTGTTTTGGTGGGGTTTTTTTGAAATTCGTAGAGAGCCTGCGTACCTGAAAAAAGCTCGTAGGCGTCGTCCGTACTTCTCGAAATGCGTAGGAAACTCGTGTACCCCTACAGAAAAATGTGATTGCATCCGTATTGACTGAAATTCGTGGAGGGACCATTTTCCTTCTTCTATACTGTGCCATATATAATTTTTGTACTATATTAATCACTTCACCCATTTCTTTTCCCCCGGGGGGGGGGCGTCCCCCCTCCCCAGCATCAAAGATGAAGTCGACTGATCATATACGTATAGATGAATTGACATAATCACTATCATGTCCCCCCCCCCCCCGAGACTTTCAACTCTATCTTCGCCTATGCCTTAGAAGCGTCAGTTTCGATAGAAACAGTGGAACTTCGGTTAACGAATTTTCATAACAAGCAAAAATTTTGAAAAAAATTAGATTCTTTTTACGCGCGGTCATTCGCATTACGAACAAAAACTTTTGAGCTTTTATTTATTGATTGTCAGGTTCTGCTTGGCCACGAAGTGACTGCAGATAAACCGATGGACCTACATTGCATGCAACAGTTTGGAGGGTATATTTTTCTGAGGAAGAGAAAAGTGCTTCACTTCAAGTAAGATCAGAAACGTGTAAAATTCCAAATCAAATGAACCAATCAAATAAAGCTGTAGCAGTGCGCGGGCAATGAATCTGTCCAAGAAAAATGCAAACTATTCATTTCTGAGAAATCCTAAAAAGGAGGCAAAAGCAAGTGTCATTAGATACGATATATTTTTCAAAGTGGGACAAAGAGAATAAGTTTGCAGAAAATAAGTTAGTCCGTAAATCGTCCTAAACGGTAGTCCTCTCTTTCGTGTTATCTATATATATAAAATTGATTTTCTGTGTGTGTGTATGTTCTCTATACAAATGTACAATTTTAGATCGATCGTCACCAAATTTTGCATATATACCAAATGGGACCCGACTTGAACGATAGGCTACTTTAAAATTTCGTCAGCCCAGGGCAAATGCCCCAAATGGGCAAAAAAAACTGTCCGGCAACAATGGTTTTTGGGCCTCAACAATCACTTTCGGAACGTTTACTTTGGTTACCGTGGTTCCGTAGCAATGCGTTTCAGACGTGTATATGCCTTTACAACGGTTTGTCACTTCTTTAATCCTGTTAGTATATGTATAATAGTTTATGCCTTTATAATGGTTTGCCACATTTTCAATATACTCTCAGTAATGAGGCTTTTTGAATAGACGACATAATCATCATCAGCATCGCTTTGAAAGTCAGGGAAAGGGTGATCCTCATAGAAATCAGTGCTAAAATTGTCGATTTTACTGTAGAAATGCGGAAATTAGTGGGATTTTCCGCCCCATCAATAATTTTAAAAATTGTGTTGAATTCTCAATTTTTGAAATATTGAGGTCGCTTAGAGATATACGAAGCCCAGGAGATTAAAAATGAAGTAATTAGCCGGACCTACTTTTGAGTTAGACATTCATGCAATAACATTGATTTCAACTTTTTATTTATATCTTCTCAAGCATGAAAAATAATGTCTCCGTATTGTCTTTTGATATTCAACTGCATTAATTCATAGTTTAGGATGTTTTAAAATGAATTATGGGCCCGTAAAGTACATCGAAGAAATTCCACAGCTTCAATTAAGCATTTTTGAAAGCTGAAACAGGCAGATGGATAAATTAAAGTTCAGGGGGGGGGGGGGATCGAAATACCTAGCGCCTCTTAAAAAAAGGAAAGAAAAGTATATATTCGTTTCTATGTTTCTTTAAATCTAGATTTGTTTATTTCATGAAGTCGCTCAGGAAGGCGCCATATTGGTTAACTTAGACACGGTTTGCATGTCCCTCAAAGAAAGAGGGAGATATCACGTGATCCAAACAGCCTCATGGAAGAAAACCCGGGCAGCGCCGGGTATTATAGCTAGTATTATATATATTTTATTGTATGACTAGCTATAATATCCGGCACTGCTCGGGTTTTATTCAAACTTTACTGGGAGGATTGACAATTGTCAAACCATTGTAAAGTGAATATGCATATCTGAAACGCATTGCTAGGGAAGCCAAGGTAACGAAAGTAAACATTCCGAAAGTGATTGTTGCCAGACGGTTTTTCGCTCATTTCGGGGATTTGCCCTGCTCTGACGAACTCGTAAAGACCGGGTCCGGTTTGGTATATATGAGAAATATGGCGACGATAGATGTAAAATTCTAGATTTGTATCGAGAACATAAGCCCGCACACACACAGAAAATAAATTTTATATATATAGATATTATGGTTGTGTTGTACATGTATTATTGAATGAAGTCATTTTTATCTGAATGAATAAATGTGGAACGTATTATACGAATTTCCATCATTTCCTACGGGGAAGTTCTATTCGAATGACGAGCGATTCGTATAACGAGCACGTTGGCGGAACGAATCAAGCTCGTTAACCGAAGTTCCACCGTATCTTAAAACTAAGGCTATTGCTTCAAAAAGATTTCCCAGAAAATGAATATTATTCCAAGGGTTCCTCAAGGGCAAAAAATAAAATGAGGAACACAATCGAACAGGAAAAATATCTGCGACAAGGAAATGCCTGGAATATATATGTATATTTTTCAAACCATAAGGTAACGGAAAAACTTCCCACAAAAACGGGACCGAGATTCCGGTACCGGAACCCCAAACAACAACACACCTTTAATAAAAAGCCATCACGTGGGGGGAGAAAGAATTTACGAACGAGTATACACGTTATCTCGAAGCTCTTCCTCTAATGACTTACAAGACTGTTCCTTATAATAAAAGACCATCTTCCAGAACTTCAGGAGAGGGAAAAATGGAGAAAGTGGGAGGAAAAAGAAAACGGGATTAACTGTTATCTTGGACATTACGGAATTGAAAGAACACGTGGGAAATAACGTCTCGCGCGGGTGGCGGGACGCGATATACAACACCGTCCCGTAATATATCCCATTCCGTTATAATAAAAGTGGCGAATCTACCCCCCCCCCTCCCTCGAAAACATTTAACGCTCTAGCGAGCCCGCCCGCTGTAATTAATAGGCCCTCTAGCTACTTCAACGCGAAAATATTAGTCTCGCAGGCCTTTTTTCTTATTATTTTTCCTTGAGAGAGCGAGCGAGACAAGAGCGATACAAGATCACGGCTTTGTTAAGACCTAAAAGAAGAGCCCAAGGTATTGCCGAGAAATCGTTCGGTGATAGAGGATGCGGAAGAAAAGACGCGGAAGAGAGGACGCGGATGGAGAACAGAGAGAGAGATTGCCGGCTTAATCTAGTGATTGGGATTTCTTATACTCGAGAAACTATTGTATACCTTCTCGGATTCGTTATTGGATATATACACCGGTGAATTTATCTGCAGCTATGCGATGACGCTAATAAAACGGGACGATGGATGGTGATTGAAAAGGTGCAGTTATAATATCATGATGTTAATATCGGTAACAGCTCGTAGGAAAATTAGAGTTCCTGTTAAAGGATTATTTATAGAAATATTGTTCGGAAAGCAAACGTTGTTAGCAATGTTTTCCGGCTGCGACATGTATTTTCAAGCATTGTGGGCGACGACGCTTTTCATAATGGAACGTTTGTTGAAAATATTATCCGGAAATAATTTTCGAAAAAGCGTTCAAATTTTGTTCAAAAAATACGTCGAAAATTGGCAGAAAAAAAAAACCCGGTGAATTTGAATATTGAGGAATTTTTAAAAAATACGGTGGTTCAGTGAGAATTTCTCACAACTACGCGTGTTGACAAATTTCCTAGAGATACATTTGATGAAAATTTTTCTAGAAAACGTTTTTTTTTTTTTTTTGAGAAATTTCGTAGAAATACGTTTTTTGAGCAATCTCTCAGAAAGACGTTAGTAGAGAAATTTCGAAAAAAAAACCGTTTGTTCAGAGATTTCTTCGAAATACAAATACATTTGTTGAGAAATTCCCAAAAATACGTTTCTAGAGAAATTCCCAAAAATATGCGCTTGTTGAGAACTTAAAGAAAAAAAAAATTTTTTTTGAGAAATTTCCTAGAAATACGTTTTTGAGAAATGTTCAAAAAAAATATGTTTGTAGGGAAATTAAAAAGAAAAAAAATAATAATCTTTTCCCCCATTATTTTTCCTTGAGACGAGCGATACAAGATCACGGCCTTGTTAAAACCAAAAGAGCCCAAGGTATTGCCGAGAAATTGCTCGGTGATATAGGAAGCAAATAAATTTTCCTGGCTTAATCTAGTGATTGGGATTTCTTTCGTACTCGACTATTGTATACCTTCCCCGATTCGCATTTGTATACATATATATATACCGGTATTCACTTCGGTATATATATTATTATCATTATTTATCAGCACCTATGCGTTGACGCTAGTAAAGCGGCACGCTGCATGACGATTGAAAATAATATTACGATGTTAATAGTGATAACAGCTAGTAGACAATGACTTTCTGCAAAGGATTATTTATGGGAATATTGTTCTAAAAACCGTTAGTGAATGTTTTCTGGCTGCAAAATCTATTTTCACGCATTATGTGCGACGATAATGGTTTTATAAAAAGAATTTTGTCAAAAAATTAGTGAGAAATTTTCCCAGAAAAGAATTTGGCTCTTGCGTTCCAAAAATACGAGAAATTTCCAAAAATGACGCTTGTTGAGAAATTTTCAAAAAATACGTTAGTTCATGAGCTTTCCAGAAATACATTTGTTGAGGAATTTAACAAAAAAAAGCGTCAAAGAATTTTTTCAAAATGCGTTTGTAGGGAAATTTATATATATTTATATTAATTAGGATTTTTAAAAAATGCTGTGCGTTGGTTGGGAATTTTTCTGAATACTCTCTTCTATAAAAAAAATATTGGGAAAAAATACCCCAGAAATATGAGATCTCTGCTGCCACCTATCGAACAAAAAAAATTAAACTATCTGTAGTTGTTGGTTTCAAACCGGTATGCAGAATGAAAACGAACGAAATGTGTTACAATACCACATTTCACTTGTTTTTATGAAATTTATTGATATTTCAAATATCAAGGTAAATATAACGCGTCAAAATATCGATTGATATGTTTTTACGCTTGGCGGAAAATTAATTTTTGTGACCGGCAAAAGACACAATAACCGATATTTTGGCGCATAGAATTCACACCGGTATGCAGAATAAAAAAAATCTCCTTGAGAATCTCGCACGATAGAAGTGAAACTTCTAGGTTTGGCATGACTTGACACAATACTGCGATTGAATTTAATTTGAATTATTTAAAATTGAATTTAGAAATTTTAAATAAAATGCCGTAATAATTCCATAGTAAATCCTATGTGCGGCAGATTTATTCACAAAAAATTTCTGGCGATAATTGATGTTGGCTCTAAATCATAGAGGGGAAGAGCTTTTTACTGCGACTGAAGTCTAGTACAGGAGTGAGCACTAAGAAAAAAAAAAGTGAAGGGCTGTGGATATACAGCATTGTGACAGAGTAGCCGATTAGGAGCTGGCACTGTGACATCACAAAACTTGCAATCGAGTGCGAAATGTGTTATTGTATGGCCGGAGGGGGGTGGTGGCGTCACGGTGGAAAAGGAAGTAAGGAAAGGTAATAAACTGTCTTTGTCCGACAGAAAACCATCCAAAACCCTCCCCCGAATCTACTTTATTTTCGTACACGACCGAATGTCTATTGACATCCCCACCACTTCCACCACAACCCATCTGCCTCTCGGAACTTCATCACAATCAGTCATTCTACGGAATTCGTTTTGGGAACAAAGAAAGCGTTTCACTTTTTTGTGATGGTTTCTTTTCCCTCACAAACTTTCACTCTTATGTTACTATTGAAACTGCACTTCAAAATTATAGTTCCGTGCCACATTGTTCATTGTCATTCTGCACATTGCTTTAAAACCATCAACATTTTAAGAATCATAGCAGATTCTGTTTTCATTCAATAGATGAGATCGGGGATCCTAGTTCTATCAGTGCTTCCTATTTATCATAGCAAAAATATAAATATAAAATATTTACTCGAGTAAATCCAGTGGTAATACTTTTTGGTATCTACTAATAGACCTTACATAACAACACCGTATTATCATCTAATACGTACTACCGGTAATTATTCTGAAAAAAATCTTGCTCTACGTATGCATAATATCTCAATATTATCACTCACTAAAGACCAAATTACACCAAAACTGCGTGAACGTCACCAAGTAGGCCATTGACGTGTCAGAGAAAAACACTTTTCATTCTTACCTTAAAAAAATAGAAAATACAAACGATTATTAATACATAATTCATGTGGCATATTTATTATTAAGCAAAGCACGCGCAAAAACAGAATACGTTGTTTACTATTTACATGTATAAATATTTTTTTATGAATAAGAATCTTCAGCACAGGCATGTATAACAATAAGTCAGAGGTTCTTAACCTTTTGTGTTGCACGGACCCTTTATGTCAATAGGACGAAGGTCACGGAGCTTTCTGCCAAAGAGGGCAATATCGGTGGGCCATGGAATGGTCCTGGGGGGTAGAAGATATGGTTAGGGGGCGATGGAACAAAAAATTTGGAAAACAACGTTCTGGGGGGGGGGGACTCTCAATGTATCCGTGGATTTCTGGTTGAGAACCACTGCAATAAGTGAAGAAATAATGTGCTGTCGATCGTGACATACAATAAATTTTCATACAAGGATCGATCTTTCATCGATCACTTCCCTGATGTAGACGAGTAAACTCGTCCTAATGTGCTTGCCAATGCCATGCCAGCATTTTTTTGCCCTAGATTTACTAGATGAAGGTGGAGGGGAAAAAATGATTCATCTCATTCAACATTAATAAAAATCAACCCTTGTATATCCGAAAATTTGGAGGCTTTCAAGGGCTTTCCATTCAAATTCTTAGATATTGTTTGTTGGCTAACATCCATCCCTTCATGAAGCCTCATCACAGCAACCAAAATATCGGAAATTCGAGAGTAATTTTGCATTTCAAATGCTAAGTATCTTATCAGACAGCGCAATTCATTTGAGAAAATGAAGACGACTGATCGATCTTCCACGGAGACAGCTAACGCCGCCGCAGTTAGAACAAGTAAAGGAGAATTGGCATAAATTTCCAGGAACATAACAACGGAACGAAATTAGGATAATAAGAAACTCAACACAAATTACAATTCCATGTAACATACTCGACATAGAACGACACGCGTGTATACAAATCCCGCTGAAGATAGCTCTCAAGCAAAAAGAAAATAGAGCTTGTAACCACAGACAGACAGGAATCCCATGGGTTGCGGATTGCCCATCCCTCGAGAAGAGTACCGTCCCCACTTTAGCATTTTTGTTGTGTGTGTGTGTGTGCGTTTCCCGGCCGGGAGTAATATCCTCTTGGGGAAAACCGGAATCCCCGGCCGGAATAAAGTAACAACATTAGGTCCTCGCCATTAGTAATGGAAGCCCCTCAACTGTGTCTTCCGTACCCACTATTACTACTCCAGAGAACTTCCCAAAGTGGACACCATTATTCTCTGGGAAACCGAAAAGGGAACCGCTGTTTGTGCGTCGCGGAGAGAGAACTGCATTCTGTTCTTCACTAAAAGCTACGCGTCCACTGTTTTATCATTAGAGATAATTGAGTGCACGTTGAACAAAGCGTGAATATATATACACACACGAGAACAAAAACTATTTTTTTTACTTCTAATTCGAGTTATTGCCGTATATATGCTTTATCAATTTAGCTTTTATTCGATTGTTGTAGGTATCGACCGCCGACACGAATTCTGAAGCTACGTATTAACGTTATTCGACATTAGTCATCGGGGGAGGGGGCCGTTGCTGTTTAGTCCAGTCTCCCATAGGTGTTGGAGATTCGCAGGATTGTCGAGGCTTTCGCTCGAGAAGAATCGATCCATGCGAAGATATGCTACCTTTAAATCCCTTCAACCATCTATTTATTGAGGTTCCGCAGAAAAACATCGTTAAGGTTTACGGCCAGGCCTTGGCAAATGGAAAAAATATTTAGGTGCCAGCCATGGTTTTTGCTCCAAAAAACAAACAAAAACAAAAAAAACAGTCCCGAACAATGTTTTTAGACTTTTCCGGGACTTGATTACGGCTTTATCGTGAGGAAGACTTAGGTAACGAATTCGCAACGAACAATGAAAGCATTCGCAATTGGTTCAGTGATGTGTACGGTGTTGTGAACAATTCTTGAGCTGTTTTTACTGGACCCACCTTGAATCGGTTTTTCAATGAACATAAAGAAAAGAACACAAAGGAAGTTTGTGTACCCACGAGTGGATTAGAACCGTTGCAGGGGGGGGGGGGGGGTCGTGCATTGCAAGATTGGCCGCGCTATTGCATGCGCGCCTTAACACTAGGGATTTTGAAATTCATTCTTGGCCTGTATTGGCATTTAAAATAACATTTACAATTTTTTTTGAGTGACCCATATAATAATTTTGCCGGACTTTTTCATACTTTTATGCATATTTCAATAAGCAGCAGTGGTGATTTTTTGAAGACATCACACCTTCGGACCCTTTCCTTGTAAAACCCCGTACACATGCGCAATAAAACATCTCGGGAAGTTCCCGGTGACGGGGATTTTCGCTACAAACCATTCACATGACGTTTAGTTTATGCCGGTAATCCTCCTCTTCTTTCCGGAAGTCGTGACTGGCTACGTGGATTGAACGGAAGTCGTTGATTCAAGATGGCTGACGAAGGAGCTTACACTAGTTTTCGCGGCGCAAAGGATTATGGGAGAGGAGGTCGGTCTCGACCACCAATGCACCCCAAGAAAGATGGGCTTTTTTTGATGAGCTTCTCTCCCACCGTTTTTTCCCTACGAGAAGGAAAAAAGTTGTCATGCGGGTAATTATCACCAAAGCGACCCCTTGCACCAATCTTGCCACATGTGAACGGGGCTTTAGTTACACTTCTACCAGCCATTGAATTGGGGATTAACATAGTAAACAGTGAAGTTGGTTCAAAATTCACGTTTAAAAAATTTAGTTCAACTTTGTTGTAATTCACCTATTTCCGGTCTAACTTGACAATCGCAACATGTTTCATCTAATTATCATTATTCAGTTTTATTGCAACAAGAAATATATGATTTGCATTTCTCCTGCTTCTGTGGGAACAGGAGAGACACTCTCAAAGCAGTCTTTAGATGAAACATTACTGCTGCTTAACGTTGCACGGACGCATACACACCAACTGAATTTGTCAAATTTTTTATCCCAAATAAGTAAATTCATGATCAAACCCTCCTTCTGTTTATTCAATGCCCGAAGAATGACTTTTTACGGCCGTATTCACCGACAGAGTTTAACTGCAATCGGTGTTTAAGGTTTAAGGATTAGGTATCCACACGGATTGGTTAAAATGCCGAATTTAACCAATCCGTTTCCACTTCTTCCACCCAATGTTCTGTGACGTAGGAGAAGGACATCTGAGAAGGGAGGAATTTTAAGAAAAATGTAGAAAACACTTATGGGAATTTTTACTGCAGAGTACTTCAAGACAGCAGGAAAGGAGGCGGGGGGGGGGGGGGGTTCGGTGTAGAACAATGCAAAACATTCTGCTTCTGGGATAAGTGCGATCTATTTCCATGGTCCAAACCTTCACTAATGTTCATCAAGATATTACTTTTGTTTCAAGATATAGTTATGATAGTAAAATTCGAAAATGGGTTGGAAACATCCGAGAAAGGGACATTTCTTCAAAATTTTATTGATGCGAAAAATTGTAGAACTGGTACCAATATATTTCGCGTAAAAAATGCTGGGGGTACGATTCAGGCCAAGAAAGTGAGAATCACTCATAGTACAGTCGAATCCAGTTATAACGAACTCTAAGAAACTAGAGAAATCAATTTGTTAAAACGAAATTTTGTTATAAAGGAATTCCAGGTCTTCGCATTGTTCCTATGTAAACTTTTCTAACGGGGGGGGGGGGATCAGGAAAGTGTTCGTTAAAACGGGATTCGACTGTATTTAATTGCATCAGATAAATGCATCATCGCAAAAAAGTCATAAGAGACCTCGGTTGTAACGACCAATTTCAGCGGCCCATCAACGCCGTTAAAACCGAGTTTGAGTATACATATCTTGTTATAGCATCTGTATAACAGAGACTATTGCAATCACACATTTTCTTTTCCATGACAAATACTTGAAAACACCACTTTTGCCAAAACTCCCCGTCAAGAAGTTTGAACTAGCGAATCTCACGTGATTCCCGCACACAAGAGACAAACCTTCCCCCCCCCCCCGATATAAATCATAAAAAAAAAACCGAAATAAATCGCGTGACTTCACGTTAAAAGTAAGACGAGACAGAGAGAGCTATTCATTCATCAACTAATAACTATTCAAATATGTATTTCTCACGTACAAGGGCAACGTGGGAAGAGAAAATTACCGCCTGTCCACCTCTTCGAAGCTTAACACTTGAAAAGAGGAGCCCTGAACAAATATCCCCATCCACACTAATTTCAGGCCTTCACACTCATGCTATATATACACGAATAACAAAAAATGAGAAAAAGCATTTCATTAAAAGAGTATAAATCTCGAAAAAAGATATTATATATATATATATAAATAAAAGATATCACATTCATTAGAAACGGGAGGACGAGAGTGTGGGCAAAAATTGCAAGTAATAAAAGCCTTAGAAAAGTGGGGAAAAAATGAGAAAAACCAGTTCTTTTAAAAAAAGTCATTGGAAGTGCCATTTGATGGGGAAAAGACGACGATAGCGTCATTGGAAATGAATGTAATGTTGTCGAACCTCGTTTATACGTCTCTCAGTTATACGACTTTCACGTTTGTACGACGTTTGTACTCGGTCGCAATTGGTTACTATACGTTTTTAATGTTAAAATAAATTCATTTATCCGACGTTTTTCCACTTCGGCTCGAACTCCGAATCTTTAAAAAAAAAAAAAAGTCATTTATCCCCATCAAATGCGTGCAATCTCTTAGACCAGGGGTTCTTAACCCTTTTTTTTCCCCAGTCGCGACGCAAAATCAACAAGATCGGCTGTGCGACCCACGGACAGGGCCGCAACTGAAGGGGGGGGGGCAGGCGGGTCTCGTGCCCCGGGCGCTAGACCCGAGAGGGGCGCAGATTTTATTCTGAAACCTTTCCTTCAACATTACAAGGGGGGCGTCAAAATGAGCGCTTGCCCCGGGTGATCAAGCATCTAGTTGCGGCCCTGCCCACGGAACTGTTTGTTCTTTGAAATTAGTGAAACCATTGACGCAATAAGTGTATTTATAATAGAACTGGTTAAAGGATTCATACGACTCGTCTAGGAAGGCTCTGAGAATAAGGTTTGGGTCGCGACCCGTATTGTTCAAGAATCCGTGCCTGTGAATGGTTTTGTGCGACCCATTTAGGAAGCCCCTACGAATTACGTTTGTGTCGGTGATCCATAGGTCAAGAGACCCTGGTTGTCAGTGGATTTCTACTACCCATCTCGGAAGCACCTGTGGATTGGGTTTGGGTCGGGAACCACAGCTCGAGTCCCTGGCTTTTAGTGGGTTTGAGCGACCCATTTTCGAAGCCTGTGCGACCCATAGGTTAAGAACCCTTGCCTTAGACCGAGAGTGTTCAACCTCTGGAAGAGTGCGGGACACACCATTGACTTGAAATGAGTCACGGGCCACTTAATTAAACGATCTGGCGCAGCACCGCGGGTCACTCAAGTGTCATAATTGCATTGTTGTCTATATGTGCATATAGTTTTGCAGTAGTTATACGAAGTTAAGTTGGTTTTCTGTGGCTCCCAACTTCAAGGCGCGAATGCGAGCCGATCTCCCCGTTAAAAAAGTCTCGCCACAGAGAGCAACAGACCTACAAACAACACAAATGTAATTCAATCATGACATCACTCACTTCACTTCTGAAATGTAGATGGCGGCACTGAAAAATCTAACAACAGTACATACGCATTCAGACTGTTAGGTACACACACAGTTACACCTCCGGCACAACTCGCTAGGTAGTAAATTACCCATAAATGGTGATAGACCTGGGTTGTGCTCGGTTTGGAAAGAAAATAAAGTAGTTATACGCTTGTATAACAAGTTTTCGTGGGCACCACTCGTGGCCTGCAGATGATGTGCGTCTGTGCACCTGCCCATGTTCCCGCATACCCATGTACTTGATATATGATTTTATGTACAATAAGTGGGGGAAGTGTGGGTAGGGGTCCTGCTGCTGGTTGGCTTGTGGCTGTCTGGTCTGGTGTGGGCGGTTTGCCGGTATTGGATGTCGTTGGATTTTTCACCGTGGTCCATGTCTCCCGAGACGAACCAACTTATATCCCTTGGGGGGACGGGGGCACGTTTGATCTGGTGTTGAGGTCCCTCAAGGGATCTAGAAATTTGCCGCGCTGATTTTCAAATATGCCGAGGGTCACTAAATGATATTTATAAATGCGCCGCGGTTCACTAAATGATATTTATAAATGCGCTGCGGTTCACTAAATGATCTTCAAATGTGCCGCGGGTAGCTCAACTGCTTTAATAATACAGCGTTATTAAAGCAGTTGTGCTGCACAACATGTGTAGCGTTAATCTATAAATGGGCCGCGAGTCACTTCAATGATCTGGAACTGTGGCGCGGGTCACTCAAGTGGTCTAGAAATGTGCCGCGGGTCACGTGTTAATCGGAAAATATGCGGCGAGTCACCTAAGGATCTGAAAATGCGCCTCAGGACACTGTAATCTGGAATTGCGCTGCGGGTCACTCACGTGATCTAGAAACGCATCGCCCAGTTTATTAATTATAAAATTAGGTTTTAGATCGCGGGCCACATTGCACAATGGGCCATGTGTTGAGGCTGTTAGTGGGGGAGGGGGGGGGGTAGCTTTTATCAGAGAAGACTCAGCTATGCGCATTTATAGGACGTTTTGAGCCAGGCCTCTGAGACGTCGTATAAACGAGGTTCCACTTTAAGAAGAAAAATAATGAAAAAAAAATAGAGAAAGTGATGGGAAAAAGACCATTTTATATAAGGCGTTAAAGGTCGCCCTAAAAGAAAGAAAAGCCAAAAAAAAGTGACAGTCATCAGTGAAGGCCGGATACCATTACCCAGTGACGCGCAACTGCACAGAAAAAAAAATAGCAAGAAAGAAGAGAAACTGCTAATTCAGGTAAAAAAAAAAAAATAATAAGAATCTGTCTGAGACTTTTTGAAGAAGTAGAAAGAAAAGGACATAGAAAAAAATATACGTTCACAAAAAATACACAATTACAATCGCACCATTACACTGACTTTTATTCTACGTATTACAGAAATAGTGTGTGTGCAGAAACCGCATCTTATTGCGTCAAACTTAATAACAGTGTGTGACTGTGGTCACTTCCGTGTTAGGTACCCGGACCTAGAATTTAAAAAAAATTATTATTTATAGGTTTCATAAGACTGGGGATATAATAATATTCCCACAGGTGCTAATGCTTCCGATTTTTCGTATCTTCATAGAAAAATCCCTGAAAGTCCTCAAACTGAGCTTTGTTTGAATGGGAAATCCCTAAAGAAAATACTCTTTATATTACGGTTTGAGGCTGAACCCGTTTCCCCGGGAAAATATGGGGAAAATCAGGATTTCAAGTAAGAAAAATCGGTAATTGTAACCAAATATGATGGTTAAAGAAAGCTAAGTGTGTGGTAATTGCCAAAAAAAAAAAATCAGGACAGGGAAAAATGCGTCCCGGAAAAACGGGATTCGTATATGGTCAAGCGTTGCAATTTCAAAAACGTCCCCGGTTTTTCCCTTTTCGACATGTTTTCTTTGATGCGGAATGTGTCATCACAGGATGAACTAGATTTTTCATGTCTGTGAATTGGCACCTATGATATTTATGTGCAGGGTTTGCGCTGCCGATCGCCATTGCGCCAAATCGCTACATAATATTCAATTTGGCAAATTAATAAAAGATCATATTCGCCAAATCTCGAGTGTCCATTGGGCCTCTTGATGGTCGAATAGCCTTTTAACGCAGTTGTTTTAGAATTCACATTTTATGACGTGTCAATTTGTCTTAGGTTCTCTCTCATTTGGCTACAACTTTTTCCATCTGATTAGCCAAATTGCTACAATTGATAAAAAGTGAGGGAGAACCCTGTTCATATGGATTTAAGAAAGAGGAGCCATAACAATATCACTGCTAAACTACACAGATGCACCTCGTCCATATTCTATATTCCTTGAATTGGCACATTTTGGAATGTGCGTGTACGTTGTAGCGAACCCTGGTGGGCGATGGAATGGTCCAGGGGGCGAAAGAGAAGCTACGGATTTAACATAGGATCCTATGGGTTCACTAGAATTGGGGGGGGGGGGACGATGAGAGAGAAATATTTCTGAAGAAGGGGGGGGGGCGATGGAATGAAAAGTGTGGGAAACTATGCTCTAAACCAGCGTTTCTTAACCTTTTTTTTGCCCGTGGCCCCTTTTGAAGCATATATTTTTCTCGTGGCTCTCCTGTCTTACCCAGAGTCTTTGACCTTCACCTAGAAGCAAGGACCTTTATACGTATTGAATTGATTTTTTCAATGAATTTATACTGAATGGAAATTTTGCAAATAAGATTGGCCTCCAGGCCACTGGCCTGGAATTTATTGAGCTCTCCGCTAATCTGAGTACTATTCAGAACAGTCTCAACATCATGGGCCCCCCCCCCCCCCAGGCAAAGTGATGCTATGGTAGTCCCATACTTAGCCGGAAATAAAGAGCCTACATATATCCTACTTATTTTCAAAATTTATTGTACTATGCAAAATACCATAAAGTGGGGTAACTTATGGACATGAGAACCCCGGGCATTGACCTCTCACAAGAGTGGGGCTGACAGAGCTGCAGCTTGGGGCCAGATATGGTTTTCATCACTTTTTGTTTTTCACACTATAAATTTAATATAGAGGAAAGGTCTGAGAAATCTAGCCGGAGGCCCGCGAAAAACCAAATCCTAAGGAACCTGCTGCAAAATGAAGCGGTGATGCCCTGGTGGGTCCATGCCTTTTTTTTTGGGGGGGGGGCATCAGGAAGGGCAACAGCTTTTGGTTCTTGAGCATAGGATGTCCGCATAAAAAGTTACAATTTTTATTTGAAAAAACACGAATGGCATATCTGAGTACTACACGTTATTTGGATACTTTTTCTAGCTGGAGGTATACCTCTAGGATCGACGGTCCACCAGCAAAATGCCATACGCCCTGTTACCTATGCATAATCAGTCATTTCAACTTTTTCTGGGGGGGGGGGGGAGAACATGTACTCAATGTGTTTATAATTTTACATGTACCATTTTTAGTGTATTTTCAAAAGCCAGGGGGTGACGGGCCTGTGCATAATATAGATTATGAAACAATTGATTTCAAGCCGGTAACATATATATATAAAAAGACATTCCAAAGCCACATCCAGCTATTTCTATTTCAAACCATCAACATCAGTATCAAGATGAACGAGCCTCAGGCAGTCAGTTAGTGACCGAAACCAAAAAGAAAGGGGAAAAAAAAAACTAAATGGGCTGCCATTAGCGACCTGACAACATGGAAACAACATGAAAAGAAAATTAAGCCGGTGAAACTATCCACAAGAGAACGAGTCTAGAAAACCTGGAGCATAGTCAGTCCGTCCTTCCCTGGCCACAAATACAGTTTCTACCCGAACTCCAGAGTCATTTATTTCAATACAAAACACACACACAAAACAATTTCCAACCTCAGAACATAAAAAAAACACACACACACACACAGCCAAGAGAGAAAAAGCAAAATAAATAAATAATGGCGGGTTCCACTTAAGAAACGAACTAGTCCGTGAAATTAACGTTTACTTAAAAGACGATCTCCAGAATGGATAAGATACAGTAGTTGTTTCCCTCTATCTAGCATTTTTTTTTGCTATTGGCTTGCAAAATGGCTTGCGATGCCGAAACAACAAAAAAATAGAGCCAAGAATTCTTGTATAGTCTCATTGTAAGGTTTTTTTCCTCTCCAACCCTACACGATATGCATGGAACCATGCTTTAGTGCCTTTTCTAGAATATTCCAACCGACCCGTCGCTTCTAATTTTCTCGCTCATCAAAACTCATTTGGGGGCCCCCCCCGCTTAATCGTTTTCCATCAACCGTACACACACAGACATTTTCTTAAAAAACAAATAAGGCATGGACGAAGATGAAAGAGGCTCCCACTGTTGAGGTGAGGGCCTTGGAAAAAAAAAAACTTCCTACAGAGGAGGAGATACGCTTGAACAACACTCTGGGGTCCCCCCCACTAAGATATTTATTTTCTTTCTATCGATAAATATCGGGTTCAAGGTAAATTTTTTCGAAGTCACTGATGGCAAACATACCAGCAGTAATTAATTTCCAAACAATGTGTTTTCATGTGCGCAACTTGTAGGAGACATTTTGACACGTGGGCACGGCTTAAGCAACCACATGACTACGGAATCTAGTCACGATCTTCTCGGGAGTAAGTATCTAAATTGGTAGTCAAATGCTTCTTGATAGGTGGGCTCCCAGAAAAACAACTTTCTGTGGGGGCCAACAATGCTCATGTTCTTACGAAGGCTCTGCTTGCGCTAAAAATCGGTTGCCGGAACTAGAGGGGAGAAAGTGCTGGGCCCTGCCAGCACTAATGGGACGCCTACCTGAAAATATACAGTAAAATAAAGCTACTACTACTTCACCAAACACCAACTCTGACCATATCGCTATATATTGGTGGTCGCCTCACGTTCGTTAGGGAAAATATCTTATCTATATCCTCATTCGGGTTTGAACCCAGGACTACTTTTGAAGAGTAGTATCTCAGAAATTTTCGGGAAGATAATTTTTATACCCTCCCCAAGCCTTTTGTGCCGCTCCCTTCGAAGGTCTATCCTGCGTACACCCCTGATTAAGAGTTGGTGTCTAAGCTCCCTATCATTTTGCGATGATGCTGTCGAGACGGCAGTAGGGACAAACTTCTATTTTTGGACAGATATTCAAAAATTTGTTCCGTGGAACAGCCTCATTATCATCAAGGGTTCCGCTGCACAGCCTCATAACCAACAAGGGTTCCGCGAGCTACTCTACGTTGGCACACAACCACTGGTATAAAGTCATCAAACATGAGGTTGATGGACCTTTTAATTGACAATCGGATAACATAATGAACTCGTATGTCCGTACATACCTTTCTCACCATGTTGTAATGAGGCTCGAACCGAAGCCCGGAGGGCTGAAAAAGAACCTTCTCCGTGTGAGCAAAGAAAATGCATAATGCAAATTCAACGCTGTCCACACACCGTGTTTGACAGCGTACGAGGAGAAGGGGTGCGGGAGGGCAGACGTGTACGGACCCTCTCGTGATAAACACAATGGAGAAAGCAAACAACTCGGCTGAAACAACGCAAACAACACACAAGCTGGACCCAGCGAACACAGAAAACGAACGTGACTCGATTGGCTAAAAAAAAAACAAAAAGTAGATGCGAATATAATTGCATATCACGGGCAGGTTTCGCCTCCAGGGGGGGTTATTTTTAAAAGAGGAAAATGAATAAAGTAAATGGAGCATTTTTTGCGGACTGAATGGAATAACGATGACGTTTCAGAAAATTAAATCGGCAAAAGGTCGATCTTGGAAACAATTGCAAACACAATTTCAACACGCCTCGGTCGTCTACGTTTAAAGGCGCATTTAGGGTGGATTCACATCTACACACACTCTCTCATGTGTAGACGTATCTGACACGGCAAACATTCTTCAACATGAAACCAATGAACGCATTCACATCTATCGTACCGCGGCTGCACAGGCGCAGACATTTTTATGTTAAACAATGGTCGCCGTGTCTGTCCGACAAGACACAGTTGGTGCGTCTAAAAATTCTGGAATTAAATAAATTCAATAGAATTAAATTTTTCCTACAAGTCCAGCAACTAACAGCAATAAATAGTTTCATTCAAATCAAAGAAAATCAGGTAAATTTGAACGATATTTTCGCCAAGCATAGCCGAAGTCAACTAAAGATTCGCCAAAATATTTCTATTGGTAATTTAAGAAATTCCCAAACAGAAAGTGTTGCCAACTTAGAGGTCATTCAAGTATTACGTCATCGTCGATGGGGGGGGAGGGGGGAAGGAGGAGGGAGGGGGTTTTCGATTTGCTGAATTTTGATGACAAGGGAGGGGGGGGGGGGTTTGGATAATGCTTACGTCATCGACCACCCTTTATGAAAATATGAGTTAGGATTCAGAGGGGGAAGGGGTCAGCGTTTTGCTGACGGGGGGGGGGGGTAAAAAATGGCTAATTGCTTACGTAATACTTGAAAGCCCCCTTAGTTATTTTCCAAGTAGATGATTTTCTACTTGTTTCTGATGAAGAATCTGTTGGAAACACTGCAGGTGGAGAACCAACCAGACCTTGGTCCCCCGTCGACATTTGTTCAAAGGGTCACTGAGGAAACTAAATGGAAAACACTACAAAAGGACTCAGCAATACAAATCGAAGATAACAGGGATCCTTTTAACTCCACACAAAACACACCGCCAATCCAAAAAAAGACAAACATTTTCGGCAGAGATAACACAAGGCCAATAACAATCACGGAAAATACCTTATCATGCGAGCAACAGATGGTAGTTGGTGCTTTTAAAATTTCAAAAGAAACCCATCGGAATAGAGAGAAAAACCCTAATTACAACTCATCAATTAGACCCGAGTAGAATGACTGCCACCATTTTCCATTTCTAGGCTCCTTTCTACTTCCCGCACACACACACAAAGAACTCCCCCTTTTCAGCCAAAATGTAAAAAAAAGGGACCCCCCCTTTTTTACCTCCCCCCCCCCAACTCTACCACATACCTAGGGGACCCACCCATTCTCACAACCCTCAGAAGTTAAAGACAACATTGCTAATTTAATGACATGGGGCCCCATTTCCTTGTGGAAAATCTTCCCCTCCTCCATCCCAAAAGGTCTTAAATTTCTTGGAAGCACTAGAAAGCGAGCACCACCCATCGGGGAGGCGGGTTAAGAATTGCTGGTCTTGAGAGAGGGCGCCCACTTCCCCCCTCAAAACCCGCCAAAGAATGAGTATGGTATAGATGGGGAGATTTTTTTTTTTTTGTTTGCTGGCTTTTGGAACATCCACCTACTTACTGCGTGTATCACCCATGGCGCCAATGCCAGGAGAACCAGGTAATCAAATGGTCAAAATTATGGGCAGGGAAGTCGAGTGGGCGAAATTTATGGCTGAGGGAAGGTGAAAGAATGAAATGTATCGAAGGGGAAAATGGGCACGACCTTTCACAAATACTCTCGTTTTTTACCCCATTGGGGGGGGGGGGGACCACTTTCCGTGTTCCGACGACATGCTCGGAAGCTGGTATGGACCCTTTTAATGCAGAAGTCTTCAACATTTTTCGAGTCACGAGCACTGCCTGTACCCATCATCAAAAGAAGAGCACCCTTACGGCAAAGTTTTACATACGAATGCATGAAATCGGGATGTTTTCCATCCTTGAATGAAATTTGTGCAGGGTGTTTAATTGGAACACTGACCAAGTGGTCGCGAGCACGAAATTGGACGCGAGCGTAGAGCACTCTGGGCACTTCAGGGAGCACCGTGGTGCTCGCGAGCAACGGGTTGAAGACGCCTGCTTTAATGGAACAGAAATTTTTGTAGATGAATATTTCATCCATGTGTGTTGAGCTTGAATTCTGTAGATTTGTTGGGGAAAACACAAAACAGTGCTGGAAAATAAGTCCGTATATCAGGGGGGAAAGGGCTGTTCCTGCAATGGGAAAAAGGGTCCCACAAATTTTCAGGGCCTTGAAATTGGATGCTTTCTGTAGTATAGGCACAGGTCTATCCTCCACGCGTCTGCCTCGAAGAATACTGTATATATGTGCCCCCTCCTCCCAGAAAAAATTCATATGTGCCCAGTCCCCGAACTTAGGAGAAACTGGCGCTGGCAGTATCGCCGGCCGTCGCTGAGGCTGAAAGTGACAAGCGCGGATCTGAATAATATTGGGGGGGGGGGGAAGAATTTTTTGTCTGTCCCGTGAAATACGGGATAATCCGATACACACGATGGGTCGTTCCTCAAATCCGCTTGCTTTCACTCCATTCACAACTGGCGATATCTGCCTAGGCTCATTCCTAGCTGAAGATTAGCGAATTCACAAGCGAATTAATCGACCGTAATGTTAATTAATGTACGCCATGGAGAAATAAATAACCGGATTATACATTGGGACAGACTTTGTGAAGCCACAAATTCCACGAAAAATCACCATTAAAACAACATCACAGCCAAGTTTAATGTTACAGTAGGAGGGTATTACGACCAATATAATAACTACAGGAACTGGTTCTAGTGTCTTTTCATCTCGCCGTTGGTGTATTTAAAAGCTCACCATTACACTGGATATCATCATCTCTCTCTCTCTCTCTCAGACACCTACAGCAATTTTTCTTTTCCTCAGGCAAACTCCAAGAAGCTATTGAAACGAACCATTTACTCTCCATGTTACAAGCTTCAATGATTCAAGAGGATCCGCCTACTTACTGATGAAACCCAGAGTTTTCTTACCACGTACGGATCGAGACTATCACATTGATGCTTAAACGAATTCGTTTCCAAATTCCAGGAGCCTAAATTACTATCATCATCAATATGGCGACTTTCCAGTGATTCGGTGGGGGAGAGACAATGGACCACACTCTCAGGGGTCGTGCAAGGTAAGCGTAAAATAACTTGGCCTAATCCAGAGCGGTTTTGCAGCTTGAACTGACCGTCGGATCAATATAAAATTTTGCACGCCAACTATCCGGAAAAATCCGTTGAACGCATCTGCGATTAAAAAATGCTCGATACCGAGGGCGCTTTCTGGAGATGAACAGAACTTTGAAATGATGAAAAAACTGATTTCATGTAATGGTATCATGCATTTGAACGAGTCAAGTGATGCTGCTGGAGGCGGGAAGTTGGTAAAAATGCCGCATTTGCCTTTTTGGCTGCTATTTTCTAACTTTTAAGAAAACAAAAATTGGAAGAGGAAAATTTTCACATGTTGCGGCTTCTTATTGCCGTATTGTTGAATTTGTATTTATTTCGACAGATTTTTAAGCCAAGCGTTTTATTTCAGAGGCGAACTTTGCTATTTTCAGCATTGACAGTTTCGAAATAATTCCTCTTTTAAAAAAATCCCGAACTATCGATATTAACTAATATCAGAATCCCCCCAACCGCATTCCAACACAGATAAGCGCAAATGCCCGAGAGATAGGCCTAGACATATGACAAACCTTGCGATTATCAAGCATAGAACTACCAGTAGAAACAAGTTTACGGGCCTTTAATGCATTACTTTTTAATTACTCTCCCCCCCCCCCACCACTGGTTACAAATGCTTTCCTAGTGTGACTAGTTTCTGCATTTTTAGCACTTTTTTTTTTCACTGTTGATTTTTGCACCAAATCTGCTTGAACTTCTAGTGATTCTCCCTAGATCAGTGTTTCCCAAAGTGAGCAATATCGTTCCTGGTGGGCGATGGAATTGTCCGGGGGGGGCGGTAGAAGCAATAGAATTAACATATGATCCTATGGGTTCATTTGAGATGGGGGGGGGGGGCGATGAGGGAAAAATAAAATAAAGAGTGCGATGGAACAAAAAGTTTGAGAAACTATGCCCTAGATCAGCGGTTCTCAACAGGGCTCCGCCGGCCACTCGAGGATAATAAAATAAGTAAGTAAATTTGATAAACAAAAAAAAAACAAGGAGGCCTAAAGGGTGTACCGTCATAAATAATATACTAAAAAGGGCTCAACGAGTCAGAAAAGGTTGAGAAAGCAGCACATTCCGCTGATCACACGAGACGCGGCATATTTACAGACGGTTCCAGATCACTTAAATGACCCACGACATATTCAAAGATCACTGCGGAACATTCCCAGATAACGTGAGTGGCCCGCGGCATATTTACAGATCACCTAATGCACCACCTAGAGGTTTCACGAGTGTCTTCTAGATGAGCCAATACCTTCTAGATAGTACGACCGCTATCTAAGCTATCCAGGAGGTACTGGTTGAGCTGATATTGAAATTCCTTCGCGATGCAACCCCCACAACAAAACATTCAAAGGATTTACGTATAGAGACCGTAAAGATCACGTGAACAACTATTTTTCGCACGTGATTCTCTACGTATTCATTACTTTTTTTAAGCACAGAAATTATTCAGTGCATCCCTTGAATAGTATTGGCTATAGTGCACAAATTTCGGCATCAATCCGACTAGTGGTTAAATTTTCAAAACCCTCCCACACAATACCAACATATTCTATATACCCACCTTGTATTTTCAAAATGCTCTATAATCCCCAATCCACCAATACAACTACTTTCATTATTATCAGTACGACAGCGTATCAGTTTCTGCGGTGGTGAAAGAGTGGAGACATACGATATCTGTCTGAATGTCCAATACATACAAATCATTCATATATATTAGATGGAAAGCTCGAGGTCCACGGTCGCTAAATAATCGGGCTATTACCGGATTCGACATCAAATGAATCTTTCCCCGGCATTACCAGCAATATAAATGCTCATCTAACCACCGCGGCATGTATCAAAACATATATATGACAAACGGCGATTCAGCTTAACCTTAATAATAGTTTCATTGGAGAGTCGGTATTCATTCTTTCATTAGGGGGGGGGGGGGATCACATATTAAACAACTCGCATAATCTACCAAACCGACCGAATACGAATGTGTGTGTGCGCACGCGGGGCAATAAAGTCTCAAAGCATCAGATATATAATCTGTGAGCGGTTAGGCGAACTAAGTAGGGAAATACTAGCACACAATCCTCTGACGACGACAATCGACACCATCATAGCCGATAGAGACATTTGACACTCGAGAGAAAACCATCTGACATTTTCATCAATGCCAACAGATGAGCCGTATCTACATTTGTGCAGGGATCGGGTACCAAAGAGAGACAAGACACCGCGGTGTGTGTCTCCGTGAAAACGGATTTAGTTTAAAAGCCACGTAGACTTTTCCAAGAGAATTTTCATTCTCTCCGCAAGAGCCTTACAATAAAATTCTGGAGCATGTCAAGATACACTACTACTTAGCCGTGCACGCGCCTCGTGCCAGGATAGTCAGTCAGAGAAAGCCTGAGGGTCACTTAGGAACTATTCCCAATTTCTCAGGGTGAATCCAGCGAACCCTTTCAACTATGCGAACCCTTTCAACTTTTTTTAAAATACTTTTTCAAATGCTTAAAATGAATTTTGAGCTCATCTGATGGGAAAAAAAAAAATCAATCTTTTATTATTATCACCGCAATTTTTTTAACTGTCCGTTGTGATGGGGTCCATTAGAATGAGGTTCCACTGCTTTTCAGAATTCTTCCTACCTCAGAACTAATGAGCGTATTATTTAAACAGCATGTTCAAGTAATCCCTGTATCGATCCGGCTATTGGTTGAAATTTCAAAACTCTCCGAAAACACACAAACCTATTTTCAATACCCAACTTGTGTATTCATCTATAACAACTCTTTCCATCATTATCGGAACGACGGCATATCAGTTTCTACGGTGGTGGAGACACACGATATCAGTCTGAATGTCCGATATCTACGAATTATTCATATATATATCAGGAATATATATATATATATATATCGTGGAAAGCACGAGGTCCACGGTCGCTAAATAATCGGGCTATTATCCTAATGTCGGATTCGACGTCGAATGAATCCTCCACCGACATTACCAGCAATATAAATGTCCATCTAACCACCACCGCGGTAACATACATCAGAAACGGCGATTCAGCTTAACCTTAATAACAGTATCACCGGAGTCGGTATCCATTCATTCTTTCATTAAAAGGAACGAGGGATCGCATATTAAACAACTCGCGCAAATCTACCAAACCGACCGAATGAAATGTATGTGTATGCACACGCGGCGCAATAAACTATCAAAGCATCAGATATACATAATCTGCGAGCGTTTATGCGAACTAAGTGGGGAAATACGAGCACACACAATCCTCTGACTGACGACGACAATCGACACCATGATGGCCGGTAGAGACATTTGACGTCGATTCCGCTACCATTTTCATCCATCTATACAAACAGCTGAAGCCATATCTATATTTGTGCAGAGATCGGTTACCAGAGAGAGAGAGTGAGTGAGTGAAAGACAAAACACCCTCATGTCTCAGTGAAAACAGATTTAGTTGAAAGCCATCTAGACTTTCCCAAGAAAATTTCCCAGTCCCTCATCATAAGAGATTCCGAAAGTTATTTCCAAAGAGATTAAAATACTTGCGCAACACAAGAGTACTTTTCAAGTTAAATTCCTAGAATGGAGTCCCGCAAAAATATCCCAGCTATCATGTTTACAGACAGGAGTTTAAAACATTCATTAAAACTGGTTTTGAGTGAAACTTTCCAGAGATAGGAATTTCTCTAATAACTCAAGAGATGAGAAAAATATCAAAAAAATACTGAAGATAATGACAGATAAATAAGCACCGTTTTTCAGTAAATCCCTCCTCTCCCGCGTTGAAAACGCTGATTACCGGATTAAGTTCGTAATTTCTACGGAACACATGGGTTATAGTTTTTTCTTGCCCTCCTTTCCAGGTAGTTAAATATGAAATATGTCCAATTTCGAATGGTCTGGCTAGTTATAGGTGGGTATGTGACGTGAAAAATCGATTCCGTGCATTTAATGATTCGGTACTAACCGGTGACGGAACCGAGTGAAAGAGCTTTCCCATAAATTTTTTTGGACTGTCGGGAAATGAAAAATTGCTCAAAATGAGATAATCCGACTGTAGTTTGCTCTATCGAGTAGGTATTGTAAACGGCATACACTTTGTTGGGTACGAAATTCATGTTTCTTTGGCAACAGTAGCTTCACAAAAAGAAAAAAAAAAAAAAATCACACTGGCAAAAACTATGGCTCTTCTTCAAATGGAGATTCAGCAACGATATGCATTCAGACTGAGCTTCAACATAAATACCAATTCAAATACATCTTTGATAACGATGCCTCTGCCACCACAGAATACGACAATAATGGTCGTCCTTCTAATAAAACTATAAAAGCTACATCGATGGCTTCGAACAAAAAGAGAAAAAACGTTCGACCCCGATGGCTCTTCTTAAAAAGCAAAAAAGGTTCGACCATGATGCCTCTACTAACACAACTTCGACAACAATGTCTCTTCTGAAAGAGCTTCGGCAACGATGGCTCTTTAAACGGGACATTGACCGCAATACTTCAAGCAGAGCTTCGGTAACAATTGCTATACAGAGCCTTTACAACGATAGATCTTTCAAAAGAGGTTCGAGAACGATGACACTATTACGAGAGCTTCGGCAACAGAAGTTTTTCAAGAGATGTTGAGGACATCTCTTGAGCGTTTGAAAATGGCTCTTCACACAGAGCTCCGAAAACAATGATTCCTCCCAAAGAGCTTCAACGAAACTTCACACTCTTTAGCAACAGCTTCACAAGAAAAAAACGAGAAAGAAAATGGCAACAAAATTCATCGAACACTGATTCTTCAAAGAAAGCTTCAATAACGCGCGATCGCTCTTCAAGCACTTCTTCAAGCAGAGCTTCGATAACAGTTGTTAGACAGAGCTTTTACAGCGATGGTCCTTCGTGCAGAGCTTTGGCAACAACGATTCCTCACAAAGACAGTTTCAACAAAACTTCTCAATCTTTAGCAACATCTTTCAAAAACACACACATACAAGATGGAAACTTTATAATTCCCACAACACTGATTCTTCAATGACAGACAGCTTCGACAAGTATGGCTCATCACAAAATTTCGATTAAAAAAATCGTTACTTGAACAGCTTCAGAAAAAAAAAAAAAAAAAATTGTAAAACGATACAGTCGAATCCCTTTATAATAAAACTCCAAGAGACCTTTGAAGACCGGACACACCCCGCTTCCCATCTCAGACAGGTCAACTCCATGAGACCAGAGAAATCACTTCGTTATAAAGGAATTTCAAGTTTTTCTATTGTTCCTATGTAAATTTATTTTGGTGGGAGGGAGATTGGAAAAGTGTTCGTCAAAACGAGATTTTCGCTCTCTACAACGGTTATTCGTTAAAACGGGATTTGGCTGTACTTCCCCCAACAGCTCTTCGACAACAGTCACTGTTCCAGAAATTTCAACAGCAGTTCTTCACAAAATAATCCACGGTTGAGCGAAAAACGATTGATCCCAACCCAACGATTACTCGCAAATTGCATACGTAGAAAGAGTTAATTACGAATCACACACAGTATATGAAGCATCACAACAGTAACTAACGTATAAAAAAAAAATTACACGTAAGAGTTAATTCATCAAAATTCCAAGAACCCAACCATCTGTAATACCGCGTATGCAAATGACCTTTTAACACCAGGAAATAACTCCACGGGTGTAAATTACATACGTGATAGTCATGTGTAAAGAGGATTAAGGTGTTATTTCTCTCTTTCCACACAAGTTAACATATAATTCATAACAAATAAAAAACAAAAACCAAAACTGTGACGCCTAATCTCTAAAAACCTATCAGAAACGTTTTGTTTATATCGACAGCCACACCCTGACTGGCAAGTGAGAAACTGCCAAAGCATTAAAAAAATACATATAAAAACGCTCTCGCTTTCACAGAAAGGCGAGGCAGATTGGCCAAAAAATGCAATTTTTTTTTTCTTCTCCTCTTGGCAACACCGGGCAGCAGCATTTTTTCGCCCACGGCCCTATCAACGTGCATCAAGTCACTTGTTCAAGAGAGATTCTCACTGATGATGATGATACCGAAAAGGTGTTTAACCTTGTCCTTGCCACTAGGAGTCGTAACCGGTCTATCTCTCTTGAGAGAGACATTCCTCACACACACAAGTCGCAACTGAATAAAAGTTGCAAAAAAGAGCAATATTTCCACGTCGGCTGAGGGAAATGAAAAAGAGGACCGAAAAACCTGTTTACAACGGTTGAGAAATGAGTTTTTTTTGGAACTGAACAGAAATTGAAATGACTTTACACGTAACAGAAACAGTAAAAAACCCTTTCGGTTTCTCTAATTCAGGTTTTTTTCCTCCTCTTCACGACCTTCATTTTTCACAAAACAGATTTATTTTTATCTGGAAACTGAAGAAATGGTAGAAAGAATACAATAACAATAGTATAAAAAAATGTGGAAATCTAGTATAAAATACAAATGAGAAACATCCTGTTGAGAAGCCACGAAGATAAGGAACAGTGGGACGTTATGACGATCTTTTCTTGCGTGATTATGAAACACACTCAAACCTCTCTATCTCGAAACTGACGTGGGAAGGAAGAAAATTTAAGAGTTTTTTATTACAGTCGAATCCCGTTTTAACGAATATCCGAATATACGTTATATCCCGGTTATTAAAACGCTTCTAATACCTCAGATAAGTTCACATAGGAACAATGCCAAAAAAACCTGGAATTCCTTTACAGCGAAATTTCGTTGTAACGAAGTAATTTCTCCCGTCTTCTTGGAGTTCGTTATAACGGGATTCGATTGTAGTAAGAAAGGGGGAAAAAATGGCGAAAAATTCCTTAAATAAAAACTAAAAATTTACCGTACCATATTTTACTGCATGCTATTAAAATTATTGGTTTCGTAAGCGATGTTCTATCGCGGTGTATACCAGCGGTCTTCAACCTTTTTTTCTAGTTGCGAGCACTGTCTGTACTCATTATCGCAAGAAGAGCACCCTTACAGAAAGTAGGACATGTACCACGTATACTATATCACGGTTCTCCAGCTCGGCGCGTCATCGTGCGATCGACACAGTCGTTGCAGTGTCAGCTGCAGCGTGGGACACTTAAGTAATCTGGAAACATATCACTCGGTCCATTTTTTACAAAATTAGGTTTGAGTTCGTGGTCTATATCAGATGACTTCGAAGACGACATTTGCCAGGAAGGCCAAGGGTTGGCCACGCATACTGTATCACAGTCGTTACATACGATCGACACAGTCGTTGCAGTGTCAGCTGCAGGTTGTGTGTGTGACGCTCTTTTGTTTAAGACAAAAAATATATTTTTAGCGGGAGGGGAATTCGAAGAGTTTCGAGGGTGGGAAAAGTAAGAAGAATCATCGGAAAACAGGCAGAGGAACCGAGAAGTAATGCCCATGGTACACATACATCACGAAACGGTAACTTTCTTTTCGTCGCCTATCCACTTTTGCAGTATTGTCTTTGCTAATAAAGGACCCTTCCGCGAATTACGTGTCACGCGTTCATTAAATTAATCTTCATTAAAAACCAGTTACGCCTTTGTTACCCGCTTCTTCTCGTTTTTTCTCGTCCGTTCCCTTTTACCACTGTTGGACGTTCCATCTTCCCAACTCCTCTTTCGGCTCATCCAGCCTCTCTCTCTCTCTCCCAGAGTGTTGTTCATCTTTCGCAATATACCGTCTCTACCCTCGACACTTCGAGAGGGAGGCAGGGTAGGTAGGAAAAAGTAGAATGGAGCGTTAATTACCGAGAGTTAATCAGGAAGACGCGAGCTTATGAAGGGTATGTGGTGGGGGGGGGGCGGCCCTTAGTGGAAAAGGGTGATGAGTTTTTGGCTTCAGCCACGCCGTCCACCTTCCCATGGAAGCGGACCCTCACGTCAGAAACACTCTACGATCCCCCTTTACGTATTTTTTTCACTGTAAAAAGTAAAAATTTTTGCATCTCGGTTGTGTCGGATCCCTTTTTTTTTTTTCTACTCGGGTGAGAGCCATGAATTTACGGCGCGTTAAGTTCTTGGCTGTCATTAATTCACTTGATGCTTCTATCGGTGATGTCAAGGGTGGCAAAACAAAAGATTCCCCTCGAGGGAATGCGTATCTCGTGTTGGATTTTCAAAGACACACACATAAGAAAAACTGTACATCTGCAATTTGAACACCCCCCCCCCAACTCCACGGAGCCCACAAAATTAATGTCACGATGTTTCTACACAAGCGAAGATATTTTTGATTATTTACAAGGGGACCGAACTGCTTATTGATGTTAATAGCGCGATAGCATAACAATTTTCACAGGAAATTGGCCTGAATTTTCGGAGAAGTGCAGTCGGCCCCGCTTAATCATATACATCATCGATTCGCAACATCCGATTATGAGGGGGAACAATTCAATCGCCATTTTACGACGATATTATAGTTTGTATACTGAAAACTGATGAAGGATCAACAATAATAAAGCTTCTCGAATAAATCAGACATCAAAAACGAAATGAAAATTATATTGCAATGATTACAATACCTACGATTTTTACCTCTTATTAGGAAAGCTAGCGCCCTCTATTGACTGAACATAGAACAAAAATAAAATAATAAAATGTATTCATTGAAGACAACGCGGAGGCCAGTACCTACTCTCAAATGCATTTATATTAACCTAGCGACACATTTTTCATTAATTCCAAATGCTTCATTCGATAAAAACATTTATGTGTATAGTGGTCGATGTGTATCAACAGTTGACTTGTGAGATGTAATATTTGATCAACCCCTTCACGTAGATAATCATTAAATTTTTGCGATCACATTTACTTTTTCAGGACATTTCAGGTCAAAATAAGAGAAGCATATTCTTCCAAAAAGTGCATTAAAGCGAGAATCGATCACGGATCAAATTTAGGACCTATATTACACAATATTTTAATGGATGATTATCCGCACAGGGTGCCTAAGGGAATTCTATCTTCATATGCTGACGATGTCCTCATGATATGCACAGATAGGAGAGCT
This sequence comes from Pholcus phalangioides, assembly GCF_987345545.1. NCBI lineage: Eukaryota > Metazoa > Arthropoda > Arachnida > Araneae > Pholcidae > Pholcus > Pholcus phalangioides. The sequence continues at coordinate 13,154,335 of NW_028301605.1, forward strand.
TCTAAGGCTCTTAACAACCTCCAGGAGCTGGTGGAATACCGGAATTTAGTAAATAGGGCCAAATTAAATGTTTCATAGAGTGTTTCTATGTGCCTGACAGTTTCCACAAAATTCTTGTATACTCTCCACTTGTTAATATTAACTGGCTACATATGTAGAGATACTGTCTATATAATTACCCAGTTTTCAGTATACCTTGTAGAGCAAAGAGTTTTTTAAACTTTTTATACCCGCGGCGCCCCTTACCCTAATCAACGCTTATTTTGTGGCTCCACAGAGCAGTTTAACAAAAGCTCTCCAAAAACTTTGTCAGGCCGCTGCTCCGCGACGAACAGTTTGATAATCCCCTCGGCTAGAGTAATATTTAAAGTTAAAAAACGTCTGAGCATCGACAGTTTCGGGGAATGTGGTTCGAAAAATAGTGTGGTCTCTCGTCAGAATTTAAATTAGAGTCGTCGACGATTAGTGTTATTGGCTGCTGAGACGATTTGGCCCCCAAAGAAAAATGTTTTGCATTGGTTCTGCAACGAATCCTCGGCTGACTGGAAATGCTCCGACAGTAAAAATTCCCATAATATATATAGTGTCTCCTCACTACACTTTTCTTAAAATTCTTCCAGACTATTCTACAAAAGCACTGATTGTTCGGCGATGGCAGATTTTGGCATATTCTGCTTTGGGATGAACATTTTGTGAAAATGAATAATACGGTATGTGATCAGAGGCGGATTTAACGGCGGGCGTACCGGGCGCCCCGACTTCTAAAAGGGCCGTGAAAATCCCAAACTCCACACTTTCTTCCAATTTAAGGGGCCCAATATCTTCTTTTGCACCAGGGGCCTCGATCGACTTTCATCCGCCACTGGATGCGACGACGCTTAACCAGAAAGTAATGACCACTGGTACCATCAGTCACTGCGATTCACCGAAACCGAACATTCATCGATGAATGAAAATCAAAATATCAACCAATTCTCTACCTACAAATGATAAATATCCAATTCTCAACCAAACCTGGGTAGGGGAGACAAAAAATCATTTCCCATTTGAGGGACGCGGCATTACCACCAATTCGTATCGACGAATCTTCAAAATCTCATCACAGATGCCAGTCACAATCGAAAACAAGACCAAGTACATATAGCTACAGAATCGCATTTTGCACTCGTGTTTTTTTTTTACTCCTAAGAGAGAAAAAGCATTTTTTTTACAACAAAAAAACAGCAGTTCTTAACACGGCGTAGAAATACCCACGTACAGAAGTTTCGGATCAAACGCAATTTTAATTCCGCGGAAGGGTACCGCCAGACCGTGAAATCGAAAGTAAAAAATACAGACGGGGAGAAAGGAAGGACGGTAATGGAAAAAAAACTGCACAAAAAGAGAAAATCCCCAGATATTGGGAATGGAAAAACTGCAACCGTGACGCATACACAAACACGTGTACTGGCGAGACTCGGGGGTACCGCGGCCATAGCAAAAGGTTGAACAGTGGCGCAGAAAGGCGGAGGCACACACAGAACAGGAGCAATGAACCATGGTCCTATGGTTACATGCTCCAGACGCCAGAAGGAAATTGGAACATTCTGTCGATGGGGTATATTCACTTGTCAACATGCATCACGTACTGGCCACTCTGCCGATGCCCACATTTCCGCCGCTCCACCCCCCGATATCAGACCGTACAAGCTGTTAAAACTCCATACGCAGCGTCTTCGGCCATCCATCTACGCTCTCCACCCATCCAGACAATGTCCCTTCCACGGTCGTCAGTACTATCGCGATAGGTCCTCTATTTGACTTGGGTCACTGATTCAGAATACGTATGGAAAGCACTTATTCGGCATTTGCGTGGCGGTGGTGGTGGGCTACCCTCCCTCGCGTAAGGCGACACCGATATTGCAGATCAGTTTCGGTCAGATTTCACTGATGGCGGGAGATTCGCATTTCGGGAATGGGAGAGAATTCCGAATGACGTCATCGCCAGTAAATGAAGACGCTGAAGGAAACAGAAAATGAAAAAAATGGGTATTTTGAGAACTCTCGCTAGAAAGTCGAATGTCAAACAAATGCAAGATTACACTAATCAGATACCGGAGTATAAATCATCACATACATGAAAAATTACAAAAATCAAGAGGCTCGAAAACACACTCGCGGCACCATCATGAATGATCCTACACCAGAGGTGGTCTTCAACCTTTTTCTAGTCACGAGCACTAACAGTACCCATCATCAAAAAAAAGAGCACCCTCTTGGCAAATTTGACATGCGGATACATGAAATCAGGACGATTTCAATCCTTGAAGGCAATTCGTACAAGGTGTTTAATTGGAACATTGATCAAGTGCTCGCGAGCACGAAATCAGACACAAGCATCGAGCACCGGGTTGAAGATGTCCGTTTCCCACCTTTGACTCAATGCCAATCACGGTGTATTCGTTCTAATCACAATCCGAAATTATTTTAAGCCCCAGAGCAGAATGTTTAGCACTGTTCTTTGACGAGCCCTCAGCTGACTGGAAATTTACTGTGGTAAAAATCCCCATACACGCAAGTGTTTTTTTGCACTTTTTCTTAAAATTCTTCCAAATTATTCTGCAGATTTTGGCACATTCTGCTTTGGGGATTTTAAGGAAGTGGAATACAGTAACGAATAAGGAAGCAGTATATAGTAATAGATATAGAAGCAAGAAACGTATGAAATTCCAACTAGAAATTACACATCTCCGTCAATTAAAGGGATTTTATGCGTCACAAAGAATGGAAGGGAATGGTTGCTACTTTTCCAGCAGATAGGGATCATTCCCTAAAAAAGTGTATACAAATCGTTTCCGAGACGTTGTATGTTTTTAAATAAAATTTCAGAGCAGTCTGGCAGTAAATTTTATTTTTCTAGTTCTTCATTTAATTCTTTGCCATATGGAATTTCTTAATTTGTTTCAGATGGTATCTAATTTTTCTTTTTTTTTTAAAATCATTGTTTGTAGCAAAATCTCAAAATCTGGCCGTCCCAGCTTCAAAAAATGTGTTAGAGACTTGATGCAAAAAAAATCTCTGGAATTTTTCTTTCCACAAAACTTGGAATCGAATTTTATACACGTGACATAAATGAACAAAACTGACAAATTTTTTTCCTTATGAAAAACTATTTTTTTTTTTTGTTCGCGTCCCCGTTTTAAAATGTGTGAAATTTTTCGCGTTTTAAAATGCCCCGTGTTACGGTCATTTGGGAAATATATTTTTATACCAGGATTAAAACTGATAACACTTTAGAGCTCCTTGAAAGGTTCACTTACAATGCTTGATCAACTTTTTTGGATCTGACTTTCGCAAAATGACTTAATATTCGCGTTATGTCTTTAATACCAGATTTTTCTCTGCCGGATGTCCACTCTGTTACGTCGTTATCATTAAATAATTAAGATTTTTTTTTCCCCCATCAATATCAACATTAATAGTCATGCAATTCACCACCAGAAAAACTAACCGACCATTCATAAACTTGTAAAAAAAAAATGCTTAAATTAAAATGAAGGCATAAAAATAACTATCGGTGGTCCTGAGACGGGTCTTCAAACAACGCTCAGACAGCAAAGGATCTTTCAACAACGTCCAAACAGTTACAGGTCTTCAAACAATGCCCACACAGTGACGAGTCTTCAAACGATGCCCGCAACACAGCGGCGGGTCTTCGAGCAACGTCCACATAGAACGATTTCTCTAGCAATGTTATCGCATTCATGCACTGAACGTTTGTAGTGATTGACAATGATAATCTCTTTAATTTACTTTAACGAAAACAAACCACGAAAAAACACTACAAACGCATGGCACTGACATAAGACACACACAACCACGTGCCAAAACCACAACAAAAAACCAAGCGTCATATCCCCACGGCTTTGACATCCTCCCAAAACAACGAGGAAAAATATTATATCTGGATGGCTTTGACTTTTCTAAATATTTACAGGATAGTCAGTAAGTTACAGTAGCCCCCCTCCCCCCGCTAGCGCAGCGAGATGATTGCCACACAAAGTGTATTTACAGGATAGTCCCTTCTTCAGCAACATCAGCGATGACTTAATAACAGTCGCGGGGGGGGGGGGATGGTACAGAAATGATTAAATTTAGCAGGAACAAAGCATTTAAACAACGATAGAAAGTACACTAAACACATTCAAAACTTTAAAAAAAAAACACCAATAAAACACTGAAACAATCTTTTCGGTCTCGCAACCAGTTCGGTCAGGTAGCTTATCCCAAAATCCACCGGACCACGGAACACACGGAAAACCACCAAGAGATCGACCTCAATCAAATTAGATTACACAAAAACCACATAAAACAAAGTGCATAAAACCAATTAAAAAATTTAAAACTGGTAAAAAAAAATCGTTCATCTTACATATATACACACGTCACTTAGGATCTGATAATTCCAAAAAAATTGAATAAAACTAATTTAAAAATATATATATATATATATCCCTAATTCATTTCACAATTTTTTTTCCAGCGCACAAACTAATACAGCACGATGATATCACCACGGGAAAGGAAGCGACTTAATTCCCACATCAGTCTATTCCCATATCCACCGGCGTTATCAAAACATTCTTGTCATTTCTAAGCCGAAAAACAGCATTAAAAAAAGATAATAATAAAAGTACTACTAGTAAAATATATACCGTAAGAGAGGAGGGTTTTTAGTACAAACTCTTAACGCTTAAAATTAAAACGAAGGCATAAAAATAATAATAATAAAAAAAGACCACCTCAAGTAAGAATTTAATAACACGGCCGTCAGCCATTTAATTATCGGTGCCCCCCCCCGACTTATTAAAATGCGTCGCTCGTTCCCCGCCGCCGTTCAATATGCATTCTAATCCGTGCGGCCCCACAACACACACACACAAAAAAACATCCATCCGCACCAATTCTCTCTCTCTCTCTCTCTCCTCTACATACGCACGCTCGAAATGCTTTTCATTAAAACAAAAAAAACAAAAAACCCCGGGTAAAAAGACAATCGACAGGCGTGGAATAGAGAGAGAGAGAAAATTATTAATCGCCGTGTATAACGTGTTTAAAGAGCCAACGAAACACAAAATAATAATAATAATAATAAAAGCATAGCCCGCCATACCATAAAATGATGGAGCAATAATAATAACCAACGTTGAAAAGAATGGAGAGAGAGAGAGAGAGAAAATAATGTTTTTATATGGACGAGGAGAAAAAAAAATGGTTGTGTAATTATCCCAAAGCCGGTTTTTAATATGAATAACACATACACAAAGTTGTAATATACAACGTTGCTGTTTATTTTAGAGAGATGTATTATATTGGTAATGGATAAATATCCTTTCGGGGAAAACAAAAGACGTGTGGATATTGATTAGTGAGTGGTATCATGTGGGATTATTACATAACGTGGTGTTAATTGATGTGTTTTGTATTGTCCGTCGGATTAGGAAGGTTGCTATAATCTTTTGTGCTAAAATGGGAGAAATGAAATAGTTTCCTCTCTCAAAGGGACTTTCAACTATTTCCCCCCCCCCTTTCCCATCTTTGTACAAAATACAAATAATGAATACAGTAGAACTTCGTCTATCCGAACAACTCGGTCAACCGAAAACTTTTTCAACTTAACTCCTTTTCAGTTTTCTATAGTGAATGATGCTCAACAGTTGGTATTTTCTTGGAACTTGAATCCTCTTTCCTCCCAACTCGACAGCTTTGCTCTACTATACAATAATTCACTTCCAAATAATTATTAAGATTTACCAGATTTTAATAATTACCAGATTTCATCATGTGTATGACCACTATCGATATTAGAGATGGGATGAATATTCGGTCCGGATAATGCTTAAGTATTCAGCCGAACGTCTGTAAATCTAAGCACAACAAATTAATTTCAAAAAATATCAATTGGAGTTTTCCCCCCATAAAGTACAAATTTACTGATTATATTTTGCGTCATGTACAGTAAATCCCGCTTATAACGTTCCCATTTATAACATTTCCCCGCATATTACGATTTATTTTCGTAGTAATTATCATTAAGGTTTCCCGTTTAAAGCGTTTTTTCCCCGCTCATGTTTTTTCGTGATGGTTTTTTGAAAAAAACGTCATAAGCCGAATCCACTGTATATTCTTTTGTGTCAAAGAGGATTATCAAAGAGGTAAATAAGAAAATTGGTCGAAAATTTTATTTTGCAATTACTAGCTGAGAGTAAATAATGGTTGACATTATTTACTCTCAACTGTTCTTAACTAGATGTAAAATTGGCAATAAGTGTTGGGGGGGGGGGAAATTGATTCTGTAAGTTATGCATATAGAAACGTTCTCTCCACTTGTCAATACAAGATTCATCGAAAGACTGGTTATTTGTGGAGATGAAGATTACAAGGAAGAAAATTCGTCCCTGCCCCCACGGGGACTCGAACCCCGGTCTCTCGCTTGCAGGACGAGTGCTCTACCATCTAAGCAACCTTGGAGCGTATATATATATATGTTGAAAGGCACCGTACATGGACGGCGTCAACAATAAACTAATAGCTCGTGAATGACATAAGCCAACCAGATGGCCACATGCATATAGAAACGTCCTCTCCACTTGTCAATACAAGATTCATCGAAAGACTGGTTATTTGTGGAGATGAAGATTACAAGGTAGAGCACTCGTCCGGCAAGCGAGAGACCGGGGTTCGACTCCCCGTGGGGGCAGTGATGAATTTTCTTCCTTGTAATCTTCATCTCCACAAGTAACCAGTCTTTCGATGAATCTTGTATCTGTAAGTTATATCAAAATGCAATATACCATCGTTAAATTTGATTGTTAGTATCGTGGCAATAAAAATCTTTTTCAACTACCTCAGTTTTTTTTTTAAATATTTAAATAATAAATTAATTAAAAATCAATGATTCATTTGAAATTACCAATGGTTTTATTTTCAATCAAAAACGTCAATTTTATTAATAATTGCGATGAATTTCAAGAAAATTTATATTCGACCGCCGAATATTCGGTATCAGGCCAAATCCCTATCCATCCCATCCCTAATGGATAAGAGGCCCCGAGTCATGCGCACAGGGCCCTGGTTCTTTATATGGACAGTTACATCCGACATCCAGGCCTGTCAAAGGATCACTTTATATGGACATCTTTGCTACATTCTGAAAGTAGTCCTCTCCTCATCCCCCCTCACCACTTTTCCTGGCCCCCCCCTTGCATCGCATTTCCACCCGTGGCTCCCTTAGAGATGGCCATATAGTCCCAGGTTGAGAACCGTTGTGCTAGGTCCCGTATTTATTTGAATATACATGGTAAATGTATGGTCGGAGGTGGGGGGGGGGGGAAAGCCATTATACCAATATATTTTCTCAATTTCTTTGGTGTCTAAAAACGTACATTCTTCAGAGAGTAGGTGGGTTCTCAACATTTTCCTTTATCCCATGCTCCCGCCCCCATTAGACCATATTTTCTATATTTTCATCACTCACTATATCGAATACTTCCCATCCCTCTTGGAAAAAGGTATTTTCAATTATGAAAAAGTATTTAACTTTCTCGGGACCAAAAACCTCCAGATCAAACCAAGTCAATAAAAATCTCAAACGTTTCAATAATATTTCATATAAACCAATAATAATTTACTAGAATATTGTTAATTTCAAGCTCGAACAGATACGGAAAACCAAAGCTTCAAAATAGAAGGGAAAAAAACAGAAAAATAACTCTTCTTCGTAAAAAAAAAGCAAACAACTCTACAGCTAGTATCAGAGAACGCCATTTTGAGACAATTGAATTACCGGAAAAATCCTCCACACCCACCCCCTCCGAAAAGACCACCTCCGGCTGAGCTCAGCCAGATACACACACACACACGAACACAATCAGACAGTGGAACGACGAAAAAAAATATAATAAAATAGAAAAGATTGGTAGCCAATGGGTTAACACGAGAACAAAAAAAATAATAATACACGGGGAACCCCCTCGAGGGAACTCTTGAAAATCAATACGTACCCGTTTTTTTTTCGTACGTACGCTGATCGATACTCTTGAAAAGCTGAAGAACGGTCTCGCTTAAAAGCGCGCTAATGGGGACTAAATCCCAGATTAAAGAGAAAGGGGGAAAACCTGGTAAATGGGAACCTAGACAAATCTCTTGCAACCCCCCCCCCATTTTTTTAAATGAAAACTGACTCACTTGCAAATTGACAGGCAGGGCCCCCCCCCCGGCTCCTACAGGATAGGGAAAAACTCATTGGCCCAAAAAAAAAAAAATATTACCGGAAAAAAAAAAAAAAATTCTGGAGCCTCTCTCAATAATTAGACCATCTGGTCCGGGGGTGGGTAGAAGCCGATCATGGCGCTTTTGGCATGTTCCCGTACTCTCATGGCATTAGGTACCGAGGCACAGCCCAGAAAACACGGATTAACGTCGATATGGAAGTATAGGGGGTAAAGAAAATACACTTTGTGATACCCTAATGGCATGGTGAAGCAAAAAAAGGGGAGAATTATAGACTTGAATTGGGGATTTTAGAGGGGTTTTTCTTGGCGCAAACTTTGATATCCGCTATTTTGCCCCTCAATGTACAGTGAAATACCTTTGGGGATTAGATCTGGTTATAATAATCTAGTTTTCCCGTCATTCAAACTCTGATGGGTGATGGGACGTTTTTTTATTATAGAAATGAGCCTCCAGGACATGTCTCTAATCTATTTCATTCGAAATTTAGGAGGAAAGCATGAGGATGAAAAGGAATTGACAGAACTGGGCGATTCTTACTGGATTCTGTTCCAGGCCACGTGGAAAAAAATATTGCTGGCATGAGCGGAGATAGACTTGAAAGGCTGGGGGGGATGGAAGGCAAGGTGATGATTTAAAGCGAAAATGTGAGTGCGGGCCACTTCACCGATATTTGGAACGAGTCGCGGGTCAGTTGATCAAGTGATCTGTAACCAGGGCCGTCTCAAGAGCATCATGTGCCCCGGGCCAAATGATTCTCTTCTGGGGGCCCCCCCCCCCACCTGGTTAATAGAAAAGTTCTAGGAAATTTCAACCGGATCTCATTTTTGTGGGGGGGGGGGGTCCTCTTTTCTCTTGAGGTGCCCGGGTGGGCCCATTCGTTAAGACGGCAACAGCGTCGCAGGTTACTTGAAAAAATCTAAGTGTGTCGTAAGACGATTAACTGTTCAAGCGGAGATACACCTCGGCTCCCCCATAAAAGCCTCTAATTTTGGCATTGACAAGCCCAGCTATTTTGCAGAAACGGGAAATGTAAAAATGGAAAACTTTTCCCTATTCCGCTTAGTACGCAATTGCTGCAAATCGGGAGAAAGCATCATACTTCATTAAAAAAAAAAGTCACATTTTGAAGTGGGGGGGGGGGGGATTTTCAGTGACTTTTGATTGTCGCTGAAAGGATTAAGCTTGGAATTTAAGCTCTTTGGAAAAGTGCTTCAGGTAATCAAGTGATCTATAAATACGCCGCGGGCCACTCAGGTGATCCGTAAATAAACCGCGGATCACTTATGTGGTCTGAAACTACCACAGTGATCTGCAAATATGTCGCGAGTCACTTGAGTGATGATCTGTTAACATGTCGCGGTTCACTCAAGTACTTTATAAGTGACCTAGAAATATGCCACAGGCCACTGAAGTGATCTAAAACTGTGCAGCGGCTCATTTGAGTGATCCAAAAATGTGCCTGGGGACGCTCAAGTTCTCCAGCACTGTATTGCGAATCACTCAAATGATGTGGGACTGCATCGCGGGTCATTTAAGTGAACTATACACGTTTCGCGGTCACCAAAATGTTATCTAAAACTGTGCAGAGGGTCACTTCAGTGATGCAAAAATTTGTAGCGGGCCGCTCAAGTTCAAGATCTCGAAACACTGAAGTGATCTTTAAAATTACTGTGGGCCACTTTAATAATCTGCGAATGTGCCGCGGGCCACACGAGTGATGCAGATCTGCACCACGGGTGACTTGAGAAAGAAAAAAGTGCCGCTCAGTCCATTTTCACAAAATTCGGTTCGGGGTCGCAGGGTAACATCAGACGACTCCGAGGGCCACATTTGGCCCGCGAGCCATGGGTTGAGCCCGCATGCCCTACAACAGCGGTTCTCAACCTTTTTTTGACTCGCGGAGCCCTTTCAAGTAAAAAAATTCTATGGCGGAGCCCCGTAGGCCAATTTTTTAATTATTCATCAAAATTACTGATTCATTTTTACTATTTAAAAATATTTATAATTATTTTTCTTTAATTTTACTGGTTTTTTTTTATATTTTCCTTGAGCGGCCGCGGAGTTCCTGGAGAGTGCACAACGAGCCCCAAGGACTCCACGGAGCACCGGTTGAGAACCGCTGCCCTACAACATACGAATTCCTCGATAATATTGCGAGACTACTACTACTTCACCAAACACCAACTCTGGCCATATCGCTATTGCAATTTACTGCCATTAGTGAGATGGGTTGGAAGTAAAAGCGCTGTCTATCGGTGGTCACCTCGAGTTCGTTAGGGATAATATCTTATCTATATCCTCTCTTGGGTTCGAACCCGGGACCCTGACAACAACCTTCACGATGGTGGACGAGCATCTTACCACCATGCCACTCGGGCACAATATCGCGAGACTGTCACAAGAACAAAAAAAAGCCTCATAAACAATGCGCAAAGATAACAAGCATCTCCGGGAAGATGATCACAAAAATTCCCGAAAGTCACAAAACATTCGCTCTACAGTCATTCCAAATTATTTGACAACCGTAATCAAAATAGACGCAGCCATTCGAAAATAAACCAACGGGTCTTCCGAGCAGATTCCCCCCGATCTCAACACACGGCTCATTTGATGGTTACAACATGGCCCCCTGGGATCCCTCTCCAGCCGGTACACGGTACAACAACAGTATCGCGTTCCGATCAGTCAAGAAAAATTCCAAAATTCTCTCGTTTCTATAACTTCCCAAGTAAAAAAAAGAAAATTCCTACACTAATGGGACGAGGGAATGCGGCAGGAGAAGAGAGAACTTCGTCGCAGTAAAAACATCTCGACATCCTAAATTCGTCACCTCTAGCTACATCTATACACACACGCAACACTACTATAAGCCCTCCCTCTAAACACTACGAGAAAGGCGGAGGGTTGTGCGGGGGAACAAAAAAGAAGCCCCAGCTGTTCCCATGCAGAAACGATCTCACTGAAGTTGCAAAGCTCTCAAGAATAAAATACTCTAAAAAAAAAAAAAATGAGTGAGCTCGGAGTTTTGTAAATAAATATACGCGGATTCTTCTCGTTTCTTGAGAAAAATATAAGAAAAATAATAAGAAACACTTCAGCAATCAACGCAAAACATCTATCTCTACCCAACATAACACACTCTCTCTCGCCCTCGACATAATCCACTCGTCTCCATTCGCGGGTGGAGAAGATGGGGGGGGGGGCGAATGGAATCATAACTGCTTGCTAAAAATATGGATAAGAGGCTTATACGAGCACACACACGCACACTCGGGTGCACATGCTGATTTTGCACACTCACCGAAAAAACTTTTCTTACACGAGGAGAAACGCGAAACATTGCTGCGGTTGTGGGAGATGGAACTTATTCCTCCTCCTCCAGGAAAAAGTCGAGGAGAGTTATTCCGGGAAAAATATAAAACGGAATTTATTGAGGAGAGTGGAAAGGGTGAGATACTTTAGAAGACACACAAAAAAAATGTTTATTTTACGCTGTCGTCTTCCTCTATAAACACAGATGTGGAATTTTCTAGAAGGTATGGGGGGTACAAAATGAGGAAAGTTTATCTGTTCCTCTCGTGAACAATGTGTGTATATTACTTCTTGGATTCAATTCTGAGGGGGAAATGAATTAGAGGAATGATACACTGACATCACGTGGTGTTTGTGTGCGAGACAGTTGTTTTGAAACTAAATTAAACTAAGTTGAGCCGCGTACCCGTTACGAGTTCAAGGGTAGGGAGTGCGAGGACGCGCAACTGAGAAACCGGGGGAATCTTGGGGAAACCTTGTAAACGTGTGAGCGAGCTAGAGACGTGGTCAGCGAGTGATCAAAACAATTAGGTGAGCAAGTGAGAGCGTGTGCAAAAGCAGGTGAGTGACCTAGAGCGCGTGCAAAGTAGGCGAGTGACCTGGAGCGGGTGCAAAAGCAGGTGAGATCTAGAGCGTTTGCAAAGCAGGATAGAGACCTAGAGAGTGAGCGAAGCAGGTGAGTGATCTAGAACAGCGTTCCTCAACCGCCGGGCCCTGTCATCAGTAAAACCGAGCCGTGAGTGGCTCACCGTTTCATTTTCACCCCCCTATTTCCCATTAGTCGTGCGCATGACCGGGCCTTCCACTCGTAAAAAAAGAAATCAACCGGGCCGTGGGCGTCCAAAGGTTGAGAAACACTGATCTGGAACGCGTGCAAAGCAGGTGTGCGCCCTAGAGCGCGTGCAAAACAGGTGAGTGATCTAGAGCGCGTGCAAAGCCGGTTAGCGACCTAGAGCGCGTGCAAAGCAGGTGAGCGACCTAGAACGCGTGCAAAGCAGGTGAGCGACCTAGAACGTGTGCAAAGCAGGCGAGTGACCTAGAGCGTGTACAAAGCAGGCGATTCACCAAAAAGAGTGGCTTAGAGAAAGGGGGCAAGTCTAAGCAGGCCAGGGCAGCAAATTTGAGGGAATAGGCCAAGAAAAAATAAGAGAAACGTTCCAGTATAATCAACGCAAAACATTTATCTCTCCGAGCATAACACACTCACACCTCGGCATAATCCATTCGGGGTAGAGAAGCGAGAATGGAATCATAACTGCTTGCTAAAAATACGGATAAGAGGCTTACACATACACACACACAAGGGCGCACATGCTGATTTTGCACACAGTCATTGAAAATTTTTCTTATTTCACACGAGAAGAAATGCGTTTCCGAAACGTTGCTGCGGGAGATGGAACTTGTTCCTCCGCCCGCGCTTCAGAAAAAGTCGAGGAGAATATTTCGGAAAAATAAAACAGAATTTATTGAGAAGAATGGAAAAGGGTGAGATAGATGAGAATAATACTTTAGAAGGGAAACAAAAAATGTTTATAGAGGAAGAAGACAGCGTGAAATAAACACAGATGTGGAATTTTCTGGAAGGTATGGAGTTGAGGGAGGTGCAAAATAAGGGATACTGTTTGTTGAGAGTTACGTACAGTATTGTTCACGAGAGAAAATTTTGTATATGTGAGACTAAATATAACTTCTGCGTTTGTTTCTGAAGAGGGGGAACGAATCGGAAAAATAACACACACGAGACATTACACAGTGTAACATTTAATTTAAAAGTAAATTAGCGAAGGAAAGTCACGTTGTAACTTAACGAGTTCAAGGGTAGGGAGTGCGAGATCATGCAACTGAGAAACAGCGATATCTTGGGGAGCGCTGGTGCCCCGGGGGCTGAACCAGGGGGAGGGCTGCTCCTTCTACATTACACGGGGCACCAAAATGCGAGCTTGCCAGCTTGCCCGGCTTTTCTAACCAGATCACGGGCAGCCGCTCTGTCTCAATGATTAGATATAAGCAGCTGGTCGAAGAAGACCTGCACGGAATATCACAAAACCAAGACTTCACAAAGCATCTAGTTGCGGACCTGAGATCTTGGAAAATCTTTCTCAGAGGGAATCGAAGTCCCGAATTGCGGTAAAATTACTAATCTGCATGTTGGCGATGAAGCTTAGGGCTGTGCCAAAGCCACTCCGCCCCCCTAAAAGACGGAGTCGGTTTTATGGTTATGCCACCGTTACAGGGCGTAGCGGGGGGGGAGGGGTGTCAACGAAATGTGTGAAAATGGCCGAAAAAGGGGAAAATGATGACAAATCTATTGTTCTTTCACTTTGGACCCCCCCCCCGACCGAAATTTCTGGCAACGCCCCCGCCACCGTTTACCCATTCTTGTCTATTTTTTTACCATTCATTCCTCAAATACACCGCCCCGGGTTATATAGTCTGCTTAGCTTCTACCCCGTAAATATCTCATGGCCTCTCACAAAGGTAGGACTGACAAGGCCTGGAGCGATTCTTCTCATTGTTTTTAAAACTGTAAATTCACTATGGAAAGATCCGTGTGAAATTTGGATGGAGGAGGGGCTTGATGCAGGGAGCCATGAAATATCTTTGTCTCTAAGTCACTCACATTCCCTCACACTCTCTAGGTCGCTCACTAATAAGGTCCCTTACTATCTCTCTCTCTCTCATACTTACATTCAGAATCATTCTTTTGGTCACTCACTGGCATATTCTCACTCTCGAGGTGTCCCCACATGCTTGTGCATGTGCTTTGGTCATTACGTGCTTGCACACTCCCTAGTTCACTCTTGTGGTCGCTCACATGCTCCGTCAAACTAGACGCAACCCAGGCTCTGTCCCTTCCGGGATGTAAGCCTTTTACCCATGTGGGTGTCGCTCACATGCTAGCACACACACCAGGTCAGTGTTTCCCGACCTTTTTTTATGTCACAGACCCCCCCCCCCCCCGTAGCAAATTTCAATTTCAAGCGTCCGTAAAAGAAGGGGAATACCGTTAAGCAGGGGTTTGAAATGCGTACAATAAACAGAATCAAGTGGTTATTTCGCCGTAAAAAGAGGGATAACCATTAAGAAGGGTTTCACTGCATTCTCCATGCATAAATCAGTCAAGGTCGTTATAACAGAGTTAACCATTCATGTAAACAAATCGAAACAGTCGAATTCAGTTATAACGAATTCAGTTTAAAAAAAATCACAAAACTGCTGTGCGTTAAAACCAAGGTTGAAGTTTCCAGATGCGCCTCAATGTCCTAGGTCAGAGCGTTTTTCAAACTTTCTGGACCCAAGGACCAGTAAACTACCTGAAGCAATTTGAAGGACTACCAGCTTACAGTATATTCATTTGGACTATAGAATGTTAAAAACGTTTACTAATTATAATTCAATTTTCAAGTCTGCTTGCGGACCATCACTGTAGACCACAGATTGAGAAACAGTCCTAGGTCATTATTACATCTCCTGCAGCGCTAAAACCGAGGGTCATCTCATCATTATTCAAAAAGTTACAGACGTCATAACCGAATTTCACAATAGTTTCGACGCGAGTTAATTAAAATCAAACAATAAGCTTTCAGATTTCGTTCTGATTGTACGTAATGTCTTCGGAAGCGCGCAAACACACACACAACAAACAGCAACTTCAATCTCCACTCACGCCATATCTCTTAACCGAAGAAAACCCGTATAAAACGGGACACACCGACAGCAAATCGGAAATTGACAGGAAACTAAGGAGGGGAGGGGTTCCAACGATAACTAACAAGCTAAACAAACAAATATCCCCGTCATTTTTAAGCATTTATCGTGCGAGAAGAGAGATTCATTTCCCATGTTATAGAGAAATGACTGGCAGAAAAGAAACGGCGGAAATTAGTTTAGTCCCGCTTTTTACGGTAAAAAGAAATAACAACAGCCAATCAAATAAGAGAGATATACGGAAAAATTCATATTCTTGCTAATCGTGGAAAAACATGTCAGGTATCAAAACATGCGTCAAATAATCCCTGGCATCCACAGAGTAGTAAAAATACAATAACGACGAGCCCGAGAGGTACTGATAAGATAAAACGAGGAGCAAAAATATATCCTAATACGCACTTGAGATTCGATAGGAAAAATGGAATATTTTCTTTTCATACGCCACGGTCAACACGCGTTTATTTTGTTATCGGTTCATAAACCTCGTAAAAATACATGGTAATGACGAAGCCGGAGAGAGAGAGAAAGATATCAGCGGCGTATCGAAACATAATTGGCTCCTTCTTTATAGGAAGTGCAATGAATAATAATTCCGCCGTCGGGGTAAAGAATATCCAGCCTTATTTCCTATTCGGAGGCTGCTGCTGCTGAAACTCTTTTTAATGCTTTTTTTCTTTTCTGTCGTGTGACGATCAAGATGATGCTCGAGCACCTTAACAAGAACTGGCAGCTGCTGGCATGTCGAAAATGCCAAGATCAGTGGCATGTCACGTGTTGTTGCTGTTGCTTTTTTTTTTGTCGTTTTTTCCACCTCTTGGTTAATTAGTTCTTTTTTTCTTTCCGCGCATGCGCTAATACCTACACCTAAGTTGGAGCGGGGAGAACCCAATCGACGTATCAGATGGCGAGTTGGTTGAAATGATGAGAAATTTGGTGTTTTCTAGCAAGTACTATAACCCAAGCATCCATTGTATAATAATACCGGTGGTACGTGTAACCAGCTATTCAAAGACATGTGCGGAAAGTGATCAGTGATGGCCGAAAGAAGCCGGTAAAAGCAATACAAAAAAATGTGAAATATTACTTCTGGTTCGAGCGACACATCTAGATACGAAAGCTTCCTGCGCAATTTATAGCAGCAAGCTAAGCTTCTCGCACATTTCTAGCAGTACGCAAAACCTAAAACATTTCTAGTGGTGCACAGGACTACCTACGAATTTATAGAAATAACACAAGCGACCCACGTGCGGTACACACGACTCGGACGCATGTCTCGGGGGGTAAGTAATCTTCCTACGCATTTTCGATGATTGCACAAGGTCCTCGCACAATTTGTAAATTACCCAAGCCACGTACGCGTTTTCTGGATTACGAAGCTCCCTGAGCATTTCTAGCGATATCCTCAGCTTCCTGTGTATTTCCAGCAGCAACCGAAGTTTCATGCCAATTTCTACCAGTAACTCGAGATTCACGCGAACTTCCAGCAGTAACCATAGCTTCCTGCGCATTTTTTTAGCAGTACGCGCACCTAAAAACATTTTCAATCAAGCGTCCTACAAAATTTCCACCAATACACGAGCCAACCATGAATTTCGGAGGCTCCGCACACGTCGGACGCACGTCCCGGAGCGAGCCACCTCCCTACGCATTTTTCCCAACAATGATGAGCCGAGAGATACGATAACAGAGAGGAATACATTCTACTACGCACTTGAGATTTAATAGAAAATATAGAAAAATATTTTTTTTTAGGAAAGAATACGCCACGGTCAACATCTCTATTTTGTTATCGGTTCATAAAACTCGTAAAATACATCGCAATGACTGCAACCGGAGATATATCAGTGGCGTATCGAAACATAATTGGCTCCTCTATAGGAAGCGCAATGAATAATAACTCACCATCGGGTACAGAATAGCCAGTCTTATTTGTTATCGAGAGGCTGCTGCAACTTTTTTTTATTTTTTATTAAATGCTTTTCTTTTCTGTCGTGTGACGATCAAGAAGATGTTCGAACACCTCAACAGGAACTGGCAGCTGCTAGCATGTCGCCGGCCATCGAAAGTGCCAAGATCAGTGACACGTCACGTGTTGTTCGTCTTTTTCCACTTAGTTTATCAATTCCTTTTCCCACATACGCTCGCTAATATCTAGAGGGGTGGGAAGTGACAAAGTCCATTTCGGAGCAGCTCTGGAGCAGCAAAATTCAGGATTCGGAGCAGATATTTTTAAACTGGAGCAGCGAAATTAATACAAGAATATTTTCGTTAACCCCCACCCCCTTTTTTCAAAATAAAACAACTGCACTGCCTTTTGTTATCGAACATTTTTTCATCAGCTTGTTTTTTGTTTTTGGTGTTTCATGCTTTAAACACCGTGTTTGAAAGAGCGGCTGTCATAAAATTTTTCGCACCAGTCTATTTAAGATGATTTTTGCTTACTGAGGGCACTATTTGCTGTCTGGAACAGCAGCACTTCAAATGGGCTAAGAAGTTTCAATATTTTTAGACGCGGAAAGAAATTGTTGCAAAATAAGAAAGAATTTCGGAAGAATCAACATGATATTTGGCAATTCAGCACTCGTTATTTGGCAGTATTGGCGACGTGACACTCGTTATTTGGCGATATAGGAGAATTAACACTCGTTATTTGGCGATATAGGAGAATTAACACTCGTTATTCGGCAGTTTCTAAATTAGCATTCTCAATTCGGCGGACATGCGATTTTTACACAAAACATCGGGATTTGACGCATTGGCGATCGGCTACAGTAATTTCTGCTGCTTCCAGCGGCGACTTCTTTTTTGAAAGTGGAAACACTCACATTTGCGCTTTAAAGCTGAAAGATAATTGCAGACCATCTTCAGTTGCACGATCAGATATTATCGGGATTTCGCGATGGAGGGGCCGATAGTTTAAATAAGGCAATAGTTTAAGTACAGTGGAATAAAACGTTCTCTTCTCGGAAAGAATCGTTTCGCGGCAAGCAGGAAAAAATATTTTTTGGCGTCTTTTCCGAAATTCCCGGCATACTGAAGCAAAATTCGCTATTTGGCGCAGAAAAATAAGAAAAAAAGACACAGGGCAAAAACTTTTCAATTGGGTTTTTGAGCACAGGGAGTCTCTACAAAGAGTCATTTTTTTAATAGCTATACAGCCCCCTTGCAATATGAATTACGTATCTGAATTCAACACGTTATTTAGATGGTTTTACTAATTGGACGTATGCCTCTAGGATCAGTGGTTCGCCAGTAAGGGGCCGTTCAAGCATTTTGAGTCGTACACAAACTTTGGGTATTTCTAGCAGAACGCACATCTGCAACACACTTTTGGTGGAGCGCGCAAGCCCCTACGACATCATAGAAATAAAAAAAAAATGAATAATAAATTTTAAAGGGTGCGTACGCATGTCTTGGAAAGGATGTGCGTGTAGGTAACCCTCCCACGTATTTCTACGAGCACTTTCACTTCTAGGAGTACGCACATCCACAACGGCCTTCTATTGGCTCACAAGCCTCCTGAAAAACTAATAGAAGTACACGCAATTTAGTCGCATTAACATAAAAATGTGCTCATCTAAGGTTTCGCGAATATCGTGCGCCTGGCTTGCGGTAAGCAAGCTTCCTAAACATTTCTAGAGAAGTAAACGTACCTACAACACACCTTTAGTGGTTCTCAAGTCTTCTACGAATTACCTCATACATGTCAAATGGTGCGCATGCCACTTACGCATGTCTTGGGGGGAAAGCAAGATTCTTACGTATTTCTACAAGTTCACGAGCCTTCTACACATTTCTACTAGCACACGAGCCTATTAAGCATT
Organism: Pholcus phalangioides; assembly: GCF_987345545.1. Lineage (NCBI taxonomy): Eukaryota > Metazoa > Arthropoda > Arachnida > Araneae > Pholcidae > Pholcus > Pholcus phalangioides. Next base: position 13,173,456 of record NW_028301605.1, read on the forward strand.
TCTAAAAATACAAACTTCCCACTCCAGCCACATACATATTTATGAAAGCCTACGAATCCTAATGGGTACCCCCTCCTCCACCAACGAATTGCGTATTGCCATCATTGAAATGATAGACAGGTAACGCCACTGGTAAATGACGGCTAACTGAAGCCACTGGTAAACGATGTCGAGTGATTTTTGTACCATCTCAACGATTGTAAGTGAGGGGTACTGGTTAACGATGGCTAGTAACAACGAGTAAATGGCGATCGAATAAGGGCGCCCCGAGTAAATGGTCGCTAGGACAAGAAAGCCACTTAGGCAGTTGAGAGAACCCATTGTGTTTCTTGTTTTATAATTCTAATAACTAATGGTGCTGGTTAAAAGTGTCACCAAACAGTTGTGAGAATCTTTCCGCGCAGCATAACGCCAAATCGCAACTGCTGTACCGCTGTTTCCTAAAATCGTATCAACATTTTCAAGTACACAAACAGAGTTAAACACACAAATAAAATGCAAATCGAATGTCGAAAAGCCACCTACCATGCCCATAACATCCACTGTTATCATTTTTCATCGCCACGGGTACAGGGGAGGGGAAAAAATCATTGGAGTCCTTGAAACGGGACGAAAACGGAGGAGGTACAGTACACACAGAGCATGCATGTTTTTTTGGACATCTGTCATGAGGATCTTTAGTACACGTAAATCCCCTCTCACAAGTGCCGCCCGAACATGTCTCCCATGCGCGCACACACATGCCATTCGGACTTCATGAATAGGATGTTGATTGACTCTTTTTCAATTATTAGTACCCCACGGGTTAAGATTACATCTCGGGACAAGGACAAAAAAAAATAAATCCCTAGGGTTGTATTGGAAATCGACGACGACAACTATGATTAAAAAACTACAACTGATAGATCCCTGGATCGCAGGGATAAAAAAAAATCCCCGAATTCTTATCAATAGGGATTTTTTTAGTCTTTGTTGAACAGAAAGGAGGTGGGGAGGGGAAAGCTATCAATCACATTGAGGGGGGGAAAAAGCATTGAACCAAGTTTGTACCAGGACATAAAAGGGTATAACTTGTATTCCATACAATGGACGACGACCCACGATCACAGTACGCATCAATTTTCAGTGGATTTTGTAATTAATGGGCAAAAAAGGAGGGGGGGGAGGATGGCACAGCTTTTAGTTTTCGTACTGTGATGACAGTGTCGGAAAAATATTTCATCGCGGGACAACGACCCTTGCTATACCGAGTTGGAAAAATTTCAAATTAGCCCTGCACAGGGTAATTCGCAATGAATGGTGGAAGAAATGAAACATACCCTGTGCCTACCGTAATGAGTTTTTTTTTTTTGTTTTTTTTCACGAAGAATTCGAAAGGATAGCTCTTCAAGTTTTTACGACACACGTTCGATGCAGGCACTCCTTATGGCACACAGTGCCACGCTCACCTCTGGGGGTACACAAAAAATAATCGCTACGGAGGGAAACGGGTAAAGTATCGGTATATAAGGATATATCGGTACAGCAAAAAATGTATAGGGAGTACGAATGATTCCTACGTATATCTGAGAGCAGTGTTTCTTAACCTTTTTCAGCTCATGGCCACCTATGGATCACTTTTTTTTCTCGCGTGGCCCCCTGTCGTATCTCAAGACAACCTCTACCCTCATCCAAGAGTGAGATGCTTTCTATCTTTTATTATGAAATTTTAATAAATCGGGTCAATTTCTGGAATCCTGGCCAGGCACGGATTCAAATGGTGGATTATCATCTCTCCCCCCAGGAGTCAAATTATATTGTAAAAACGGTCTGTGTAAAATACGGGACGATTTAACGAACATGCACGATAAATCGACCCTACCAACAAATCGACCGTTGTTCTGGCTGCCCTCCATACTTGGCTGGAAATAACAGCTTTCACATGAAAAAATCATAGTACCAGATCCCATATAGTGCAGTCCCCCTCCCTCCATTATAGACACGAAGACCCGGGTCATGCTCACATGGACCCAAGGGTAAATTAAGATGCATGGACGGATCTGATGAATTCTGAAAGTAGTCATATTTTTCAACCATGTTTCACTTTTAAAGCTTTTCTCTTCACAGCTCTCTTTGACTCCCTTCACCACCTGTCGTGTATTACCTTTCTTTTGATTTTATCCCGTGGCCTCCCTAGAATATCCCAGGACCACAAGGTGGCCATATGGCCCCAGGTTGAAAACCACTGTCTTAGAGTACGTTCGTACGTTCGCAAAGAAGCTACGTTCTCTGAGTACGCAAGCCCCCCCCCCCCACCCACTCATTTCTAAGAAGAGCTTGAAGCATAAGGCGTGGATGGCGAAGTGTGCTGTGCGACCCGTTGTGTCGTCGTGCTCAGTGGAATAAAACCCTTTTCCCTTATCTAGTACGCACAGAGGCGCGAGTCGCACTCGTACAGTATATAGAGGAGGTATTCTATCCTAAACAATCACACCAAAGCACTGCTAAATATATTTCTCCCTATTTATAAATTGCCGATCTGATAATTATTATACCTATTTGTGTACTTTTGCCGGCTTGCAAATTATCTCTCTCATTTGTGCACTTTTTGCCTGTCTGCTAATTATTTCTCCTATTTTAAATACGAAATAAATTTTTTACAGCAGTCACAATTATAGAATTTTTGCACCATTAATCATCTTACATATTCAAATTCAATCAATTTAAATACACAGGCCAAGCGTTAATTACCGACTGCCCGAAGCACAAACACCCAATATCATACCAAATCAATCTAAAATCAGGCCTGATCTCTCTCTCTCTCTCTCTCGGAGGAGTGATAACCACCAAACGATAACAATCTCCAGTCGAGGAAAACAAAAATAACAAGCCGGATGACGTAACACTAGTAAACAGTGTAATAATAATAATAATTGCTCCACTGGCCAACCGCAACTGACCTACATCCTTTCGTCCGTGCCGTGAAGATGTAATCCGGAACGCCCAGTCATCGCCATCGTCTCTAAGAAAATCGCCTCCTTTTTTCACTTAATAGTTACTTAATGCATACGTCAGACGTAAACGAACTGACCCAGAAACGTTCGAGCCAACACTTTATAAGGAGACTTCAGCGCGAAAGTCTTAACAAGGTTGCTGCACCTCGGGCCTAGCCACCCCGCGAACACTTGGCCGGAAAATCATAATACCACATCACGAGCCAACACAAAGAGCGACAGATGTCTAACTCGGAGCCCAAAGGGTCAAAGTTATCGACCGACCTCTGCATAACGACCGCTCCTCTTTCATATAAAAAGTTATGAAACGCAATCGTACTTGAGTGGATTCCGTGTGTGTTCTTGGACGTGCGCCAAGTGTGTGACAACAGCTGACTTTGAAAAGCATTATTATTATTATCACCAAGTAGGCCCTTTAAATAGGCCCCTCTCTTCTCTCTAGATATGCGACACGTCATCGCCCTTTGAGAAGAAAACACAAGCTCTAACACGAAGTGACGCCAGGCGCATTTCTAGTTCCACGCCGTGCGTATATCCTTGATTCAGTGTGAAAATACAACGCACAGGGTCGTCTTAAGCGCATCATGAGGGCCCAGGGTAAACCGATATTTCTGGGGCTTCCTACTTGGATGACCGGGACTTGCTGTCTGATAATGTTCCTGTTTTCGCACACAACCACCATGCAAGAGACCCGTGCCTACTACTACTTGACTGTACATGGAACTGCAGGCCACCATGGCCACGGAAAATTTGGTATTGGCGCCTAAACTTTCCTTTGCGTAGTTACTGAATTGCCGGCTGAAAGCAGCACAAAATGTTTGGAATTTATAGCAGCACATCTGGCAACATGAAAAAAGTCATTATGCCCTAAAAAAAGGAGAAAAAGCATTATTTCTGACTTTTTTCATGTCAAAAAATTTTGGCGCTTAGATTATTTTCCGATTTGTACATCCCTGGTCTAGGGAAGGTCCGAAAATATCTGTGTCGTCCAGGAACCACCTAAAAGTATTTATGGCGAAAAATAACCATGGTCTAGGAATCTTCTGGAAATATCCATGGTACAGAATCATGGTCTAGGAATCTCCTGAAAATAGCCATGGTACGGAATCATGTGGTCTAGGAATCGTATGGAAAATATCCATGGTACGGAATCATGGTCAAGGAATCGTATGGAAAACATCCGTGGTACGGAATCATGGTCCAGGAATCGTATGGAAAATATCCGTGGTACGGAATCATGTTCTAGGAATCGTATGGAAAATATCCATGGTACGGAATCATGGTCTGGGAATCTTCTGAAAATATCCATGGTACGGAATCATGGTCTAGGAATCTTATGGAAAATATCCGTGGTACGGAATCATAGTCTGGGAATCTTCTGAAAATATCCATGGTACGGAATCATGGTCTAGGAATCTTCTGGAAATATCCATGGTACGGAATCATGTGATCTAGGAATCTTCTGAAAAAATATCCGTGAACTAGGGGATAGTCTGAAAGTGTTAGTTTACATAGAATCATGTGGAAAATAACCTTGGGGGTCTATGGATTCTCTAAAAAATACTCATGGTCTAGGTCATCATGCGAAAGAATGACCATATAGTCCAGGAGCCGTCTAAAAATATTCATGATGTCTGTGGGAATCATTTGGAAAATAACTATGGTCTAGGAGAATGAACGGTTTTAAATATGTGTGGTCTACCCTAAAAATATTCATTATAAAAATTTACTCAAAATTAATATTGAGGGCCCACGGAAAATCTTTCCAGCGACCTTTATAGCGAATGAGGGCAACACAATTACAGTCAGGACGACGGACCTGATACCACTAGAAATTTGAATTTCTTCACATCACGATATCGATGAAAGGCACCACTGAACAATCCCCACAACAGATGGGCCCCCATCAGTCCGAAAATTCTAAACACTCGACACGTGACGCCAGAGCTGTTTAGGGACAGATAAAAAGGTACATCGTGTAAAAACGAACAAGGTCCCAACATGTTCAGATGAGGTGGGAGGGATATAAATATCGTGTAACACATGACGACACGTGCAACAGGAATGATACAGCTCGCGTCGGACGCATGCCAGAATGCGTCCGGTATATACGATCGCGCACACGCACAGTCAGTGGCATCTACGTGCGCCAGAAACAACTAGGCCACAAAAGATGCTACATCCCAACCGCTTGCCCGGCACGGTAACCGCTTCCACAATGTGTAACATGTTCTCACAAAGGGCACCGACTATTATACATCCAGAGGCCTCGTTCATATCTATCCGAACAGTTGCATATCCTCATGCCATACCGGCACGATCCAAGAGAGAACAATGGATTCGGCTATACATCACAACCTCCCCGATGCGAGCGTTAGTGTGGGAAGCACGTGAATGAACATGCACGCGCTCGCACTGTTGGCGGGGCGGCAGCGACGTGCGGGAAGCAGTATAGCGCCGGCTAGAACCAGCGGCCGGCCATCCATCCATCAGGTGCATCGTGCAGTCTAGTATCTGATCAATTTCGCGAGTTGGAACAGGCCGACCGTTCGGAAACGGGACACATATAGATGGATACCCAAGGAATACACGAGAAATCGTGCGAAATAAACGACGCACGCGTGCACCCAGAGCGTCTGCGCACGTCTTCGAATTGACACACGTGGTTGAACGAGGGGACACACGCGCGTGCAATTAATGTCCATACGTAATCTAACTGGTAATCTACGTGAGTCTTCGATTAGCTAATGAGAGTAATGATACCATTTGGTCGGGAGGAGCAAGACGGATTTTACGATCCACGCTCTTATCTACAGACGGCTTGGTACCGCAGTACATTCCTACGCGTTTATTTACCGTCGCTCACCTAATTGCCAAATTAAGGGTTCCCTCCATCAGTGTAATAATAAATTATATCCGTAACTGTGCGCACATATAGACGTTCCCGATGAAATGATCGAGCAAAGCACCTTAACATGTAAACCCCACCGAAAGGCCGTTATCATAGATATTTTTCATGTTATTTCATGCGAATTGTTGGAGCAACATCTATATATTCTGAGGGAAATCCATGAAGCAATGCCTATGTGCTATAGCGCAGAGGTTTCCAACGTCAAACTTCACTCGTGGAACTCTCGATGGTTTGTTTGTACGGTTGTTCCGCGGAACCCATCAAAAAAATTGAGACTTTGTTTTCTTACTTTTGTCCATAACCAATAAATGGGTAAAAATGAAATTTTATCAGCAAATATATGCCTTATTTAAAATAACTGAACAGAGTGCATTAATATATTACACTTAAGAAACTTTCTTGAACTGGAATAACTGCTGTCACCTATCGAACAAAGAAAACAACTGTTGTGATTGATTCTCCGATTTAAATTGGTGATCGGTTTTTGAATATTAAGCCGCATAAAAAAATATATATATATATATATTAGTTAATATTTTATAAGCAATAATATTAGTGAAATTATCGAGTTTGTTTCAAAATTTTAACAGTTGTTGTTTGTATACGGTAAACTAACGTTAATAACATGCGCAGAATTTAACCAGGATTTTGAAAACTTTGTCATATCACAAAGGGTCTCCTTCGATTAGTTTCACAAAAATCAAGCAGCACTATAATCTGCGCATTTTACTAACGATAGTTTACCGCATACCAACGACAACTGTTAAAATTTTGCAGCAAACTTAATGATTTAATTAATATTATTGCTCGTAAAATACTTATTAATGCCATACTATATTTATTTTTTTTCTACGCGGTACATTAATCAAAAATCGATTACCAATCGAAGAATCACGCAAGAGTTCTATTTTTTTTTATTTGATAGGTGACAGAGCAGTGATACCAGACCAATAACGTTTCTTACATGTAATGACACTCGGTCATTCATATATCGCTCACTAGTTCATTCGCTAACTCAATTCGGGCATTCACTTGCTAAATCACTCGGTCACTCACTGATGAAGAATTGTTTGTCGGCGGGTTTTCCTACAGATGAATTGAGCGGCGGTGAACTGTTGTCAGTAAATTTTTCCGGCGATAGAATTTTACGCAAATAGTAAATTTGACGCCCATCATTCTCGAAGAATTTATTAAAAATTTGTCAAGCGCTTTTGTATAACTATTAGTTAAGAGAGTCAATTACGGTAAAGAGAAGCAGGTGAGATAACATTAAGAGATCTCGAAAACTAAGTAATCCGCGTAGAACGAAATGATATAGATCCCTATAACCGAATAATGAACACAAGTATGGGTCATATAGCCTCGCCCTGGAGCACATCCAGTTGAATAACAGGAGTAGGAAACCTTTATTTCTCAAGTAATGTAACCCGGATCTCTCCGCGTCTAAATACCATCCCGAGATGCCAGAAGCCCGATTAACGACACCTATCGCTTCGGCCGAAACTTGGAAGGACATTTCCGGAATTACTGCCCGACAATGGTGTGTACATTCGGAACGTGGAAGAAGATTGAAGAGCCACACACACACAGGGTCTGGTGACTCTCTCTCTCTCTCTCAGTGTTTCTCTTCATTCCACAAGTTACGTGCGGATGCCTTCAGTCGTCGACGCTTCCTTTAATGGCCGTTTCAGGACGAGGCTTTTCGCGAAACGCTTTCCATTGTCCTTGGGGAACGGAGAGGAATTAGCGCACGTCCAGCTGAGGAGAAACGGAAAGCTTTTGATTATAGCCAGGATTAACTCGCACGTCAGAGGAAAGAGAAGATACGAGCACATACAAATAGTTGGACAGCTTGTTTCTTGACACGCTCGAGATGCTTGTAGATACTTATCCGAAAGGCATTAGCCACAGGTATTCTACATACAGAAGTATTGCTACCATTGTATACTCAGCGGCACCGTCAACTCTCTACATTTAATTTGAAAATTCTCATCAAGACACAGATCATACATGGGAGAGGAGACTTCTTTAATCCTTTAAGTGGCACTGAAGAAATACAGTCGGTCTCGGATAACCCGCTTAAACGGATAAAATCCTCCAGCAACAAAATTTCTCCCATAGGAACAATGTTAAAGTTCATAGCTTAATATGATAATTTGAACGATTTTTCCCGCCGCTTAATCAAATATACCCACCACAGGCCAACTGTTAATATGCCTCAACCACTATACTCATGTTTTGAACTAACATTTGGGAAAAATTAATGGAACATATGTTACTAGGTTAAGATCAGAGACGGATTTATCAGAGGCGCGCCAGGGGCCCAGACTTCTAAAGGGCCCCAAAAACCCTAATTTAAAATTTTTTCTAATTTAAGGGGCACAATATTTCCTTTTGCACCCGGGGCCTCGATCGACTTTAATCCGCCACTGGTTAAGATAAAAACATTTTTAAGAGTAGGTACTGGCCTTCAAGTACTCAAGTTGTCTTCAATACGTGCATTTAATAATTTCATTTTTGTCCTCCTTTCAGGAAATAGAGGGCGCTAAACTTTCTTGATGAAAAGTGAAAACCTAAGGTCACGTCCACACTCATGTACAAAGTCGCAGAAAAAGATGGATATTTTAGTCGCTGAACACGGCCACACTCATGTACAAAATCCCGCAACACGTGTTCTGCGACTTGTCACTCGACAAATAGAGTGATTTGTTGCGCGACTGTGTATATGAGTGCAGACATGGCCTTGGGTATTATGACCATTGTAAGCAATTTTCATTTCATTTCTGATGTCCGATTCATTATACAAATAAATACAAAGGAAGCAACAAAAAAGATGGCTGAAAAAAAAGATGCCCATAAAAAATATGGACATCTAATTATGGATAGCTTTTCGATTTATCCCAATGTGTTTATCGTACAACGTGCGTCAAACGTGCCAATCACGTTTAGATACAACGTCCCCCGGAGGTACGCTATTCCATTTATTCACAAACCTATTAGAGAGAAAAATTCTCTGTGACACCAGTACCTGGAGTTGTCTCTCACCAAAAGATACTGGTGTTCCCCCCACGGGCTGAGAGACGGGGGAAGGGGGCATTACCTCCCCAGCGTCAAAGGTGGAGCATTTTCTTTTCTTTCAAATCGAGCATAACTCGGGTCTATCACCATCTAGGGCGATTTACTACTTAGTGAGTTGTGCCGGAAGTGTAACTACTGTGTGTGTACCTAACAGTCTGAGTGCGCATGTAGTGTTGCGTTTGATTTTTCAGTGCTGCCATCTATATTTCAGAAGTGAAGTGAGTGATGTGTTATGATTGAATTACATTTGTGCTCTTTGTAGGTCTGTTGCTCTCTGTGGCGAGACTTTTTAACGGGGAGACCGGCTCGCATTCGCGCCTTGAAGTTGGGAACCACAGAAAAAAGGCGGAGCCTACTGATCTAATATATACGCGTATATATGAATTGACATCATCATCGTACTACCCCCCTACAGACTTTCACGTCTACCTGCGCCTGGTGTCCCCTTGTCTATGCAGTTGATTGACGATGAATAGCTCACGGTCCATTTTATCCATCCCGTTGAAATTTTTAAACACTTCAATCATGTTCCCCCCGACACCCGCGCTCTTCAAACTTGAACATATTAAAAAAAAAAATCTCAAGCCTCTCTTCATAGCTTAAGCCCCGTGTGCCAAGTATTCTAGAAGCTTTATCAACACTGATTGCAGTGCCCCCTGTGAACAAAAATGAAGACTAATTTTTTTTTGTACCAAAAAAAAAAAAAAATTCCTCTTCGTGAGAAAAATTTTTTCGCAAACCACATTCACATATACAGAGGATTCCTTCAATTTTTATGAATTTTTGAACTGTTTACGAACTTATGGGACATCCTGCAACGTGGTAAAGTTATTACTTTTGCATTATAATCTCGTATAAGGCGAAAAGTGAAATTAATTCAGTGATAGTACACAGAAAGACGAAATAGGTGGCGTTTCACCACTGAATTCAAAATCTCCAGTAAGCGTAAATTTCATCAAGTACCTAACCAGTTAAATGTTGTTACCGACTCCTGGTGTAGGTAGGATGTCATGCTCCGGGTCGCAGTCTTGCTCAAGGCCTTTACTGGTCACCATAGCCAACCCCCTCCGTCTGTAATGACCACGCTACGTCTTGTGAGCAATGCAGACAGGTTCTGTTGCATGCAAAATTAAATTTTTTTTTTTTTTTTTTTTTGTGTTGCTCCCCTTAGGAAAAATCTACAATTGAAGCGTTCGGCCGAATAATGGTCCATGCTAGATTTTTCGACCGAATATCGTTCCCTATACCTTCCGTTGCACGTTCTTAAAAAAAAAGTTCCTGCAGAAACCAACATGTAGTCGCTATGCACCATTACACAGCTGAAATCCATGCAAAAAAGATTGTTTTCCTAATTCAGCGATGACTTTTGTTTCTCTTCTAAAGTATGAAAAATAAAATAAACGACATTGAACGTTGTTCGGCCGAACGTTTCGATTAATGATTGATCGCTGCCAAAGTTGCCTCATAGATCATTTTGAACAGACATACAGGGTGGGCAAAAAGTCCGTAGAAAACTTTAAAAATGAATAAAAACTGAAAAAGTAACCGAAATAAAACACGGTTCGCAGGGTTAGTATCACTAGATCACGGGAATTTTTTTTGACAGGAAAAAAAAACCGGTAGGTGGAGCTGGTACGAGCGGCTTCTGTGGAAATATGCAGATGAGACGGTTATAAGAACTTGCGCTCCTAATCCACAACGAGTTCACCGTTGTAAACAGTGTATGTGGACCTGCTGCACTCTGCCGTTGCTGGATTTAAGACTCGCCTGCAATGAGTTATCCCCTGTGGTGGTCATGTAGAACACATACTGCTGTAATAAACGATCTGGAGGCATTTTGTTCATTATTTGCGCATCTTTTCTTTGATCTGTGTACGTCAGCACCACCTATCGGCTGTTTTTTTGATAATTTTTTTCCGTCTTAAAAAAAAAAAAATTATCGTGACATAGCGATGCTAACCCATCAAACCCTTTTTTATTTCGGTTATTTTTCCGGTTTTTATTCATTTCTAAAGTTTCTACGGACTTTTTGCCCACCCTGTATAACAAATGAATTGTTGCGAAGAGATAAACTGTCTAGTATCTCCGTCTGTAAGATATAGAACGGATTAGAAAATCTACGCTTAAGTACCGGGTATTCCGATAGCCATGAACATAAACAGTTAAAAGAAAATGCATAAAGTGGTTCAAAAATTTTCTGTAATTACCATATCAATCATGAATCCATCTATCCATAAACTACAAAACCAATAGGATCACTGAGATCACTCACCTGAAAGAAATAGAAAAATAACGATTTTAAAAGAACCGAATGCAACACATGGAAAAATACATCAAATAACATATCCATCATTAACGACATAAAATGTTTTTGTAAGTTATTCTCGACAGAAGAGCCCATTTTCCTACTCAATAACTATACAAATCTACAATTTTAGATCGATCGTCGCCAAATTTTGCATATATACCAAATGGGACCCGACTTGAACGATAGGCTACTTTAAAATTTCGTCAGACCAGGGCAAATGCCCCAAATGGGCAAAAAACTGTCGGGCAACAATGGTTTTTGGGCCTCAACAATCACTTCCCGAACGTTTGCTTTGGTTACCATGGTTCCCTAGCGATGCGTTTCATACGTGTATATGCCTTTACAACGGTTTGTCACTTCTTTAATCCTGTTAGTATGTGTATATTTACAATAGTTTATGCCTTTATAATGGTTTGCCACATTTTCAATACTCTCAGTAATGAGGCTTTTTGAATAGACGTCATAATCATCATCAGCATCGCTTTCAGGGTGAGGCAAAGGGTGATCCTCATAGAAATCAGTGTTAAAATTGCTTGATTTTACTGTAGAAATGTGGAAATTTGGTGGGGTTTTCTGTCACACCAATAATTTTAAAAATTGTATTGAATTCTAGATTTCTGAAATATATATTGAGTTCGCTTAGAGATATACGAAGCCCAGGAGATTATATATGAAGTAATTAGCCGGACCTACTTTTGAGTTGGATATACAGGCAATAACATTGATTTCAACTTTTTATTTATATCTTCTCGAGCATGAATATTTTCTCCGTATTGTCTTTTAATATTCAACTGCATAAATGGATACAGTTTAGGTTGTGTTAAAATTAATTATGTAAGTAATTATAAAGTACATCGAAGAAATTCCACAGCTTTAATTAAGCATTATTGGAAGCAGAAATGGATAACTTAAAGTTCGGGGGGGGGGGGATCGAAACACTTAGCGCCCCTTAAAAAAATAAAAAAGTATTCATTTCTATGTTTCTTTAAACCTACATTTTTCTTTATTTCATGATTCGCGCAGGAAGTCGCCATATTGATTAACGGTTTGCATGTCCCTCGAAGAAAGAGGGAGATATCACGTGATCCATAAAGCCTCATTGAAGAAAACCCGGGCAGCGCCTGGTATTATGGCTAGTACCAAATAAAAGACATCATGAGCAATCATGAGCCCACGGGCCGATTAATATATGTAATGCTAGATCAGAGATGTCCTAACCTCTTGGACTTTATCGGCAGTATTGGGAGGGGAAAAAAACTGCTTAGGGATGCACTCGAAATGCAAATGGTGACTGATGAGAGCCATTTGAAGCCAAATTTACCACATTCCTAGTTGGGAATGTTCTTTTCCTTTTAGTAGCTACACAGTCGGCCCTGTTCAGATTCCAGCACACAGATGAAATATCCGATTAAGCGGGGAACAATTCAATAGCCCCATATAGTTTATTATATATTGAAAATTGATGAAGAATCAATATTAATAAAGCTTGTGGAATAAATCAGACGTCGAATGTGAAATAAAAATTACATTTAATTACAATGATTAATTAATTAGAATGCTAACGAAAAGTTAAAAAAAAACTTAGCTAAAGTTACCGCCCTCTATTGCCTCAACAGGGAACAAAAATAAAATAATTGAATGAATGTATTGAAGATAACTTTTGAATAATTGGATGTCAGAACCTACTCTCAAATGTACTTTGCTTAACTTAGAAACATATTTTTCATTAATTCTAAATGTTTCATTCAATGAAAACATTATGTGTTAGTAGTCGATGAATATTAACAGTTGACTTCTGAAGCGTAATATTCGATTAAGCGGGGAAAAGTCGATGAAATCATCACATTAAGTGGGGAACTTTAGCATTGTCTCCTATGGGAGATATTTTGGTGCCGGAATATTTTAACCGTTTCAGCGGGGTATCCATTTGTCTGTTATTCGGATAATTGGGGGGGGGGGGGATCCCGCTTGAAATCTACAGAAACAGTACGAATGCATTAAAGCAATATTCATTTATTTCAGTTTCATGATGCTTTCAGGGCCACATAAATACCTGATCTTGGCTGCAGGTTGGACACCCGGAAACCCCCTCCCCCTACACTGTGGATGCTTTCTAGAAGTCTAACACATTGACATTAATTGCTACGTAAGGTCATCAGTGCCCGAGCGAGCCCATATATAACCGCAATATGATGATTCATATAAATGTAATTCCAATAAATTACGCTACTGAGTACGACATCGCGTGACAAGCGCCAAGCGATTACAAAGTCTGTATTGGCACCTAAAATATTCTATATACGTATGTGATTGCTACGAGTTTAAAGAATGGCACAACATTTTCTAAATTCATTACATAATCACTTCAAGTTAAAAGGTGTAATCAAGTCCCGTGGTCAAAAGTAAAAAAAAAAAAACCCCAACATTTTGGTCTGGCTTTTCTGGAACAAAAACTGGGTCCTAGAAAATTTGGCTGGCACCATGGGCGAAGATATGGGTGTTGGGGGGGGGGCCGTGGGGGGACATTGCCGCCCCCCCCCCCCAGCGTCGAAGGTGGAGTCGTCTGATCTAATGTATATATTGTATGTATGAATTAACATCATCATCCTGCCCCCAGACTTCCAAGTCTATCTCCGCCCATGGCTGGCACTTAAATATATATACAGTCGAATCTCGTTATAACGAACTCCAAGAGACCGAAGAAATCACTTCGCTATAACGAAATTTCGTTACAAAGGAATTCCGGATTTATACATTGTTCCTATGTAAACTTATCTGGGGGGGACTAGAGAAAGTGTTCGTTAAAACGAGATTTTCGTCATAACGGTATTCGACTGCATATGTATATTTTTTCGATTTTTCAAGACCTGGTTTACGAGATCCCGACGAAAAATTGACAAAAAAAAAACAAACCCTCCGGCACTTTTTAAAGGTTTACACAACATAGAAAGGTGTAAACAGCTAACACACACACACACACCTTAACCGAAAGAAAAAAAACTAAAAACAAGCCTACAAACTCCAGGACAAACATATACGGAAGGGTGCCCGCCGAGTAAACAGAAAAACATTTACACTGGGCATTAAAACAAACTCCTCCAAGTTGTATGCCTAGATCCAACACACACAACACATACAAATAAAAATCAATGCCACAGACAAAAACCCACACAAGGAGTCCACGCTGAAATTACCATACATATTGCCGACTCCCGAGGTTAGGAAGGCGTCACATATGAAGAGAGAGAGCGTTGCCACCACAGTTCCCAAGGGAAGGACACACAGAACGCGTATATATATATATCTGGAGATTCGTATCGTTATCCACAACCCACAGAAAATACGAGTAATCGGTAACTCACATACACACCGCAGACCTATAATACCCGCAGCTCCCAGAAACTCTGGTCCATTCATTATTATTAGGAAAACTGAGTAAGGGCAATGGCAAGTATATTGCCACATGTGAAAGCCGGACGAAACGCAGACTCGAGGAGAGAGTGAGTGTAGAAATGCTGCTGCTGCTGCCACCGCCTGCATACAAACCGCTAATATTGAATTTATATTAAATATTCGGGGGGGGGGGGCGGCCCGGGCTCGCTAGATGCGACCGGTTGGCTGGTTCGCCCAAATTCGCCGGGGCAGCTTGCGGCACGGTTGAGTGATGTGACGAATGTTATATGGAACTCTCTCTCGCTCGCTCTCTTCCCCATTCCCGAACCTTCAACTCGGTCCAGGAGATTGAAATTAAATATGCAATTTAAATTTAGATTAATTCGACGGAACGACAGTGACTGACAGGAGTCGGGTGGGGGGGGGCCCGAGCTCGGTGGATACTTCTCTGCGTTCCTGGGGGGCGGGACTAGTAATGGAGGTAAGTGGAATTATATGAGTATTCGCTTTAGCGAGTACCGCAGCGTTTACTGGCGAATGCTCCAGGGCCTTGATTCGAGTCCGCAAGTGGCTAGGTGGGATCGACGAAATGGAAATTACGAATCGGACACTGCAATATATTAAGGAAAAATTATCAACAATATTATTTTTGATATTTCTGTGGTTGGAACTCTCAAAATATCAATTTAGTTGACCGGCATGACGACTTCTGGACCGTCCGAGATCGACTAAAAATATCGAAAGCGTCATCTGTAGTTTGCTTCATGAATATTGCTTGGCAATAAAGAGATAATAACGATGGGAACACGTTGCCCACAAAATACTGTCAGTCGATGTTGTCTTATTTGATAATGCTGCTTCCGTTCACACTCGAATTATTAACAATGGTGCTTCTACTCAAATTATCCAACAATGGTGCTTCTACTCAAATTATCCAACAATGGTGCTTCTACTCAAATTATCCAACAATGGTGCTTCTACTCAAATTATCCAACAATGGTGCTTCTACTCAAATTATCCAACAATGGTGCTTCTACTCAAATTATCCAACAATGGTGCTTCTACTCAAATTATCCAACAATGGTGCTTTCATTCAAATTATCCAACAATGACGCTTAAATTCAAATTATCCAACAATGACGCTTAAATTCAAATTATCCAACAATGATGCTTCTATTCAAATTCTACAATGCAGCTGCCATCCAAATTCGAAATAATTCCACAATGCTGCCTCCATCCAATTTTCAAACATACGTTTCTTCTATTCAAGTTCTAATTATTCCATATAACTGGAATGATTAGAATAGCAATTACGTTATAATGATAAGTAGGCCGGCCTACTGTTCAAATTCAATTTCTGACCATTGAATGGAAGCAGCATTCTTGAAACTCGGACCATTCACCAATTTTGCTTCCGTTCAAACACGAGTCATTCAACGATGTTTACATTCAAACATCATTGTTAAATGATGATGCGCGGGTCATTCAACAATGCTCTCTTTCAAACTGGAATCACTCAACAATTTCGCTCTCATTCCAGCATCACTCAACAATTCTTAACCGTTCTCATTTCCAAATGCGCATCGTCCAACAATGCCAACGTCCACGTCTCTTTAACACTTAAAAATACGCTTCAGAAAGTCAGGCTCAATCTGAAATAACTTAAGTAACCCGCGATGCAGTTCCAGATCACTTAAATGGCCCGCTACACACGTTTTCAAATAATGAAGTGGCCTGCACTCTTTTAAAAGTTGTGAACATTCTTGCTCTAAAACATACATGCTCACTCACTCAACACATGGCCCGCGTGCCAAATGTAGATCTCGGTGTCCCTTGATCCGCGACCTCAAACTCAATTTTGTAAAAAAAAATGAACCAAGCGACACATTTTCATAACACTTGAATGACCTGCAACACATTCATAGACCACAGTTCTGCGCGACACTTGGGTCGTTTAAAATCGCTTACGCGGCCCGTAGAGCGCTTTCTAAAAAGGAAAAAAAAAAAAAAAAATCACTCGTGACTTACGGCACAGTTCCAAAGCGCTTGCATCGTCCGCGATGATGTTCCACATAACAAGACGCGGCACAGTCCCAGATCAATCAAGCCACCCTCGGCACATTTCCAAATCACCCAAGTGACTCGCGGTGCGTGTTCCAAAAATCACTCAAGTGGCCCCGATCTCTTCTGTTTGAACACGCATAAGCGTCCATAAATCACAAACCCCGAAAAGAAAATCAAGAGCAAAAGATCGAATTTTCCAGCAAAGAATATTACCATGAAGCTCCTACTACTATTAATATTAAACAAAAAAAAAATGCTAGATGTGGGATTTAGATCTAGCTAAAAGATCTGGGAGAAGCTGAAAACTGTTGAAAAAAAAATCCCGGCACAAAAATAAAACTGTTTAAAATTGCCACCTTGTCGCGTCCCCACGCGTCAGAATTTCATCACGAAGAAAATAAATATCCGAAATTTATGAAATAACAGTTACACGCACACACGACCACTGCAAAAATCGCAAAAAAATCCATAAACACACGCCGGACTCCCCCAGAAAACGTGACCATCGTTCGAAAGTGCCATTTTCCAGCCTATAGATATAAGCCATAAAAAAAAAATTAATCCTAGGAGCACGTCGTAAATGGTCAACGCCGCCTAGATGACCATAGGTGTTGGGCAAAAAAAAAATTTTTACAGGGCTACGGACAGACGCACATATTAAAAACCGACTGCATATTGAGAGCAGAACAACCCATCCATCAATTTTGTTCTTTCATCTCCTTGTCACAGACTCTTCTCCCCCATCCCCAGTATGAAGTATCCAGGACACACACACACAAAAAAGGAAAAGGAATCCATACTTCGGATACCGGAGACTGGAGATTGAAGCTGGAGGAAATCCCAAACAACTAGAGATCATCCCTTTTCTCGGTGACACCCGAAAGAGATCCAGGACGGGGCAGATATATATATATATATATATTTCTTATATCCTCGGCAGCGTAGGAAGGAGGGGGAGGGGGTAGGTCTTATATATATTTTTTATATAAGATGCGGTTTATAAGCCCCGACTCCACACCAGAACCCGACGACAGAGGTGCATACTTCATGCGAGAGGGTCATTTGTAAGGCCAGGGGCAGAGCTTTGTATTCACCGGCGTGAGATATGGGATCGAATATATATTTCATCGGGTGAATACTCGAATATGGATCGGATGAAATAAAAATACACGTATATACAGGGAGAAGAATTGCGTGAAAAATGAAGCGGAGGTATAACCTACACGGGTTACTGCTCCGCTGGGATGGATTTTCAGGGTTTTTTTTTTTAGGTATTGATAGTGTGAACCACGCGATGAAATCTAATTTAGTGGAATGATTTCCGATGACCGTCCGAGACGCGGAAACGTCAACTTTTGGCGAAGAATCAAGGGCGGAAATGACACCTGTGGCCCCAAACTATGCGTCTGGGATGAGATATATTACGCTCGCGAAGAACGGTATCGATTCCCGTTCCCATCTAAAAATATCCCATTCCCGTAATTATAGAGAACTTTTAAGTAGGAAAAAAAAAGAAGGCTAGGTTAGACATTTTTTCAAAGGATAGTGTGACGAAATAGGATAAATCCTTTGGAGGTAGAATCTGCGGTGGCGAATGACTTTTTTGTTCAGCGCGTATTAGCGTGGAATTTAAGACGCTGGCGCGAAAATGGGCGCTAAGGCAACCTTTGGAGTTGGAGCGAGACAAAAAGGACGATATTATTGTCTTCTGTAATTGCTTAGACTAGTTCTTGCGCAGGAATGAGGGGGAATCCAGGGGTGGATCCATTGCGAGTGGGGGGGGGGGTTATCATCCCTCCCAAGCAAAATGCGATAATTCATGAATTTTCGGAACTTCTATACGATAATTATTGCAACAAAATTGAAGAACAAATTCAAGAAAACTTCGACTAAAAACCGGAACATTTTTGAAAAAAGTTGGAATGGAGGGGAAAAAAACAGGAAAACGGGAAGGATATCACAGAAAATACGGGACAAAATCCAAAACAGCGAGCTCTAGTTTTTTGTACGAGATGCGGTTTATAACCCCCGGCTTCCCCATCAGGACGAGCGACAATGCTGAGAGTGGTACAGTGGTAAGACCTGTCCATTTGGACATTGGACGGTTTTGAATATGTGGAACCAACCATATATAATCCTGTTTCACAAAAAAAAAATATCACTACATCTTGGACAGATTTTAATGGAATCATAGGTTCAAATTTACAGATTTTACTGTACATATAGGGGACTACTTCATCCGGGAGGGTCATTTCCTGGCCGTTAATTGAGTTGAACGACCCACCTCGGACAATCCTTGCGACTGATTTGTAAGGCCAGGATAGAGGTTTGTATTCACGGACGTGAGATGTTGTATCGAATATAGATCGGATAAAATAAAATCACATATGGGAGAATTGCGTAAAAAAAATGAGGCGAAGGTATAACCAACACGGGTTACTGCTCCGCTAGGATGGATTTTTCCGGTTTTTTGCTATCCGTACCACGTGACGAAATCTAATTCAGTGGAATGATTTACGATGACCGTCAACACGGAAACGTCAACTTTTGGCGACGAATCAAGGGCGGAAATGACACCTGTGGCCCAAACTATGTGTCTAGGATGAGATATTACGCTGTGAAGAATGGTATCGATTCCCATTTCGATATCTAAAAATATCCTATTTCTGTAATTATAGACGGCATTTGAGTCGGAAAGGGTCTAGACATTCGCAGACATTTTCAATAGCTAGTTTGATGACCCTTTGACAGGCTGCCAGCAACTTGAATGAAAATTTTAATGACTAGTGTCATTAAGTAATGTACAGTTGTCGTGTGAACGCAGTGGAGGATTCTTCAGCACAAAAACTGTATGAGGTTCCACACCACCTTTCCTATAATCGTGCATTGTTACCATGTGACTTCTATAAATTCAGACCACCGGCATGCGCAGAGAAAGACATTGAGCCGCTCCTCCCCCGAGACTGCAAATACCTATAATAATAAAATTTGCTGATCCAGACTTTCCTAAAAAAAAAGGGCATGAGTGTGGACGAGCATGGTCCCAATGAAAAATAAAATCACATCACACGAAAGAATTGCTGGGTCGCTCAGTCATGATGGCGGCGCCGCATACAGATTGCCTGGTGTGCCATTGCCAACGCACCAAATCAAAAACGTTAACCCCACGACGCCTTTTCAATAAGTTTCATAAATGTCTGCATTCCAAAAGGATGTTCCAGATCTTTCCACAGTGAAAATGAGAGGGGGGTGATATAGCACAGGAAGACAAAAACAATTTCTGCAATGGAATCTATGGTCGCAAATGACCTTTTTTGTTTAGCGCATGTTAAAATGGACTAAAAAATGATGAGAGAAGGGGAAAAGGTCCTGAAGTAATCTGGAAAGGGAGAGGGTAAAATATTCCCACATATACGATAGCGTTGGCAACAAAAACGGACGACATTGTTTTTCTCTTCACACTTGCTTGTCACTGAAAATAACTTTCCCCGTCTCTTCTCATGATCACAGCAAGGTTGCCGAATTTTGGCGACTTCTAAGGTGGGTAATGCACATATCTGCTGAATAAGCGGGTTGCGACTGGATTCAAGTAGCAAAAATTCCCTTGACTTGTACTGTCGCTACTTTTTCATTTTGGCGGTAGAGTTCTGGGACATCCTGTTTTATTATAGTTCTAAGTGCATTCTGCTACACCATCTAGGTCATGAATGCTCAACCCATCCCCTCGGAGTCATCCGATGCCGCTAACTTTTTCAAAAATGAATTAAGCGGCCCATTTTCAGATCACTTAAGTACATGCAGTGCTGTTCCACATTACTTGAGTGGCCCGTGTCATATCCCAAGACCACTCGAATGGCACGCGGCACATTTACAGATCATTCAAGCTACCCCACGACACAGTTCTATATCACTCAAGCGGCCCGAGACCCATTTACAGAAGACTTGGCCATCCGCGGCATGGAACTTGATCTCCCAGATCACTTGAGAGACCTGCGACATACAGACCACTCAAGCGGTCCGCAGCACTTCCCAGATGATGCAACTGGACGCGCAAATGACCGGCGATGCTGTCTCAGATCACTCCAGTGGTCTGCAACACGTTTTCAAATCAGTAAAGTGGCCCACGCTCCCCTAAAGGTTTACTGCTCTTGATCTAGGATGTCTTGTCCATCCGCTTTAAGAAATCCACTCGAACGAATTCCGTTCCATCCACGCTAATAAATATATTCGAAAAATTTTCGAAAATATCTAAAACTTCTTCGAGGCAGGCATCGTGACCAGTGTCGTCTTAAAGCATGGGCCCCACCCGGGCATATCTCGGGGGGCCTCACGAAAGTGGGAACTAATTGAAATTTTTGAGAATTTTTTAGGTAGGGCCCCAGAAAAATCAATTGGCCCTGGAGGCCCATGACGCTCTTAAGGCGATCGTGAAGTGAGCAAAAATGTAATCTTCCAACAAGAACTTCAGCTTCATGTTGGATAAATGCAAAATGCACGATATAAATGGAAAAAACCGGCCACAACCAGATCCCACTGAACCATCGAAATCACAGAAAACATTATCCGACAGTGTCTAGAAAAACGTCTCTAAATACGAGTCAGATCTGTGTGTGGACTGCAATAGAAAATTCAACAAAAGGGGATGAAGAAAACCAGTAAAAAAAACCGGCATAACTCTGTAATGGTGCTATATAAAGGAAGAATCTCGTTCCATATCTCTGGTCCAGCCTAAAAAAAACAGAATTATGCGACTCGCCAAATACATAATCCCACGCGAAATAGATAGAAAGAGAGAAAGCAAGAAAGAGAGAAGAGGTAGGTCACTCATAACAGCGGCGCCTCGCGTCCCATTAGTATTCAACACACCCTGCTGGGACAGAATAACACGGGATTAGAAATTACGACAGCAAACATACACATACTTACATGCACGTAAGGAACCAATGGAATCGAAACACGTTACCTGATTATATAAGCTTAACCACGTATCCAAAACCAGCCAAAGAACGCAGGGGGAAGGGGGGGGGGTTACAAAAAATAAGATGTCACTAGATACGAGAGGATTAGAAAGTGATGTAAGGTTGCCGGGAATTCTCTTGGACGTGTAGGGTCGAAGAAATTTCATCTAAAAACAATGCGCAGAAAATCCAATTCGCTTGAACTGTTACCAGACGATCGCGGTGTTTTAACGTGTTTAGCATATCCACGGCATGACCAAGACGTGAAAGTGTTTAATGCACAGAGCCATCAACACGTGCAGAGAACATAAATAATAAATACACCGAATAACCAACATGTAAATAACAAATTCATGGAGTGACCCCACATGTCGTAAATAACAAATCCACAGAATGACCAACACATAAATAACAAATCCACAGAATGATCAACACATAAATAACAAATCCACAGAATGACCAACACATAAATAACAAATCCACAGAATGACCAACACATAAATAACAAATCCACAGAATGACCAACACATAAATAACAAATCCACAGAATGACCAACACATAAATAACAAATCCACAGAATGACCAACACATAAATAACAAATCCACAGAATCATCTAGATGTAACATATACAAAAAAGACATACAATCACCAAGATATGACACATCCACAGAATGACCAACACCTAAATAACACATCCACAGAATGACCAACACCTAAATAACACATCCACAGAATGACCAACACCTAAATAACACATCCACAGAATGACCAACACCTAAATAACACATCCACAGAATGACCAACACCTAAATAACACATCCACAGAATGACCAACACCTAAATAACACATCCACAGAATGACCAACACCTAAATAACACATCCACAGAATGACCAACACCTAAATAACACATCCACAGAACGCAAGACACATCCAACAGAACCACCCAGATGTAACACATCCAACAGAATCACCGAGATGTAACACATCCAACAGAATCACCGAGATGTAACACATCCAACAGAATCACCGAGATGTAACACATCCACACCAGCACCTAAATGACACGCACAGAAGATTTGACCCATAAATACGACCAACACGAGAACATTCAACCAGGACAGTAACTAGGATTTTTGCCGCTCCCCACAACTTTCAAAATACGGTAATTTTATAACGGTGTTCTTTGTTCCCACCTAAAATTTCCGCCCCCCCTAAATTTTGCCATTTATTACACTAGTCCCGGCCCAGCATTCAACAACTAAAACAAATACCGTTCAAATTTAATATAAAACCCTGAGCTCCATACGGCAAAAGGGCAACAGAAAATTCGGGCTTGACGAATTTGCTAAATAACGCAGAGCTCGAAACACGCAATCACGCATACACACAAACCAACAAGTAAAAGAAGAAAACACACAAAATATAATCCTCACCATCAGCAGAAAAGGAGGGGCTTATAAGACACACACACAAAAAATACCAACAAAAATATTGTTATTAGTCCAGGCCCGAAAAAAGAGAGAGAAAACTTGGGCACGGTAATCACATCCGTGACTCGTCCGTACGCAGAGCAAAAAAAAAAAAAGATGGCGAATGACATGGAAAAGATGGCGGGTTCGACGGGGGGAAAACGACGATACTGCGAAAACAAACCAAAATGGCACGATCGAAGGAGAAAATAACAAAAAAATTCATAGGAAAAGCTATTAATACGGGAATGGAAACGGTCGAAAGGGGCCACCTTACGATGAGAGAATATTTTCGTGACCAGAAAAATGTATCCAGGACCGACGACGATATTAGCCAGGAGATGATAACGACACGCAGGTTCGTATCAAATATTCATTCCATCCACAGTAATAACAACAAAAAAAAGCCCCAAACGCAAACTTTTATCCTTGGATTACATAAAAGAATAGGGAGGATTCAGAATATCGGAAACTATATAGCGCGTACATGCTCAACGCATGGGCCCGCGGGCGAAATGCGGCCCTCGGAGTCATCTGATGTGCGGTCTGTAGCCCGAAACCTAAGTTTTCTGAAAATGAAGTGACGCATTTCCAGGTCGATTAAGTGACCCGCCAGAGCAGTTCCGCGTCATCTTGAGCGATCAGGGGATGTGCCGAGTGCCGCTTAAGTGCCTCGTGGTATGTTTACAGGTCGCCGCAACACAGTTCCAAAGTACTTAACGAACCTGCAACACATGCACTGATCACCCACTATCCGCGGTGGAGTTCCAGATCAGGCAGCCTGCAGCACATTTAGATATATATATATTTACATTTGTCAATCCCTGTTGAAAAGCAATAGTTGACCGCGGCGTTTCTCGGTGGACCATTGCTGACAAGAGATATTGTTGGTCAATTACTGTATCAAGACGATTTTAGATTATATATCGCTGTCCAGAGCGATTTTTGATCAACTATTGAACCAGAACGGTTCTAGGATCATGACAAGAGACATGTTGACAAGAGCTATTCTTGGTCAACTATAGCACCAGAACGGTTCTCGATTATCCATTGTTGACAAGAGCGATTCTTGATCTAACTATTGTATCAGAACGGTTCTCAGTTATCCATTGTTGACAAGAGCGATTCTCTGTCGACTCTTGTACCAGAACGGTTCTGGGATATCCATCGTTGACCGGAGGGATTCTTGTTCAACTATTTTATCAGAACTATTATTCTCGGTTGCTAATTGACCACCATCACGATTCTCGGTCAACTATTGTATCAGAACGGTTCTCGGTTATCCATTGTTGACCAGAACAATACTTAAAAAAAAAAAGAAGATACAAGCTCAATAATTTCAAATCAGCAATTACGCGTTCAATGCAGTCCGTAAATACTGGAGATGTTGTTGCGCGTGCTACGGTGCATAAAGCGTACAGAACTTCATCGTTCCAGTCAAGATTCACAAAATCAATCGGTCAGGCAGGCATTCACGGTATCCATCATAGAAAACTGTCACGGAAAATAACACGAACATACCAAATATAACTAATCATTTACATCAAAAATACGAGTCTGTTTTCTTAAAGTTATTCTACATATATGGACAATAACAACCAAATATGGCGTTCATAATCGAAAAATAATGCAACCAACGACCAGTAGTACAGATCTCAATCATCAGAATAATCACTGCATATTTTCCTCGAAGCCGTTCCGATTAGATCGAGCAGTTATCAGATCGTTCCCAACACTTAATTCAGTTATGATGGCCCGATTAGTTAGTCGTAAATGCATCTTAAACGTACGCATGAATTGAAAAAAGAAAAAAAAGCCTTGACCGTGACGGTCCCGCAACGTCTAGTCTCTCTCTCTATCAGTGCAAACAATTCGCCATTCGGGTAAAACCAGTGCAAACAACAAAGCCTCGAAACCAGTTTACACTGGAAGAGGGTCATTACTGCTACCTACTGCATACTAGGCATTCATTAAAACTCGTTCCAGCCTGGTAGGCAAAGAATATTGAAGAGCACCAGCACGTGATTCCCCTTTCCATTTTATAGCGATACGAAACATTTATCGTGGAATCTGAGCTCACCTATTTTTCCTATGTCGAAGAGCGATGACAAGCAATCTTTACCGAGACTTAGGCGCGGATCCGGGGGGGGGGGAGGGGGATCGCCCCTTCTAATAGACGAATAGTAAAAAAAAATTTGCCTCTCCAGTAAAATACGGGGCGATCCAATGAACCTACCGAATAAGTCGCATATCACGACACATCGCCCCGGATTCGCTCCTGCCTCTGCTACTTTCTCAACTGAAGATGTAGCAGTCGAACGCTCGCCATTTGCAGCTGAAAATGTCTGCCTCCTCTTCATTCTGAACATGTCTGCCGTTCACAGCTGCAGATGTCTGCTGCTGTGGTGGTCGAGTGGTCACAGTGACGGACTCGCATCACGAGGTCCCGGGTTCGAACCCCCCACCGTCGCCGCAGTGGTGGTCGGCTGAAGTTGGTTTTCTGCGGTTCCCAACTTCGAGGTGCGAATGTAAGCCGATCTCCCCGCATTAAAATGTCTCGCCGCATAAAGCAACAGGCCTACAAACGGTAAAAAATCATCAAACACAACATTTCTCCCATAGTTCGAAAAATATGTGGTAGATGGCAGCACTATAACAAGCATTACACAGAAACAAGCTTCACGTTAGGTTCACAATATGGACAAGCACATTGTACCAATTCGTTAGAAGTTCCGCAGAGGAATATGGACGAGGTACATGTGTGGTGTAGTAGTAGTAGTTGAAGATGTCTGCATTATCATTCGCAGCTGAAGATGTGTGCCCCCATTCGCAGCTGATGTCTACCCCATGGCTCCCACAAGGGGTGGGCAGACAAGGCTCCAGCCCTGGGGCCCGGGAGGATTTTAATCATTTTTTTTTGTTTTTTCACGCTATAAATTCATCATAAAGGGGGGCCCCGTAAAAGATCCCAGCCTAGGGGGCCCTAGGATGTGGGGGCCATGGTCTACCCCTCGCTTCATTCAATAGCTGAAAATGCCTTTTTCTCACGCATGGATTCAGAGGGGGGAGCGGCGATTGCCCCCTTCAAGCACCCAACAATATGGGGAAATGTGTCCCGTAAAATACGGGGCGATCCAACGAACCAACCGAATAAGTCGACCCTCCCAACACATCGCCCTGCATCCGCGCCCGCCAAGATGTGTTTTGAACAGCCTTTCAACGGGAAGTACACACTGCAAGAAAGAGTCGAGAGTCCAGTTCGCTACTTCACCGAAAGGAAAATCGTTCATCCATGTGCCATCAGTCAAGGCTATACAAAGACAAGTTATGGAGAATTATTTACTACATATAAAAGGTGCTCTTTTTTTCCACTCCCTCTTCTTCGCTGCTGCAAACGCGTGCACTGGAGACACCACCACAGCACTTGCAGTCATCCATGCATACACGGCAAATGATACGAGCCTGGAAAAGAATCATCGCATGGCTGCCCGCGGAAACGACCTCAAAGGACTGCTGCCAGTACTGACACCATTCCTGCAGGTCTTTTTCGTGATGGAAGGAAATACATTCCAAGGTAGAGAGAAAAGAAAAAAAATGGCTTGGAAGCAATGAGACGCAACAGGCAAAATAATCCGTGGGTCGTACGATATCGGAGACACATTATTGGTAAACAGAACGGAATATCGTATATTTCAATCGATTACTTTACTTATCACCTCAATCTTATAGTTAATTTACTTTCAATGATTGAGTACTATTTGCAGGGTTGCGAGTATCTATACATCGGGAGTAGTCGCCAACCGTTTTCCGAGTCGCGAGCACCGTCTATGGCCATCAGAAGAACACTCCCCCCTATGAAAAAACAAACTCGTCACCTTACTTAAACTCAATTACAGTAGCCACCTAAGGGGCCCTAATCAACTGGTCCAAATAGACAGTTGATAACCTCCGAGCAGTGTTTTCAACTTTTGGCACCAATTTAGTAGCTGCTCACTCGCCCCGGAATGGATATCCCCGGAACGCTAGGCCTTCCTCAAACGGGAATATTGGTGCTGCTTTAATACCAGAGGACTCGCTATCCAGGCGGCTGTACACGTTTCTATGGCGTCACTCGGACAGGAATGTTGGCATATAGGCGACTTGGCGAGCTAGTCCCCTCGCTACTCCAGTATCGCGACTATCAAAATAGTTCTTCATATTCTGCGCAGTGGAGTCTTAACGGATGGCTAACGTCCCAACCCCCCTAGTCCAATTGGGGGGGGGGGAATTTATTGAAAAACACGATGATTCGTAATTTATCCGAGTATTTTATTAATACTGCATTATTAATTATGAATTTTGATAAAATTGTATGCCTTTTTGGATGTCAAACCTCTCTCCCTCTATCTATCTATATACAAATATATTATAGGCCTATATAATGACATGTCCTGACTGACTGATTCATCATCGCCGAGCCGAAACCAATGGAGTTATGAATATGAAATTCGATGAGAGTTTTATTTTATGAAGTAAATACTATTACTACACCCACTAAGGACGGGTTTTTCGAAATTCAACCCCTAAGTGGTTCATAAGGGGGGTTCAAAGGTTATACAGAGAAATCATGCCGAGCCAAAACCACTAAAGCTATATTTATGAAATTCAGTCAGTAGTTTTATTTCATGACATTGACTCACTCTAAGAAGGTTTCTCAAAATTCAACCCTCAAGGGGGGGGGGGGGGGGTTGAAATACTATGTAGAGAAATCATGCCAAGTGAAAACCGCTGAAAATTTGGTCAGTATCTTCATTTTATGATGCAAAGAATGGTTAAGCAGGGATTTCCCAAAATTCACTCCCTAATGGGGGTCTCAAGGAAGAATTTTCGGATTACCAAATTCAAGCGAGCGAAGCCGCGGGTAATAGCTAGTCCATAATATTTCCATGCAATTGAGTCCCACGGGGAGGGGGGGGGGGTGACACAAAACTATTGGGCTCCGAAACCACTATGTGCCGAATATTATTCTGTAAAAGGGGTCCGTGGTTCCATCTTTACGGCACAGGAGGTCCTGGCTTTCGTTTTATTGGCACAAAGGGTCAGTGGAACACCGGGCGAGAACTGGGGGGGGGGGGGGCAACTGCCTCGGACGACCAACTTTAGAGGGTTGAAAATCTTCGGAAAGAAAAAAAGAAAAACACCGTTACAAAATCAAAGGATTGCATTGGTGGGGGGGGGGGGGGGTGAGGGCAAAATCGTGTTGCCTCCCCTCCTCTCAAAAACCCTAGTTATGGCCCTGTAACACAACAACTTAGGAGCCCTTGTGCTAGAGCAGGGCGTCTTTATTGAGCACTGGCTATGCCCATCATCAAACGAAGAGCACCCTCACGGCAAGTTCGACATAGGTACGCCTGAAATCTGTATAATTGTAGTCCTTGGATGCAGTTTCCACAGGGAAATTTAATCGAAGCTTTTATCAAGTGCTCGCGAGCCCCACAGCACTTTGGTAGCTTCGCCACCGGGGAGCACCGAGGTGCTCGCGAGCAACAGGTCGAAGATGCCTATCCTGTGCTAGAGTGCAACGCATACTTGAACTGTGTGGGTGGGTCAACCATACCCAGGTGTAAAAAAAAAAAATCGACCTCAGGCATCGAGCACACTCGTGACGTTTCTGTAATGCGACACGGGTCGAATTACACACGTCCTCCGCACACATCTACGTGTTAAAGAACATTTACACGGCCATTAATTTGCGAATTTAATGCCCCCCACCCCCTTTTTTTCACAGCGTCATTTCGGACTCGACCGATTCCAAGCGATAACGGCATACGGGCCGTAAAAAGAGCTGCGAAACATGCGTGCGGAACCGCGAGCAAGAACACGAAAACCAATCCCCGATCATTTGCCTACAATTTCATTGTATTCGCTCACGATTATTCCGACACAAAATTTTAAATCTCACGTAAAAGATCCACAGCGCAATATAGGCATTTCACAAAAACACGATCTCTACTATTATTTTTCTTCTCTTGGGCAACACAACTTCTTTCGCAGTCAATTATAGAAGCCAGAATTGCAAAAAAAAAAGAAGGGTAAATCATTCCAATTTACCCTCCTCTTCAAGGTTACAGTCATCAGAGAGAAAATGGGCCCTCGTTAGTTCCTAGAGGGGCGGAGGCCCGAAAGAGAATAATTGACACCTAGGACGAGAAACGGGTTGCCTATTCCTCTCCTGCGAAAAAGGGCGAAAATGATCGAGTCGAAAAATAATAAATTTCTATGGAACCGCGTAGGCGTCCCTTCCTTTTCAAGGGTAATATACCATCAGGAGGAGGGGGAAAAAAAATCGCAGAAGATTCTAGGAAATAGTAGAAGGAAAATGTTGAAAAAATATAGGCCTAGCGCTGAAACGGATTGCATTACACGCAAAAGTAATACGTCTGGGATTATGCCCATAAATTCCAGATCGATTCCAATTTAAGAAATGCTCAAAAGGCGTTCAAAAACTGTTGTTCGGCAGCAATGGTCTTTCCTCTGACTACGAAAATGCAACAGTAGTTGCTGGACAATGCCTTCCCGAGTGAAAAGAAAATGCCCATGTTCAACAGTGCCTAACTATCGCTTCTCAAGCAACGTAAGGTTTCTCCACGTTCAACAATGCATTTTTAAACAACGTGGGAAAAATTTCCAAAATCAACTTTTACGCAATGTAAGAGCTTCATTTACTATTAGTAATGTGTTTTTGAGCAAAGTAGAATCTTTTCACGTTTAATAATGCCAAAAAATGCATCTTCCCACAATGTGGCAGCTAGCTCTACGTTCAACAATGCCAAACAATCCAAAAATAATAATGCGGCATCTTTTCTGACGTTCAATAATGCATCTTTCTAAAAATTTGGCAGCTTGCTGCACGTTCAACAATGGCAGACAACCTTTTTTTTTACAACACGGCAGCTTTTTTCAAGTACAACAATGCAAAAAACGCATCTTTCTACAATATGGCAGCCTTTTCCAGGTTCAACAATTCATCCAAACAATGCATCTTACCACAATGTGGCAGGTTGCTTCACGTTCAACAATGCGTTTTTAAACAATCAGGAAGCTTTTCGTATTCAGAAATGCATTCACAAACTTGTACAAGCTTTCTTTCCCTATTCAATAATGCACTTCCAACATCGTAGGACCTTTTTACACATTTAGCAATACATTTTTAAAAAATCAGAAACTTCTCATTTTCAACAATGTAGAGCCTTCCATTCCTGTGTTTTTGAATCCTTAAACATATCAATTATATCGGCAATTAATAGATATTGCAATGCACTCATCGATACAACACTGCATGCCACGTGATCCGATTGACATAAAACGTTCATCGGCAGCAATATCCGAATGAATTTTTGCTTGTATCGACCCAAGTTCGTGAAACGACATCAGACATTTTTCATCGATTTTGATTATCATTCAACACAAACTTGAAAAAAATAGTCACCATTTTGCAATCAATCACAAATAATATTAAGACTTTAAAATAGCAGATCGAAAAATTCATTGTCTTCAAGTAAATGGATTCCCATTCCAAAATATGTCAAGCAGAATTGGCAAACAGCTCACGATGGCATTGCTGCCGGAGATTGACTTTCAAGAGAAGTAGAAATTATTATCACCTCCAACAATGCCTTCAACAACGTAGCAGTTTTTCTCTTGTACAACAGCGCTAAACATTGCGTATTCTAAGGAAGTAGAAGCTTTTCATCGCGCATTCAACAATGCGTTATTAAGCAATGTGATGAAACTTTTCCCACAAAACAAAATGAACTGTCAGTCGGAAAATTCTATTCACGATCAACAATGTGGTTCTGAGCGAAATAGAAACGTTTCCACGTTCAATAATGAATTTTTCAACAATGTGCCAACTTTCTTCTCGTTGAAAATAATGCACTTTTTCTTAACAATTTGCAAGCTTTCTCAACTCAAATCAGAAATGTATTCCCAAACATCGTACGAGCATTCTTTCTTCATTCAACAATGCATTTATAAACAATGTAGAATCTTTTGCCACGTTAAATATACATTTAAGAACTTCAAAAACGTTTCAACAATGCATTTCAAAACAATATAAGAAGCCTTCAACATTTTTTAATGCTCTTCAATCTGCGAACGCATCAGTTGTATCGGAAACCGACAGATATTGCAATGAATTCATTACGATAGATCGATAAGCTACAACCACGTGATCACATCGACTTGCTAAAGTTAATCGAAAAGCAAAATCCGAACGTTCGTGGGAAGTCACCTTGGACATTTCCCATCGATTTCAATGATCTTTCGCTTCTTTAAAAAAAAGGGGGGGGGAGTCACCATTTCGCAATCAATGACAAATAATTTTAAGACTTAAGCAGATCGAAAAATTCATTGTCTTCAAGCAAATGGATTCCCATCACAAGGTATGCCAAACATAATTGGCAAACAGCTCTCGCGACGGCACTGTTGCCAGCGCACAGAGATGGGATTCTTTTCTCTCCAAGAAGAGTTCGTTAACTATCAACAACGTTATTTTCCTCAGAGTGAACTGTCGCCATACATCGGACTTTTCTTCTCGGGAGCCCTCTTTATTCCCATTCCCCGTCTTTGACAAGAAGTAGCAATTTTCCCGATCGGTCAATATATCCCGATTCCGTGGGAAAAACGCCAGAAGAAGTCCCAGAAACTTTCGAAATGCAATCAACGATCGTCTTCTCTCCATCTTATATCTCTCTTTTTTTTTTCTTTTAGACCACCATCTTCACTATTCTGAGATGAGAGAACTGTACAGAGGCCCCATTTTCTTTACCTTTTATCAATTTCAATCGATTTTCTAGAGTGTGAAAGTTCCCCCACTCTGGGTGGGGGCCGAACCTTTTAACTTCACGGTTTCTTTCAGTAGAAATTGGATGAAGACGATCCGAAACCCTAAGAACGGTGACTATTGCCGGATATTTCCAGAAGAGATTATCAAAAAACGAAACAAAAGCATTTACTCATTACTTTAATGCAGCGCTTCTCAAACTTGTGGGACCCACGGCTCCCTCGCCCTAGTTTGTCCGTGGCTTTCCAGGATAGCCCAGCAGATATTCCGCATCCGGCAATACTGTGTCGAGCTTTTAGGATTTCAATGGTTGGTCATTTTTGTTCTTGAATTTTAGTTTTAACAACATGCAACTTTTTTCAAAAATCAAAAATTTACCCGTATTTTGTGCCATAAAATTTTTTGAATTATAATAAAAAAAATTTCATGATAAAGTATGTGTTTGAGAGAGAAACAAAGTTTCAAGACATTTGAATGAGTTGAGTTCGAAAAAAGTTTTCCTTATTAACAAAAAACCTAGTTTTGAGAAAAGAGCACTTTAATGGAAAACATTAAGTGCTCTTGTAGTTGCGCTCATTAATTAGCATGTGTAATGGCTGTGCCATCAGTGTACATTAAAATATTTCAAAAATATTTTCAGTACAGCTAGAACAAAAGCCTGAACACAGACGCAAAACATTCCATAGTGTTTAAAAATTGAAAAATGTGTTTTTTTGGAAAATTTGCGCGCACCAACCCGCTTAATGTTTTTCATATTTTAGGAGAGAGGCGTATTTCCTTCGCTCGAGCTAGTAACCACATGCAGGAACATTTTAGGCGCCAATACCATTCCTTTATTAGCCATAGCGACCTGGGATTTGCCGATCCCTGGTGGAAAATATTTCCGAACACATCAAAAGAGTTGGAGCATTTCGAACATTTATACCCTAAGTAACGCGTTTCTCCACGTACATTAATATTTACTCTCGTGACACTTTTCTCATACGTACCATTTAAAATTGAAACCGCCGCGTTTATCATATACATCCATAAACGTAAAATATCCATAATACATACACGCCGAAAACCGCACAGGATTCCGTTCCGGAAAATTCAAACAAAACAATACATCACATATGCATATCTTCCCATCTCCCTGCAAAAGTTTACATAACCAAAACCAATCGTCACGGCACATTTGAGGAAAAACGGACATTTTCGAGAGAGCCTTATGAAACCAGATGCCGGAGTATATACACATTCGAGAGATAGAGAGAGTCCACATTGATATACATACATATAACACGTAAGACATTCGGGAAAAAAGGAAGCAATAACACGACAAGGGTGCAAACAATACCACGCCGGAAAAAAAGAAAATAAGGCACAAAAATCCACGTTATACACCATATGGCGAGAAAAATAAAATTCGTATTTTTCTCAAGTAAAGGGAAGAGCAATACGGGATCTGGAAGAGGAAGATTTCCTGGAACACCGCTGCATAACATAAAAGAAACAATTCCAGGAGAATAATTCCACAAAAAAAAAACAACCAAAAAACCACTGCTGCCGCTTCCTTTAGTGGAATTTTCTCGGCGCCCGTGACACTGTACTCCTATACCCGGAAGAGGGGGGGGGGGAACGGGCTCTCGAGAAAAGAAGGGGCCCTGAACGCTGCTCTCAAAAGGAGGAAAAAAAAATTGGGGGCGAAGAGAGAGAGAGCGAAGGAATTTCAATTTTAAAAATTGGGTCCCAATTTCTAACAACTTGCTTCTCTCTCTCTCTCACACACACGAGGATGCACCTTGAAGGAGAGCTTAGGGAATAAAATGGGGGGAAAAAACACAGAAATATACAGATGTACAGAAAGAAAAAGAGCGTTCGTTCATCCATTTCTTGCGTTAGAAATTTAAAAATAAACACACTAAAACGCGTTATATGGAATATAGAGCATTGTTTTTAGCATTTCTTCCCCCCTCAGGTGTATATGTAGCTGATGGTAAGTAACGTTATATCGAATATCAGGGAGCGAAATATAACGCGATGTCGCAATGAAATAGAAAGACATACAAGGTGTAGCGGCGTTGTTTGTATTTTTTGTTTTTGGTAAAAATTCATTTTCAATTCAGAAATGTGGAGAAAATGGAGAGAGAGAGAGAGAGAGAGAGATTCTCTTCGTATCGGAGATTGATCCTTTTCACGATCCCTCTCTCTTCGTGGATCAAATTGATTATAATAATATCGACACATGGGAATATATATACGCGCAGAAATGTCGCCAACGTGGGATTTTTTTCCAACCTATTTTTGACGATCTTGAAATTTGTCTTTTAATTTACATCCAATATATTACAATGATAATTAATAATTTTAAATTAACTTCCCGATCACAGCAAATTTAATAACTTCATTCCATAAAAGGGATATGCACCTTATGGTAAATAAGAGAAACGTTATATCCGATGTCGCAATATGAAATGGAAAGAGATAAAAGGTGTTTTTTTTTTGTTAATATGGAGAGAAAATTCGTTTTTCAATTCAGAAATGTAGAGCAATTGGCGAGAGATCCCTCTCTTCTTGGATCAAATTGACTAATATCGGGGGAGAGAGACACACACAGGCCTATATTAACGTTACTGAATTGCACTGTTGTTATACGATTACTCGTTACCTCAAAACATATTCAAGTGTGACGTCAATTTAAGAAATTGTAAACTAATATAAATTTAACAATTAAAATTACTGTAAAATTTATTCATTTCATTTGATAATAATAAGTAAAAAACTGGGAATCTGATTTGACAAAAATTATGAGGGGGGAAAAAACATTTTTTTAGAAGAAATAAAATTCTAGTTGAAAATCGGAATAAAAATTTTTCCGAAATTTATAAATTTAAAAAAAAAATTAAATTTCTTCGTAAATTTGAAAACAAACTTTACGACACTTATTGCTTCTCTCTCTCTCTCCCACACATACGAGGTACGCACCTTGAAGGAGACCAACCACCCTTCCCCATTATTTGGAAAACGCATCATTATGAAATCAGAAAATTCCGTGTCGTCCAATTTGGAAATCGTTAAGAGAGAATTTGGGAGCCGCAGTTCCGATTTTCCTGGTCGCCACGGCGACCCTGCGCCTGGTATTCATCAAATCGTACCTTACCGAAATAGACCTATAGCATTATTTCTTGTGTGTGTGTGTAAGGTGACTAAGCACTAGAATAAGATTCCGCCGCTCCCTACAGAAGTAAATCATGTGGTACTAGTCACACGCAGGCGTTGCACCACATAATAAGTTAGTTAATAGGTCGGGATCAGTTCTCTTTCCCCCTCACCACATGTTTATTGCGACCGATAAATAGATATTCGGGCAGCACTATCGATATTTATCACCGGATCGGAGAGGGGGAAAAACACGGGACATGGAGAATATAAAAGTACCTTATACACACACACACGTTTTCGCTCATTTGTGTTACTCTCGCACGCCCATTTCTTTTTTAATACACACACACACACACACACACAGGTATAATAATAAAAAGTACCTACGTACAACCCACTCACGTACACATCAAATAGGTGCTTTTCTTCCCCTCCACACGGTATCTATCTATACCCACATACGGCTGGGTTCATTCGAAGATATATTATAAGGAGGGGTTGCATATTATATCTAGAGAGAGAGAACAGAACTGGGTGCACACAACACACACATTGTTATGTTCGGGAAAAAGGGGGGCGAGTGCATAGAATTGACGCTGAGTCACGGGTACGCATTTATTAAATGACGACGTGAGGAGAGAAGAAGAAAAAAAAAATTACATTTATATATTGGCACCGATATGGGGTTTCGAAAGTATGGGGCCCCCGATACCAATGTATGTGGGAAATGTGCAGGAGATGTGGTGTGTTGTCGTATCCGTGTTACTAACTGCAGGAGCTCATTGAGGATCCTAGCGCAGTGTTGCTCAACCTACCTGAACTCGAGGATCAATGAAATGTCTGAAAGAATTCGACGGGATACTTTTTGTCCCGTAATACGGGACATTCCTGTATTTTTTTTCGTTGTTCCGAATTTTTTCAAACGTGTCTCGTATTGCCAAATACAAATGCGTATTTGAATTTCAAATATAAACTAAAAAAAAAACCCAGCGTTTCCATAACTAATTATGATAATTATAGCTATAAATACAAATATTTATCTCATATTTGTCAAGTTCAATGTTTTTCCGCCCTTAATTTTCCAGCGGTTATAACTACAATTGGAGTTTCTGTCGGCTTATGGCAATGTTTTTGATGGCAATTGGCGACATCCCGTGTTTTATCGTATTTAAGATCCCAGTTTTACGTTTTCCCTGGATGAAATACGGTAATCTAGTCATTCGAATGTTTTTTCGTCAAATGCATTATTCCAGTCCCGTACTTTCCTTGATGAGGTATGGTGAACCTAAAGTATGAATGTATAATTTTTTATTTGAACCCCATGTGGATAATACTGATATCAATTGCAACAACTGAATAATTTTTCATTCAGTTAGGATCATATTGTCAAGTCTGTCTGCGGACTACCTATGCCATCGTCACGGACCATAGGTTGAGAAACGCTGATCTAGTACATGCATGATGAACCTGTGGTCCTCTCAGTCATGCGATATGGCGTCATTTTGGAAAGATGAAATGTTAGCAACACGTCACCAGGTCACGTAAGTGACTCGCGTTGCAGTTTTATATCACTTGAATGGCCCATGGTATATTACTCAAGTCGCGCGTGACATATTTACATATCAACAGCCTGCGGCATATTCGAAAACCCCTTGAGTGATCCGTGGCAGTTCCAGATCTTTTGAGCGATCGGCGGCACACTTTCCAGATAACTTGAGCCATCTGCTGTTCATAGGCGGATACGGGGGAAGGGATTCAAGGAGTGGGTGTCCACTTATGATGCTGTTTCAGATCACTTAATGAAGTGGCCCGTGACACGTTTTTCAATCCATGATGTGCCACCCCCCCCCCCGCACTTCACTAAAGGTTTAACCACCCTTAATCCAGCGTAAACTTTCTCAAGCCGTGGGCCTCGGAGTCATCTGATGCGGCCCGCGACGAATAACCAAGCCATTTCAAGTGGACTACGATGGATCATCAAATCACTTAAGTGGCCCTCGGGAGATTTTCAGAAGATTACTCTTCACTGGCTCACGGCACATTTCCAGATCATTCAAGCTGCTCACGTGGCACATTTTTCGATCATTTAAGCAGCCAACGGCACAAATCCGAATGACTTGAGCAACTCATCGCACACCACCAGTTCACTTTCGTGGTTCACGGTAAATTTGTAAATACTAAGAGCCACTTCAGTGGCCCGCGAAAGCTTTCAAATCACTTGAGTGGCTCACAGCACACTTCCAGATCACTTAAGCGGCGGGCGGCATCTTTATAGATAATTTCAGTGGCTGTCAGCGAATTTCCAGATCATTCGAGCGACTCGAAGCGCATTTCTATATTCACTTGAATTGCCCTCGGAGCATTTCCCGATCACTAAAGTGGCCCGCGAAGCATTTCCAGATCACCCAACGGCTACAGGTGAAATGTGCGACTTCAGTGACGTCAAAGGTTCGCGTGCAGTCTTTCTGCTATAGGTGGCGTTGGTTTTGACTGGAAAAAATCACAACCCCCGCCTCAATGTCAGTTTTCCGGTGAGTTGAAGCTACGTAGCGCTGCGGATCCGGCTCAATGTGCTGAATTTTTCTGCAGCCCTCGTCACTTTTCGATTCGATCACACCTCGTATTATACAAGAAGAGAGGATCTGCCAACAGAGGGAGGGGGGGGGGGATGTTGTCGGGTTTCCGAACTTCGTTAGAGCTACTACTGTAGTCGTCGTCAACACGGATCTCTACAGTACTAATGCTTCTTCTCCAATACTCTCGTTCTTAATCCGGGGTATTATCACATCTCCCCGCCCCCCCCCCAAAAATATCCATAACAAGAGTATTAGAACGTCCCACGTTCTCGGGACGAGGGTAACGCGACAGACGTTAAAACGACTTATGAAGCGACATAATGCCCATTATGCACTCTTAACTAACAGCACGGGCCTAAACATTGGGATGATGTGGGATAATATAGAGCGCGGAGTACATGTTAAACCGTTTTAAGGCGATTAACAAAATCATTCTACGACATGATTGAACATTCCTCCCTCTCCCCCAACCGAAGCTTAATCTCCCTCAACGGTGAATATATAATCCAGCTTAGCGAACATTAAGGGTGGGTGAAAAATCACAGCGTCAAATTTCTTGCAAATGGCAGCTGCCGGAGAAAAAAATGTCGAGGCATCGTCACACGCTCCGTTTTGTGATCTTAAAACCCATGCGACTCCGTCGTACTTTCACAGGATTGCAGTTTAAGCAGCAACGTGGGAAACAGGTGATGACGTCACTGCCACCCGCCACGTCATTCTGACATAATAATAAAGTTTCAAGGTAGATCAAGCTGCCAACTTTGGAGAATGAGAACTCGTGAGGTGTTCGCGGGGATCCGAATTTCGCCCAATTATAAATATAAAAGATTTTTGGAAAACAATATGGGGATTTTTCATTAATATGATATATGCCTTTCATAGTTTATAAATCTGTCGTGCACTGGAAGCTAAGTAGCGCATACGCGAAAGACCCGAGCGAAAACAAGTCGCTTCTATGCACTAGTCCGGACCAAAAACAAGTCACGTATATATGCAAGACCGGAAGGAAAAAAAGGCGAGGGCATGCGCAAGACCGGAGAGAAAAGTCGCTTCTATGCACAAGTCCGAACCAAAAGCAAGTCACGTGTATATGCAAAACCGGAGAGAAAACTAGTCGCTTGTATGTGCAAGACCGGAGCGAAAACAAGTCGCTTCTATGCAGAAGTCCGGACCAAAAACAAGTCACGTGTATATGCAAGACCGGAGGGAAAA
Organism: Pholcus phalangioides; assembly: GCF_987345545.1. Classification (NCBI taxonomy): domain Eukaryota; kingdom Metazoa; phylum Arthropoda; class Arachnida; order Araneae; family Pholcidae; genus Pholcus; species Pholcus phalangioides. The sequence goes on from NW_028301605.1 coordinate 13,212,390, forward strand.
AAAGGCGAGGGCATGCGGAAGACCGGAGAGAAAACTAGTCGCTTTTATGTGCAAGACCGGAGCAAAAGGAAGTCACGTGACGCGTAATACGGTCGCTCCGGTGTTGTGCATATAAGTGATTTGTTTTCGCTCGAGGTAGCTTCCAGTGGCCGAGCAACCTAGAGGGAAGAGACTACGATCGACCTGAAGTTTCCTATTTTTTACACGATTTCCCAAAGAGTTCGTCCTTGAGAATTCGCTCAAGGATGCGTACGCTACTACCACTTTCCACCAACCACAGCAGGCAGATCGACAACCGTGGCGGCAAGCTCTAGTGATCAATTAAATCATCTTATGCATGATAGTGATAGATCCGAATCCGAGAACACACTTCTCCTCTTCTTCGCAAACAACTTCCACAGTCAGTGCGCCAATTTAGCCATCGACGCCTCTCCATTGAAGAGAAAAGGAGGCTTATGCGTGAGAAATAGAGAGGAACAGAGAACAAACCTCCTCATCTAATAATACATCCGAACCCCACACCTCCATCGAAAATAGGAATCCGAGCAAATCGGACTCTCGTCAACAACACAATAAAACGGCAGAAAAGTCGGAATCCGAGAGTTCGCCCCCACCGTCGCACCCTCTCCAGCCCAACCTCCCTCCAATTCCAAAGAGAACAGATAGAACATACTTCGCCAAATCACGCCTCAGTCTTACTGAAGGCGTAATTAAAAGGAAATGGTCATGGTATGGCAGCGATGGTGGAAAAGGTGGAAGAATCACACACACGAGGTATGGGTGGATCTGCGGGGGAGGGGGGGCGATCCCGTGGAATCTTCCATCTCCTATGGAATGGGACCGATTCATCATCATCTTGGAGAAGACGACGGAGGTATGGTCAGGAGGGGAAAACAGAAAATCGTGGACGATGGAAGGAATGGAATTGCTTGTCCCCTCTTCCTTTTTTTTTTTGCTTCTATCCCCACGAACACTCCAAGTCATTCGTTCTTCCATGAAATCTTGTACCAGAAGAAATTTCATCATTCCACGACATAAGTGCAAGCTTCGGATTGGACATGCGTCGGAGGGCGTCTAATGCAATGTGGAGGACGAATCGCAAATACACACCTTTAAAAAAAAAAGCAATTAAAAATGTATTTCAGGATTAGCAGCTGATCATTCGCGATTCAAACAAATCCAGGAGGAGGACAAAGCCAGTCCTAGATAGACAGAGTAGCATCTAGGAGGCTTTGGAGAGGGTCGCGCAGCATAAGATGGATTAACTTCATCAGTCGACTAGCCATAACACCCGGCGCTGCCAGGGCTATCTTCAATTACTGGGAGGATTGAAAAAAAAAATGACAAACCATTATAAAGGGATAAACTATGATGCTGACAAACCATTGTAAAGGCATATGCATGTTTGAAACGCATTGCTAGGGAGCCACGGTAACCAAAGTAAACATTCCGAAAGTGACTGTTGAGGCCCAGGAAAGAGTGTTGTCCGACAGTTTTGTTTTGCTCAGCTCTGCCAAGTAGCTTATCGTTCAATCCGGGCCCTGTTTGGTATATAAGCAAAATTTGTGACGATCGATCTAAAATTGTAGATTTGTATGGAGAACATACACACACACTCAGACACACAATCCATTTTATTTATATACACTGCTGGCCACCGTAAATGCAACACCCTGAAGGAAGCATGCAAATAATATGAAATTTAACAACATGCATTAGCGGAGGTGAGATATGCAAATGATTAGAATTTCAGCGCAGACGCACATCACGCGCGCCTGTGGTGCCACTTCAAAGCGCTATTTAAGGCTTGGAGATTTCGACGATTAGCAGCTGATCATTCGCGATTCAAGTGCGGCAATTGTGTTTTTCTTGTGGTGCCGCTGTGGTGGTCGAGTGGTTATAGTGACGGACTCGCGATGCGAGGATCCGGGTTCGAACCCCACAGTGGTGGTCGGCTGAAGTTGGTTTTCTGTGGTTCCCAACTTCAAGGCGCAAATGCGAGCCGATCTCCCCGTTAAAAAGTCTCGCCACAGAGAGCAACAGTCCTACAACGATAAATCATTCAATCATAACACTTCACTCATAGTTAGAAAAACTGGTGGCAGATGGCAGCACTACACATAACAAGCATTACAGAGAAACAAAAAAAACTTCACGTCAGGTTTCACTACACGTACACACACATTCCCGCATGTACCGATTCGTTGGGGGTTCCACGGGGTGTAGCAGTAGTAGGTAGGGCCTCCAAAAAATGTCTCCGGGATACATGATGTTCTTAAGTCAGCCACCTCGTTGGGCAATTTGCCTGTTGTGGCGTGGTATTTGTATTTGTATTTGTATTTTCAAAAAAACGATCAATTATGCCTCGTAGAAAACAGCGATCATCTTTTGATCAAGTATCCGAGTTCGACAGAGGAAGGATAGGGGCCTACCGTGATTGTGGATTATCTTTCAGGGAAATCGGTAGTCGTGTTGGACGAAACCAAACAACTGTAATGCGGATATGTGATCGTTGGATGCAGGAGGGAACGACGGACCGACGTGTTCGATCGCATCCACCTCAGTGCACCACTTCACGTGATGACAGGCGTATTGTGCGTATGGCAGTGACGGATCGCTCAGCCACATCACGAACCATAGCACAGCACATTCAGTCTGTACCGCATCATCCAGTGTCTGCGCGTACCATTCGACGCCGTTTACAGCAGAGTGGTCTGTCCGCAAGACGTCCATTGCTTCGTCTACCCTTGACGCAGAACCACAGACGTCTCCGCCGCCAATGGTGCGATGAAAGAAGAATGTGGACGGCACAATGGAATGAAATTGTCTTTACTGACCAGTCACGCTTCTGTCTGCAACACCACGATGGTCGGATTCGAGTCTGGAGACACCGTGGAGAGAGGATGCTGAACAGCTGCGTTATGCACCGCCACACTGGTCCTGCACCGGGTATTATGGTATGGGGCGGTATTGGATATCACTCTCGCACTACCCTAGTACGCACTGCCGGTACTTTAAAAAGCCAGCGCTACATCTCCGAAGTGTTGGAGCCAGTTGTCCTTCCTTACCTTCAGGGCTTGCCCACAGCCATATTTCAAGAGGATAATGCGCGACCACACGTGGCACGCATTGTCCAAAGCTTCTTCGTCAATCGCCAGATTGAATTGCTTCCCTGGCCAGCTCGCTCTCCTGATCTTTCGCCGATAGAAAACATGTGGTCCATGGTTGCTCAACGATTGACCCAGATTACATCCCCAGCTGCAACACCAGATCAACTTTGGCAACGCGTGGAAGCTGCTTGGTCTGCTGTACCCCAAGAACACATCCAAAGTCTCTTTGAATCAATGCCGAGGCGTGTGGCAGCGGTGATCTCCAACAATGGCGGATACTCTGGCTACTGATTTTGGCAGGAACCACACTTCACAGAAGTCTATAAATTTAATCATTTGATGCTTGGTCAACATGTTATCTACAAAATAAATATTGTTGCGATATCTCTTGTCTTTCTTGGTGTTGCAATTTGGGTGGCCAGCAGTGTAGATTGATTACAATAGTTATTTTATCATATCCGTTATACATATGAAAAATAGCAAAAAAAAATTTTTTTCCTCATAGATACATCATAGTGCTCAAGCATATGCACAAAAAAAATTTTTTTTCCTCATAGATACATCATAGTGCTCAAGCATATGCACAAAACAAAATTTATACTAACTTTTCAAGTATTTTATAAAAAATAATTCATTACTCTTACGTATCGCGGAGTCGTCTTTCTGCAAAAAACCACAGTAATTACTCATCATTGAAGGGTGCCCCATCTGCCTCTATTCCCTAAAAACCTCTTCATTACGGATGCGAATGTCTGCCATGCGGCGAGTTCTACGTAAAAACAAAATCACTTGATGGTTTCCTTATTTTGAGGACTTACATAAATACTCCTCCTGTTAGTTTTGTCCCATCTAATTTCGGAAAAATTTTCTTTTAGGTGCGAGAAACCTGGGCCAGATTTTTACCCATAGTCTTCATTATGTTTTCCCATCACGCAAGATCGACATACGGGGGATTCTCTACATCAGCGGGTCTCAACCTTTTTTGACGGTTGAGAACCGCTGCTCTACAAGGATTCTCTTCTAGATTAATGGTTTTTGAAGGATAATAAAAATTTAAGTTAGCACAAATTGATTAAACAACTTATAAGGTATTTTATCAGTCTCTTTTCCATATTTCATTTACAAAAATATTAAAAAATATCTAATTTTTGATCGTCTTGGGAGGGACCGAAACCCCCTCGCGTGCACTTCTGATCAGCATTCCCCCCCCCCCCCGACAATTTACTGTGAAGTGGTGGCAGCAAAACTTATTTGGGACATTAAAATGCATCCGCGACATTCACTTAACCCCCACTTTTTTTGACTAAAAGGGTTGTACATAAACATAAAGCCTGTACATATGATCAAAAGCACAGATATAAATGCAGCAATTTGAAAGGGGTCATTCAAGTATTACGTCAGCATCGATGAGAGGGGGGGGGGTTGACGAGGCTTACGTCATCAACCACCCTTTATGAAGATATGAAATATTCTTAATGGCATCTTATTCGGTGCGCCAAAAACGGGGGAAAAAAACCTTTCGATAGTTATTGGGCACCTGAACTAACATTCTCCCTATTGATAAGCCCCCCTACAGAGGCACTTTAGTGATCTCTAAATGCTTCACGGATCTTTCAAGCACTCAAGTGATCCGCAATTATGCCACGGATCACTTAAGTAATCTGGGAATGTTCCGCGGGTAACTTGAGTGGAGTAGAACGGTACCGGAGGGCCGCTTAAGTGCTCTAAAACTGTGCCACATGTCACTCAAGGGATCTCTAAATGTTCCACGGATCGTTTGAGTGTTCTGGAACTATGTCGCGGGTTACTTGAGTGATCTTTGAATGTGAAAGTGATCCTCGAGGCCTACTTCAGTGATCAGAAAATGTGAATTTTTTTCACCATTGCAGAACGGGCCCGACATTAACTTGGGGAGAGGGGGTGGGATTTTAATTTTCTTTGTAACGCCAGTTGAATGGGCAAAAAATTAGCGAATATGTATATCAAGGGATTAATTAAATTGCTTCACACTTAGGCACAGATAAGGACAATGATTTTTCAGTTGGCCTTGAGAACAGGACCGTAAACTAGGATTTTTTCCGCCCCTACAACTCCAAAATTCGATAATTTTATAACCGTGTTCTTTGTTTCCACATAAAACTCCCCCCCCCCCCCAGTTCTGGCCTTGCTTGAGAATATCAAAAATTACGACGACTACGAGCAGCTCTAGATCAGATCACTAAGGCTCATTTCAATCACAAAAATAACTGATATTCACACTTCAACACTCACCAAAACAAAGAGATTTCCGGCAAATGAACTCACCTGAAACGAAAAATGAAGGGAAATTTATAAGAAATATGCTCACGTTATATAAATAAAATGATGTACATTATATGCATTTATATAGTTTTAAGACATCGGAAATTATAAAAAAATGTTGTTTTTAAAAAAAAAAGTAAGGTTAAAGCCACCCCATAGGCCGTCATTACATTATGAAACTTTCATTGAAGTTATTTTATAAAACTCGAAAAATGCCACGAATAAGCATATCGGCCAAATTCGAGCGAATGCGTCCTACGGGCGAATTGGTTGTTTTCTTTTTCAAGTTTTACAAAAGATCGTTTGTAAAAACTTTCACAGCGTAATCCCCGCCAAAAATTAATGAAAAAAATGCATCGTTTGGCGACTAACTTTGGTGATTTCAACTTTAAAAAAAATCAAATTTGGCGATTAAAACAGTCCTATATCAAACATTTTAGTTACCAAAAGATGAGACTTAACTAGCAAAACAATATATTATGCATTGTGTGCTTAACCAAATGAATATTGTTGAACTGAAGAAACCACATTCGGAAGGAGGGATAGTGGAAAGCATTAGAACCATAGACTAAAGATATAATATTCCGTATAATAATATAAAGATATATAATTCTTACTCTGTGATTAGAACCCACTTGTATCAGTGAAAAATGCATTGTCGAAGAACCCAAATAACCATTATTGAATTGAAGAAAGTATTTTTGAAAAGGATGAATTAAAAATCGGTCTTCTATCGTTGGAATATATTATATTAAGCATATTCTATAAAGCATCATCGATCAACCCAAATAGCCACTGTTGAACTAAAGAAACCGTTCTCGGAAAGGGAAGAGGGTGAAAATCGGAAATTCAAATAGCCATTGTTGAACTAAGAATAATTTAAAAAAAGAGGGGGAAATTATGCATTAGCCAAGCAATTATAAGAAACCAATTTAGGAAAGAGGGGATGTTAAAACCCATCTCATAGCGTTGAAAGATGCGTTGTCGGGTCAGAGTCATTGTTGAAAAAAAAATTTAGGAAACGAGGGAATGTTAAAACCAGTTCTTATATAGCTGAAAAATGCACTGTCTGGCTATCCAAATAGCCATTGTTGAACTAAAAGGAACCATTATACAACAGATACGGATAACTGGATGAATGAAGAGATATCGGTGTTTCAGGGAAGGAAAAGTCATCTCTGCCATCACGGGGATCACAGAAATGAAACACCGATATCTCTTCCTTCATCCAGTTTTCCATATCTGTTGTACCAGCGTTTCTCAACCTTTTTTGACTCGCGGAGCCCTTTTTTGTACGTAATTTTTTATGGCAGAATCTTGAATACCTTTCTTATTTACTAATCTAGCAAATTTACCGATTCACTTTATTCTCCTCGAGTCGCCGCGGAGCCCCTGAGAGGTGCACACGGAGCACTGGTTGAGAACCGCTGTGTTGTACCAACAGGGGAGAGCGACGTCTTTCTACATAACTTATAATGTTGTTATATGAACGTTCATTTCTTCTTCACACTCATGTCAATTCAATGTTTATTGCAAAATATGTGCAGTGCACGTATCATGTACGGGTAAAAATAATTAATTGGTTTAATGAAGAGAAGAAAGGCTATAAAATTTTTCTATCGGACTTTCAACTTCATTTGGGAATTATGCATAATCGCCGGTAAAAGTGATAAAAGTAATGAAATTTAATGAAACCTTCTTTATATCGGGGCGACTGATGATTATGCATAACACCGTGTACCATTTTTACACACAGTAATAACGTGGAGCAGTGATTCCCAACGTGGGCTCTACGGATACAACATAAGATCCCATGGATTAGATTGCGTTGGGGAGGGGGGCGATGGAAGATAAAATTTCTGAACAAGGGGGCGATGGGACAAAAAAACGGTTGGGGAACTATGACGTAGAGCAACAAACTGCGACCGAGGCCAAATGTCGTATAAACGAGGTTCTACTGTACATCGTACCTCCCCGTCAGCGGACAAACGTTTTGGTCCTATGGGTGTCCGCTATCGAGAGTTTCCACGGCAGTAGAAAGAGTCGAACAAATCACATTTTTCTTTCCCGCAATTTCATAGAATCATTACAACGTCACCATCAGAGGCTGCCTGAGAGGTAGGTAGGTGATGGGAAAGAGAAAGAAACATTTCTGACAAACGATCTAGGAGTGACGCGTTGATGGTCTACTGGTCCGGAATTCCCACGACCGGCGTTCGGAATGCGTTCGGCACCTTCTAGGTCTAGAAGGTGAAAATGAAAAAAAAAAAGGGCGTTGGTGTATCACCTGGTGGCGAAGGAAAAAGATGGAAAGCGTAGGGAGAGAGAAGGAAAAGCAAGCCAAAATGAAAAAGTTGGCGTGGATATTTTCCCGACTATCTGTAACGACCTTAAAATGTTTTTTTTTTTAAAAGAAAAAATCCAACGCCCACCTACAACGTCACCTATTTTTTTTTCGTTTGCACCATTTATACAGGTATTTGTGAGATGGTGCCAGGATTCGAAACACCGTGATGTGTTTAGACTCGTCATTAATCTTCACTGAAATGGGTTCCCTTCACTCACCAATCTTCTCACCGTTCTCTTTCTCCTCGACCGTCCTTATAGCTTTTCACGGGTGGCGCGTATACGCCCTTCAATATATACGTAATATACGTATAAGTTTTTGGACTCTTGGCTTTTTTTTTTTGATCCTGATAAATGGTGCGTGTTTCTGTGTGTGTGTGTGTAACGTTGAAACGTTATTTGTTCGATATATATTTCTCATTTATTTATTTATTTATTTCTTCGTGTTTTTCCCCCTCACTTTATTTATATTGGGAGGATACTGTAAAATTGATGGTTTAATTCGTGTATCTGTAGCATGGCGTCGTGATCTGCATCTGATACTTGACACTGCATGAGCGAGTAACGAAGTATCGTCTCCGATCGAAATTTCACTCTGCTTTGAAATGCGGTGAAAAAATTAGATTCCGGTTAATACGGTGTTTCCTTTAGAGCATTGTTTCCCAACCTTTTTTGTCCCATCGCCCCCTTCTTCAGGAATTTTTTCCTCCCATCGCCCCCTAACGCAATCTAACCCATAGGATCCTATGTTATATCCGTAGCTTCTACCGCCCCCCCCCAGAACTTTCCATCGCCCACAAGGGGGCGTTAACGCCCACGTTGGGAATCACTGCTTTAGAGCAAACCGTGAAATTTCTATTCAAAATGGTCTTGGAAAATGGTGGGAAAAAAACACGAGCTCGAAATTTGGAGGAAAAAAAATGTCCTTGAAATTTGGTGAAAAAAAATTATGTATCGTCTTCCGATTAATATTTCGTTTGAAACAACCGTTATAACGAACTCCAAGAGACCGGAGAAATCACTTCGTCGTAACGAAATTTCGTTATAAAGGAATTCCAGGTTTTTGCATTATTCCTATATAATAATCTGGGAGATTAGAAAAGTGTTCGTTAAAACGAGATGATTTTTTCGCTGCAACAGTATTCGTTAAAACGGGATTCGACTATCATTTCGGTGTGACGAAAACAAATGTAAGTTTGTGCCACTTTCTTACAAATTAAGTCGAATCCCGTTATAACGAACTCCGAGAGACAGGAGAAATTTCGTTATAAAGGAATTTCAGGTTTTTGCATTGCTTCTATATCAAAGGGGGGAATTAGAAAACGGTTCGTTAAAACGAGATTTTCGCTATAACGGTATTCAACTGTAATATAGGCCTACAGAGGATCTCATAACTTACTGCAAAGTAAAATATGTTTGATACAAAACTACAATCTTATTATAAAAAATTACAGCCTGTTGCCACACTTACCCCGTTTGACCCTACGAAAAATCTGAAGAATATGGTTTCCAACAGGGAGATTTTAATAAGGCTTAAAAAAAATTGAACGGCTTCCTGGCAAATCGAAAGCATTTGGCAACAACTAGGCTAACCATATTTCCTCGAGATAAATACGGGACATTGGGATTCCAAATACGGGACATCGCCAATTATCGCCAAAACCAAACAAAGTTGCCAGATATTGTTGAAATTACGGAAAAATCACAATGGCGGGAAATAATGCGTCGCTGCAAATTGCAGTGGATTAAAATGTATTCCACGAAAAACAAACGTTCAAGACAAATGTGGGAGTTTAATATTTTCATATATAGTTGTAATTATCGTAAAATAATTGAGTTAAAAAGAGTTGAAAAATAATGTCAATCTTTGACTTCAATAAAGAATAAAAATTCAAGTAGGCTTCGCGTAAAATACGGGAAAAACCGGAACACTTTTGCCAAAAAGTCGGAATGGCCAAAAAAACAGAAAATACCGGGACTGTCCCGGGAAATACGGGACGTATGGTCACCCTAGGCAACAACAATACAGTAGAACCTCTCGATAACGGACACCCATGGGGGGGGGGGGGAAACAAAAACAAGATTTTTTTTAAATAAAAACCATTTTTAGATATTTTTACAACATTTGGATAAGTTTTTATTCAGAATTGTATGAAATTTCATGTTTTCTTACGCGGAACTTTTTCTAAAAACTTACTTTAATTATTTCTCATTAAATATTAATTATTAGTACCTTTAAATAATTACTATATTATAAAAGAAAAGAGTGAAATTTCTAGTTAAAAAACTGTTGAGATGTAAACTGAAGAGCCAAAAAAACTTGGGACAGGCATGCGTATGCAAATAAAGAGATATGGAACCAATCAGAGTACGGCGCTGCTGTAACACAAGTGTCTGGTATAATTGTTAGATCGGTAACTGCTGCTACAATAGCAGGTTATCTAGATTTAAGTGAGTTTGAACGTGGTGTTATAGCCGGCGCACGAGAGATGGGAACGGCATAGCATCTCCGAGGTAGCGATGAAATTTGGATTTTCACGTACGACCATTTCACGAGTGTGGCATGTCAACAGGGGACTGTTCAAGCTGGTGGAGGCTCTGTGATGGTATGGGGCGTGCGCAGTTGGCGTGATATGGGACCCCTGATACGTCTAGATACGACTCTGACAGGTGACAGGTACGTAAGCATCCTGTCTGATCACCTGCACCCATTCATGTCCATTGTGCATTCCGACGAACTTGGACAATTTCAGCAGGACAATGCGACACCCCACACATCCAGAATTGCTACAAAGTGGCTCCAGGAACACTCTTCTGACTTTAGATACTTCCGCTGGCCACCAAAATCCCCAGACATGAACATTATTGAACATATCTGGGATGCCTTGCAACGTGCTGTTCAGAAGAGATCTCCACCCCCTCTTACTCCTACGGATTAATGGACAGCCCTGCAGGATTCAGGATGTCAATTACCTCCAGCACTACTTCAGACATTAGTCGAGTCCATGCCACGTCGTGTTGCGGCACTTCTGCGGGGGCCTTACACGATATTCGGCAGGTGTACCAGTTTTTTTGGCTCTTCAGTGTATATATTCTAAGTATTTTTAAAAAAAATCATGAAAAGTGCCAAAAACCCTCAGCCCACAGGGACAAACGTAGTCGAAATAGCTCAGACCCGAAAGTGTTAACAGAAAGAAAAAAAATCACGGTATCTCCAAAATCAGTGTTTTAACCATTCAAACTATCAAAATTGAATCCGAAAAGACACAAAAACCTCCACGAAAAACAAAAATTCTCTCGGGCGGAAAACAAAAAAAAAATATCAAAACTGCGTAACGACCCGAAGGGGAAAAAGAAAATTATACGCGCGCACACACACGAATACGTGTTTATTTATTAAAATACATATAAGACGTTCGCGTGATGATGAGCAAAGGGCGCGCAAAAAGGATCTAAAAAAAAATAAAAATCCGCAATAGCTTGTTGGAAATGCCAAGAAATCCGCAGGGCACCTTGAATAAGGAGGTGGTAAAAATCCGGACCGTAAAGAAAAAGAAATCCGCTGAAAGGAAGGTGGAAAACAACATCAGTGAGGGAAGAATAAGAAGGAATCGAAGGAAGTTGAGAGAAGAGACAAATCGATTCAATCGAGATAAATCGGAAATACAAGAAGGAGAAAAGAAAGAGGACGAACCAAATTATTTGGTTCGAGAGAGAGAGAGAGAGAGATAGCACAGAATAGAAGTTACACCAAAAAAAGAAAAATCTTTTTCTATATAATATCGAAGCGTCATAAAGTGTTGAATGCACTCGAAAAGCTATATAATAAAAAAAGTCCAACAAACACACGAAATTCCAAGAGAAAATTATGGGGTAGGTGGGAAGTATAAAGCATATAAGGATCTCGGATTCTGAAATAAATCCTTTAAAAAGAATCCGCAAACGGAATTTGCGATTATAGGGAAGAACAAAAAACCCGGAGTAAAAAATGTTCAATTTACTAAGTGTTGTAACTTCATGTTGTAGAAGTTCCAAGAAATACGAAATAAATATCGGTTTCCATTCATGAGAATTAGCGCAATCATTAGATCGGGGTAAAATCGAGAAGCTATTCTATACTTTGAATATAAGACAACTATAAATATTTTTTTACGGGCATTGTATTTATTATATTTTATCGTGTGTATATACGGGGCGTCCATAATTAAAATAGCCTATTTCAAAATTGACTACAGGCGAAACTTGTGAAATTTTGTGGAGGACTTCATGAAGTAATGGGAATTTGTTTCAGGGATAAAAAGAAAATAGTTGCACGTGTCGCCACCAGAGGACGTTTTATTAAGAAACGGCACATTTAGGCAAACGTTTAGAATTTTAACAATTGTTAAACACTTTTGCAATTGCCACTGCAACAAAACATGATGGACATCATTTTCAGATACCATGTGAAATCGCAATATGGCGTGTTCCACAACTGACCGAAGTGGGTGCGGGGAAATGGAAAAAAAAAAAAATCACGTGGCGTAAAATGCTATTGCCTTTGAGGTCACGTGAAGTTCTTGGATTGTCCGTCCCAAGGTTTTTAACATTCATTGGACCTTTTCGAATCCTCTTCCAAGTTTTTCGAATCCTCTTCCAAGTTTGATATTTCCGTACAGAGGTTACTGCGGAATCGCGGTTTCGGTAAAATAATTTCACCAAGAAAGCGCGATGTCTTAAACTTATCGTCATTGTGAGCCGCAAACACATTGAGAAACACGATCTCCGTGAATATTTCTAGGCTGAATGACATCACATAAATTTACATGTTCACTACAGGTATTCAAAGTGAAACACCCTCTGGTGGCGACATGTACAACTAATTTTTCCCCCCGAAACAAATTCCCATCACTTCATGAAGTCCTCCACAAAATTTTGCACTTTTCTGATGACTGGTTCCGCCTGTAGGACACTTCAAAAAAGGATCTTTTAATTATGGACGCCCTGTATATATAGTTTTTTTAACTGGGGGTTGCTGTATTTCAGAAATATATATGACATCTCCATATTTGTTATGGGCATCTTTTTCTCAGACTCCTCGTTGGACATTCTGCCTGTTGCGGCCTTGTATTTGTAATAAATTTACGATTGCTTTACAGTGGAAAGTGTCATATCCGGAACTGTAAAAATAATTTTAATACTTGCGTGTTCAAAGATACTTGTATGCGAAGTGTTGTGGCGAAATGAAAAACATGATTCTTTAGCCGATTTTGTTAGATTCATGTAAAATTTAATAAATAAAACAATTTACTAATCGCAATTGCATTATTTTAGCCATTTTACAGCTGTACCGAGAAATTTACTCAATTAACAGCCTTTCATTCCAAATAGAGAGGTTTTGCTGTACTTAATTCACATCAGTAAATTAATTATTCACAGTATGAAAGTCATTGTAATATATAAAATTGTGTGTCTGTGTGCATTCAGGGCCGGAACTGAGGGGTAGTGGCGGCAGTTTTAGGTGGGAACAAAGAAACCGTTATAGAATTGTTGAATTTAAAAGTTGCGGGGGCGGCAAAAATCCTAGTTACGGGCCCTCGCTGGGGGGGGGTGTATGTTCTCTACACAAATCTACAATTTTAGACCGCTTGTCGCAAGATTTTGCATATGTACCAAACGGGACCGACTTGAACGATAGGCTACTTTAAAAGTTCGGCAAAAACAGTTCCTGGTCCTCAACAATCACTTTTAGGATGTTTACTTTAGTTACCGCGTTTCAGACATGCATTTTATGCCTTTACAATGGTTTATCCCTTCTCTAATGCTGCCAGTATATAAATATAATGTATGTATAATAATTAGTTCCTCTATAATGGTTTTCCATTTTTCCACACACACAACCCTCCCAGTTATTGAAGGAAACAACTCCCCTCCCCGGGCAGCGCCGGGTATTCTATGGCTATAGTTCAATACAATTTCCATTTCATTTTTGTGTGGCGTCCGATTTATTTGATAAGCTTCATTAATATTGATCCTTTCCGCCAGTTTTCAATATACAAACTATACTAACGTCGTTAAACGGCAACTGAATTGTCCCCGCGTAATCTGATATTATGTGCGGGAATCGTTGATATCCGATTAAGCGGGACCGACTGTATCTCTCTCTCTCTCTCTCTCAATGGAATATAAAAACCATAAAAAAGTCTTTAAAAAAACCAAAGATACACAACGTCAGGTAATACACTCCGAACAGAGAAAAGAATAACCTGTCTTAAGTTACACGGTAAACCCGAAAAGATAGATATATGTATAAAAAAAAAACTCGAGATAAAACACACACATATACACGGTTCATGGACTCTTAGCACGGCAGGGCGATTACAAGAAATGCAGGACTACTTCTCCGAAGCAAGACACGACATCAATCTCTCTGGCTTTGAACACTATACGAACGCCAAGCAAAAAAAATAAATAAAAATAAATAACAAGAGGCCAAGGCGAACGAACACAAGAAAGAATGTACTCCTACAGAGAAGGTACTTATACGTAGAAGCAGCAGCAGCAAGGCATTAATACCGATATGTACTTTGGAGCGAGATACAGTTCTCGGGCTCGTGATACATCAAGAGTATTTTACGAAAACTGAACAACACATGAACTGCTTTTCCCAAGTTTTTTTTTATATTTTAGATGAACTACCTGTAGTGTACATTTTCACATTTTCTTTCTCGGAACATACACGAGACCTTCTTGCTCCGTGGAGCCATACATTTTCTTTTCAAAGTGGAAAACCGCACAGAAAAAAACACGCCTTTCTTCTTTTAAAACTTCTTGGTAACCTTTAAAACTTGGAATTTCTAATATATCGGATGGATTTTTTGCCTTGACTTCTTCCCGAGCTCATATTTCATTCCGAAATTGCATGTCGTGAGCGTAATATTTTACCCAATCTATCCTTTTTTAAGCATAAAATAATTTCTCATAACGAACTGAAATGTAAATAGTGTATGTTTAATATAATACACTAAAGAGCCAAAAAAACTGGTACACCTGCCGAATATCGTGTAAGGCCCCCGCAGAAGTGCCGCAACACGACGTGGCATGGACTCGACTAATGTCTGAAGTAGTGCTGGAGGTAATTGACATCCTGAATCCTGCAGGGCTGTAAATTAATCCGTAGGAGTAAGAGGGGGTGGAGATCTCTTCTGAACAGCACGTTGCAAGGCATCCCAGATATGTTCAATAATGTTCATGTCTGGGGATTTTGGTGGCCGGCGGAAGTGTCTAAAGTCAGAAGAGTGTCCCTGGAGCCACTTTGTAGCAATTTTGGACGTGTGGGGTGTCGCATTGTCCTGCTGAAATTGTCCAAGTCCGTCGGAATGCACAATGGACATGAATGGGTGCAGGTGATCAGACAGGATGCTTATGTACCTGTGACTTGTCCGAGTCGTATCTAGACGTATCAGGGGTCCCATATCACACCAACTGCACACGCCCCATACCATCACAGAGCCTCCACCAGCTTGAACAGTCCCCTGTTGACATGTAGGGTCCATGGATTCATGAGGTTGTCTCCATACGCGTACACGTCCATCAGCTCGAAGCAGTTAGAACCGAGACTCGTCAGACCAGGCAACGTGTTTCCAGTCCTCAATAGTCCAATGTCGGTGTTGTCGGGCCCAGGCGAGGCGTAAAGCTTTGTGTCGTGCAGTCATCAAGGGTACACGAGTGGGCCTTCGGCTCCGAAAGCCCATATCGATGATGTTTCGTTGAATGGTTCGCACGCTGACACTTGTTGATGGCCCAGCATTGAAATCTGCAGCAATTTGCGGAAGGGTTGCACGTTTGCCACGTTTAATGATTCTCGTCAGTCCCGTTCTTGCATGATCTTTTTCCGGCCGCAACGATGTCGTAGATTTAATTTTTTACCGGATTCCTGATATTCACGGTACACTCGTGAAATGGTCGTACGTGAAAATCCAAATTTCATCGCTACCTTGGAGATGCCATGTCCCATCTCTCGTGCGCAGACTATAACACCACGTTCAAACTCACTTAAATCTCGATAACCTGCCATTGTAGCAGCAGTAACCGATCTAACAACTATGGCAGACACTTGTTGTGTTATATAGGCGTTGCCGACCGCAGCGCCGTACTCCGATTGGTTCCATACCTCTTTATTTGCATACGCATGCCTGTACCAGTTTTTTTTGGCTCTTCAGTTTATAGACAGGGTCTCCCTTGTAAGTGCTAATGTCGACTTTATGTCATCAACCGTCCGTCGTAGAGGTATGACTCAAATTTTAAAAATGCTCAAAAGGCGTTCAAAAGTTACCCTGTACCGCGTAGGTGACAATTCACAGACTTGAAAAACCTGTAGTTTTATCCCGTGATGACACATTCCGTATCAGAGAAAACATAAAACAAAGGGAAAAATCGTTGACTTTTTAGAAATTTCAATGGGTGACCATATATAAAGATCATTTTTCCGGGACGCATTTTTCGCTGTTCCGATTTTTCTTTTAGCTATGATTAGCCACTTTGCTTGCTTTTGGAATCATATTTAGCGAAAATTAATAATTTTTCTTACTTGAAATCCTGATTCGACATATTTTTTTCTGATGAAACTGGGTCAGCCTGAAATTGCAAGGACGAAGAGTATTTTCTTTAGGGATTTTCTATTCAAACAAAGCACAATTTGAGGACGTTCAGGGATTTTTCTATGAAGACACGAAAAATCGGAATAATTATAGATTTCTTAATTAGAAACAAACTTATTGTATTGGCGAGTTTACGCATTGGACTCAGAAGTTGCCATTTTCAGGGACTGTACACAAATAGAATGAACCTTGAATATTCACTCGTAAATCACTCGCACGCCATCTATAAATACAGTCGGCCCCGCTTAATCGGACACCCCTGGTTAAATATCCTTATAAATTTAAAATTCCAAAAATTTAATTTTAAATAACATCGAGTCAATGCAATCTCGACCTTTTGCTTCATTTCATGAATCGAATAGTTTCCTTTATATTTTTAATTAATTTTTATTCAATTACATTGATGTCATAGTACAGTCAAACCTCGTTAATGAGTCAGTCTTGGGAGAGCAAAAATATGACTTAGTAAGCGGAGTGACTCGTTAAACGGAGTAAGCCATAGCTGTGCCAATTCCTGCCTAAGGACAATTGGGACTTCCAAAAAGTGACCAGAGAAGCGGAGCGACGTGTTAACCGGGTGACGCACTAACGAGTTTGACTGTTAACGATTTGACTACCCTGCACGCAAGATGATTTTAATAATTTTCCGTGAATTTAAAAAAAAAAAGCAAGTATTTAAGATATATAACACTTTATACCAGCATAAGATAGCACATACAATCAAAAACATGTGTAAAAAATTTGTAATACAGTCAAACCTCGTTAGTGCGTCACCCGGTTACCGGGTCACTTTTTGGAAGTCCCAATTATCCTCAGGCAGGAATTGGCACAGCTATGCCTTACTCCGCTTAACGAGTCACTCCGCTTGCTAAGTCATATTTTTGCGCTCCCAAGAGCGACTCCTTAACGAGGTTTGACTGTAAATCGATGAATCGATGGTTAAATAGTATTTTTAATGATATTTCTATTAGAGCATAGCTTTTCACCATTTTAAAAGATACGACACCCCCCTTAAGAGAGGGGCCGACTCTATTCAATTTTTTTTACCAAATTAATAATTTCATATGGAAAACATTTCTACTCCAAACCTCTCAGAAAAGAAAAACTGCGGTGCACACAACGATAACGTTAAATCCGCAAAATACGCGCAGCAAAACACGGTAGCAGTTCCTGTATCGGTAATTGTTCTGGAGCCTGGAACCAAACACCTTTTCTTTTCCACAAGGAAAAGAAATCACCGATTCCATCGTCCTCAATAGTTCACGTACATGTAACGGTAATAAAAGAGGAGAAACAAAGTAAAAAAAAGTCACACCATTTTTGTTAACGGTTGCAGCTCAAGTGATGAACAGTTATTGCAACAGCGATAACACACTGTGTTTGTTCAGCAGGCGTTAACACGCACACAAATGATGATTCATACTCAGAAAAGACAAATGATACTAACAAAAAAAAAAACAAATTCTATCTAGTTTTCATAACAAAAGGAAATTTCATCGGATTACGGGAAAGACACGAATATCCTCGTACCAGCGAGCAATCACAAAATTGTGACCAGGCAGGGGCGTAGCCAGAAATTTCGTTTGGGGGGGGGGGGGGAACCAAAGTGATAGAATAGATTTGGCCATCTTTCTCCCATTTTTCCGTGATTTCTCACATTTCGGGAGGGGGGCAGCCAGACCCCCCCCCCCATAGGTCCCCCCACTAGCTACGGCCTTGTGACCAGACACAACAATGACAAATGAATCCAAATACGGGTGTCAGACTCAAAAGAAAATCTGTAGTTTGTCACGTGACGAAATATTTCCTTGCAAAAAAAAATCGAATTTGAATTATATTAGATTTTGAATTTAATTTTATTAGAATTTGAATAAACAAAGTGCGAATTTGAATTTTAAATTCCTTGGCAGTACAGTGGAATCCCGTTATAACGAACTCCAAGAGAGACCGGAGTAATCACTTCGTTAGAAAGGAATTCCAGGTTTTTTTGCATTATTCCTATATAATAATCTGGGAGATTAGAAGTGTGTTCGTTAAAAGATTTTTTTTTTTCGCTACAACGGGATTTGACTATCATTTCGGTGTGACGAAAACAAATGTTTAATTTTGTGCCACTTTCTTACAAATTACGGTAGAATCCCGTTATAACGAACTCCGAGAGAGACAGGAGAAATCACTTCGTTGTAAAGGGATTTCCAGGTTTTTGCATTGCTTCTACAATCAACTTAAAAGGGGGAAATTAGAAAAGGGTTCATTAAAACGAGATTTCCGCTACAACGGTATTCAACTGTAATATAGGCCTATAGAGGACCCCAGAACTTACTCCAAAGTAAAATATGTTTGATACAGAGCTACAATCTTATAAAAAAAATTACAGCGAAAAATCTGAAAAATATGGTTTCCAGCCGGGAGATTTTAAATAAGGCTTTAAAAAAATTGAATGGCTTCCTGGCAAATCGAAAGCATTTGGCAACAACAATACAGTAGAACCTCTCGATAACGGACACCCATGGGCGAAACCAAAACTTCCGCCGGTCCGGGTGTATACATGACAAATCTCGGCGGATCGCATCTTTTAGTTCCGACAGATTGGATGGACAGGATCGATACACCCGGGACCATACCGCTCGTACCAGCGCCACCTATCGGCGTTATTAGCGTTATGTAACGCTTCTACGCGAGAGGTCTTGCCGTGTTTGCGTGAAAGACATGCGATTCCTACCGTCACGTTCATGCAAGATGGAGCAACTAGTCATATACTACTACTCCGGTCAAAGCGTTCCTGATACAGACGTTTGAGGAAGACAAAAGCATTAGGCGGCGTTGCATAGGTTCGCATGGCTTCCTCGGTCTCCAGATTTCACACCGGCAGACCTGTGGTTATGGGAATATTTGCAATCCCGGGTTCTATCGATCCGGTCCACCCAATCTGCCGAAACTAAGAGATGCGATCCTCTGAGATGTGTCATGTATACATCCGGACCTGCTGCACTCTGCCGTTGCTGGATTTGTGACTCGCCCTGCAATGTGTTATCCCAGCACCTCCTAGCACTGTTTGCTATAAACGTCACAGACTACCTAGCAAGTTTGCCACATTTTGAAATGCAGCATCCTATTTCGTTTCCTCTTATTTTGGCGTAGAATCTTCCCGATTGGCTCACAAATACTGCATAGTGATTGGATGTGGGGCATAGAAATAGCCAATTCTAAGCCAGATCATTTCTTTTCCTCACAACGATGATACTGAGCAAGGAATTTTTTTCCCCTGAATATTCCGAGGGAAAATGGAGTACTTACTAACGTCACAAGCAGACTGCGGAGGTGGTCTATCTCTAGGAGGGGCTGGTTATCCCCTGTGGTGGCGGTGGTGGAACACATAGGGGCCTACTGCTGTAATAAGCGATTTGGACGCATTCTGTTCGTTATTTGCGTTATCTTTCCGTTGACTTGTGTACGTCAGCGCCACCTATCAGCTGTTTTTTAAGTTATTTTTTCCGTCTTAAAAAAAAATTCTCGTGACCTAGCGATGCTAACAAAGCGCAAACCGTTTTTTTATTTCGATTATTTTTCCGGTTTTTATGAATTTTTAGAGTTTCTAAGGACAATTTGCCCACCCTGTACATTGAAACGATTCTCATGTTAAAACGTGTTGGCATCAAATGTACAAAAAGAGTCACACCATCTTGATACGTGCTCGTAACATCCTTCGATGAGAGATCACGAATCCCTCCAAAAAAAAGTGACCCAATAACCCAGCTTAACGAACGCATTAAAAATCTTAACGATGCGATTTCTGGTTCGGAGCGATCTTCTTCCCATGTAAAACGATAACAGTGATAATAATAATAATAATAATAAAAGAAGGAAGCAATCAACGTTTTGGGAAAGAGATGCCCGAGTATGTAAATGGCCTTATGGCGTTTTTTTCCCCCCTACGTGAGTGTAAATGAAGCATTCGGCATAATCACGACAAACACACGCTTTTAATTAAACCCGATCAAGAACATGTACGTGAAAAACAATGCATTTAGGTCATTTGAATCACTAAAAAAATCTTGGCACCACTGGATTTTCTGGAGCATTGTTCAACTTTCTTAGGGGTCATTCAAGTATTACGTAAGCAGATTTTCAATCATTTTTGACCCCCTCCCCCTTGTCAGCAAAACACTGACCCCCCCCCCCCCCCCCGTCAGCAGCTTAGAATATTTCATATCTTCAAAAATGTGTGGTTGATGACGTAAGCAGCCTTCAAATCCCTCTCCCTCCCCATTGTCATCAAAAGTCAGCAAATCCGAAACCCCCCTTCCCCCTCTCGATGCTGACGTAATACTTGAATGACCCCTTATAGGTCTGTGCGGACCGGCGAAAAATGAATGCTTGTAGTAATCAGAAGACCGACAAGAAAAAGTAAATATTGTAAATAGAAATAATATATGCGGACTGGCGCTAAACGAATAGAAGAAACGATTTGCGGAACGGTAACAAATAAATTAATGGGGAGGTACAGGGCAGAGCAAATCCCAGGCGCCAGGTCGCCATTGGCGACTGGAAAATTGGTATTGGCGGCTAAAATTTTCCTCGTGTGGTTACTAAATTGCAGGTTGAGAGCAGCACAAAATTTTTGGCATGTATAGCAGCAGCGGCATATCTGCCAACATGAGACGGTCACTATGCCTGCCCACTGAAAAAGTCAAAAGGAATTTTTGAACCTTTTTGTTCGGGTAAAATATTTTTGGCACCTAAATTTTTTTTTTGCGATTTGCCGAGCAGTAATTAGCAAAAGTGCAAAAAATAAACAGGAGAAATAGTTTGCGGACCGTCAAGGAAAAAAAATAAGGATATATAATTAGCAGACTTTCTGATGGACTAAGGCTGATATTACACTATAAAAGTTTGATAAAAGATATTTTATAAAACCGGAAAAATTCAACTAATAAGCGCATCGGTTACATTCGAGCAAATGCGACCGGTGATCTAAGTGGTTGAATTTTTCGAGTTTTACCTCAAAGAGCTTTTACAAAACTTTTATAATGTAATTCCGGCCTGAGACCGGCATTACCCCCCACAGAAGTTTGATAAAAGTTATTTTATAAAACTTGAAGAATGCAACCAACAAGAGTTATGCTCGAGCGAATGCACAGTATGTAAAATCTCTCTTTTACGGACAAAAAACAAAATCGTCCGTAAAAGACGAGTGACCGTTGATCAGGGGTTTGAAATGTATACTTTTTAATATACAAGGGAAAATTATTCTTCAGCCGTAAAAGACGGTTGAACGCATGTGAGGGGCTTCCGTTAAGAGGGTTTTCTATTTTTGAAATTTTGTAAAATAACTTTCATCAAACTATTATAGTGTACCCCGGCCTATAAGAGACATAAAAACCAATTTCGAAGCGGTATCATACTTGATTGTAAAAAATCTAACATTTCTAGCGGTTAGGGGCCATTCAAGTATTACGTGAGCAGATTTCAGCCATTTTTGACCCCCCCCCCCCGTCAGCAGCTTAGAATATTTCATATCTTCAAAAAGGGGTGGTTGATGACGTAAGCAACCTTCAAACTCTTCCCCCCCCCCCCGACATCAAAAGTCAGCAAATCTGAAACCCCCCCTCCCCCACGATGCTGACGTAATACTTGAATGACCCCTTATATGAATTGGCCGACACGTTGTGTGGCGGATGAAAAACACTTGTTCTCTCTAGACGTCAAAACTGAATAACACCAAAAAATTGGATAGGAGAGACGAAAATAAACACGTCACACGGAAAAAGAGGCCAGATATCCGGTACTTGGACGTGGATGACGAATGCTTTCGAAGTCGACATGGAAATCGATAATCGTTCATTCATTCAGCCAGCCAGCTTCCTTCCGCCAAGAGTGATAAAGACCAGGTATTCATCATGGTCTCGTCGATTCGCGGCGTGTTTTGCATTATGTCGAGCACGTGTATCATGATATTATAATCCTCCCCCCACTCTTGCTTTTAAAGTCTTAACTCTTCCCCCCCCCCCTTCTCTACAATCTTTTGGAGCTTCGGTTTGCATTTCCTCTTAGGGCTAAATATGCACGCGATTCGCTCGTTTACCTTCCAGAACTTTCTTTTTTTTTCTTTCTACCTTTAACTCTTGAAATAGATTCTTGATTGAGTATCACCTCACACCTATTTTTTTTTTTTTTTGTTTCTAGAGCTATGTTTCTATCGGTGGGTAGCGAGAACTTTACAAACTCGAAGCCGAAAACCAACCGTCATGGGCGGAGATACGGGGGGGGCGTGGGAGGGCATTGCCCCCCCCCCAGCGTCAAAGGTGAAGTCGACTGATCTAATGCATATATGAATTGACATCATCATCGTGCCCCCCCCCCCACACTTCCAAGTCCATCTTCGCCTATGCCAACCGTATCCATACAATATTACCAACTCGTCACAATGAACTGATTCAACACTATCTTGGAAGTCCTCCGCGCGAAGCTAGTGACGTCACTGAAGGAGGTCATCTCACCTATAGCAGGCCGGCGCACGCGCTATCTTTATCCCTTTTTTTTGTTAGTATATATGGTGTTGATCCATATTCAGTCGAATCTCCGCTATAGCAAGCAGGGACGTATGTAGAGTCGATTTTTGGAGGGGACACAAGGAATTTCTCCCAGAGCCGTAAGTGTTCCTTTATTGAAGTTGGGGAGGGGGTACATCAACACCTATCGCGCTGATCGAAACGGACCATCAAAGAGCTGGACATACCTGAAAACCGGTTTTTGCACGGGTTGAAGCTGTGTCGCGCTGCTGGTGTTGATCAGGCTTCAGAGCCGTTTGTAATCTTCCAATGACCACCTGCCATGAATATTGTTAACATTGTTTGATGATTAATTGTTTGAATTGACACCATTTGAATGACACATGAATTCAATGACATTGTTAGACATTGAATGCCACTGTGTATCAAAGGCTTGCTTGCGTACCCATTGTAAGGTTTAGAAGACTTGCTTAACCTTATTAATGCGCAGCTACCCCCCTATGAAACACGTACAAGAGTTGCCTACCCAGAAATGTTTGAGAGACTCTCACGGTACACCTTCATATACACGTACGTGGATCGCAGCGAATACCAAGGAACAATTGCGACATTAAATACGGAAATGCTTGCCAACAGAGCGAAGGAGAACACTTCCTGTCCACGTCTCGCAGCCTGATAACGATAACTTAAGGGAAGGAAGGGGGGGGGGGTGTGAGTTTGATTAAACCTTAGCTTTTCAAAATGCACAAAGGAAAAAAAAAAACTTTCGACAGAAAAAATAACGCTATCGGAAGCCCAGATAACATTGAAAAAATTCGTTAAAAAGCTATGATACATGTCTGTTAGGCCGGCATTACACTATAAGAGTTTGATAAAAGTTCGTTTATAAAACTTGAAAGATGCAACCACCAATAGGCGGATCAGTTAAGTTCGCTCGAATGTAACAGATGTGCTTATTGGTTACATTTTCCAAGTTTTATAAAATAATTTTCATCAAACTTTTATAGGGTAATGCCGGCATTACGCTTCTTTTGTGTGTAAAACTGATGGCAATACCCGAATGATAACATTATCAGCGATTCTAATAAGCGGCGTCGGCCGTATTCACAAATTGAAAAAAATGTAGAAATGTGTTTTTGGCAAATTTACGGCCACCGACCCCACACCAAACCCTTTACTCCCCCTACAGAAAAAAAAAAAAAATTTCAAGAGCACAAGCCCTCCAGAATTTCAAAACCGAACAAAAAAAAAACCCCAAAACCAACCCTCCCACTATCATCCGATTAAACGTAAAGAAAAAATATCCTCGAACACATTCCCCGCAATACGCATACATTAAAATCAGCATAAAAGAAACACACACATATATATATATATATATAACTATCTTTCTAAATCAGCGATCACATTATACTAACGATCATTTTAAACAACCAATTAATTGTCCTTCGTACGAGAGAGAAAAACGAAAAGAATGCCACAAAACTCCGACAAAACTACCGGTTTCTTTCAATTATACAAA
Source organism: Pholcus phalangioides (assembly GCF_987345545.1). Lineage (NCBI taxonomy): Eukaryota > Metazoa > Arthropoda > Arachnida > Araneae > Pholcidae > Pholcus > Pholcus phalangioides. Next base: position 13,236,820 of record NW_028301605.1, read on the forward strand.
AAAAATTACTCCTTTTTCCCCACTAGAATCCAAATACTCCAACAACAAAAAAAAGGGATTAACGAAGAGAAAATAACGAATTACACGTTAAAACGGGGGGAAAAAAAATTAATTCAAAATTGAATAAAACCAACCACGCAAAAGAAAAAAAATCCCTATGAAGGGTGTTGAAAAATCCCTTTTAAAAAAAAAATTCAGCAAACACAGATATTTCCCTACAATTTCAAAAAATAAAAATGGCCAAATCCCGGACTCTCAAACTCCCCCCCCCCCTTAAACAAAAGGAATCTTCCCTTTTTCAGTGCAAATGATAGAAACAAATTACAATGAAGTAAAAAGCCCGTTAATTATTTTCTGAACTGTCAAGAAGGATTTACCCCCAATTTTTTTTTTCATTAAAAAAGAAAATAATGAAAAAATAATGAAAAAACCAACCAGAGATAGTGTTGGGGGGGGGGGGGGGATTTGATCAAAAGTATTTCTGATCCAGTTGGCAGGAAACAAGATTTATAATTTAAAGCATTTAAGTTGTTTTTTTTCGTGTAGAATCCTATTTATTGTCAAAAAAGGGAGAAAGAAATTGTGTTTTTTGGTGTACCCCCTAATTTCTTTATTTTCCCTTGCTATTCATTATCAATTTTTCATTCATGGGCTACTAAACTCACGAGTATGACAGGTATGTGTGCTCGTTATTGTAAGAGACATGGCTGCTTTTTATCTCGTATATTTCAATTATTATTCATGGTTGAATCGAGCCCTTCCCGTACACGACAAGCCTTGTGTGGAGTGAATTATTATTTTTTCAATTAATGGTTTATTATTTTTCGGGAAAATTATTTAATTCATTGAAGAATGGATTTTTTTTTTCTTTTTCCTGAAAGTGCAGGAAATGTACTCAGCATTCAGCAATAGAATAGAATTTGGAAATCAGCAATAGAATAGAATTTAGAAATCAGCAATAGAATAGAATTTGGAAATCAGCAATAGAATAGAATTTGGAAATCAGCAATAGAATAGAATTTGGAAATCAGCAATAGAATAGAATTTAGAAATCAGCATTCAGTTCAGCAATAGAACTCAGCATTCAGCAATAGAATTTAGAAATCAGCAATACAATTTAGAAATCAGCAATACAATTTAGAAATCAGCAATACAATTTAGAAATCAGCAATACAATTTAGAAATCAGCAATACAATTTAGAAATCAGCAATACAATTTAGAAATCAGCATTCAGCATAAAATTTAGAAATCAGCATTCAGCATAAAATTTAGAAATCAGCATTCAGCATAAAATTTAGAAATCAGCATTCAGCATAAAATTTAGAAATCAGCATTCAGCATAAAATTTAGAAATCAGCATTCAGCATAAAATTTAGAAATCAGCATTTAGCATAAAATTTAGAAATCAGCAATAGAATTTAGAAATCAGCATTCAGCAATAGAAATCAGCATTCAGCAATAGAAATCAGCATTCAGCAATAGAACTCAGCATTCAGCAATAGAATTTAGAAATCAGCAATATAATTTAGAAATCAGCATTCAGCAATAGAAATCAGCATTCAGCAATAGAAATCAGCATTCAGCAATAGAACTCAGCATTCAGCAATAGAATTTAGAAATCAGCAATATAATTTAGAAATCAGCATTCAGCATAGAATTTAGAAATCAGCATTCAGCATAGAATTTAGAAATCAGCATTCAGCATAGAATTTAGAAATCAGCATTCAGCATAGAATTTAGAAATCAGCATTCAGCATAAAATTTAGAAATCAGCATTCAGCAATAGAACTCAGCATTCAGCAATAGAATTTAGAAATAGAACAGTTATTGAAATGGTGTTTGAAAACCCATTGTTCTCATGAACATGGGAAAACTAATGATGCAATGAAAACTGTTCACTGCGACTATGACGTTTTTAAATTATGCCCGGGAAAAAAAAAATTCATTTTTACATATTATTCAGAATTGCTGCAGCTTTCGTGAACATTGTATGAAGATGTCACCGCTATTTTGAATTATATATATGAAGATATTAGTCACACCAATAGCTTGTGTGGAAGTCATCAATGTGATGTGAACATTGTTTGAGGCAGCCTCTGTCATGAAAAAAATTGTAAGAAGTCATTGCGGTCGTAAGTATTGTTGAAGAAGCCAGTATTGTTTGAAGGAGCATCTGCTGCTACGAAGATTGTTTGAAGAAGCAATTGTTCGTCTTAAACATTGTTCAGTGCACTCGAGCAGCAATTGTTGGTCTACGAACATTGTTTAAAGCATCAACTGCTGCCATAAACATTTTCTCAAGTAGCCACTGTTGTTCTAACATTGTATAAAGCAGCTAATATCGTCACAAGCATTGTTTGAAGCCGTTGTTCCTTTATCGACATTGTGTGAAGCTGCCACTACTGTCATGAATAATTTTTCATTACAGTTGTGAGGGCTTCAAACACTGTTCATGATGGTAGTGACAGCTTCATGACACTATTAACCAGCTCCAACTGTTTGTCATGGACATTAAAGCCGTCATCACCGTCACTAACATTGTTCCTTTGGCATGGCACATTGAAGATTCCAATGTCATCAAGGACATTTATAAAGATGCTGCCAATGAACAATCTAAATGTGAAAGTATATATGTCTGTTCATACAAATCTACAATTTTAGACCGATCGTCACCAAAAATTTTGCATATACACCAAACAGGACCGGGATTGAACAGCATTTAAAAGTTCGTCAGAGGTGAGCAAATGCCCGAAATGGGCGGAAAAATCGTCGGGCAACAAATGGTTCCTGGGCCCAACATTTTCGGAATTTTTACTTTGGTTACCGTGGTTCCCTAAAAATGCAGAAATGTTCAGACATGCACATGCCTTTACAATGGTTTGCCACTTCTTGTTGGGGTAAATCGAGAAGCTATCCATACTTAGAATAAGACTATAGCCCATAAGTATTCTTTATGGGCATTGTATAATATTTTATCATGTGTATATATTGTTTACAATTTTTGTTAATTGCATTTTTTGGTATATTTTTGAAATATATGACATCCATATTTTTATGGGCATCTTTTTCTCAGCCACCTCGTTGGGCATTTTGCCTGTTGTGGCGTTGTATTTATGCTGCCAGTTTATGCATAATAGTTTATTATACAATGGTTTGTCACTTTTCCAATCCTCCCAATTGAAGAAAACCACTACAGGGTATTCTTGCTAGTGTTCGATAAAAAAGGGTCATTCTTAATCATGTAATTTTTCGAAGCAGTCATCGCTTATATAGTATATATGAACATTTTCAAAAACATTAAATTTCATAATCATTAATTTTTTTTAAGTAGCTAATACTAATATACAATCATTTCCGAACTTATTCTCTTTTAAATCGAAATTTCCGTTTGGTTTTCTCTTTCAATAAATAGTAAATTATTCAGACCCGAAATTTTTGGGGGGTCTCCGATCGTTACAAACGCACCTAAAATCCCCCGTATCCCAAATTCAATCATATTTTTTCCTCAACCAGAAGACGAGTCAACAGTTCAATCCCGCCAAATACATCCACATTGAAGACAATGATACCCGGAAACAAAAACGAATAGAATCCGAGAGTTTTGTCTTCAGGGGGGAAACGAGATTTTCGTTTAAACGAAAGAAAGAGTGTGTTCGGCCAATTCTCTGTGCTAATCCTAACTTTATTACATATATTTTTTTGAAAGAAATATGGGTCAGCGGTAATAGTGTAGTAGATGGTGGGGAATAAAAGAAAACTATAGGAAAAAATGCACAATGCCATCCGTCCGTCCATCCAACCATAACCCAAGACCTCAATGAAAAAAAAAGAGAAATGGAGAAACATTTATTTTGTCCTTTTTCCGCTACCAACCATTTACTGGTGAGAAAAACGAGTCTGTCTTGCTGCTTCAACACACACACACACAAGAATTTTCCACAGAATATGTTATAGTGGAAGTATTCAAATTCCCGACGATCGATTTTTAATAATCTCTATTTTGTTACAATCGGATCCCGTTATAGCGAACACTTTTCTAATCCCCAGTACCGTCTTAACGCATGGGCCTCAGAAAAACCAGAAGTAGTTGAATTTTTTGAGAATTTTCCCAGGTAGGGCCCATGATGCCCTTAAGACGGCCCTGCTAATCCTCGAGATAAGTTCACCTGAGAACAATGCAAAAAATCTGGAATTCCGTTATAATAAAATTTCGCTATAACGAAGTGTCTCCGGTCATTTCGAGTTCGTTATAGCGGGATTCGACTGTATAGTCCACGAAACACTTCGTTTTGATAAAGGAAAATATTATTTTAAGGATTTTTTTTCCGCTGAAAAGAAATCCTATAGGGATTATCCAGCAGTGATTTTTTCAAACATGTCCGCCACATGATGGCAGGCCTTTTCAAAAAAATTTCAAGGTGCGCGAAGTTTCGAAAATGATCAAAGGAAAAAAACCCCATTTCGACGACGTGTTGCGTAATACGGGGCTTGACCAATCCCTGGCGTCAAGTCACCATGGCGAATACAAAACTGGTATTTTGGTGCCTAAAGTTTTCAAAATGTGGTGTTACTGAATTTAAATCTGAGGACACCACACGATTCCTTCCCCCCCCCCCACAGCGTATCTACCAGCATGCATTCATTCATTCAAACGGAGCGCAACTCCTGCCCATCGCCATGGGCAATTTACCACCGATTGTGCGGAAGTGCGTGTGTATATATAGGTACTGAACAGTCCCAGTGTGTATTTAGTGTAATGATTGAATATTTGTACCATTGTAGGTCTGCAACTCTCTGTGGCGAGACTTTTCAACGGGGACGTCGGCTCGCACTCGCGCCTCGGAAAAGTTGGGAACCACGGAAAACCACCGCGGTTTGGACCAGGGACCTCGAGATGCGAGTCCGTCACTATGGTCCATATCCACCAACAACGAAGTGGGAAGCTGTATTAAAAAAATTGAAACAAACAATTTTGGGAGCCAAAAAAATCCGTAGGACATTCACCCTGTTGTCCCAGTGCAGCTAGTCATCGAATTTTCGAGTTATGAATTCAAAGAAATCAAGAACGGTCATTTTATGCGTGCGATTGGTCAGGGAGTTTGGAGCTTAATATTGTAAAACGTCATTGAACCCAAACCGGAATAGGTTAATACAAGATATACAGAAAACTGGCTGTTACGTAAAGATGCTGATTTTTCGAAAGAAAAATTTCCCTCTCCCTCGACACGGGGACGCAAACTCCTGCCCTCTCGCATTCCGGACAAGTGCGCTACCACTATGCTATAGAAGCAGATGGATCATTTCTTCCTTGGAAAGTAAACAGAATAGATTGGTGATAAAGTTTGTCTAAGCATCACAATGATTGGATAATTCGAACAAAAGGCGTATAAGATAGATTGGGGGGGGGGGGGCATGCTATGAAATCTATATTTCATAGATGCCAATTGTGAAAATTAGAATTAGGAAGGTTTTTAAGCGGATCAAAAGTCCATATAAAAAATAAATATAAAAGGAATTTTTTATAAATAAAAAGTAAAACTATAGGGATTTTCTCCCTTTTGAAAAAAAAAACGTGACATCGTGCAAGAAATCACCGATCAGCGCCAGCTAGTTAGGTTAAAAATTACCTGCCATTACTATTTTCAAATCAAACCACGCCAACAAAAAAAAAAAAACGGGACATACGGCAAAGGCAATACAAGTCCTCTTGCCAATTTCGGATGCCACAAGACCGAATTGACGCCAGCTATTTGGCGAATTCTGTCTTTCCCCCCAATATGAAAATGAAATACTTTTTCGTTATTTGATGCAATAGTGACAATTTACAATTACGCTTGTGACGTCATTTCTGGGACAATCAAAAACGAAAGCAGTCTTTTTTTTGCTTGAGTTTAATTCTTCCTTAGAAAAATAGGGATTTCTTTTTTACAATCGTGATCAAAAATTCGGGAGACTTGGCAGCCATGCTGTTTCACTCCCCCCTGAATAAACTCGTCAATCCAACTTTTTGAATACAAGTACGCACAAACAAATTGCAGAAGAATGTTCAAATCATTGAAAAGTATCTCCCTAACGTTATTCTAAACACAGGCAAAAGAGGGAATGCTAAATTCAAAGGGCAATAATTACAATGTTCTAAAGCGAAAGAAGGAAGCGATCGTTCGTTTATTGAAGCACCACCACCACCAATCAGTTCAGTCCACGTCCTACCCATGCACTGTCTCGCAGTCTTTGGCTTTTCTTAACCTTGAACGAAAATCAATGATTACCAAGACAGGGGTGGTTGGAGGATTAGAAGGTAAGGGGGGGAAAACGTTTTACCAAAACAAGTAGCTCTTCGCTAACTAAGTTTTCGCGAGGCTCCTTTTCCGGGATTGTTTTCATGCCTCTCACACTCACTAACTTCTCCAACAACCTCTCACTCGCCATACAGAATACTCGCGGAATCGCAATCAGTGCTAAATGGGCGCCTCTGTGCCATTAACAGACCGGCTTGTATAATAGCCCTTCCCTCCTACTACTACTTCTCGCGGTACTACACTTAAAGACACCAAAAAGCCCTACCTAACCCCCTCACTTCACTTTTCCCGTCTTATTTCAGCAATCCATTGAATTACCTCTTTTTCCCTTCTTGATACAGGGTAGAATAGAATGAGGAAAGAGATCCTCTTTTACCTCCTTACATCAACCAACCCCCCTACCGTTAAAATGATTCTTTGCTTATTTGAAGACTTTCAATCGCCACTGATGGGCTTGTGGTGTAAGACGCAAATTCGTGCACATCCCCCCCCCCTCCCTCCCATCAAAGCTTAAATTATTTGCGTTGTGAGCCTTCAAACAAAATCCATTAAGAATTTTATTGCGGAGGAGTTTTTGCCCTTCCAATGGCCCCTTTTTCATCAGGACCATAATAGGCTGTTCTGATTAAAAGCAAAAGAATAGTTAAGTTTATTCTTCAAAATAGAAATGTGTATTCTGGCAACACGGATCAATAACAAACCCTTAGAACTACATGTATCATGCAATACTGTAATCTAGCGTGCATCTGTATATGGGAGTAAGAAGGTAAACAAAATAATGATATTGTTGTGGTATATTTCAACGAAAACTTTAATGGCACAAAAAAGTAACCAATACAGTTCTTGCATCTTTTTCATCGTCAGAAATAAAAACGTACACAGCAAATGCCACAAACAGTTATTCAAAAACAAAAAATGTAATGGGAATCCATTACTTTATGGTAAGAGTGTTCAGACCGTTTCGCTGATTTTAAAACGTGTCACGGGTTACTTAATAACTTCACGTACAAGCTTTTGGCAGCAAATTTGGATTATCTCTTATTTGACGAATCGGCGATAAATCTGGTAACCTAGTCCTACCCAAATCGCACGTTAGAAAATGGAAAGGGGGAAAAGTACAAAAGAGAAGGTAGATAATCGTTTTTTTAGACTCCTCTTTTCACCCTACTTAATCTCCTCCGCTTTTACATGCGTGTAGTAGAAAGATACATTATGTGTGTGTGAAAAAAAAATCATTAACAAGATTATTCTTTATTCTTTTATTATTCTTATTCTTTATGGGCATTGTATAATATTTTATCATGTGTATATATTGTTTGTAATTTGTGTTAATTGCATTTTTATTTGGGTTGCTGTATTTTTGAAACATATGACAACCATATTTTTATGGGCATCTTTTTATCAGCCACCTCGTTGGGCATTTTGCCTGTTGTGGCGTTGTATTTGTATTTGTATAATATAGAAGGAAAGGAAAAAGCAACTTCAGTTGATGAAAGTTGCCATGAAGCTCCGCAACGGTGAAGAGAGCAGAAAGGAAACTAGAACTTGCTTGAATTTATTCCACTGGCGTTTGGACGATATATTACGCTCGTGACCATAAATAGGTTAACCAATCGGGACTAACGGCATTTGCTGTATACCTCTCCGTCGCTGACGATGAAGAACGGCAAGGAGTTCTTGGAGAATATGAAATACAATTCGCTCCATGAAGAGGAGATACGAGACTAAGAATAGAAGTTTACAATAGAAACGCAATTTTTCCACAGAATTTCACAAGGAAACAAATGGTTTCGCCATAACAATGCCCGTACATAATACTCGAAGACTAGTCTTTGGAATGTCAGCCTCACCACGAGCTGAAATCTCCGAAACCGCCCGAGATGGCTTTCTTCTTCTTGGTCGGAACCGAATCCTCGGGCCGAGAATCTGACGACGGATTTCCGATGTACTTTCCGACTCCCTCGCGAAACGTTTTCATTTTCTTCTTGAGTTGGCCCTGTTCGAACGCGGGCCTGTTGAATTCCTGCTGCTGCTGTTTCTTCTTGGCTTCGTCCTCGGCGCGCTCTTTGGCCAAACTGTCGTCGGCTTCCTGGAAGGGATCGACGAAGACCCTGGCCTTGATGATCTTAATCTCTTTCTTAGGGCGATCCTCGTCATCCGTTTCGATGTTCTCCATCGCGCTCAGAGTGTCCAGTCCTCCGACTACGCGGCCGAAAACTGTGTGCTTCTTGTCGAGGTGCTGACACGACCGGTAAGTTATGAAAAACTGAGACTTATTCGTGTTTGGGCCGGAGTTGGCCATGCTGAGAATGCCCCTGCCCTTATGACTGAGGTTAGGTCTGAATTCGTCTTTGAATGGCTCGCCCCAGAACGACTCGCCACCCTTGCCAGTGGCGTCGGGATCTCCACCCTGGATCATGAAGTTACGGATGGAACGGTGGAAGACAGTTCCGTCGTAGTACTCCTTCTGAGCCAATTTGGTGAAGTTCTCGCAGGCTCTGGGTGTGATGTCGCAATGCAGTTCTAGATTCAAAGGTCCGAAATTTGTCTCGATCTGAACGTATCCCTTCTTCTTGACCCTCGAATAACGTACGACATCGTCTTCCAGAGCACAAGCTTGCTGGATGGTGGATACTTCGACAGCGGTGGAAGTCGAACTAGCAGCGACAGCTCCGGTCGAGTAATGGGCAGCGTTGAACCTGTCCACAGAGCGCTGCTCTGTGGATGACTTATCGGACTCGAGCGTCCACTTGTTGCCTTCTCGCTTCAGCTCGTCCAACGTTTCCCTGGTCACCGAGTCCACGGTCCTCAACTGTGACGTACCAGAGGTCGACGGCCCTTCGCCATCATCATCCTCGTCGGGGACCTTGAGCCCCTTCTGTATGTGGTGGAAGCTACTGAAGTTGAACTTGTCCAAGTTAGTTGGATCCTGCAAGGTGATGATATCCTTTTTGGTGAATGGTTCGCTGGACAGGAGATCGACGAAATTCTTCGCCTTGATGTTCAGCTCTTCCACTGCCTCGTAGGAGAAGACGTTGCCCGTGGTCCTCACGGCAACGATGTGAGAGTTCTCGTTGAATATCTTGTACAGCACGGGGCAGTGGTACTTCCCGTCGGAGTTCTTGGTGAAGTTCAGCTTGACGAGCGAGCCGCGCTCGAGCTTCTCTCCCGTCGCCGGATCGATCCCGTATTTATTCAAGAAAGGCAATATACTCATCAGTTCGTATATGACCCCCTTCGGAGTACACACCGGGTGCTCGAACGGCTGCAGCGTCAGGGCGCAGTGGTCGAAAGGCAGCCTCCGAAACTCCGCCTTATCTCCGACTTCGGCGGTCCTCTTCTTGCCACCGTACAAATTACTCCATTCCGAACAAGTCAGGTACAGTTTATCTTTCTGGTGCTGTTTTTTCCCCATTTTTCGTTAAGGCAATACCTAAAGGAATCAACAAGGAACAGAGTGTAACTCCTGGAACAAGGGAACGCAAATAAGAATGAAAAAAAAAAAAATCAACAAAAATCGAAATTATATAGTTATAAATAACTTGTAATGCAATATTTACCAAAAAAAAAAAAAAAAATGGAAAGACTGAAGCAATTATACATGAAATTCCCCACGTGCTGTTTATATAAGGGGAAGAAATTATTCCAAAAGTTCCAATATACATTGGTGGCATCGCATTCAGAATAAATAACACTTTTAAGCCGCGTTTACATGTGCAAGATGGGGGGGGGGGGGTCGCTTTGGTGATTATTACTAGGCTGACCATATTTCCCCGAGAGAAATTGGCATTCCAAATACGGGACATCGCCAAGAACAACGCCAAAAGTGCAGAAAGTTACCAAATAGTGCCGAAATTACGGAGAAATCGCAATGGCGGGAAACGAAGCGCTACTGCAAATTGCAGTTGATTAAAATGAATTCCACGAAATAAAACGTTCAACAAGACAAATATCGGAGATTATATTATGATAATTACAACTATAAGTGAGAATATTAATCATTTATGAGTTGGAAAATAATTTCAATCTTTGACTTCAATAAAAATCCCAGTAGGCGTCATGTAAAAAACGGGGACACTTTTGCCAAAAAATCGAGACGAACAGAAAAAGAAAGAAAATACGGGACGTATGGTCACCCTAATTATTACTGGCACGGCAATTTTTTTGCGTCATGGAGGAAAGAAAGGAGGGTCGCAGATCCGTCAAAAGAGTTCCCATCTTTGTTGCGGAATAAATTAAATTAGGGGATGCGGAATAAATTATGAAAACTACTGTAAGCTCCTTCGTCAGCCATCTTGAACCAACCACTTCCGTTCAACCCACGTGACCAGTGACGACTTCCGGAAAGAGGGGGGGGATATCACTACCTCCCACATACAGGAGTCTTGTACATAGGAGGTAGTGGGAATACGGGCATAAACTGCATAAACTAAGCGCCACGTAAACGGGTTGTAGGGAAAACCCCTGTGACGAGTAACTACCCGGGACATTTTATTGCACAAGTAAACGGGGCTTTAGCCTGCTGCGGCAGCATGGCATTGAGACATACTGTCGTGTGAAAGATTCTGCAACATTAGCTCAAGTTCACATAGATACCCCGCCATCCCCAGACTTGAAAAATCTGTTTGTCACGAGACGAAATATTTAACTTCTGGGGAAAAAAAAAACCATCACACAAGTAAAAAGGACTTTTTTTGGGATAGCATACCCTGACCATATGACCCGTATTCCGGGACATTGCCGTATTTTATTTTCAATGACCTTGGCCACTCAACATTTTCGTTAAGATCTATTTTTTCGACGAAACCTACTTTGAATTTCGGATTCCATCTCAATCCTAAATACCTCATTAATGAGTCAGTTGGTGGTCGCAGTCACCAACTGACTTCTCTGGAAATGTGCCGCGAGTCACTCAGGTTATCTGGAAATGTGCCACCGGCCACTGAAATGATCTATAAAAAAAAGAGCCGCGGGTTCTTTGAGTGATCTATATAAGTGCGCTGCGAACCACTCGATTTACCTATAAGTGAACCGTGGGTCACTCAAGTGATTTGGAAATGTCCTTGGGATCATTTATTGATCCGGGTTATGCACTATTGGCAGCTTAAATGGTCTACAAATGTGCCAAGGGGCCACTTAAGTGATTTGATAATCTATCGTGGAACCTCTTCAGTGGTTTGGTCATTTGTCACTTGTAACATCAGATGACACCGGTTGGCAAAAAGACCGCGTGTTGAGCACACATACATTATATACCACTTTTTTTATTTTGATTATTGTAACGCCAATGAACAAAGGGGCCATTCAAGTATTACGTACGCAGATTTTCAGTCATTTTTTACCCCCCTCGTATTCAAAATTTCGTCAGCAGCTTAGAATATTTCATATCTTCAAAAAGGGGTGGTTGATGACGTGAGCAACCTTCAAACCCCTCTTCCCCCCGATGCTGACGTAATACTTGAATGACCCCAAATAGACTATTCTTCGTGTTTTTGTTTCTGAATCACGTTCTCTCGACATCACACATGATGAGTTTCCATACAATTCTGACAACTGCTACGTGGTGGTTTCGGTTTTATTTGGCAAAAACCATGCATAATATCTAACACAAAAAAAAAAAAAGCACAGGAATTATAATTGGACATTTGCGGGGTACGAAACTAATCCCACCCGATAAAACATGCCGCCCCGACGGGGGAATAATTCTCCCGTTTTTCTTACGGTGTATCAGAGAACCGTCGTGACCTCGAGAGAGTCAACATTCCCCCGATAAGTCTCAAGTCAACTAAACCCATGGTATATGTGCGACACGGTCAGCAGGGTCGGAAGATAACCCTAAAAAAAGAAAGAAGAAACATGAATAGAAATTGTTCCTGTGAATGCCATTATTGCTTTTTTTCCTCGCAACAGAACTCACGTTAGTAAGTAATGCACATGTGATATTTTAACATCACCGATTAACGAAACAAAAAAGAAAACCCAACACAGGCTTAATGTATATTTAGTAGCGGCGGTTGAGGCGTTTATACCTACAACACGTACAAGAAGAGGTGAAGGGAGGCCGAGAATTTGTTAGCACCGTGCAAGAAAACTGAAACATGCGCAAGAGAATATATTGTACGAATGCACGCCATTGCAATTAAACGCGAGCCGAAAGTCACGACTGCTGAGCCCGGTTTTTTTTCTTTCGGCCTCATTAGATGCTTTTTTTTTAAATTTAGTTTCAGCTTAATGTTCAGCGCTAAAACAGCTTATCACCGTCGAATCAAGTAGAAAATGCTTATCCTCACCACGGCGGAATATATTTATATCCCGTATTTAAAAAAAAAAAAAGAGCATATTTTAAATACGGAATGTGCCCACACCCATGAGCGAAAAATCAAAAACGAAAGGGCTTCTTCTAATGATCAACACCGTGTAAGGTTTCGTGTTCGTCACATTTTCCCGCGCGGCGAGTGTATTGCCGGAAATAAATTAAGAGCATCTTTTGGTGTGTGTGTGTGTGTTCGGGATAGCTTAAATATTTCATTTCGCTGATGTTCGCGGCCATGTTCGTGTCCTCCGTCTGCGCAAGAGATTGAGGATGACATCGAAAAAGAAAAACGTTTTTAGGGCTGGCGAGACATTTTGCTACATTGTATGACAATGAATCGCTTGGTGACCATGGTTACTGAGATCAACATTTAAAAAACGCATTGTTGTCGGACAGTCAAGTCCCTACTGCAGATTTTAGAAACGTGTTGAATTCGGAACGTTTGTGACCAATATTTCAAACGTTCAGAATATAAAATTGAGTAGGTTCTGAATCAGTGGTTTCCCAAACTCCTTGAAGCGCGACTGCCCCCCTTTCGACCAAAAAAGTTGATCGGCGACCACCCTACGTAGGCTGACTAAATGTCCCGGTTTCCCGGGACGTTCCGATTTTTTTTTTTTGCCAGTAAATATGCTGTCCCGAAAGTACTTTCCGGAACGCTTGTTTCGGTTTTACTTGGCGATATATACTGACTTTTAACGATATTTAATATTCCTTTAAATATTATATAAATATTTATTTTGCTTTTTGATGTGCTTAGTGTTCCTTATGCAAGATGGAAGTGTAGCGAGGTGTATGCTTCTTGACTTTCGTATACAGGGCGATCAAGAAAGAATCATCCGATTTCAAAATGATTCTACCCTTGAAATATAAATGCCCCACATCATCTACTCAAAAGATCCCGAGGGATTCATACGGCACCCTAAACGTATCGTTAAACCAGTCTGCAGTCGAATCTACCTTTGCAATCCTATGTCGTGGTGAATCGGAGAAAAATGGTAATAGGTTATAACGACCCCCTCACGATTATGGGGCCCCTGGATGTTAGCTTTTGTGCTTTTCGGATAGGTTATAAGTACGATAGCTCATAAAACCTGAAAGCATCCAGGGACTTCCAGCAATCGTAATTGCGGGGGGAATGCACTAGAAAGAAAGAACTTTAGTACAAATGCAGTACGGAAAGAAAACGTCCGAACCACACCTTTGCGAGTGCAATTTCAAAATTATAATTCCACAGTTGCTCTTAGGCAGACTATTGAAAATGTACACATAGTATGGTTACAGGTTGCGCAGTAAATCATAATGAAGATATAGAAGTCCTGACGAGTAAATATTGGGTTAAAAATATCCCAGAAGCATTGAAGGAGGAATTTGAAAAATTGGACATACGTCCTGCTGCAGTTCAAAAGTTTGATAGAAGAACTTGGCTGCACAAAAGAAGCGTAAAGTACCATAAATACTGGCCTGCGTTTTGAACAGGTATAAATTTCGTTCACGATATTTCTACATCTATAAAATTGATTTTCTGCGTCTGTTTTTTTCTCTATACATATCTACAACAATTTTAGACCGATCGTCGCAAAATTTTGCATACATGCCTAACAGAGTCAGACATGAACGATATGCTACTTTAAAAGTTCCTCAGAGCTCAGCAAATGCCCGAAATAGGCAAAAATCTGTCGGGGAACAATGGTTCCTGGGCCTCAACAATCACTTTCGGAATGTTTACGTCGGTCACCGTGGTTCCCTAGCAATGGTTTGTCACTTCTTCAATGCTGCCAGTATAATGAGTAATAGTTCATTCCTTTATAATAGTTTGCCACATTTTCCATCCTCCCAGTAATTGAAGAAAACCCGGGCAGAGCCGGGTATTATAGCTAGTAAAATATATTACCAAACCGAAAAGAAGGATCAGACGTAATCTCAACAATGCTTTTCGAAACCAAACATTTTCCCGTCGTTATCAGAGACAGATTCGTTACCACAAGACACGGCAGTTAAGTCTGTGAGTAGGCATATATAGGCATACAGAACGAAGTCGACTCCCTGCTAAAACCCGTTATCTCACGCGTTGGAGTGATAACCAACGAACTAACTCATACTGCTTCCTAAAATTAAGACTTCCATTATCAGACATTTACACGAGATACATGCTTAGAAGCTGTCATAAGAAGTAGACGCAGTTCCTGGAAGTTGCTATCCAGGGTTCCGTTCAATTCATTTGCATGTAGCGAATCAGCACGAACACGAAACCAAAACTAAACATCATATTATTGTTCGAACAGCACCATCCAAAAATATTCAAGCTCAAGTCAACTCCCCACCGAGCTTCATTTAATATCAAGACCCGCTGTTGGGGGATTAACACTGGAATAATAATCCACGGAATCACCCGTAAATACGGTATAAATTAAAGAGGTGAAAAAGTTGATGTTTCCCAGAGCCAGTGGGTAGTTCCTAGGAAAAACCCCTTTGAACAGATGCCAAGAAACGAGATATATAGCTACATACGCACGCACACATTCGAACTTAAATACGTTTACGCAAGAAATGTAGTTTCTAAAGGTTATTTCCAGTGATTTCGGAATCGCTTGCCAAGACGGAGAAACGTTCACGTCAGCGGCGTAGACATCTATCCATCGCTACATTTTCATGTCAGCGGACCTTAAAACCCATCAGCGTTTAAATCTGCGGAAGGGATCCCGGGCTGCATGCCAGCCATGGCACTACTGCAGCAGCAGCTTTTACTCCTCTCTCTCTCTCTACTTGTCTGTGGAATCTCTCAAACACATACGAGATACATTTCGCACGTCAAATGACAAATAGTAGAAAAGAAAAACAAACATTACACGAATTTCAACAGGAAAAAGAAATATGTATATATTTTTAAATTATCAACGCGAGATCCAGCTAACGAGGAATTCACGAAGCACGCAGCGGTGTAAAAAAGCGCCAAAATTTATAGACAACGCGTGTTTCAGTGACGGGAAGCAATAATGGAAATGAATAGTCCCCGTACGAAATCAAGCGATGACGTCAATTTCGGTGAGGACCTAAATTTGATTAGCGTTGTGATTTTTTTTTCAAATCATATTTGAATTCATAGAAAATATTCGATCAAAAGCATAGCTGCCAACTTTCGAAAATGAAAATTAGGGAGATTTTTCACGCTCGGACCCGTATTTTATACTAAAACCCATTTGCTGACAAGGGGGGAAGAGGGGTTTCGAAGGCTGCTTACGTCATGAACCACCCCCCTTTTTGAAGATATGAAATATTCTAAGCTGCTGACGGGGGGGGGGGGTGTTTTGATGACTCTTTACTGACAGGGGGGGGGCAGAAATGACTGAAAATCTGCTTACGTAATACTTGAATGGCCCCTTTGTTCATTGGCGTTACAATAATCAAAATGAAAAAAGTGGGGGTATATAATGTATGTGTGCTGAACCCGTGGTCTTCAGAGCTGATGACGAAATTTTGCCGACAAGGAGGGGGGGGGGGGGGTTAAAAATGGCTGAAAGTCTGCTTACGTAATACTTGAATGGCCCCTTATCAGTATTCATGCTTTGTAAGTTTTGACCACGTGCGCGCGACAATATAATCTCCAATTATTATCCAGGACTATTTAACTATTTCCCTGCACGATAAGGCAAACAACTTTTCTTCTTACTATCAGAGGATTTGTAAAACTTCCTCAAAAAAGGAATTTCCCACTATTATCCAATTTGCGACGCGTGACGTCATTTCGAAAGGGGGGGGGGGGGAAAGAAACAGAGGCAAAAGACTTTTTTGCCCCACAAGGAATTCCTTGGGGGTTGTTTTCAGAAGCGGGGATATTCTTTTAAATGAAGTAGGGAATTTTTAGGGACAATTAGGGATTTTCGTAAAAATTCGGGAGATTTAAGAACTTTTCGGGAGGTCCAGAGATGAAGCTAAAATCCGGGAGACTTGGCAGCTATGCAAAAGTAACACACGCAAGCAACGTCCCTTCACGTTTGGGGGCGGCCTTAAAACAAATTAATCAATATTGTATAAAGTAAAACCCCCTCTAAACGGTCACCCCCCCCCCTTTTTTTTTCGGCTACATAATTTCCCTTGAAATTAAAAGTATGGTCTTTAATCCCTAATTAACGGCCAACTCCCGTTTACAGGGTTTTTTTTTTTTTTGTCCCGCCGCTGTCCCTAAAAGCGGACGGGGGTTTCACCATTACTAAACAGCGCATGAACCTCGTCCAGCGCCAGCCTCGTCTACGGCTGGCTCGCCAACTGAGGGGGGGCTGTAAACCTCCTCGCTTTAGTTGTACGCCCTCAACTCAAAAAAAGAAATGCACACAAACCTTTTAAACCCGGACGTATGGTCACTGGAACCCCCAACATATAGGCTGGCCGTATTTGCTCGAGAAAAATACGGGGAAATCGAGCTCCGAAATACGGGACATTGAGCGCCCTTTTTGGTGATAATTGGCAAAGTAAGCAAAGTCGCCAATCACGGAAATGAAGCGCCACTTCCAAATTTCAGTGAATTTAAAAAGAAAAGACAAACGTGTGAGATGAATATTCTTGTTTGTACTGGCAGGGCCGCCTCAAGAGCATCATAGGCCCCCCCCGGGCCAAGTGATTTTCCTGAGGCACTACCTGACAAATTTTCAACCGTTTCTCATTTCTGTGAGGCCCCCTCTTCCCTTGAGGTGCCCGGGTGGGCCCATGCGTTAAGACGGCACTGTGTACTACTGGTAATTCTTGTAATGTAATTTCTGAGTCGGAAAGATAATTTCAATTGTTGATTTCAAGAACAAAAAAGTCAAGTTGGCTTCGTTGAACATACGTGAAAAACCGGGATATTTTTACAAAAAACACCGGAACTATCCCGGAAATACGGGACGTATGGTCACACTACTTCAACCAGACCTGACCTCACAGCAAAAAAAACCACATGTAACACTTCCAGTCCCTAACTACGCAAAAAAAAAAACTCAATAAAAACAATCGGAACCTTGACCATCCATCACACACAAGAAAAAAAAAACGGGACTTGATTAAATACCGAAAAAAAAAAACTCAAATTAAAACACGGTCACTCCTCATCGTTCCATAGGGAGCATTCGTATGCATACCAACAATGGGGGGAAAAAACCTTATTTTTTAATCCCATTTGCTTTACGAGGCGATTCGCACACACACACACCCCATTCCTGGGATCCATGTAATTTTCAAGTGGGGGGCCCCGTTACATTAGATTAAACCTTGTGTACAGGGCCCGTACCCACTCCGTCTATTTCTCATGTGCACTAGAAGAACCAAAGTAAAGACATTCCTGAAAAAAGGGGGGGGCGACGGAGGGAGCCCGGGACGGGTGCGTGGCGAATAAAGATAACGACGGCAGAGAAGAAAAAAGAAAATAGCAACATATACCACTTTCTCTTATTTTTTTTTAGGGAAAGTCCAGTGGCAACACACAAATTCTGGCACGATTCCAAAGAATCGGCGAGGCCTTTTTCGGTTATGGGAACAGAAATATTAAAGAAAAGAAATAACATAAGAGAAAGGTCTTAAAGCTGGTTTCTTCCATTTTGTGTTTACATTGAATAAGAGACCGGGAGAAAATAAGAAAAAAAATAATAAAATAAACCCCAGATGGCGCTTTTCTTTATTTCCTATATATTCCGGGTCTCTTTTATCCATATTCCAGATGCATTATTATTTTCATTTCCCCCCCTTTCCCACATCTGTTTCGGAAGCCTAGTGCTCATCCTTCGCGAGAAGTTCGGGCCATTTTCATCGGTTCGAGACCGAATCGTCGCGTGGGTCACTTGATAGAGTGATCTGAAACCACCAGCCCGCGGGGCTACTGAAATGATCACTCGTGCGTCGCGAGGCATATGAGGTGCGGATCTCTGAATATTGCCGCGGGTCGCTCGAGTGATATCGAGAGACTGTGCCCGCGGGCCACTCGAGCCAGTGGTTCTCGACCTTTCCAGGCCCGCGGGCCGGTTTCGTTCATTTTCGTGGGTCGAGGGCCCGGTCAAACACACGACCGACGGGTAATGGATGTGGGGAAAATGAAACGGCTAATCACTCGCGGCCCGGTATAAATGATATCGGCGCCCAGAGGTTGAGAAACCCTGACTTAAGCGATTTGAAAATGCACAGTGGGTGCTCTAGAACTGCACCGCGGATTATTTTCCTCAAATTTTGTGTAAAGAGGTGATTCATTTGGTGAAAAATAACTTTGTGTGAAGCGAAAATCACAAAAAAAAAAATTAAACAATACGTTTGGGGCCTTCAATTTTTATTTTGTGAAGGGTCTGGGAAACGGACGCAAATTTCGGGGTCATATAAGTGCTCGGGAACTGTCGCTCGAATCACTTAGGTGATCTGAAAGGTGCCGGCGGTCACTTAAATGTTCTGTAATTGTGTCACGGGTTGCTTACGAGCTCTGTAACTGAACCGGGGGTGGTCCGTAAATGACACGGGTCACTCAAGTGATCCGCCTACCCAGAGACAGAAGGCCTCCGTATGCTGCCCGTGACGTAGTAAGTAGTCCATTTTCCCTCGGAATATTCAGGGTAAAAAATTTCTGCTAGTGCCATCGTTGTGCAAAAAAGAAATAACTGGCCTCAGAATTGGCAATTTCTATGGCCCCACATCCAATCGCTATGCGGAATTTGTGAGCCAACCAGTAAGATTCCACGCCAAAATAAGAAGAAACGAAATAGGATGCTGTGTTTCAAAATGTGGCAAACTTGCCAGGTAGTCTGAATGACGTTTATGGCAAACACGTGCGGAGGGCTATCTCTAGGAGGTTCTGGCCTACTACGGTGCACATATTCAATCATTTAACTCACTTCAGAAATATAGATGGCAGTACTGAAAAATATCAACCTATATGTTAGGTACACGCACTAGCATACTCAAAAACTCACACGACTCACTCAGTAGTAAATTGTCCATGGCCATAGATCAGAGTTGTGCTCGAATGAATGAACGAACTCAAGTGATCAGTAAATGAAGACGGGAAACGTTAGTAAGGAGGACGTGCACCGCAGGTAACCGAAGCGGCAGATCACTCAAGAGGCCCGCGCATTGCCCCTCCCCCCAGGCTGGGATCTTTGGCGGGCCCCCGAGTCATAGAAAATTTATAAAAACAAAAAAATGATGATTGTCCCGAGCTTTGTCAGCCCCACCCTTGTGGTTGGGGGAGGGGGGGCATGGGCCCGCGGCACACACACACATTCACTTGGTTTTTTTTTACAAAATTAAGTCTGAGGTCACGGGTTGACCTAGAACGACGTCATCAATAAATAAACCAGATCGTTTTGGTAAGAAGAAACGTCGAATTTCTATTTTTGCTGCTTGTTTTCTGAAATGAAAGTCAAATTCATCGTGAGTCAATAATGATCGATGGACATGAAATACGGCATGTTTCGCAGGGAGCGGAATTTTCTATGATTAATAGCTTACAGATTTTCCCACGCGATTCATGAAGGGGAGGGGCGGTTCCCACGTAATTTGAAAAAATACTAACAGCAATGGCACAACCATATTCAAAAAAAATTTTTTTTGATAGAAAACGTAATTTTTACATCAAAGGTAGGGCTGGACAAATCACGTGAGCGGGTCGCCATGGCGACTAAAATATCTGTATTGGCGCCCAAAATTTTCTTTGTGTAGTTACTGAATTGCAAGCCGAGAGCAGCACAAAATGTTTGGAATTTATAGCAGCAGCATATCTGCAAACAGGAAAGAGGGTCATTATGTTCTGCAAAAAGTCAAAAGAAACACTATTTTGGACTTTTTCCCCCTTTCACGTAAAAAAAATTTGGGCCCCCCCCCCTTCCCAGCGTCGAAGGTGGAGTCGACTGATCTAATCTATATATGTGTGTATGCATTGACATCATATTCGTGCCCCCCTTCAGACTTCCAAGTCTATCGACGCCTATGAGGAGGGGGGGGGGGAGGTCAAAAATGCCTAAAAATCTGCTGACGTAACACTTAAATGGCCCTGTATGTCATCTTCATTCAACCGGATAATATTATACATAACATATATCTAAATCCGAACTAATTCAACACCACCTATAGAACAAGGCCTCCGCACGAAGCTCGCGACGTCACTGAAGGTGGCCATTTCACCTATTACCAATGGATATGATATAGCAGGCCGACGCACGCGATATCTTGTACCTTTTTTTTTTGCAATACATCTAATGGCAATAAGAGAAAAATGGCCTTCTTCATTGACGTCACAAGCTCAGTGCGGAGGCCTTGTGCTATAGGTGGTGTTGACTAAGCCCGATCAATTTCCACTCGAAACCGACAAGCTCGAACACGAGTCGCGTCCGACAAATTAGTCATCCTCTCACACAACGTCATTCTCCAACAGAAAAAAAAAAATAGATTACAAGTGTTTCTTATCGGAAGGAGAAAAAACACAAAATAACGCACGCTCAAGACCTGGCAACAGTCAAAAATCCACGAAGTAGGGCCCTCACTTGTACAAACAAGTGTTTTTCAGTCTGTGTGTGTGTGTGCGCACAACGGAAACGGCAGACCTTTTTGTTTTTCCTCGTTCTGCCGATCCCAACGCATACGAATTTATCACACGCACCGAGATACTCTCGCGCCAGAGATAAAAACGTAATAAAAACTCGAATAAATCTCCAGGATGGGCTGAAACGACGAGAAAAAAAAACATATTCGGAAGACACTCAAAAACCAAAACACATCCGGGTTCACAGGGAATGTGAATCAGTATTTTATGATCAAAAATCAGGAACCCCCTATAACACTGGAGAAAGTGCGATAGACCCAGGGCGGGTCGGGGGAAAAAAAATCTACCCCGTGCGGGATTATTTTTGGCGACAGGGCCAGTCTTATCTGACGCGAGGCCTGGTGTGAAAATAATCTCGCGGGGCCTCTTCTTAGCCCCGATTCTACATCACTGCATTAACCCTGTTGCATCATCACTGAATATACCGGAATTCTGAAAAAGAGTATCTACTGATAAATTAAAATTCAATTTAATGAGTTAAAAAAAAATCCCCAGAATTTAGGGAAATTCAGAATCAACGGGTGAGGGGGGGGGGATTACAGAAACCAATGAGAGAATTGATGAAAGAAATATAGATTTGGTGGAAATTCAGGTTCAACGGGAGAAAAGTCCAGAATTGATGAAAGAAATATAATTCCAGAATTAATGAAAGAAATATAATTCCAGAATTAATGAAAGAAAGAATTCCAGACTTGATGGGAATTAAGAATTAATGAAAGAAATAATTCAAGAATTAATGAAAAATAATTTGGGGAATTGGTGAAAGCCTCTAATAATTTAACGTGAGTGAGGGGTCTAACAGAGCGCGGGCCCGGTGCGACCGCACTTGCCGAATAGGGCAGTAACTAGGCTTTTTGCCGGCCCTAAATTTTGTCACCCGGGGCAGTTGTCCTGTGCTCCCCCCCCCCCCAGATCCGGCCGTGTGCAGTCCTAAAGCTACGTGGAAGCGACGCTGACCACGTTTTTTTTTTGGTCGACAAAGTCTGTTTTTGCCCTTTCAACTCGGATTTTCCAAATAATTTGTTTCCGCCTAGGGCTATTATTATACTCTCCTCCCTTTCCCAAGTACCTAGGAGGGAGGCATGATCACAAATACCCAAAGAAGAAATTCTCTCATACACGGGGTTTTCATGCACAACTCTCAATTCGATCATAATTTCTTCCAGGGCGGTCGAAAGTAGCCCGAGCAAAATCAAGCTAGATTATGGGGCACAAAAAAAAAAAACCGCTTAATAATATAAACTAATAGCCTAACAACAATAAAATACAGCAAGGCAAATGGGACCGGCGAAGGAAAACCGGTGGAATGAGGTCACGGGCCATGCCCTGCTTTAAATGCCGGTTATGCATGCAAATAACATCGCGGGCGCAAAAAAGAATAATAATAAAAACGAATTACAATCGGCACACACCTACATACTACGCACATGACCCGCCAAGAAACGGAGTTACAGCCCCAAAACGAGCCACATAAATTAATATAATACTTATTTTTCTCTTGGTGGCAGGCATTACATTACACGTACATACGCACATCGATCAATGCCCATCGAAACTCTCACGTTAAGAAATAGTACGTATGTCGGGAATCAGGAGCGACAATATTTTCAGACACATTTCTGAGTATTAGTGAATTTTCTCAAGGAACCGGTAGTAATAATCGGATTCAGTTTTAAAAAATGGATGATCTCGTGCCTAATTAGGAACGAACGCTTCGTGGTTTTGAACTGGTTTTTGGCGTTTCTCCTCCCGACCGACAGCTGAATCGGTTTCACGCCATCGTCATTGGAGAATGAATATAACCTTGCGATTAGCGCTGAACTTGTCGGAATCTAATTAACCTTTCCCTTTTCCGATTAGATTCCGCTGACGTCACACACAACCTAATAATAATCAAGCGAACGGGTCGAACTTCCGGATATAACGTCACTCATCACGTTCAACAGGCTCGAAACCCTAGTCGTAAATCAGAGATAATAGCACTTACAATCACAGAGGCGGATTTAACGGAGGGCGCACTGACTTTAATCCGCCACTGCTTACAATATATACAGTCGAATCCCGTTTTAACGAACTCCAAGAGACCGGAGAAATCACTTCGTTATAACGAAATTTCGTTATAAAGGAATTCAAGGTTTTTGGATTGTTCCTATGTAAACGTATCTGAGGAATTCGAAAAGGGTTCGTTAAATTCAGTTTTTCGCTATAACGGTATTCGTTAAAACGGGATTCGACTGTATATAGCGAAATGAATTTTTTTAGACCTCATTAGGTCCTGAAATAAATTCGATTACGTACTTGCGTATCTCAGTGCATATTAACGCTGTGATTGCGGAGGGGGGCCACCAGGGCACGGGAGAGTTCTCGTCATTTTTTGCTTTCTCACACTATAAATTGACTACAGAAGGAGCCCGTGAAAAGTATGACGGGAGGGGGGGGGGCCGCAAAAGATCCCACCCTAGGATCCCCGATCTAGGATGTGGGGGCATCTTCACCCCGGTGCTCGAATCCGAATCACCCAGATTGCTCGGTGGTCTTGATCAAGTGCTCGCGAGCACGAAATCGGACAACGCTCCAATTAAACACCTTGCACAAATTGCATTCAAGGATTGGAATCGTCCTGATTTCGTGCATTCGTGTCAAACTTACCTAGGGCGACTGTATGTCCCGTATTTCCCGGGACAGACCCGGTATTCTTTGTTTTTTTCTGGCCGTCCCGGTTTCCCCCGTTTTTTTACACTAACCCTACTTCAATTTTTATTGAAGACGTCAAAGATTGAAATTATTTTTCAACTCATAAATTATATATTATAATTATTACTATAAATATATACACATATGGTAAAATACCATACAATGCCTATAATGTATTTTATTATCTCATTCTAATCCACTGTAACTTGCAGCAATGCTTCATTTCCCGCCACTGTGATTTTTCCGTAATTTCGCCAATATTTGGGAACTTTGTTCAGTTTTGGTGTCATTTTTGGCGATAATTAGCGTTGTCTCGAATTTGGGATCCCATATTTCTCTCGAGAAAATATGGTCAGCCTTAACTTACCGTAAGGGGTTACATGAAAAAAAAAAGTTTTCCTTTCAAACACCAGTGGCGTCGGAGGTGCTCAAGCACCCACGGTAATTTATGGCATGGATCCGAGCATCCCCAGAATTGATTCAGAAATTGAAATTTCCGACATAAAACTAAAGACGAGCACCCACAGTTTCGAAAAATTTCTGACGTCCCTTCACAACTAGAGTGATATGCCCGGGACAGTCCCGGTATTTTCTGTTTTTTTGGCCGTCCCGACTTTTTGGCAAAAGTGTCCCGGTTTTTCCCGTATTTTACACGAAGCCTACTAGAATTTTTATTCTTTATTGAAGTCAAAGATTGACATTATTCTTCAACTCATAAATTATTTATGATAATTATAACTATATATGATAATATTAATCTCTCACATTTGCCTTGGTGAACGTTTTTTTTCGTGGAATACATTTTAATTCACTGCAATTTGCAATAATGCATCATTTCCGTCATTGTGATTTTTCCGCAATGGCAACAATATTTGGCAACTTTGCCAATTATCGCCAAAAACGACGCCAAAACCAATGTCCCGTATTTCCTTCGAAGAAATATGGCCAGCCTATTCACAATACACACACAAACATTTTTGTGTACGTGAACAGTAAAACACCCCGTAATATGAGCTATTGGCTTCAAATATTGATTATTCAACTGGTGGGGGAATGTTAATTGAAGTTTAATACACACTTTCGGCCTAGTACTATAAAAAGTGGAGGACCAATGTTGTAAATGGTCAAGTTTCGGCCTAGTACAACCGAATCCCATAATAACGAACACTAGAGAATCACTTTGTAAATTTCATTATAAAGGAATTCCAGACTTTTACACTGTTCCTATGTAAAATTAGATGCGGGAGAGGATTTGCATTGATTTGTATGATGCAACGTTTCAATTTGTCTATGAGTAACCGGTGTGCAATGAACAGCACCATACAAATCAATACGTGAGCAATGGCTAAGCTAACGCTGTCCTGTCTAGTCATGTCAAACCGTGGCGTACACAGTGGTAAGATGCTTGTCTTCCACTATGAAAGTTGCCATCAAGGTCCATGGGTTCGAATCCATCCAAGAGAAAAAGTGCTTTACCTATCCAGCTTGGGGCGACCACTGATAGATGGCAAATTCATTTCCCACCCAACTCTGCTAGTTGGAAATTGCCATATGATGATATATGACTAGAGATGGTGTGTGGTAAAGTAGTAATGTCAAACGGGTGTGGGCCCAGCCTTAATAATACTCAATCACTGATGATCAACCTTCTGCCTGCCACTTGAATCGTGTCTACATGAAATCGGTAAGCATCATAAAGTATGTGCTAAGAAACTAGATGACCGCTAATAAGAAAAAAAGGCTATTGTACATTCAAAAAATTGATCAGATCATGACAAGCGCAGAGTCAGGGGGAGGGGGGCAATCATCACCCCAAGAGCTGAATAATGAAAATTAGTCTGTCTATCTCTGACAAACGTACACTTAATGAAATGAATGGCAGGACTTTGTCCCTCGATTTACCCCATTGCTGAGATATCTTTGAGCTTCGAGACAGGTATGTACCTACACTTTGTTCCAGACTAACAGTCTGAGTGTTATATCAGATTACCTCAAGCGATAAGTCTGATTTTTCAGTGCTGCCACCAATATTTCAAATTGTGTGTTAAGTGTAATGATTGAATATCTGTACCCCTGTGTAGGCCTGTTGCTCTCGATGGTGAAAGCACTTGTGGGAATGCCTTGTTAAGCATGATATGGGTACATGCGAAACACTTTGTTGAATCATCACGGATGAATTCAATACACTGGAAATTTGAGTTCGATCAGTATTAATGAATCTATCGTTTCAAATGTGATTAAATAAAGTTAATTAAATTGTTTCAAATTTCAATGCCGGATACTAGCACAAGTGACAAATTCAATCATTTTCAATTTCACTGATGGGTACTAGCCTTAAAGATGAATTCGAGAGTGAAAGTGATAAAAAAAAAAAAGAGTCAAATGAGGAATGCTTTATAATGGTGTCAACGTAAAAAGTGCCTGGTAGCCCTCTCAGTCACCGGCTGTGGTGGTCGAGTGATCAAGGTTCAAACCTCACCGGCACCACAGTGGTGGTTGGCTGAAGTTGGCTTTCTGTGGTTCCTAACTTTGAGGCGCGAATGCAAGCCAATCTCCCCCTTAAAAAGTCTCGTAATGGGCTTAAAATGGTACAAACATCCAATTGTTACACTTCACAGTTTGATAAACAGATAGCAGCACTATTACATGAGGCTGATACAAATATATATGCCCCAAAGCAGAATGTGCCAAAATCTGAAATGTATGTTGCAGAACAATTAACGCTACTTCAAATCAATTTGGAAGAATTTTTAAGAAAAAGTGTAAAAAAAAACCCACTAAATGTATGGTATTTTTACCATAGAACATTTCCAGTCAGCTGAGAGCTCGTCGCAGAACAGTGCTAAACATTCTGCTTTGGAGTATATATGCATGCACATTAAATCAGTCCCCCCTCCCCCCATCTTTGCCCATGAGCCCAGGGCAGCAAATTCGACGACAAATTTCAGGAATGAGTGAACAAGAAAATTATTTGACAGCCTCTGCATAGAAAGTCTATTACCATGGAAGTAGCATAGAGATAGTCCAGGGCAGTGAGCAACCAAAAGAGTAACCTACAAAGTCTATTAGCATGGGAATGACATACAGCAAGGGACCGGGTCAGTGAGCAACCAAATAAGTGACTTGGGGGTGCGCATGCAAGGATGTAAATGACTAAGAGTGACCTAAAAATGTGTGAACATGGGATTTGACCTGGAAAGCAAAGAACCAGGTCAGTGAGTGACCTACAGAGTCAGGGACTAGATCAGAAATTTACCTGCGTGAGCACGAGTGACATAGAAAGTGTGTAAGCAGAGGAGAGACCTGGACTTGTGCAAGCATATGAACTCATAAAACAACAAGCACACAAGCATGTGAGTGACTTCGAGACACAGGCATAATCACTGGGAGAGGAGCAAGTGGGTTATAGTAAGAGGAGGCGAACTCGAGAAATGAGTGGTCAAGAAAATGACTCTACAATGGGAAAAGGGTGACAAAATTTCAGTAGCCCACGGACAGCAAAACTATAAGTACACCTCTGACCAGAACCTTCATCGTTCAATCACAGATGACCTGTCAAACAATTGTTTCACAGTTTATTATTGAATTATCAATGAAGACTTTGATCAGTTAAGAATATCAGTGCAGAGTTCACCCACAGGTGTTAGGTAGTCCTTGTCAAATCATTGATACATTCGAGTGTGATTGAATTACGGTAATTGAATCATTATTGAATAACACAGATGAATCAACAGTGGTAAATCAAATGGGATGAGCGAATTTCATCCATGAAAAAACATTTTAACAATTCCAATTAGAATCGTACAATGATGAATTGAATCCATCAAAAACATTCATAGCGATATTGAATAGTTATTACACAAATTCAAAGTAACCCATACTCAGTACCTCCCCGAATTACTGATTGGCTGTTTATAATAAAATGTTGAATTGTCTCATTAATTCTGAAATAATTTCAATTCCATATACTTTTCATAAAATAATTTTTCATTCATTCTCGAAATTGTTCATTGTTTCTAGGGAGTCGCCAAATTGAAAACTGTTTCATACTCGAGACAATATTTTTCATTAAAAAAATTCTGAAATTATTTTTCGTTAGTTCATGAAAACAGATTCATTCTTTTTTTTGGTAGGATTTTTTATTAATGGAAATTATCTTGTTGCATCATTTTTGGGACAATTTCTCACCAATTCTGAAATTATTTGTTTCATTATTTTGAGTATAACTAACCAAATTCCGAAATTGTGCAATTTTTTTTTTTTGAATAATTTATCAAATTCGGAAATTATGTTCAATTTTATGGATCATTTTTCCTCAATTCTGAAATTTTTTCATTAATTACAATTTTTTTTTTCATAATTTATCAAATTCTGAAATGATCCATTTAATTTTCGACGACAATTTTTATTCTGATTATATATATTATCCCATTTTTTCATTGATTCTGAAATTACGGTGCATTATACCATAAATAATTTATAAAATTCTGAAACTGTTTCATAATTTTTCAATGAAAAATTAACGATAATTGTTCTGAAATTATTCAAACAGTAATAAATTATCAAATTCTGAAATCGTTTCATAATTTTTTTTTTTGAATAATTTCTCATAAATTCTGAAATTACTCGTTCCGATATTTTTGTGACAATTTTTCATCAAACCCAGAAATTGTTTCACTATTTTCTGAACTAATTTTTCATTGGCTCCAAAAATTGTAATTTCTGTGAATAATTAATCAAATTTTGAAATTATTTGCTGCATTATTTTTCATCAAATTCTGATATCTGTTCCGTTTCAAAACAGTTCATCAAATTCTGAAATCCGTTCCATTTGAGCAATTCATCAAATTCTGAAATTATCTGTTCCAAGCAATTCATCACATTTTGAAATTACCCATTTAAATTTTGGAGGCAATTTTTAATAACGATTGATAATAGTTTCATCATTTAAAGATAACTTTTCACTAATTCTGAAATGTGTTCATTTGTTTCATTATTTTATAAATAATTTATCAAATTTTGAAACTGTTTCATAATTTTTCATAAATTCTCAAATTACTCGTTTCATTATTTTTGGGACAATTTTTCATTAAATTCTGAAATTATATGTTCCGTTTCGACACAGTTCATCAAATTCTGAAATTTGCTGCATTATTTTTCAATTCTGAAATTATCTGTTCCATTGATTTTGGGAAAAATTTCCATCAAATTTTTAAAATCATTTGTCCCGTTTAAGCAATTCATCAAATTTTGAAATTATCCATTTAAATTTTGGAGGCAATTTTTAATTCTGATTGTTAACAGTTTCATCATTTACAGGTAACTTTTCACTGATTCTGAAATGTGATAAATTGTTTCATTATTTTATAAATAATTTATCAAATTCTGAAACTGTTTCATAAATTCTCAAATTACTCGTTTCATTATTTTTGGGTCAATTTTTCATCAAATTCTGAAATTATGTTCCGTTTGAGCAATTCATCAAATTTTGAAATTATTTGCAGCATTATTTTTCATCAAATTCTGAAATCATCTGTTCCGTTTCGACACAGTTCATCAAATTCTGAAATTACACTTCATTTATTCTCGGGACAATTTTTCATTAATTTCTAAAATTCTCCCAAATGCAGAAAATTCCGAAACTCTTTCATGAATCCAAAATTTTCATTAATTTTCAAATGTGCGAATTTTTCTTTTCGAACCAAAAAAAAAACACATTCCACACAAAACAAAAAAAAAAAGTCGCCAAGGTGTAACGCTAACAGACGCCACACATACATCAGAATTCAATCCAAAATCAAAAAAAAAAATCACTTCCAACAATTAAAAAAATCACCCAAATATATAATTTGAATCACCAACAATCAGAAAATCACCACCAAACACATCAAACACAACAAAACGAGGCTAAAACACAAACTACAAGCAACAGGTGGCTGATGCCGCTTCTGAGTGTGTGTGTGAAACTTATAAACAGGAGGGGAGGGGCGGGGTGGACAAGAGTAAAAAACAGGGGAGAGGGGGATTAGCGCCATTCCTTACCTGTTTTCTCCGAACACCGCTGTAGTTGTAATAACAATCTCTCTTCTCTCGTCGAGATTATTCAACAGAGTAATTTCACACTTTTAATCCACGTATTCAAAATCTCAGTAGAGTTCGGGGGGTGTGAGAAGAGCGTAGATAGACCACTACAACCACCACAAGACCTGTTGAACGATGCCTTCTTGATACACTTGATACCGAATTCCTTACCGCGATTCTTTTTCCCGTAGAAAAGTGAGGGGGAGAAAAAAATGATTACATTCGGGGTCCTGCGCGCGAGTAAAAAAAAAATGAAGAAAACGCGGTTTGTGATCCGTTGATATATAAATAATAATCACTCTGTTGTTCTGTGGAAATTGTATAAAATTCGCACTAATGGTGTATATCGATGAAATGGGGGGTTTTTATATAAAACGCCGCACGGAAAAAAACCAACACTCACACAAGCACAAACACTACGGAAGAAGAACACTGTGATGAGAAATGTATCTGTTGGCAACAGAAACGCGAATGAAACTGACACACCTCGACACGATACTGCGGCT
The DNA here is from genome assembly GCF_987345545.1 of Pholcus phalangioides. Classification (NCBI taxonomy): domain Eukaryota; kingdom Metazoa; phylum Arthropoda; class Arachnida; order Araneae; family Pholcidae; genus Pholcus; species Pholcus phalangioides. The sequence goes on from NW_028301605.1 coordinate 13,267,265, forward strand.
GTGTGTGTCTGGGGGGGAAGAATTCTCTGGAATATGGCCGCTGATTTCTCTCTTTCTCTCTCGGCTTCGGGTTCTCTTTTTTTCCCCACCTCCTTCTCCTCCTCCTCCTCTGCAGGAGAACGATCGCAGCGCCGCCGCCGCCAGGCTGCTGCGTTTTGCCGTGTCCGTCGCCAAAATTTGCGCCAAGTTTTTAATAATGTTTTTTTTTTTTTTGAGTTGAGAAATGTGTTTATATCAGCGTTTTTTCTTTTTCGAACGGGGTTCCAGGGAACCCCCCTCGGGTTTTTGGTGTTTTGGTTTGTACGGAACTCTTGACGAGAGTTGGGTACCAGGATATTTAATATCGATCATCTCTTTTTTTGTATTTCTTTATTGTTTTTGAATTTTTGTAAATCGTTGTTTTTGTACTTTTGCATTGTTTTTTGCATTTTTGCATTATTTTTGCACTGTTTTGTATTTTTACGCTGTTTTTGTATTTTTGCATTGCTTTTGTATTTTTACAATATTTTTGCACTGTTTTGTATTTTTATAATTTTGTATTATTTTTTCAGTTTTGTATTTTTGCACTATTTTTGCACTTTTGCATTTTTACATTATTTTTGCATTTCTTTTGTATTTTTCCGTTTTTTGCGCTATTATATTTTGTTTTTATGAAATTCTATGTAACGGGTCATTCAAGTATTACGTCAGCATCGGGGAGGGGGTGGTGTTTAGGATTTGCTGACTTTTGATGGCAGGGAAGGGGGGGTTTGAAGGTTGCTTACGTCATCAACCACCCCTTTTTAAAGATATGAAATATTCTAAGTTGCTGACGGGGGGGGGGGTGTTAGTGTTTTGATGACTTTTGCTGACGAGGATCCTATGGGTTAGATTGCGTTGGTAGGTGATGGGAGAAAAAAGGTTAGGAAACTGGTTTAGAACCTTCTCTCTCATTCTTTCTCATGCACTGTTTTTATCTAATCAAATTAGTAGGATACTAGCTTGATAATCAAATCCTGTTAACATGGCCCCCACAAGGGGTGGGCTGACAAGGCCCCAGCCTTGGGGCCCGGGACGATTTTCATAATTTTTTTGTTTTTTCACGCTATAAATTCATCATATAGGGGCCCGTGAAAGATCCCAGCAAGGAGCCCTGCTGTTTGGTATGTGGGGGCCATGCCTGTTGAAATCGTGGATGACGTCAAACCACCTTTGGGACCCGCCGGCTATGACCGGTTCTAGACATTTTCCAAGTGTAAGCGGATAATATTTTGGTGAAAAAAATCGCCCCCCCCCCCCACTCAGTTGGCGCCTTCTGTGCATCGTAGTTCGCGGGATAAAAGGTCCTGCCCTGGCCACATGTTGAACTTGTAAGCACTATTGGTCACAGCTCCTGAGTGCCCTAAACCAAAAGTGTTCAACCTTTAGCAGAGTGCGGGCCACTTCTCTGATTTGAAAACGTGTCAGGAGCCACTTAATTAATTGAGTGATCTGGAACAGCGCTACAGGTTACATTAGTGATTTGTGAATGTGCCACGGATCAGGGTCGCCTTTACCAAACGTAGGGCCAAATGCGTCTCAGCAATCTCATGACAACAAAAATATTTAGGACTACCTTTGCCTGAATTTTGTATTCATCATGGGGGGGGGGGGGAGGAATCTGCGTCCATTATTTCAGTAATGCTTAGAAATGTCCATAAAAAAAATTTTAGACCCACAATTAAACGTAAATTACACAAAATACTAATGAAAATTCAGCACCGAAGGCGATTTTTAACGAATGAGAGAAACGATTACAGGAAACGAATGAAAATTTTAGAATTGATGAAGGAAATAATTTCAGAGTCGATTAAAATGTAGAACGAAAACAATAATTGCATAGTTGATGAAAATTCAGAATTAACGGAAGAAATGATTCTAGAACTAATGAAAATTCAGAATTAGTGGAAGAAAATATTCTAGAAGTGTGATGAATATTCAGAATTTGTGGGAGAAATATTCTAGAATTAATGAAAATTCAGAATTAAGGAAAGAAAATATTCTAGAATTAATTAAAATTCACAATTAGGGGAAGAAAAAGTTCTAGAACTGATGAATATTCAGAATTAGTGGAAGAAAAGATTCTAGAATTAATGAAAATTCAGAATTAAGGAAAGAAAATATTCTAGAAGTGATGAAAGTTCAGAGTTAATGGAAGAAAAAATTCCAGAACTGATAAAAATTCAGAATTAGTGGAAGAAAATATTCTAGAAGTGTGATGAATATTCAGAATTTGTGGGAGAAATATTCTAGAATTAATGAAAATTCAGAATTAAGGAAAGAAGATATTCTAGAATTAATTAAAATTCAGAATTGACGGAAGAAATGATTCTAGAACTGATAAAAATTCAGAATTCGGGGAAGAAAAGGTTCTAGACCTGATGAATATTCTGAATTAGTGGAAGAAAAGATTCTAGAATTAATGAAAATTCAGAATTAAGGAAAGAAAATATTCTAGAATTGATGAAAATTCAGAATTAATGGAATAAAATATTCTAGAATTGATGAAAATTCAGAATTGACGGAAGAAATGATTCTAGAACTGATAAAAATTCAGAATTAGGGGAAGAAAAGGTTCTAGACCTGATGAATATTCTGAATTAGTGGAAGAAAAGATTCTAGAATTAATGAAAATTCAGAATTAAGGAAAGAAAATATTCTAGAATTGATGAAAATTCAGAATTAATGGAATAAAATATTCTAGAATTGATGATTATTCATAATTAGGGAAGAAAAGGTTCAAAAAATGATGAAAAAAAGGGGAGGAAAGATTCTAGTATATTAATGAAAATTGGGAATTAGCTGAAGAAAAAGTTTCATATTTCCAATATGGAAATTCAGAACCAGTTGAAGAACTATTTCCAGAATCAATGAAAATTCAGAATTAACGGGGGTAAAAAATTACAGAATTCATGATACTTCGTCATTAATGCTAGAAATAAGGTAAGAATTATTTCTGAAAGCCTCCAATAACTTGACGCGAGTGCTGCGATTATATCTGTAAATATGCCACGGGTCATTTGAGACATCCGGAAATGTGTCGCGGGCGGGCCACTTAAGTGACATGTAAATATACCGCGGACCGTTCAAGTGGTCTGGAAATATGTCGCGGGTCACTCAAGCGATGTGTAACTGCACCGCGGTCAAGTGATCAAGAAATGTGCCGCTCAGTTCGTTTTTACAAAATTAGGTTTGAAGTCGCGGGTCGCATCAGATGGCCACATTTGGCCCGCAAGCCATGGGTTGAGCATGTATGCTCCAAGGAGAATGAATTACTTGATACGCGCTAGAGCGTTATATATATACACACACACACACAATATAAACATCCATACGTTTTTTGAAGATTCTCTCATAATCTAATAACAATAACCACCCAGCAATTTGATACCATTTTCACTGCAACTAAAGATAAAAACGGGGGGGGGGGGGGGTACATGCAACGAATAAGAAATAAGAGAGGGGGGGGGCGAAATAATAATAATTGTAATAAGAACAACGGTAAAAAGAAGAAAAAAGGGGGCGAAAATAGAGTGGAAATGGAATTAAGCATGCATAAAACATCAGGGCGCTGCCGGATCTCATCAATTATACCGTGGTTTTTACCAAGTCCGAGGTCCTCTGTTTTCAGGACGGGGGGGTTGAAACAAAATAATAATATTCTACCGGGTTTTCTAATTGAAACAGTTAATGGTGATCACGTAATTCACCATTTTTTTTTTTGTTTCTCCCACCGCCACTGTATTAATAGGTGAAGAGAGAGAGAGAGAAAGAGAGAATTAATATTTGTGTGCATGCGGCAGAGTGAGAGAGAGAAATTGCATGCCACCAGGCACATACACCCATCTATAAGAATGCGATATTTTCGCCCCCCCCCCTCTCCCGAAAGCAATCTTAATTTGCATGTGGGGGGAGGGGGAGGGCGTGTGTTCAGACAAAAGGCGTCACCAAATATATTTCATATGCGCCAACAATTTTTTTTTTTTTGTATTTTATTTCTAGGCTCCGATATTCGTGTTATCACCACCCTTCTCGTTTATCTATTAATATCATTCGCCCCCCCCCCCTCCCTCATTAAAATAACGCCCATTTTAGGTTTTTTTGGGGGGGAGGGCGAGGGGGGAAAGTGGTGGGTGGTTCGATTTATGGATAGATAAATTGTTACTGTTTTTGGGATCGTTATCTTCACCCGGGGAAAATCCGGGAAAAATATCCGATAATTTTTTTTTTTTTTTAGTACTTAATGAAATGTTTCTTTCCCGCGTGCGTGTGTTATTAGGTCTATCGCTTATGGAACTGGGTGTTTGTGGAACTTATTGTATTAAGTGGTGCAATAGCCTGTGGTGTGCTGGTACATGATTAGCCGTCAAAAAATAATCAGCTGTGAGGGAAAAAGGGGGGAAGGGAGGGGTTAACAAGGGTCTCAAACGTAAATTTGGTTACGCAATATACAAAGTCACGCCGGATGCGGACCGGCAGCTTCAACCCGAGGAAAAACTGGTCTCGAGCACAGCACCGGCTATTTTAGCGGTCGATTTTGAGTAGCCGCCACCCCCTTCCTCCATCCATACGGCATCGAGGCAGTACTCTGGTTGCCCCAGCCCTTTTACGGGCCAGGGTCCACCCGGGGGGAGGGGCTCGGAATAATAGGATTTGGTGAACTTTTTATCAGGAGCATTTTTGATACAAATTATTATGTGAGTATTTCCAACCAGAAGGGAGGGGGCTCAGATATATCACTTTATTCAGGTGCATCCATTAGCGGTTGTGAGCCCGCTTTAACCACTTCACGATGAAGGACGTAATATTGCATCCAAACGTCGGTGGAATAAATTTAAACATGTTCTTTCGGTTTCCTTTCTCCTCATCATCGTTTGTTGTAACCTTATTCCCCCCTCCCCCTCTTGGTTTTTTTCTATTCCCTGATATAGTGATTTCCCCCCCTCATATATGATGTATCTTACCACTACATACATGTAAGAGTGAAAGGGAACAGATAGGGTGAGGGTGAAAGAAGAGAAATCTACTTTGTACCAAGTCTCTTATCTTCTTATCGGGGAGAAAGATATTCATTTGTGCACCTATTTGTGCTTTCAAGTGGTTTTTCTATAAGTGAAAATATCTGTTAAGGGGCCATTCAAGTACTACCAAAGCATCGGGAGGGATGGGGTTTCCGATTTGCTGACTGTTGATGACAGGGAGGGTGGGGTGAGGTGGGTTTGAAGGTTGCTTATGTCATCAACCACCCCTTTTTGAAGATATGAAATATTCTAAGCTGCTGACGGGGGGATGGGGGGGGGGGGGTTCAGTGTTTTGCTGACTTTTGCTAACAAGGAAGGGGGGGGGGTCAAAAATGGCTGAAAATCTGCTTACGTAATACTTGAATGGCCCCTAAGCTATTGTGGGGAGCCACAGATGAACCATGGGAGTCGCGGTGTCAAAAATTTGTGAACCACTGCCCAAAGTGATGGATACCTGATGTCAAGGGGGGGGGGGGGGGAAGAAGCCTATGCAGTTCAAAGGTCTCCGCATTTTAAGTTCCGGCGTGCATGTGTTGCGAGCCTAACGAGAAGTTTGTTTCTACGCTTATGCTTGTTATCGTGCTGCCATCTATTTTCCGAAATAATCAGCGGATTGATGTCACCGTCCATTGCGCGGTGCCGTTTAGCATACATACGCTCCGGGAAGAAATTTTTCATCTGGTTTCATAGACGTAATGGTAGCACACTCGTCCTGCATACGGGAGCGCGTATTCTTCGTAGAAGCAGAGATCAACCTTTTTCTTTCCAAAAATATCAGCATCTGTACAGAAAAGTCAGTGTTCTGTGCACCTTGTGTTTGAAAATGTTGTGCACATTATTTGAAGCTTCTATGGTCCAAATTTTATTGCGCTTTGGCCATAAGAATGTCTTCTCGAGCCGTTTGAGATGTGCAGGCTGACCATATTTCCTCGAGATGAAATATGGGAAATTGGGATTCCAAAATACGGGACATCTTCGATTATCACCAAAAATGACACCAAAAGTTAACAAAATTGCCGAATATAGCTGAAATTACGGAAAAATCACAATGGCGGGAAACGAAGCATTACTGCAATTTGCGGGTGGATTAAAATGAATGCCAAGAAATAGAACGTGCACCAAGACAAATGTGGGAGAATAACATTCTTATTTATAGTCGTAATTATCATAATATATAATTTATGAGTTGAAAAGTAATTTCAATCTTTGACTTCAATAAAGAATGAAAATTCAAGTAGGCTTCGTGTAAAAAAACGGGGAAAAACCGGGACATTCTTGCCAAAAAGTCGGGACGACCAGAAAAACTATCCCGGGAAATACGGGACGTATAGTCACTTTAGAGATGAGGAAGTGTAAAATACGGGACGTATGGTGAGAGATTAGGAAGTGTAAAATACGGGATGTATGGTTGCCCCATAGATGAGGAAGTGTAAAATACGGGACGTATGATCGCCCTCGAGATGAGGAAGTGTAAAATACAGGATGTATGGAGAGAGATGAGGAAGTGTAAAATACGGGATGTATGGTCGCCCCATAGATGAGGAATTGTAAAATACGGGGCGTATGATCGCCCTCGAGATGAGGAAGTGTAAAATACGGGACGTATGGTGAGAGATTAGGAAGTGTAAAATACGGGATGTATGGTTGCCCCATAGATGAGGAAGTGTAAAATACGGGACGTATGATCGCCCTCGAGATGAGGAAGTGTAAAATACAGGATGTATGGAGAGAGATGAGGAAGTGTAAAATACGGGATGTATGGTCGCCCCATAGATGGGGAAGTGTAAAATACGGGACTTATGGTGAGAGATGAGGAAGTGTAAAATACGGGATGTATGGTCGCCCCATAGATGAGGAATTGTAAAATACGGGACGTATGATCGCCCTCGAGATGAGAAAGTGTAAAATACGGGATGTATGGTCACCACAGAGATGACGAAGGGTATTTTCGTTAACCCTGTGCGTAATTTTCCCTATTGTCACAGACGAACCTGTGGCATCCGGAATGACATTCTTGAGAGGAAAAAATTTTCCACCTGTAAATTTTTTTTTTGTTCATCATCATCATCATCATCACCATCGATTACCGCAGCTTTTCGTCTCTTTTATCACCCAGAAAACAACCAACGCACGTCACGTGATTTACTACAACAGCAGCAGCAGTCCTACAATTTATGATAGAACGTAAATTAAGTAATTGTCGTAAATTCCAACATTCTTTCATTATTATTATTATTATATTCCCCCCCCCCCCCAACCCGATTTCCAAAAGACCAATCACCGGTCCGGGAAAAACCCAGACCCAGCATTTTGTTCCTGATTAATGGCCGTTCGTTCGGCTGCCTCTAAAATTCGTGCAAAAATGGAAAAGGGGGGGAAAAAAAAAATCCAACCGTATGTCTCATTTAAAATGTGAATGATGCCCATTCCGTGCTAATTCCATTCCTTTTCTTTATTCATATTTCATTCCCGCCATGTTATTTCGGATACGTAAGCTCTGCCCGCCCTTGTTATGGTATTTGACCATTAAACGCAAATATATCATTCTACTTTTCAAAGCGCCGTATTTTTAATTACTTTTACTGAAATTTCTATCGATATTTATTTCTAGATATACCAGACATGTGCATTACTGTACAAAATATTCCAAAAGTTGGCGTTATTCTATAGCAGCATTTCTCAACCTGTAGTTCGTGGACCAGAGGTGATCTGCGACAATAGCAGAGGGGGTCCAGCAGGCAGACTTGATGAAATTTTTCACCCGTTGTAATTGATATCATTAATATTCATATGGGTTCAAATAAAATTATATTCCATTATACATCTTCGAGGAGTGAATGCAGGAAATTGCGATTCGAAATAAGGGATATCAATTTATGATAGAAATGTGCCAATATTGTGCCAATCACCAGGCTAACCATATTTGCTCGAGGAAAAATACGTGAAATTGGTGCTTCGAAATACGGGTAAATACTGAACATTGCCGATAATCGCCAAAAACGATGCCAAAAGTCGCCAACTCGCGCTAAAATCACAGAAAACTCGCCAATCGAGGAAAATGAAGCAACACTTAAAATTGCAGTGAATTAAAAAAAACTTAATAAATATAAGACATAACATTCTTATTTGTAATCGTAATTATCGTAATGTGATTTCTGAGTTGAGAAAATAATTTTAATCGTTGATTTAAAGAATAAGTAAAAGTCAAGTTGGCTTCGTTGAAAATACGTGAAAAACCGGGACATTTTGGCAAAAAAAATCGGGACAGCCAGAGAAACGGAAAAAACCGGGACTGTCCGGGCAAATACGGGACGTATGGTCACCTCACATGTCACTACATTGTTTTTGCGGATTGCTATTTACTGTTAAAATTGTAGAACGGGTGTGGATATGTAACTGTGCCGCGGGCACCTTGAGTAATTTGTAAACGTGAAGTGGGCCCCATGAGTTATCTGCAACGTCGGTTATTCAAGTGTGCCGGGGTAAGTCACTTAAGTCATCTGGACCGGTGCCGCGGGACACTGATTTGGAACTCGGGTCACTTAAATGATCTGGGAATGAGCTGCGGGTCACTTCGGTGATATGAAACTATGCTGTGGGTCAGTTAAGTTTTCTGGGGATACGCTCAAGTGATCCTTAAATTTGTCACGGGTCACTTAAATGATCTCGAAATGGGTCGCGGCCACTTAAGTGAAATGAAACTGCACCGCGAGTGCTTTAAGTGATCTGTAAATGTGCCGCGGGTCACGTGAGTCATCTGGAAATGTTCTGCACGCCACTTAAGTGATGTGAAACTGCACCGTAGATCATTTAAGTGTGCGGGTCCTCAAATTATCTGAAAAGGTGAATCGCTTTGTCCAATATTTTTCTTTTATCTGATGCCGTGGGCCACATCAGATGACTACGAGGGCCACATCTTGTTGAGCATGAATGGTTCAAGTGCACTTGTTGCATATGTACAGATCATGCCAGTGATTCGTGATGTTGTTTCATATCACTCAAGTGGCCTGCAACACGTTTCCAAACCAATGAAGTGGCCCGCACTCTCCTGAAGGTTGCTCCCCCTTGCCTTATGTTATTCTTTTCCAGGTGAATTCACCTTTTATCGAAGGATCCCTCAATGCATTTCTGATATCAACGATTATCTGAATCATTTCGGGGATGTTATTTTCATAAATTAAACCATCTTGCGGATGATATGGACTGCATCTGCAGCTGAGAATCAAGCAGATGTTCGGTCCGCAACGTCTTACATCTAGAGGGAGAAGAAGATATTAGCCATCCGACAAAGCATGGAAAATTAATCAATTTCCTTCACCGAGAAATGTGTTCTGTGCCGCTTTCTAATCGATGGATTCCGGTCGTTCTCCCGAGATATCCAATATAATAAATGTCGATTCTGACCCGGTTGCTTCCAGTGAAATAAATCACGGTGCGAAGTTAATTAATTAACTAATTAACTATTCCGTAAAAGCGGGGGGTGAACGACGTCATGAATGAGGGGGTGGGGTGGGATGGGAGAGTATTGATTGATTTTTCACTTTTAGTTTCGCGATATGTCTCTTGGGTTCAGTGGCACGTGAACTTCGACTAATCGGTTGTACTGTTTAGAGATCGGCGTTCTTAAACCTTTTTTTGCAGCTACGGAACCTGTGGAAATGTGTTGAAAAATTTCGCGGACCTGTGGCAAATGTGGAAGATAATTTGAGGACTGACAAAAAAATAAGTCAATAGGGGGAAACTATCTGAGGACTGCCAAAAAAAAAAGCGAATAGTGGAAATAATTTGGGGACTAGCAAAAAATAAGCGAACAGTGGAAATAATTTGAGTACTGGCAAAAAAAAAAAAAAAAAAAAAACAAATAGGGGAAGCAATTTGAGTACTGGCAAAAAAAAAAAAGCAAATAGGGGAAGCAATTTTAGGACTGCCAAAACATAAACGAATAGTGGAAATAATTTGGGGACGAACAAAAAAAAAAATAAGCGAACAAGGGGAAACAATTTGAGGACTGGCAAAAATAAGCAAATAGGGAGAAATAATTTGAGGACTGGCAAAAAAAAAAAACAAATAGGGGAAACAATTTGAGGACTGCCAAAACATAAACGAATAGGGGAAATAATTTGTGGACTGGCAAAAAATAAGCAAATAGGGGAAATAATTTGAGGACTGGCAAAAAAATAGGCGAATAGGGGAAATAATTTGTGAACTCGCAAAAAATAAGCGAATGAGGGAAATAATTTGAGGACTGGCAAAAAAATAAACGAACGGGGGAACAATTTGAGGACTGCCAAAAATAAGCGAATAGGGGAAATAATTTGAGGACTGGCAAAAAAATAAACGAACGGGGGAAACAATTTGAGGATTGCCAAAAATAAGCGAATAGGGGAAATAATTTGAGGACTGGCAAAAAATAAGCGAATAGGGGAAATAATTTGAGGACTGGCAAAAAAAATAAACGAACGGGGGAAACAATTTGAGGATTGCCAAAAATAAGCGAATAGGGGAAATAATTTGAGGACTGCCAAAAAAAAAGCGAATAGTGGAAATAATTTGGGGACTAGCAAAAAATAAGCGAACAGTGGAAATAATTTGAGTACTGGCAAAAAAAAAAAAAAAAAAACAAATAGGGGAAGCAATTTTAGGACTGCCAAAACATAAACGAATAGTGGAAATAATTTGGGGACGAACAAAAAAAAAAAAAAAGCGAACAAGGGGAAACAATTTGAGGAGTGGCAAAAATAAGCAAATAGGGAGAAATAATTTGAGGACTGGCAAAAAAAAAAAAACAAATAGGGGAAACAATTTGAGGACTGCCAAAACATAAACGAATAGGGGAAATAATTTGTGGACTGGCAAAAAATAAGCAAATAGGGGAAATAATTTGAGGACTGGCAAAAAAATAGGCGAATAGGGGAAATAATTCGAGGACTGGCAAAAAATAAGCGAATAGGGGAAATAATTTGTGGACTCGCAAAAAATAAGCGAATGAGGGAAATAATTTGAGGACTGGCAAAAAAATAAACGAACGGGGGAACAATTTGAGGACTGCCAAAAATAAGCGAATAGGGGAAATAATTTGAGGACTGGCAAAAAAAATAAACGAACGGGGGAAACAATTTGAGGATTGCCAAAAATAAGCGAATAGGGGAAATAATTTGAGGACTGGCAAAAAATAAGCGGATAGTGGAAATAATTTGGGGACTAGCAAAAAATAAGCGAACAGTGGAAATAATTTGAGTACTGGCAAAAAAAAAAAAAACAAATAGGGGAAGCAATTTTAGGACTGCCAAAACATAAACGAATAGTGGAAATAATTTGGGGACGAACAAAAAAAAAAAAAAATAAGCGAACAAGGGGAAACAATTTGAGGACTGGCAAAAATAAGCGAATAGGGGAAATAATTTGAGGACTGGCAAAAAAAATAAACGAACGGGGGAAACAATTTGAGGATTGCCAAAAATAAGCGAATAGGGGAAATAATTTGAGGACTGGCAAAAAATAAGCGAATAGGGGAAATAATTTGAGGACTGGCAAAAAAAATAAACGAACGGGGGAAACAATTTGAGGATTGCCAAAAATAAGCGAATAGGGGAAATAATTTGAGGACTGCCAAAAAAAAAGCGAATAGTGGAAATAATTTGGGGACTAGCAAAAAATAAGCGAACAGTGGAAATAATTTGAGTACTGGCAAAAAAAAAAAAAAAAAAACAAATAGGGGAAGCAATTTTAGGACTGCCAAAACATAAACGAATAGTGGAAATAATTTGGGGACGAACAAAAAAAAAAAAAAAGCGAACAAGGGGAAACAATTTGAGGAGTGGCAAAAATAAGCAAATAGGGAGAAATAATTTGAGGACTGGCAAAAAAAAAAAACAAATAGGGGAAACAATTTGAGGACTGCCAAAACATAAACGAATAGGGGAAATAATTTGTGGACTGGCAAAAAATAAGCAAATAGGGGAAATAATTTGAGGACTGGCAAAAAAATAGGCGAATAGGGGAAATAATTCGAGGACTGGCAAAAAATAAGCGAATAGGGGAAATAATTTGTGGACTCGCAAAAAATAAGCGAATGAGGGAAATAATTTGAGGACTGGCAAAAAAATAAACGAACGGGGGAACAATTTGAGGACTGCCAAAAATAAGCGAATAGGGGAAATAATTTGAGGACTGGCAAAAAAAATAAACGAACGGGGGAAACAATTTGAGGATTGCCAAAAATAAGCGAATAGGGGAAATAATTTGAGGACTGGCAAAAAATAAGCGGATAGTGGAAATAATTTGGGGACTAGCAAAAAATAAGCGAACAGTGGAAATAATTTGAGTACTGGCAAAAAAAAAAAAAACAAATAGGGGAAGCAATTTTAGGACTGCCAAAACATAAACGAATAGTGGAAATAATTTGGGGACGAACAAAAAAAAAAAAAAATAAGCGAACAAGGGGAAACAATTTGAGGACTGGCAAAAATAAGCGAATAGGGGAAATAATTTGAGGACTGGCAAAAAAAATAAACGAACGGGGGAAACAATTTGAGGATTGCCAAAAATAAGCGAATAGGGGAAATAATTTGAGGACTGGCAAAAAATAAGCGAATAGGGGAAATAATTTGAGGACTGGCAAAAAAAATAAACGAACGGGGGAAACAATTTGAGGATTAGAGAGATTTAGATGGCTTTTTTCTCAGCCAGAGATATCAAGGAAACAGTTATTTTCCGGATATTATGCTGAGGTGAGCTCGGAAAGAAAAGTCATCACGTCTCCGCCGGGACTCGAACCCAGGCCCTCTTGCATACCGGGCAAGCATGCTACCATCTACACCACTGGAGACACATGAATCTGCCTTCCTAATTTCACGCACTGTGTCGTGAGGCGCTGAAGTAGAGGCATTAGTAGCCTCTCTTAACTTCAGGAAATGGCCCCCGGGTGGGACGGTTTAGAGAGATTTAGATGGCTTTTTTCTCAGCCAGAGATATCAAGGAAACAGTTATTTTCCGGATATTATGCTGAGGTGAGCTCGGAAAGAAAAGTCATCACGTCTCCGCCGGGACTCGAACCCAGGCCCTCTTGCATACCGGGCAAGCATGCTACCATCTACACCACTGGAGACACATGAATCTGCCTTCCTAATTTCACGCACTGTGTCGTGAGGCGCTGAAGTAGAGGCATTAGTAGCCTCTCTTAACTTCAGGAAATGGCCCCCGGGTGGGACGGTTTAGAGAGATTTAGATGGCTTTTTTCTCAGCCAGAGATATCAAGGAAACAGTTATTTTCCGGATATTATGCTGAGGTGAGCTCGGAAAGAAAAGTCATCACGTCTCCGCCGGGACTCGAACCCAGGCCCTCTTGCATACCGGGCAAGCATGCTACCATCTACACCACTGGAGACACGTGAATCTGCCTTCCTAATTTCACGCACTGTGTCGTGAGGCGCTGAAGTAGAGGCATTAGTAGCCTCTCTTAACTTCAGGAAATGGCCCCCGGGTGGGACGGTTTAGAGAGATTTAGATGGCTTTTTTCTCAGCCAGAGATATCAAGGAAACAGTTATTTTCCGGATATTATGCTGAGGTGAGCTCGGAAAGAAAAGGAATGCGTGAAATTAGGAAGGCAGATTCATGTGTCTCCAGTGGTGTAGATGGTAGCATGCTTGCCCGGTATGCAAGAGGGCCTGGGTTCGAGTCCCGGCGGAGACGTGATGACTTTTCTTTCCGAGCTCACCTCAGCATAATATCCGGAAAATAACTGTTTCCTTGATATCTCTGGCTGAGAAAAAAGCCATCTAAATCTCTCTAAACCGTCCCACCCGGGGGCCATTTCCTGAAGTTAAGAGAGGCTACTAATGCCTCTACTTCAGCGCCTCACGACACAGTGCGTGAAATTAGGAAGGCAGATTCATGTGTCTCCAGTGGTGTAGATGGTAGCATGCTTGCCCGGTATGCAAGAGGGCCTGGGTTCGAGTCCCGGCGGAGACGTGATGACTTTTCTTTCCGAGCTCACCTCAGCATAATATCCGGAAAATAACTGTTTCCTTGATATCTCTGGCTGAGAAAAAAGCCATCTAAATCTCTCTAAACCGTCCCACCCGGGGGCCATTTCCTGAAGTTAAGAGAGGCTACTAATGCCTCTACTTCAGCGCCTCACGACACAGTGCGTGAAATTAGGAAGGCAGATTCATGTGTCTCCAGTGGTGTAGATGGTAGCATGCTTGCCCGGTATGCAAGAGGGCCTGGGTTCGAGTCCCGGCGGAGACGTGATGACTTTTCTTTCCGAGCTCACCTCAGCATAATATCCGGAAAATAACTGTTTCCTTGATATCTCTGGCTGAGAAAAAAGCCATCTAAATCTCTCTAAACCGTCCCACCCGGGGGCCATTTCCTGAAGTTAAGAGAGGCTACTAATGCCTCTACTTCAGCGCCTCACGACACAGTGCGTGAAATTAGGAAGGCAGATTCATGTGTCTCCAGTGGTGTAGATGGTAGCATGCTTGCCCGGTATGCAAGAGGGCCTGGGTTCGAGTCCCGGCGGAGACGTGATGACTTTTCTTTCCGAGCTCACCTCAGCATAATATCCGGAAAATAACTGTTTCCTTGAATTTGAGGATTGCCAAAAATAAGCGAATAGGGGAAATAATTTGAGGACTGCCAAAAAAAAAGCGAATAGTGGAAATAATTTGGGGACTAGCAAAAAATAAGCGAACAGTGGAAATAATTTGAGTACTGGCAAAAAAAAAAAAAAAAAAAACAAATAGGGGAAGCAATTTTAGGACTGCCAAAACATAAACGAATAGTGGAAATAATTTGGGGACGAACAAAAAAAAAAAAAAGCGAACAAGGGGAAACAATTTGAGGAGTGGCAAAAATAAGCAAATAGGGAGAAATAATTTGAGGACTGGCAAAAAAAAAAAACAAATAGGGGAAACAATTTGAGGACTGCCAAAACATAAACGAATAGGGGAAATAATTTGTGGACTGGCAAAAAATAAGCAAATAGGGGAAATAATTTGAGGACTGGCAAAAAAATAGGCGAATAGGGGAAATAATTCGAGGACTGGCAAAAAATAAGCGAATAGGGGAAATAATTTGTGGACTCGCAAAAAATAAGCGAATGAGGGAAATAATTTGAGGACTGGCAAAAAAATAAACGAACGGGGGAACAATTTGAGGACTGCCAAAAATAAGCGAATAGGGGAAATAATTTGAGGACTGCCAAAAAAAAAGCGGATAGTGGAAATAATTTGGGGACTAGCAAAAAATAAGCGAACAGTGGAAATAATTTGAGTACTGGCAAAAAAAAAAAAAAAACAAATAGGGGAAGCAATTTTAGGACTGCCAAAACATAAACGAATAGTGGAAATAATTTGGGGACGAACAAAAAAAAAAAAAATAAGCGAACAAGGGGAAACAATTTGAGGACTGGCAAAAATAAGCGAATAGGGGAAATAATTTGAGGACTGGCAAAAAAAATAAACGAACGGGGGAAACAATTTGAGGATTGCCAAAAATAAGCGAATAGGGGAAATAATTTGAGGACTGGCAAAAAATAAGCGAATAGGGGAAATAATTTGAGGACTGGCAAAAAAAATAAACGAACGGGGGAAACAATTTGAGGATTGCCAAAAATAAGCGAATAGGGGAAATAATTTGAGGACTGCCAAAAAAAAAGCGAATAGTGGAAATAATTTGGGGACTAGCAAAAAATAAGCGAACAGTGGAAATAATTTGAGTACTGGCAAAAAAAAAAAAAAAAACAAATAGGGGAAGCAATTTTAGGACTGCCAAAACATAAACGAATAGTGGAAATAATTTGGGGACGAACAAAAAAAAAAGAAAAGCGAACAAGGGGAAACAATTTGAGGACTGGCAAAAATAAGCAAATAGGGAGAAATAATTTGAGGACTGGCAAAAAAAAAACAAATAGGGGAAACAATTTGAGGACTGCCAAAACATAAACGAATAGGGGAAATAATTTGTGGACTGGCAAAAAATAAGCAAATAGGGGAAATAACTCGAGGACTGGCAAAAAATAAGCGAATAGGGGAAATAATTTGTGGACTCGCAAAAAATAAGCGAATGAGGGAAATAATTTGAGGACTGGCAAAAAAATAAACGAACGGGGGAACAATTTGAGGACTGCCAAAAATAAGCGAATAGGGGAAATAATTTGAGGACTGGCAAAAAAAATAAACGAACGGGGGAAACAATTTGAGGATTGCCAAAAATAAGCGAATAGGGGAAATAATTTGAGGACTGGCAAAAAATAAGCGAATAGGGGAAATAATTTGAGGACTGGCAAAAAAAATAAACGAACGGGGGAAACAATTTGAGGATTGCCAAAAATAAGCGATTAGGGGAAATAATTTGAGGACTAGCAAAAAATAAGCGAACAGTGGAAATAATTTGAGTACTGGCAAAAAAAACAAAACAAATAGGGGAAGCAATTTTAGGACTGCCAAAACATAAACGAATAGTGGAAATAATTTGGGGACGAACAAAAAAAAATAATAAGCGAACAAGGGGAAACAATTTGAGGACTGGCAAAAATAAGCGAATAGGGGAAATAATTTGAGGACTGGCAAAAAAAATAAACGAACGGGGGAAACAATTTGAGGATTGCCAAAAATAAACGAATAGGGGAAATAATTTGAGGACTGGCAAAAAATAAGCGAGTAGGGGAAATAATTTGAGGACTGGCAAAAAAAATAAACGAACGGGGGAAACAATTTGAGGATTGCCAAAAATAAGCGAATAGGGGAAATAATTTGGGGACTAGCAAAAAATAAGCGAACAGTGGAAATAATTTGAGTACTGGCAAAAAAAAAACAAATAGGAGAAGCAATTTTAGGACTGCCGAAACATAAACGAATAGTGGAAATAATTTGGGGACGAACAAAAAAAAAAAAAAATAAGCGAACAAGGGGAAACAATTTGAGGACTGGCAAAAATAAGCAAATAGGGAGAAATAATTTGAGGACTGGCAAAAAAAAAAAACAAATAGGGGAAACAATTTGAGGACTGCCAAAACATAAACGAATAGGGGAAATAATTTGTGGACTGGCAAAAAATAAGCAAATAGGGGAAATAATTTGAGGACTGGCAAAAAAATAGGCGAATAGGGGAAATAACTCGAGGACTGGCAAAAAATAAGCGAATAGGGGAAATAATTTGTGGACTCGCAAAAAATAAACGAACGGGGGAAACAATTTGAGGATTGCCAAAAATAAGCGATTAGGGGAAATAATTTGAGGACTGGCAAAAAATAAGCGAATAGGGGAAATAATTTGAGGACTGGCAAAAAAAATAAACGAACGGGGGAAACAATTTGAGGACTGCCAAAAATAAGCGAATAGGGGAAATAATTTGTGGACTGGCACAAAATAAGCGAATAGGGGAAATAATTTGAGGACTGGCAAAAAAAATAAACGAACGGGGGAAACAATTTGAGGATTGCCAAAAATAAGCGAATAGGGGAAATAATTTGAGGACTGCCAAAAAAAAAGCGAATAGTGGAAATAATTTGGGGACTAGCAAAAAATAAGCGAACAGTGGAAATAATTTGAGTACTGGCAAAAAAAAAAAACAAATAGGGGAAGCAATTTTAGGACTGCCAAAACATAAACGAATAGTGGAAATAATTTGGGGACGAACAAAAAAAAAATAAGCGAACAAGGGGAAACAATTTGAGGACTGGCAAAAATAAGCAAATAGGGAGAAATAATTTGAGGACTGGCAAAAAAAAAAACAAATAGGGGAAACAATTTGAGGACTGGCAAAAAAATAGGCGAATAGGGGAAATAATTTGTGGACTCGCAAAAAATAAGCGAATGAGGGAAATAATTTGAGGACTGGCAAAAAAATAAACGAACGGGGGAACAATTTGAGGACTGCTAAAAATAAGCGAATAGGGGAAATAATTTGAGGACTGGCAAAAAAAATAAACGAACGGGGGAAACAATTTGAGGATTGCCAAAAATAAGCGAATAGGGGAAATAATTTGAGGACTGGCAAAAAAAATAAACGAACGGGGGAAACAATTTGAGGATTGCCAAAAATAAGCGAATAGGGGAAATAATTTGAGGACTGGCAAAAAATAAGCGAATAGGGGAAATAATTTGAGGACTGGCAAAAAAAATAAACGAACGGGGGAAACAATTTGAGGACTGCCAAAAATAAGCGAATAGGGGAAATAATTTGTGGACTGGCACAAAATAAGCGAATAGGGGAAATAATTTGAGGACAGGCAAAAAATAAGCGAATAGGGGAAATAATTTGTGGACTGGCAAAAAATAAGCGAATGGGCGAAATAATTTGAGGACTGGAAAAAAAAATAAACGAACGGGGGAAACAATTTGAGGACTGCCAAAAATAAGCGAATAGGGGAAATAATTTGAGGAGGTGCCATAAAATAAGTGAATAGGGAAATAATTTGAGTACTGGCAAAAAATTTAAAAAAAAACGAATAGGGGAAACAAATTGATGACTGGCAAAAAATAAGTGAATAGTGGAAATAATTTGGGGACAGGCAAAAAAAAAAAAATAAATAAATAAATAAAATAAGCGAACAGGGTGAAACAATTTTTGAGGACTGCCGAAAAATAAGCAAATAGGAGAAATAATTTGTGGACTGGCAAAAAATAAGCGAATGGGCGAAATAATTTGAGGACTGGCAAAAAAATAAACGAACGGGGGAAACAATTTGAGGACTGCCAAAAATAAGCGAATAGGGGAAATAATTTGTGGACTGGCACAAAATAAGCGAATAGGGGAAATAATTTGAGGAGGTGCCATAAAATAAGTGAATAGGGAAATAATTTGAGTACTGGCAAAAAATTTAAAAAAAAACGAATAGGGGAAACAAATTGATGACTGGCAAAAAATAAGTGAATAGTGGAAATAATTTGGGGACAGGCAAAAAAAAAAAAAAAAAATAAATAAATAAAATAAGCGAACAGGGTGAAACAATTTTTGAGGACTGCCGAAAAATAAGCAAATAGGAGAAATAATTTGAGTACTGGCAAAAAATAAGCAAATAGGGGAGATAATTTGTGGACTGGCAAAAAATAAATTTTCCGTCTTATTCCCGAGTGAAAACCACAGGTGACATGAAAGGGCGAGTAAGTTAAAGAATGTAGAAAGAGAAATCATTTACAGCACCCAACAAGTATCTCAGGTAATAGTACACCCTCGATTTAACAGACTAACGATCAGCGATAAACTGAAAGTTTGTTAAATTCGATTTTTCTTTTCAAACTCATAATCATCGATATTTCACTGCGTTTTCATAGATATCAACTATAATAACGGAATAAAATATTTACACTAATTTTGAAGCATATATAGGTCTTCCGTATTATTATGGGTCTTTTTTTTTTGTTCATTTCTGATGAAACATCCTTAATTAATGTTGGCGCGTATATTACGACGAGACAATCGGGAATTGAAATTACGAGAGATTTACTTCGTAGTATCCTAATACAAAATAAAGTAACAATATCAAAATACGTTAATATATGTTAACCGAAGTAAGTTTCAGCGTTCACTCTGCACCATTGAAAATATTAAAGTTTTAAAAGCGTATTTTTTCTAGCACCTTTCATCAATCTTCAGACACACGATGTTTTAAGCGCTATCCAAACTTACCATGTTACACTGGTTAGGAGTCACATGTGTGTGTTCAATTTATTTTCACCCCCAAAATATGGAATAGTCATTCAAACAATATTCAGTATGATATTTGAAACGTCGTAAATGTAAAATTACGTAGCGGCAAAATGTCTTGCGGACTGGCAAGAAATTCTCAAAAACCGGCACCAGTCCGCGGACCAGCGGTTGAAAAATACTGGTTTCAGATCAGAGGTCATCTTCAATCTTTTTCTAGTCGCGAGCACTGCCAGTACCCATCATCAAAAGAAGAGAACCCTTACGGCAAGTTTGACGTACGTATGCATGGAAAAATAAGGATGATTTTAATCCTTGAATGCAATTTGTATAAGGGGCCGTTCAAGTATTACGTCATCATCGATGGGGGGGTTCCGATTTGCTGACTTTTGATGACAAGGGGGGAGGGGGGGGGGTTTGGATAATGCTAACGTCATCAACCACCCTTTATGAAAATATGAGTTAGGATTCACAAGGGCAGAGCTGATGACGAAATTTTGCTGATAAGGGGGGGGGTCAGCGTTTGCTGATTTTTGCTGACAAGGGGGGTGGGTCAAAAATGGCTAAAAATTTGCTTACGTAATGCTTAAACGGCCCCTAAGGAATTTTGTTGAGACGTCGATAAAGTGCCCGCGAGCACGAAATCGGACACGAGCATCGAACACTCTGGGTGCTTCAGGAAGCACCGTGGTGCTCGCGGGCAACAGGTTGAAGATGCCTGGTTTAGATCAACGTTTTCCAATCTTTTTTACCCTTACGGAAGTCTCGCAGTATTGTATATGTTTCAGAGAATCCTTATAAAACGGTATTTGTGTTGTAGGGAACTCCTACATTGCAAATGCTCCTCTAAAATAATCTTCAATTTCAATCAGAACTCTACCCACGATTCTTTTCTGTCTAATTATGTGGCACTTGATCTGAGTCACTTACTCTCAGGGAATGCAACTTCTTACTTTGTCACCCGGTGCAGACACGTCTTATTTTGCCTCTGCTCCTTATTAGCAGCACACATTCCGTATAAACTCTTCTCAGCGAATATCCCTTAAAAACCAACCACATGTTAGGAAACATTTCGTCGTAACTAGGTTATATAATTAATTCACCCCAATGTAGAAAGTTCTTTATAAAGCCATCGACCGTACGATAATATTAGAATCAGCAAATGTTATTAATCAATTTCCACCATGGTATGAAGGAAAAGTGGATAAGTGGTGTGTTCCTTTGATATATTTCGTTGTATTTTATTTCCGGAATGGTAACAACATGTCCACCATATCAACATGGAATCGATTCATTACGGAAAAGAAATGTCTAGAGTGTCTAGACGAATTTACAATGGCCAGAGGGGGATATAATTTCCTTGACAGTATTTCTCCGAGTGATTTATGACGAGTCCCGGTTCTCTTTTTTTTTATTTGGTCGGTCCTTTTTTTTTTGGCGAGTGATTAGTGACTATTATTGTTATTATTATCCATATTGTGTGATTTGATCCATTATTTATTCTTCAATGGCTAATGCAATATATGACAAATGGAGAAGTGATTGAAAAAAAAATACATAAGTGGACTATGTATAGCCCGGAATGAGTAAAGACGGAAAGATTATTTGTGGAGTTGCGTTTCACCTAACTTCATCGGGTATGGAACGAACCTTGTGCCGAGGAAAACCTTCTTAGAGCCAAGGACCTTCATTTGGTGTGGGGATGTAGGTCCCTACTACGGGCACATGTAAAGCCCCGTTCACATGTGCAATAAAACATCCCGGGAAGTTCCCGGTAACGGGGATTTTCGCTACAAACCATTCACATGCCGTTAAGTTTATGCCGGTAATCCCCCCCTCCCCCCTCTTCTTTCCGGAAGTCGTCACTGGTTACGTATGTTGAACGGAAGTGACTGATTCAAGATCGCTGACGAAGGAGATTATACCATGGAGGTATTATGGGGTGGAGATGACAAAAGGAGGTAGAGGTAATACCTCCATGGCTTATACTAGTTTTCGCGACGCAAAGGATTATGGGAGAGAAGGTCGGTGTCGACCACCAATCCACCCCAAGAAAGATGGGCTTCTCTCCCACCTTTTTCTTCCCTACGAGGGGAAAAAAGTTGTCATGCCGGTAATTATCACCAAAGCGACCCTCAATCTTGCACATGTGAACGGGGCATGTGCAAGATTGGGGGTCGCTTTGACCTTCACTATTGGCTGTTGGGATGACAAGTGTGTGAAAGTTCAAGCCCCGGCCCTTCATTGCTGGCTGTTTTGCCCATAAATAATAATATACTTCATATGCAACGTAGGTCAGTTTTTTAGTTTACGCGTAACCTTTGATGTTTACGCGACTGTTCCGAGGAATCTTACTTACTGACCGTACACAGCCTTGGTCTGAGGCAAGTAGATCCCGTTTTACCTCGAAAGAGGTGACAGGATTGAT
Source organism: Pholcus phalangioides (assembly GCF_987345545.1). Lineage (NCBI taxonomy): Eukaryota > Metazoa > Arthropoda > Arachnida > Araneae > Pholcidae > Pholcus > Pholcus phalangioides. The sequence goes on from NW_028301605.1 coordinate 13,289,385, forward strand.
GTTAATTATTATGGATCTGTATTTATGGAAATTTTTCCTGAATATATTCAGGGGTTGCCATCTATCTTGTGAAGATGAAACTGACAATATCAATGGTTCAATCTTATGCTGCTATTTAAAATGTACCACTACTTCTCCACCGCACATGCACATCACGAATGCAACGTTATGATGTTCGACTTATGCGCGGTTCGTCTTGGGGAAGTGTTGCCATCTGGTTTCCGTATTGGAAGTGATAGTTGCAGAGGCCTCGAGCACTACCATACAGCAATTTTAAAAATCAACTTAGCTCACGCGGAATATTAGTTGCACCTATGCCGCGGGGTCCACCTAACATTCCATATATAGTACCAAGGAGGTCTTGGTACATTCCAATATTCAATGGCATATCAGAATCGTTGTTTATCTGCAAGCATTAAGATTAATATACAAAATTCTCTTCAATGTTTCACTCTTTGAGCCCCACAAAAAGCTCCCTGCAAAAATTATGGCCACCAATTTGGCGTATAGAGATTTCCAATTAATAAATTAATTTTCCTATAAACTCCATCAACGAATGTCATCAACTTAAAGTATCTAGTTTCAGTTAATCGATGTAACCCATAAAAAAGGGATTTATCGATATATTCCTGTAGTTCAACAAACACGGCGTATTATCAATTTAGATTAGTAATATATTATCAGTTCAGATTGATAATACCGGCTCATGAACGATATTTTTAAACAGGCCTTAAACCCATTTTTTTTCCATTAAACAATTCCCTCAGTATCCTCTTTTAAAATTGATTATATTATCCGGGATAAAATTATTATTTTAACCCCGAAGCGTTGAGAAAGAAGAGAAAACATTTTTTTTTTCCCCAGATTGAAAATATTGCAAATATTCACAAAACATCGAACATAAAAAAAAATAGATGGAATTTTTCCTTTTATAAGCCAACGCCGTCATTATCTCATTTCTGACTGTAAGAATAAAATTCATTCCTAGAAAAAAAATTCTTATTTCTCAAGTTATTGAGTTATTATTTCACTTCAAAGAATCAGGTTCTCATGCAGGTGATATCTGAGACGTATTCCCCCCCCCCCCGGGAGAAAATAATTGTAGTATTTTTTATTTGCGTGATATTTGCTTAACCCTTTAAGCCAGGGGGGGGGATCTTCAAAGCATGACCCGCGGTCACATTAGGCAGTCGGAGCTTCTTGTCCGATTATTTTCAGAAAACGGTGTTGGAAACATTGGAAAACGACCAATTATAGATTAAATGAAAGAAGTAATTTCGAAACTGATGAAGAATATGATGAGAGAAGTAATTCTTGAGGAATAAATGAGAGAAGTAATTCTTGAGGAATAAATGAGAGAAATAATTCTAGAATAAATGAAAGAATATATTTTTGAGCATTATATACACATAAATATGTATAAGCTGCATATTTCAGCAGAACAAAGAAGAGGGAATTCCCCCCCCCCCCCCCAAGCTCACTCTTCACTAGTTTCATGTCCCACATTGGGGATTTTTTCGACGATATTAGCAATAGGTATTGCATGCCCATACTGAGTTGGCGTCTGAATGACCTTGACGCGCGAAGGTAGGGTTCATTTTTGAAGGAGGGGGGAAAAGTGGGGGGGGGAACTCTCTAAAATACCGCCAAAAACGCCAACGGAAAATACCAATCTGCTCCTTTTCCCTGCGACCTTTTTACCGAAAGAAGATGAATGGTATCGCCAATCGTGACGTTTCGTGAAGTAGCCAGAGGCCAACTCAGCGTGGGTGTACAATAACTGATATTTTTATTTACTTTTGGCATCATTTTTTTTTGGCAATGATAGACAATTTTTTCAGCGATATTAGCAGCAACTAGTGGTTTATTTGTGTGCCTTGGTCATCCATTTTTGACAATGATTGGTGATTTCCCGTAATTTCTTCGAGGAAATATGGTCAACCTAATAATATTATGGCATATTGTTAGGTTCCCACGGCATATTTCAAGGCATATTCACACACGCACGCACGCACACACAGATATAGGTGTGATAAACCAACAACGCGTATATAAGACCGAGTTTTCCTTGGGCGAGGCGAATTGCTCATTATATGAAGTAGAAGTCGTTTCTTCCCTCAACCCGCTCCCTAGCGCGACCCAACCCGCATGTGTAAAAAGGTCTTCCCTCAACCCAGTGCGGTAACTAGCCATTCCTATGCCCTGTGCAAGAACTTACATTTTGGTCCCTTCTGGCCATTCTTGGGCCCTGTGTGGGTGCACCTGTTGTCCCTACTACTACTACTAAACCACACATGCACCTTTTCCATATTCCTCTGCGGAACCTCTAACGAATTGGTACATGTTGGAATGTGCGCTTACGTGTAGTGAAACCTGACGTGAAGTTTGTATCTGTGCTGTGTAATGCTTGTTATGTGTAGTGCTGCCATCTACCACATATTTTTCGAACAATGAGTGAAGTATAAAGTTTGACGATTTTACCATTGTGGGCCTGTTGCTCTCTGCGGCGAGACTTTTTAATGGGGGGGATCGGCTTGCATTCGAACCTGTTGCACCTGCCTAGTTACGATCTGCATCAACCTCAAGTTAGGTTATAACAGCATAACTCGAAAATATGCGAAACTCATTCCCGTTTCTATAAATAAACTAGTTCCCAAATAAACTAGTTGGGGGGGGGGGGAGGAGGTGTAGCGCCATCTTGGTGAAGCCTCCTTAGTTCCGTCTTAACCAGGACACGACCTGGTGGCGTCAAGTACAGGGGGGAGGGGGCCCTCACGATGATGAGATCTAGTAACAATTTTCATGAATATTGTTAATTGGGTATTTCCAAGCCAGGTAGGGCTGACTGGGCTTCAGCCCCAGCACCCGGGACGATTCTCATAATTTTTTGTGTTCCTTCACGATATGAATTCATCATAAGGGGGCCCGTGAAAGTCTGGTCTGAAGGGCCCCCGCAACCCGCAAAAGATCCCAGCCTAGGACCCTGCTATAGGATGTGTGGCCCTATGGGACCTCGGAAAAATTTCTTTGTCCGGGACCTATGATGCTCTTGAGACGACTCTGCATTTAAGCGACCCGTGACACATTCACAGGTCACGTGACATACGATGCTCTTTTATATTATATTTAAGTGGCCGGCGACACGTTTTGAAACCTATGAAGTGGCCGCACTCTCCTAAATGTTTAATTAACACCCCCCGATTTAGTTTGACAACACTTTGATACACCAGAAAAACACACACAAAAAGTTGTATCGCAAATTTTGAAACTCTTAGGCATTTCTGAATCATGTTCGATCGATCCATCTAATCAGCCACTCTTTATCGTTATAACGAAATTTCGTTATAAAGGAATAATTGTTCCCATGTAAAGTTATCTGGGGGATTAGAAAAGTGTTCGTTAAAACAAAGATTTTCGCTGTAACGGTATTCGTTAAAACGGGATTCGACTGTAATTCAAAAATTTGTGATACTTATATAAGTATAATAAGCCCACATAAACTAAGAGGTGTGAGGGAGAAAGAAAGGAGTTGCAGCGCCATCTCTTAGTGGGGTCGCCTCCTTAGTGCCGTCTCTTAACCAGGACACGACCCGGTGGCCTCAAGTACAGAAGGAAGGCCCCCCCCCCCCTCATGATAATGAAATTTAGTAACAATTTTCAAGAGTCAACATGAATATTGTTAATTGGGCATTTCTAGGAGCTCCAGGTAGGGGTTTCAGCCCTGGGACCCGGGATGATTCTTATCATATTTTGTTCTTTCACGTTATGAATTCATCATACGGGGGGGGGGGGGGAGGCCTGAAAGTCTGGTCTGGGGATAAGGTCCCAGCCCTGGAAAATCTCTTGGCCCGAGGCCTATGATGCCTCAGCATTTAAGCGACTCGCGACATGTTCACAGATCACGTAAAGGGACCATTCAAGTATTACGTAAGCTGATTTTCAGCCATTTATGACCCCCCCCCCCCCTTGTCAGCAGCTTAGAATATTTCATATCTACAAAAAGGGGTGGTTGATGACGTAAGCAGCCTTCAACCCCCCCCCCCCCCCGTCATCAAAAGTCAGCAAATCCGAACCCCCCCCGATGCTGACGTAATACTTGAATGACCCCTAAGTGACTAAGTGACATACGGTGCTCTTTCACATCACTCAAGCGGCCCCCGCGACACGTTTCAAACCATTGAAGTGGCCACCTGCATGTTTAACAACACCCCCTCCGACGGTATAGTTGACAACAATTTGATGCGCGCGAGCACACACACACACATAAAAGTCGTATCGTACAATACTTTTCCTTCATACCATGATCGAAATTGATTAATAACATTTGCATCCCCGCGACCCTTTATCTTCTTGGACCACCCGAGCGCAGCCCAGGGGCCCTCAAGAGTAGGGAGGGCGTCCTAAAAACGAGATCTGATCGAAATTTTTGAAAGCATATAAATTTGTAGGTAAGCATGTTTAGCCAGGTAGGGCATCATCAGAAAGCTCACTTGGCCCGGGGGCGCATGATGCCCTTAAAGACGGCCCTGCCGAGACTCGTTCCCAAACCATTTCGAATTTTGAAAATTGAAACTTTTGAATTTTAAAACTCTTCGACATTTTTTGAATCACGTTCGATCGATCCATCTATAATCAGCCCCATTCCATTAAACAAGCTCTCGTACTAAGCAAGGAAAAACAACAACAACACGCATATAAAGCCGAGTATTTCCATGGGCGAGGCAAATTACTCGTCATCTGTGAGGTAGAAGTTGTTTCTTCCACATCCAACCTCGAGTTAGATTATAACAACGTAACTCGAAAAATATGCGAAACTCATTCCCGCTTCTATAAGCGCACCAAATAAAACTCTTAAGAGCGGGGGGTAGCCAGAACGAAAGGAGGTGCGGCGCCATGTCTTTAGTGAAAGTTGTTCGCACAAGTTCTTTTTTGGCTCCTCATAAGGTATTGAGGACACGTACATTTTTGCTATGTCTTGAGAAAAAGGTACCACCCATCTCCCTAAGTTGTAAGTAATAGGAGTTCATAACCTGTCAGCAGGGCTTAGCACTTACCCAGGAAGACATCACTCATCCGGGCCTCCTCTCTCTCTCTCCTTATCTCACCTTATCTCTTAAACTTTTTATATACCTTTTATGTAATTTACATTTTTTATACGTTCCAGCACGTACTGGAAGATGATAATAATAACAGTTCCTCCTATTATTAACCTATAGAGTATTTTTCTCCTCCTAATAAATATTTTGTTTATAATTTTCGTATAATCGAATTTTACACAGGAGCTGGCTTGATTATTTGTTGGTCGTGCCCAAAATGGTCCGTCTAGGTCATAGTTCCCCAACCTTTTTGTCCCATCTCCCTCCTATTCTTCAGAAATTTTTATCTCCCATCGCCCCTTAAAGCAATCTCACCCATAGGATCCTATGTTATACCCGTAGCTTCTACCGCTCCCCCCCCCCCCCGGATCATTCCGTCGCTTCCATGGGGACGTTAACGCCCACGTTGGGAATCACTGGTCTAGGTCATAGTTTCCCAACTTTTTCTTTTTGCCCCATTGCCCCCTTCTTCAGAAATTTGTTTCTCCCATCGCCCCTCAACGCAATCTCACCCATAGGATCCTATGTTATACCTGTAGCTTCTACCGCCCCCGGAACATTCCCCCACCCCCAAGGGGGCGTTAACGCCCACGTTGTGAATCACTGGTCTAGGTCATAGTTTCCCCAAACTTTTTTGCCTCATCGCCCCCCCTTCTTCAGAAATTTTTTTCTCCCATCGCCCCCAACGCAATCTCACCCATACGATCCTATGTTATACCCATAGCTTCTATCGCTTCCCTGGAACATTAAATCGCCCCAAGGGGGGCGTTGACGCCCACGTTGGGAATCACTGGTGTAGGTCATAGTTTCCCAACCTTTTTGTCCCATCGGCCCCTTCTTCAGAAATTTTTTTCCCATCGTCCCCAAAGCAATCTAACCCATAGTATCCTATGTTATAACTACAGCTTCAACCGCCTCCTGGAATATTCCATCGCCCCCAGGGGGCGTTAACGCCCACGTTGGGAATCATTGGTCTAGGTCGAGGGTGCTCAACCTTTACGAGAGTGTGGGGGCCACTTCATTGGTTTGAAAACGAGCCTCGGCAGGGCCGTATTAAGGGCATAATGCGGCCTCCGGGCAAGTGCGTTTTCTGAGACCCTTACCTGGCTAACCATACAAATTTATATGCTTTCAAAAATTTTGATCAGATCTCATTTTTATGACGTCCTTCCTACTCTTGAGGCCCCATGGGCTGCCCCCGGGTGGTCCAAGACGATAAAGGGTCGCGGGGCACTCAAGCGATACGTAAAAGCATCGCGGGTCACTTAAGTGGTCTGAAAGTGAGCCACAAGTCATTTAAATCAGCTGGAAATATGCCGCGGTTCACATAGAGATCTGTAAGTATACCAAGAGCCGGTTTAGTGCTCTCAAACTGTGCTGTGGGGTCTCTCACTCAAGTTATTTGCAATCATGCCGCCTTGAGTGACCTGGAAACGTGCCTTGGACCACCTAATTGATCTGGTACTGTGCCGTGGGGTCACTAAAGTTATCTATAATCATGCCCCGGGCCGCTTGAGTGATCTATAACTGCGCCATGAGTCACTAAAGTGATCTGTAAATATACCACGGGGTCACTTAATGGAGCTGGAAACGTGCCGCGAGTCACGTAAATCATCCGGGAACGTGTGTCGAGCCACCTAAGTGATGTGGAACAGCACCACTGGCCACTAAAGTGATCTGGAAAGTGTAATCCCGGCCGCTGGCCACTCAAGCAAACTGTAATTATGCCCTGGGCCCAGTGCTGTCTTAACGCATGGGCCTACCCGGGCTCGGCCCGGGGACCTAAAAAAATGAGAAGCAGTTCAATTTTTTGAGAATTTGCCAGGAAGGGCCTCAGTGAGATCACTTGGCCCGGGGGGCCCCATGATTCTTTTAAGACGGCCCTGCTCGGGCCACTTGAAGGAACTGAAATTGCGCCGTGGGTCGCTAAAGTGATCTGATAATATGCTATGCCGTTTTACTTGGGTGTGGGCCTCTATATATCACTTCTCTCTCTCTCTCTCTCCTTATCTCCCCTTATCTATAAAGCCGGGATTACACTATAAAAGTTCTTTTATAAAACTTGAAAAATACAACCAATAAGCGTATCGAATGTATTAGAGCGAATTTAACCAATTGGCTCATTGGTTGTTTCTTTCAAGTTTTGTAAAAGATCTTTTATGAAAATTTTATAGTGTAAGGCCAGGATTACACTATAAAAGTTTTGTGAAAGTGCTTTTATAAAACTTGAAAAATTCAGCCAATAAGTTTATCGGTTGCATTTGCTCGAATGTAACCTATGAGCTTTATTGGTTGGATTTTTTGAGTTTTATAAAAGGGATTTTATCAAACTTTTATAGTGTAATACCGGCCTAATAAGAATTTTATTTACAATTTTCGTACCATCGAATTCTTACGCTGGTATTAGACTGTAAAAGCTTTTAAAAAGTTTTTTTATAAAACTTGAAAAATGCAACCAATAACATTATTAGTTGAATTTGCTCAGATGTAACCGATATGCTTATTGGTTGAATTTTCAACGTTTTATAAAAGAGCTTTTATCAAACTTTTACAGTGTAATCCTGGCCTAACAGAAGCCGGATTGGTATCGTAGGTCGTGCCCGAAATGGTCAGTGTAAGTTTTTGCGGGCCATAAAGAAGTATCGGACTTTTTTTTTTTTGTATTGAAAGTAGGAGGTTAAGCTCCTTCTGTGACCTCGACTTCGGGTGAGCGGTTAATAAAATATGTCTCCAAGATCACAGGTCAGCGACGATGCAAATTTTTGCCATTGCAAAAATGTAAATAATCACAGCGGTTGGTTTCCTGTTTGTTGTGAATCCATCAAGCAAGCAAATTGCATTCATGGGATGGGTATTGAAATGAATCTCTACGGTCTATGGGTCTTATACTGGGGGAATTGGAAAAAATTAAGTTATGCCAACCCATGAATAAATGTTGCAATGATCACTGTATATGTGTATAGGTGAGGTGTAGAAAAGTGTGATTATTACTATTATTTTTCACATATACAGGGTGTCCCATCAAGACCGCCCAAACTCTGCCCAGCCAGATTCCTCGCTTGGAATCATCGAGCTTATATTAGCGGAGGGAGTATGACGTCAGCGGTCTTCGCCTTGGCAGTGCTGACAACGTTGTCCGCAACATCATTCGTCGGAAGATCACGTGACTCGGTGAAAACGCACGTAATCCTCCGCTATTTTCTTATGGTATAAATAGGAATTTAAAGCAATAAATGAAAGAAATGATTTCAGCATCGATGAGATAATTCCAAAAATTAATGAAAGAGATAATTCAGCATTGTTGAAAGAGAAAAATTCTAGAATTAATGAAAGAGAAAAATTCTAGAATTAATGAAAGAGATAATTTCAGCATTGACAAAAGTGATAATTCCGGAATTAATGACAGAAAAATTATACAATTAATGAAAGTGATAATTTCAGTTCCAAAATAAATGAAAGTGATAATCCCAGAATTAATGAAGGATAATTCCGGAATTATTTAATGAGGTATAATTCCAGAATGAATGAAAGAAATAATTTCAACATTAATGAAAGAAATAATAACTAATAAAGGAAATAATTCCAAAATTAATGAAAGAAATAATTAAGACTAAAGGAAAGAAATAATTAAGACTAAAGGAAAGAAATAATTAAGACTAAAGGAAAGAAATAATTAAGACTAAAGGAAAGAAATAATTAAGACTAAAGGAAAGAAATAATTAAGACTAAAGGAAAGAAATAATGACTAAAGGAAATAATTCCAGAATTTTCAAGAAATTTTTCAGTATTAATGAAAGAAATAATTTAATCTTTTTTCACCTTTAGATGAGTTCTTCTCTCTATCATTTTTTTAAATCTTTAAATCCCACTATTTAGAGACCGAACTGTACATTTCTATGGGAAAAATTGCCAGGCGGGAAGTTTGTTTCCACCGAGTCACGTGATTTCCTTGCATTAGATGTCGTTGCCATCGCGGCAGCTGGATGCGCCCTCTAGTAATATAAGATCGATGCTTGGAATATATAAAAAAGCGCCCTAAGAATTGTACCTGTACCACCCATAGTTTTCGAGAAAAATGCGACAAAAAGTATGACGTCATATCCGGTGCTATATCAAACGACGGCGGCTTGACGTCATTCCACGGCGCGCGCATGCTTGCTTCGATATGCGCGGTGGACATTTTGAACATCTTCCGATGCAAACATATGCAAATACCGATGTTCATGTTTCCAATGAAGTTTTTTCCTTGCACCGGATATGACGTCCTACTTTTCTTTCGCATTTTTCTGGAAAACTATGGGTCGTACAGGTTCAGTTCTTAGGGCAAGTTTTAATGTTTTCCAAGCGAGGAATCTGGCTGTGCAGAGTTTGGGTGGTTTTGATGGGGCACCCTGTATACAGGGAATAAAACAGGGGTCACTTGTTTGGTCATTCACATTCTCAAGGTCATTTACACGCTTGCACACGCTGTACGCTTCTCTTTTGATCATTCACATATTTTCACACGCTCCACGTCCCTTTTTTGGTCATCCACATCCATGCACAGGCTCTAGGTCCCTCTTTCAGCCATTCACATCCTTGCACACGCTCTACGTCCCTCTTTTGGTCATCCACATCCATGCCCCAGCTCTAGGTCCCTCTTTCAGCCATTCACATCCTTGCACACGCTCTACGTCCCTCTTTTGGCCACCCTCATCCTTTCACACACTCTACGTCCCTCTTTTGGTCACCCTCATCCTTTCACACGCTCTACGTCCCTCTTTTGGTCACCCTCGTCCTTTCACACGCTCTACGTCCCTCTTTTGGTCCCCCTCGTCCTTTCACATGCTCTACGTCCCTCTTTTGGTCACCCTCGTCCTTTCACACGCTCTACGTCCCTCTTTTGGTCACCCTCATCCTTTCACACGCTCTACGTCCCTCGTTTGTTCACTCATTGACCTGTTCATTTGCTCTCCAGGTCACTCTTTCAGCCATTCACATGCTTGTACACGCTCTAGGTAACTCTTTCAGCCATTCACATGCTTGTACACGCTCTAGGTAACTCTTTCAGCCATTCACATGCTTGCAGACGCTCTAGATAACTCTTTCAGCCATTCACATGCTTGCACACGCTCTAGGTAACTCGTTCAGCCATTCACATGCTTGCACACGCTCTAGGTAACTCTTTGGCCCCCTCACTAATCTAGTCCCTCACTCTTTAGGCGGAGGCGGATTTACGGCTTTACCACCTCTAGGTGGTAAAAACTTACTGCCAAACAAAAATTTTGCGACCCTCCTCCCATTCTTCTAATTCTCTTGAGCACACTCATCGATTTCTCAAAATTTCCCACCCTGGGCGGCAATAAATACGCCCCTGATCATCACCAACGGGCTCTTAATTGCAAGTAAGACAACATCCAATCACGTGATCTCTGTGGGGGGGGGGAACTTCTCATCACTCAAAAAAAACCTACCTTAAAAGTAAATTATTTACGCTTCCAGAAACACACACACACACAAAAAAGGGACTGTGAGGAGAAGAAAACTAATTTCCCTCTGATTTTAATCAAAAATTACATACACAGGGCATTCAACTTTTGCATCATATGCCAAAACCATACCCGAATAAATCCTCGAATGAATCACACAGGGCAAAAAAAAAATGAAATAATAATAATACATATTAAAAGAGACCGAATAAGAAAATCTCTTCCACATGAAAATACGACGAATTCATATTCATTTACCGCATATTTATGAACTGAATATCCCACCGGGCGGGGGGGAAAAACTCGTAAAGAGATATTACGGAATAGTCCCGAAAACAATAAGCCATTTTCAAATTACTTAATCCCACCACAGAGAACCGTCCATTTCCACAATATACTATACATGCGTACCGCGGTTCAGGGCGGGGGGGGGGGAGGAAATTCCTAGAACTTTCTAGAAAGCCGAGCGAGGCGTGACCCTTTTCCTCTCTCTCTGAAACCCAGAGCTTGGAATACGAATGGCAATCCTAATGCAAAGTGATTTTCTAATTTCAGTGTTTTATGCATATATACATGACGCTAAAATACGCATGGGGTACGGGTCCCTACTGCGGCGAGAAATGGAAGTAAAAATGCATGCACGTTCATTTTCCTTCATGTGAAGGGAGGTTCACATGCAAGAGATCAAATTTACAATCTAAGGATTTAACAAAAAAGGAAGGATCCGGAAAGTCCCTGAGTAATGCCACCGCGAATTGCATATTTTAAGCCCTTCTTCTTATTTTAGTTAGTAGTAGCTCCACGTGTGTATATATATGTGTATATATTAGTTTCCAGGGGATATTTGGATCCTCCACAAGCTCCACGCACAAGCGAGATTAAAGTAATACATCCTGTCCTTTTTTTGTGTGATTTTTTGACGTTTAGGAATCGGATTGGATTAGGAATTTCCATGGAAGTTATTTTGAAGAGAAATAAGGGGTGCTCTCTCTCTCTCTCTCTCCATCATGCCCTGCAATATAGGATTTGTCAGAAATTTATCCTAAAATAGTCTCTCTCTTCTCGCAAAGACCTCTTTGGGATGTAATTTACGGAATTGTACATAATTTATTCAGTAGGGGGGTGGCGCTAATGGTTGGAGGAGGTCTGGATTGTTACGTTTATGATTCTTTTGTCCTCCATGGTCGTCAAGACTAAGGTGCTATGGGATAGTTTTTGCCTTTTCCATCAGGTGCAGCGCTTTTGAATGGTATTTTAAGTTTGTTAAAGCTTGTAGAATAGTTTTCCTGCGATAAATTTGGTATTATAAGAGGGCTGCAAATTCAAAAATACTACATACTTGAAGCAACGCATTGTATATTTAACTTAAGAAGTTAAATATACAATACAACACTTCTTAAGGAATGAGAGAGAGAGACAATGATATTGTGTGTGGTATGGATTTTTTTTTTTTTTTTTGCTGTGAGGGCTCCCTCTCAGCTCTGAGCATTTTCACGTGCTTACTTTAAGCTTTGAAAATCCGTGTGCACCTTAGCTTTCAAAATGGATGTCTTTCCCGAACATCCAAAATTTACACGCATCTTTAGTGAATTTTTCAAATCTTCATGCATTTTCACCAACGAATAAGGCAAATACACGAAAAATACACAAGCTCCTAATGCATTTCGACACCAATGGGTGTCTTCTTCAGAGGGAAAATATATTTAACCACACTTATCACGCTGATGGAGGATCCCACTTGGATTGAATACCTGAATCTGAACTCCCGGTTGCTCAGCGAAGAAAAAAAAGTACGTCGTGGTCAGAATGGACCTGAGAGCCTGCATGTGAAACTAATGCAGCGTCCTGATTGGATGCTTGCGATATGGACCTACCCGATTGGTCTATTTGAACCACAATAAATCAACATTTTGGATTTCAAAATTAAAAAACAAAAAGTTACAAACGTTATTAAAGTGGCACATGAAATTTATTTACATATTTATAGTTGTTTTTAACTATCCTGATTTGTGAAACTTATCAGTGCTGAAATCGTAATCTTTATGGATATCGGTGCTTAATTCCTGAATAAAATTCCCAATTTTAAGACCAGTAGTTCGTGACAATGTGCCGCGGCGCGGCATTACTCAACCGAACCGACATTTATGACTGCGCCTCATCCCGAAATTACATTTATGATGACCACGAGGCTGACAAAATTTACATCATCTCGGAATCCAACCAGATGCTGCCACCACTGTTTATGCATGTGCGTATGTATGTATGTGTAACAGAACCGTTTTTGGTTTTGTTTCTGCTGCGGGTGTACGGTATACCCACACTCCTCATCTTTCATCCATCTCCCCCATCCTTGCCTAAAGAACTAATGACCAATTCACTTAGGCCATCATAAACGGTCACATTTCACTCTCCAGTGCCGTATAACGCGCTGCTGCACGTATCTGCCTCTGCCATCTAGCCACTCTAAAATTGCTTTTCCCGGATATTTGAGTACCCGGGGATTTCGGTTGACTTGAAACTGCCGGAGAGAAAGAGAGAGAGAGAGGATGGGTAAGGACTATACGTGTGCACCGGGGTGTAATTATATGCAGAAACCTGTTATGAATCCTCCGGAGCCATAAATTGACGATGCTGGTAATTGCCGGTGGCGCACAACATCCACACAGCAGCTACCACCACCACCACCACCAACAACAACTGATATTGTGTTTGCCGTTTTGTGGCTCCTTCAAACATCTCACTCTCTCTCTCTCTCTCTCTCTCTCTCGGCGTGTCTTTGGCTTGTCTTTTCCCGTCTACCAAGCGCCCATGTAAATAGGGGAATAGAGGACAAACTTTGAGCTTTGCCGAGTCAAAGTAACCGAATTGTACAGCTTGAATCGAGCGCAAAGGTCGAATTAATGCCATTCACATGTTGCGTGAAATACTCGAGTGTGAGAGCGTTCAGACGTTCCCGTGGCTCACAGAACGCGAGTCTCCTAAAGTAAATATTGTGGAGGCAGTATGAATATGAAATCCCTGTGACACACACATCCGTTTCTATATTCTAGTCTCAATGTTCTAAGGCAGCGTTTCTCAACCTATGGTCCGCGACGATGGCATAGGTGGTCCTCAGGCACACTTGACAGTTTGATTTTTACTGAATGACAAATTATTCAATTGTTGTTGTAATTTGTATTGCTAATATCCATATGAGTTCAACTTCATACTTAGAGTTTACCATACCTCATCAAGGAAAGTTCGGGGAATTGAGATCCTAAATACGGGATATCACTGATTGTACAAAGCACTCTGATTCGCCAAAAGATGTACTTTATGGAACAAACTTACTAATTTCTGCAAAAAATGCATGAAGGGAGGGGGAAAATAAAAAGGGCTGCTGTATATACTAATCACAGTAAACAAAAATATATTTGACGACAAAAAAAAAACTATTCAAATTGATGGATGACCATATTCCGTTGAGAAAAATAAGGGGAGCTGGGATCTTAAATAAGGTAAAATACGAGACATCGCCAATTGTAATCAGAAACGTTGCTGTAAGTCGAAAAAATCCCTAAAAACTGAGGGAAAAAACTTTGTACCAGACAAATGTTTGAATATTTTTATTCAATGACCTGATGAATATTTTTATTTCTAGCCATGATGATTATAATAATCATGAAAGCGTTGTTTATTCATGTTTTTTGTAAACATTAAAAATGTAAACAAGCACCACTGGTAAAAACTTGACAAATGCGTAAAACGATTCGGAACAACTTAAAATATCGAATGTCCCGTAATACGGGACCCAAGTGGTCCGTCGAATTGTTTCAGATATTTTACTGGTCCTTGGGTTCAGAAAGATTATATTACTACTAAACCACACATGTGCACCTAGTCCATATTCCCCTGTGGAACCTCTAACGAATTGGTACATGTTGGAATGTGTGTGTATATGTATAGTGAACCTTTTGTGAAGTTTGTTTCTGTGTAATGATTGTTATGTGTAGTGCTGCCATCTGCAATCAATTTTTTAAACTACGAGTTTTTTTCTCAACTCATAGGGAGTGAAGTGTAATGAATGAATAATTGTCACGTTGTAGGGCTGTTGCTCTCTGCGGCGAGACTTTTTAACGGGGATATTCGGCTCGCATCCACGCCTCGAAGTTGGGAACGGGTTCAGAAAGATTGAGAAACATTGCTCTAAGGTAGTGATGGGCATTGATGAGTACGGCCCGTCAGGGTGGTTCCATCTGTGGCCCGTCAAATGTGCTCCGGCAGAAAAGTACACATAACACAATAAATATCTAGGCTGACCATATTTCGTTCATGAAAAAACGGGAAACAGAAAATCAGAATTGATATGGGATATCAAAAGTTATCGCAAAAAAAAAAGAAAGTCAAATGCAAATTTAGTTGATAATTATAGCCAAAAAAAAAATTGTCGAAGGCAAGTAAAGTTGCCAATTTTCAATTGAAAAATTGCCAATGGTGGGGAAATAGGGTGCTACCACAAGACGCAACGGCTTAAAATTTATAATTCACCAACTATGTATATGTTTGAAATATGTGAAAGATGAATAAGGTTCATAGAGCCCTGACCTCAGTAAAACTGGGCATTGGGTGGTTCACTGATTACATTTTGATCTATTTGTTACTCATTAATCGTGTGTATGACCGGGCATTCCACTCATAATAAAGAAATAAACCGGGCCGAGGGCTTTCAAAGGTTGAGAACCACTGCTTTTGTCCGTACGGAAGCTGAAAAACTTCTTGGGAGCCCGCATGGAAGCCATTTTTTCGGGGTTGCATGGAAGCTGAATTTATTCCTAGAAACTGGTAGAAGAAAAATGTCTTTGGGACGTATGAAAGCCGAATTCCCTTTTCAGAAGTGATTCAGCCATTTCTATAAAAGCCATTTCTTCTGGGGCGTATGAAAGCTGAACCTATTCTGAAAAGTCGGTATGAGAGATATTTCTTTGGGGCCGTACTGAATCACTACTCAGAAGCCTGTGTCAGAGAAATTTATTCAGGGCCGTATGAAAGCTGAATCACTTCTTAGGCCGGTATTACACTATAAAAGTTTGATAAAATCTCTTTTATAAAACTGAAAAAATTCAACCAATAACGCTCATAGGTTACATTCGAGCAAATGCAACCGATAATCTTATTGGTTGAATTTTTCAAGTTTTATAAAAGGACTTTTAGAAAACTTTCATAGTAATACCGGCCTTAGAGAAGCCCGTATAAAAGATATTTCTTCGCGGCCGCATAGAAGCTGAGTTACATCTTTGAAACTCGTGTTTGAGTCATTTCTTTGGGTCTGGTGAAAAAAGTCCGAGATACTTTTAAAAGCCCGTGTTTTGGGCCTCACGAAAGTTGGATCACATCTGCGAAGCTCGTAGAGAAGAAAATTTACAGACAGACAGACAGAATTTAATTTTTCTCGTCGCTGCCCAGCCCGTAGGGACTGCCTGGCGACTTACAGACTGCTCTTGCCAGCTATGAAGGGGGTTATAGACAAGTTTGTGCGTGTTTGTGTAGATGTGAAGTGCTTGTAAGTTAATAGAAAAAAAAAACCACATACAGTCCGATAAATGCTACCATCTGAATAGTAAAATACACAAAGATCAGACAAACTTCATCAAAATGTTACTCTATGCAATAGAGTTGATCAGCAAAATCAATAGTAGTAAAAAAAAAATATATATATATATATATATATAAACTGAAGAGCCAAAAAAACTGGCAAACATGCCTAATATCGCGTAGGGACCCGGCGAGCCCGCAGAAGTGCTACTACTACTACTAAACCACACATGTACCTCGTCCATATTCCTCTGCGAAACCTCTAACGAATTGGTACATGCGGGAATGTGTGTGTACGTGTGGTGAAACCTGACGTGAAGTTTGTTTCTGTGCAATGCTTGTTATGTGTAGTGCTGCCATCTGCCACAAGCTTTTCTAACTATGAGTGAAGTGTAATGATTGAATAATTAACCGTTGTAGGCCTGTTGCTCTCTGTGGCAAGACTTTTCAATGGGGAGATCGGCTCGCATTTGCGTCTCGAAGTTGGGAACCACAGGAAACCAACTTCAGACGACCACCACTATGGTGATGGTGGGGTTCGAACCCGGTTCCTCGCAATGCGATTCCGTCATTATGACCACTCGACCACCACAGCGGCCCGCAGAAGTGCCGCAACACGACGTAGCATGGACTCGACTAATGTCTGAAGTAGTGCTGGAGGTAATTGACACCACGAATCCTGCAGGGCTGTCCATAAATCCGTAGGAATAAGAGATGATCTAATTCCTAAGATGATGGAGATCTCTTCTGAACAGCACGTTGCAAGGCATCCCAGATATGTTCAATAATGTTCATGTCTGGGGATTTTGGTGGCCAGCGGAAGTGTTTAAAGTCAGAAGAGTGTTCCTGGAGCCACTTTGTAGCAATTTTGGACGTGTGGGGTGTCGCATTGTCCTGCTGAAATTGTTCAAGTCCGTCGGAATGCACAATGGACATGAATGGGTGCAGGTGATCAGACAAGACGCTTACGTACCTGTCACCTGTCAGAGTCGTATCTAGACGTATCAGGGGTCCCATATCACGCCAACTGCACACGCCCCATACCATCACAGAGCCTCCACCAACTTGAACAGTCCCCTGTTGACATGTAGGGTCCATGGATTCATGAGGTTGTCTCCATACCCGTACACGTCCATCAGCTCGAAGCAATTGGAACCGAGACTCGTCAGACCAGGCAACGTGTTTTCAGTCCTCAACAGTCTTATGTCGGTGTTGTCAGGCCCAGGCGAGGCGTAAAGCTTTGTGTCGTGCAGTCATCAAGGGTACACGAGTGGGCCTTCGGCTCCGGATTCCCGATATTCACGGTACACTCGTGAAAGGGTCGTACGTGAATATCCAAATTGCATGGCTACCTCGGAGATATATGCTATGTCCCATCTCTCGTGCGCCGACTATAACACCACGTTCAAACTCACTTAAATCTCGATAACCTGCCATTGCAGCAGCAGTAACCGATTTAACAACTATGCCAGACACTTGTTGTGTTATATAGGCGTTGCCGACCGCATCGCCGTACTCTGATTGGTTCCATATCTCTTTATTTGCATACTCATGCCTGTAATAGTTTTTTTGGCTCTTCAGTTTATATATATATTATGCGATAAATACAAGTATTATAATGGACACAAAAATGAAATCACTTATGTACAATTCACCAAAATGCTACATAATGAGAAAAAAAAATCTAACATACAAAAGAATTAATAGAAAAACAAGTGTATTAGAGCCGAAATTATACAAATTGGTGCAGTTCAAGATCAATCATGTACATTTAACCACAATGTTACTCTATTAAATAGTGTTGATCTATAATTTTGATAGCAAATTAAAAGTACAAAAATATTATGATAGATAGACAAAGATTATACAGCTCAGTAGTTCAGACCCTAACGCACCGACCATGGCACGTGCAGCACGTTTTGAGGCCTGAAAAATTTTAGTCTTTGACGTGGGTTGTAATCGACGAGCTCTCTCAGATGCTCGTATTCTGAGTTCCTCATCCTTTCAAAGTGATCCTCCGAGATTTGTTGGATGTAGCTGAGGATGGTTGGAATCTTCAGGTCTTTTCTAATGTCAGCCCCTCTGATGTACTTTGGGGCACGCACAAGGGTTCTCAGTATTTTATTCTGTTGACTTTGCAGACGCTGCATGTTGGTTTTTGAAACATGAGCCCATACTGGGGCGGCGTAGGTCATGATGGGTCTAATGATTGATTTAAACAATATGACTTTGTTTTTAAGAGTCTTGCACTTGGAAATGTAATGCGTGACATCATACCCATGGTTTGGGTAGCCTTAGTTCTTACGTGATTTATTTGAGGAACGAAGGATAATGATTGGTTTAGAATACATCCAAAATATTTCACTTCCTTCACAGGTCTTATGGCTTCTCTGCCCAGGTAGATTGGTGCTCTACTGAATTTGGTTCTTCTTGTTAGCCAGATGAACTGACACTTGGCATGATTAAGCTCAACCTCCTCCAGAGTCTCCTGAAGATTTTCTCTGCATTTATCAGATTTTCTGTTGTTGGTGATAATAGTTGCATCATCCGCAAAGAGTCCCAGTATGCCCATTTGGGGGGCATCATTGTCATTGATGTAGATGGAGAAGAGCTGAGGCCCAAGAACTGATCCTTGGGAAACCGAGGCTCTTATTGCACGAGTTGAAGAACTAGTAATACAGAAGAATCGGGATATAGAAGTCTGAATAAAAATTAAATTACCTTTTTGAAAATTCTAAAGGTAAGAAAAATACAGATAAAATTAATTTTTTATCAATATTTAGGTATTTTAAATTATCTCCCGGGATGGTGAGATTATGTAACCATCAAAAGTGGATGATGTGTTATCAAAAGTGGAGATTATGTGTTCGTAAAAGTGACACAAGATGACGTTGCACGTTCTTAGAAGGAAAAAAATGATACGGTAAATGTGATAAATCGGTTTCTGTACATAGTAATCGGTTATTATCCATACTTAACAATCGTCTTGGTAAGTTTAATAAATTTATCGCTTTTACTAGTGAATTATGAATTATTATTTATATATGCATGACACCCAAGTGTCGTTGGAAAAATTTGATAAATACTGAAAACAATATCACACTTACTAGCAATTATGCATAATAACCAAGTGTCAATGGTAAATTTGATAAATACTTGAAATTTATCTTTCATTTCTGATTATGTATGCATACTACCCGCATGCAGTGGTTCTCAGAGGTTTTTTGTTTCGCGGGAAACGTTTTAGCATATATATATTTCTACGGCGGAGCAGCCGAGCAGGCCCCTTTCTTTCCAAATTAGTCTAGTAAGTATGACAAATACAGTCGGACTCCGATATAATGATAACAAATTTTACGATCATACCCTGATATAATGACACAATACATGCATGAACTATCATGTATAGTATAGTACGATTTATTATGTTTACAAACGACACGCAACGCTTGGGTACCCTGCATAATCGATAGTAAAAGTGATAAATTCAGGGGAAATATATCGAACATACCAAAAAAATGCTTGGCAAGTATGCATAATAGCCGGATTTATCAAATTTACCGTAACATATGTATTATATTTTGCATCGTATGATAATATAATAATCGTTTTCACCCTAGATTTAATTTAAATTTTTTAACCTTTTTTTTTTATAATCAATTCCTTCAGGAGCTTCGAAACCTCCAACGTCAAATAAATGCCACGTGTAACGAAGAAAATTTTCCGCCTATAGAATAATCTATCGATCTCACAAAAATGAATTACTGAATTTGATTGGTGCGTAATTGAGGTGTCGACGCCTCAGTTAATGGGCTGCTATTCGGAGGAAATACGTTTGAGAGATTATCTGGCGATCGAGAAAGATTGGAAAATTTTCCTCTCTTTTATTTACCTCCAATGATAATAGTAATAATAATAACTGATAATTTCTCGTTATTTATTATGATTGTCTTCATTAAGCATTCCACGCCCATGTTTATTCGTAAAAGGAGAAATACGAGGAAGGCCGTGTCTTGTTTCCAATCTATAGCTTCAATGTCAAAGGCATCAAGTTCTTTATTAATGGGAAGCAATTTATTAATGACTTTAAGATAAGAAACGAAATTGTACTTGTTTTTTAGAAATTTTGTTTCTATAATATATTGATGCAAGATTTTCCATTCGATATAAAATGTTATTTGACAATAATTTTGAAGAAAATTAGAAACATATCCTTTTTTTTTTTAAATTTTTTATTTTATTCAAAATTTATCTTCTTGGGATTTTGAAATACATTCTTTTACTATAATATGTTTTAAATTAATGATCGCTCTTTCGTTTCGGTGGCTTATAAAAAACGATTTTAGGATAGATAAGGCTATTCGGATTATGTATTTATGTATGTATGTAAATTAAGTATGTAAATTATATTAGCTTCTTGAGTGCTTGCTCAATATTTTGTAAGAGATTTTTTTAGATAACTGTTTTTTTCGGATGACATGATTGTCTGGAAAGCTTTTATCCATGGTTGTTTGGGAAGCTGTTTCAGATAGGATGGCAGTTTGGGAAGCCTTTTCATGGCTGTTTATGAAGCTGGCTGAAGCTCCTTCATGGTTGTTTAGAAAGATTTTTGATGGTTATTTATGAAGCGTTTTCATGGTTGTTTGAGAAGCTTTTCATGGTTGTTTTAGAAGCTTTTCGTAGTTGTTTAGGAAGTTTCTTCATGGTTTTTTGGGTAGCTTTTTCACGGTTATTTGGGAAGCTTTTTCATGGTTGTTTAGGAAGCTTTTTCATAGTTGATTAGGAAGCTTTTCCATAGTCGATTAGGAAGCTGAGTGCTTACGAAGTTTTTCCATGGTTGCTTAAGAAGCTATTTCAGATAAAGTAGTTCTATAGAAATGGGCTGCTTCGGATAACATGGATGTTATGTAAAATTTTTAGGGTTGTTTGGAATGTGCAGCTTCGGATAACATGGATGTTTAAATTTTTTAGTGTTGCTTGGAATGTGTTGCTCCGGATAACGTGGCTGTTTGAGGAGCCTTTTTAGGATGATTTTTCATGGTTATTTGGAAAGCTTTTCATGGTTGTTTAGGAAGATTTTTCATGGTTATTTAGGAAGCTTTTCATGGTTGTTTAGGAAGCTTTTTCATGGCAGTTTAGGAAGATTTTTCATTGTTATTTAGAAAGTTTTTCACGGTTGTTTAGAAAGTTTTTCACGGTTGTTTAAGAAGTTTCTTCATGGTTGTTTGAAAAGCCTTTTCATGGTTGTTTAGGAAGCTTTTCATGGTTGTTTAGGAAGCTTTTCATGGTTGTTTAGGAAGCTTTTCATGGATGTTTAGGAAGTTTCTTCATGGTTTTTGGGGAAGCCTTTTCATGGTTATTTAGGAAGCCTTTTCATGGTTATTTAGGAAGCCTTTTCATGGTTATTTAGGAAGCTTTTTTATGGGTGTTTAGGAAGCTGTTTCAGATAACATAGCTGTTTGGAATGAATCGCTTCGGATGACATGGCTGTTAGTAACGTGCTGCTTCGGATAGCATGGGTTGAAAACTTTCAGGGTTGTTCAGGATTCCGTTGCGGATAACGAGGCTGTTTTGAATGTGTCGCTCCGGATAACATGACAGTTCTGTAAGCTTTTTCATGGTAGTTTAGAAAGCTTTCTGTGGTTGTCTATAAAAATTTTCGTAGTTGTTTAAAAAGTTGTTTTCTATAACTAGGCTGTTTGAAATGTGCCGCTTCGATAGAATAGCTGTTTTGTAAATTATTTCAGGGTTAAGAGATGCTATTTTCACGGCTCGCAATGCAGTAGGAAAGAGATTGATTGGATTGGATTTTAAATTTATTGGCGCAAGGACCAATTTGGTCAAACTGCGCCAAAACAAATATAAAAATAAGAAAAATGCCCTTTTGTCATGTCAAAAACTAAAACTGTGCATGATAAAAAAGCAACATGAAACATAAAACAATGACATAAATTGTAAAAACTATAATTTGTCGTATAAACCAATGGCTTTGATGAATTTAAAAATGCGAGATGCATCGCAATGGTCATTTAAAATGTCATGAAGTGAAAGATGATTCTGCCCAAAAGCGGTCGTAAAATGATGACGATTGTGTGAACAAGTAAAAGCATGAGCAATGGTAAATGGACTTTGACAATGAGGGCACTCTGGTTGATTCTCTCGTTATAATAGATATGATTGTGTGAGGCGACTGTGTTCCATGCGTAACCGGGCAAGCAGAACTTCCTCCTTTCGGTTAGTTCTGCAGCTCGAACGCCAGTGGCCAAGTGTGGGCTCGATGGCATGAAGTTTATTATTAATTTGATTGTTCCAATGATCCTGCCAGTGGCGATGCATCACTTCCCGGAGGATTGAGAAGTGGTCACTGGCAGGAACCAGAAGGCTATTGTCAATGTTAGTTGTTGTTCGAGCTGCGTTGTCTGCTTTTTCGTTGCCCCGTATTCCTACATGACTTGGTACCCAGTAAAATTTTACTGTGGTACCGTGATGAATGAGGTGATGCAGTTCATGAAAAATGGCATGAATAAATGGATGAATGTGAAAAGTAAGAGAACACAGTGCTTGCAATGAGCTGAGAGAGTCGCTATAAATGATGCATCGTCGGTGGCGTTTGCGTCGTATGTGACGTAGAGCCTGAAGGATTGCGTACAGTTCTGCCGAATAAATAGAGAATGTGTCAGGAAATTTGAACGATGTCTCCTCACAGCAGATGTAGGCACAACCGACATGCCCAGGGCTCTTTAAGCCGTCGGTATATATGGGGAAGTACCTATTGTACCTACCCCTGTGACTGAAAAATATCTGTCGATATATGACATCTGCTGTGGTGGCTCTAGAGTATGATGATAATGAAAGAGAGACATCTGGCAGAGACTGCTCCCATGGTGCCAGTTGCCAAGCAATTGGGGCCACGCGACTAATGTTTATTTGTAGTTCTATGAGTTCCCTCATACGAAGACCATAGGATGGAACACATGAAGGGCGAGCAGCAAAAAGTCTATGGAATGACGGATTGAAAGTGACATTATAAAGTGGATGACCTGGCAAAGACTTCATTTTGACATAATGTTTCAAAGAAAGTTGTTGGCGTCTTGTTGTAAAAGATGGCTCGTTGCATTCAACATACAGACTCTCCATAGGAGATGTCCGGAAGGCTCCAGAGCAAATGCGGAGAGCGAGATGATGAACGGGGTCGAGCGCACTCAGATAGCTCCGAGGTGCTGACCCATATACAATAGAACCGTAGTCAAGCTTCGATCTTATTAGAGCTTTATATATGTGGACTAGCGACTTACGGTCTGCTCCCCACGATGTAGCAGAGATGACTTTCAAGAGGTTCATCGTCTTCATGCAACGAGCTCTTAACTGTGCAATATGAGGTTTAAAAGTGAGTTTCTTGTCGAATGTGATGCCGAGGAATTTTGTGTTTTCTACAATAGGTATTAGATTATTCTTAAGAGACAGCTGTGGGTCATCATGAAGGTCCCTACGCCTACAAAAGTGCACAGCGACAGTCTTGTCGACTGAGAAAGAAAAGCCGCTATCATGAGCCCACTTGCTGATCTTGTTGAGAGCTGTTTGTAATTGTCTCTCGGCTGACCTCATATTCACTGATTGATACGATATTAACAGATCATCCACGTAGAGTGCACCAGTGACTGACAACGGGAGTTGGTTCAACCCCGTTGAGTGTTAAAATGAAAAGTGTAACACTTAAAATGCTACCTTGAGGTACACCTTGTTCTTGAATTTGGGGGGCTGATAATGTGCTTCCGATCCGCACCTGGAAGATGCGGCGAGCCAGAAAGTTCTTAATAAAAATGGGCAAGTTGTCCCGCAAGCCGCAATTATAGAGGTCGGAAAGAATTCCGTGCCTCCAAGTACGGTCGTAGGCCTTTTCTATGTCAAAAAATATGGCTATCATGTGCTCCCTCTTTACAAATGCTTGTCTAATTGATGTCTCAAGGCGTAGCAGATTGCACGTTGTGGACCTGAACCGTCTAAAGCCGCTTTGATGTTTAGATAAAATATGGTTAACCTCAAGGTAGTGCACAAGGCGATAGTTGACCATGCGTTCCATGAGCTTACATAGACAACTGGTCTGTAACTATTGAGTTGTTGAGGATTTTTGCCAGGCTTCGGGAATGCAAGAACTATGGCTGCTCGCCAGATGTCAGGGAATGTATGATTGACCCAGATCCGATTAAATAAAATGAGTAAATGTGACAGTGATTCTGGTGAGAGATGTCGAATCATGGAATAATGAATGGCATCGGGCCCTACAGCTGAGTCAGGACTTCGCTGCAAGGCCGTTGTCAGTTCATGAAGGGTGAACAATGAATTGTACCGCTCCGGTGTAGAAGGCCGGAAGGTATACGATGTGCGTTCCGCTGATGATTTAATGCGATGAAACGATGGGGGATAATTCGCATCGCTGGAAACAGCGGCGAAATGGGCGGCGATGGTGTCCGCAACATCCCTCACATCGCTGATGATAGTGCCATTGATATTTAAAATGGTGATAGGATGAGACTGATAATGACCATTGATTTTTCGGATCCGGTCCCAAATGATTTTGGACGAAGTTGATGAATTGATTCCCGTCGTGAACTTTTGCCAGGACTCACGTTGAGCCTGGCGCCTGGTCCTTCTCGCTATCGCCTTTGCTTTTAAAAATGCCAACTTGTTCTCATGGGTAGGATACCTCCGGAACCTACTCCATGCTTTCTTTTGAGCTTTAATAGTGAGATTACATTCGTGGTTCCACCAAGGTTTAGGAAATTTAGGAAGTTTCGAGGAGACTTTGGGTATTGTTTCATTTGCTGCAGAGATGATACAACTGGTCACAAGGTCGACACAGTGGTCGACGTCGGGTTGCGAAACCATATCCTCCGTGATTTCTGCCTTGACCGTGAACTCGGCCCATCGGGCTGCCACAAGCTTCCACCGAGGAGGTCCCTCAGGTATGCTATGGTGTCGAACAAGGCACTTAACCACTAGAGGGAAATGATTGCTCCCGTGGAGGTCTGGATCAACCGACCAGGACCAGTTCGGCAAGAGTGAAGGTGAGCATAATGATAAATCTATTGCAGTGAAACTATTGTTTGGGGCATGGAAATGAGTGAAACTGCCATCATTCATGATGGTAAGGTCCATGTCATCTAACAGTCGTTCAACCATTTCCCCACGAGGGGTGTTGCTGTTAGAACCCCAAATCATGTTATGTGCATTGAAGTCTCCAAGAAGAAGAAATGGTGGTGGTAATTGATCAATCAGTTCTTCTTGATCTCTCTGTAAGATGGTGTCATTTGGTGGCAAATAAATAGAACAGATGGTAACTCTTAGGCCTGTAGAGATTTCCACCGCGATGGCTTGCTGGTTCGTGCGCAGCGTTAGAACGCGCGACGACACGTGATGTGGAACCAACAGAGCAATACCGCGGCAGGCTCTACTCCCGTCATCGTAGTCAATACGAAACAGGGAATGTCGCCCGATGTTCCATGTCTCCGAGGGCTTCGTGAAAGTTTCCTGGAGTGCCACGCAAACAGGATGATAGCGATTGATCAAATCCTTGAGATCTTCGTAATTAGATCTAAGACCACGAATGTTCCATTGAATTATGTTGGCCATAAATTTCAAATAGATGTAGACGGTTCAAGGTCTTTGAACTTATTTCGGTCTAATTTCCGGCGAGTACCACCGGATTCTGGCGGATTATCGAGATCCATGTCACCAATTGATTTGTCATCAAGCAGTGACATGTTTTGTAATGTAGGGTTCTTCTTTGCTCTCTGAATGGCTTTTCTCGAATGTCCGGTCTTGAATAGTTTTATTTTAGATTTATTTCCAGCATTGATTTTTGGCTTAGTACCTGTAGTTACTTTGAATGTGTTCGCTGTTGCTTTTCCCGCTTCTTCGGAGGTGGTGGACTCCTTCCGTAATCCAGCAGAGCAACAGCAGCCACAACTATTACATGGTTGGTTAGATGATGATGTTTGAGTGGATGTATCAGCTATGGGTTCGGTCTGAGTTGTTACAGATGCTTTGGCGATATTGTTAGTCGTATTAGCTGTTGATGGATTCGTTACCATATTAGAGTATGATCTACTAGCTATTAGAGTTTGGTTAGGGATTATACGACGGCGTGCTTCAATATATGAGATGTTATCAAGGACCTTGATCTTCTGGATCTCTTTTTCTTCATTCCATTTCGGACATTTCCTGTCAAATGCGGGGTGATTGCCACCGCAATTGACGCACTTGAATGATGTTGAAGTGCAGTTGTCCGAAATGTGGTCCCTCTCACCGCACTTTGCGCAGGTGGGTTGACTACGGCACGCCATTCGTGAGTGACCGAATTTTTGGCAGTTGAAGCATCTTACAGGGATAGGTATGTATGGCCGGATATGGAGGTTATAATAACCGATTTTGACATCTTTCGGCAATGTTGGGGATGAAAATGTCAGAATTATATTATGTGATGGAGCTAGATTGCCATCTTTGCGGCTCATGATATGTTTGGCAGATGTGTTGCACCTTGAGACGCTAGCTCCTGGGTTAGTTCATCTTCATCCATGTTAATTAAGTTAGGGTCTGAGATGACGTCACGTGAATAATTCAGCGTGGGATGGATTTTGACTGTTATGGGAATGTCTCCGAGAGATGTGAGCTTTTGAATGAGTTCGGCTTGTCTGGGAGTGTTGGTTTCGATGAGAAGGTCTCATGAACGAAGAGCCTTCACTGATTTTAAAGTTCCAACTGCGCCATAGAGAGCTTTATCTATCAAATGGTGATACTTTTGACAGCTGTTTATCATTATCAGAACTGTGCAAGAAAAAGAATGAGACAGTAGATAGATTTGAAGAAGCGGTTTCTGTGACAATTGTTTCACTAAGTGCAGTTCTTTGACGTTTTGGTGCATTTTTTGTTTTTCCCATATTTGAATGGGTATTGTTCCACTCTCACCCACCATGCCCACCATGGAGCCCTACGAGGGGACGCGCCCACGTTACCGGTGAAGGTTAGTAGCAACGTCAGGTTAGGCGAGAACTATACACCACCGAAACAGGCGAGCAGACGCGTTCAAGATCCAAGATCGTCGTGAAGCAGCACCAACAAACCTCAACAACGTCCGGCAGGCCCGGCCCCTCTACCTGCCCAGTAGTGTAACCCCCTTCAGCCACCGAGGCGACCACAGCCGATTGACCTGGACGGGGCTAATCCAAACCTCCCGTTTCGGCTGAATCCGAGGCCAAAGCTTGCGCATCAGGCTAACCAGGATCCCCATCTCCAGCCTTACGGGTCTCCACGCACGGCAAACACGCAGGTAGACAGCGTCCCGGATGGAGCATACGCTAGAAGCAATGCCCCATCCGGGAGGACCCCTCCCCGCCTGAACGGGGCGCACAATGAGGGGTTGGACACAAAAGACATAAACAAGTACAGGACAAAACGAGACGCAAGACATGTACTGCAAGATGTGTAGAAATAAACATGTAATTTGGGCTATTGAAGGTGAAGTATATGAGCACAAAAAAGCGATGACAATGACGTGTGATAGATTTGGCGTTACCCAGAGTGCACCATGAGGAGGCCTATCACATTACACCCCGAGATTGCTTGGATGTTATGCCGATACGAACCTTTGGAAAGAAACGTTGATTGTTTAGGGAAACGAAACCGGGTCCTCTTGCACACCGTTTTCGTATCGACATAACATCCAGAAGACAATCTCTTTTCTTAATTTTTTTAAGGTTGT
Organism: Pholcus phalangioides; assembly: GCF_987345545.1. Classification (NCBI taxonomy): domain Eukaryota; kingdom Metazoa; phylum Arthropoda; class Arachnida; order Araneae; family Pholcidae; genus Pholcus; species Pholcus phalangioides. The sequence goes on from NW_028301605.1 coordinate 13,317,278, forward strand.
TTCGGAAGCCGCTTCGGTTAACGTCTCTGCTTGAAAAGATTTTTCATGGTTATTTAGGAAGCTTTTTCATGGCTGTTTAGGAAGTCTTTTCGTGGTTGTATAAACAGCTTTTCAAGGTTTATTTGGGAAGCCGCTTCGAATACATGGCTGTTTGTAATGTTTCTTGTTTGCGAAGCTATTCAAAATTGCATGCTTTTAAAAGAAAACTATCTCTCGGACTAAACGTTTGTTTGGAAAGATATTTTTTTATTAGATCTTTCGTTAAAAAACTATTTATTCGATTTCATGGGTTTTTTTGTTGTTGTAAAAATGATTTTTTTTAGATTAGATCAAGGGTTCTTCACCAGAGACTCACAGAGTCCTTGAGAGTTCTTGGAAATATTTTAAGTGTCTGTGGGATTGGAAAACAATCAAACAGCCATTTTTAATTAGAATAATCATTACACAGTATTCAAGTATTTTTAACATTTAATGCAGCGTTTCTAAACCTATGGTCCGCGAAGAAGATCCGCAGGCAGACTTTAAAGTTCAATTCTAACTAAATGAAAATTATTCAATTGTATGCAACTAATATTATTGATATTCAAATAGGTTTGAATAAAAATGACGTGATGTTTATTTCGAAAGCTATTTTAGGCTATGTGTGTGTCTGTTTCAGAACGACACTTGAAAAGCAAGACAAGAGTACCTACTGTAGAAGCATGATTGGAAAGATGCAAATTTATTACCGTTACTATTGAAATTTCGTGCTGCATATACGAAAATGAAAGGGTAGAGCAAAGTTGAAAAAATTCAAGAGAGCGTAACGCAATTGTAATGGTATTGAAACAAGAAGAAAAAAACTTTAAGTATGAAAAATATTTAATAAATCTTTCAAAAAAAAATTCTTTATCTAAAATGGCAACAATATATCAAATATTCAAATGCCCTGTCATTTGCAACCAACAGAAAAGGTAGAAATAAAATTATGATAAAGTAATCCATGATTATGACAGTTTGATTTTTCAATTTAATTCTGCATTTATTCATTATTCCACGCTTTTATTTTCGTCCTCCTTCGAATGATAAAAACGTCTTTCTATTTCCGATTCAATTTTGAATTCTGAGCTTTCCAAAAATCGAGATCACGAACTTGTTATTATTCACATCAGACGCCGTCATTTTCTGACAACGTAATTTGTTGTTGTTTGAATTCAGTGACATCTTTAGGAAAATATCATTGATGGGGGGAACGGAATTAATGTATTCATTTCCTGTAAAGAAAACAATTATATTTAAATAATCATTTTTTTCCTCACGAAAATGTAAATAAACTGTATTTCTCAACAATTGATTACATTATGTTTCCTCGTAAAATATTCTATTGTACCGATTGACGTCTATAACAATAAGAAGTAATTCCCTCGGGTTTCCAATCTGTGCTGCAGACATTAAGAAAAAGATTATAAAATTTCTATTATAAGCATGAAAATAACTTTTCTATCTTATTGAATGATATTGTTCATGAAATATACAAATTTCCTGAGGCCATTGTTAAATAGTAAAAGAGTATTTGTAGTTCGATTTTCTTTTTGTGTTTTGTAAATTGATTTTTCATAGCTTTTTAGGAGGTGAAATTTTGCTTTTAAAAATCAACTGATAGCACGAGAGGATTCTTTCGGAAAAGTAATTTTTTCACCAGAAAGGATTGTTAAAACCTTCCTTGTGTGCGAGAGATATTGTTCATTACGGTTGATCCTAAAGACACTTTTGGAAAGTCATTATTAGTTTGAGGTCTTTTTTTACGGTATAAGTGATGCCATTGAGACAGAGCCTCGAGCCATTATCTGATTTAGGAGGAGGAGGAAGTATAGGTGACGTTATTGTTAGCTTGGGAATTGTTTTGGAAGCCATTATTTTGCACCTACTGGACTTGTTTCAGCTGCTTTGAAGCCCTTAGAGGAGCTCTCCAAGGTGCAGAACGATGGGTATCATGATAATTTCTTGTCCTAGAAATATTTATGCCACTGTGTTTTCAGATATTCCACTACTACTACTACTTAACCGTACATGCAACTCGTACACATTCCTCTACGGATGTTCCAACGAATCGGCACATGCCGCAATGTGTGTGTGTACCTCTAACGTATTTATGTTGCCGGGTTGCGCTTGTTTCGTGTTCGTGCTGCCATCTAGCTTCTATTTTCTGTAGTAGAGATAGGAAAATTTCCCACTGCTAAAGTAGCAGCAGATACACATTGTAGATGTGTGTTTTTTTGTAACATGAATAGAGGAATGAAGACATTTCATCTAAACGAGGGCGAACACTGTGGGCGTCTGGACGTCCTGTCTCCGCAACAACGTGAGCTGCTGTGCAAGAACCTGAGTTGACTATGTAACCATGAGTGGAATGGCATCCATCCTAGGTTATCGTTCAACACCAGATACTCACCGAACCTCAAGGACGTTTCCTGCTCCGAGGGACCATGGACCGTTGTTGTATGAGAGATTTCTAGATTAATCATATACTTATGTTTCGAAGTACATGATATTGTTATATGAATGATTGTTGATGCTACTAATCAATTTACTTCTATTGCCTTTGTCGGAAGCGGCTCAATGCCACTTGTTTTTTAATAAAATTTCCAGACACATCCATCGTTCGGGAACACTTCGATATACCCATAATTCAATAATTTGTCCACTTCCTATTCGGAAGATGGCAGCACACGCAAAACGCATTAATCTTGCATTTAATACACAGATTTATCACAAAGATACAATCCCGATGAAGCTGTAGTGATTATTATTCCTAGATACCTATTCCAAAAGTCATTGTTTTCTAGATACCTATTCCAAAAGTCATTGTTTTCTAGATACCTATTCCAAAAGTCATTGTTTTCTAGATACCTATTCCAAAAGTCATTGCTTTCTAGATACCTATTCCAAAAGTCATTGTTTTCTAGATACTTGCTTGCAATCTCTTACGATACTTTTTAAATTGTTTGTAATTTGTTTTTTATATTGTTAGATACTTGTTTCAGAAACTAATATTTTTTTATCTTTGTTAGAAAAGTCGTTGTTGGACTGACGCTTGTTTAGAAAGTCGTTGTGTGTCAGACACTTATTCGGAAAGTAATTGTAGACACTGGTTTGAAGAACCAATATTTTTTGATTCTCGTTGAAAAGGCCTTTGTTTGCTAGGTTCTTGTTTGGAAATCCATTGTTTGCTAGGTTCTTGTTTGGAAATCCATTGTTTGCTAAATACAGGTTTGAAAAGCCGTTGTTTGCTATAGTCTGTTTCAGGTTAACTTTGCAGTGAAGAGAAAGGTAGAGAGTGTATTCCTTCGCCGCAAAATATAGGTCTCATATATCCTATGATTTTGAAAAAATACTGAAAAAACATCGTTTTGAACCGATGTTTACTTGTTTAAAATTTTTAAATTGTAAGAAATAATGGTTACCGTTATCAAAAATCCATAGCAACGGCAACGACACTCTGGCGCGATATCCTAGAAATTTTCCCCGCCAATATCACTGTCGTGTTTTTTCCGTTACACAATTTTATACTGTAATATATATATTTTTTCGTTATTTGGTTGAATTTTCTATAACGATACAATTTTTCATTGTTTTACATGCAGTTATAGGCTTACATAAAAACCAATATTCAATCAGTTTTATTTTCTCCCAAAAATAGGCTTCAGTGAGTTCAGATATTCACTCATAGATTACTGGAAGTGTTTCTCTTCCACGAGAGTGCCGATACTATTGTGAGAGGCTGTTTATGGGTGCAGAAGTTTTGGTTAGGTTTTCCCTTTTTTTAATTATTTATTTTTTGCCATGTTTATGGGATAGTTTTAGTTTCCGATCACGGAGAGTGTTGACAGAGTCGCGACTTCCACTCACACGAACGGACGCGATCTTCCACCCACCTGTTTCTCCCGATGCCCCTTGCCTTTAGTGTCTCTTCAGATAAAATAAATGAGGGGGGGGGGGGGTCCACAGTGGTTTGGGCTTTCATCTTTTATGTGACAGTTGTGTCTTTATTTTCACCAGAGATAGACACTCTAAAGTTCTCTCTGCTCTTCCATTCCTAAATACTATATTTTTGGTTTTTGAATACTCGCTGTAAACAAAACTCGATAAGAATCATCCGTAATAACCATGAGCAGCCGCACATCAACCGTAACAAAAGACAAAAACTGTCGTGTAAACAAGTGGAATCGACGTATACCGTTCGGGGAAGGGGGGAGGTCAAGCGACGGAAATTTCGGCGAGAAAAGTGAGTAGAAAAATTCTAAACTTTTTCGTATCATTATTATTATTTGGTGCTATTCCCGCATTTACACGTGAAAACAGAGCTAATCTGCTTCTTCTCAATTTTATTTAATATTAATTTTTTCTATTTAAATTGAAGAAAAAATTAAAAATCCCCAAGTTTTTGAGAGTCATGGTTAATATACAGTATTTTAAAATTATACGTTGCTTTCATAATATTGTTTGGATTTTTTTTTTTTGTAAAAAAATGAGGGAAGGGAAACATTGCAGAAACGTATGCCTGTTTTTTGAAATTTTTAGTGTTACTTACGGCACATCAATGAAGAGTAAGTGACACGCTGATAGAAGATAATTATTTTTTCTGAATTTTAAAACACTTTCTAATCAAAAAACAACAAATGATTTCAAAAACCTCACTTTAATTTCTGAAAGTATCGGCAATGGTTTTCTTTTAATTCTATAATCATTACTAATTTAACTGTGCAATTACGTTACACGTAAAAAATATTTTTCTCAGTGAGATTGGCGAGAATCAGCCATACCTTACCGAGGCCGCGCATCGATACATTGGTTAAGAGGCTTTCGTTCCCATAGCAACGAGTGATGCGGTTCCCTCGTAGCTTCCCCTTCACTGCAAAGTTAACCTGAAACGGACTATAGATACTTGTCTTTAAAGCAAACATTTTTTTTTTGACGCTAGTTAAAAAAGCCGTTTACCAGATAAGTGTTTAATTGCAAATGAAATGTCGTTTACCATTCTGTTGGGATAGCCATTGCATGCTAGATACTTATTTAGAAAACAAATATTTTCCTGATGCTTTTTAAGAAAAGTTTTTGTTACTAAATACGTGTTCAAAAACTCATTGATTATTAGGAACGCTTTTGAAAAGGCACTATTTGTTAGATACTATACATACTTGTAGTATACTACTGTTTGCCAGGTACCTATACGGAAAGATATTGTTTGCTAGATACTTTTTGGATAGCCAATGTTTGCCAGATACTTTTTGGATAGCCAATGTTTGCCAGATACTTTTTGGATAGCCAATATTTGGCAGATACGTGTTGAAGAAGCCAATATTTGGCAGATACGTGTTCAAGAAGCCAGTGTTTGTTAGATACTTGTTTAAAAGCCAATGTTTCTTAGATACTTGTTTAAAAGCCAATGTTTGCTAGATAACTTGTTTAAAAGCCAATGTTTGCTAGATAATTTGTTTAAAAATCGAATGTTTACTAGATACTTGTTTGGACAACCAATCTTTGCTCGATACTTGTTTGAAAAGCCAATTTTTTCTAAATACTTGATTGAAAGGTCAAATATTTGTCAAATACCATGTAATCTGAAACCAATTGTTTGCTGTATAGTCAGGAGCGCCTTCATGATTGGAGTAGCCTAGTGGTCAAGAGATATTACAGTTAACATCGTTGCAGTGCAAGATATTTCTTGGTCAAGAGAAATTTTCACTTGTTTTTCATTGATTTCTCAAAAAACTACCATTTTGCCACGCGTTTTAGCAAAATGCGTTTTTCAACTATATGTTCAAGTATACTTTGTAGCCCATCGATTGTAGAGGAGGTTAAATGAGCCATCATTATACCTAAGTATTGAAAACCTTTGTTTCAGATAAAATAAAAGCGTTGGCTTGATTTACAAAGAAAATCTTATTTCCTTGTTATTAGAGATTTAAATTTTAATACGTGAAAAAAAAAATTCACGGAATTTTTAAAAATTGAAACTTTTTTTTCCCCTTTATTAATTAAATTTAAATTTTTATTCCTCGATTCTTTCTTTTGAAAGGGAAAATAAATAAATAAATCAAATTCATAATAAGATGCATAATTCAAAATTAAAATTAATAAAAACGAAGAAATCCCCCCCTCGCTTTTTAAGCGTTTATAAATAATTTAGGTTCTTTTGCATGGCATTAAAATCAAGGGGGAGAACCATCATTCCAAATGAGCTTTCTAAATGCCATTATAAGAAAGAGACATTCTTTTTCCATTATCTTTTTGAAATAGATAAGAGAAGATACGGATAGATACAATAGAAGAGAAGAGAGAGATATTCGATTTAATTTACGAAAGTATGGGGGGGGGGAAATCTGATTAAATATTGAAAAATTAATATAATTGAATGAATACATATACGCGTATATATGGATATGAATTAAAATTGAATTAAAAATGTAATTAAGATGAAGAAGCGGAGTATAAATATATCCATAACAATATATCGGATTAATTCTACGTTTCTTAAAACTTTCATATATATTAAAGGCGTATTTATGTTTGGGTTTAATCATTTTTGTTAAGGATTATTTCGATGCTGTATTGAATTTTGTATCGACGTATGCATTTAAATTTGAAAAATATGTACGTAGTTTATTTTGAAAAATACTTACTCTGTCTTGATCATGTTGGCTAAGTGCAATGTTTTAAACCTTTTTGCTTTTGCGGAGCTCTTGAAATAATTTCTATTTTTTTAGAGAACCCTTGTGGAGAGTGTTCTAAGTAATCCTCGAAAATGTTATGTCTTTGTGAGCTCTTGAAGCAATATTAATGTTCTAGAGAAGTTATTCCCGACGTGGGCGTTAACGCCCCCTGGGTGGGGGCGATGAAAAGTTCCGGGGGGAGGAAACTACGGGTATAACAGAGGATCCTATGGGCTAGATTGCGTTGGAGGAGCGATGGAAGGAAAAATTTTTTCTGAGAAACTATGCTCTGCAGCAGTGGTTCTCAACCGGTGCTCCGCGGTGACTTGAGGAAAATGAAATTAATCAGTAAATTTGATAGATAAGTAAGTAAGAGAGGCCTACAAGGTTCTGCCGTAAAAATTATGTACAAAAAAAAGCTCCTCTAGTCAAATAAGGCTCCACCATAGAAATTATATACTGGAAAGGGCTCCGCGAGTCAAAAAAAGTTGAGAACCGGTACTCTAGAGCAGTGTTTCTCAACCGGTGCTCCGTGGAGCACTTGGGGCTTCTTGTGCACTCTCCAGGGGCTCCGCGGCCGCTCGAAGAAAATAATAAAAAAAACAGTGAAATTAAAAAAAAATTATTATAAATATTTTTAAATAGTAAAAATAAATTGACTTTTTGATGGGTAATGAAAAAATGGGCCTACGGGGGGCTCCGCCATGGAATGTTTTTACTAAAAAGGGCTCCGCGACTCAAAAAAGGTTGAGAACAACTGCTCTAGAGCAGTCTCCCAAACTTTTTGTTCCATCATTCCCTTCATCAGAATTTATTTCCTCTCATCGTTCTCCAACTCACGTAAACCCATAGGATCCTATGTTAAATCAGTAGGTTCTATCGCCCCCTTGGACCATTCCATCGCCCAACAGGGGGCTATATTGCCCACTTTGGGAAACACTGCTTTAGAGCATAGTTTCCTAACCTTTTTTGTCCCGCCGCCCTCTTCTTTAGAATTTTTTTTCTCCCATCGCCCCCCAACGCAATCGAACCCATAGGATCCTCTGTCATACCCGTAGCAGCTTCTACCGCTCCCCTGGAACTTTTCATCGCCCATGTTGGGAATCACTGCTCTAGAGCCCATAAAATTATATGCATGATGTAGAAATCACGTGCAAAATATTCATTTTCTAGAGAACCCTTGCTAACAGTGTTCTCTAATCGCTGGCCCGCGAAACATTTTGACCAGTTCATATAACTCGCATATTGCTTTGCGGCAAGTGGTTATTATGCATAATAATTTGATTCATCACATTTACCGTAACGTGTTATAATTGGTCTGTAACTGTGTCGTGGGTTGCTCAAGTGATCTATAAATACACCGTGAGTCACTTATATGATCCGGGAATGTGCCGCGAGCACACTTGAGTGACACGAACCGCACCACGAATCACTTAAGAGATCTGCAAATGTGGCGCGGATCACTTAAGTGACCTGTAAATATACTGTGGGGGGTCCCTTAAAGTTATGAAACTGCTCAATGGGCCACTCAAGTGATCTAAGAATATGCCACCGGCCCCCTTTAAGTAATCTGAAAATGAGCCGGTGTGGCCACTTAAGTGATGCTGAACTGCACCGCGGTCACTTAAGTGACCTTTAAATGTACCGCTCAGTTCATTTTTACAAAATTATTAGAAAAAATTATTATTACAGTCTAATCCCATTATAACGAATGCCAAGAGACCGGAGGAATCACTTCGTTATATCGAAATTTCGTTATAAAGGAATTCCAGATTACCTAGCATTGTTCCTATGTAAATTTATTTGGGGGGGATTAGAAAAATGTTCGTTAAAACGAGATTTTCGCTATAACGGTATTCGTTAAAACGGGATTCGATGGTATTACGTTTGACGTCACGGACCACATCTTTTGAATTCGAGGTCCATATTTGACCGGCGGGGTCATAGGTTGACCATGTACGCTTTAAAGGTATGTATCAAGTCTTTTGAATTTGAGGTATGGAATGAGGTACAAACATTGTTGACATGATTATCTCTATGTACACATTAAAAGATAAATGTAACGTTCTTAGATAATGAGATAAGAAGGAAGTGTCACGCAACGTACCGAATCAGTTCGTCAAAGGTATAGCTGAAAATTTTAGTCTTAAGGCTGTGTGTGTGTGTGCTATTCAAACAACGAAACACTTCTCATCTATTGTTCAAGGGAAAAACCAGCAGCACATATTTGCGATAACAAAATGGTACACGTGCCATTTGAAATCGCTACGATATCGCGATGTTTTGTTCCCGTTATTACGTAGCGTATCGTTATTTCGTGCCTCTTAGATTTTCTCGAAGACAAGACTCTCTCTCTCTCTTTTGTCCCCGGGATAAATTTACTCATATTTCAGGAATGGATTTTCGGAAGGATTTACGCGTAAACGGGAGAATCAGCTCGTTTTGTGTGTGTGTGTGTGTGTGAATGGTTCCTCTCCCTTTGTCGTTGGAAGTTGGCATTCAGTTGCCGAGGAGCTGAATAGCAGTAATACTGATGAAGAGGTTACCTGAGAAGTTGTTGTATGAGTTCGTCTTCTCTCTCTCCAACTAATACTTCCAGCCGAGAGAGAGAGAGACGATTTCCCATTTTTGGAGAAAAGGAACATTTTCCCGAATAACAATAAGAGCCCTTATCACTTCTCCATTCTCTTTTATACTAATGAATGGCATCTCGTTTTCCCTTTGACAATAATTTTGAAAGCTTTCCCGTCAGTCGAATGCGAAAAACTGTGTTGTGTACTAGTTTGTGAAATCGGTTCCTCGAAAACGGGAAATTTTTTTTTTCTGTTTGTTTGTTCCGGAGATTCTAAATGATACTTTGTGTGTTTAAGCGCGGAAAATGTAGGAAAATGCGGTTTGCTCGAGCTGTAATTGGTTTCCAAACGAATGTCACAAGTTTGCTGGGAAAGTTTCTAAAATAATCTTAATTATGTTAATATCGATCGCCACCGATTGAATGATGGGTTTCATATGAAGAGCTCATAAAATTGTGTAGCGCGTAAACATTGCTTAAAATAGAGAATTCAAGTAATATTTATAAGCAATTTCTCTTAGGCCGGGATTACACTATAAAAATTTGATAAAAGATCTTTTATAAAACTGGAAAAATTCAACCAATAAGCGCATCGGTTACATTTGAGCAAATGCAACAGGTTATCTTATATTAGTTGATTTTTTCGAGTTTTATCGAAGAGCTTTTATAAAACTTTTATAGTGTAATCCCGGCCTTATACACATAAATAAAAGAAAAAAATATATATATCACCAAAACATGGAAACCTCTGCTGCCATCTATGTAATAAAAACGAAACTATCTGTTGTAATTTTTCGAGTAAAGTTAGTTGTTGATTTCAAACCGGTATGCAGCATGAAAAGTAACAAAATGTTTGGTGTGATATCATATATTTATTTACTTTTACGCTGCGCACCGGTGTGAATTTGTATGCGCCAAAACGTTCGTTTGCGTTTCGATTCACATTCGTCTACGACTTACCCCCACATCCGTTTGACTCATTTTGCTGACGTTTACGAATTCTCTGAATATCTCTGATGTCTACCACATTGATAAATGTGTAACTCTGGCTAGGCTAATAATTTCATTTAGATATAGGAAGCCTCAGAATATCACTTGCCCGGGAGGTCCACGATGCTCTTTAAGTTTAGAGGGTATCTTCACCCTGATTGGTACATATTTGAGGTTCCCAAGTAGTACAAAAATCAGAAAATTATCAAACGCAAAAACCTGAATCGTAAAGAGAGAGAGAGAGAGAGATATCCGATAGCAGTTTCTCCAATGAAAACTCAAATTCCTCAAAGATGGAGTTTGACTCTCGATCAACAAACACGCGGTATTTTACGATTCGCATTTACCGCCTGTTTCTACACCCCATCCCCCCATGAATTTTATTTAGCTGAATATGTATTTCTGTTGAAAGAAAATTACTAAATGAATGCTATGATCAATACGGCATTCGCTCGGAATCCTGGAGAGATCTAGATCTCTCTCTCTCTCTACCTCTTTCTTTCTCTCCAGCTGATCTCTCCGTATTGACTATATTATGCATTCCACAAATGCGATGATTTTCCAGAAGTCTCATTGAGCCAGAGAATCTTGTTATCTGCGTTGGGTATATGCCAACTTTTGGTTTGTATGCATTCCATGGCCGTAATGGATCGGAATTCCCCCCCCCCCTTGCCTCTGCTTTATTTGTTTACTGCAAATGTCCCAGATTCTTGTTGTTCTCTGGTAGGTGGGGAGGATGGGAGAGGAAGAATCTTCAAGGAATGTCTGGTCCGAGTTATTTTTTATATATATATTCTACTCCGAGATCAGTGGTATTTTTAGAAGGGTGTTGTGTGAGGATTATGTTGATCGAACAAATTTTGAATATCGGGCAGTAAGATTACTTAAAATGTCTGAGCATCCTTTAATATCAAGGGATTTGATTCTGACTTATATTTCACATACTAGCTATAATACCAGACAGACCAGACAGGACCCAGGCTCTGTCCCTCCCGGGATATAAGCCTTTTACCCATGCGGGTTGGGTCGCGCTGGGGAGTAGCTATAATACCCGGCGCTGCCCGGGTTTCCTTCGATTTCTGGGAGGAGCGAAAAAGTGACAAACTATTATAAAGGAATAAATTATTATATATAATACTGGCAGCATTAAAGAAGTGACAAACCATTGTAAAGGTATATGCGCGTATGAAACGCATTGATAGGGAACCACGGTAACCAAAGTAAACATTCCGAAATGGATTGTTGAGATCCAATAATCATTGTTGCCCGGCAGTTTTTTTTTGTCCATTTCGGGTATTTGCCCTGCTCTGACAAACTTTTAAAATAGTTATCCTTGAATCGTTTATGTCGGTTCCCGTTTGGTGTATATGCAAAATTTGAATTTGATCGATCTAAAATTGCAGATTTTTCTACACACACACACACACAAGCAATTTTATATATACAGGGTGATTATAAAAAAAACTATCCCGACATATGGGCCCCTAATTATCATACCATTCACAGAAACTGAATGAAATTTTGGCCTTTATGTATTTTGAGGTATGCGCTCAAGAATTATATGGAAAACAACAGTGCCACTCTAGCAGTTACGGCTACAGTGAGAAAATTTCGAAAATATCAAATGGCAACACCAAGTTTTTTGTATTGGAATGGGATCTCCATTGTGAAAAACCCTAAATAGCGTTCGAACGGTAACTGTAGCATGAAAATCACCGGCGGTAGATAGGCTAAAAGTGAGGACAACCAATAAGGACAGAGAAGCAGCATAAAATAAAGCATTTTATTGTGTTTCACACATGACCTTGTGGAGGATTAATCAGGCTGGGATCTCAGCCGAAGAAACGGTGTGACGAATGAAACGGACATTAATGCTCTGGTGCACGGCAAAGTCCTTTTTCCTTGCCTAGCTCCGGGGATTTTCGTGCTACAGGTGCCATTCCAACGCTATTTAGTGTTTTTCAGTATGGAGATCGCATTCCAATACAAAAAACTTGGTGTTGCCATTTGATATTTTCGAAATTTTCTCACTGTAACCGTAACTGTTAGAGTGACACTGTTGTTTTCCATATCATTCTTGAGCGCATACCTCAAAATACCTTATGCCAAAATTCCATTCAGCTTCTGTGAATGGTAGGATAGTTAGGGGCCCATATGTCGGGATAGTTTTTTTTATAATCACCCCGTATATATAGATTTATGGTTAGTACTTTAACATTATTAACCAGGCGAGAGACAGGTACCCTACTGCCACCTATCAAACAAACACAAAAATATCTTTTATAGTTCCAGAAGTAAAACTATGTAGCTTCTGGTTCAGCACTTTATGACTGGTTTCTACTTTCCGGGTCATCATTATGACTTGCATTTGAAATTGCGAAACCTTTCCAAAAATTTCCACGTATTTAAAGAAGAATTTTTTCCCGATTACGACCAGATGACTACTTTTCCTCCCAACAAGAAAATTTACTCTGCCCATCGCTTTTATTTCCCTGACTATGATACATCAACACCTGCCATGTGTTTTTGTGGCTTTCTAGGATGAGAAAGACCTTTCTCTATTCTTCTCGCTCAATCTTCTTATCTAACGTTGAACGAGAGCTGGCCAGCATCCACTGCAGATGATTGGTTGGAGGAGAAGGGAGGGGGTGGTGGTGGTAGAAAACTTGTTTAATTGTAAAAACAGCTTCATTGCTTTGTTAGAAGATGAAATATCTCGGGGTGACAGAAATGTATATAAAGCCGATCAAGTTTGACGAGATATCTCGGGATCGCCGCTTCTGAAAGTAAAATTTTTGCTTTAAAACCGGCGTACGGCCAAAAAATGAACAATATACGGTATGAACAAATATATATTGCTTATTTTTATACATGTATAATAGTGTAAATTAAATGCGCCGTATATAATACCGGTTATTATATTTTTATGTTTTCCGCTGAATTTTAGCAATTATTTTTGGTTTGCATGTACATAGTGAAAACAAACGGGCGATATTACAGGGTGGGCAAAAATGTCCGTAGAAACTTTAAAAATGAATAAAAACCGGAAAAATAACCGAAATAAAAAACGGTTTGCATGGTTACCATCGCTAGGTCACGGGAATTTTTTTTGACAGGAAAAAAACTAAAGAAACAGCCGATACGTGGCGCTGGTAGGATCGACTTCGAACTTGCGCGCGTAATTCACAACCAGTTCACCGTTGTAAACCGTGTGTGTTGATCTGCTGCACTCTGCCGTTGCTGGATTTGTGACTCACCTGCAATGTGTTATCTCCAGTGGTGGTGGTCATGTGGAACACATACTGCTTTAATAAACGGTTTGGAGGCATTCTCTTCGTTATTTGCATATCTTTTCTTTGACTTGTGTACATCAGTGCCACCTATCAGCTGGTTTTTCGTTTTTTACCTGTCTTAAAAAAATTCCCGTGACCTCTAGTGATGCTAACGCGCCGATATGTGGCGCTGGTAGGAGCGACTTCGAACTTGCGCGTGTAATTCACAACCAGTTCACCGTTGTAAACCGTGTGTGTCGATCTGTTGCACTCTGCCGTTGCTGGATTTGTGACTCACCTGCAATGTGTTATCTCCAGTGGTGGTGGTCATGTGGAACACATACTGCTTTAATAAACGGTTTGGAGGCATTCTCTTCGTTATTTGCATATCTTTTCTTTGACTTGTGTACATCAGTGCCACCTATCAGCTGGTTTTTCGTTTTTTACCTGTCTTAAAAAAATTCCCGTGACCTCTAGTGATGCTAACGCGCCGATATGTGGCGCTGGTAGGAGCGACTTCGAACTTGCGCGTGTAATTCACAACCAGTTCACCGTTGTAAACCGTGTGTGTTGATCTGCTGCACTCTGCCGTTGCTGGATTTGTGACTCACCTGCAATGTGTTATCTCCAGTGGTGGTGGTCATGTGGAACACATACTGCTTTAATAAACGGTTTGGAGGCATTCTCTTCGTTATTTGCATATCTTTTCTTTGACTTGTGTACATCAGTGCCACCTATCAGCTGGTTTTTCGTTTTTTACCTGTCTTAAAAAAATTCCCGTGACCTCTAGTGATGCTAACGCGCCGATATGTGGCGCTGGTAGGAGCGACTTCGAACTTGCGCGTGTAATTCACAACCAGTTCACCGTTGTAAACCGTGTGTGTCGATCTGCTGCACTCTGCCGTTGCTGGATTTGTGACTCACCTGCAATGTGTTATCTCCAGTGGTGGTGGTCATGTGGAGCACATACTGCCTGTACATAGTTAAAACTAACGGGCGAGGGAATGTTTAGCGATGTACCTTTACTATATTTCTTGTAGATGGCAGCAAGGGTTCCAGTGAAAAGTAATGTCCATCGCATACAAAAAATTTATACTATTTTGCTATTGATAACACAAAACGGTAATACATATTTTGTTCTAGTATACACGAGAATAATGGGAATTATGAGACATTACACGCTTTTACACATGAGAGAAAAATGTTTTGAACTGGAATCCATGCTGCCACCGATCAAATGGAAACGAAACTATCCGTTATAATTCTTAAAGCAAAATTAATTGTTAGAAACCGGTGAGCAGCATGAAAATGAACGATATTGCTACGAAAAATATCGTAGCGCAATTTTATAAGAACCCCGCGGGACAATAATCTCTTGTTTCCAAACCAGAAATGTCAAGATATGCTGGAAGCTTCTAGATTATGGGCGTTAACGTCCCCAGGCGGGCGATGGAATGTTCCAGGGGGCGGTAGAAGCTACAGGTATAACATAGGATCCTATGGGTTATATTGCGTTGGAGGGCGATGGGAGAAAAAAATTTCTGAAGAAGGGGGGCGATAGGATAAAAGAGGTTGGGAAACTATGATCTAGAAGAAATATTGTCTGAGGCTTTCATGGCCGGCGTTAAATGACTTGCAAGCGGTTCCGGGTTATAGGCCATGGTCTCCTAGACCATGACCAACTTCAGCTCAACACCAGGCAACAGAAGGCTGGCGAAACATCGCAAGAACTGGCCATGAACAACGAGAGGCTCTCGCAATTGGCTTACTCCGGTTGACCGAGATAGATTGACCTTGCAAAGCTTCATCGATACCGTCAAGGAACTGGACATCCAGCAAGCGCTGCATCTGGGAGAATACAAGGACGTAAAGAGTGCCCTGGTCTACGCTATGAAGTTCGAAGCTGCCCATCAAGCTTCAAGGAGAGAACGACGAGTAGTTTCTAATCGGATGTGAAAACGAAGAGGTCCTTCCCCGGAAGATATTGGCTGTTCGGGACTTCACGATTCCGCCAAGAATGGAGAGTATCATCCACGGCACAGCTGGGACGGCCAGGGACTGGTAGATTTTACTGGGGAAAACAAGAATGGCCTACTGATTGCAGCCGCTCTTGTGGATTCAACGAAGGGCGTCGCCCTTGTCAGATTATTCAATATCAGCAACAAGCCGAAGGAGGTTCGGAAGGGTGAAGATATCGCCACGTGTGTTCCCGTTATTACGTGTGTGGTTCGTGACTCGTCCGGAAATCAGCCACAGGATCCTGTAAAATTGTTCGAGAGCCTCTTAGGAGACACCCAGCAGGATCCTGACCAGAGAAGACGTGCTCAGTCGACAATCAATTTTCTCTACCTCATCAGCTGTTGTTGGCCGAACCAGCTTGACGCAACATCACATCGACACGGGGGGGGGGGGGGGGGCATTCACCAATTAAACAACATCTTAAAAGACTATGGTTTCTGAGAAATTCTGTAGTGTTCTTCGTGTTATATAAAGTGTCTTTCTTCTATAGTGTTCTGTATATGTACCAGAACACTGGTATAGATGTATGAAAAATCCCTGCTATAATTATAGAGTTGAACGATCCTCAGGTAGATGATGATTATGCTCCTGTTAACCCACAACCTCGGTCTATCAACATCAAGGCGGTTCACTGAACCAAATAAGCATTGTAAATCTATTTTCTCTCATGGACATTATATCACCAAGTTAAAGAATTCTTCCCCTTGGGTATTTTCAAAGCTATTCTCGTCGTTAAGGTACCAATTCGGACTCTTATCTTAAAAAAGTCGCATATTCCCCTATTTTTTCCCCTTCAGTTTCAAAAATTCGCACTTCCTTCCCCTCTTTTCGAGAAAAACATGAAAAAGTAAAAAAAAAGGGACGTTTCCCCCCCCCCCCTTCATTTTCCAGGCACTCATTTGAGTTCTTTTTCGTACAAAACGAAGAATATTCACATCTCATCAATCAAATCTTCTCCATTCGTCCTCTCACATACACATTATTATTATTATTTTCTTCTAAGGGGGAAAAAAAAAATTTAAAAAACCTCCAATATGTAAAAAAAGGGAAAAATATTCCGGGATTTTTTTTTTTTTTTTCAGGATAGATACTAGAAAAGAGGCCATTTCTTAGTTTCCACTTATATTAACTCTAACCCATTGCTCATCATTATGAAGTCGATAAGGCTAAAGCAGCTACTTTGCTATGATGAGCCTTATTTCCCTTTCATTCCGGAAAAAAAAAATGAAAGAAAAATGAAAAAAATGAAAAAAAAAAAAAATGATGAGGTCGCCTTGGGGTTTTAATGTGTTTTCATGTAAATATATATATAAATAATTTTTTTTTTCAACTTGTAGGGGAAAAAAAACCTATGTGGAATATATATTTTCTTATTTTCAGAATGATGACCCTTTAAGAGCATCTTGAGTTTTCAAAGAGTGATCCATCATTTCCCTATTTTCTTCATTTCTTTTCCGTTCTCTATAGAGTCTCTTAGATATTTTCTTTATTCTGAAGATTGTGTGTGTGTATTTCTTAAGCAGGAATGGGCCGCGGGGGTGGGGTGGGGGGGGGCTTTCTTATTTTTTAAGTCGTTTGTCATATGGAGATGAAAGATTATATATACATATGTGTTTGTGTGTGTGTGGTTTTTAACCGATATATTCTATTATTATACAGTTTGAATTCTCCGGTGGGTAGAGTAAAGTTGTTTTTTCCTGACCGGTCATAAACACGACCCCCCTCGCGATTGAGGGGGGAATTTGCTACCGTTTTGATGTTGGTAGGTTTTAGTGTTTATTGACGTTCTTTCACTTATCAGCCTCCACATCTTATCCAGGGGCGCCCTCCTCTACCCTAATCCAAGAGGTCCTTTGTACTTATTGAAAATTTATTTTTTTAAAGTAAATTTACAGTGAACAAAAACAACCTCGGTCTTTGGATCATTCAGTGCCGTCTTAAGAGCATCATGGGGTCCCCGGGCTAAGTAATTTTTCTGAGGTCCTACCTGGAGATATCCCGAAAAATTCACCTATCTCGCGTTTTTCTGAGGCCCCTCTATTCTCTCGTGGTGCCCGGGAGGGGCCCATGCGTTAAGACGGCACTGGGAAAAGTGTTCACGAGATTTTCACTGTAACTGTATTCGTTAAAACGGGCTCCGACTGTAATTGCAACAAAATCAAGATCATTAAAAATCGGTCGTTGTGAATCGTGCGTGTTGAAGCAGCAAGACAGGCTCGTTTCTCTAACTAGTAATGGTTGATAGCGGTGTGGGGGCCCATGCGTTAAGATGGCACTGGGATCATTGGGTGCTAAAGTTCCCTCTTCGTGAAGGTTCTATGCAGGATCGTCTCAACATCATTAGTTCCAGGGTAAAATGATATTCTGGAGCTGGAAGTAACTTGTGGATACATACTTGTGTGGATTTATTCTTAAAAACTATGTTTGTGGATCTACCTCAGTATATACAGTAGAATCCCGTTATAACGAACTCCAAGAGACCGGAGAAATTACTTCGTTACAACGAAATTTCGCTGTAAAGGAATTCCAAGTTTTTGCATTGTTCCTATGTAAACTTACTTATCTCTGGGATTAGAAAAGCATTCGTTAAAACGATATTTTTTCGCTATAACGGTATTCGTCAAAACGGGATCCGACTGTGCCACAGTGCAAGTGGTTTGTTGTGATCTCTACAATACCCGAAGGAGTCAAGATGAATTTATATAGTAATTTCTTAAATAATTTAACTCCCAGCACCTAGAAATCAGAAGTAACCATTCAAACAACTTTTCCATCGTAGTGACCCTATTACAATCCTAATTTTTTTAATAAGGGGCCGTTCAAGTATTTCGTCAGCAAATGTTTTAGCCATTTTTGACCCTCCCGTCAGCAAAATGTCGTCAGCTCTGCCCTCCCCTCCCTACTTCCTAACTCATATTGGGATCATAGACGTACGCGGAATGGGGACTTGAGCGACCCGGACACTGTAATCGGTTTCAGGTGCTAAGTGGTAGAACCTGGGATAACTACACGCTTGGGGGGGAAAAATATTGTGGCCACAACGCCCTCCTTGTTGCGAGCACCGTAACAACACATTTCCAGATCATTTGAAGGATACGTTAACATTTAGAGATCACTACTGATGAAGAATTGAAACACTAAAATTTCATGCGTATGTAAAATTAACGTCCAATAGTTCTGTTGTGAAGGGAAGCTAATTACCTAACAGTTGCTCTGATTGGTCGAAATTAAAAAAAAATTACTAGTAAAGTCAAAGTGTACCAGTATATTTTTTTTCTTCTGTAATCTATAAATTTTCTTAATATTGGAATCGTAATTCACATTTTAATAAAGCCTAGGAGTAGAATTTCTGCGCCGTGTGCAGCGTGAAAACGCTGATTGGTTAAAAACTTGAAATTCAGGTTTTTTTTTTTTGACCAATCAGAGTTTTCACGCTGCACGCGCTGCAGAAACCTGCTTCTAGGAGAAAACCTGTCATGAATGTTATATTACTTTAAATGCATACGATTTTCAAAATGTAATCGCCCTCTGAGGGCAGGACTCGGCATAAAAATTCCTCACATTCCGCATTTTCAAAATACTGCACATTAAAACTGACGGCACTTCGCGTAAGTCGTCACTCCGCTTAAGCCGCCATAATTTTCCGATAACATGAGGTGACGACTTATCGAGGTTTTACCGTAAATTTCTCGGATCTTGTTTATTTTTATC
Source organism: Pholcus phalangioides (assembly GCF_987345545.1). Classification (NCBI taxonomy): domain Eukaryota; kingdom Metazoa; phylum Arthropoda; class Arachnida; order Araneae; family Pholcidae; genus Pholcus; species Pholcus phalangioides. The sequence continues at coordinate 13,336,534 of NW_028301605.1, forward strand.
TTTAGGAAACCCTCTGGTGGGTGTTTCTTTAATTAAATTGAAAAAAAAAAGCGCATGAACAACGACAACTACAACGTTTTTCCTCCTTTTCTATGAGATCTTTCATTTGCCAAAAAGAAAGAAAAGAAAAGGCAATGTACGGAGACAATGTCTTTCCGCCATTGTCTGCACAAATGTCTATGTAATCTGCTTAACTGCATTCTGTGAAAAGAGCACGGATTCGTTGCGCGTCCGATGGGGAGCTATTGTTTCCCGTTTAAGCGGCAGGAATCTCTTGGTACATACTTTATATATATGTTTTCCGCCATCTTGTTCTTTTACATCCTCGTACACAAACACGCTGATGATTTCTGTGAATAAATGTGTTGGGTTGTGAACCATTTTCTCCTTTATAAGGGATCTGAAGGTTTTTTTGAGGAGAGAATTCAAATGCGATATCAACATGGCGACTTGATGTGTGTGAATGAATGAGAAGTGTAATCAGTATTTTTCGACGTGCGACTGTCTGCAGAAGCGCATTTATGGGTTTGCAGCTTGTACTGCGAGGGGGGGGGGGCGGCTACACGAATTTTTGCCGCCCTTCTCCCACATTCTAGAGTCTAATTGTCTTGACAACTCTTTCCTTGAATTCCCCCACCCGCTTGGCTTCCCTCCACTCCAGAAAGTACATTTGTGTTTTTGAGTCACTCTTTTGGTCATTCATATGCTTGCACATTATTTTGGTCACTCACGTTTTGCATGCACTCTAGGTCACGCTTTTAATTGCTCACTGACATGGCTTCTTGCCGCGTCAGTTTTTTGACCAGTTACACCTTTACACATGTTCCTGCTCTAGGTCACTAATTGACCTGGTTCCTTGTTCTGCAGGCCATTCACTTGTTTGTAGGCACTTTAGGTCACTGTTTGGGCCATTCACAAGCTTTCATATGTGATCTAGATCACTCTTTTGGTCATTGACATGCTTTCACACTCTCTAGGTCACTCTTTTGGCCATTGACCTGCTTTCACACTCTCTAGGTCACTCTTTTGGCCATTGACATGCTTTCACACTCTCTAGGTCACTCTTTTGGCCATTGACATGCTTTCACACTCTATAGTCTAACATTAACATGTTTGTACGCACTCCAGGTCACTGTTTTGGCTATTCACAAGATTTCACACACTCTAGGTCACTCATTGATCTGGTCCCTCACTCTGTGAGTGCATTCGCATGCATTCTCACGCTCTAAGTCATTCTTTTGCTCACTCGTGAGTGATGCAAACTGTCTTGGATACTTTCTTAGTCATTCACTGGCTTAGACTCCAGCTTTCTGGGCACACAGAGCGGATTTATTGAGGGGTGTACAAAAATTTTTCTTTTCTCCCATTGTACTAAGTTTCTTGGCCAATCATTTATCAAATTTGCCGCCCTGGTCTATAGCCCGCTAAGCCCCCCCCCCCCCCTAAAATGCCACTGACTGTTTGACTTCAACGATCTCAATGGAAGAATAAGAGTTTTCGTTAAAGAAAATGATTATTATTTCCGATTATCACGGTAGGATTATCTCCCTTGAGTAGGATGATGTCATATAATCGTATGTAACACACATGCCTGAAAATTTTTTACATGCCTAATAGAATAGAATATCTTGAATTTGGCGAGTGCGATTGAGGAATAATAAAACTCTAATTCTTTGATACGTCACTAGATGGAAGCACGTTGATTTTTACTCGATTCACATGTCTGCTTGCATAGTTTTTGTTGCTAGGAAGTTTTTTTCTTTTTCAGGAAAATGGCCTTTTTTATGTGAATTTATGCCTTTTTTTGCCTATTTCTCAACTTTTTTTTTTGTTAAAACGCCCTTTTTGAATTTTTCCTGCTATAAATGCCTATTTCAACATAGTCCTAAGTTTGTTCGTGAATTTCTTCCATCTAGAACTTGGATATTTTGAGCACATGGAAAACTGCAAAAGACCTGATCTTCTTAAAATATTTTACTCTTATTATTAATTATTATCAGAAAAATCACCCATTTCTAACTCCCCATTTATACAGGTGCAAGTGCTTGAGAGTTTGAAAATTTATTTTGTCCTGTAATGACTTTGCTCTAGAAGCCCAGATGTCTTCAATCTTTTTCTTTTCGCGAGCACTGCCTGTATCCATCGACAAAAGAAGAGCACCCTTTCGGCAAGTTCTACGTACGAATGCATGAAATCAGGAAGATTTCAATCCTAGAAAGAATAATCTGTATAAGGAATTTAATTCGAATTTTTTGATCAAGTGCTTGCGAGCACGAAATCGGTCACGAGCATCGATCACGTCAGCGAGAAGCTGCGGTGCTCGCGAGCAACCGGTTGAAGATGCCAGCTTTAGCCGAATGGTGTTAGACGAGAACGTTCTTGTGTTTTTGTTTCAGACGAGCACAGCTACCATATGTATGAGAGAAGTGGAGAAAAATATGAAGTTTGTTTCTCCTTGTAACACATAATCTCGCTCATGCATTGCCCTACACGTATACGTGTAGCTCGCCCGTGGGCGGAGATACGGGGGGGGGGCATTGCCCTCCAGCGTCAAAGGTGGAATCGACTCATCTAATGTACATATGCATTGACATCATCATCATCGTGCCCCCCAGACTTCCAAGTCTATCTTCGCCTATGAGCTGGCCGATCACTGTCCCAAGAGGTCATCAGTTGATGTCTTGATTCACCCAGACCGTGCAGGAGTTGAAAGGACTCTGGCCCTGGGGGTAGGGGGGGGGAGAGGACATTTTATTATTTTTTGCATCACAAATGCACTGCAAACAACCATGGCAAGTTATTTTAGGTACATGTATTTAGTATTCAATCGACCAGAGACACCCTCACGCGAGCCGATTTCCCCGTTAAAAAGTCTCGCCAGAGAGAGCAACAGGACTACAAATACAGTCGAATCCCGTTATAACGAACGCCAAGAGAGACCGGAGAAATCACTTTGCTATAACGAAATTTTGTCATAAAGGAATTCCAGGTATATTCATTGTTCCTATGTAAGCTTATCTAGTGGGATTAGAAAAGTGCTCGTTAAAACGAGATTTTCGCCATAACGGTATTCGTTAAAACGGGAATCAACTGTAGTACAAATATTCAATCATTGCACTTCACTCACTTCACTTCTGAAATATAGATGGTCTAATGTATATGTGTATGAATTGACATAATCACTATCGTGCCCCCACAAGCATTAATGACCATGCCCCCCCACCCAGACTTCCAAGTCCATCTCCGCCTACGCGCACTCAGCCTGTTAGGTACTTACACTACTGGCAAAACGCACTAGGTAGTAAATCACCCATAGATGGCGATAGATCTGAGTTGTGCTCGGTTTTAAAGAAAGAAAGAGACGCCCTCGGGGCGTTTTCAAGTGCTAAAATTATCTTAGTTTTGCAGAATATGGTATCTGAAATTCACAAATAAACACAAAATAATGTCGAAATAGGCATTTATGACAGAAAAAAAGAGCCATTTTTACAAAAAAAAAGTTTGAAAAAAAGGGGATGAGGGGCATTTACGGCATTTTTGCCGAAACTCCCGAGTTTAAGTTATTGCTTTCCGTTGAAAGACGACGGTGTAAAATTCAAATGCCTTATAATTAAAAAAATTAAATTCTAAATACTATGAAAATAGAAGTTATAATCAATATCAGATGATCATGGATATATGTTTCGATAATAAATTACAGAAATATTAGATTCTGTAATCGGACTCGCATCGCGATGATCATCCGGGTTCAAACCCCACCGTCGCCGCAGTGGTGGTCGGCTGAAGTTGGTTTTTTGCGGTTCCCAACTTCGAGGCGCGAATGCGAGCCGATTTCCCCTTCAAAAAGTCTCGCAGCAGAGAGAAACAGCTCTACACAACGGTACAATTATCCATTCATTACACTTCACTCACCATGAGTTGAGGAAAGAAAAACTCAGTTTAAAATTTTAAAAAAATCATTATAGATGTCAGCACTACACATAACAAGCATTAAACAGAAACAAACTTCGCTGAAGGTTCACTTTACGTACACACACACACACACACACGCACGCACACACACGCACACACATTCTGGTGGCAAAAATATCAGTATATGTGATCTATTAAGCTGTGTGAGTTAGGCCTGACTTTCCATGTGCGATAAATTTTCATCTAGCAATCTCCTTTCTGAACGCACTGATTTTCCATACCTTGTCCATGTACGGTCTCGTTCAACGCATATAAGCCCTAAGGAAAAAGGTTCGTTGCTTCTGTAGCGAATGTTTCCGAATGACAAATTATCCCCTGGATTTATGGATCATCAGCTCAAGCATAACTACGTAGAAATAATGTTAATTATATAATCTATGTTTTTTCCGTCAAATTCTTTCTTTTTTCTACCTGTTAAGAATGTGAAGCAAAACCCACACCGTTGCAAGGAAGTTTTCTCATCGGAAAGGTCAATTTCGTAATTAAAACTTGGTTAAGGAGATAAAAATCAATGCATAAGAACTTTCAATTAATGAACGGAATCGTTCCGAAGACTCATTTCGTGTAAGACGGAGACGAAATTACATTTACCGATCGAGAGAAAGAGGGGGAAAAAGTCGATTCCCCCTCAGAGATAGAGAATTATCGAAGAAAGTACGGCACACACGTGTGAACGAAAAACCTGTCCTTATATAAGGATATATAAGTAACGAAAAAAAAAAAAAGAAATATCCGATGACGACATCATCAAACGAAGAAGAAGTTATGATCAATCGGGGCGACCAACAACAAGAAGAAGAGATCAATCTAAAGCCTTATACGGTCTATCTTCCAAAGCAATGACCGAATTGGATGTCGGGATCACGATGCCTTTACGACCGTTTTCTTCAACGACTGTGATATGGTTTTCCATCAGGATCGATTCGATGGAGATTTGTGATGGTTTTGGACCCGAATCCCGGCGAGGGCGTGGAAGAATTCGGTCACGAGAGAGATATAATTATTTTAGTCTAATTTTGCTATGATGAGACAAAAATGAACTGAATCAGCGAAATAAGTCTATGTCGTTTGTTTTCCATCCGGTGCCACCTTGGATTCCTGAAATATTCCGGGGTTGAGGGTACACGGGAATAGATCAAGTAAATGAGGACTATAGCAGGAGATTCAGGGAGCCACAGAGAACTTTGCAAATCAAAAACTGAATTGAGCAAATGAAGCAGATAAGTGAAAATATGTATGAAAATACTGAGAATAGTTCGAGAATCCAATGGAAACCCCTCCACAAAAGCCGTGGCGCCTTAACGTGACAAGCTATTCAAGGGATGTGCGAAAAATAATCAGCATACGTATTCGTAAGCATACTTGTCCATACGCAAGTGGCTTTTAGTGTATTTCTAAATACACATAAGCCTCCTGCGCACTAATTTCTTTACGCATACCTCTTATGCACGTGTGTGCGGGGAAGGGGGAATAAACAAGTTTCTGATTGATTCTGGGAAACTCCAACATCACTTTCTAAATGCAGTTAGAAAAAACATTTACGTTTCACTCAAAATAATTCTATGAGAACTCCTTTCTGGATTAATTACCAACATCTCACTGATAATTGACAGTCACTTCACTCAGAATTTTAACCACTAACAACTTAAGACCCCTGTGCATGACACAAATTCTAATTGAAACTACACTACTTCCTTCTCTTATGCAATGCTACTACTATCGGAACGTTTTGGGAAACCTGAAGTCCCACGAAACACCTATCACCAAACGCTGATCTAACCATCCGCCACTCCATCTACCGCGATAACAATTCCGAATCCGGATCCACACCAGCATCGCTACGTAGCTCAACTCGTGGCACAAACCGGTTTTGAGGTGTGGCCAGCTCATTTCGCGTAGCTGCCTCCTCCAAAACCGGTTTCGCACAGCTCAGAATCGCGTATTGCTGCCGATGTGGGTCCACCTTAACGCTTTTTTCTCCGTATGGCATTAGAGAGAGAGAATCCTCAACGCAACAACTTAAAAGCTCGCTCTTTCCCAACTTCATTCCACATTCATTTCACATCAAAATAATAGGGGGAGGGGGGATAAGAAAAATAAAAATTCATCCAGAAAGCGAAAAAAAAAAAATGTATTCCGGGAGAAGAATATTTTATTTTTATATATTCTCGTTATTTTTCCAAGACACGAACGAGAATAAAAGAGCAATATTCCCTGAAAAAGAAACGAAAATAAAATTGTATGTGGATCGTTAAAAGGCTCATCAAAAAACGTTTATCTATTCAGATCGATCTCGTTACAATTTTATTAAGTTATTCCGCATATTTTAACGGAAGAAAAGTCATAAGCTAGTTTAATAGTAAAATTGCTCTCATCTTTTTCCTCCAAAAATTTTTTCCGTTTTCAAAAAATTATGGAAATTATGAAAATGTTACAGATTTTTTTTTTCTTAAATGTGTCTAAATTAAAATAGTTGCCTTCTATTTTTGTTACAGTTTAAAAATATATGTATAAATAAATTTGGCTTTTCAAATCTCTTATCTCTTAGAGAACACTCGTGTTGATTTCCGGATTTTTATTTTATTTTATTTTTTGGAAAAAAAATGAAAATATTCTCTTGGATTTACGGATGAAGAAATACCACGTATTATTATATGTGTTACCATTTGTTTCCCCTCCATTCGAGATATTTTAAAAGTTTATATGAATAATCTTATTCGAAATTTTTATTTCAAAGTTTTCTTGTAATCATTGTTGTTATCCGGAATGTTTTTGGTTACGTAAATGTTGAAAGATTTTATTTAAATTTTTTTGGTAGAATTTTTTTCAAAGTGTTTGGGACTTATCTTTCCTCAGATTTCAATAGCATAAAGTTATGTAAATTCAAAATGGATTGCTTTTTTTACGTCACTTACGATGACTGCAATCATTTTTTTTATTTAAAATTTTTCTGATTTCGAGTTCAGTTTTTCTCGTGAAGATTTTGGAAGCAATTGTTTCGGTGTTTAAAGTTCGATAAAATTAATTACAATAAAAATTTACATTTATTGAAAAATTTGAATTGCATTTAAAAAAAAATTCGAAACTATTAAAGAATTGAAACTAAATGAAAAATTCAAATTAAATCGAAGAAATTGAATATGGATAAAAATTAAATAGAAGAAACTGGTTTAGGATAAAAACTAGAATTAAATAAAAAAAATATGAAAATTAAATTGAATAATCAGAATTAAATAAAAAATTTAAATTAAATTAATAAGATTGAATTAAGAATTCAGATAACAACTAAAATTAAATTGGCATCAAAATAAAAATAAATGAATTGGAAAGTTTAAATAAATATAAACTAAAAGAGGAAATTAAAAAGAAATAATAATGAAAATTATGATAAAAATTTGAAATTATTATTTAAAGCAAAATAGTTCAAAAATGGGTGTAAAAAAATTTCTTACGCAAACTAAAAATATGTTCAAAAATTTAAAACGATGTTTAAAAAAATTTACAAACGAATATTAAGAAAAAAAATTGAAAAATTAATTTTTTAAGGAAACTTTTACAAAGGTCAAAGGCAAAAAACTGCGATGAAATTCTGTGAAATAATGTATAGATAAATTGAAATTTGAAAAAAAAAAATCCGAATACAGGAATAAAAAATTTGAAAACTCAGTAATTTTACTAAATTACTTTGAAAATTAATCCTTCAAATTTTTAAAATCTATTTTAATAAGAAATTAAAACTATAAAAAAAAACTTTTTATAAAAATAAAAAACGCTGAATTTTCTTCCAATGCATATTCCAATATATATGGGGAAAAAAAACTATTCACTGTTCTAATATACCAATCAAAGCAGCATTCATATAAGTATTTAAGAAAACCTCCCCATAAAAATGAAACAAAAGTAAGATATCTTCGAATGCAAAACGGTATCAAATCATAAAATTGAGGGTCTCTTCAAACGACTATATGGTAGAATTCCACTCCGTCAAACCGAAAGATACACAGACCACATCACCGTATGGCAATATCGGCTCATTGTCCTCACGGACTGGATACCTCTGGCAATTTATTTATAAAAAACATACATTACAATCATAATCTAAGTATAAAATCATAATCTAAGTATAAAATCATAATCTAAGTATAAAATCATAATCTAAGTACAAAATCATAATCTAAGCATAAAAAATCAGTTGCGAGATCACAATCTACATTTACAATTGGAAATCAAGCATATAATCTTATATTCCACATTAAATCTTAATTCGAATATAAAATCCTAAATCGCATATTGAAATCAATAATAAATCAGATAGAATTCCTCTCTCCTACAAAATATATAAAAATAAAGCAGACTTTTTCACTGTCCCGGTATTTGTATGCTTTTATTATCATTTATTTACTCTGATATCTTATCCCAGAAGATGATTCCGCAAAATACTGTAACCGGTCCTCCACCCGGCAGTAACAGGTTTAAAAAATTTTCTTTGAAAAAAGAATTAAAAATATGTTAAAAAAAATTAAAAAACTACTTTTCAAAACATTTTCTTAAAAACCAAAAAGAAAAAAAAACAATCAAAAAAGTGTTTACAATTTTCTAAACCCATGTTTATAAAAGCCAAAAATTGAAAAACATTTTAAAAAATTGCCAAAATTGTTTTTCAAGAAATTATGAAATAAAAAACGTGATTCAATTCAATAAATAACATTCTAAAAAAAATTAATTTTCAAAAGTTTTTCTTACCTTTTTAAAAAAAATGGAAATGAGCAGAAAAAAGACAGAAAATAATTAGTTCTTCAATTATCTAATGTGTTTTGACAAAAAAAAAATTAAATTATAAAGAAAAGCATTTTCATGAAAACACAGAATCTTCTATACACATTACAACACACACTACACAGAGAAGAGATAAAAAGCTATTCACTTCTAATATACCTTTCAGCAGTATCCATATAAATATTTAAAAAAAACCTCCATAAAATCCATAACTAAAATAAAAGTAAAATGAAAAAGGTATCTTCGAATGAAAAACGGTATAAAATCCTAAAATTAAGGGGGGCCTCTTCAAAACGACTTTATTTGGTAGAAGAATTCCACTCCCCCCCAATAACAAAATATAAAAATAAAGCAGACTTTCACTGTCCCGTATTTTTATGCTTTTATTATCATTTATTTACTCTTATATCTTATCCCAGAAGACGATTCCATAAAAATACTGTAACGGGTCCTCCACCCGGCAGTAACAGGTTAAAAAAAATTTTCTTTGAAAAAAAAGAATTAAAAAAGTGTTTACAATTTTCAAAACACATGCCTATAAAAGCCAAAAATTAATGAAATATTTTTGAAAATTTCCAAATTTTTTTTAAAGAAATTATGAAATAAGAAAACGCGACTCAATTTTTTTTTTCAATAAATAACATTCTAAAGAAAATTCCTTTTCAAAAATTTTCATTATCCGTTATAAAAGAAAATTGAAATTGAGAAGAAAAAATATTTAAAAAGTAATTAGTTCTTCAATTATTTAATGCATTTTGACAAAAGAGAAAACTAAAATTATAAAAAAAACCCCATAGAATCTTCTATACACATTACAACACACACTACACAGAGAAGAGATAAAAAGCTATTCACTTCTAATATACCTTTCAGCAGTATCCATATAAATATTTAAAAAAAAAAACCTCCATAAAATCCATAAATAAAATAAAAAAAAGTTATCTTCGAATGCAAAACGGTATAAAATCCTAAAATTAAGGGGGGCCTCTTCAAAACGACTTTATCTGGTAGAAGAATTCCACTCCCCCCCCCCCCCCAATAACAAAATATAAAAATAAAGCAGACTTTCACTGTCCCGTATTTCTATGCTTTTATTACCATTTATTTATTTATTTACTCTTTATATCGTATCCGAGAAGACGATTCCGCAAAAATACTGTAACCGACTTTGAGTCTTCCACCCGGCAGTAACAGGATCAATCATGCATAATTTAATACTAAAAAAAAAGAAGCTATAAGGGTGTGGTATTATAAGGAATAACGTAAGAGAAGATGGCGGGATGGGAAAATAGGTGGGCCATTTTCGGATCGGGAAAAAGCAGGAGAAAAAAAATAAATAAATACAAAAACTGAATTCTTTCCATCAAAGGAGCTGTAGCGTAAGAAGATGGTAGAGAAATTTTATATTTGATTTTATTTTTTAAGGATCTTCAAGAAGGTAGGAGGAGGGCTTTTAGCTAAAGAGACGTGATCAAAATCCCTAATAACAACATATTTTTAACTTTAGAGCGTTTTTTTCTCTTGGAACTGAACCTTAAATTCAAAATTGAATCGAATTTTATTTTATTTTTTTAAATGTAGGTAGGTATAGTAAAGGGTGGCACATCACTTCACGGGGATTTCTCCTTCCCCCATTTTTTTTTACATTATTTATTTATTTTATTATTATTTTTTTTTATAAGAAATTCCAGGTTTGTGAAGCCTCTTGAAGCAAATTTTCTCTTGACGTTTTACAAGTTTATTTCAAAGTGGGTTTTACAATAGCGAGACAACAAACTAAATCAAGGACCGTTTCTTCTCCGTAAGATGTTTATTTATTTATTTTTCTTGTATTTTTTATTTTTATTTTTTTCCGGATAGGCTTCGATGGATATTTTATTTTTTATTTTTTTGTGTATTTTCCGTCTTTCTTGTTTTATTTATGCGTCGAGGTCCCCTTCCTCGTGAAATTGCTGCTTGTTTTCCTAAAGGGGATTCCTTGACGAACTCCACTTTCTTGACACGAGTCTTCTCCAGAAATGCATTTGCTTTTTTTTTTCCCCCCCTCTCAGTTGAAATTTTGTTGAAATCACTGGATTTATTTAAATTCTAGTGGCAATGTCAGGATTTAGTTAGTTTTTTTTTTTTGGAGGAAAATAGGATTCAATGTGAGGAAATTCTGGATTTTACAGAAGTATAATGTTGATAACGTTGATGCTTTCTATGTGTTTTATAAATCCGGAAATTCTCTCTCTCTCTCTCGAATTAAGTACGAATGATCATGATGGATTATTGAATTGGATAATAAACAAATATGAAATTTTATTTCGTTTTTTTTTTCAATTTGAAAAGAAAAAATGTGTCATCAGATGTTTTTCCCTCTAATAATTACCAATAGTTATTCCAAGCCTTTTCAAAAATAACCCGAACGTGAAAATCTCTTGGTTTAGTACATACTTAAAAAAAATGAGGTAGGATATGCCATAGAGACACGATCGTGAGTTTTGACGTGAATACGTTATTTGGGGCTTACCTTTGCGTGGGCGGTACTGGCATAATAAAATTTAGTATCATCGGATTTGTCTTTGGAATAGCTAACAGACAATACCAATGTTGTCTATTTGCGTCGTGAACTTCTTGAGATATAGCGCAAAACAATTTCGTTACGAATACGGGCTGCGTTCCTAGTGTTCAGACCGGAAGACGTATTAAAAATTCGTAGTGTATCATCGGTTTTGTCTTTGGAATATCTTACAGATGATACCACTGCCTTTAATTTGCGTTGTAAACCTCCTGAGATATAGCATAAAACAATTTTGTTACGAATACGGGCAGCGGACCTGATCGTACCACCGGAAAAGGTATTAAAACCAGAAGAGCATCATTGGATTTGTTTCAAAAATGCCGGCGAAGCAATTACCTTCCGTTTCCATCGCGAAATTCTCGAGATATAGCGTGAAACAATTTCGTTACGAAAGCGGGCCACGAGTCTGGCGCCCAGCCCATAAGAGGTATTAAAACTAGAGTGGTATCATTGGATTTATCTTAACGAGATGAACTCGCAGATATACAAAACACTGATATATGATGAATACTTCTTGAGATATGAGCGTTTAAAGTGTTTCGTTATGCAACTTCTTGCGAATGTAACCATTATCGTGAGATGATTTAAAAGACGCGTTAACGTCACACTGCATGTTGGATAGCATAACGCCTTCTCATTCCAGAATGCGCAATGTAGGTACGACATTTATGATGCATTAAACCGCAAAACCCCTTATTCTTTTACGTAGCCAGCACATTGCAGTTTCTATTACAGTAGTACTATTCAACCGTACACGTGCACCTCGAACGCATTAATATGCTGAATTTCTAACGAATTGGTGCATGCAGTTATATGCGTGACCCCTAACATATTTATGTTGTCATAGTTATGCTTGTTCCGCGTTATACTAGTGCTGCCATCTGTCATTCATGTTTTGTAGTGAAAATGATTATGCCTAAATTTTCGTGTTATGGAAGTATCGTGTTGAAGGTCTGTTTGTTCTTTGCGGGGAGACTTTTTCCGCAGTGACTGCAAAACCAAGTCGAAAGTAATACTGACAACGTCAAGTTGCCATTTCTAGCTCACTTGAAATTGAATCAGCTGGATATTTGGCAACCCTCGTATATAGAGCCGTCTCTATAAGTTCATATTACTGGACCTCAAATAGTTTTATAGGGCTGTTTTTGCCAACTTTTATACAAAATATCTTTTGGTGGTAGAGCACTGAATCAAATTAACAAAAATTAAATAAAATATATGGTTAGACTTGATAAAAGAAAATGGGGACTCATTGTAGGAAATGTGTATTTTGGGGCATTCGAATTCGTGTGAATGAAGATCTTATATGATTCGGGAGGGTGACCCCCACCTATTTGAAATTTTTGAACTGGGACCCCGTTTTTTTCACCCATTAACACATCACTGATCGTATATAGAGTGAGCAACGTCAACTTCATTTCAAGATCCATCAGTGAAGGAAAACCTTTCCCTAATATAATGCGTCTCATTCAAGTACATCGACGTTTCAATCCATAGAAGTACATCGACATGTCAAATCATTCAAGTACGTCGAGGTGTCAATTCATTCTTCATTAAAGTACATCTACTCGTCAATTCATTCTTCATTCAAGTACATCGACTCGTCAATTCATTCTTCATTCAAGTACATCGCCTCGTCAATTCATTCTTCATTCAAGTACATCGCCTCGTCAATTCATTCTTCATTCAAGTACATCGCCTCGTCAATTCATTCTACATCGACGTCTCAATCCATTGAAGTACATCGACGTCTCAATCCATTCAAGTACATCGACGTCTCAATCCATTGAAGTACATCGACGTCTCAATTCATTGAAGTACATCGACATGTCAAATCATTCAAGTACGTCGAGGTGTCAATTCATTCTTCATTCAAGTACATCGACGTCTCAATCCATTCAAGTACATCGACGTCTCAATCCATTCAAGTACATCGACGTCTCAATCCATTCAAGTACATCGACGTCTCAATCCATTCAAGTACATCGACGTCTCAATCCATTCAAGTACATCGACATGTCAAATCATTCAAGTACATCGACATGTCAAATCATTCAAGTACATCGATTCGTCAATTCATTCTTCATTCAAGTACATCGACTCGTCAATTCATTTTTCATTCAAGTACATCTATTCGTCAATTCATTTTTCATTCAAGTACATCTATTCGTCAATTCATTCTTCATTCAAGTACATCGCCTCGTCAATTCATTCTTCATTCAAGTACATCGACGTCTCAATCCATTCAAGTACATCGACGTCTCAATCCATTGAAGTACATCGACGTCTCAATCCATTGAAGTACATCGACATGTCAAATCATTCAAGTACGTCGAGGTGTCAATTCATTCTTCATTCAAGTACATCGATTCGTCAATTCATTCTTCATTCAAGTACATCGACTCGTCAATTCATTTTTCATTCAAGTACATCTATTCGTCAATTCATTCCTCATTCAAGTTCATCGACGTGTCAATTCATTCAATTACGTCGACATGCCAATTCGTTATAGTTCATCGACGTATCAATTTATTCAATTACGTCGATATGCCAATTCGTTCTAGTTCAACGACGTGTCAATTTATTCCCGTTCATCGTCGTCTTATATCATTCAAGTACATCGACGTGTCGATTCATTCAAGTTCATCGACGTGTCAGTTCGTTCAAGGACATCTAATTATTAATTCATTCAAGGACATCGACCTGCCATGTCAATTCATTCAAGTACATCGACATATCGTACACCATCAACAGCATCATTTCCGAAAACCCCCCAAAAAAAAATTCCGATCAGAATTCCCCCACCGATACGGCGCTTTCAAGCATTCACGTCAACACACCAAACTATACACATAAATATCAGAACTTCAAACAAATCCAAGAAAATCACGTTCCCTCTTCGACAAAGTAAATCACTACAGGGCACAAGTACTAGAACACTTACTAATATACCCACACTAAAAAAAAAAACATAGATGAAATATTTCGAATGAAAAGTTCTCTCTCTCTCTCTCCCTGTTCAAGCAGAAATTAATCACGAAAATTCTCCAAAAGTGTATTCATCTTTCATGAGTTTTAGTGATTGGATAATTAGCAAAAAAAAAAAAAAAAAGATGAAAAGCTAAAATAATTTTTTTCTCTCTCTTCTCTCTCGTTTTAATAATTTTCAGCAAAATATCCGGACTCTGTTTGCACAACCAATCCCTCCTCCTTATGATGAAGAAGCAACAAGAAGAGGGTATTCATTCCTCCAGACAAGTACTACGCCACTGAAGAGAGAGACGTCAAAAAGAATCGGGTACGGATAATAATAATAGGAAAGAAGAGGGAGGAAAAAAAAGGGCAAATTTTTGGAAAAGCGGGGGAAAAAAATATAATTAGCTTCTATATTCCTTTTCCTCGCCCCCCCCCTTCTTTTATAAATAAATAATTTTTCTTTCGGGAAACGGGAATATTAGTTGTTTTGTGCCGGGAGATATTCATGATTATTTGATACGCATCTAATTTTGTCGAGGAAAAATATCCGGCGGATTTTCATATATTTCCAGTGTTTTTTTCCCCCCTCCTGTTTGTCCTGGAAAACATAAAGTTAATTGGATTCAAGTAAAGACGGGAGATAATTCTTTCCCGTGGCATGGAATGTCATAGGGAAAAATTTATTATTTTATTACGCATGGGCGTTATATTTATCTCCTTTCGTCTGATCTGTACGTTAGGAAATATGAGATGGCGTTGAATGTGGACACTGAAGTGGCCCGTAATATATGTATAGATTACTCAAGTGACTTGCGGGACATTACAGATGTATCCCCTTAAGCCAACTGGCGGGACACTTTTTTGAAAATACTGTGGATTTTCACAAAACAAATGGGGTCTGAATGAAAATACTGTATGAAATGAAAGATTTATCTCTAAGACCGGGATTACGCTATAAAAGTTTGATAAAAGTACTTTTATAACGCTTAAAAAATGCCACCAATAAGATTATTGGTTACATTCTAGAAAATGTAACCGGTGATCTTATTCGTAGTATTTTTCAAGTTTTATAAAAGGGATTTTATCAAACTTTTGTGGTGTAATCCCAGCCTAAATTTTTTTGAGGTATTCTAAATTAGGTCCTCAAAACTATCCCATTTTCAGTACTTATGCCAGACACTGTACACTGAAAACCACACAATTTATTTGAATAGTTTTGATACTGGCTCATTCCATAACAAATATGACTGCAGTAGCCGCGCTATTTCCCGCCGTTGACGATTTTTCAGCAATTTTAGCTACAGTTGGCAACTTATTTACCTTCTTATTGGTGGAAGATCGTACCAAGAGCGACTCGAGATACGGAGGGCTCGAGCTGACCTAATAATGTGCTGTAAACTGGTACACAACATGGAAAATATTTACCTTTCGACAACTCTTTTTTCAAAATTTCGGACAGACGACCTTAACCTCCACAGTCTTCAATTGAAAATGCCAGTGGCCAGAGGCGATCGCTATTTATATGGCTTTAGATGCCGTTCAGCTAGACCATAGTTTCCCAACCTTTTTTGTCCCATCGCTCGCCTTCTGCAGAAATTTTTTTCTCCCATCGCCCCCCAACGCAATCTAACCCATAGGATCATATGTTGTACCCGTAGCTTCTACCGCACCTCTGGAACGTTCCATCGCCCCCAAGGGAGCGTTAACGCCCACGTTGGGAATCACTGAGCTAGACCATAGTTTCCCAACCTTTTTTGTCCCATCGCCCCCCTTCTTCAGAATTCCCCCCCCCCCCAACGCAATCTAACTCATAGGATATTATGTTGTACCCGTAGCTTCTACCGCACATCTGGAACATTCAAATACAAATACAACGCCGCAACAGGCAAAATTCCCAACGAAGTGGCTGAGACCCCAGGAAGGCGTTACCGCCCACATTGGGAATTACTGAGCTAGACTGTGGAACAGCCTCCCACGGGACCTCGTTTCTGCCCCTCCCCTTATGCTGGATTCGTTTCTTCCTTGGACGATTCTAACTTCACACCTTATATGAAGTGTTTTTCTATTTGATTTATGTTT
Organism: Pholcus phalangioides; assembly: GCF_987345545.1. Lineage (NCBI taxonomy): Eukaryota > Metazoa > Arthropoda > Arachnida > Araneae > Pholcidae > Pholcus > Pholcus phalangioides. The sequence continues at coordinate 13,352,900 of NW_028301605.1, forward strand.
TCTTGCGTTTTTAGTTTTGAATCTTACCAGTGTAAGTGCAATCTTGCCTACTGGGTTGTGTGATAAGCAAATAAATAAAGTGCTTGATACAGTATGATCAAAGTTCGAAAAAAAACAACAAAAAACACGAAAATCTATATCATTCATGGAATTCCACGAGTTTCCGTCCAATTTAGATGCTTTGATTTTTCGATTGTAAACGAAACGTAAAAAAAACATATATATATATATATATATATATATATATATTTCTTCTGTCTTATTAACGTCCATATCCACCATATGCAGAAGAATAATTTCTTCTCTAAAAATCTAATTCCTTAAAAGCGTTTAAACATTTCCAAGATAATCAACTCCCACATCCATATCCTTTTCAGTAAGTTTTTAATGATTCCTCTCCGTAATGTTGGCATAAGTAGGAGCCAAAAGCATCGTAAAACATTGGGGCGCCCTCCCCGGAGGAGAGGTTAATTTATTATTTTCCTTTTTCGCGCAATGTAACTAAAAAAAGCTGCACTTCGCATGAATATTCGATTAAAATTTACGGTCCAAGTAGTGTATATACATAGCATAGCAAAGCGGGCGGTGACTCCTTACACAGATTCTCTCGTGAAAAAAAAAAAAAAATTTCCTCTACTTTTCCTTTCCGTAATTCTGGAAAAATTCTTGGTGAATTTTAAATCTCTTCATTGAGTTGCCTCCTCGTTAAGCAAATGAAATCTGTAGCTAAGCATACTGATTTTTGCAAATTAAATTTCTTTGTTTAATGCTTTCGAGCTGTTCATTAGGCGTGTTGTAAGAACGGCTGCTGCTGCTGCTACTTTTATGTAGAGTATATTTTTCTACATGGCTTTCACCGCCGGTTTTTTTTTTCCTGTTTTTTTCATTCTCCTCCTAATTTTGTATACGTAAGATAGTATTCTTTTACCGAGATTGGGGGGAGGGGGGCGAAAGAAGTCCAGGCTTGTTTCTGTTGTCAGGGGAAAAATTGTTTACTAATGAGTATCTCGAACATAATTCCGTAACTAAACTCACAATACGTTGTTAAAATATACAGTTTTGGTTCTTTTCCCGATGCTTCATTTACTCGTGGTTTAGTTTTGGAAATGGATAGATAAGAGAAATGAATCGACTTTCGGTGGAAAGAAATCTTTTTTATGGATATGTTACTTAAAAAGCCACTTCGCGAAATTACCGGCCCAGTTAATCCGGCCAATGTCCGGAAATCTCGCTTTCGCTGGTCCCTATATGCCGATCTCCTATTTATCCCTATATATATGGATCACTAAGATATCGATATTCAGATTCCTTTGATCGTTAGGGTTGCCATAGTTAACAATAATTATGATTACCTATGGTTAATTATAAATTTCCGTAATTATCAGAAAAAATACGCCAACGAGTCGATGATCCCGATAATAGGGATCGATGTATCGTATGGGGATAGATATATGGGGCTGGCCAAAGCACGGTGAAATTTCGGACATTGGATGGGTAAATTGGCTGTTGTGCCAGACATGACCAAGGCTCTGTCAAATGTGGGATGTAAGCACAAAATAAATTGGGCTGGACAGTTCGCGAAGTGGCCAACTTCTTTGGGCTTTGGGAGTAACATACTATGTAGTGATATCAAGAAATTTGAAAGACACGGTATCCCCATAATTAAAGATTCTTATTTCCAAACTGCATACAGGCAAAACCAGTCATCAGAAAATTGTGATATTCTTTTATGACTTAATACAGTAGAGACATAGTACGAGAGAGAGAGAGAGAGAGAGACTTAATACATTTTCAATTCATTGCTCGCGAGCACCATGGTGCTCTTTGAATCACACAGAGTGCTCGATGCTCGTGCCCGATTCCGTGCTTTTTTGTGGACATACGCAGCAATATAAACGAATTTCGAAACGGGTAGGAATGTAGAAGACCAATTTTTTCGGGGATATGCGCAGTAATATTAACGAATTTTGTAAATGTTAGCGATGCAGAAATTAAGCAACGTTCGGTGGAAAATCTGAATTTTTTTTCCCCTATGGATAGGCCTATGTAAATAAAGCAGCCTAATATTAACGAATTTCTAGTCGTTCTAAGAATAGTTTATTGATTTTCTTGTACAGGCGAAGATAAAGATGGAGTGAAGTGAAAAAAAGCAATAATAAAAAAAGGGTATCTTTAAGCCCTTTGATTGAAGACATTGTCAGGTAAAGATATATCCGGAAGCTCGAGAGGAATTTAAAGTAATCCTGAAACACAGGAAGGATTTTCTCTTCTCTGATCTCAAAAGGTAAGTTTGGGTGAAGAATTTGCGTTCGGGACTCGCCGAAAAGTACCAGGGCAATTCTTCTTCGTAAAACCAGTCAATGAATACGATAAAACCTATCCTCTCTGCCCTTAAAATTATTCCTTTTTTTTCTCCCAAATAAATTGATTATTTTCGGCCTCGGATATTCAGACAAGACGTGCGTAAAATGTCACGTTTCCACGAGATTTCCGGGATATTCTGGAACTTCTGTTGTCATCGTATATTGGCAAAAAAAAAAAGATGATTATTTTCTTGGAAGAGATTTGATTTCTTGGAGGAGAGACTTGAGAAGAGTCGGCACCCCTTTATCGAGTAACATATAAACTCGGTTATATATGTTTCTGTAAATGTGATAAATCCGGTTATTATGCATAATCGCCTAGCATTTTGGTTAGTTCGGTGGATTATCCTAAGTTTATCACTTTTACCCGCGATTATGCATAGTTCCCAAGAGTCGTTGGTAAATTTCCCTGAATTAATCACTTTTACCGGTGATTATGCATAATACCCAAAAGTTGATAAATCGTATATTATATGATATACTATACATAATATAATATACGATACATATCATCATTATATCGGTGTGTGATCGTAAAACTTATATCGGGTCCGACTATATATATATATATTCATCACACATACATTAGACTCCTTCGAAATCATTTTTCATACTTAACAAATTTACCAATTCTTTTTAATGTGTTATGCATAATCACAGATAAAGGAGATAAATTTCCAGTATTTATCAAATTTACCAACGACGCTTGGGTATTTATTATGCATATTCGCCGGTGAAAATTAAAAATTTATCAAACTTACCGAGACCATTGGTTAGTATGCATAATAACCGATTTATCACATATGATGTAACGTATATACCCCGTTTATTCTGATAAAATCCCCTGGAACCAAAATTTCCCCCGCTTAATGTAATAATTTCAAAACAATTGAGAAAGAACTCATATTATAACTATAAATACGTATTAAACAATATAAATTTTATTTTTTTTATTAATATGACATTAAAATATCAATGTTACAAATCAAGATTTTTAAGAAAACTGGATCTTGAGGCCTTCCCTAGTGTCTAATCTGGCTCCGGTACTTCTATTTATTTTCTATTGTTTTTGTTCTCTGTTTGGCCCATAGAGGGCGCTAACCCTTTTCCTCCTTTTCGGTGAAAGTGAAAAATTTGCATAACGTCATGGCTTTATGCAAAGCCTATTTAAATAAAATGAAAAAAAAAATAATAATAATTTTTTGGGATGTTTTATTCATTCCAGGAGCTTCATTAATGTTGATCTTATATTCACTGAGCATACACTCAGAACACACATTCCGGCATGTGCCGATTCGTTAGAAATTCCGAAGAGGAATGTGTACGAGGTACATGTTCGGTGGTTCCCAACTTCGAGGAGCAAATGCGAGCCGATCTCCCCATTAAAAAAAAGTCTCGACACAGAGAGCAACACGCCTACAACGATAAATTATTCAATCATTACACTTCACTCACAGTTAGAAAAACTGGTGGCAGATGTCAGCACAACACATAACAAGCATTACACAGAAACAAACTTCACGTCAGGTTTCACTACACGTACACACACATTCCCGCATGTACCAGTTCGTTAGAGGTTCCGCAGAGGAATATGGACGAGGTGCATGTATGGTTTAGTAGTAGGTACATGTTCGGTTAAGTAGTAGTAGTAGTAGTGAATATTATTGCAGTTAGAAACGTGACAGCTTTTTTGTTGGCCTCGAGAAAAAAAAGATAGAGAAACAACTTTCCATTTTGGGTGTTGTGAGGGTAGGATGTCCATATAAGAAGTTAATTCTTTTTATTTCAACAACTATGCAACCCTTTCTAACGTCAATGACGTATCTGAGGTTTTACACGTCATTGGGATACTTTTTCTATTTGGAAGTATACCCGTAGGATCAACGGTTCGCCAGTAAAGCCCTCTTTACATGGGAAATAAAAAAAAATCCGGTTTCCTTGACTCCGCAGTAGGGAAAAATCACAAAGGATTATGGGAAAGGGGGTATACGTACTGCAAAAATTTTCGTAAGAACCGGGAATGGAGAAAGCGGGTTTCAAAACCCGCTTCAAGGATTTTCACCAAAACCCGTTTACACGCAGCGGCGCTTTAACGTCACTTTTCAGATGTCGTCAGAGGTCACGTGGGTAGGTCGGTTCAATTCAGGATTATAGGAAAGGAGGTTCCATTCCCCTAAGTATCCCCAACAGAACGGGGCGATTCCTGCTCTACATTCCTTTCCATACGTGGGGACAAAAGTCGCCAGGCGGGTGCTACAATTTCCAATGCTACCGCAATATTGCTGGTGTAAACGAGGCTATAGAGAAGAGAGGAAGGAAATATCTCCTTCTCTCTTTCTCTACGAGTGAAAAAAAAGTCGTCAAGCGGGTGCCAGACCTGTCAATGCTACCGCAATATTGCGCATGCAAGCGTGGCCTATAATGTGGCAAAGAGGAATTAAGTATCACTCACATGCGCCGGAACCTAGGGGGCTGAGACCATTTGAGCCCTCCCTCCAATAAATTTTTTGAGAGGCTGAGCCCCCCTCCCCTAATAGTTGTTGAAAAAAAAAGCAATGCAATGCACCTTTCCTCTCCTGCGTACGTGCTTGAGTCCCGTATATACGGGACGACCAGTAACTTCCAGCCCCCTCCAATGTTTCTTCATGTCGGCGCCTCTGGTATCAGCTTGTATATTGAATACATGTGTATATTAATTAATAAAAACCTTAAACAATTTTTTGAGGCCTTTGTTTGACTCATTGCTTTCGGCCCTACGGGGCCAACTCGTTGAGTCACCACTGACTGCGATAAAGGGGCATCCGTATCACGAGTGTGTGATATCTTTTCACAGTTTATCACTCATACATTACCATCATACAATACATGAGGCATTCAGAGCTAAAGTGGATCAAGTCCAAAAGTATGAAAAATTGGTTTATTGCGGATTAATGCTTGTTAATGGGTATATTTTCAGAGCCATGGTGAACTAAGTCCCTGCTATTGCTATTTTCTAACAGATGGCAAGAAAAATACCTGAAATGTGCAGATATTGGCTTCTCGAAAGTGACTATGCCTACGAAAATTTCTAAATTTATTGAGAAGCAAGACCCGCTACACAAAACTCCAAGGTTGGTCACTGAGGCAAAAAAAAAGCTTTCACTTTTACCATTTCTTCCTCCAAACACCCATTTCAAAAGCCTATGGACAGAAACTGCCATTAGGCAGGGCCGTCTTAAGAGTATCATGGCCCCCCGGGCCAAGTGTTTTTTCGGAGGCCCTATCTGGTAAATCCTAGAAAATTTCAACCGGCTCTCATTTTTGTGAGGCCCCCTCTTCTCTTGAGGCCCCCGGGGCGTGCCCGGGTGGGCCCATGCGTTAAGACGGCACTGCCATTAGGTCACAAACATCCCTGAACGAGGAAATTGCAGAATCAGATAATGACGAACGAATCTCTCTTTGATGACGCCATTGAAAGTTTAATTTCAAATTTTTTTTAGGTTATTTTATGATACAGGTGTTAAAAAGTAATAAAATATTTCCATTTTCACTGTATTGTATTCATTTGATCGACTTTATGTTAAAAAAAAAAAAAAACATTTCAGGGGAAAAAGGGATCATGTCCAGTAAATTCTGATTTAAAATTGAATTTCCACCTCAATTATTGTTTTTGAATTTTCAAATTATGACTCATATTTAAGTTAGTCTTCATACTGAAACAACAAAAAAAAAATTATCCTCTAAATCAGTGGTTCTCACCCTGGAGCCCATATGGTCCCCTTGCGGTCCTGGGATATTCTGGGGGGGGGGGGGCGGGCAAGGGAGAAAATCAGAAGAAAGGTGATCCACGACCGCTGATGAAGGGAGTCATAGAGCGCCGTGAAGAGAAAAGAGCTTTAAAAGTGAAACATGGTTGAAAAATATTACTACAGTCGAATCCCGTTTTAACGAATACCGTTATAGCGAAAATCTCGTTTTAACGAAACTTTTCTATTCCCCCCAAATAAGTTTACATAGGAACAATGCAAAAACCTGGAATTCCTTTATAACGAAATTTCGTTACAAGGAAATGATTTATCCGGTCTCTTGGAGTTCGTTATAACGGGATTCGACTGTACTTTCAGAATCCATCAGATCCGTCCATAGAATCAGGGGCATCTTAACCCTTGGGTCTACGTGGGCATGACCCGGGGTCTTCATGTTTATAATGGAGGGAAGGGGGACTGCACTATATGGGATCTGGTACTACGATTTTCATACATGTGAAAATCATAGTACCAGATCTAATACCAGCTAAGTATGGAGGGCCGCCAAAGCAACGGTTGACGTGTTGGGAGGGTCGATTTATCGCGTATGCTCGTTGGATCGTCTTGTATTTTATACACAGACCCTTTTTTTACCATATAATTTGACTCCTGGGAGAGATGATAATCCATCATTTGAATCCGTTTCTAGCCAGGATTCCAGAGATCGATCTGATTTATTAAAATTTCATTGGTAATAAAAAAAAATAGAAAGTATCTCACTCTTGGATGAGGGTAGAGAGGGCCCTGGATAGGACAGGGGGCCACGAGAAAAAAATATGATCCATAGGGGGGCCATAAGCTAAAAAAGGTTAAGAAACACTGATCTAAATCACTTTAGGATTAAACTAATTTTGTATCCCGTTATAACGAACTCCGAGAGACCGGAGAAATCACTTCGTTATAACGAAATTTCGTTATAAAGGTATATCAGGTTGTTTGCATTGTTTCTATGTAAACTTATTTGAGGGATTAGAAAAGTGTTCGTTAAAACGAGATTTTCGCTATAACGGTATTCGTTAAAACGGGATTCGACTGTATAATAAATTTTAACCTTGATTATCTCAAAACTATAATTTACGGACTTAATCCACTTTAACTCTCTGAACGCCTCACATATATCATTCGACAAATCACTGATCGATATTTGTTCAAAATCTTACGAACAAAATTCATTTTCACAAGAAATCAATTATTTTTCTAAAAATCCGTCTTAACGTAAATACATAATTTAATTTTCTAATACAGTCCAATCTCGTTTTAACGAATACCGTTATAGCGAAAATCTCGTTTTAACGAACACTTTTCTAATCCCCCAAATAAGTCTACATAGGAACAACGCTAGGTAACCTGGAATTACTTTATAACGAAATTTCGATATAACGATTCCTCCGGTCTCTCGGCGTTTGTTATAACGGGATTAGACTGCAACTATATTTGTGTGTGGTAATTAAAAGAAAAAAATTAGAAAAAAATGAAAAGAAAAATTTGAACTTTTATAAAAGAAAAAAATTTCATCGTCAAACAATTGAAAGTATTTTATGGCATTGGAATTAATCTCTAAATACTCTCTCTCTCTGATAATTAATTAAAACAATTTCATCATCATCATTCACTAATTGATACGGAACCATGCAATAACCAGCGCTAAGAACAGGATTATCTCCCGAAGAATATTTATTTCGAGATTCTTTCCTCGCGGAAATCTATTAATTATTAATAATTACTATTTTAAAGTCAGTTAATTGAAAAGTTTATTCCAAATTAGTATTCTCAGATAATGTAAATTTCCATTACACATCTTTCAGCTTGAATGAGGATATAAACATTAATTAAATTATTATTGCAATGGAATTTTTTTTTTTTTGCGCATTATTCTGTCAAGCCTCGTTAGTGCGTCACCTGGTTAACACGTAACTCTGCTTATCAGGTCACTTTTTGGAAGTCCCAATTGTCCTCAGGCAGGAATTGGCACAGCTATGGCATACTCCGTTTAACGAGTCACTCCGCTTACTAAGTCTTATTTCTGCTCTCCCAAGACTGACTCATTAACGAGGTTTGACTGTATACAGGGTGTCACATAAATTTGTAAATAGTTTAAAAATTCAAAAAAAATTGAAGGAATTCATATATTTGAATGCGGTTTGAGAAGAAAAGTGTTTCTCACGAAGAATTTTTTTTTTTGGTACAGGAAAAAAAATCTAGTTCCATTTTTCGTCAAAAGAGGGCGCTTCGTGAAAGTTTGGCAGTGAGTGATTGGACCTGAACTTTCTTCAATTTGTTCTGCGTCCGAAACGTTCATCTGGGGTATCGTGGCGGTGGTTGAGCAACTTCCGCAATGGTGATTTGTCCACCAATGCCAACACCACAATTAAGATCTCGTGCAAGGGCCAGTAACAGGAAAAATTCAGAAATTAGCTGTTAACCCCCTTCAAGCGGTTTTTAAAATTTCCTCGATCGGGATTATAACTACCACAGAGGAAATCACTAAACCTTCTAGATACTGCAACCTATTTCCAAGAAGAATATTTTTTTCCAATTTTATTGGCAATAACAATTGCTTTTGCCCCCGAAACAAAGAATAATAATAGCAGAAAAACAAAAGGAAGAAGAGATATTTTTTTTCTATTACTTATTCCGTACGCATATTCTTATGTTATTCCAAAAAGCGAGAAAAAACAGTCTCAGTCGACAGTCTTCTTTTATCAAACTTTGAATAAAAGCTCATTCCGCTCACGGGGTGACGAGATAGGAAAACATGTCTGACTGTAAAAACAACTTCAACACAGTTGCTGGGTCCGTCATTAACGGAATGAAAGGGTTTGACCTCTTCGCTTACTAGCTTTTGGCAACAAATTTGGATTGTCGAATCGGCGATAAATGATGTATTGCCGATAAATCTGGCAACATTGTTCTAACCTAACAGCACGTTGGAAAAGGAAAGGGGAAAAATATAAGAGAGAGGGGGGAAAAGTTTGAATAGATAAGATAGAGATAAAGGTTATTTTTAGTCTCATTTCACCCTCACCCTACGTGTTCTCTTTTGCTCTTACATGTATATAGTAGAAAGATACATTATATCATATGAGAAAAAAAATCATTAACAGGAATATAAAAAAAGGGGGGGGGGAGAAAAAGCAACTTCAGTTGATAGGGCTATTATAAAGCTTCGCTGTGGTGAAGAGAGAGGAAAGAAGGCACAGAGAACTTGTTTGAATTTATTCCACTACCGTTTAGAAGCAATATTACATCCGTGATCGTAAAAGGGGTTGAGGGCCGAGATATTTCGTGATTACCGAAATAAAGCTAATGAAATTGGACGAGATATCTTGTCATTGCCACTGTAAGTATTGATCGTACACTTTGCCCTTGCATTTTATAGGACTACTATATATAATACCCGGCGCTGTGTCCGGGTTTTCTTCAATTACTGGGAGGATCGAAAAAATGACAAAACAATATAAAGGAATAAACTGCTATACATAATACTGGCAGCATTAAAGAAATGACAAAACATTGTAAAGGCATGTCTAAAACACATTGTTAGGGAATCACGGTAACCAAAGTAAACATTCCGAAAATCATTGTTGAGGCTCAGAAACTATTGTTGCCTGATAGTTTTTGCTTGAGGCGGCCACACCGTCCAGAGCGGCGATTGATGTACGCGCTCGAAGCGCCATCGTGTGACGATTCGAATCATCACGCAGTTCGTTTCTCGTCCTGTACATAATTTATTGTTTAAATAAAGTCGGTCCCTTCGTGTAAGATGAAATACATGTCTGTCTTGAATTGTAACTCACGCAACCGTTCATACCCGGCATATGCCCATTTCGGGTATTTGCCCAGCTCTGGCGAACTTTCAAAGTAGCCTATCGTTTTAGTCGGGGTTCCGTTTGGAATATATGCAAAATTTGGCGACGATAAGATCTGAAATTGTAGATTTGTATATAGAAGACACACACATACACAGCAGGAAAATCAATTTTATATATATAGATGATTTACATATTTCCAGAGATTTGCTGTCGTACAGCGTCCCCTACCGACAAAATGTTGATATTTCTTTTATGCATCCCCCCCCCCCCCCGTGGGAATAACTCTTTAGCAAATGTCCTTCAATTTTAATGAATTTTTTAAAACTATTTACGAATTTACGGGCCACACACCCTGTAAAAAGCCCATACATTATCGACTTTAAAACGGGAGCAATTCGATGACGCTTATTCACGTGCTCATTTTGTCGCATACCATTCAACAGGAGTGAAGAGTGAAGAGACACCTACATCCCCCTTCCTCCTCGAAATGAAATCTCGAGATTTCTCGAGAATTCATTAGAAACCGTCTCATTAAAAACGAATACTTTCCACCTCCAACGAGAACAATCACACAGAGTTCCCACTCCGCCATTATTTTTGAATCACTCCTACTCACTGCGTCTGTGTAATTCGAATACGCACCAAGACCAGGGAAGGGTTTTAAATGCTATAATACTTGAACCCGAACCTTTTCTTAAAACGCTTTAATTAATAACAAACTCATAACGAATCTGAGGAGGGTGCTCCGACATTTCCACCTAGCTGCATAAACTTTTCCGGCTTTCTCCCCGCCACCCCCCTTACCATTACCTTAACTCCTGGAAATTAGTTAATAAACTTTGTTACACCGCTAATTATTAATCGCCAGTATTTATCACTAATGGCAATTTTAATTCGAGCTTCTATTACGGAGGTAGAAGGTAGGGCATTAACTGTTACTTTATACGATGGAATGAAGATGGTGAATGGGTGAGAGAGAGGGAGAGCACCCCGTTATCACCCAGGGAGTGCAAAACTGTTAGGAATCTGGGAGATGAGCTTGAAGGGAATGGGAAAGAAAACTTATTTTATATGTTAATGGGTGGAGAGAGCGCGAAAAATGAGTCGTAAGTAAGTATTTACCGGGAATTTTTCCTAATTAGCTGGGAGTTCGTGATTTCCTACGTGTGTGTGTGTTTTATTATGCCCTAGTATACGCAGTTTTCTCTCTCCCCACAAATATAACAGTGTTTAAGAGGAGAGAGAGAGAGAGAGATTCATTACCCGGCGATTAATTTGAGTTGGAGCTGGAGCTCAGCTATGCGTTTTGGGTAATAATTAAGCGGTTCCGATCGTTTCTCTCGGATCACTACCCATCGACAGATTTAAATGATCGGCTCCAATTTATTTTAATGACGAGAAGCTTGATTTGCGTTTTAGGTGGTTAGGTTTGGTTTGGGAAATAGAAGAAATGGAACAGGTATAATATTTTCAGTGTTGGTTCTGGATTAAAAAAAAATGGCATACGCCGAATTGGATCAAGGCTATGTGACATTTTTAGTGAGAAAATCTTCCAGAACCATTAGAGAAGATCGGCTGTTTCTAGAATGTCACGTTAGGCGTGAGAGCCGTATGCCTCTCGGCAACAAATGTCAGATCGGAAACGCATGTTATGTCTCATCTGCTCGTGCATTCGATAGTCATCTCAATTACGTGGGAGGCTGGGCCCATCGCTGAAGACAACATCCCTCCAGTCAGTCATATGGTGCATGTGATGATCAAGATCAACGCTGGTCCAAAGATCAAACCTCTATGTTAAGTGGTTAGGGGTTAAGTGAATGGTTAGAAGGTGAACCTTATACCAGCTTCTGTCCGGCATCTCCGGATGAACATACCCTTATGCCACGTATGTTGACACTGGCCCCTTGCCTGAATGCCGGGGTCTCACGAGCAGCTGTAAATCAGAGGAGTTTTCAGACTCTCAGACTTCGACTACTTAACTGTACATGCACCTGGTACACATTCCTCTGCCGAATTTCTATTCGATTGGTATATGCCGTTGTGTGTGTGTGTTATATGCGAAGTCTCTAACGTTTTTATGTATTCTTTTTTTCACTTTCACTTTATTCATTTGATTTCTTACATAAATTCAAGATCAGAAAAAAAAATCAGCCAAAGGGTCAAGAGACCCATACTGGTTGACACATTGCAAATGTTGCCGGAGTTGTGCTTGTTTCGTGTTCTTGAAGGTGCTGCTATCTATCTCGCATACGTGCTATATCTTATCCACACTGCTGCCAACATCTAGTAGCCTAACAATTCAGATCTTTCCGAATAAGATGGCGACTAAAACGCCTGTTGTACGAACAGGCACTCCGGAAATTATTGACACGTTTTCGTTCGAAATCAGGCAGTTGCTTGATTGCTTGTAGCATCGTGGTGTGCGTCTAAAAGACAAGAGAAAAGTAGTAGGAAAAAAAGAAAAATTGAAAAGAGCTTATACGTAGAAAAAGTATCAGAAATCAAAAGGGTAAAGGAAAAAAAAGACGGAGAAAAAAGAGTTGTAAAAACAAGATGGAAAAAAAGTGAATTTCAGAAAGAAGATGAGGAGAAAATAAGAAAAGAGCTACTGCAAAAAAGACACAAAAATAGAAGTGTTGCACAAAAAAGAAGGAAACACGATGTAAGAGAAGGAAAAAAGGTGAAATTAAATTTAGAGAAGATCTGCGTAAAAACAGACGAACAGAAAATAAGAAAAGATCGGGGGGAAAAAAACACGAACGATAAATCAAAGAAAATCTGAAGAACAAAACATGAAGAGTAAATGAAAGAAGAGCTTCAGAATGAAGAATGAATAGAAAGAAAAGATTTGTAACAAAAAAAGATGAAAAATAAATGAAAAAAAAAATTCGCCGAAAGAAAGGTGAACAGAATTTAGAAAAGATCTGTAAAAAAAGATTAAGAGTAAATGAAAGAAAAGTTGCAGAAACAATAGGAAGAGTAAAGGAAAGAGGAGCTGCAGAAAGAAAGGTGAACAGGAACTAAGAAAGCATCGGTAACAAAAAAAAATTATGAAGAGTAAATGAAAGAAGATCTACAGAAAGAAAGATGAACAGGACTAAGAAAAGATCTGCAACAAAAAAATGAAGAGTAAATGAGAAGAGGTGCTGAAAGAAAGAAATAAATGAAAAAAAAAAGCTGCAGAAAGAAAGATGAACAGTATTAAGAAAAGATCTGCAAAAAAAGATGAAGAATAAATGGAAGAATAGTTACAGGAACAATACGAAGAGTAAAGAAAGAAGAGCTACAGAAAGAAAGATGAACAGAAACTAAGAAAACATCTGCACCAAAAAAAAAAAATGAAGTGTAATTCATTTACAAGAAGAGCTGCAGAAAAAAAAGAATGAAAGAAGAGCTACAGGAAGAAAGATGAACAGAACTAAGAAAACAGTTGTGGTGAAAAAAAGGTGAAGAGTAAATAAAAGAAGAGCTACAGAAAGAAAGACTAACAGAACTAAGATAAGATCTGTAACGGAAAAAAAAAATATGAAGAGCAAATGAAAGAAGAGAGATAGAGAGAGAAAAAACGAGAATATAGAAAAAGAGCAGCATAAATAAAAAATTGCACTTAAATGAAAATAAGATAAGCAGGATATAGAAAAAGAGATACACAAGTAAGATTAACATCAATTAAGTTTTAAATATGCTCAAAAAAAAGAAGACAAAAAGGTAAAGAGCTACAGAAAGAAAATGAACAGAAATTCAAGAAAGACGAACAAAAAAAAAAAAGCTCTAAATAAAAGAAGACAAACACAAAACAAGAAAAGATATGCTGCAAAATAAGATGAACAAAAATGAGAAATCTGTGGAAAAACAATATCAGCGCCGAGGAAAATGAGGTAAAAAGGGGGGAAAAACATTGAAAGAGCAGTAAAAGAACAGAAAAGAAGACAAAAAAAAAAAGAAAACAGCAGAAAAAGCATAAGGAAACAACAATCATAACGGTGAAGAAAAATATAATAAATGATGAATAGAAGGTAGATTATGGAACTCAAAACAAATTTCTTATATCGATAATGAAAGCTTTCATTACTACAAAAGAATGAAGCAGGATAAAAAAAAAATTCCAAAGAGATAAGAAGACAGAAAAAATAAGATAAAGAGATGAAATCATGGATAGATGCAAGGAACGGTATGAAAACGAAAGCGGCACATGATGAGGAAGAAAGCATTAGCCACAGATAAAAAAAACACATCATAAATCTCGATGAAGTATAAAGACAGATTGCATTCGTCTTTTATCTATATAACAAGTGAAATCAATCAAAAAATCATTATAGGTACGAAAGATTGGAAACTAATACACGCGCGGGAAATAAGAAATTTAAATGATCGGTATTATTAAAATAAAAAGCAAATACATTAGAACCTCTCGATAACGGACCAAACATTTTGACCGCTGACGGACGAGTGTTGTCTGCTAATGGGGAGGTACAATAGAATACTGGAAGACATTTATACGACGTTTGGCTTCGGTCGCAATTGGTTCCTGCACATTTTAATATTAAAAAGTGAATATGGTACTGCAGAAGTGATACACTGGTGGTCATGCATAGTCACCGATCGTCTCGATAAAGTGAAAGTTTGATTGAAATTCATTAAATTTATCACTTTTGCCGGCGATTATGAATAATACCCAAATAAAGTTGGAAAGTCAGATAAATATGGAGAAATGAAAACCTTTCTTCTCTTCATTAAACCAATTAATTATTTTTATCCGTACACTTGATACTTACACAAGACATATTTTGCAATAAAAATTGAATTAAAATAAGTTTCTGAAGTAAAATAAAAGCATTCTCTCTCTCGCAACAACATGAACAGTCTTGTAATGTTGGCTTTCTTCACATGTATCAACAAACAAAAGCAGCATTTATGACATGAGCATTGTCATTCGAATTCACCATAGTTTAGTTAAGTAAGTAATTAATTGACGATTTACCATCATTTGCCACAACACTAGCATTAAACATAATCTTAATTCAATATATGACATGAATGTCGCTCTCCACTTGTTAATACAAGATATACAGAAGACTGGATGTTGTGAAGATATTTATTATTAGAGATGTTAATTTTTTAAGGAAGGAAAAAAACTCATCTCTGCCTCTACCGGGAGTCGAACCCGGGTCCCTCGATTGCCGGACGAGTGCTCTGACCACTAAGCTACAGAGGACATAGAGATTTTCTTTCGCTAGAGCGTATATATGCCGAACAGAACCGTGCAATGGACGGTGAAACCGATCAGCTAATAGCTCATGGACGACGAGCCACCAGATGGCTATATATATATATACGTCCTATGGCTATAGGACGACGAGCCATCTGGTGGCTCGTCGTCCATGAGCTATTAGCTGATCGGTTTCACCGTCCATTGCACGGTTCTGTTCGGCATATATACGCTCTAGCGAAAGAAAATCTCTATCTCCTCTGTAGCTTAGTGGTCAGAGCACTCGTCCGGCAATCGAGGGACCCGCGTTCGACTCCCGGTAGAGACAGAGATGAGTTTTTTCCTTCCTTAAAAAATTAACATCTTTAATAATAAATATCTTCACAACATCCAGTCTTCTGTATATCTTGTATTAATTCAATATGATAAATTCACGGTTTAGGGCCCGTTCAAGTATTTCGTCATCACCGATGGGGGGGGGGGGTTCCGATTTGCTGACTTTTGATGACGGGGGGGGGAAGGGTTTGGATAATGCTTACGTCATTAACCACCCTTTATGAAAATATGAAATATTCTTATGGCATCTTACTCGGTGCGCCAAAAACGAGAAAAACCTTTTTATAGTTTGTGGGCACTTGAAGTGACATCCCCCCCCCCCACTATTGATAAGTGCCCTACAGAGCCACTTTACTGATCTCTAAATTTTTCTCGGATCCAAATGATCTGGAAATGTGTCCGGGCAGCTTAAGTGCTATGGAACTGTGCCACGCATCACTCAAGTGATCCGTAATTATATGCCGCGGATCACTTGAGTGATGTAGGGGGGCCACCTAAGTGCTCTAAAACTACTTCACATGTCATTCAAGTCATCCCTAAATGTGTCACGGATCGCTTAAGTGTTCTGAAACTGTGTCCCGGGTCATTTAAGTGATCTTGAAATGTGCCACGGGCCACTTAAATGCTCTGGAACTGTACCACGGGACACTTAAGCGATCTGTAAATGAGCCGCTTAGTTCATTTTTACAAAATTAGGTTTGAGGAGGGCAGGCCGCATCAGATAACTCTCAGGGCCATATTTTGTCCGCGGGCCAGGGTCGTTTATCGATTTATCATTATATGGCTTAGAGCAGTGGTTCTCAACCTTTCCAAGCCCGCGGCCCGGTATCATTCGTTTTTGTGAGTCGAAGGCCCGCTCAAACACACGACCAACGGAAAATGAATGAGGAAAAATGAAACGGCTAGTCACTCGCGGGGCCGATGTGAATGATATCAGGGCCCGGTGGTTGAGAAACACTGGCTTCGAGGGTGGATCGCAATGAATTTATTAAAAATAAATTTTGAGTTCATAGTAACATTGAAATGAACAGAAATTGATTATAATAACATAAAGGTACTTTCTTCCGAAATTGCAATTAAAATTTTTTTTTTTTGCATTAATAAATAAATTTTTGATTGGTCGGGGGGGGGGAGGCACGAGTCCCCCTATACCCCACCCCCTCCGTGTACTTCTCTGATCCCACCAATATGCGTTAGGATTCGGAGGGGCAGAGCTGATGACGAAATTTTGCTGCAACGTTTTTTTTTGCAGTATTATATCTGGATTATTATTTTTTTTTTTGGTTAGGCCCATTTGTTTTGGTTTGTTATAACCACAGTGTATGTTGTTTTAAGCAGGGTATATCAGAGATAAAAATGTATAGACGTGAATGGGCCAAATTTTAAGGACTTCCCACCGGTTATGTTATAAGTGTACCCGATTGTATATGAAACTTTTTTGAATTTCGGAAAATGATGCTATAAAAAGCATTTGAAAAATAAGGTTAAATTAATAGAAAATAGAGATACTTTTTTTTTAAAATGCGAAATTTTTGATTAAAACCGTTTCATTTATTCGAGTTGTTGTTTTTCTGTGTGAACGAAAGTGACATTTTTCATTTGCAATTCGTTATTGGGAATAAATGCAAAATTTCTGATCTGAATTTTTTTTTGCGAATAAATGCGAAATTTCTGATTTTAAAAAAAATTTTTTTGCGAAATTTACATATCCCTAATTACAGTTGTGGACACTTCAAAAAACACGACGTGTTCTTCAGCCTAGGGAAAAACATCCATCAATGGGGATAATAATAATCGACCATCCAGAAGAACAAAACACCGAAGACGGAAAGGTAGGAGTGAAAATAGCGCGATAAATATTCCACGTGCGTACCAGATACCATAGAAAAGTGTTATCTTATTTTATTACCACCCCCAAAAAAAAAGTGATATAAGATAGACTCGAACGCTCAAGAAAAATTTCATATTTATTTTATTGGAAAGAAGGTAAATTTAAGAATAAGGGGGGAAAAGAAAAAGTCAATATACAGAGCCAGAGCACAGAGAGAGAGAGAGAGAGAGAGGAGAATTCCAAGTAAACCGATTCATCCACTTTGTAAAATGAAACTGCGCCAGAGGGTGGCGTCGCTCGCATAGAAAATATGTAATAACAAAATAGAAAAACACATTCTTTTGCTTGTTTTTTTTTTTTTTGTAGGGGAAAAAGACGGTTTTTATCGGGTTCGATGCGTCAAGAAAGCGGCAAAATCGAGCAACAGACGCCGTATATATACGTCTAAATATCAGCTTTCAAGGGAGGGGGGGATGGGGCTCCCCCCACCCTCTTATCTAATGGAATAGACAAGCTGTCAAAAGAGTCGATCTGATTACACTCTGGAGCTGTCGATACAAACTCAGTTTTATACGTCAAGCCCCAAAAGAAAAAAAAGAATAAGACGTTAGATGGCGTGTATATGGAGATGTCTGTATGTATAATTTACGTCTATGTGTGTGTGTGTGTGTGTGTATATATATATATATGTATGTGTATGTTTTTTTGAGTGGTGACAAATGGAGGGCAGAAACGTTGAAACACTGTTCACGAATGACCGGAAGTGACCCGTTCAGAGTCAATTTTCTTCCGAGGATCGCTTGACAGTTTTACTCTTTCTCTTACGTATTTTCTGAACATATCTGTGAGGAAACACATTACAGTTATTGAGAAGTTTCTTTTGTGTTGGAAGAAACTGAATTGGTTCTGTGAGAAAAAGATGTGAATAATTGGAAGAAACTGAAAGAAAATGAAAATTTTTTCTGTATAAGGACTTGAACCATACATGGCACCCTTTGTTTGTAATATGAATAATGACTGTATGTGACCGAATTAGGGTCAGTTGAGTTTTTCCTACCAGTCTTACTAGGGGGTGTTACCATCTTCTGATTCTTAATAACCAATCATCCTTACGTAAGAATCAGTTCATAAGAATCGAGCTCCAAATGCAACCACGGTGTGATTGTTAAAAGTTATTCTTAAGGTCACGTGACGAGGAAAAGACAGCGAAATTCCCTTTTAGGGGAATTTTCCAGCTGATCAGTCACAGCTATGCAAAATGCAAATGTAAACTGGACAACTTCAAGCATCCTATAAACTGAACAACTTCTTCAAGGGTCCTATAAATTGAAAAACTTCTTCAAGGGTCTTATATAAATTGAAAAACTTCTTCAAGGGTCTTATATAAATTGATTAACTTCTTCAAGGGTCTTATATAAACTGAATAACTTCTTCAAGGATCCTATAAACTGAACAACATCTTCAAGGGCCCTATATAGAATGAAAAACTTCTTCAAGGGTCCTATATAGAATGAAAAACTTCTTCGAGAAGGCCGTATGAAAACCGATTATTTTTTTCGAGTAGCCTACCCCATAGAAACTGAATACTTTTCCGAGGGCCGAATACAAAAACGGAATAATTTCTTCGATGGGCTATAAAAACTGAGTAAAGTTTGGTTAAATTTTTTCTAGCCCCTATAAAAGCTGAATAACTTTTTGGACGGCTAATCGATTTCACTCTGGACCGTAAAACTTCTGCCGGGGCAGTTAAACAAGCTGAATAGCTTCTTTGAGGCTCGTACGAGAAGTTGATCAATTTTTTTGGAGGGCTTGTAATTGCTGTTGAGTCTCTTCCAGGATTGTATAAAACCAAATAACGACTTATGCGTCGTGGACGGGGCGTGCGGTACGCGTTAACCTTGAGTGGTTTGCTGAAATTCCCCCATCCACATGTGCACCACTATCACGAAATACTTCTCCGCGATCCAAACAGCGCGCACTGGACGAACGTCAGACTTGGGAACAAGCCGCCGCCGACGAAGGATTCGTCAAAAGGAGCTTGCGAAATATCGAATGGTGACGAGATCTGGCCCCGCACAATAATAACCATGAGGGGGGGGGGGGTTCCCGCTTCGCAGGATGAATATAAATTACTTTAATTCTTTCCATTATTTAGATTTTTAATAAATATTTCCATAGTTGACAGCAGTCATCTTGTTTTATTACCACAAAAAATAAGACTTTCGCGAGCGCATTCCCACAAGCACGTGCCAATTCGCCAAAGAGGCAGGCAGCCATATCTCCAGCTGGAACGAAGTTAATAAAACTGAAGTAAAAAGGAAAAATCGAAGCACCATAAATCTGATTAAACGCAATGAATAGAATTCATATATCAAATATTCAGTGAAAATGGAACATTCTAGAAACATCTTACATCAAGACGAATAATTCAAGAAGAGGAGGGAGGGGAAAGGAGGAGGCTGTGGTAATAACATATGAACAAGATATATAAATGGAATTTATGGAATAAAGTAAGAATGTCGAAATCTTACGCATCATCAAGGAAATGTCGAATCATGTTCTGGAATTTCATGTCTTTTACGTGAAACTTTAATAATAAGCTTCTTCTTTTCCAAAAAAAAGAAGAGATGGAAAGAGAAAATTCATCAGTATAACTAATATAGAATTTTCTGGAAAAAGAGAAAATTTCTCTCTCTCTCTCCCTGGCATCCTGCTTCAATAACTTCCGTCCGGAAATGATGCTGGGAGAAAAAAAAAATTTCCATAAATTTCCAAGTTTTCATCAACGTTGGAATTCGAGAACATTCGCTAAATAACGTAAGTCGAGATGGTTTCTCTCCCCCCCCCCCCCTCGACTTTTCACGCAGATTATTGATCGAAAAAGATCGTTCAGAGAGAAGGAGAAAAAATTTCTCTTCCCCCTCTGTCTTCATTATATATTTAACGTGTAGAATGTTCTAGAAAAATTCTTTCGACCAATCATTTTTCCCAATACCTGTTGATATAAGAGATTTAGATGCAGGTCTTTTTTACCTATTGTTTTTGGGGGAAAGGGGTTGGGTTTCGTAACCACGTAGGAAGCCGCCAACGCACGGAATGTCTGGATAATTTTGTCTCTCAAGAGTACGGTAAGGATATTATTAAATCCTAGTGTTTCTCAACCTTTTTTTTGCTTCGCCCGGGGCCCAATGTGACCAAATTTTCTTCTGATGGGCTTCGTGTCTTATCCACTGTACCTTTCTTCCGCCATCATCATCCAGTACCGAGATCCTTTTTATGTATTGAAATTTCTTGGAAATTTGAATATTGATTTCCTCCCCAAAGCAGAATATGCCAAAAGAACAATTAGCGCTACTGCAGAACAATTTGGAAGTACTTTAAGGAAAAAGTGCAAGAAAACACCATTGTGCGGATTTTTACCGCAGAACATTTCCAGTTAGCCGAAGGTTTGTTGCAGAACAATGCAAAACATTCTGCTTTGGGGATATCTGGGTGTTCCATATAAGGGCCGGCTAAAGCCCAGCGAATACAGAAATTCAGACATTGGCCGGATCAAGTGGGATTGCGAAATTGCCAACTTTCGGGCTTTAGTAGTAACATATGAATAATGTAAATGCTATTTACTATACTGTACGCTTTTTAAAAATGTATTGCAGAAAGTCCAAAAATATAAATATTGTTACTAAAATTATGTAAATAGTTCTTATTTAAATGACTATGAATGTTACTATGACCGTCGCGAGACAAATTCGTTTTATCCAGCTGTTGGGTATTTTGCCCTTGCTTGTATGGTAGGGCTTTAGCTTGGCGCTGCCGTTACGTAGTGCTCAGCCCTGCGGTCGAAGGCTATAGCCCTGTAGCTTTAGCAGAAACTGTATGACGGACGACGAGAGGGTTGGCGCCACCCTTCGAACCTAGCTCCGCTGGTGCTCTCGACTCGGGATTTATTTCCGTTTTGCCGAGTCAGATCTGTGCTGAGTGGGATGGCGGCGGGAGAAAAAGAGCACCGTGCATGCAAATGTAGAATAAATAAAAGAAATAATCTCAGAAAATTGATGGAAATTATAATTGGAAATTTAGAATTTATGAAAGAAATTATTGTTACCGTGAATGCGGGTGGCCCCCAAAAACGCGGGTCCTGGTGCGACCGAACTTGTCGCACACCCCCCTAAGGGCGATTCTGGTACACACAAATAGAGACAAATGTCATCAAAGAATGCATGGTCTACCTTGAAACGCTAACGAGTTAGCGCGTTTCGAAACAGCCACTCCGTAAACGTAAAAACGGCATTCGTGTTGAAATTTATCGGGAGAAAATGAACGCCATGCATGCAAATGTGACCAGGGGAAGAAGAAGAAGAAACTGTATGCAAATCTGCGCCTGCGCCACGGTAAATAAAAGGCGCGGACGCCAGCCATGTGTGAAGTTATTCCATCGTGCAACCGTTCCAACATTTATAACGTACGGGATAATGGCGCACTTTAGTAATACTGAAAAAGCAGATACGCATTTCAGCTGCAAACGGAAGTACCACAGAGACAGCACGAACGTACGGTGAGCGTTTTCCCCACAGGCGGTTGCCCAATCCGAAAGCATTTCAACAGGAATGCCGTTTTAACGTTTGCGGAGCGGCCGTTTCGAAACGCGACTAGTGCGTTTGCGTTTCATGCTAGGTTGGACCAGGCAGCTTCAAACCATTGCTCGCGAGCACCACGGTGCTCCCTGAAGTACCCAAAGTGCTCGATGCTCTTGTCCGATTTCGTCCTCGCGAGCACTTGACCAACGTCCCAACTAAACAACTTGTACTAATTGCATTCAAGGATTGAAACATCCTGATTGCATGCATTCGTATATCAAACTTGCCATACTTTTGGTGATGAGTACAGACAGTGCTCGTGACTGCAAAAAGGTTGAAGACCTCTGGGTTAGACCATGCATTCTTTTTGATAACAATTGTTCGTATTGGTGTGTACTATCCCCTCTTAAAGAGTTTTCCCCATCTTTTTTTGAATCACCCTGTATAGACATGCATCACACGTTGGCGATTAAAAAAAAGGATTTGGCTACTACAGGGCCGTCTTCGAGAATGTGTTGATTATTTTCCAAGAATGTGTTGATTATTTTTCAAGAATGTGCTGATTTAATGTGCTGATTATTTTTCAAGAATGTGTTGATTATTTTTCAAGAATGTGTTGATTATTTTTCAAGAATGTGTTGATTATTTTTCAAGAATGTGTTGATTATTTTTCAAGAATGTGTTGATTATTTTTCAAGAATGTGTTGATTATTTTTCAAGAATGTGTTGATTATTTTTCAAGAATGTGTTGATTATTTTTCAAGAATGTGTCTCCGATCAGCAAATCGAGTTTCGGACAGGGATCTCCGGCCGCTTGCTTCACGGAATAGAATGCGAATTGGCCGCACCTCGGGCTTTGGCAGTAACATGGACACTTTTGAAAGTCCCCCACCAAAACTCACTTCTCCACTAAAATAGCTCCAAAAAGTGCTACCACAAAGTCACCACATCACAAAAAAAAAAAAATGCGATAATCATTTATTTTTGGTCCCTAATCGTATTTATCCAATATTTCTCAGACTATACCGTTGATATGTCACGAGGATATTGATCCAAGAAACCCAAAAAATAACAGAAGGGACGCGGTTTCATTTTTTAATAAGTGTTTGAAAGCAATAAAAAGAAGGAAAAAAAAGGGGAAAAAGGAAAAAAAAAAAAAAGGAGGCTGATCCTCTTCCTCTTCCGCTTTATTTCCTGCTATCCTTAGAGTTATCCCAGAAAAGACAGAGGACACGTCACCACAGGACCAAGTATTGGCCACCGTTTGATAGATATCCGATGTCTTATCTCTAAGGTGGGTTTTCCCTTCTTTCTACTGTTTTTGTTTTTTAAGGGGGATTTCCATTGTTATCTGAGGGACACGTTCCAAGTAAAGCTCTTTTCGATTTCCTACCTTTAAGAGAAAAAGAAGGGGAAAACAACAACGCGCAGAAGAAATTTCTTAAAGAAGAAGAAGACGTTGGGACGAAAAATTTATAAATAATAATTTTTTGTTTTTTTTTTGTTTTTGGGAAGAAATTGAAGTTTTTCTCTCAAGATCATCACTAAAGTGAATTTTATAGTTCAAAGATATCTATGGGAATGAATTTTTCTTTTTTTTTTTTTCCTTACGGTTTCTCTAAAGAAATTGGATTTCTTTTCAGAGAAGGATTTTTTTTTTCTTTGTTTTGTGACAAAAAATAAATAAATTTTGTGGCGGAATTTATTGAAATTTTTTTTGTGATTTTTTTTTTGGGTTGGATAAAATATGAAAAATTTCGTTGTTCTAGTCATGAGAGGATTCTCAGAAGAATTTTGTGAGAAGATTCACTTTCCTGAAGATCATCAAAAATACAGGGGGTGAAGTGGATTCTTTTCCGAGACTAGGTTGATTTTTTTCCCCACGAATGAGTTGATTATTTTTCAAGAATGTGTTGATTATTTTTCAAGAATGCGTTGATTATTTTTGAAGAATGTGTTGATTATTTTTGAAAAATGTGTTGATTGTTTTTAAAAAATGTGTTGATTATTTTTGAGGAATGTGTTGATTATTTTTGAGGAATGTGTTGATTATTTTTGAAAAATGAGTTCATTATTCAAGAATGTGTTGATTCTCTCAAAAGATTCACTTTCCTGAAGATCAAAAATACAGGGGGTCAAACAAAAGTCGATTCTTTTCCAAGACTAGGTTGATTATTTCTCAAGAATGTGTTGATTATTTTTCAAGAATGTGTTGATTATTTTTCAAGAATGTGTTGATTATTTTTCACGAATGTGTTGATTATTTTTCAAGAATGCGTTGATAATTTTTCATGTGTTGATTGTTTCTCACGTGTTGATTATTTCTCACGTGTTGATTATTTTTCATGTGTTGATTATTTTTGAAGAATGAGTTCATTATTTTTGAAGAATGTGTTGATTCTCAAAAGATTCACTTTCCTGAAGATCATCAAATATACAGGGGTGAAGCAAAAGTCGATTCTTTTCCAAGGCTAGGTTGATTTTTTCCCCCACAAATGAGTTGATTATTTTTGAAGAATGTGTTGATGCTCAAAAGATTCCCTTTCTTGGAGACCATCAAAAATACAGGAAGAACCAAAAGTTAATTGTTTTTCAAGAATAATTTTTTTTACCACTAAAATGGTGGAATTTATTTAGAATTTTTATGATTTTTTTTTGTGTTGGAGGAGATATGCACAATTTCGTAGCAGAGGTCATGGGATGATTCTCAGAAGATTCTGAGAAAATTAACTTCCTTGGAGATCATCCAATTATACAGGGTGATAGTGATAGTAACCGAGAGACACCCAGGCTCTGTTACACTCGGTGATATAAGCACCTTGTCCCTGGGGACTCGGGTGCCTCCGGGGAACCCAACCATTTATTGGGCTTGTGAAAAATATACAAGGTGGGCAAAAAGTCCCTAAAACCCCCAAAAATGAATAAAAACCGAAAAAACAACCGAAACAAAAAACGGTTCGCAGGGTCAGCATCGGCTTCGATATCTCAATAAGATGGGAAGCGGGTTGTGTTTGGTTTTCAAAGGGTCAGCATTGCTAGGTCACGGGATCTCTCTTAAAACAAGAAAAAAATATATATACAGGGTGCCGGGTATACCAAAACTAGATTCTTTTGCTAAGAACAAATTTTGCCCTACCCAAATCAATTTTATTGTGAAATTGATTTTACACACACATTTGTATATATTATATATTTATTAAGATTTCTATGATTTCGTTGTTGTAGTCATGAGGGGATTCTCAGAAGAGTTAGAAAATGCATGTAAAATGTTGTTACTCTGGTTATGAGATGATTCTCAGAAGATTCTTACCGGGGAATAGAACACACGTCCTCTCCCACTTGCCGGGCGAATTCACTAGATATATGTAGAAACCCCAAAAACTTGAAAACCAAAAGATGGCTGCTTGCGCCCTTTCCTTATTTCAAAACGGAAAAATGAATACAAATGGATCCCGTTTATTTGGCGTTTCCTTAGAAGTAACTACAGTGTGCTATTTTGCATTTTTGCCATTTTTCATACAAAAATGTAATTTCCGATTGCAAGTCTTTTTGTCACATCCTCCTGTGCCTTCGTCGCTGCACTTCTTCGGAACCCGAGAATCGGTGCCCCTTAAGCAAATTCTTTATCCGATGGAAAAAAGGAAACATTCACATGGGGCAAAATGAGGCGAATAAGCCAGTTGTGAAAGTATCGAATCTGATGTTTTGACAGGTAAATCTGACAGCAGGAGGGACCTGTGAGTCAGTACATTGTCTTGATGGAGCACCCACGACTTGGCCTTCCAATGATCTGGTCGCTTGCGTTTCACCGTGGGGACCGGTGTCTGCATGATTCGGCCAGAAGCAAGCGACCAGATCTTTGGAAGGCCTAGTCGTGGGTGCTCCATCACGAAAATGCGCCGGCTCACAGGACCATTCTGAAATTTGAAATTTGAAATTTGAAATTTATTACACACACACATATTACAACATATAATACAGACGCAATATACAAAAAAAACAACAAAAAAAAAACATATATATTACCATTTATATATTAGCCCAAGGGATTACATAATCCGTCCAGGGCATATTGATAGTGTAGTATATATTGGGGTTGACAACAGACCAATGGTGTATATAATTAAAATATAATATCGTCCTCATATTACATTCGTAAAGAGAGAAAAAAAGATGCATGTATATGGGATTAATATTCAATTGTGTTGATTTTGTTTATGAGTAGTTTTCTGAATTTGTGCAGTGATTTTTCCGCCTTTATTTCGTTATTCAATCTATTATATTCTTTAGGTGCTATGTATATGAATTGTTTTTGTATTATGGTTTTGTTTGGTTTAATTATGGCGTACTGAATTCCGTGTTGTCTTGTTTGTCTCAGCTGGTGTTTAATTCTGAACCAATCGGGATTTTTCTGAATAAAGAATAATATTTTGTAAAGATAGAGTTTATTGATGTTAAATCTATAATCATTGTGACAGTCTTGGATTATATTTATTTTTTCAGATATATTATTCCCAACTTTTCTCAGAGTGTTTCTTATTACATTTATATTTGAGTCATAATCACCGCCCCATACCGATACACCATATTGTATGACTGGTAAAATCCATGCGAAGTAAATAGTACGAAGAAATTTAGGGGATATAATATTTTTCAAGCAGTAAATCCTGGTATTGATGTATTTTAGTTTATTGCTTACTGTCACCGCTTGAGTTTTCCATTTAAGGTTTTTATTAAAAACGATTCCAAGATAGTTTATTTCATCGGACTCCTTAATTTCAGTACAGCGACACTCATTGCGTGAGCAATGACCTACATGATATTGTATTGTTATTGGTTCTATATTTCTGTTATTATATAATTGAAAATGCATAAATTTAGTTTTATTTAAATTAAGGGTCAATTTATTATATTTTAGCCATTGTGAAATTATTGTCATATCATTTTCAGCTTTATATTTAAGGGTTAGGTTATCATTATCGGAAATGAAGAGCACTGTGTCATCTGCATAACTAATAATATTTCCATTCATTTGTAGGTGTTGTATATCATTTACATAAATCAAAAAGAGTATCGCTCCGAGTACCGATCCTTGTGGGACACCGCTTACTATTTGCTTGAAAGATCCTATTTCATTTTTAATTTTAATTGCCTGTTTTCTGTTCGTTAAGTAGCTTTTAAACCAGTCGTGTATTTTTCCTCTTATACCAGCCTTATTAATTTTGTCCAGAAGTATTTTATGGTCAACGCTGTCAAATGCTTTACGTAAATCCAAAAAAACAGCAAGGGTTTTTTTATTGTTATTGACATTCTTGTAAATGTATTCAGTGAGTTTTAGAACTGCCATTTCTGTGTTTTTATTTTCAAGAAATCCAAATTGGTTTTTTGCAAAGTAAGAGTTAGAGTTGAGGAAATCCATAATTTTCATTTTCATAACCCGTTCTATGACTTTAGACATAATTGGAAGTATTGATATTGGGCGATAATTATTATAATTATTAATATTTCCAGTTTTGTGAATAGGTCTAACAATGGCATATTTAAGTTTTTCAATAAAAGTACCTTCAGTAATTGAAGTATTGATTATATGTGTTATGAACCGCAGATGATGTTTACAGACTATTTTTAGCATTCTAGCATTAATGCCATCGTATCCAATTGCTTTGTTATTATTTGATTTCATAACTATGTATTTAACATATTTTTCTTCCACTGGAGTAAAAACCATAGAATTAATTTGGTTATAAGACATTTGAATTGGACAATGATCGTTATCAGTATCTGTCTCATTTGATTCATTGCTGACTACATTAATAAAATAGTCATTCATTTTTTCTACCACAATACCGAGATCTAATCTGATGCCAGATAACCTGTCAAAACACGTCACTGATATACTTCTACAACCAGATTATTTCCCCTGATCTTGCCCCATTTGACTTTTTTCCTTTTTTGTTTCTCGGATATTGAATACGGAATTGGAATGTGGTGTTTTCACAGGTGATCTGACATCAGGAGGGACCTATGAGCCAGCACATTGTTATGGTGGAGCACCCACGACTTGGCCTTTCAATGATCTGGTCGCTTGCGTTTCACCGAATCATGCAGACGTTTAAGGACTCACAGGTCCCTCCTGGCGTCAGATTTACGTGTCAGAACGTCACATTCCAATACTTTTACAAGTAACTTATTCTCCTGGATATACTTAGAAAATACTTACTGGAAATTACTTACAGGATTACTGGAAATACTTTCCTGATCTTACCCCCACATGTGAATTTTTTATTTTCCTTGGATAAAGACATTACTTTAGTGGCAACGTTTCTCAGGTTCCGAAGAAATTCAGCTAGCAGCGACGAAGGTAGCCTACTTTAGGGGGCAGTGTTTCCTCAACCACAGGGCTCTGACATCATTCATACCGGGCTGCGAGTGGCTGGCCGTTTCCGTTTCCTCCATTTATTCTCCGTTATTCGTGTGTTTGACCGGGCTTTCCACTGACAAAAAATAAATGAAATCGGCCCACGGGCTTCCAAAGGTTGACAACTACTGCTTTAGGGGTATCACAAAAAAAAAAAAAAAGACTTGCAATCCACATTTACATCTCTGTTTGAACAAATGGCAAAAATGCATAATTGCATACTGAAGTTACTTCGAAGGAAACACCGAATAAACGGGTTCTATCTGTATTTCATTCTCCCTCAATGAAATGTCTCGAAACTTTTTGAACGTAGTAGCAGTGTTGTGATAACAGTAGACTGTTGGAGGAGAACCAAAATAATGAGAAGCTGTTGCGGAGTTGAGTAATGATAGCCAATTATTGAAGGTCATTGTTGATGACAACAATGATTCCAAGCAAGTCATTGTTTGGAATAGCATAAAAGGCATCAGCATATGGGTATATCGGACAGATCACTTGCATTCGCCGTCAAGACTCGACTGCCAGTCTGAGTCGAGTATATTATTCTCCTAGTATATACTGGCAGCTTAGGCTTTCCAAAGAAGTCGGTGATTGTTGTACGTATCAAGTGGGCTATAAACCAACTGATGCCGACGCGTCGATGGAGGAAGGCCGGGGTTTTTATAGCGGTGGACCAGGCTGGAAAATGACGTACGCCATCTAGAAAACGCTGCTTGACCAGTTTTCTAGAAATATCGTTTTCCAGGCGCACCAAAGCTCCGGAGTCACATCTAGTTGTCGGTGGTGGGATGTGGAATTTCTCAAAGCAGTGGCGTACACTGAATGGGACCTTCCGGTTTCTGGTTCTAAGCCCTTTTTTTTTTCCGAGTCCCGGCGAATGGGGTCGATCTGAACCATCAAATTGAAATGTAAAAAGAGAATAAGAATTTGGAAATTAGGGTCGAAATGGACATTTGTGAAATGGACTATTCATGTCAAGAATTCTTATTCATTTATAATGAACTGAACTGAACCTTTAATGATTTGCACAATCGTGCCTATCAGTACACCAGTGGATGGCAAGTACAAATATTAGTGATTAAATTATTGGAGATACACAAGACAGAACAAATGCATAAGGTTTGAACACAAGAAATATAAATGCATAATATAGTTTCGAATCCAGATAGATTTAAAAAATAAATAAATAAATAGAATGAATAAATAGAATTTCCTTTACTATTCCCTTGAATAGTTTCCTTGATATCTCTGGCTGAGAAAAAAGCCATCTATATCTCTCTAAACCGTCCCACCCGGGGGCCATTTCCTGAAGTTAAGAGAGGCTACTAATGCCTCTACTTCAGCGCCTCACGACACAGTGCGTGAAATTAGGAAGGCAGATTCATGTGTCTCCAGTGGTGTAGATGGTAGCATGCTTGCCCGGTATGCAAGAGGGCCTGGGTTCGAGTCCCGGCGGAGACGTGATGACTTTTCTTTCCGAGCTCACCTCAGCATAATATCCGGAAAATAACTGTTTCCTTAATAAATAGAATGTTACCTGGGCGCATGGGCTGAGATATGGAGCAAACAACAACAGAAAGGGCGTCGAAACTACTGCCCCAAGAAAAATAAAATTTTTGATATATCCTCGATAAATCGAAAAAAATGTAGACACATAGAAGGAGAGGGGTTGCTAAACATTAGATAAAAGTTTGATCGGGAGTAGGTATGGCGAAGGTATTTAGAGATATGAGTATGTCTTTGAAGGGCAAAGAATGTGCATTCCTTAAGAAGGTGAAAAAGATCATTGTAGCTATTTAGTTGATTGCAATACTGACAAGGTTGATCAGGGTTAAATTTGTGCAATATACCTTTGTTAGTATAAAGTATAAAAGGGTAAAGGCGAAGCCTGGCCATATTCTTACGGACCGCCAAGGGGAGATTGAAGAGAAGGTAAGACTGTAGGGACAGCGAAAATTCAAAATTATCGGCAAAATGAAATAATGTTGAAGCAGACAATCGAGATCTGTCTTCTTGGAGAGAGATATCAGTAAAATTATAAGTAAGGGATGTTATATACTGGAGTGAGGTAAGGAGTGGATGTACACCAGATATCAGGTCGACCGCAGTTATTCAGAAGGGTCTTTGCTGAATTTGCCCAGTTTTCCGAATCTGTGTGCCGGCAGAGTTCAAGAAAGCAAATTTTTGGTAGACGATTTTCGTCCATTTTTTGAAGCCTAAGCCAGTACGTGCTAAGTTGGTTAAACATTTGACTGGCACTGGGGCGGCGACCAAGCTGAAGTCTAACAAGATAACCAGGACAATATTTGCTCAGATTTAGTAACTTTTTCAGAAAACTCGTATGGACTCTTTCCAGCATATCAGCATGGAAGAAACCCCAAACTGGTGCAGCATAACAACGAGTAGATCGTACAAGGCTATCGAATAATTTGAATGCCACACACAGCGAGGGGTTTCTGGAGCTACGCAGTAAGTCAAGTAGTTGGTTCATGGCCGCGAAAGCCTTTTTAATCATGAAATTAGCTGCTAATGAAAATTTTCCTGAAGATGAAAAAGGGAGGCCAAGGTAGACATAGCTACTGGCTATTTCGAGTTTAACGTTACCCCAAAAAAAGTTAGTATTTTTTGCGAGACGGCCAGACTTTCTAAATACAACAATTTTTGTTTTGTTTAAATTAACAGTAAGGTGGTTAGATTCAAAGTATGAGTCAAGAAGATTGATTTTTTTTTTTGCAACTGTATTTTTGAATCACCCAGTATTACAATATCATCTGCATACAGGAGGATGTTGAGTTCAGTGGAGTTATTAATTGAAATGCCATGGACATGAGGCTGACAAAAAGATTTTTCAATGTCAGCTAAAAAAAAGGGAAAAGAGGAGGTGGGAGGTAGATTCGCCCTGCAAAATTCCCCTGGCTACAGGGAAAGAACTTGTTAACCCATTAGTGCTTCTTACTCTTGCACGGGCATCACTGAAAAGCAGATCGTAAATTTTAATAATTTTATGGCTTACTCCTAGGTCAGAGAGCTTCCACCACAAAATGCTTCGATTAACAGAATCGAAGGCTTGACTTAGATCAACAAAACACGCAAAAACTTTGCGAGCTGGTTTTCGAAGATGGATTTGAACAATAGAGCTAAGTGTGAAAATGTGATCAGTGCAACTCCTGTTCTTACGGAATGCGCCTTGAGATTCAGGGAGGATCCCGTTCTGTTCCGACCAGTGATATAACCTTTTGGTTAGTATAAGGGAGAAAAATTTTGAGGTGCAGTTCAAGAGAGATATAGCTCTGTAATTGCTCGGGTCCAACGGAGAGCCTTTTTTCATAATTGGTGAGATTATTATTTCGGACCAAGATCGAGGAATATCACCGCTTTCCAGAATGAAATTAAACAAATTAATGAGGAATGTATGTCCGTCAGGAGGCAAATTCGTCAAGAATTCATTGGAGATGCTATCGCTCCCTGGGGCTTTATTACGTTTCAGTAACGAAAGCACTGAAAAATATTCGGTAACTGAGATGGACGCTTCTAAAAAACTGCAAGAGTTATTAAAGTAAGGGTGGGCAAAGGAGTGGGTTAGGTTAGCTGTTGAGGGGGCAGCAAAGAGATTAGAGAAATAATCGAACCAACATTGTTTAGAAATTATTGAGGGGTTAAAATGTGTATTTCGTCTAAAAATGTTCAAAGCTTTCCAAAATTCTGAGGAATTAGTTGAATTTTGTATTTTATGGTGGA
Organism: Pholcus phalangioides; assembly: GCF_987345545.1. Lineage (NCBI taxonomy): Eukaryota > Metazoa > Arthropoda > Arachnida > Araneae > Pholcidae > Pholcus > Pholcus phalangioides. The sequence continues at coordinate 13,384,969 of NW_028301605.1, forward strand.
TTTCCTGGAAATATGTGTGTTTTTTTGCGGGTACATGAATCACGGAAAGATTTTTTCAGTTGAATATATTTTGTGAAAAGTTCGGGGCAATTTCTCTGTCGTGCTTTTCTTAGAGTATATCTCACATCTCGCTTTAAAATGCGGCATTCCAAGTCAAACCAGGGAGATTTAAGATATTTACGATGTTTTTTTTTAACCCGTTGATGCATATTTGCAAGAGTTGCTGCATGAAAAACACTATTTTTGAAAAATTCAAAATTAGCATTGGAGTCGGTGATTTGGTGAGTGGATGTGTCAGCTATGCAATCTGAAAAGGTATTTTGGAAAATTTCGGTAAATTGGGGCTGCCAACGTAGCTTAGATTCAATGTTGTTGTTAGGGAAAACATGTGCAGATGACGATGAGAGGAAGTAGGCAACAATTGGAAAGTGGTCAGAGTAAAAAAATTGCTTGACCTCAAAGTTTATTATGTTATTTATTGCAAACTGTAATGGGCAAAAAATATAATCAACAATTGATTTCCCAAATGATGAAACATAGGTATAATTTCCATCTTGATCCCCGGGATATGAACCGTTTAAGATAGCTATAGCATTAGTTTCACAGAAATCAATTAGGGCATTGCCCCTTCTGTCGCGTTTACGGTCAAGAGAACCCCTACTGCTTAAATTTCCAGATGCAAGATCCGGAGGTGCCCGACCGGGGGGATCCCCGCAGTGGCAGTTCAGGTCCCCACCAACCAAAAACCATTGACCTCTACTGACCAGAGTGTAACAAAAATCTAAAATTTCAATAAAATTTTTCGTTTTGGAGCTCTCTGGGGGTATATAAACAGTTCCAATAATTAGATTTTGAAATAATAGAGTATCAGATAGGGAGATCTTAACAAATATTGCGAATTCAGACATCATTAGTATTTCCAAGATAGTTAATGATTTATGTATAGCAAGAATAATACCGCCAGTAGGTCTGCCGAATATGGGGTTTTTTTTGCCGGTGAAATAAATAAATTGAAATCACTCCATGCCCGCACCTCCAGGTCTTGGTCTGTATAAAATTTTTATGTTAAACCGAAAAATAAGAATTGAGAAAGATCAGAGATACGTTTTGATGAAAGTTTCGACCGTAAGCCACAAATATTATAAAAACAACATTTTAAAGCATTATCATTATTCTGACAATCAACTAGGGGGTTAACATGATTCAAACAATTGTTTTCCGGAATTTGATTATCCTGAGGAGAGTTATTTTCGGATTGCGGCACGATTGACCGGGATCAGACGTCGGTATTAATTGATGTATTTGATGGGACCTCGATGATCGAGTTATCATTCAAATCAACCGAAAAACATTTACCGTCCACAAATAGACAGTCCCGTATCAGTCTCACCCTCTGTTTTGCCTTCAAGCTGCTATCCATGAGTGAATGAAGGAGGAATCTGATTCTGCTTGTTGTGGCACAAAAATCTTCTCTCACACGTAAACCATCGAGTAAGGTGAAGTTGGAACGGCGTACACTCTTAAAGGCACTAAACACATCATCGCGATCAATACGGCGAACAAATTTCACTATCATAGTGACACACTGTAGATTACCAGAATCTCCATTTCGGCGGCGGAGTGGATGAGCAATGTCGATCATCAGACGGTCGGCTCCAGACATCTGTAGCTTTTTTTTTTTTCACAATATCACGTACGACGGAGCACCAGTCCTGGACATCATCAGAGGGTGGAATCTGTACGTTCTCCAGGATTAGATTATTTCTTCTATTGTAGTCCTCAGCTCGGTCTAGGCGTCTCTGGATCGCCTCAATTTTTCGTTAGCTGCTCTGAGGTCCGATCTTTCCCGGCTAGCTCTCTCGAGGTCATCTGTGATGTTCGATATCTTCGAATCCACAGCATCAATTCTGACAGCAAGATCTGCAAGGGTCTCAGAATTAGCCAGCATTATAGATTTGAGGTCCATCAGCATGTCAGCAGTGTTGGCGTCAGTTCCACGATGGGCGGGAGGTGAATCAGTTGAACTGTGCCTTTGACGTTTTCCCAAGGTACCCGTAGTCTGAGGGGGTGAATGAAGCAGTCGATTTGCAGGCGAGAAAATTTCGTCAATGTTTTTGCTCTGTTTTTTAGGATTCCCCATTATAAAACGTTGTACAAAGATTCTGATCAATAAATCTGTGGGGACCTGAGAAATTAATAGCGAGAACTAATAAACACGATGAAATAAATAAGCAAGTAAAGGAAAAAAGATAAAAATATCAAGATGGCGTCGGAGCAAAATAAAAACGTGGCCTTTCCTCTACTGAGCAGGTGTTGCCATCAATTCACCGAATCATGCAGACGTTTAAAGGACTCACAGGTCCCTCCTGGCGACGGATTTACGTGTCAGAACATCACATTCCAATACTTTTACAAGTAACTTATTCTCCTGGATATACTTAGAAAATACTTACTGGAAATACTGTCCTGATCTTACCCCCACATGTGAATTTTTCATTTTCCTTGGATAAAGACATTACTTAAGTGGCAACGTTTCTCAGGTTCCGAAGAAATTCAGCTAGTAGCGACGAAGGTAGCCTACTTTAGGAGGCAGTGTTTCCTCAACCACCGGGCTCTGACATCATTCCGTTTCCCTCCATTTATTCTCCGTTATTCGTGTGTTTGACCGGGCTTTCCACTGACAAAAAATAAATGAAATCGGCCCACGGGCTTCCAAAGGTTGACAACTACTGCTTTAGGGGTATCACAAAAAAAAAGACTTGCAATCCACATTTACATCTCTGTTTGAACAAATGGCAAAAATGCATAATTGCATACTGAAGTTACTTCGAAGGAAACACCGAATAAACGGGTTCTATCTGTATTTCATTCTCCCTCAATGAAATGTCTCGAAACATTTTGAACGTAGTAGCAGTGTTGTGATAACAGTAGACTGTTGGAGGAGAACCAAAATAATGAGAAGCTGTTGCGGAGTTGAGTAATGATAGCCAATTATTGAAGGTTTCTAAACAAGTCATTGTTGATGACAACAATGATTCCAAACAAGTCATTGTTTGGAATAGCATAAAAGGCATCAGCATATGGGTATATCGGACAGATCACTTGCATTCGCCGTCAAGACTCGACTGCCAGTCTGAGTCGAGTATATTATTCTCCTAGTATATACTGGCAGCTTAGGCTTTCCAAAGAAGTCGGTGATTGTTGTACGTATCAAGTGGGCTATAAACCAACTGATGCCGACGCGTCGATGGAGGAAGGCCGGGGTTTTTATAGCGGTGGACCAGGCTGGAAAATGACGTATGCCATCTAGAAAGCGCTGCTTGTCCAGTTTTCTAGAAATATCGTTTTCCAGGCGCACCAAAGCTCCGGAGTCACATCTAGCTGTCGGTGATGGGATGTGGAATTTCTCAAAGCAGTGGCGTACACTGAATGGGACCTTCCGGTTTCTGGTTCTAAGCCCTTTTTTTTTTCCGAGTCCCGGCGAATGGGGTCGATCTCAACCATCAAATTGATATGTAAAAACAATAAGAATTTGGAAAAAATTAGGTCGAAATGGACTATTCATGTCAAGAATTCTTATTCATTTATATTGTTTGATTATTCCCGCCGCACTTTTATAGTATGATAGTAATTTTGTAACCTTGAATATATATTTGTATGAGCTCATGGTGATATTTCTACCCAATACTACCTTCATGGTAATTTTTATGTGCATTCTCAATAACATAAAAAAGGAAAATTTTTGTACTGTAAATAATGGGTGTGGGTCATAATCCCGACAGACGAAATCCCGACAAGTCACAATCCCGACAGACGAAATCCCGACAGGTCAAAATCCCGACAAGTCGAAATCCCGACAGGGTCAAATTCCCGACACGGTCAAAATCCCGACACGGTCGAATTTAAAAATTCAATTTCGCCGTATAAGCCGCACTTCGCGATTTCTGTCGGGATTTGAATTTCTCGCGGCGAGGGGCGTTGGGGCGCCGATGAGACTGATAAATTGCGATCAAATAAATTTTTCAAATTTTAATTTCGCCGTATAAGCCGCACTTCGTGATTTTTGTCGGGATTTGAATTTCTTGCGGCAAGGGGCGTTGGGGTGACGATGAGAATGATAAATTGCGATCAAATAAATTTTTTAAATTTTAATTTCGCCGTATAAGCCGCACTTCGTGATTTTTGTCGGGATTTGAATTTCTTGCGGCAAGGGGCGTTGGGGTGACGATGAGAATGATAAATTGCGATGAAATAAATTTTTCAAATTTTAATTTCGCCGTATAAGCCGCACTTCGCGATTTCTGTCGGGATTTGAATTTCTTGCGGCAAGGGGCCTTGGGGTGACGATGAGAATGATAAATTGCGATCAAATAAATTTTTTAAATTTTAATTTCGCCGTATAAGCCGCACTTCGCGATTTCTGTCGGGATTTGAATTTCTTGCGGCAAGGGGCGTTGGGGTGACGATGAGAATGATAAATTGCGATGAAATAAATTTTTCAAATTTTAATTTCGCCGTATAAGCCGCACTTCGCGATTTCTGTCGGGATTTGAATTTCTCGTGGCGAGGGGCGTGGGGGCGCCGGTGAGAATGATGAATTGCGATCAAATAAAATTTTTAAATTTTAATTTCGCCGTATAAGCCGCACTTCGCGATTTCTGTCGGGATTTGAATTTCTTGCGGCAAGGGGCGTTGGGGTGACGATGAGAATGATAAATTGCGATCAAATAAATTTTCAAATTTTAATTTCGCCGTATAAGCCGCACTTCACGATTTCTGTCGGGATTTGAATTTCTTGCGGCAAGGGGCGTTGGGGTGACGATGAGAGTGATAAATTGCTATCAAATAAATTTTAAAATTTCAATTTCGCCGTATAAGCCGCACTTCGCGATTTCTGTCGGGATTTGACTTTCTCGCGATTAAGGGCGTTGGAGCGACGATGAGAATGATGAATTGCGATCAAATAAAATTTTCAAATTTTAATTTTGTCGCATAAGCCGCACGTCGCGATTTCTGTCGGGATTTGAATTTCTCTCGGCGAGGGGTGTTGGGGCGACGATGAGAATAGTGAATTGCGATCAAATAAAATTTTCAAATTTTAATTTCGCCGTTTAAGCCGCACTTCGCGATTTCTGTCGGGATTTGACTTTCTCGCGATTAAGGGCGTTGGGGCGACGATGAGAATGATGAATTGCTATCAAATAAATTTTCAAACTTTAATTTCGCCGTATAAGCCGCACTTCGCGATTTCTGTCGGGATTTCCGTTTGTCGCTGCAAGTGGTTTGTGGTGCATATCATGATCAATGGAGATCAATAATTTGGAAATTCATTTACTTTTCCAACTTGGCGAAAAGCAAAGGATTCAGGGTTGCCTTTTTCTGGCATTTATCGATTTTTCTATCCTCCACAAACACTGCTGTTCCTTATTATTTTCTTTGAGAAATTTTCGAAATTCTTTCTCGCTCAAATAGTTTCAAATAGACTTAAAATGTCAAATGATATTGCACAAAGTTAGACCGTTTCATGAAGATCTTAATTTAAAATTTTCAAGGTTTTCGAAAGCAATGTAATAGTAGAGAAATATTTTTATTCATATGTATAAAATTACATGTCTTGACAGCTTAATTCACTGATTCATCGCCGAGCCGCAACCACTGAAGGTCAGGCCCGTATCTAGAAATTCCATTCGGGGGGGGGGGACAAGGTGGTCAAATAATATATTTGGCCATGTTTTACCTTATTTCAATCATTTTCTCTCATTTCGAAGGGACCGGATCCCCAATTCCCCCCTTCTCACTACGAAGCTATAAACATAAAATTCTGTCAATAGTTTTATTTTATACTGTTGAGACTCCCAAAAAAATTTCTTCAAATTCTATCTCTAAGTTGGTCTTAAGGCTTTGAAGAGAGTATGCAAATTGTGTGGTAGTGTAGTTGCATACAGGGTGTCCTTTAAGAGTTAGTACGGCCATTGTCTTCTCAACCATCCGTGGTAGAGATGATTTCAGTTTGAAAAATGCTCAAAAGGCGTTCAAAAATTACCCTGTACCAGTTTTGAGAGTGAAAACACAGTGTGTAACAAAATGAAAAAATATAAATTTTTAAAACTTCTAATTATAAAGTGACTGCACCGTATCTCCTGAGACCAACAAAAAAAATCTAAGTTGACAAGTACAATGTTCGCCGAGATATTTGAATTCAAAATTCGAAGGAAAGGTGGAAAGGACAGCATAAATTTGGGGAAGGAGCGTTGTCGATTAGTTTTTGCTGTCTTTTCATAACTTTTCTCCAGTTTTCGAATTCAAATATCTTAGCGAATATTGCACTGAGAAACATGCAATTTTTCTGTTGGCATCAGGAGAGACAATGCAACAACTTTCAAATTGGAAGTTAAAGGACGGGAAATCAAAGAAAAATTTAGATTTTTTTGTTTTGAGCCACACACACTGTATTTCCCGAGGATGATATCACTTTCCGCTATCTATACGAAGGTTTCAACGGTTGGCTGATGCGAGATGAAGTTAGGAAGGAAAAATTCACCTGTGCTCTTGCTAGGAATCAAACCCACGTTCTCGAGCTTTCTGGGTGAGCCCACTAGACTACAAAGGCAAAGAATATCAATTTTTCCTTGGAACTTGTATGCGATGAACGGTCGGACCTAACTCAGGCCTCTGGAATCACGAAGTGCGGCTTATACGGCGAAATTAAAATTTGAAAATTTATTTGATCGCAATTTATCATTCTCATCGGCGCCCCTACGCCCCTCACCGCAAGAAATTCAAATCCCGAACCGCGGCTTATACGGCAAAATTAAAATTTGAAAAATTTATTTGATCGCAATTTATCATTCTCATCGGCGCCCCAACGCCCCTCGTCGCGAGAAATTCAAATCCCGACAGAAATCGCGAAGTGCGGCTTATACGGCGAAATTAAAATTTAAAAAATTTATTTGATCGCAATTTATCATTCTCATCGTCACCCCAAGGCCCCTTGCCGCAAGAAATTCAAATCCCGACAGAAATCGCGAAGTGCGGCTTATACGGCGAAATTAAAATTTGAAAAATTTATTTGATCGCAATTTATCATTCTCATCGTCACCCCAAGGCCCCTTGCCGCAAGAAATTCAAATCCCGACAGAAATCACGAAGTGCGGCTTATACGGCGAAATTGAAATTTGAAAATTTATTTGATAGCAATTTATCATTCTCATCGTCACCCCAACGCCCCTTGTCGCAAGAAATTCAAATCCCGACAGAAATCGCGAAGTGCGGCTTATACGGCGAAATTAAAATTTGAAAAATTTATTTGATCGCAATTTATCATTCTCATCGGCGCCCGCACGCCCCTCACCGCGAGAAATTCAAATCCCGACAGAAATCACGAAGTGCGGCTTATACGGCGAAATTGAATTTTTAAATTGGACAGTGTCGGGATTTTGACCGTGTCGGGATTTCGACCCTGTCGGGATTTTGACCTGTCGGGATTTCGTCTGTCGGGATTGTGACTTGTCGGGATTTCGTCTGTCGGGATTGTGAACGGAACCCGTAAATAATGTATGCGTGTAATTCAAATGTGAATGCTGAGCACTGTCAACGAAGGATCTGTTCGATTATTCCCGTCGCAGCGCAGGCTCTGTATGTTTTCTGTGCGTGTATATTGCATATTCTGTAAAAGGAAACAGGACTTTGGCTTTGTTTCTTCGTTTCCCGTCACAGTCGAGGCACTGTATATATGTAATTTGTATACATTGTGTATTTAGAACATTCTCAAATCTCTCCCACTTCAAGATGCCAGCTTCTTCTTCTTTCTTGTCCACAAGTCTTTTCCACACTTCTTTCGAAATCCCAGGCTTCGGTCTCCGGCCCTTATGTGCCACTGGGTGCACGTGCAATTTTTCTCCCCAGTCATTGGATTCAGTCACCCATTTTTGTCAAATGGCTTGTACGTTGCATCGAGTTGATGGCTGTCTTCATGGGGAGACGCGAGTGATTCGAAACTTGCGAGCACGGGGCAAGGGGAGCCACCACTATAAATCTTTGCTAACTTTTCCGACAACTCTGCCTCTTTTGAGGTAACGGAAGTAAGGTGTTTTGCATCAGTCCGGGGTTGTGAGCGGTTCTATCTATCTATTCATTTTTATATAGGGTGGGTGAAAAGTCCTGGACACATTTTAAAAAATAATAGAAAATCAACCAATTGACATTGGTTGCCAATGTGTTGGCGCGGTTGTCACTAAAACACTTATTATAACCAATTAAAAAAAAAAAAATCAAAATTTCACTCACAACTGGTATTGTATCACTCGACATAACACATAAAAATAGAACACGAACAGTGCATAATTAATGTTTATGAAAATTTGCGTGTAGAACTACATATTTCAACATGAGCGAGCACCCTTTCATCAGTTTAGGGGCCGTTCAAGTATTACGTCATCATCGATGGGGGGGGGGGGGGTTCCGATTTGCTGACTTTTGATGACAAGGGGGGAGAAGAGGGGTTTGGATAATGCTTACGTCATCAACCACCCTTTATGAAAATATGAGTTAGGATTCAGAGAGGCAGAGCTGATGACGAAATTTTGCTGACAAGGAAGGGGGGGGGGGGTCAAAAATGGCTAAAAAAAATTTCAAATTAAAATCAAATCAAATCAAATTTATTCAACATACAGAGATTTATATTAGTTTAAAAAGATATATATATTTATCATCCAGAGGCTGTGATGTCTATACGGATGATTGAAAATATACATGATAATTAATGAATAAAATATATAACACATACGACATGAACAGAAACATTAAAAAAAAAAAGAGACAGATATACAACATAAAAGAGACAAAATTATCACTGTCAAATAAAAAAAATACGTAAAGATAAAAAAAAATCAAGAACGAAAAAACATACACAACACACAAAAGTTCTTAATGCATGGCGAGAAATGTAAAATAAAACATTGTAGACAGAAAATATATGCACATACATAGACAAACACAAACAAGAACAATTTATTTTAATTGAGAAAATATACATAATTAAAGTGGCAAAGCTAAATTGAATAAATTTTATTGCTCCTCCTAAAGGTCAAAATAAGAGTCTATATCGTCTATTGAAATTGATTTTTTAAATGCCGCGTGTGTGGATATATTTTGTATTTCTAGTGGTAGTGAATTATATAATTTCGGAGCTAAATAATAAAAATGTTTACGGAAAATTTCTTTCTTAAAAGTAGGAATACGGTAAATCATATGCGGTCTCCATTTGCTTACGTAATACTTGAACGGCTCCTTAGATGTAACCCGAGCAAAAAAAAAACCAAAACAAAAAAAAACAAGATGTTCTCATTGAAATGTGGCAATTTATCAAAAATGAGAAAGAAAATAGTCAGAAACGTTAATTCTCCATTTTTTGTGTTGAATTTTATACATGTCGAGTTTTTCCTCAGACAACGCCATCTCTGAGTGAAATTTTGAACATTTTTTAATTTATCAAAAAAAAAAAAAAAAGAAAAACTCGAGGCCATAATACGTACTTTAGTGCAAATTGTACTTTTTTTTGTCAAGTGGTTGAATTTTGAATTGTGCCCAGGACTTTCCGCACAAACCGTATTCATTTTGGTAGCCGGAACAGAAATCAGTTCAAACTTCCACTGATAGGTAGCGCAAGCTACGTCACCTTTTTGACCCGCATGCATTAAAAATATTTTTTTTTTCGTCTGGGGGAAGGCGCACGAGCCACCCTATGCCCCCCCCCCTTCCGCGTACGTGTCTAATCCAACCAATATGCGTTAAGAGCTGGGGGCAGTGATGACGAAATTTTGCTGACAGGGAGGGGGGGGGGTTGTTAGAGTTTTGCTGACTTTTGCTGACAGGGGGGGGGGGACAAAAGTGCCTAAAAATTTGCTTACGTACTACTTGAACGGCCCCTAATTTCTTTAGTTAATTTAAAATTCTCATACACGCCTGAATCCAGTTTTTTTATTTGATATGTTCATATTTTTACACATTCCTGAGAAGTTTCAGCATTCCTGAGAATTCTGTAATGATATCATTGTATTCCGGATGAAGAATTTTTCCAAAAAAAATCGATCTATACATAAAAGCATGGATCAAAAAGGCCCCAAAAATGAATGGGTCCCAGCTATTGTCGCTGAAATCAGCGAGACACCCGTAAAAACAGCGGTGTAACAAATGGATTCATAACCGGAATCGTACGAACCACTATAGAGCCCCTGCGATCCATAGGTTGAGAACACCCTTCTGCATTAAGAAAAATCCAAATAGACCAAAACCCTAATAAACATAATTCAACCGACAGGATATGCTCCATAAAAAATGCATTCATGCCCTAAAAAACTAAGAATATGCTTGTATAAACAGGTTGACCATATTTCTTCGAGATAAATACGGGAAATCGCCAATCCTTGTCGAAAATGATGCCAGAGGTGAGTAAAGTCTCCAATTATTACTGATATCGCTGAAAAATCGCCAATTGTGGGAAATTTTTTTTTTTCAATTTTTCCAAAAATCCACATTTCAAGCTAGGGAGGAGAGTTTGAGAGGAAACCCACCCTCCCCCGTCATTAATCTGCTGAAATTAACAAAATAAGGCTCTAAAACCGTGGTTCCAAAGTAGGGGGAGGGAGTGTCTCGGACCCCAGGGCTCCATTGCCTTATTATTGGGTGTCAACATCCTAATTGGTGAGTTGGAAAAAAATGAATTACCTATGAAGAAAAGTTTTAGTCTAATTTACACAAAAAAAAAACTGCTGCAACGTTGGCAGATTGCAGTAGTAATACTGCACTCGAATCGTATAGACCCGGGTTCGAACCCCACAACCGCCACAGTGCTGGTCGGCTGAAGTTAGTTTTTCTGTGGTTCCCAACTGATGCGAAAGTGTGAGCTTATCTTCTCCCGTTGAAATAGTCTCGCCACAGAGAGCAACAGGCCCACATCGATATAATTATTAATCATTAAAATTCACTCAGAGTTAGAAAAATTGACGGTAGATGGCAGCACTACACAAAAAAGGGATTACTCGGAAACAAACCTCACGTTAGTTTCACAACACGTACATTCCAACATGTACCAATTCGTTAGAAGTTCCGTCGAAGAATATGCGCTCAGAGAAGTATCATTGTACTGTGCTAGTACTCCATAGATTCTCTATCTAGTAGCACCATGCACAAGCACCTCTATGCTGAAGCCATAACCTGTGAGTAGATTGTTTTTAGTGAACATTGCTATGATTTGACAAAAAATACTTGTGGTTGCATCTCTGGATAAGAATGTGACGCGTTGTTTTACTTCTTTTGCAGTCCAGTAGATGGCATTGCTATCGTATCATATTTACTAGCACCAGACACGGATCCTGGGGGGAGGGGGCGATCATCCCTCGCAAGATCATAATAATATGGGGGTGGGGGAAATTTTTCTATCCCGTAAAATATGGGACTATCCAGCTAACGTACACAATAAATCGCTATTCGCGGCACTTTTCCCTGAATCTGTACCTGACTAGTACTGGATATGATTGTTGGAGAACGTTCTCGCTGAGAGATGGCTGTAGTTTCTACTGCCATAAATGAAGATCCATGGCAGATACCAAGATTTCCTGGGGTGGGAGGGTCCACGACTAAAAGTATTTGGGAACCACCGCTGCTCTAAAATATGAAAACATGCCTTGGACACTTACGTACAAGGTTTTTGGCAACAAATTTTGGATTATCTGTCTTTGATGAATCGGCGATAAATCTGGTAACATTTCCAAACCTAACAGCACGTCAGAAAAAAGAAGGGGAAAGGGGGAAAAATATACAAAAAAGGGAAAAATATAAAAAAATAAGGTGGATAAACGTGTTATTATTTTTTTTTTTTTTAGTTTCTTTTTCCCCTCACCCTACGTGTAAACTTTCATTCACTCTTACATGCATATAGACGGGAGATACATTATATGTGTGAGGAAAAAAAATCTTTAACAGAAGTATAGAAAGGGTTTTAATTTTTATTCCACTGGCGTTTGGACGCGATATTACGTCCGTGATGGTAAAGGGGTTAAATTCTGAAAATCAAGTAAAATGACTCAAAGTTACTGAAAATCATGAAAATAATCCTCTCTCGCGTAAAAATAGCGAAATGCGCAAAATCATAAAAAAAAGAACACGCAAACTCATTGGAATCCGAGTCCTCAATAATTCCTATAACATTCTCAAGAAAACGGAATCCATTCCTAGACTGGCGAAAAGAAAAATCTAAATTTCTATACATTCCCTTCATCCTTTTCTCGAGTATCAGCCGACGTCAGCACGTTTCAGCTTTACGGCATAAACATGTAAGAGAGAAATGATCAGTCAATTATTTAATATTCCTATCAGAAATTAAATATGGGAGGGGGGGAAAAATGAAATAAATTAAATAAATTATTTTAAGGAAAGAGGGGGGGGGGGAAGAGGGGAAGAGAGAATTTTTTGACGACGGTATTCGAGGGGGGAAGGGAAACAAAAATAAATTAAATGAGAGTCGGGACAGTCCTCACTCTCACTCACTCACTCTCTCTATCTCTCTCATGCCCAGGCAAAAAAACACACACCGAAAGGTTGGTTCAGCTCCATAAACTTCGCCTTTCTCCCTAATTAATTCTCATTTCTTCCCCCAAAAACGAATACGGAGGCAAGAAATTAGAAAACAAGGCTTACACATATCTACTACATACAGAAAGAACGAACGCCAAGCTAACCCTCCCCACAATGACCATGAAGCATCGCGTTTGGCAATAAATCGCCAAAATAGCAACCCCGCATTTTTTCTTCTTCTTCTTCTTCTTCTTCTTCCTCCAGAATAATAAACAACTAGAGAAATTGCCAAAAGATAAGCTTCAGCACTCTCTTCTTTAACAGAAATTATACAAGAATAGGGTTGTATTTTTTTTTTCTTCTTCTCTCACGAAAAAAGATGAGCCAACTTTTCGTGTGTGTGTGTGTATGGTAACCCTTGTCTCTCTCGCTATTCATTAACCATTCTATTATGTTTCATTTTTCGGTCCGGGAAGGAGAAATAAATAAAAATTAAGGTAAAAGAGATGAGATGTTGGCGAGGGAATTTTCCGGCTTTTTCATTTTTACCCTTGGATTAATTAAAATAGAAGCCATTTTTTTTTCTTTTCTTTTTCTTGGTTATTTTGATGGTGGATGAAAGGATGCCATGAAAGAAGTGGTAATATGAATCTTTTTACTCTTTTTTCTCCCGCTGGTGATGATGGTGGTGGTGATGGTTCCGTGTCTTCTATTGCTGCCGGATTAATTCTTAAAAGCCTTAAATGGAAAATATTTTGATGGGCAATTTTTCAACGAATTTTTTGATATTTTAATTTTTTTTCGGCAAAAATTATGTTGTTCTCTTGTTTTAGAGTCTGTCAAATCGGAAGTGGTTGAAATTTGCAATTTCCGGTTTTTAGAGGGTTGCTTTAAACATGAGGAAATTCATGTTTAGTACATAGAGGAGATAAACTGATTAATTTAGAAAGATGGGGGGGGGGTATTGTTTTGATATAAAGTCCGGCTTATTCACTGATTGTGTGTCCGATAACATGCTATCATATTCTTAATTTTGGATCGTGTTGAACCTTTTTCAGTATCTTTTTAACCACTTTACGATTAAGGACGTAATATTGCGTTCAAACATCAGTGGAATAAATTCAAACAAGTTCTCTGTGTTTTCTTTCTTCTCTCCTCAACATCATCGCAAAGCTTTGTTGCATCCCTGTATTTATTTTTTTCTCTTGGTTTTTTGTATACTCTGATAGCGATTTTTGAACCCACATATGATGCATCTTTCTTATAAGAGTGAAAGAGAACAGGTAGAGTGAGGGTGAAAAGAGAAATCGACTTTATATCCACGCTCTTATCAACTTATCTGTTATACTGTTTCACCGTTTCATTTGTTTTTTTGTTCTACCTTTTCTCTTTTACTTTTTTTCCTTTTCCTTTTTTTAACGTGTGGTTAGGACAAGGTTACCATATTTATCGCCGATTCGTCAAATAGAGAGCATCTTAATTTCTTGCCGATCTCTTGTAAGCAAAGGGATAAATCGGAGGTGCTACTTCCGCAGTAAGAAAAGTATCAGTCAAGAAAATAAACGCAGTCTGCCCCCCCCCCGTATTCGCGGTTTTTTTCTTTCATTGGAAATTTGTTTTGTCAACACTCAGCAATCGTCATTCCCGTGTTTTGTTCACAAAATTTGAGTTGTACGTGTTCAGGAAAGCTCATTTTTTTAGTGCTACTGATAATGTTTCGAAAAGACAAAAAAAGTGAAAACTTTACAAAAAAAATTGATATGTTGACTAAGCTTGGCTATAGTAAATCAATTGCTGCTGTGACCCGCCATTACGGAATCAACGAATCTACGGTGAGATATACCAAGAAAAAAGGAATCTTTAATTCAATCAGCTGTAGGTGCACCTATGGCAGCGAAACCTTGGCATCGCTTACGGGATCCATGGGTTTCTCCTACAGAAAATTATGTTTTTTTGTGGTCAAGACTGCTACAAAAAAGGTGTTCCAATTGATTATAATATTATAAAGGAAAAAGCGCAAAAAACTTTACTCTTCTACAAAGGAAGGAGCTGGTGAAACGTCTATTTCATCATAATTTTATGCAAGTAAAGGTTTGCTTCATAGGTTTAAGAAACGATATGGATTACGCAATGTAAAAATCACTGGCGATCAAGCCTGTGCCGACCAAGAGGCAGATAGAACATTTCCAAAGATATTGTAGAAAATTATTGAAGAGAATTGTTATGCACCTCAGCAGGTGTTTAACGTTGACGAATCTGCACTATTTTGGAAGAAAATTTCGTAAAGAACATCTAAGAATCAAAATCAACAAATGCGAAAGAATCACCCAAGAAGAAAACCCCAACTCACTATGTTGTTTTGTGCAAATATTTATGGGCACATGATAAAGCCTACCATTATTTTCAAATCTGTGAATAAAAGTCAAAATTGTCAGTATTTTAGATGAACAATAAAAAAGGCTTGGACAACGAAAACACTTTTCCTGGATTTGTTTAAATGGTGTTTCGTTCCAGAAGTCAGGAGATACCTTGAGAGTGAAGTCATGCCATTGAAAATCCCTTTGATGCTGGATAATGCTCCTGGATAATGCTCGGTGGTCTGCTAATGATCACCCAGATGTCAACGAGTTCAAAGTTGATGGTGTAGAAGTCCTTTATATGCCTCCTAATACAAAATCTATCATTCAGCCCCTTGATCAGGTAATGCGAGCATTCAAGGCTCACTATACACGTCACGCAAAGGAGATGATTGTGCACACTATAGAGGAAGATGCAAATGCAGAAAATGTCTTGAAGATATGGAAGAATTGGGTTCCGTTCACAATCCCGACAGACGAAATCCCGACAAGTCACAATCCCGACAGACGAAATCCCGACAAGTCACAATCCCGACAAGTCACAATCCCGACAGACGAAATCCCGACAAGTCACAATCCCGACAGACGAAATCTCGACAGGTCAAAATCCCGACAGGGTCGAAATCCCGACAGGGTCGAAATCCCGACAAGTCAAAATCCCGACACGGTCAGAATCCCGACAGGGTCGAAATCCCGACAAGTCGAAATCCCGACACGGTCAAAATCCCGACACTGTCGAATTTAAAAATTCAATTTCGCCGTATAAGCCGCACTTCGCGATTTCTGTCGGGATTTGAATTTCTTGCGGCAAGGGGCGTTGGGGTGACGATGAGAATGATAAATTGCGATCAAATAAATTTTTCAAATTTTAATTTCGCCGTATAAGCCGCACTTCGTGATTCCAGAGGCCTGAGTTAGGTCCGACCGTTCATCGCATACAAGTTCCAAGGAAAAATTGATATTCTCTGCCTTTGTAGTCTAGTGGGCTCACCCAGAAAGCTCGAGAACGTGGGTTCGATTCCTAGCAAGAGCACAGCTGAATTTTTCCTTCCTAACTTCATCTCGCATCAGCCAACCGTTGAAACCTTCGTATGGATAGCGGAAAGTGATATCATCCTCGGAAAATACAGTGTGTGTGGCTCAAAACAAAAAAATCTAAATTTTTCTTTGATTTCCCGTCCTTTAACTTCCAATTTGAAAGTTGTTGCATTGTCTCTCCTGATGCCAACAGAAAAATTGCATGTTTCTCAGTGCAATATTCGCTAAGATATTTGAATTCGAAAACTGGAGAAAAGTTATGAAAAGACAGCAAAAACTAATCGACAACGCTCCTTCCCCAAATTTATGCTGTCCTTTCCATCTTTCCTTCGAATTTTGAATTCAAATATCTCAGCGAACATTGTACTTGTCAACTTAGATTTTTTTTGTTGGTCTCAGGAGATACGGTGCAGTCACTTTATAATTAGAAGTTTTAAAAATTTATATTTTTTCATTTTGTTACACACTGTGTTTTCACTCTCAAAACTGGTACAGGGTAATTTTTGAACGCCTTTTGAGCATTTTTTCAAACTGAAATCATCTCTACCACGGATGGTTGAGAAGACAATGGCCGTACTAACTCTTAAAGGACACCCTGTATGCAACTACACTACCACACAATTTGCATACTCTCTTCAAAGCCTTAAGACCAACTTAGAGATAGAATTTTAAGAAATTTTTTTGGGAGTCTCAACAGTATAAAATAAAACTACTGACAGAATTTTATGTTTATAGCTTCGTAGTGAGAAGGGGGGAATTGGGGATCCGGTCCCTTCGAAATGAGAGAAAATGATTGAAATAAGGTAAAACATGGCCAAATATATTATTTGACCACCTTGTCCCCCCCCCCCCCTCCGAATGGAATTTCTAGATACGGGCCTGACCTTCAGTGGTTGCGGCTCGGCGATGAATCGGTGAATTAAGCTGTCAAGACATGTAATTTTATACATATGAATAAAAATATTTCTCTACTATTACATTGCTTTCGAAAACCTTGAAAATTTTAAATTAAGATCTTCATGATACGGTCTAACTTTGTGCAATATCATTTGACATTTCAAGTCTATTTGAAACTTGAGCGAGAAAGAATTTCGAAAAATTCTCAAAGAAAATAATAATGAATACCAGTATTTGTGGAGGATAGAAAAATCGATAAATGCCAGAAAAAGGCAACCCTGAATCCTTTGCTTTTCGCCAAGTTGGAAAAGTAAATGAATTTACAAATTATTGATCTCCATTGATCATGGTATGCGCCACAAACCACTTGCAGCGACAAACGGAAATCCCGACAGAAATCGCTAAGTGCGGCTTATGTGGCGGAATTAAAATTTGGAAATTTTATTTGATCGCAATTCACCATTCTCATCGTCGCCCCAACGCCGCTCGCCGAGAGAAATTCAAATCCCGACAGAAATCGCGAAGTGCGGCTTATACGGCAAAATTAAAATTTGAAAATTTTATTTGATCGCAATTTATCATTCTCATCGTCACCCCAACGCCCCTTGCCGCAAGAAATTCAAATCCCGACAGAAATCGCGAAGTGTGGCTTATACGGCGAAATTAAAATTTGAAAAATTTATTTGATCGCAATTTATCATTCTCATCGGCGCCCCAACGCCCCTCGCCACGAGAAATTCAAATCCCGACAGAAATCGCGAAGTGCGGCTTATACTGCGAAATTAAAATTTGAAAAATTTATTTGATCGCAATTTATCATTCTCATCGTCACCCCAACGCCCCTTGCCGCAAGAAATTCAAATCCCGACAGAAATCGCGAAGTGCGGCTTATACGGCGAAATTGAATTTTTAAATTCGACCGTGTCGGGATTTTGACGGTGTCGGGAATTTGACCCTGTCGGGATCTCGACTTGTCGGGATTTCGACCCTGTCGGGATTCTGACCGTGTCGGGATTTTGACTTGTCGGGATTTCGACCTTGTCGGGATTTCGACCTTGTCGGGATTTCGACCCTGTCGGGATTTTGACCTGTCGGGATTTCGTCTGTCGGGATTGTGACTTGTCGTGATTTCGTCTGGCGGGATTATGACCCACACCCGGAAGAATTATATGCATACAACTATCGCTAATGCCATTACTGTCATGACTAGAGCCGTGGCAGCTCTTAAGAGAGAAACAATCTACTCGGGTTGTATTAACCTTTGACCACAATGTGCACTCCAGGACCCAAACATTTCTACAAAGCCAACCGATGAGATTATAAAAGACATTGTCAAGTTAGCGAAACAGGTGGGGGGGGGGGAAGGGTTCAATGATATGGATATAGAAGAAGTTGAACAGCTAATTAATAGCAATTCAGAGGCAATAATCGAATAGGAATTAATGCAGCTGACTGCCCCTGAAACTGCTCAAAAACGGTTCAAAAATCACCTTACACCAGTTTTGAGAGTGGAAAATACAGTGTGTCACAAAATAAAAAAAAATTACATTTGTACACGGTCCCCGTGTCCTGTAACTTATTCTGTTTCCAAGTGCGATATTCGATAAGATATTTGAATTTAAAAAAGCAGAGCAAAGTTGGGAAATAACAGCAAAATCTAACGCACAAAGACCCCTTCCCCTTATTTATGCAATCCTTTCCAGCTAGTGAAGTTAGAGCCTACTGGCGTTTCACAAAAGGTTTGTTATACTAAATAAATAATGCAAATAAATAAATAATAATGATCAGTTCTGAAACTATTTTTTTTCCTTAGTGTAAAATTATTTCTCATTACTGAAATCTTTTATTGAGAATTTCTCATTACTGCTCTGAAATTACTTCAATACAAATGCAAAGGCCACAACAGACAAAATGCCCAACGAGTTGGTTGAAATCCTGGAATTACCTCCATAGTTCTGAAATTATCTCTTTCATTAATTCTGAAATTATTTCTTTCATTAATTCTGGATTTGTTGCTTTCATTAATTCTGGATTTGTTGCTTTCATTAATTCTGGATTTGTTGCTTTCATTAATTCTGAAATTATTTCTTTCATTAATTCTGAAATTATTTCTTTCATTAATTCTGGATTTGTTGCTTTCATTAATTCTGAAATTATTTCTTTCATTAATTCTGAAATTATTTCTTTCATTAATTCTGAAATTATTTCTTTCATTAATTCTTAATTTGTTGCTTTCATTAATTCTTAATTTGTTGCTTTCATTAATTCTGAAATTATTTCTTTCATTAATTCTGAAGTTATTTCTTTCATTAATTCTGAAATTATTTCTTTCATTAATTCTGAAATTATTTCTTTCATTAATTCTGGATTTGTTGCTTTCATTAATTCTGGATTTGTTGCTTTCATTAATTCTGGATTTGTTGCTTTCATTAATTCCGGATTTGTTGCTTTCATTAATTCTGGATTTGTTGCTTTCATTAATTCTGGATTTGTTGCTTTCATTAATTCTGAAATTATTTCTTTCATTAATTCTGAAATTATTTCTTTCATTAATTCTAAAATTATTTCTTTCATTAATTCTGAAGTTATTTCTTTCATTAATTCTGAAATTATTTCTTTCATTAATTCTAAAATTATTTTTTATTTCATTAATTCTAAAATTATTTTTCATTAATTCTGAAATTATTTCTTTCATTAATTCTTAATTTGTTGCTTTCATTAATTCTGAATTTGTTGCTTTCATTAATTCTGAATTTGTTGCTTTCATTAATTCTGAAATTATTTCTTTCATTAATTCTGAATTTGTTGCTTTGATTAATTCTGAATTTGTTACTTTCATTAATTCTTAATTTGTTGCTTTCATTAATTCTGAAATTATTTTTCATTAATTCTGAAATTATTTCTTTCATTAATTCTTAATTTGTTGCTTTCATTAATTCTGAATTTGTTGCTTTCATTAATTCTGAAATTATTTCTTTCATTAATTCTGAATTTGTTGCTTTGATTAATTCTGAATTTGTTACTTTCATTAATTCTTAATTTGTTGCTTTCATTAATTCTTAATTTGTTGCTTTCATTAATTCTGAAATTATTTTTCATTAATTCTGAAATTATTTTTCATTAATTCTGAAATTATTTTTCATTAATTCTGAAATTATTTTTCATTAATTCTGAAATTATTTCTTTCATTAATTCTGAAATTATTTTTCATTAATTCTGAAATTATTTCTTTCATTAATTCTGAATTTGTTGCTTTCATTAACTCTGAAATTATTTCAATAGTTCTGACATTATTTCTCCCAAGTAATTTGTGTGATCGATTCTGAAATTATTTGTCCCAATATAATTCTTGACATCATTTCAGACTGCAAAGTGAGAATTTTCAGCATTTCTGTAAATTGTGTACATATGTATATATACAGGGCGTCCGTCTTGTAAGTGCTGATGCGGCCTTTATCTCATCAACTACCTGTCGTAGAGGTACGATTCCAATTTTAAAAAAATGCTCAAAAATTTTGGGAGTGAAAATACAATGTGTCACAATATAAAATAAAAAAATCTAAATTTTCATACGGTCCCCCGGTCCTCTAACTTCCAATTAGAAAGTTGTTGCCCTGCATCTCCCGAGACCAACAGAAAAAAAATTCCATGTTTCTAAGAGCGATATTCGCTAAAATATTTGAATACGAAAATCGCAGAAAATTTATGAAAGAACAGCAAACACTAACGGGGGGCAACGCTCCTTTCCCTCAATTTTTATGCTTTTCTTTCTTTCAAACCTAGCACAACTCAGGTCTATCGCCATCTATGGGCAATTTACTATCTAGTGAGTTGTGCCGGAAGTGCGTGCGTATTTAACAGTCTGAGTGCGTATCTAGTGTTGTGTTTGATTTTTCGGAGCTACTACTACTAAACCACACATGTACTTCGTCCATATTCCTCTGCGTAACTTCTAACGAATTGGTGCACTTTGGGATATGCGTGTCCGTGTTGTGAACCTAAAGTGGAGATTGTTTCTGTGTAATGCTTGTTATAGTGCTGCCATCTGTCACGAATTTTTCGAAATTTCTGTAGTGCTGCCATTTATATTTCAGAAGTGAAGTGAATGAAGTGTAATGATTGAATTACATTTGCACTGTTTTCAGCTCTCAGTGGCGAGACTTTTTTTTAAAAGGGAGATCGGCTCCCACATTCGCGCCTCGAAGTTGGAAACCACAGGAAACTAACTTGAGCCGGTCACCACTGCGATCAGCTGAAGTTGGTTTTTTTGTTCCTCTTTTATGCCGTCTTTTCACAACTTTTTTCTTAATTTGCACTTAGAAACATGGAATTCTTTGCTGTTGGCTTCAGGAGATACAGGGCAACAACTTTCTAATTGGAAGTTAGGGGACGGGGAGGGGGGCAGCGTATGAAAATTTAGATTTCTTATTTTGCTCTACACACAGTATTTTCACTCTCAAACGCCTTTTTGAGTAATTTTGAAACTGGAAATCATGAAATCATACCTCTACGACGGACGGTTGATGGGATAAAGGCAGCACCTCCTAGAGATAGAAGGCCTCCACACGCTGCTTGTGACGTCATATTTAGGGAAAAAATCCCCTGCTCGTGCCAGTATCATCGTTGTGCGGAAAACAAATGATCGGGCTCAGAATTGGCGATTTCTATGCCCCCACATGTGGTATTTGTGAGCCAAAGATCTTACGCTAAAAATAAGAAGAAACGAAATAGGATGCTGTGTTTCAAAATGTGGCAAACTTGCTAGGTAGTCTGAATGACGTTTATGGCAATCCGTGCGGGGACCTTCTATCTCTAGGAGGTGCTGATAAAGGCCGCATTAGCGGTCACAGGGGCACCCTGTATAGCCCAAAAAGTGTGTTTTCTCACCAATTTTTCTTTTCAATTCTTATGGCACCTGTTATTGAAATCTTGAACCAAATTTTGCTTCCAGAAAATAATAATAATAAATCAAATACTATAGTCGATAATGTATCCGCACTGAGTTCGGCTCAGTCTCTGCCACCCGGACTCTTCGAACGCACCTCTACTTTAATTCCGGTGCATAATAACAAGGCTAAAAAACATTGAAAGTAGAGAGGAAAAACCGCAGAAAGATATTTCAAAAGAGCGCAGAAAGAAACATTGATATTAAAACCCCAGAAGCGACATTATTTGACATGGAGAGACATCCAGGAAATACATTTATGATGCTGAGAGAAATATCATTTCGCATCTCTTGAAAGAAAAACCAAAAAAAAAAAAACCGTTCCTTTTCGTGGGATAAGAGAGAGAGAGAGAGAGAGAGCGCTTGTTTGTTAAAACTACTGGGGCAGAATGATGCAAGTATGCATCCTATGCATATAGATATCCCCCAAACCTCCCATAAAAACTCCAAACGGAGGCTACAAACAGCTTTTCCCAACCACCACCGCCGCTTTCCTGCAGAATCTATCCACCAGGCAACGGGAGTGGCAAAAATATCCGTACGTGTGAAGAATTATAGCCAAGTTTGCGAGAATCTGAAAGTATAGAATGAAAAAAAAAAAAAAACCCACATATATACGAGAAGGATATTAAAATACTGGGGGGGGCAATAAAGCAGCGAAAAGATGGTATAAGGGCGCTCCAGCATTCGCCCCCACTTCGCCAAAAAAAAAAAAAAAAATGAAGCACGCAGTTACCAAAGAGTTATGTCGGTGGTTTGGCGCTATCTTGTCCCTAAAATACCGCTATTTTTGCCTCTTGAATTTTTATTCCGCGCGTTCATTTTCCGCGTTGCATTATGGGAACTTTAAAATGTGAATTTCGAGGGGGGGGGGGTTGGAAAAAGGGTCTCACCCTCCCCCTCCACAATTGATGAATGGAGTGCGTGCCCTGGAAAAGCCTTGGTAGTTTGCATGAGTTGGAAAGGAATAGGATATTATATTGAGCTAGTCCATCATGGAGTGCGGTTCTCTTGTTTTGGTGGTGGTGGTGGTGGGGGTGTTTGTTTGTGTTTAACAGCCCGGATCGGTTTCCAGGACCGATCTTCGTTCTTGACAGTTGAATTATTAGAAGCCGTATCTATGTTGGTGTGTGGTTGTTTATCCGAATGATGGGATGTCGAGAACCTTCGTCATGTCTCATGGACTTTTCTCACGGAAATCACCGGAATAACAACCAACATTTGTATACTTTTGCGTTGAATGTGTGTTCTTGTAAGATGTTCGAAAGGGAACGGTACCTCTCAGATTTAAATTTTGACTGCTTTGTGCTGGGGGATCATTCAAAGAACAATGCGTTGGAGGGAAATGGTACAGCAACGTAATGTAATGTAATTTACTCGTTTAAAGCTACGCATAGACGTAAAAATGGTCTTTTATTTTCTAGGAACGTCATTAAATATCATAAAACCAATCGGTTTCTACGTTCCAGTTTTTAATAATTAGTTGTACTGTACAGGGTGCCCCACAAATTCGTAAATAGTTTGAAAATTCATAAAAACTTGAAGGAATATTGGTATATTCGAATGAGGTTTGCAAATATATTATTCTCACAAAGTGGGTTTTTTTTGGTTCAGAAAAAAAATTTAGTCCAAAATTTTATCGGTGAAAGGCACTGCATGAGAGCAAATCACAGAATTCTGGACCGGAATCTTTCTTCAATCTCTTCTGAGTCCAAAACGTTCGTAAGGCTTCAGCAACTTCGTCAATAGCACTTCATCCACCAATGCCACCGTTACAATCAAAACCTTATATAAGCGCTAATAACAGGAATATTCAGAAATGGGCTGTCTGCATACCTCCCTGCATTTTACAGGACTCTGATTTGCATATTTCCAGCTATTCGCATCGTGCAGCGCCCATTAACGCGTATAACAAACCTTTCTTTGCCAAAAATTGAGTCCCGGAAATAGGGGGAGATTTCTTATTACATGGGCAGTATTATAGATATTTAACACATTGCTCACACAATTCCCAGTATTTTACAATGAACATGAGTTTGATGATGATGATAATAAGGGCCCGGATGTTGATGACACATTTTTGCCCCAGGGCCGTCATTTCAACTTTTTCCAGAGGGGGACAAACTTTTTCCAGGGGGAGGGAGCAAACCTTTTCAGGGGGGGGGGGCAAAGCACATATATATTTGTATATATATATACCATTTTTAGTGTATTTTTGAAAACCGGGGGGGGGGGGGTTGCAACGGCCCCCCTCTGCCCCCCCCCCCTCCCGAATGACGGGCCTGATTTTTGCATCTTCTGAATTTTTCTGCTTTTTTTCACTATTAGGACATTTTTTTTTTGAGTTTTGGGAAACTTTTTGGCATTTTGACAATATTTTTTTACTTATTTTTTCACAATGAAAAGGATTGAAAAAAAATTATTAATACTGATTGCACTGAGCATTCATTAAAAAACATACTTGAATTTCTCCTTAACCATAGGAGGAAAACACAAGATTTTCTCGGGGCGGGGTGGAGGGAATTCTTTTAACTGTAACCCCCCCCCCTTCCCCATTACGTCAGTCATGTCCTTCACATCTATCAACACGGCCCCTCCGGTCAGATTTTTTACGGGAATCTCAATAGTGGGATTTCTTGTGAAAATACGAAAAATGACAAGAATCGTCTCAGCACCCCCCCCTCCCCGCGCCCCTCCGGACCGAAGCCATGCCAGGTCCACCCTTGTGGGGCCTTAACGCCAGTGTGTTCCTAACCGATTCATGAATTGTAAGTCGTTTATTAGAAAAATTGTTGTTTTTGAGGAAATCTAAACGTTAGGGGGAAAAAAAATTATATGATTTTGATGCTGTCAAAAAAAACTTTTCTTTCCACTTTCGAAAATTACCGGTTTTTTTTCAAGAGAACTTTGTGTTTTATTATTTCGATAGCATTTTTTTTCCATTTTTTAGGGAATTTTTTTCCTATTTTTAGGACATTTTTTTTCATTTTTTAGGGCATTTTTTCCTATTTTTAGGACATTTTTTTTCATTTTTTAGGGCATTTTTTCCTATTTTTAGGAAATTTTTTTTCATTTTTTAGGGCATTTTTTCCTATTTTTAATACATTTTTCTCCTATTTTTAGGACATTTTTCTCCTATTTTTAGGACATTTTCCTCCTATTTTTAGGGCATTTTTCTCCTATTTTTAGGAATTTTTTTTCCTATTTTTAGGGCATTTGTTCCCTATTTTTAGGGCATTTGTTCCCTATTTTTAGGGCATTTGTTCCCTATTTTTAGGGCATTTTTTCCATTTTTACGGCATTCTTTCAAGTTTTTAGGTCATTTTTTAAAATCCTTTTTTTACGATTTTTTAATAGCATCAACATCCGGGTCTTGATAATGAACTAGTTGATGTAGCTGATTGTGATGTATCAGAAAAGAGTGATGATATCTAAGGAATTTCATGATTTTTATGATGAATAAAAAATATTTTTGATGAAATTTTTTCCCAAATTTTAAGCCTAAAAAGAATCATGAGGTTCCTTAAACTCGTTAAAATACGGCAGTATAAGTTACAATAAGCGTGAGAAAGAATGTAGCCGTGAAATTTTGTCGTTTAATTCAAAATCCGTAGAATCGAGAGCCATTAGATCGAGGGATTTACTTTATAGCTTTTCTTTTTCCCTCTCTAACAGGTCTTTCAACACGTTAAATGGTGCATTTAAAAGATTCTGGAAAATTCTTCTAACCGCTTTTTCTTTTTTCTTTCATCTGTTGAAGTCAACGTGGGAAGATAAAGACGACGCTCTTTTCCCAAGAAAAGCGTAAAAGAGCGTCCAAAAAGTTGGTACAAAAAAAAAAACGACTTTTAAGCGTGACACCAAGTGAGGTGAAGTGAAGGTCAGTGGCGTAAAAAGAAGAGGCGGAACGCATTCAGAATTTGAATAGGGCGATTCTTTCTTTACTGATCTTTGCTGGTTCTTTTATCCGAAATCTCGACAGAGACTGACTATAAGAAGCAACTTTCCAACTGGAAATTTCAGGAATGTTTTCTTATACGTTTCCTTTTTTATATCCCTTAAATCCCGTTAATAAGTTTCTTATTGTTCACAAGAAATAAATGATAAAAGATTATTATTTCAATAGTGATTTACATACGAGTAACCTATTACTTGAATGAATCTTTGTTTTGTAAATATACATACCCATTTTTATTTCTTATCTAAGTAATATTTATAAGATTGTATCTATTGGCGTGATTTGAGAGAGCTTAAAAAATGTGGATACGAACTGTAAAAAATAGGGATTAGAACCGTGTAAATAAATACTGATTATGGAATTTATGAAAATATAAGAAAAAGTAGAATGAAATTTTGATAAAAATAATAATAAATAATAAAAGTGGAAAATTGGAACAAAGTTAAAAAAAATTGAGGTTCAGAATTTTTTAAAATATATTGGTATAAAAATTTTCAAAGAAATTGAAGTCGTAAATATTGTAGGAAGCTAAGAATAGGTGAAATATTTGGTTCAAATCGTCTAATACATTAGGCCTACTATAGTCACATGAAGAATAAGAATTGTTAAAAAATTGGGAATAAAAATTGTAAGAAATTAGAAAGAAAACCGGTAAAAAATCGTAGAATTAGAATTAAAAAATGGTGAAGAATTAATAAAAAAAAGCAAAAGCTAGAAGTTTTAGGGGTTATAAAATAAGGAATAAAATAACCAATAATAAAAAAAATGATGAATAATTAGGAATAAAAATAATCATATATATATGTCAGGAATAAAAATGAAAAAAAATTAGGGATAAATGTAAAAAATTGTAAATAAAAATGTTAAAGAATTAAGAACAAAATGTGACCGAAAGCTAGAAATTTCAGCGCTTATAAAGTGAGGAATAAAATAATTGATAATTAGCAACAAAATAACC
The DNA here is from genome assembly GCF_987345545.1 of Pholcus phalangioides. Classification (NCBI taxonomy): domain Eukaryota; kingdom Metazoa; phylum Arthropoda; class Arachnida; order Araneae; family Pholcidae; genus Pholcus; species Pholcus phalangioides. Next base: position 13,411,695 of record NW_028301605.1, read on the forward strand.
AGTAATTAGATATAAAAAATGAATTAATATGACAATAAATAATCAATAACTAGAAGTAAAAATAGTCAAAAATGCGAAATAAAAATAATAAAAAATTAGATACAAAAATAAAATCAAGAATTATGAATGAAAATGGCAAACAAATCAGGAATAAAAGTGGTAAAAATATCAGAACTAAAAATAATAAGAAATTGAAACCGCAACTGATCTGAAAGCATTCACTTTAAAAATACGTATTGAAAACAAAACTATAAAGCTGTAAAAAAATTTTGAAGGCAAAAAAGAATATTAAATAAATTTAGAAGATCTGAAGCGAAAATATATGTTTTTGTCGAAATTTTCAAAACAGTCATCTGAAATAAAAAACATATCAGAAAAACGCTAGACCATGGTCTCCCAAACTTTTTGTTCCGTCGCCCCCTTTATCAGAAATTTTTTCCTCTCGTCATCCCCCAACTTAAATAAGCCCATAGGATCCTATGTTAAATAAGTAGGTTCTATCGCCCCCTTGGACCATTCCGTCGCCCACCAGGGGGCGATATTGCCCACTTTGGGAAACACTGCGCTAGACCGTTCAAATGAAAAAAAAAATATCGAAAAAGTTTTAAAAATTCTAAAAATTAGAAAATAAAATAAAATCACAAAACAAGAAAATTAGAAAAAATGAAAGAAAATTGGAAAAATGAAAGAAAATTAGAAAAAATGAAAGAAAATTGGAAAAATAAAAGAAAATTAGAAAAAATAAAAGAAAATTGGAAAAATAAAAGAAAATTAGAAAAAATGAAAGAAAATTGGAAAAATGAAAGAAAATTAGAAAAAATGAAAGAAAATTGGAAAAATAAAAGAAAATTAGAAAAAATAAAAGAAAATTGGAAAAATAAAAGAAAATTAGAAAAAATGAAAGAAAATTGGAAAAATGAAAGAAAATTAGAAAAAAATGAAAGAAAATTGGAAAAATAAAAGAAAATTAGAAAAAATGAAAGAAAATTGGAAAAATGAAAGAAAATTAGACAAAAATGAAAGAAAATTGGAAAAATAAAAGAAAATTAGAAAAAATGAAAGAAAATTGGAAAAATAAAAGAAAATTAGAAAAAATGAAAGAAAATTGGAAAAATGAAAGAAAATTAGAAAAAAATGAAAGAAAATTGGAAAAATAAAAGAAAATTAGAAAAAATGAAAGAAAATTGGAAAAATAAAAGAAAATTAGAAAACATGTCGAAAAAACGTAAAACTAAAAATTAAAAAATTATTAAAATTGGAAAAAAAAGTTTTTATTTTTTTTTCTAAAAACAGAAAATACTGAAAAAGTATAAAAACATGAAGAAGAAAAGGTAAGAAATTAGAAAAAAATATTAGGGAACCGAAAAAAAAAGGAATAAAATCTGGTTTCAAAAATTGATTAAAATATTAGAATAAAATTAAACTTAAGTAAAAATTAAGGAATGTTAATAAAATTTAATTCAAATACTATATTTGAATTCCGAATGAAAAAGAACGGAAAAAATTTGTATAAAATACCTATTCTTATAAATTTAGTAATTCAGCCAAAAACTTTTTAAAAAGGGATAGTATGTAGAGAAAAGGCAACGGGACAACTATTATTATTATGTTATTACAACATGGAAGATAACCAAACAGAAGCGAATACCCAATACAAAATTTGCGCATCTGAATCATCCAATCCTTGAATATTGATCGCGATATGTAAATCAGTCAAACATACAAAACACGTGAAACTGAAGTTAAAATCAATTCGAAATTTTTCGTGAAATTCAAATACGATTTTGATCAACATTAAACGGATAAACACTAACACTTTTAACGTGTGTGTGTGTTTCACAATTCCTTCATGTCGATTACAATATTCCCCGGAGAAAATTTTCATAATTTCAGAAACGATTCTCTCTCGAAACCACGAACAGGAGTTCGTAACACTTGCTAAATATTTTAAGCGCCCCCGACCCTCCCTAAGGGGGAACCCAAAAGAGTTTAAGAGGCACTCTTCTCCCCCGCACAGTTCAAAAGGTAAAAGATCTTTGTCGCATATTTATGCTGTTATAATACGATACGACAGAGCGAGAGAGAGAGAGAGAGAGTTCCAGAACATTCCGAATATTCAATAAATGGCCCCTTCATTATGCAAATAAAATTCCAAGCAATCATCTCCGAAGGTAGAAATGGAGGAAGCAAACAACTCTGATAATATGTATCGTGCTTTCTCACATTCCCCCCTCCCACCTCTCTCTGCCGCCGTTTATAGAAGGTTCGAGAAACTCAGCCTAGAGGCATTCAGTTTTAACATTGTGATGGATGTTTCAGACGGGATGGAGGCAACTGAAACCTAAAGTTTGAATTTCCATAATTTTCCAGATCTTTAAAACACCGGAAATGATCCCGAACACGATTAATACTCTTAGGGATATGAGTGGGGGAGGTGCTCGTTTTGGTCCTCCATTTCTCTTCCACCTATTATTAATACGCGTGTTCTCTAATTAAAGCACCAAGAATGTTCGCGTAACAGCGTTACGAGCTTCGAGCATGGTACTTAATCAAGGGTATGTTTGTGAGTTTTCTGTGTGATTCTAAATCGGAACATGTTATTGAAAGAAAAGAAAAAACTAATGCAAATTAAGATATGTGTGTATTTCATTACTAAATCAATACTTTCCATATTTCTCCAATCCATCCCTTATATAAGAATTTCCTAATTCTTCAAAATTTTGTGAAAATGATTATCACGTGTAGTATTGAATACTATGAAAATACTTGAAAACTTCGTCCTTGTGGAACTCGGCCCACATGTGGCACAACGGTGATTTTTTTTTTAAATCAGCGAAAGCAATAATTTCAGAATTAATGAAGGATATAATTTCAGAATAAGCGGAAGAACACTAATTTTCACAGAATTAATGAAGAAAAAATACATCCAAACTACTGTAAAATAGTCTCAGAATTAATGAAGGAAATAATGTCAGAGTGAAAGAAATAATTTCAGAATTAGTGGAAAAAATACATTCAGAATTAATGAAAAAAATTCATTCAGAATTAATGAAAAAAATTCCTTTATAAGTACTGTAATAGTCTCAGAATTAATGAAAGAAATAATTTCAGAATTGGCGGAAGAAATAATTTCAGAATCAGCGGAAGAAATAAGTCTTTATTCACGTATTATTTGTATGTAAAAGCGCAACACTAAAGTGGACGTAACTTTGATTCTAAGCGTCTTATGAACAAAACAAGACCTGTTTCGGAATCATAACAAATAGGGCTTCTTTTATAAAAAATGGAAATATATATTTTCTTCCAGAATGACGTTTTCAACGTAGTCGGATACCTGGTGAAGTATTGTATGGAGGAAAAATAGCGAATATATCCGTAATGATAAGATACCCTCTATAACATAGTTTCCCAACCTTTTTTGTCCCATCGCCCCCTTCTTCAGAAATTTTTTTCTCCCACCGCCCCCCAACGCAATCCAACCCATAGGATCCTATGCTATACCCGTAACTTCTACTGCCCCCGTGGAACATTCTATCGCCCCCCAGGGGGCGTTAACGACCAGACCAGACCAGAATTGAACGTTTCCGTCGCTGCCCAGCCTTTGCAGGCTGTCTGGCGACTTACAGATCACCAGGGGTGGTATGAGAAGGAAAAAGACAAGTTTGTGCATGTGTGTAAGGTATGTAGTGTATGTGTGTGTATAGAGAATGAATGAGCCAGGAGAGTATTGTTTACAAATCTTCGCGAAATGAATGCTCATCGAGATAAAACACAACACAATCGAAGAACAAGGGGGAAATGTCTTAAGGGAAGTAGCTGATGATATGCTACCCAAAAACCCCAACATTATAAATATTTACATAATCGAGAGACACTGACCAGAGATGTTTGAGGTACTGTTGAACCGTCATCAGTCATATAACCATAATTAAGAACGTCAAAGAAAAAGTTATAATGAAGACATGACACATACCATCTCTGTATTGTAATAACATCAGTTTCAACACGACACGAACCCAATGCACCATTTTATGCAAGCTCAATTTATGAATAAATGAGAAAAATTATTAATTGCGAAACAAAAAAAAACAAAAAAACCACATATAAATGCCTCTGAATTGCAATCACAGCATCCGCAATATCAAACAAAACTGATATTAGATTGATAAATTGTTTTGAAAAAAAAAAAAAAAAAATCAAAATCATGAAAATGTTCTGCAAATTACATCAATTCGTCACCCAATCCACGCTCAGCAAGTCCATTGGCCTAGAGTGTACTGTGGGTATTCTAGGGTCATAATAGACAATTTCTCTAAGATGCGGGTGTTCAGAAGATCGTAGCCTGTCAAAATGAGCATTGGCAAGCTCCTTGATATAGTCCAAGATTAGTGGTAAGTCAAGATCTTTACGGATGTTTTTTCCTCTCACATACCAGGGGGCTCTGGTAAACTGACGAAGAATGATGTTCTGCTGTGTCTGTAAACGTTTCATATTTGCAAGACTGGCATGAGCCCACACTGGGGCAGCATATGTCAGAATAGGACGAATAATAGTTTTAAAAAGAATTACTTTATTCCTCAACGTTAGCCTGGCCTGTGGGAATGTGATTCTGGATAGCATCCCAACTGCTTGTGAGGCCTTATTTCTTACGTACATCACCTGAGGAGAAAATGAGAGCGACTTATCTAGTACACAACCTAGATACTTGACTTGGAGTTTTCTCGTCAACACCGTATTGCCGATGTATATGGGAGTTCTTGAAAACTTGTACCGTCTTGTGAAGAGAATATATTGACATTTTTGATGATTCAACTTTATATCGTTGTCTTGGCACCAGTCCTCAACGTCTTCAGTTGATTCTTGTAAATTTTCAATACATTTTTTCCCTTTTTTGTGATTGGTCAACAGGATGGCATCGTCAGCAAATAGACCAAGCATTCCGCGCTGAGGAGCTGGGAAGTCATTGATGTATAGCGCAAAGAGCAGTGGTCCCAAACAAGAACCCTGCGGGACAGACGCTCTTATTGGTCTAACAGTTGAGAGACAGTTGCCATTTTTGACTTGGAATCTTCGATTGGAAAGGTAACTGTTTAAAAAGATGATGAAATAGTCAGGCAAACCCAGGTCAATTAGTTTGGATAATAAGGTCGTGTGATTCGTTTTGTCGAAGGCCTTACATATATCCAGACAGAGAGCACAGACATGTTCCTTGTAGTTGAACGCAGTCATCACGAACTCGGTAACTCTGTGCAGCTGAGTAACGCAAGAATGCCCCCGCCTGAATCCGTGCTGCTCACTTCGAAGAATGCTGTTGAAGGACAGGAAAGCGTCAAGACGTGAAATATAGATACGTTCAAAGACTTTAGAAATGTTACTGAGTAAGCTGATAGGTCTGAAGTTTTGAGAGAAAAGTGGGTCAGTTCCAGATTTATGAAGAGGTTTGACAATAGAAAGTTTCCAGACATTAGGAAAATAGCTTGTCTGAAGCATGCTATTAAATATATTAGTGAATGATTTGAGGATAGAAAGAGGAAGATTTTTAAGAGCGAGATTTGAAATTTCATCATGACCTGAAGCTTTTTTAGTTTTGAGTTTGTTAATCATGCCCCTGATTTCGTCAACATTGGTCAAACCGGCAGCACGGGGCGTTAACGCTAACGATATTAATCTCTCAAGTTCTTTCCTAGTGGTAATGTGCAGTGACCCATAAATTCGCAAATAGTTTAAAAATTCATTAAAAAATTCAAGGAATTGGTATATATAGATGCGGTTTGCGAAAAAAAAAATTATTCTTACAAGGGAGGGTTTTTTCGGGGATTTGGGGGGGGGGGTGCAGCAATAAATTTAGTTTGGATTTTTGTCCATAGACGGCGCTGCAGGAATACCGATCACCGGATTTTGGGGCTTGAACTTTTCTTCAACCTCTTCAGTGTTCGAAGCATTCATAAAGCTTCGGTCGGCGATTCGCGGACTTCATAGTGCTTTATGACGGCCGACTCGATACAACGCTAACGAACGCTGGAGGTCCCGTGACTTTATCCGCCTGAACCTCAGGCACGGCCGACTCGAGTTCGGTCACGTGACAACTTGTGGCTAACGCGCTGGGGATGAACGAAGGGAAATATTTCCTAGGTCGAACAAGTGAAGTCACGAGATCTCTAGCTTCGCTGGTCTTGTGTTGAGTCGGCCATGGCTTTATTCACCGACGTCGACATCATAGTGAAAACCTTAAGTAAGTGACACAGAAACAGGAAAACTCAGAAATTGATCGTTAATCGCACATCCTGCATTTAACACGACTCCGTTTTAGCCGCTGTGGTGGTCGAGTGGTCATAATGACGGACTCGCATCACGAAGACTTGGGTTAGAACCTCACAGTGTTGGTCGGCTGAAGTTGGTTTTCTGTGGTTCCCAATTTCCAGGCGTGAATGTGAACCGATCCTCCCCCCCCCCCCCACCTCGTAAAATGTCTCACCACAGAGAGCAACAGGCTTTAAACGATACAATTATGCAATTATTACACTTCACTCACAGTTAGAAAAATTGATGGCAGATAGCAGCACTACGCATAACAAGCATTACACAAAAACAAACTCCACTTCAGGTCCACAACACATACAAGCACATTTTCCAGCATGGCCCAGGTCTTCTTCGACAACCCACCAAAATATCTTCATTAAGACAGAGCGGCAGGCCATGATCTAGTTAGGAGGACTTCGATTTACGTATTTCCTGTGATATGCGTCCTCTATCGGCGAAAATCTGAACTGTTTTTTTTTTTTTTTCTGTACCGAAAGACGAAATCCTCTTTCGTGAGAATAACGTTTTCGCAAACCGCCTTTACACCAATCCTTCGATTTCTACGAATTTATAAGCCATTCACGAATTTTTGGGACACCCTGTATATGAGGAACATCGAAATCACGTAACATATAAAGATCTGTATAACAGGTCAATATCCCAATGTCCGAAATGACCCTTCGAGCTGCTTATCGGAAACACATCGTATATAGAGCGGCTTTAACCATTTCTCTCTTTACGTCGTAACACATGATATGTTTGCTTTCCATTTTGCTTTCTACAGGTAATCCAACCACCATCAATTTAAACCGGTCTATTTGCAAAAAAAGAAACGTAAATATTTCTTCAGAAAAATGGAACAAATATGAAGAGATCGCACGAAAGTCTCACATAATGGCTTCCTCCCCGCACTCCTTCTTATCATTATAATCCAAAGATGGGGGGAGAGAAAGCCCAATGTCCAAGGGGGGGGGGAGAAAGCCTGCAGCCTCCATTACAACAACACTGTGACATAAAAACTGATTGATTATTCCGTCGCCGTGGCAACCCGGCATAAAACAACAACTGCACAGCGCGAAAATGACTTGCATTAACTCGCATTAAAAGCATTAACTCGGGCAATACGTAAATTCAGTTGCTGTTGGCATAAAAGGTGGGAGCGTGATAGATTGGGCGTGTAGTATGTATATATACATGTATGTACAGTGTGTGTGCGGATGGTACGGGGGAGAGGGAGTGATGATGGTGGGGCGGAGATGATTATACAGAGACATATATGTATGTGTATTGACCAGTGGTGTAGTTGGTGATTCGAGCCTTAAGAGAGAGAGAGAGAGAGAGAGAGAGAGAGAGAGGTGAATGTGCAACAGACTGTTCGCATCTACACGTGAAGCCTTTCGATATTTTCTTGAATATTTTAGGTTATAAGACCCACACTCATACATGCTCAACCGATGGCTTGCGGGCCAGATGTGGCCCACGACCCCAAGCTCAATTCTATGAACTAAACTGCATATTGCCAGATCAATCAACCTTTTCAGACACAAACTTCATTATTTGGGATTTTCAATTTTTTTCATTTCTGGCATTCAAAAAATGCATTAAAAATACAAATGTCAATGAAATTTTCAATTTTTTTTTTGTAAAGGGATAATTCACCAAAAAATTTGGTGAATTATTAAAATTATTTGGTGAATTATTAAAATTATTTGGTGAATTATTAAAATTATTTGGTGAATTATTAAAATTATTAGAATTATCAAAGTTATTTGGGGAATTATTAGAATTATCAAAATTATTTGATGAATTATTAGAATTATTAAAATTATTTGGTGAATCATTAAAATTATTTGGTGAATTATTAAAATTATTAGAATTATCAAAATTATTTGGTGAATTATTAGAGTTATTAAAATTATTTGGTGAATTATTAAAATTATTAGAATTATCAAAGTTATTTGGGGAATTATTAGAATTATCAAAATTATTTGATGAATTATTAGAGTTATTAAAATTATTTGGTGAATTATTAGAGTTATTAAAATTTGAAACTTACACAATCCTTTATGTCAGGGCTTAACTCCATGCGGCCAAAAGAAGAAAGTAAATAATGCAGGTTATTTCCATATAAAATTTTTTCTAGAATTTTGTTGCTAAATTTTATGCAATAAATCACACTTTTTTCAGAGGCACTTCCTCATGGAAGCCGTCTCAACCCCCCCCCCCCCCCTCCCCCCACTGAAAATTCAACTTTAAGTGCTGCCCCTGATGAAAGCACTGAAAGTTCACCATATTTCTAGATTCAAAACTTACGCAATCCTTTATGCCAGGACGTAACTCTATGCGGCCAAAAGAGAACCCACACATTTGTGGTACCAGGGTCCGAAAAGAGTTATTTTCGTATTTTCTTGAATATTTTAGGCTGTGAGATCTGCATCAAACATGCTAAACCCATAACCTGCGGGCCAGATATGGCACTCAGGGGTCATCTGCGGTGACCCGTGACCCCAAACTTAATTCTGTAAAAATGAACAAAGCGGCATATTTAAGTGCATAAGGTAGGATCACTTAAGTGGCCCGCGGTACAGTTCCACATCAATTGAGTGACCAGTGACATATTAACCTGATCACTCAAGCGGTTTGCGGCACATTCCTAGGCCACTCAAGCGGGCCCGTAGCGCAGTTCCAGATCAATCAAGTGGTCTGCGGCACATTCTTAGACCATTCAAGTGGCCCGTAGTGCAGTTCTAGATCTTTCAAGCGGTCTGCGGCAACGTTCCAGATCACTTAAGTGTTACGCGGCACATTTTCAGGCCACATAAGTGACCTACGACGTAGCTCTAGATCACATAACTGTTTTGCAGTACATTCCCAGCTCATTTAAGTGAGTTGGGAAGTGAAGTGAGTTCCAGATCACTTACTCACTCACTCACTCACTCACTCACTCACACACACACACACACACACACACACACACACACACACACACACACACACACGCGCGTGGTCTGCAGACACGAAAAAATATTTCGATGTTCCAGATATTTCAATCAAATGGCCTGCGGCACCGTTCCACGGTGTAACATTGTAGGCCACAGAGAGCAACAGGCCTACAACGTTACACACATTCAATCATTACACTTCACTCACAATTTGAAGTATAGATGGCAGCACTGAAATATCAGACACAACACTAATCCAGCAACACACTCAGACTGTTAGGTGCACTCACTTTGTTCCAGACGGAGGAAGAGATCTCGCCAACGGGATAAGTCCGGTGTCAGAGACCCTGGCGTTCATTCATTCGGCACCGTTCCACATCACTTAAGTGTCCCGCGGCACATTATCAGACCACAAAAGTGATCCGCGACGTAGCCCTAGATCACTTAATTGTTTTGCAGTGCATTCCCAGCTCATTTAAATGATCCGCGGCACATCTGCAGACCACAGTAACATCATTTCAATCATGATCATCATCTCAGTGTTGCTATCACCTGGGGTGGAATGGATGCGCCTATGCATCTACTTCAGCGCCTTACGCGTAAATGAGGAAGGATTGGTCGCGTCTCTAGTCCAGAACGCTAGCCCGGTTTGTGTGCAAGAGGACTAGGTTCAATTCCCGACGGAGACATGTTGACTTTTCTTCCCGATTTCAACTCTGAATATAATATCCGGGAAAAAAACAATATATCTTTCATCCTTTAAATATGTCTTACCATGTATAACTACAATCACATAAACCTCCAACAGAACATCACATATGTCAAAATAGAAAAAAAATCGATATTTCCAAAATACACATTTCAATCAAAAAAATTTTTTCTAGAATTTTGTTGCTAAATTTTATGCAATAAATCACACTTTTTTCAGAGGCACTTCCTCATGGAAGCCGTCTCAACCCCCCCCCCCCTCCCCCCACTGAAAATTCAACTTTAAGTGCTGCCCCTGATGAAAGCACTGAAAGTTCACCATATTTCTAGATTCAAAACTTACGCAATCCTTTATGCCAGGACGTAACTCTATGCGGCCAAAAGAGAACCCACACATTTGTGGTACCAGGGTCCGAAAAGAGTTATTTTCGTATTTTCTTGAATATTTTAGGCTGTGAGATCTGCATCAAACATGCTAAACCCATAACCTGCGGGCCAGATATGGCACTCAGGGGTCATCTGCGGTGACCCGTGACCCCAAACTTAATTCTGTAAAAATGAACAAAGCGGCATATTTAAGTGCATAAGGTAGGATCACTTAAGTGGCCCGCGGTACAGTTCCACATCAATTGAGTGACCAGTGACATATTAACCTGATCACTCAAGCGGTTTGCGGCACATTCCTAGGCCACTCAAGCGGGCCCGTAGCGCAGTTCCAGATCAATCAAGTGGTCTGCGGCACATTCTTAGACCATTCAAGTGGCCCGTAGTGCAGTTCTAGATCTTTCAAGCGGTCTGCGGCAACGTTCCAGATCACTTAAGTGTTACGCGGCACATTTTCAGGCCACATAAGTGACCTACGACGTAGCTCTAGATCACATAACTGTTTTGCAGTACATTCCCAGCTCATTTAAGTGAGTTGGGAAGTGAAGTGAGTTCCAGATCACTTACTCACTCACTCACTCACTCACTCACTCACACACACACACACACACACACACACACACACACACACACACACACACACACGCGCGTGGTCTGCAGACACGAAAAAATATTTCGATGTTCCAGATATTTCAATCAAATGGCCTGCGGCACCGTTCCACGGTGTAACATTGTAGGCCACAGAGAGCAACAGGCCTACAACGTTACACACATTCAATCATTACACTTCACTCACAATTTGAAGTATAGATGGCAGCACTGAAATATCAGACACAACACTAATCCAGCAACACACTCAGACTGTTAGGTGCACTCACTTTGTTCCAGACGGAGGAAGAGATCTCGCCAACGGGATAAGTCCGGTGTCAGAGACCCTGGCGTTCATTCATTCGGCACCGTTCCACATCACTTAAGTGTCCCGCGGCACATTATCAGACCACAAAAGTGATCCGCGACGTAGCCCTAGATCACTTAATTGTTTTGCAGTGCATTCCCAGCTCATTTAAATGATCCGCGGCACATCTGCAGACCACAGTAACATCATTTCAATCATGATCATCATCTCAGTGTTGCTATCACCTGGGGTGGAATGGATGCGCCTATGCATCTACTTCAGCGCCTTACGCGTAAATGAGGAAGGATTGGTCGCGTCTCTAGTCCAGAACGCTAGCCCGGTTTGTGTGCAAGAGGACTAGGTTCAATTCCCGACGGAGACATGTTGACTTTTCTTCCCGATTTCAACTCTGAATATAATATCCGGGAAAAAAACAATATATCTTTCATCCTTTAAATATGTCTTACCATGTATAACTACAATCACATAAACCTCCAACAGAACATCACATATGTCAAAATAGAAAAAAAATCGATATTTCCAAAATACACATTTCAATCAAAAAAAACAAAAAAAAATTAAACAGTAAAAAAATTAGTTACAAATGAATACGGAAAAAGGAGAAGAAAAAAACTAGATATTATATATACCTTAAGAAATCAGAAAATCCGGAAATCGAAATAAAAACGGAAATCAATATGTTTTGTATATGAGGCTTTTCCTTTTAAAAAAAATAAATAAAATAAAGGTTAATGCTAAAATAAGTAGCTTTATTTATATATATATATATATATATATATAAACCTTACATTCGTATCGTTCCCTGTGTGTATATATCGGGCTATATCGAGGCTAAAGTCAGCAGTCTTCAAGTCAACAACAACAACAAGAAAAGGTACAATTTCAAGCGCAAGGGATACTTCTCCTGTGGCAATAGAGATTACTTCCCAATACTCTATAGACCCTTTTTTTTTATCCCTTTGCCTTGTATATATACTGTACACTCTTCTTTTTTTCTATCATTTTTCCCCCCTCTCTTCAATATTATTATTTTATTTTGTTTTCTCGGAAGTAGTAGGTAGTAGCCATGATGCCGCTGCTACTACTGGCTAACTCGCCTTATCGATTCTAAGAACTGAAATTTCCGCTTCATAAGTATTATACGAGAGAAAGATATTTGTGCTATGGATGAGGGAAAGAATGAAAAAAAGGGAACGAGGGGACCATGCTCCTATGACGTTAAGATGGAGGAAACCAATATGAGCGGAAATTTTTAGGAACCGCATTTTTGTTCTTTTCTTCAAAGGCTCTTTTTTTTAGGTTTCTTATATTTCTTTATATTTCGTTCTTCTTCACGTTACGTATTGTTTTTGTTATGTTTTTCCGAATACGAGGGTTATTTTTCCAGTTGAGACGACACACAACTGGTAACGCAGGTGGGTAAGCAACTCACCTGCAGGTGAGTTGCTTACCCACCCTGCCTTAGGCCTACCCGAGCGAATGCATCACAAACAGTGCCTAATGAGAGAAACAGATATTTCCTGGATATTATGCCGAGGTGAATTCGGAGAGAAAAGTCACCCGGGCTCCGCCGGGACTCGAACCCGGGCCCTCTTGCGAACCGGGCAAGCATTTTGTCATCTATACCACTGGAGACACGATCCTGCCTTCCTTATTTCAAGCGCTGAAGTAGAGGAATTAGTAGTCTCTATTGACTTCAGTAAATGACCCCAGATGGGACGGTAGAGAGAGAGAGAGAGAGAGAGATGGACGGCTTTTTTTCTCAGCTCAGGATATCAAGGAAAGAGATATTTTCTGGATATTATGCCGAGGTGAACTTAGAAAAAAAAAGCCATCTACACTACTGGAGACACAACGCTGCATGACAGCATGCTGGTCCGGTTTGTAAGAGGGCCTGGGTCCGAGTCCCGACAGAGGCCAGCGTCATAGGGGCTCAGCCCCCCCCCCCCCCGCCGCATGCGTCTCTGATCCCAACATGTGTTAGGAGGTGGGCAGCAAAGGTGATAAAATTTTGTGGGGAGGGGTGTCAGAGTTTCGATTACTTTTTCTGACAAGGCGGGAGGGGTGGGGGTAAAAAATGACCAAAAAATCTGCTGACGTAATACTTGAATGGCCACTCATATGATCACGTGTCTAAGGCTTTGGGAAAAGGCAGAAATGTCGATGTTGTTTATCTTGATTTCCAGAAGGCATTTGATCGGATGTAACATGATAAATTCTTTAAGCGTTTACACGAGATTGGGGGCAACTTGATGAATTGGCTAGAATCATGCTGAGACATAGGTCACAACGGGTTGTGATGACCGGGAATTCTCTGATCTGATAGGTGTCACAGGTGGAGTCCCTCAAAGAAGTGTCCTTGGCCCCATATTTTTTTCACTTTTTATCGATAAACTTGATCAGGGTATCGATGGGATTGTTATCAAATTCGCAGATGACGTGAAGCTAAGGGGGGGGGGGTAGTCAGGAATCAAAGCTATGGGGAATTGTTCCAGACCAACCTAAACAGAGGATTGCAGCGTGTGAAAATGAATGGAGCATGCCTTTTAGCGTTGACAAGTGCATGGTCACTAATTTTGGTTCGAACAACCCACGTTTCACTTACAGTTGAATGACATTATTATTCCGGATGCAGATAGGATCGCCGATCTGGGTATTCTTATTGACGATCGGCTTTGGTTTGAGCGTTGAGTTTTTCTTCAGTTCTGAGTTTTCATTATTTTACATTTAATTATATATTTATATATTTTGTGCGTATATTTTTCAGCATTCAGTTACTTTTTATAATAATGAATTCATTTTTGTATGCTAATCGCCATTTTCAACAATCGCAACCTCGAAAATATTTTGTGAACTGAAATTGTTTGGACGTCTCTGGCGTCTGGTTATAGGGCTCTGGCTCTGCTTTTTGTGTCTACAGAAGTGTTGCCACTATTTAAAAAACAACAGTCATATATTTGTGATGGAGGACCAGCATAAAGGGGAAACGTTTGTTTTAAATATCACGGACCAACCTATAATCCTATCATTCACGTTGAATAAATCAAATCGGAGTAAGTTACGTGATCGATGTTACTCGACATTTCGCGATGTCCTCACGACGAAACCGACCACCTGAAGCATACGGTCAACCCTAAACGACTCCACATGCAATCAATAATACATAAATTTTAAGGAACGACTGGTTGTTGGAACAAATGCAAAACTAATGACCAAAGTCTGCTTCGTTCCAACGAAATATGACCACGGACCGCGCGTTGCATTTTATAACGTCCATCTATAAGTTGGGTCCATTCATCTTCAATTCTCTAGCGTATAACAAGCGTTTTAATATTGATATAAGTATTCGGCGGAATATTCTCTCCCTGCCCTCTTTGCTTGTCAAAGTAATTCACCGGTTTGCATCAAGTCCTAGCGCAGCTCTCGCTTCCTTCATTGTGACTGTGAGAAAGGTCCTTGCAGGTCCTCTTCTCGCAACCCCTGAAAACTCAAGATTAATAGCTAGGTGTAACATCTAGAATATTTTAAGGGGGTTTCTCTGCATATATATATATATATATAGAAGACACGTTCATACATGCAGAGGCAAGAGAGAGAGAGAGGATTTTCATAAAAGCTGGAGACGGTGGAGACTTGGAAAGGGAGAGGTCACCATCACTTTCAAGAGAGAGAGAGAGAGAGAGAGAGAGAGAAGTAACATTTATGCTCGCATATGTATTACGCAATTACGACATTGCCGTTATGGCCTCGGCAACGCTTATTGTCACGTGTATTTGCATAGTAAAAGCTCGTGTAAGAGTGTGAGTGTGTGTAAAAGCGAGAGGGTCATGCTATTAAAGGACAGCTTCTTTTGAAAAGCGGCTTTCTCGACAAGTCCCCCCGCTGATATTCTCCAGAGGATGGTTTGGTTGCTTGGAATTTCAAATGAGCCGCTGCTGCTGGAGAAATCCTTTACTCCAGAATCGAGATTTTTCGAGTTTTCCCATTGTTTAAACTGCTTCGGACACACATTAATGTTAACGTCGAAATGAGTTCGACGAAGAACTTTTAAGCCAGCCGACAGTGTTTTATTATGTGACATGTTTGTCATACGCGTATTGCTTGAACCGCTTCCAAGGTGACTCTGGTGCTAGGGAAACGGTGGCGTTTTGTAATTGTCTGTTTCCATCTCAAATGATTGCTCCAGAAATGCATATGAGAGGCTATGATTATTGATATTGTAATCATGCATTATTATTATGATATGAGAAACGTGCATTGAGATGAAGATATTCAAACCGAATCCTTAGGTTTATTTCTGAAAATATAGTGCAATCGTTTATGAATAAATGAAAGCTTCTATGTGCTGTGGAAGGAAAAAGAAGTGAAATGGATTTGCCGATAACGAAATGCTTTTCTTTCTTTCTTCTGTTTTCCATATTTGCTTTTTTTTCTTCTGTTTCCTACATTTTCTTTCTTCTGTTTCCTACATTTTCTTTCTTCTGTTTCCTACATTTTCTTTCTTCTGTTTCCTACATTTTCCTTCTTCTGTTTCCTACATTTTCTTTCTTCTGTTTCCTACATTTTCTTTCTTCTGTTTCCTACATTTTCTTTCTTCTGTTTCCTACATTTTCTTTCTTCTGTTTCCTACATTTTCTTTCTTCTGTTTCTTACATTTCCTTACTTTCTCTCTTGTGGTTCATATATTTTCTTTCTCCCTTATGTTTTCCATACTTTCTTTCTTTCTTCTGCTCCCTATACTCTCTTCCTTTCTTTCTTTCTTCTGTTTTCTATATTTTCTTTCTTTCTTCTGTTTTCTATATTTTCTTTCTTTCTTCTGTTTTCTATATTTTCTTTCTTTCTTCTGTTTTCTATATTTTCTTTCTCTCTTCGGTTTCCTACATTTTCTTTCTTCGGTTTCCTACATTTTCTTTCTTCTGTTTCTCACATTTCCTTTCTTTCTCCCTTGTGGTTCCTACATTTTCTTTCTCTCTTATGTTTCTCATATTTTCTTTCTTTCTTCTGCTTCCTATACTCTCTTTCTTCTGTTTTCTATATTCTCTTCCTTTCTTCTGTATCCTAGATTTTCTTTCTTTTATACTGTTTTTCCCTTTCCTTCACGTCTATTGTTTCCATGTTCTGTTTTTCCTCTTCTGTTCCTGTTCCTAAAATTTTTCCCTGTCACTCTAATTTTTTCCCCTTTCCTTTCTTCTGTTTGTAGTTATGAATGCGTATTTCTTACATTTTTACAAATATCCATCTCCTACTTTTCTTTTATGGTGGTTTTCAGTCTTTGATTTCGTTATAATTTCGTTGTGTTTGCACCGTTCTACAATTTTTTTCTTTTTCTTTTGCGAAGTATTCAGTTTTTACAAAAAGTATTATTTTTATGCTTTCTGTATGTTTTCCTTAATTAAATTTTTTTTTTCCCCCTTGTTCTACTTTTATTTATTTTTCATTTGTTTTTTTTCCTCCGTCCCCAACCTATTTCTATTTCTTTCTTCCATGTTTCTTTACTGTGCTCTTTTGTTGAAGAAGCTTTCTCTCCTTGTTTTCTTTGTCTTCTATTGTAATTTGCATTCGGCAATAATTTTATTAAAGACTTGTGCTGTCTTTCTTCATCGAGTTTGTTTTTCATGTCTTTCTTCATCGAATTTGTTTTATGCCTTTCTTCATCGAATTTGTTTTATGTCTTTCTTCATCGAATTTGTTTTTCATGTCTTTCTTCGCTGACTTTTCTTACTTTCTTTTGCAACTAGTGGTTTTAATTTGCACTCACCAACTTCTTTAATCACCACTTCTGCTTTCTTTCTTCACTGGGTTTTTTCAAACTTTTTCACCTCTAATTTTTCTTTCTTTCTTCAATGAGATTTTTCTTTTCTTTCTTCGCCAACTTTTTTTTTCTTTTCCCCTGTTTTACTTTCTCTTTTTCGACCTCTTTGTTGACCTGTTTTGCTTTCTTTTTCAAAATCCTTTTTCATTTCTTTTTCCACCCGTTTTGATATTTTTTTCGAGCACTTTTTGCAACAGTTTTGCTTTCTTTTTTCCGACACCTTTTTTTTTTGTTTTTACACTCGTTTTGCTTTTTTTTTTAACTCTTTTTCCTTTTCTTCTTTATGTCCTGTTTTGTTTTCCTTTAATTTTTCGCCTGTTTCCACCTGCGGTTTTCTTCCTGTCTACTCAATTTTCATTCACCTCTTCCTTCACTAACTTCATTTTCCACATCATTCTTTCTTTTCATTCTCTTCTTTCTTCACAAACTTTATACTTTTCTTTCGGCATCCTTTCTTTGATTTCTTTCTTCATGAACTTCTGTCTTTTTCACCTTCATTCATTTTCATCTTCCCATTTTCTTTTACCCTTTTTCTTTTTTTCGCCCCTTTCTTCCTGTTTCCCCCCGTTTTTTTCAATTCTCTCACAATTTCTTTAATCTATTTTTTGTCCATTCACTGTCCCGATCCTTCCTCATTTTTCTTCTTCACTTTTGACGCCACAACATAATGAAACAAATAACTTGACACACGTTCACAGTGAATAAGACTTCTTTGTAATTGATTGACTCGGTAATTAGCGATAATTATACATTCATCTTATAAACGACCACCACCACCAGAGACCATGCAGACCATAGAATCTTTCTTTTCTGCATTTTCCACTTCATTCCTTAAACTTCATAAAAAGAAGTATTCTCCTTTAAAAAATAGAAGCAAATAATGCTCATCCATCCGAAATGACCGGTCAAACCATTAGAAAAAAAAACAAAAAACGAAAACTCACAGTTCATTAGACTATCCTTAACATTCTGTTCAGTGAATATCCCCGACAACAGAACATAAATCTAGTTATAGCATTCAACAACAACAGCAGCGGCATAAGTATACTCCAGAAAACAGTTTTCCACGGAAGCATGTAAAACTCTTCTAAATTGATTTGTTGCAACCGCGTTCAACATTCCATTAATCTATATGCGAAACGAATTCGTTATCTTCATAAATCTAATTACAAATCCGTTACGTCTGCCGGAGAGATGGTAGCCATTAATTTTTATTCCGACCCCCTACTATAACGTACTCCTTTATTTATTTATTAATGTATGTACGTTTTTTTCCCCCTCCCTTCACTTCTTACCCCGTTACTGCGTTATTATGTAAAATAGATCGATAACTTCATTTCAGCTCTATATATACCGAAAAATTCGCTTGTTTCGTTCTACGAGAGCGAAATGACTTTTTCTTTCCCATTTCTTTCCTTTTTTTTTTCTTCTGTTCTTTCTTCTGTTCCGTTTGTTGAATGGGAAGTTGATTTACGATCATATGTGGAGGAAAAACTAAAATATAACCCGTTTCTCTCTCCTCCTATTGAAAATGTATGGGAACGTAGATCTTTTTTGTACTGAAATCTGTCGGATTTAACCAACGACGACGTCGACGAAATAACGACATTTTAGTCGTTTCTCGGTTGATATTTTTGCCAGTATTAGATCGCTCATCCGTTTCGCTAGGTTTTTCTTTTTTTTTTTGGAAATGCGAAACCCGTGGAAGCGTGAAGAATTCAATTTATAACGAAGTAAATTCGTTTAGCGAGAGAATGTATGTATCTGGTACTCTGATTCTAGCTTTTGTAACGAGATGGAAATGGGAAATAATATATATATATATAAATATAAAAACGAGCCCTAAATTTTGTTAAATAATGATCAAGTACGAGATTTAGACATGCTTAAATAAATTGCCGCTGTTGGATTCGAAAGAGGAGAGAAAAATGATCAACAGATCGCTTTCCGTGTTATTTAGGGGAAAACCTGGGAGTAGAAATGATTATAAATTGATGTTACATTAAAATGTGTTTTTAGAGAGTTGGATTTCCCTACGTTGCGTTTAATTGAATATAGTTAATGCGTTTAATTTGACTGGGTGATAGCAAACACGCCACGAGAGTCTTAGTATCGTTTAGTTTGCAATTAGTAGTATTACTACACTAATGCTCGAATTATTCGAGAATGTTTGACATGTTCGGAAAAATACACGTATGCTCTGTATATATTTTATTAATGACACAGAGAAAGAGATGTTGATTTTTCGAATTAAGTAATTGTTGGGGGGGGGGGGGTTAGTCTAAGTTATATGTTCATTTATTTCGAAGAGAAATTTACTCGGGAAGAAACTATAATATTTTTTGTTCCGCCGCCCATTTCTTCAGAGATTTTATTTTACCACTGCCCCAAATCCATAGGATCCTGTACTGTAGGCATGGTTTCTACCTCACCCTGGATCATTCCATTGCCTTTGCAAGAAGCGATATTGCTCACTTTGAGAATCATCAAATTAGTTCTATACCAATAGCTTGGAACTAATTCAAAATAGCTGAGATATACGCAAACTAATAAATTTAACTGATATTTCTTTTAACGTTGAAATAATTGAAGGAGGACATTGTGTGTGTGTGTGTGTGTGTGTGTGTGTGTGTGTGGTGGGAGCATCATTTTGAAAAGGCCAAAATAATCACTGAAAATCCCAAAATTTGCACTTAAAATCCCAAAATGTGCACTTAAAATCCCAAAATGTGCACTTAAAATCCCAAAATGTGCACTTAAAATATCAAAATGTGCACTTAAAATCCCAAAATGTGCACTTAAAATCCCAAAATGTGCACTTAAAAGGCCAAAATAAGCACTTAAAAGGCCAAAATAAGCACTGAAAATCCCAAAATAAGCACTGAAAATCCCAAAATAAGCACTGAAAATCCCAAAATGTGCACTTAAAAAGCCAAAATAAGCACTGAAAATCCCAAAATGTGCATTAAACGCCCCAGAACATGTATTAAAAATCTTGAAAACATGTATTAAAAATCTTGAAATGTCAAAAATTCCGAAATGCATTAAAAAAATCACCATGCAAAAAAATGCAGATGTGTTTTTAAAATGCTTTTTTTCTATTTCTTAGTGCATATGAATTCATTGACAAAAAAAAAAAATCACATATGCGGCGTATGTATGGTATATATACACCGCATATGCAAATATCTTCTACTTCCGGAATTTGTTAATTTTCAGCTGCTGTTGTAGCTGCTCAATAACGAAAATAGCAGTAACAAAAGAATTTCGACACTATTTCCTAAAAAAAAAAATTAACACTGAAATATCTCCAGACTTACAATAAAACGGTTAATATTCGTAAAATACTTCATAAATATCTATTAATTCACTAAATTTCACCTGCGGGGAAAAAACCTATGTAATGAAAATATCATGAACAATATTTGTTTGAAAAATTATCAAAAAAAAAAAAAAATTGAGGGAGCTTAAATAAATCTTCAAAAATATGCACTTATACTAAAAATTCTTTGATTTTATGCATTTATATGCATTAATGCTAAAAAGGCCAAATATGCAAATGCATATGGTGCGGCTCTATTAATGAAATTCGAGATAACAGGTGTTTCAGAGCATGCACTCGAAACTGAGATGAGAAACAAAAATCCATCTCTCACGGTTACTGTTATCGCAACAAAATTCGAAAAGCAACGCTTAACTTCTATGAGTTGCAAAATGATTGGGTCAGTAGAAGAAACCAATGAATGGCGTTATGGTACCTGGTATCACCATAAACGCCGGCGCAGGACGCGGACAAATAATCATTTGATCATTGTTTGTCGCACCAAGGTCATTTTCTGCACACGAGGGCCAATTAGACCGGGAGCCCTACAATTTATAGCAGATTCCGAACGGCAGTCTTTTTTTTTAAATACTCCCCGAGAGGTTGGTGTGCTGACGCAACCCCCCCCCCCCCGATGTGGAACTCCCTGCGGTAGCAATATTTTTCTGCGGCCATGTCACCGCTTCTGTTGTGCTCCTCTCCTGCCTCCTGTGTCAGGAAAGTTTCTGACGAGGATGAACCGTATATCGAACTTGCGCGACACCTATAAACATCCTTTGGTACTTCCGACGAGTGTCTTATCGAACTGGGTTACCGCACCCGTAGAGAAAGAAAGACGATCTGACAAATGGATTGGTGCGCTAACCACTCAATCGAGAACTTCCTGCATATCTAACCGAGATGTCCGACGAAAAGGTTTGCACACCAACCACTTGGTGAGATGTTCTTTCTTTTTTCTGCGTCCTGCGCCGGCGTTTATGGCGATAAAGGTACCGTTTTATAACGCTATTCACGGTTTCTTACTGCGCCAATCTTCTTACTTCGCAATGCATAAAAGTGAGTGTCGCTATTTGAATTTTTTCGAAATTTTGTTGCAGTAACAGTAAAAATAACAGCGATGGATAGGTTTTGTTTCTTTTCTCATTCTTGAGCGCATACTCTGGAACACTTGCATCTCGAATTTCGTTATCGTCCGTAGAATTTTGCGGCCGCTAACGGGAGGAGCTCATATTTCGGCAAAGTTATTTTATGACCACCCTGTATGACAGACAGACTTGGAACCGCAGTAGTTCGAGACACCATTGTCTATTTCAAGATGGACTTATTGAATCGAATCGCGGTGTTCCGAGTGCTATTGGACTAGCGCGAGATTGTTACAATGGTGAGAAGAACCCCAGTCTAGCTGGAGTCCATTCTGCGATCAAGGGGGTCAATGGCAAAGACATAGAGTGAGAGGAAACTCCCGATGCTTATACGGCCGGACAATAAAACCGCCAACAATAACCGTTAGCTATTAATTATGGTAGTTACAGCTGTTCAAGACATCCTGCTCCCCCCCCCCCCAGATCCATGGCCACTACACCTACATGAGCCTACGTTTACCGATAGAATAGGCACACACACACACGCAGGAGTATTGATTACGCACAAACCCCTTTACTTTCCTCTCTCTCTCTCTCTGTCTCTGGCTTTCTGTATCATTTTGCTCTCCCCCACCTTCGAACCACCATCGATACAATGACAGCTCCAAATGACGTCCGCAGCCATTGGGAAAACTTGGGTTTGAGGTTTATATGGACATACACACACACACACGCGTACGCATTCAGGACATTCAATGGAAGGACAACGATAACCAATGATGGTTGTGCAGTGGCGTTTGAGGAAACCTTCAATGGGATACGTTTGCTAAAGATACTCTCTCTCTGTCTCTCCCTCTTTGAGATTTCCTTTGTAAACGTATCCAGTCCTTTGTATCGAGTAATACACCCTTTTCTGTCTTCATTCATAATTCCAACAATCGTATTTGGGCAGCGAATGTATCTGTTGAGGTAAATGGGATAAATACGGTTATTATACGTGAAAACCGGTTATTATGAATAACCGCCGATCATTTCGGTAAATTTGATTAATTTACCTAAATTTATCGCCTTTTACCGGTGATTATGTATAGTATCCAAGCGTCGCTTCGTTGGTATGCATTATAAATCGTACTATATATTATGATTTACATGATAATTCATACACGTATTGTACCATTATATTGAGGTAGGTTCGTAAAATTTGTTATCATTATATCGGGGTACGACTATTTTCATCACACATACTAGACTCTCATTTGGATTTTTTTTTTCATATTTATCAAATCCACCAATTACACTACGGTATTATGCATAATCACAGATAAAGGCGATAAATTTCAAGTATTTTTCAAATTCTCCAGCGACGCTTGGGTATTATGATTATTCGTCAGTGAAAGTGATGACTGTGTATCAAATTTACCAAGAAGATAGGTAAGTATTCATAGTAAATGGTTATTTATGTATAATTATGATTTATCACACTGATCGAAACGATAATGTTATATTGGAAAATGCCATGTAATGCTGATAATTAAAAAGTGCTTCATAAATTTGTAAATAGTTTAAAAATTCACAAATATTGAAGTGGGTTATAACTCACTAAGGCCCCCCCCCCGCGTTGATACGCCACTGTGTATTTCTGGAGAAGTATAAACGACAAAACACACCTTATCACGAAATGAAGCAAAAGAATGCAAATGCTTGAAGAGCTTAGAAGCCATTTTTCAGTATAGAGTGCATGGGCTATGGCTGAATTGACGTCGGGAACTTTCTGTTTAGACAACGAATATGTATTTATATTCCAGATGAAGCCCGGGGAGTCTGCAATAGTAGCTCCAACCCGTAGTTCCCGTATTTGTAGAGCCCATAAGCCCAATCCTTTAGGCCCCTTTCACACGGAGCGGATGCGGACGCGGAAGCGGGTCCGCATACCCTTTCACACGAGCACTGAAGATGCGGGTGTTTCGCCCGCATCTTTAGGTTGAAATTCGTGCATAAAAACTATTTTTTCGCAATTTTTGTAACTGTTTTTCTCCTTCACCCCTGATTCAGTGCCCATATGCAGCCTAGAGGTATTTTTTGGTGGTTTAATCTAGAGCCACATAGAATATGGGAATAAAGATGTCTTAATTCCGATCCTCACAAGTAGTCGATGGGAGAAAATGTCTTCAAATATTTTCAAAGATTTTGAAAACAAATCTGTCTTTCCGGAAAAATATGAAAGAAAAATTACAAAAACATCCAATGTTCGAAAAATCCAATCCAAAAACATCCAAAACTAATATGTTCCTAAAAAAAAAATTCAGCAAATATCAAAGAATTTGCAAGTAGAAAAAAAGGGGAGGGGTGGGAACGTTCAAAATGTCTGTGCTTAGAAATATTCACATCACAATTCTGTCTTAGGCCGGGATTACAGTATAAAAGTTTTATAAAAGTTAGTTTATAAAACTTGAAAAATGCAACCGATAGGCCGATCAGTTAAGTTCGCTCGAATGTAACAGATGTGTTTATTGGTTACATTTTTCAAGTTTTATAGTGTAATACCAGCCTTAGGCCGGGATTACACTATAAAAGTTTTGTAAAAGCTCTTTGATAAAACGTGAAAAATTCAACCAATATTATCTTATTGGTTGAATTTTTTGAATGCAAAATGTGTGTGCGTGTGTGTGTGTGCACCGGTTGCATTTTCTTGAATGCAACCGATGCGCCTATTGGTTGAATTTTTTCAACTTTCATAAAAGTTATTTTATAAAACTTTATAGTATAATCCCGGCCGGATTACACTATAAAATTTTTATAACAATTATTTAAAAAATAACTTTCATAAACCTTTTATAGTGAAATCCCATCCTTAGATTAGTCACTTCTGAAACTTACAATTTCATTTTTTTAAGTTTATAGACTGAATATTGAGTAAAATAAACTTGTAGGTATCGGGGGAAACCACCAAAAATATTCAAGTGCTAGGGTCTTCAATCTAATTCTTAATCCGGCCCTGGGTGAACACCGTACGTGGATAACACTGTTTAATAAAATAATTTTTTTTTAAGTTTGAAAAAATTAAAAGATTAAAAATTTAAAAAAAAATTATTATTTAAAATAATATTTCAAATATTTATAATTTTTTAAATAATTTTAAAAATTTAAAAAGAAAAAAATTAAAATTTCTAAATTAAATTTGAAAGTTATTAAAGTATTTAGTCAATTAAATATTCGTAATGAACAGAACGGCTTATAATTTTGGTCCCGTCAGTGGCCCTTGTTGGCAGGTTTTATTGTATAAAATTGTAAAGTATGGACAAAAGGCAGTTAAAGTTCAAATCTCAGAAGGAAACAAAGGGATAGACATATGTGGGTACATCGTATTTGATGAACAGGGACCCTCATATGGTGTTTTTAAGGGTATTTATGGCAAATAATTAAAAATATTCCGTGAAAAATCACCTTCAAAAAGTAGCCAAAGATGCGGACGAATTCGCTCCGCATCCGCATCGTGTGAATAGCTCCGAATAAACCTATTGTCAAAACTTCTATGTGCGGATGCGGAGCCCGCACTTTGACACATGCGGACGACGTCCGGACCCGCATGAACATTTCCTAGGTGCGGAGATTTTTCGGCTCGTCTGAAAGGCGCAGTATATTCCAATTGTTAAAACTTCTTCCGGACCAGCATCCGCATCCGCTCCGTGTGAAAGGGCCCTTACTCGCTGGCCAAATGTGGTCCTCAGTGTCATCTGATGTGGCCCGTGACATCAATCGTAATTTTGTAAAAATGAACAAAGCCACACATTTCCACACATTCACTGAAGTGGTTCCAGCACACACTGCCAGATCACTCAAGTGATCCACTGTGCATAGTTCCAAGTCACTTCAGTGGCCAGTGACATATTCTCCCATGAATCAGGTAGCTCGGGGTTAAGTGACCAACGACACATTTGTAGCTTACCCAAGCGCTCTGCACACAGCCAGATCACTTGAGTGACCCCGCGGCATATTTAAAGGTCACTTGAGTGACCTGGTGCATATTTTCAGATCACTCAAGTGTCTTGCACCAGATTTACAGATCACCGCGAAACAGTTCCAGATCACTTAAGCGACCCGGGGCATTGCTTATGCGAGCACGAGTAAAAATATACCACAAAATTATAGTGCAATACACAAGGGGTAAACAACCTTCCCGTGAAGTTTTATGGATACGCAAGCCTCTTACGCATTTCATAAGGGAAGCATCCGTTTCATGCTTTTCAAAGGTAAAGCATGCCCCTATGTGGTTTCAAAAGTGACGAAGCTTTGTAAGCAACTGAATTGGTTCGCATAATTTCCACAAATTTCTTGACGTTAGCAAGCACCCCACGCATTTCAATAGAATACGTATTTCCAGAAATAAGAAAGCATCCTATGCTTTTAAGAAGTGGAATTTTTCTAGAAGTCAGCAAGCATCCTAAGCATTTCAAGGGGAGACGCATTTCATGAAAGCAAACCACGCATTTCATGAAAGCAAACCACGCATTTCAAGAAAGCAAACCACGCATTTCAAGAAAGCAAACCACGCATTTCAAGAAAGCAAACCACGCATTTCAAGAAAGCAAACCACGCATTTCAAGAAAGCAAACCACGCATTTCAAGAAAGCAAACCACGCATTTCAAGAAAGCAAACCACGCATTTCAAGAAAGCAAACCACGCATTTCAAGAAAGCAAACCACGCATTTCAAGAAAGCAAACCACGCATTTCAAGAAAGCAAACCACGCATTTCAAGAAAGCAAACCACGCATTTCAAGAAAGCAAACCACGCATTTCAAGAAAGCAAACCACGCATTTCAAGAAAGCAAACCACGCATTTGTAGAAGTCAGCAAGCAACCTAAGCATTTTCTAGAAATTAGCAAGCATCCTACGCATTTGTAGATACCAGCAAGCATCCTATGCATTTTCTAGAAACTTAGCAAGCATCCTATGCATTTTCTAGAAAGTTAGCTAGCATCCTATGCATTTTCTAGAAAGTTAGCAAGCATCCTATGCATTTTCTAGAAAGTTAGCAAGCATCCTATGCATTTTCTAGAAAGTTAGCAAACATCCTATATGCATTTCATCCACGCATTTATGCATAAACGTAACGTTATGCACGACGTAAGAAAGCATCTTATGCGTTCAAGGAGTACGCATATCTTTCTAAAAGTAAGCATAAATTCTATACATTCCTACGCATTTCGCGGGGTAGGGGGATTTGAGTGCACCTACTTATTTCTAGGTGGTGAACAAGCCTCCCATTTCAAGGAAGCCTCCTATGTATTTCCAGGGATCATTTCAGTACACCATGTACTACCGAAGCCAGAGGAATGGAGCTGCTGGAATTTCTTGTCCCGGAAATTTTAATGGAAACGCTTCGCGCGAGATTTTGGCTCATAATTATTGGACAGCCGTTACCATCTGGCGGAGAAATACCGATAAGTTTGATTCCTGAAACTGATGATATTTTCATCATGATTGATGATGGATCGATGTTTTGGATTTGATGGAGGGTACATGTTGTAATGTGGAGTCTGTTCGCTTCGCCATCCTGAACACTCACGTGTACGTTAAATACACTAACCGACATTGATTTTCTATAAGTATGGATATTTTTGTCACTTATTCACTATTAATAAAGGTTTTCTTTAAGCAGAGAATTAAATTGACGATAATTAATAGAATTTGTAAAAGTTTGGTTGTCAAAACTTTAATGTGTAGTGGTTTCGTTGAACAATCAAAAAATGAACAGAAATTAATTAATTTCAATTGTGTCCAATTTTCGTGTATAAAAAAAACTACATTTACTTCTATTCTGTGTTTTTCGCGGTCCGTTTTTGAAAATATGACAAGGGAAATTTTTTCACTAATGTAACTTGAACAAATCCATGTTTTGACTATTTTTGACTGGTGAAGTTACACTCCGTCCATGTTTTGGTTGGTGAAGTAACTACGTCCATTTTTGATTATGCTTTTATTAGTGAAGTTATTTTCGTGTTTAGACTAGGGAAGTTACTCCATCCATGTTGCAACAAGTGAAGTACAGTAACTTCATCTATGTTTCAACAAGTGAAGTACATTAACTACATCCATGTTTTGACTAGTTTGGATTAGTTTTTACATCCATTGTTTTGACCTATGAAGTAATTCCTTCTATGTTTTGAGTAGTTTCGATTAGTGAAGTTACTGCATTCACGTTTTGATTATTTCATGTTCTGATTAATGAAGTCTTTATTCATTATTTCAATCAATTTTGATTATCGAAGTCTCTATCCATGTTTTAACTAGTTTTGATTAATGAAGTTACCCCCACCCTCCATGTTTTGACTGGTAAAGTAACTTCCCTCTATGTTTTGGCTAGTTTCGATTGGTGAAGTTATTGCATTCATGTTTTGTTGGCTTCAATTAGTGAAGTTATTTCCAATCTATGTTTTGACTGATAGAGTTACTTCATTCATATTTTGATTGATGGAGTTACTTCATTCATATTTTGACTGATGGAGTTACTTCCTTCATGTTTTGACTGATGGAGAGTTACTTCATTCATTTTTTGACCAATGAAGTTACTTCATTCATTTTTTGACCAATGAAGTTACTTCATAATTTTTTGACTGATGGAATTACTTCATAAATGTTTTGGCTGATGGAGTTACTTCATTAATGTTTTGACTTATTTTAAAGGACGATGTTAATCTATCAATGTTTTGACTGGTGAAGAGTAAATTTATCCATGCTTTGACTAGCTTCAATCGTTGAAGTAACTCAATTCGTTTTATTCTCGAACGTCATGGTTTGTTGAAACCAAACCGAAAAATCCACGGGGAAAACCTTACAGCAACAATTATACTTGATCAATAAATACCATCTGAAAAAAATAATAATATTCCGTATAATCAAAAACAAATAAAACGGAGGGAAAACAAACGAAAAATAGACAAAGAAACCAAATCTATCTGCATACCACCAACCGTTAGGAGAGAATCTTATCCCATTCTAAAACTCAACCAACATTCTCGAAACACATAATAATAATAAATAAATAAAAAAATACACCAAGAAGTCAAAAAAGCAGCGGAAGAAAATCAATTGACGCCATCATTTACTGTGAAACTACATGTTTCTCTACCGTGTTATTACCTCAAATGCTGGGAAAAAAGCAAAAAAAAAAAAAGGAGAGAATTCCTCATAAATAAAAACCCAAGTCGGAAAATAAGAAATAAAAATAGCCATTCAAAGACAAGACAAGTAAGAAGATCACTCCATCTCACAAAAAAATAAAACAAATACGGGAAAAAAAGATATCTAATGTCAAGTGAAGTAGAAAACTTTACCATAAAGATATACATTTTAAGGGAAAAGAACCAAAAAAAACCAATTTTTTTTTTTACTTCCAAAAAGAGCGATTTATGTTAGTGACAGCGCATTACCATCATGTCAAGGAAGAATAGGTTCCCTTTTTGCCATTTTTATTTTCATTTTACTTTTTTCTTTTCCAGGAATATGGAAGTAGTATGTGCGGCACTGAGAAGAGAATTATGATCAAAGGACCAGAGAGAGAGAGAGAGAGAAAGTCAAGAAAAGTAAGAAATGGGAGAAAAATATTAGATGGAAGGGCAACAGTATTCAAATTGTGTGTGAATAACCATCTAAAGTCAGATGGTACCCATTATGTGGAATATTTCCATGATAATGACCCAAGTCGGCCACTAATACTTGGGGAAAAAAGAAGTAAAAAAGTGGAATTTTTGATGTTGGATGAGAGTTTAAAAGAAAAAGAGAAATAGATGGTTCTTTCTGATTGGTTGATGGAGTTTCTGATTGGTTTGGCTTTTTTTTGTGTGTGTGTGTGGGTGGGCGGGTGGAATGGAATTTGTGTTTTTTATGGGTTTTTGTCTTGTGTTTTTTCGTAGGTATTTGAATATTTCTTGAATTATTTCTTAAATGTGGGGGAACAATACATTGAATTGAGAAGTTGTGTTTTGTTGCTGATGTTTATGTACAAAAAATTGTTGAAATACAATTTTTTTTAAATCGATTATACCATGAGTGCTCAACCTTTTGGAGAGTACTGGTCCTTGATTGGTTCGGAGAGGTTGTCGTAGGTCACTTAAGTGATCCGTGAATGTACCACGGGTAGCTTGAGTGATCTATAAATGTCTCACAGGCTGCTCGAGTTACATGGAACTGCGTAGCAAGTCATTTAAGTGATTTGTAAATGTGCCGTGGGTCACCTAAGTAATCTATAAATCTGCCGCGGGTCGATTGAGTGGCGCGTAAACGTGTTGCCGACTGCTCGAGGGATATTTAACTGCGCCGCAGGTTATAAATATGCAGATCCAGGTCACTTAAGTGATCGATTTGAAAATTCATTAGTAGAAAAATAAAGTGACAAATGAAAGAATAATCAAGAAAAAGAGAGAGAAAAAAAGAAAAATAATCAAGGAAACAGATATTTTCCGGAAATTATGCTGCGGTGAACACGGAAAGAAAAGTCATCTGGTCTCCACCAAGACTCGAACCCTAAGAGAGAATAGTTTTTTTGTAGATTTTGATAGCGTATAGATATGAGTATAAAAACTTTCATTTTTCTCCATAAAAGCGACAAACCTTCCATTCCTTAAGGGGCCATTCAAGTATTACGTAAGCAGATTTTCAGCCATTTTTGACCCCCCCCCCCTCCCTCCGGTCAGCAAAATTTCGTCAGCAGCTTAGAATATTTCATATCTTCAAAAAGGGGTAGTTGATGACGTAAGCAACATTCAACCCCCCCCCCCCTTGTCATCAAAAGTCAGCAAATCCGAAACATCCCCCCCCCCCCCGATGCTGACGTAATACTTGAATGACCCCTAAGATTTCAACGCTGATCAATGAAATTTTCACACACATGCGCACTGTACACCACTGAGGACTGTATGATGATATTCTTTCCTCAACGAAATTACGGTTAATTCTCGCACCTACGGAATGTATGTATAAATGTATAAATATATCGGGACGATGTTTGGTAACAACAAGGTGATTTTGTTGGTTTTCGGATAAAGATGTACACACACTGTAATTACCCGTGAGGCCGCACGGAGCACAACTGCAGAAAGGGCAAGGATACAAATACAGAATAAGGATTTGGACGAAATATAACTAATACAGAGAAAATGGTAAATTTTCATATATTGCATCTAGCTGGAAACACAGATGTACAATAAATATTTGCCAGTATATGTAGAGAAGTGCGGGAATACAAGCCAAGCCTTATCGACAAAATTGAATGTGTTATTGTTCACATTATTACTCATGGCGTACGTACACCATTACTTTCCCAAATACTTTGTTTCATCGCCTCCTTCTTTAATTCCATTTCCTCTCATCGCCTGCCAAGTCAAGCCAAACCAAACGATCCTATACTAAACCTATGGCTTCTATCACCCCAATTTAGCCAAAATTAACGGATTTTTCGGAGAGTACTTCTGGTACGGCTTATACGCGGGAGAAAGAGAGAGATAAAGCAAAACAATCCATCGGACGGGTGAGAATTTTGACTATTTTCTATTGTTCTCTACATATTGTGAGATGTTTTTACCATCTGGGTGCGAGTTTCTGTATTCCTTGGGAGCAAAATTATTTTTGGTTCGTCTCAGAGACCGTTAGAGGATTGCTTGAATCACCTAATCTCCCCCATGCTTCTCTCCTTTTAGATGTTCATTCGGAGAGGCCAAAAAATGTGGAAATAAGCCTAAATTTCGCGACCATTTCGTGCTACCATCAACTAGTTTCATCAGAATGAAACAGTTTTTCCGATATCTGTGCGAGCGTTCTTTCATACCAATTGTATAGATTCCCAGCGTTTCGTTTTTGAATGTCGTACACCCCCAAGCGTTATGATGTAAGTCTCAAAAATTCAATTTCAAGCCGCAAACACCCTCCTCCTCCTCCTTTGATATATGGTGGGAAAACGGTATCTAAGCCACCACCTGAAAAATAAAGCGAGAGAGATACCAACGGTTATACATAGCGTTAATCCACATTCGTGTCGAGGGGGTTAATCCCTTTTTACTCTTTTCTCTTCTTTTTTTGTTGAACACATGTGGATGATAGTCATCAATCACACCGTCCGCCAACGACCCACGCACACCTTCTGCGATCCACTTATCTAGTCCGCGCGCGCGAAAAAGGATGGCGTATACCCGGGGTCGTGTCACGTGATCACTCATCTCGAAATGACATCACGTTTCAGAGCCACCAACACACACACGAACTCTGAAAGCTTTTCATAACACATCTTTCTCTCACCCGGTTCCCGATCCTGGACGGATGAGGCTTATTGTTTTCAAGGATACGGAAAAGAGAGAGAGAGGAGGGGTTTTCAAAAGAAATTTGCATAAAATGGGGCCAAAGACTGACGTAATACCCAAGATAAAAGCCTTCACATCCAAAACGTATAACATCTGACAGCGAAAGGATCAGCAGTTGTTATTGTGGGAACAAGTAACGTGTTCAACACTGTGTATCCGCATGCGTGTGATTTTTTTGGATTGAGTTTTATATCTCTCTCAGCGCGCCATTTTTTTAATAATCGCATTTCATCAAGTACATTCGGCCCCGCTTAATCGGATAACGGATAAACGGATACCCCCCCCCCCCCGCTTAAACGGATAAAATCACACGTGGTACCAAAATTTCTCCCATGGAGACAATGTTAAAGTTTCCCGTTTAACATGATAATTTCAATGACTTTTCCCCCCGCTTAATCGAATACAGTCGAATCTCGTTTTAACGAATACCGTTATAGCGAAATTCTCGTTTTAACGAACACTTTTCCTCCAGATAAGTTTACATAAGAAAAATGCAAAAATATGTATTCCTTTGTAACGAAATTCCAATTGGACGAAGTGATTTCTTCGATCCTTTGGAGTTCGCTATAACGGGATTCGACTGTATTCCGCTTCACACGTCTACTGTTAATGCATATCAACCGCTACACACATAATGTTTTTATCGGACGAAACATTAGGAATTGACGGAAGATACGTTACTATGTTGAGATAAATACTTTTGGGAGTTGCACTGACCTTCGACGTCATCATTCATGGTACAAAAAAAGTAATTAGCGAAGATGCAAGTAGACGCGATCAAGTGCTTTGTTATCTCCTTCAATATAGAGGGCGCTCCACCGAAAAAGAACACTTGAAACGTGTGCGTTCGCCGTGATTTTCCTAAAACAAACTCTCTTCCCCGCTTTTAATACCCCCGAGGTGATATCGCACAATATCCTCATGAGAAAACAATCAACGAATTCATAAATTAATTAAGTAATTGATTTTTCGGTGTGACATTTCAAAGTGCAAAAGCGTTAAGGGTTTAAGGGCCTCGGGGCTTTTCCATGGCCTCTGCCTCTCTCTTCTCTCTCTATCTCTTGTTGAATATAGGCATATATATAGAGATGCCAATCTGGAGTGTGCCCTGAAGGGTTTTGGAAAGGTTCATCCATCCATCCAAAGCGACCTGACTTGTCAGCCTCAAGCCTTTCCCTAGCAGCTGTCGCTGTCACTAATTATTCAGATATTAATTTTGCGAACCCTGGGCTCTGTGCATACCTCTCTTCTCTCCTCCCCCCCCCCCCATTCGCAACACCTCCTTCATCCCATGGTGTACCAGGGCGCTAATGTTGAAATTCGTTTTTAATTAATCCTTCGGCGTTTTGCTCAGCTAGTAAAACCTCGCCATGTGTACGTTTCAGCTCGCGATGGAGGTGCGTGCTCCCGT
Organism: Pholcus phalangioides; assembly: GCF_987345545.1. Taxonomy (NCBI): domain Eukaryota; kingdom Metazoa; phylum Arthropoda; class Arachnida; order Araneae; family Pholcidae; genus Pholcus; species Pholcus phalangioides. The sequence goes on from NW_028301605.1 coordinate 13,444,927, forward strand.
TTCGCAACACAAGAAAATTCCCACCGTTTTATGAAAGGGGTTAAAATCGTAAATTAAAATCAACACTTTAAAGCATTTATTCACTAACCCCCCCCCCCCCCTTTTGGACATCACTGATTTTTTTTAAGGGCTCATTCACATGAATATCGTCACTTTTCCATTTATTAACCTTTCTAATCCGATTTCATGAAATTGATGATTTTTTTATGACTTGAAACGTGCCGGGTACCTCTATTATTGTGAGATTAACCAGTGAATTAACTGTCAATTGTCATCAGAAATTATACTCTCAGTGGCAATTCAGTTAACAATCGACTGAACTATAGTAAAACCTCTCTTTTGCGGACATCGGCGGATCAAAAAAAATATCGTCCTTAAAGGAGGGGTTGACCGTTAGTGAGGAGTTTAAAATGCATACTTTTTATTATACAAGGGAAAATTATTATTGGCCGTAGAAGAGGGTGTGTGTCTGTAAAGAGGGGTTTCACTATTAAGATTATGTGTATAAACCACAAAAAGATTAAACTTTTCATCAAAATATATGGAGGTAATTCAATTATCTGATAAAGTCTAAAGCTAATTGAGAAGTTAAACCGCTAATGCCATTGGCAATCGAGTGCTCAGGCCATTGAATATCAGCTGCTAAAATTCGGTGGATATTAACTGTTAAAGTCAATTGCAGGAAAATGCTAATGGCAATAAACTACCGATTCGAATGGCAATTAATTGCTTGAATTCACTGATTAATTAGCTGTTAAAAATCAATGGCAATAAACTGTTATGGTCTAAAGCAATTAATTGGGGAAATAAATGGAAATTGACTGCTGAAAGTCAATGAGTATCAACTGCTGAATTCGATGAATATTGACTATTGAAGTCATTTGAAGGCGACTATTCATGGCATTGGTAATAAATTGCTGATTAAGTAAAAAAAACCCTGACTAAATAAGCTGCTCAATTCCATAGCAATTAACTGGTGGAGCTAATGGAAATTAACTGCTAAAAAACCAAAACAAAGAATATTAACTGATAAAAAGCAATGAATGTAATTTTTTTTTTTTTTTTTTAAATAAATAAATATTTTATTTGTTTCCAAAGTTAAATAATACATGAAACAGTGAAATCTCAATATTTGTTTTCAAGAGGCCTGAGCCTGTACAGAGCAACTAATTAAAGATAAAGACGAAAGAAACAAAAAAATAACACAAAACTTATAATAAAAAAAAAAAAAAAAAAAAAGTTAAATAATGAAATGAATTTTCAAATAAATTTTTGTAATAATTATGCTGATATACAAGTTCACATTTGAAATAATAACAATTGATATGAGGCAACTACAGGCGTATGGATAATAATATAATTCGCTTCTATAATTGAAAATATACATCTATATCGTCTATTGCTATTAGAAATTCAAAAAGTGATTTTTTAAATGATGCAAACCTAGATATATTCTGCATTGCCAACGGTAAAGCATTAAATAGTTTAGGAGCAAGGTAGTAAAAATGTTTGCGAAATATTTCTTTTCTAAATGAGGGTATGCAATAAATTTCGTTTGGTCTTCCCAATGATATGGACTCTCTTTGAGTGCATATTGATTTATTACGATATATGTAGAGTATGATTCGGTAGATGACGTTATGTCTTATGGGGAGTAGATTTAAATTTCTATAAATTGAGATTTGAGAACGAGCACTGTAAATAGTTTAAATTAACTGATAAAAAACAATCAGTATAATTAACTGCTAAATTCGATGAATATCTACAGATAAAATCAATTGCAAGAAACTGCTAATGGCAATGGCAATAAACTGCTGATTCGAATGGCAAGTGATTGTTAGGATAACCACCGAAGTCCATGGAAACAAACTGCTAAATTGTAAATCAATTTTTACTGATGAAAGAAAGCGAATGGAAATTGATTGCTAGAAAACAATGGAAATTGATTGCTAGAAAACAATGATTTCGTTAACTGCTAAATTCGAGGAATGTTAACTGCCGAAGCCAATCACAAGAAACTGATAATTAAAATAAATGCAATAATGAAAAATAATGAATTATAAAAATAATTAATTGAATTCTAAAACGCAACCAAATGGTGAGAATGAGTAAATTTAACTTTTGAGATTCAATTAATTTCAACAGCCGAAGCCAATGACGATTCATTACTAAGATTCATTGAAAATTAACTGCTAAACAAAGGGCCAGTTAATTGCTAAATTCCAAAGCAACTAAGTGGTAGGAGTAAATGGAAATCATCTAAATTCGATGAACATCCCCTGTTGAATTCAGTTTGCAGGAAACTGCTGATGGTAATGCATACATAGTGCGTATTTGTGCAGCAATCAATTGTTTGGATTCATTGAAACTGCATCTAACATTTCAAAAATTTTAAGAGCATCAATAAATAAAAGCATTACTCCATTTATGAAGTGGCAGCATTTCCGTGAATCTCATTAATTATCGAAAAAAACATCACATGGGCTCAGTCAGCGGGGAAACTAACACCAGAAGAGATTCACTTCGATGATCGGGAGCAGCTAATTACGGATGACAGATTACATTCATATATTATTCGTTCTGCCGAAATGATTAGATTCCATTACACAAGAGCACACGCACACAGACATCGCAGGATTCATTTCCATGTCTTTCTCCACCACAAAAGAGTCATCTCTCGGAAAAAAGAGGATTTTTGAATAGGACGTGAGAAGAGAATAAGAACCGAAATTTGAGTTTGAACTACAAAAACATGGGGTTAACAATCGTTTTAGTGATTAGTCTCGAATATTTCCATCGGGGATAAAATTGGAGCGCGGAAACAAAAGGATATATACGACTAAGAAATAAGGTGAATGGAAGAACCTGGTTTTAAGACGTATAATCTCGGCAATAATTCATGAACTTCTTTAAGATAATCCAGGCAGAACAAATTATTTCGGGATGTATGCACACTGGTTGTAAATGATAATCCATCATAGGGATTCGATTCAACTCATTTATATCGATTATTTCTTGTTTTAAAAAATTTTAATTTTTTTACTTCTAACACTTTTGATCGATAGCTTATTTTTTGAATGGTTTACGGAAAATTCACCGACCAGCAATTCACCGACCAAAAATTCATCGCTAGGAAAATTCACTGACACCAGTTCGTCATGAAGCTACCGAGTCCGTGAGCGAGTGATGTGAGTGGGCTCGCTCAAGTACTCGGTAGCTCGCTCGCTCACCCACTCGCTCACAGACTCAGTAGCTCGCTCGATCATTCACTCACTCGCTCACGGACTCGGTAGCTCGATCGATCAATCACTCACTCACCCACTCGCTAACAGACTCAGTAGCTACCTCGATCACTCACTCGCTCACGGACTCAGTAGCTCGCGCGATCATTCCTCCACTCACGCACGCGCCCACTCACTCGCTTGCTTACAGACTGAGTGCTTCTCTCGATCACTGACTCACTCGCTCAGGGACTCAGTAGCTCGCTCAATCACTCTCCTACTCACGCACTCGCTCGCTTCTTCACTCACCCACTCACTCAGTAGCTCACTCGATCACTCACCCACTCGCTCACGGACTTAGTAGTTAGCTCGATTACTCACTCGCTCACGGACTCAGAAGCTCACTCGATCACTCACTCGCTCACGGACTCAGTAGCTCGCTCGATCACTCCCCCACTCGTCCACTCACACGCTCATGGACTCGGTAGCTTCGTGTCGAACTGTTGTCGGGGTGAACTGTTGGTCGGTGAATTGCGTGGCGGTGAATTTTCCGAACATGGAATGATATGAACGAGAAAAGCGAGTAACTGAGTGAGCAAGAAAGCACAAAAAACAGTTTTTAATGACGCGTGAGTAATTGTGGATTTTTGTTAGGAATTATAAATATTTTTGGTTTTTTTTAAATGTACATGACTACATTCGTCTTGAAATACCTAATTTACATGAAAGGGAAGAACAAGAAGAAAAATTCTTTTCCAATTTTTGTAAGATTGATATCAATTTTCCTTAACGAAAGTGGTTTGAATCGCTTCAAACTTTTGACATGCGTATTTCAACTGAGTGACTGAGTAACCGAGCAAGTGAGTGAATGAGGGAAGGATTAAGCAAGTAACCGAGTGAGTGGGGAAGTGAGCGAGCAAGCGATTGAAAAATGGGACGAACGATCAGGTGAATGAGCAGTAAGTAGTGAGCAAGTGAATGAGTAAGGGCCGTATTCACCGACATGGTTTAAACCTGTAGTTACAATTTTTGGATAAGAGATCAACATAGATTGGTTAAAACCCTGAATTTAACCAATCCGTGTCGATCTCCTATCAAAAAATTGTGACTATAGCTTAAACCATGTCGGTGAATACTGCCCTTAACAACGTAGTGAAAAAGCGAGCGAATAAAAAACTAAGCAATACGAAATCAGGGAGTGAGCTAGAAAAAAGAGTGAGTAAAAGAATTGGAGAAGGAATGAGCGAACAAGTGAGTGCATCATTGAGCAAGTGAGTGGCTGAGGACCTTGCCCAACTGTTGTCGGTGAACTTTCCCGCCGATGAGTTTCACTTCGGTGATTTGAATAATCTCTCACCGCATCTTTCCAGGACAAAAAATTACCTTTTAGTAATCACCGATTTCTTGTATTATGAAAGAAATTCCGATTTTAGTTATAAAACACTTGCTAAATGCCCAAAATTGACCCTGAAAAGTCGAAATAGAATTCAATTATTCACATTTGAATGCTATTGAATAATATTCATAGTCAAGTTCTTGGAGATTTTTAGAAACAAAAGGTTCTCTATAGCAGCGGTTCTCAACCTTTTTTGACTCGCGGAGCCCTTTCTAGTATATAATTTCTGTGGAGGAGCCCTGTAGGCCTATTTTTCATTCATTAATCAAAGTTACTGATTTATTATTATTATTCACAAATACTTATAATTATTTTTTTCCGAATTTACTGTTTTATTGTATTTTTCTTGAGCTGCCGCGGAGCCCTGATTAGTTCACACGGAGCACCGGTTGAGAACCGCTGGCCTATAGGCACCGCAATTCATTCAAACAGAGCACAACATCGGTCTATCGCCACCGGCAATTTACTACTGATTAAGTTGTGTCGGAAGTGTGAGTTCCCCTCCCCCATCCCCTGGGTTCCCTGGATCTCCTGGAACGCGAAACCGTTATGCGAGGCCGCGAGAATGATTATATACGAAGTATACAAATAACACCTAGTACACACGCAGCTCCCTTACGACATTTGGCCAATCGTGGCCCAGCTTCGGAAGTTCAGCCGCCTCGTGACAGCTGCCTATGTGGCGCGGCTCTTGCCCTCCCACGAGTAAGGATCTTAAGTGTAATCAGTGGGGGAATTTGGGTGCTGGGTTCCCAAGTGAGCCCTTTCCTCCTTGTTATTATTGCCAGCCGGCGCTGGGGCCAGCAACCGGGTCTTTGGGTAGTGGGCTCTCCGGTGAGCCCTTGCTGCCTTTCCGCAGTTGCCGGCCGTCTGATATGTTGGCCATGGGTCTTTGATCTCTGCAGGTCCCCTTGGTCCATCCTCATGGGTCATGCCTACGTTGAAGTCCCCAAATCATGAATACTGCGAAGCGCCACACACACACATCACTTCTGAGATATAGATGGCAGCACTGAAAAATCAAACACAACACTAGATACGCACTCAGACTGTTAGGTACACACACTAACACTTTCGGCACAATTCACTAGGTAGTAAATTGCCTATGGCGATAGACCTGAGTTGTGCTCGGTTGGAAAAAAAAACTTAAAACCAGAGTGCCCACATTGTCAAAGTCCATTGACCATCGCTCATGCTTTCACTTGTTCACATCATCGTCATCATTTTACGACCGCTTTTTTGGTCGTAGTCATCTTTGCAACATTTTAAATGCACATTGGGATGCATCTCGCATTTTTAAATTCATCAAAGCTATTGGTTTTTATAACAAAATATAGTTTTATAAAATCTACGTCACTGTTCAACGTCTAAGTTCTGTTTTGTCAAGCGTGGTTTTTCTTTCTTGACGCGACAAGAATACATTTTAATTGGTCAATTGTTTTGACGTAGTTTGACCAAATTGGTCCTTGCGCCAATAAATCGAAAATCCAATCCAATCCAACCTAAAAACCACACCAAAAAAAAAAAAAAAAAAACTAATTTGGCAGCATTTTACACCGCCAAAAAAACAAAAAACAAAAAAAACGTAACAAACCAATCAACGGAGATTGGAGACGACAAACAAATCCATTATGTTAGAAAATTAATACAAATACACAGAAAAATAAAATAAACAATTCGATCAAATAATAGTGTTTTGAAAAACACCATTAAAAATATTTCAAAAAATAAAATAAATAAAACAAAAATTTCAAGAGAAAATTCATGCGTGCGTTATTCTTAGCGTAATTACGAATGTTTGTAAAAAAACACAAAAATCCTTTCAATTTCTTTCAGTTAATTCTTCAAAATGAAATGAGTTTAAAATTTAAAAAAAAAAAAAACAAAATTCAAAATAATAAGCAAAAGAAACCCCAAAAATAAAAATTGTTTCAACAACTTTTCACGCTCTAAAATTCGTGAGTCGGTTGCGGTTTTGTAGGGTTTTAATTTCCATTATGTTTAACGAAGAAACACGTTCTCTAAAAAAAATAAATAAATTTTTTCTCGTCTTTAAAACAGTTTTTAATGACGCGTGAATAATTGTGGATTTTTGTTAGGAATTATAAGTATTTTTGCTTCTTCTTTTAAATATGTATAATTACCTTCGTCTTAAAATACCTAATTTACACGAAAGAAGGGGAAAAATTTCTTTTTTCCAATTTTTGTAAGATTGTTATTAATTTCTTAGAAGAAACCGCACTTGAGAGAAGTGCTTCAAGCTTTTGTTATGCGTATTTGCTGTGTATATATGTGTGTGTCTCGCTGTTTTTCGCTAATTTGTTTCCATCTTAGAAAATTTTTCTCATTAATAAGCTATATATATATATATTTCAAAAGAGAAGCATTATTTTCTTTGAGGATTTCTTGAAAGGAAATTTAGTTCTCAGTGGAACTTTTCGTATGGAAAATACATATAATGCGAGATGCTATTACTATAATTATATTTATAAATTAAACTTATTATTAATTACTAAAAAAAATTATTAATGGGTTCATACCCCACTGTTGCCACAGTGGTGGTCGGCTGAAGTTGGTTTTCTGTGGTTCCCAACTTCGAGGCGCAAATGCAGGCTGATTTCCCCATTAGAAAGTCTCGCCACGGAGCACGGAATAATAACCATTTTTTCAACTGTTAACCATTTCTTTTCCCATTTTTCTACCAGGGTTATTCTTCTCCCAATTTTCTACCAAGGTTATTCTTCTACCATTTCCTACCATCAGTCATTTTTCTTGGAAATTGAAGCTATTTTTAATGAATTAAGTTACCACGAGTGCAATGACTGTCAATCTGCTATGAACCAATATGCTTTTCTACCATCAGACCCCGGATCTGCATTTGCTTGAAGCTAGCCTGTTTTCGTGCTGCTAAGTAGCATGTGTATCTCAGGGCCTTAGCCATTCTTCTTCCACTTTCTACCATTAGCCATTCTTCTGCGTTTTTTCCACCATTAGTCATTCTTTTTCCATTTTCTATTAGTAGTTCTACAATTTTCCACCATTAGCCATTCTTCTACCATTTTCTGCCTTTAGCAATTATTCTACCATTTTTTCAACTGCTAACCATTTCGTTTCCCATTTTTCTACCAAGGTTATTCTTCTCCCATTTTTCTACCAAGGTTATTCTTCTCCCATTTCCAACCATCAGTCATTTTTCTAAGACGTCAGATAAAAAAACATGTATTGGATTTTCTACCTGATTTTCATTGATCTCTACCATTGAAGGCCCGAAAAATTGGAGATTTTCAATGCTTGGCGAAGGGGGGGGGGAGTAATCGTAAAGTCTCTTAAAACAGTTCAATTTCATCGATGGACCGACATTGTTGTTCCGTTCGATATAATCAAAACACCATAAATGTGGCCAGAAAATCAATCCATCCGCAATATTATGTTCACAGGAATACGGGTTAAGTTCCACAGGAGTATTGTTATTTGAATTTAAACGATTTCCAGATTTCAACGACTTATCACGAGCTAAAAGTAGAAGTATTTTATTTCTGCTTCTCAGGCTAAAACCCTTTCGTTAGCAAACAAATACGAAGTTACATTAGGCACCAGAAAAAAAGTGGGAGGGGGGGGAGGTGAGTAGATACACGTTTAAGACTTTGGAGGTGACAAGAACATCAAATACAGGGTGGGCAAAAAGTCCGTAGAAACTTTAAAAATTCATGAAAACCGGAAAAATAACCGAAATAAAAAACGATTTGTAGGGTTAGGTCACGGGAATTTTTTTGACAGGAATAAAACTCAAACAGCCGATAGGTAGTGCTGACGTACACAAGTCAAAGAAAAGATACGCAAATAATGAACAGAATGCCTCAAAATCGTTTATTACAGCCAATCCAGCAACGGCCGAGTGCAGCAGGTCCACATACACGGTTTACAACGGTGAACTGTTTGTGGAACAGGAGCGCAAGTTCTTATAACCGTCCCATTTGCATATTTCCACCGAAGTCTCTCTTACTAGCGCTACCTATCGGCTGTTTTATAGAGTTGTTTTTTCCCCCCCGTCTTAAAAAAATTTCCGTGACCTAGCAATGCTAACCCTGCAAACCGTTTTTTTTTTATTTCGGTTATTTTTCAGGTTTTTATGAAGTTTTAAAGTTTCTACGGACTTTTTGCCCACCCTGTATATACATAATTAAAGGAATAAAACAAATATAATTTACATGTAAGAATTGTCAATTTGTATTTTTATAGAATTGCTGAAATTACATACCCGACCCGGGGGGCTGGGTATTCAAGAAACTGATTAAATCGGGAAAGGAAGGGTGAGAAATATCGAAAAGGTGATCGCGTAGGGAGATTAACATAGGACAGGTGCAAAAGAAATGTAAAAAATCTGTGGGGCATCGCCCGTCATAGAGGATGCAGTGAAGGTTGAAACGGCTACAACCCAGCATAGAATTACCGCGAGCCTGCAAAAGGGGCTGATATGTAGGTCTTGTTATTAGAACTGTTAAGATTCTCAGCGTAGAAGGAGGAATCGAGATATCTGTAGAGAGGATTGGAGTTGCTAACGGATTCCAAACGTGTGCCATTCAGTTCCAAATTACGCAATTCGCTGGGGAAAAAATCCTGTCAAAACGTTACAAAGCCTGTTGCCCCAGTCCTGTTTGGTATGGAGACGCCAATTTATACTCAGTTTAAGTATATGGTTGTGCGAATGAATTTTTTTCTCTATCTAACCACTTGAGAGTACGTTTAAACTTATTGAAAGAAACTGGGAGCCTTCCGAACTCCATGTAGATTATATGGAAAACGGTATGAATCCAGATATCGTAACTTTTTTTTATGAAATAGCGTTGAAGGGGGATCGAATACATCAGATCCGAAACCCCAAATTTCTGAGCCGAAGAGAAAAGATGGGAGAATATAGTAGAATCAAAAACTCTCTCTAAAATTTGGCAAAAAAAGTCTCTAAAATTTGGCAAATGTGTGAATAGGGAAGAGTATAAGAGTTTATTGATGCGTAGTTTGGAAAAGGAGTAGGCTTGGTCTATATGCCTTGTGAAAGATCCGTTGTAGTATAAATTAATCCCCAAATGCTTATAATGATTGATCAATTCCACCTCTTTGCCAAAAAACGACCACCTGAAAGTGACAGGTGGTCAGAATCCTCTCCTAAAAACCACAATCTTGAATTTAGATAGGTTTATCTGAAGGTAGTCTATATGAACAAAATTCTCGAATTTGTTTATCAACCTCTTACCTCTTTGCCGATGATATTGTCCATCAGAACAATATCATCGGCAAAAGCTAGGACATTCACCGTCTCATTGAAAAGCGAGACGCCCGAACGTTCCGAAGAAAGGGTCCACAAGAAAGTCGTTGATGAAGATATCAAAAGAGAAGAGGACTGAGAATGAACGCCAGAACTTTGCCACTGGACTTATCCCGTTGCCGAGATCTCTTCCAGCCCAGTTTCGTGGCAGCTAAAAAGAGAAAAGGACTGAGTCCGCATACCCCTGTTTTAGCCCTTTTAGAATAAGAAACTTCTCTGATAGGCGTGCATGAGTGAGAACTGGGCCATGTTTTGAATTATACAGACCAACTATTGCGTTAAAAAATTTGTAGCTCAAACCAAGACGGAAAAGTTTCTATTTATTGAGTCGAACGCAGTCCTGAAATCCACAAAGAAAGCAAATAGTGTCTGACATCCTCGTGAGAGGCACTTTTGAATCAAGGTGTGCAAAGTAAGAGTATTGTCTAAAATGGAGCGCCCGCTTCTAAACACAGTCTGAAAGGGAGGATAAAATATCGCTGACAGAGAACCATTTTTTCAAGCAGTGGGATACAATACGGAAGCGTATCAGAAATTTTTTAGATTTTGAAATTTAAAGCTAGAAATAAGCGGTGAATGCTTTTTCTTGTTGTGGATCTGCTTCTAGCAATAGCGAGAGTTATTTTTTGAAGAGGGAAGGATAGGTCACTTCTAATGTGCCGCGAGTCACTGAAGCGATGGACCCCTTAATGCTCGCTGGTCGCTGAGTATGCCTGGGCAATTCAATATGATGTGGAACTACATTGCAGGTCACTGAACTGATGTGAAACTGAACAACACTTAAATGAAGTGATGCGAAACTGAACCGCAAGTAACTGAAGTGACATAAAACGCGACACTGCTGGTCACTTAAGTGAAGTTGAGGTGCACCGCAGTGTTCGCTTCGATATCTCCTTGAGATGGGAAGCGGGGTGTGTCCGGTCCTTGAATGTTCAACGCACCGCAGTTCACTGAAGTCATAAGGAACTGCACCGCAGGCCTCATGAAGCGATGTGAAACTCAGCCGCAGGTCACTGAAGTGACGTGAAATGGCATCGCAGTGCACTTAAATTATGTTGAAAGAGTGTAATAACACTTAAAAGTGATGTTGAACTGCACTGCAGGTGACTTGGGCCAAGTGATGTGGGCCACATCTATGTTTCAAAGTGGGAAAGTCACAAGAATCCAACCATTTTCAGTTGTCCTGAGTGATTTTAAAAATGAAAATAAATAAAAATAAATCTTCACCAAGAATTTATATCTGCTGTGAAAAAGCTAGAAAACGACATTCCTTCCACATCCCATGGTGGAATCCAAACCCAAGAATGGTTGATAGAACCAAAATATCCACGTTCAGAAGACGACTACCGCGACTCCTACACTCTGCGAGGTTCCATCACAATCAAGATTTAGATAAATACAATTACACCACTGAAAAACTTACCTAGAAGACATTGAAAAATCCCATTACCTATCCATAGTCAACGCCAACTCACAACAGAAAGCGCAGTCACTAGACTTAACCTAAGAAACATTTATCAAGATTAAAAATACCTTATTCTCATAAAAAACCATTCATGAATTGCATTAATACAACACACACATACACGTACACGCAAAAAAAAAGAAGAATCAAGTATATAATTGTAAGCACATATACACAAGCATGAACCATGCTGCCAGAATACGCGTTCGACTTAATTAAAAAAAATTACAGGAGAACCTAGTCTTAATTTCATAAATATTCAGTAAAGAGGCACTTACAGAATAAGAAAAAAAAACTACAATAATAACACTATAAAACGAAACACCAACACACACACACATACACTTAAAATTTACTCGCGAAAGCTGGAGAAGCAACATTAGCAAAACTCTCTCTCCGAAGAAAGTCTCTCTCTCTCTCACTCTCCCTTGATATATTTATGTACAAGTATATATTTTTTTCCTTAATACTTTGCTAATTTAATTACTTTGCTGGATTTGCATATTCTTAAGGCGTTTGCTTGCCTCGTTGAACGAGTTCAAAGTTTAAAATTAAAGAGCGAGTCTTGACTCTTAAATGCTTTGCCATTAGTCTTAGACTCTCGCTTGCTCTCTCTCTCTCTCACTACCTTCCATCACTAGAAGTCTTTTAAGATGTACGTGAGTCTGTAATAAGAGACTTTTGGGCTCGAGACTAGAAGAAGAAAAAAAAAAGCAACGACTGTTTTAGAGTCAGGGGTGTTCGATATTTAGATTTAGTTTGTTGGATGTGCGTGTGTTTGAGAGTCACGACCGTGTTTAGTGCGTTGTTGTTTTTCCATCGAAGTCATCAAGGCTACGATTCTTGCAGAGAATAACAATGGAGTTGATCTTTCCGACCGAAATTGATGGTCGGGGAAGGAAAATAAAAATCGTTCTATGACCGGCATTAAATGCGACACGTGTTGAATGTTCGAGAAATTCTAGTATTCGACAAGGAAGAGATGAGGGAAAAAAAAAATGTCGAATTATGGTAATTTGAAGTTCGTATAATGCGAATGATTCTAAGCGCGATAGCGACGATGTTATCAAACGTTATGTAAATACCGTTAAATGATACGATCTCGTCTCTCTTCTCTTGAACGATGTAAATTACGTAAACGATATCGGGAAAGCAGTTTACGTGTAGCATTTTAACAGTCCCCTTGAAAAAAAAAAAGTACGTATACAGGGTGTTGCAAAAAGAATCACCCGATTTGAAATGCGTATATTACGAAAAATATTGAACACAGACTCTTAAGATTAATTTTATATTACTTGGCTAATCAATTAAAGGTGCTCGATATTGGGATGCACGGAATATGTCTAAATTGTCTATACGGTAGTCAAATTCGTCCCAAACTTTTGCGAGCATGTTTGCATCCGCTGCTGCTGTTATGCGTATCTTCAGTTCGGCTAATGTAGCTGGAAGAGGAAGCACATGAACGTAATCTTGCATAAGCCCCCACAAGAAGAAATCGCGCACTGTGAGGTCCATCGATCTTGGAGGCCAGTGATGTTTAGCTGAATCGTCAGGTCCCGTACGGTCGATCCATCGTTTAGGAATGCGATTGTTCAAAAATTCGTCCAAGCTCTAGTGTGGTTGTGCAAACAGTACAAATATTCAGTCACTACACTTTTGAGATATAGATGGCAGCACTGAAAAATCATACACAACACTAGATACGCCCTCAGACTGTTAGGTACACGCACTTACACTTCCGGCACAACTCACTAGGTAGTAAATTGCCTATGGCAATAGACCTGAGTTGTGCTCGGTTTGAAAGAAAAGAAAGAAAGAAAGTGTGGTTGTGCCCCGTCCTGCTGGAAAATGAAGTCACCCAAATCGTTTCCAACTGTGGGAAAAACAAACACTGAAGTGCCGGCTGAAGGAAGAGCGTTAGCGCTACCTGTCGGGAACTGCGTGAAATTCAAAATTTCTCTTTTTCTACCTACACATTATTCGATCGAAACGAATTAAAAGCTGAATAGTTATGATTTTTTAAATCGGATGATTCATTTGGAACAACACCCTGTATAATGTTGGTTTTCTATAAACCCTTTCAGAATGTGTGTGTATGTGTAGAAAGCATCGGAGCACTCTGGGTGATTCGGGGAGCACCATGGTGCTCGCGAGCAACAGGATTGAAGATGCCTGATCTACAGGGTGTCCTGTAATGGCTAATGCTTCCATTATCTCATCAATCGTTTGTCATAGAGGTATAGATTCAATTTAAAAAAATGCTTAAAGTGTTAAAAAAAATTACCCTGTGCCAGTTTTGAGAGTGAAAATACAGTGTTTAAAACAAAATTAAAAAAACCCTACATTTTTATACGGTCCCCCTTGTTCTCTGACTTATAATTAAAAAGTTGTTTTCCTGTCTCTCCTGAGGTCCCGAAAAAATTCCACGTTTCTAAGTGCAATATTCACAGAGATATTCTCTAATTCAAAACTCGGAGAAAAGTTGGACAAAGATAGCATGAATGAGCGAAAGAAGCATTGTCCGTTAGTTTTTTTTTGTTGCTGTTATTTCGCACCGTCTCTCCGATTTTTGAATTAGAATATTTCAGCTAATATTGCAGTTTGGTTGCAATTAACATTTTCGTTGGGCTCAGGAGATACAGGGCAAACAGCTTTCTAATTGGAAGTTAGAGGACGGAAGGGGGGGGGGGCACCATATAAGAACTTAGATTTTTTTATTTTATTTTGTTACACACTGTATTTTCACTCTCAAAACTGGTACAGTGTAATTTTTGAACGCCTTCTGAGCATTTTTTCAATTGGAATAACACCTCTACAATAGACGGTTGATGAGATAAAGGCCACATCAGCACTCACGGGACACCCTGTATATCCAAATACTTCGAAAGTTTCTCTCAATATCTTCCGAAATTCGATAAAAAAAAAGAGTATTTCGCAGTACCGTACACGCCATTCTTCCAACTCCGTCACCGAATATTACTTCACGGTATTATCTTTCTACGCTTTATTCCCCCCACTGCCCTTTCTTAAAATACATATATACACACACACATGATAGACATCAGTACCCACACACGAAAGAGACGGTACTAAAGTAGATACAGGAGAAAGGGCGTCGAAGTATATATAAAAGACGCCATTTCTGGAGGCCAAGTACCATGTCATCCGAAACTAAAACCACGTTATCGTTTGTTAAAAAACATCCGAAACGTGCTCAGACACTGACATCTAAAAGACCATTAAGTCCTTCCGAACCATTAATCTCCAGTACGACGAATACCTGCCGGTGACAGCAAAGACTTTGGGAAATTGAAATCTTTTCCTTGGGAAAAATCAGGAAAAAAAAAAAAACAAAACCGGCTAAATCCTCTTTCTACCTGTTCGATCTATTTCGTAATATTTTTCATTTTTTTTTTTTTACCGGGTACTTGGATACAAATTCCTTTCAATCCATGTCATATGATACTATACGACGATTTTTCACCATTATATCGAGATGTAAACATGAATTTGATACCAAAGGGGGAAAAAAAATCATATCAATGGGAAATATACATTGGGAAAAAAAAAATCGGAATCAAAGGTGGATTGCGCTTTCTTTGAAGGGTTGAGTTCATGTATGAAGTGATTTCATGTTTTAATGATGAATTTTTTGTGAAAGACTTCGAAAAAAAGTCATTAATTTTTTTTCTTCTTTCAGTCCTTTCTTCATGTGTTACACTTAAATGCTTTTCAATGGAGTGAAGTTTAAAACGAAATTTTCGGGAAATTTTTCGAGAATTTTCTATTCTTTTGGTAGCAATATATATATAAAAAAGACTGAGTTGGAGTGTATTTTATTTTTAAATTATATTATTTTACTGTATTTGAGTTTGAGATCTTGTTTTGAAGTTTCTGTTTTTTTTTTTTTCCAATTTGAAATTTTCTATTAGTTTCTACGTTTTTTTTGCAAAAACAAATACAAAATACATGTAAAAGACAGAACAAAAACCACATAGGAAGAACAACGCATGAACACAATAATTATATATTAGGCCCCAAGGGACATAACGTCCTTCCAGGCAGCCCTATGGATTAAATTATTATATTTTGCTGCCATTTTTTCCAAGTACCATACGTTATGTCAATAAATATTATGTAATAAGATATGAATATTTCAAAAATTTATGCACTCTAAAAATTTGAATTATCAGTATTGAAAGTATATTTGAATAATATACGTTTCAAAATACTATTCATATATACTCATATAAATACGTACATGCTCATAGACATACGTATACACACACACACACACACACATATATATATATATACATGCCCCCCCCCCAAAGGGGGCTGACAGGGCTCTAGCCCTGGGGCCCTGGACAGTTCTCATCATTTTTTACTTTTCACGCTATAAATTAACTACAGAAGGAGCCCGTGAAAAGTCTGACCGGGGACCCTCAAAAGATTCCATCTTGGGGGGGGGCCCCCCTCTCCAGGATGTAAAAGCCATGTATATATACATACACATACATATACCCCCTTTTGCTGTACCATGACATCGTGAAAAATGTCTGTTCGTTTCAGCTGTTTTTAAATTATGCCAATATTCTCTATTGATGTCATTTATATTGTATTCTATGAAAACAATCTTAAAATATATTATTGTTGTAGTACACTTACAAAATATTTTTCGTCTGATGAAAATCAAATAGAGTAACTAACTATGATTGATTTTAGATTATCATTGACGCGTGGTTTATTGGAGGGATATGCCATTAAATGTTCAGCAATTTAAATTTTTTTACTAATTTAATAAAGAAATAATAATTAATATATAATCATAAATTAAATTTATCTCCAGCACGACGTTATTCTACAAAAGAATCACTTATCGAAATATTCACATTAACTGTAAATAATTACATTAGCTCTGCAACGGTCTACAGTTAAAAAAAGTGCCACCTGTGTTCTAGAAAAAAATTCCTGCAATAAAATTATGTGATATACAAAGAGAAATTATATCTTTCTTACGCATTTCTGTCGCAACTTCATGTAATATGCTCTTAAAGTTACGGAATATTTCCTTTTCTGTAACCTTTGGATTACTTGTTGGTAGATAGCAGTGATAAACGAATGATGTGATCGGTAAAAGTAGAAAAATTCGCACTGTGTTTTAATCAGAAATCTCTACCTATTGATATACTTTGGCAAAAGCATGTGGATTGATGACAAGTAAAATTTATAAACGTTAGTTGTTGTTCTTTATTTACATACTAGCTACAATTCCCGGCGTGCACGGGTTTCCTTCAATTACTGAGAGGATTGAAAAGGTGACAAATCATTACAAACGGTATAAACTATTATACATAATACGGGCAGCATTAAAGAAGTGACAAACCATTTACAATGATTTACAAACCATTGTAAAGGCATATGGATATCTGAAACGCATTGCGAGGAAAACATTCCGAAAGTGTTATTGAGGCACAGAAACTATTGTTGCCCGACAGTTTTATGCTCATTCGGGGCATTTGCCCAGCTTTGACGAACTTTTAAAGTAGCCTATCGTTCACGTCGGGTCCCGTTTGATATATATGCAAAATTTGATGACGATCGAACGAAAATTGTACATTTGTATAGAGAACGCCCACGCGCGAAAATTTTATATATATAGATTGTATTGATGCTGAATAAAAATCATCAGCATAAACTCGAATAATACCCGTGAAATCAAATTAAAAGGAAATGTGCGCTCTTTCTATATATGCCGTATGTGCTGCAGGCATGTTATGCCCTGTATGTACTTCACAGCTCCAAAATTTTTCAAAATTCCTCGGAAGATATCCACCAAAAACGGTATTCATTCTATACTAAATTTAATTACGTGCTGCATAAGTTTGTTTTGTCCGAGGAAATCTCAATAATGCACTTTATGCATGTATACAAGTGCTCTATAACTTAATTTTAAAGACGTTGCTTATAACATACACGTCCGTTTTAATATTTTATTGGGCAGTGTATATTTTATCATGTTATATATATAGCTTTTCGTTTTCATAATTGCATTTTCATTTGGGAGGTTGCTGTGAAATATATAACATCCATATTTGTTATGGAAATTTTGCCTATGGGGGCCTTGTATTTGTATTTGTGTGGTAAAAATAAGGTACTGAGTTTGCGAACTAATATGAAATAAATACGTTAGTTCATAAATTAAATTCCCAGTTTTGAAATGGGAGAAAAGCAGGGTGCCCCATAAACTCGTAATTAGGTTAAATTTCATGAAAATTGAAGGAAATAGTATATTTGAATGCGAGAAAAAAGTTATTCTCAAAAAGTGGGAGTTTTCTTGGTACACAAAAAAAATTAGTTCAAATTCTCCTCAATAGAGGACACTGCACGAAAGCAAGTCGCAGAATCTTTTTTTCAATCTTTTCTGTGTCCGAAAAGTTCGTAAAGCTTCAGTCGTTGGTTCTCAGCTGAGGCAAACAAACTTTACCACCCACCAACGAAGCTTTTGCCGCTAATGTTTACATCGCAATGAAAACCTTATGCACGCGGTAGCAACAGGAAAATTCAGAAACGAGCTTTTAATCGTACACCCTGTATTTTATAGGACTCTGGTTAGCATATTTTCAGTGATTTGCTTTTGTGCAACACCCATTATTGACAAAATTTAAACTTTTTTTCTGTAGTAAAAAAAAAAAAAAAATCACCTTTTGTGAAAACAACTTTTTCGGAAATTGGATTGAAATACAGTGAAGTCTCGTTTATATCCGACCTTCGTTTATCCGGCATTCCGTATTATCCGACGTCCCACTGAAAAAAAAAAAAAGAAGAAAAAGCTCAACGCGCATCAATCGGCAACAAGAACTGCAAGTTGCGAGATTGAGCTTAGTCTATCTTTTGTTGCTGTAGTGATTGACAAGGCCACCAGTTGTAGTGATTGACAATGATAAAGTCTATTCACTTCATTTAATTAACAAAAACAAATCACAAAAATCACTACATACGGATGGAATGGACATACACACGCGCAACAACATGTGACACCTCAACCAAAAACACCGATCGTCATCTCCAGACGGCTTTGACTTCTCTACCAACCACAAGGAAAAATATATATAATATCCGGACGGCTTTGATCGATTCCCCACATTGCTCTCGACTGCACAGTGGTGTGCCCGTCTACACTAGGGCTCATGAACTGTCATTCGTTCCACCCTCACACACTCACTGTCGCATCTCACTACTCAGTGCAGTGTAGTGCAGTTTATCATTGTATGGGGGTGGGGGGGAATCGGTTTTTCGTCTGTTACATGCGTCTGTGTCTGCGTGCGTCAATTTTACAAACGTGGTTGTATTGTTTGAAAGTTGAAATTTACGCAAGTATGGCGAGAAAAAGAAAGTTGTAAAACATGATAATTTGGTTCGTAATGTGTAAAATTATAACATAGTTTGACGTTTAATAGGGTTTTTCTAAACACCTTATTTTCCGACATTTTCACTTATCCGACGTTCCGCCAGCCCATCTATGTCGGATAAGCGAGACTCTGTCGTATATATACGAATTTATTCAATTTTTATGAATTTTTAAACAATTTACGGGTATGGGACACCCTGTACAACGATTAAAACTGAATATAAAGCATGCAATGAATTCATTGTTATTGTCATATTTATCAGTAGAAAAAACGTAAAATGTATATTTCACCAATGTTTTCAGCTTGAATTCCAAGCATTGCTTGGAGATAAAACCGTAAAATATCGAAAGTGAAATTACTTTGGAAGTGTATTGTTATATGCGAAGTAACATTGGATGTCGTTGACGTTACAAGCGAGGTTCATCAAAATGGGTTTTGTTTTGTTTGGCCAAAACCACAAGTTATTGATGTTATGTTCGGGGTTTCGTGATAATCGAAGTTATTATACATTATAACTGAGTTTGACTTTATTTCGTACATACAGTGTATTGAATCACCTAAGTGTTTGCTTTGCTGCACTAGGAGTCATAGTGTAAAGAAAACAACTTACAAGTCACATAAATATGCTATTATGCTTCTAATCAAGCCATCAGAAAAATTCAAATTTTTAACTTTCGAAAAAAAGCATATATAATCGATGATAGTAATGATTAGAAATGCATAATCGATTAAATTATTAAGGGGTTTTTTTTTGTATGAGTAGTTGCATATACCACTTTCTTTCTTTCAAACCGAGCACAACTCCTGTCCTATCGCCATGGCAATTTATTACCGAGTGAGTTGTGTCGGAAGTGTGTGAACCTATCAGTCTGAGTGCGTATCTAGTGTTATATCTGATTTTTCCGTGCCGTGCCATCTATATTGGTAATAAGCTGCCATCGATATTGAAGGGTAATGATTAAACATTTGTACAGTTGAAGGCCTGTTGCTCTCTGCGGCGAGAATTTCTGAATAGGAGATCGGATCGTATTTTACGCTTCGAAGTTAGAAACGGCGCAAAACCAATTTCAGCCGACTACTGTGGCACGGGTGGGGCTCGAACCCGGGTCTTCGGGATGCGAGTCCGTCACTATGACCACTCGTGCAGTGTACATACTATACTGTAGTCTTTGTTAAATTTTTTTTTCACCCATGGCTCTTTTTAGACCACATATTCTTCTCGTTACCCCCGCCCATCCCTTCATTAGTACGTTTCTGAGATCCCATAATTTTCTGATCACTAAGTTAAGCTCCAGCTCAGAAATCAGCAGTTTCAATTATGGACAAAAGAGCACAAAAACTCAAGTCCGTCTACCACATTTCGTCTCTATTAAATTTGTGTGCCATATCAGAATCAAATTATGCCTTCAAGGATCAAATACGAATTTGAAACACCAGTGAAATCAATAAAAAAAATACTTGAATATATATTTTTTGTGCATAATTATTTACGCAATCCAAGTAGATCATTATCAGAGAGAGAGAGAGATTCTACTCCAAATACACATATTATGTAAATTTAATACAGTAGACGCTCATTATAACGACCTCCACCGTTTCACTTAAAACGGACATTATAAAGGGAGGTTGCTACATCTAAAATTAGAAAAAAAAGCTTCTTATATACATGTGTAGGGTTTATGTGGAAGTACAAAAATTCCATTAGTAATTTCTTCAATAAGGCAAGCAGTTGCATAGTTAGTACGTAGTTGGTATGTAGTAAATGTATAGGGTTAGGAATAATACTATTGAAATTGTGATAATTAATTGCATGCACGAACGTCCATAAGTGCAATTTAAGGTCCAAGTAGAGCTCCTTGGAACTCCAGTCTGACTTATCCACCATCTTTGAGTGAAGTGTGACGGCAGTAGTTAGTAAAAAAAAGAATTTAATTTTCCAGAGTAATCTGGAAGTGTGTCCGGACCGCCCAAGTGCTCTAGAATTGTGTCGCGGGGCGCTCAAGTCCTCTGGAACTGTGCCGAGTGCCACTCAAGTGATCCGTAATTGTGCCATGGATCACTTAAGTCATCTGGGAATGTGCCGCGGGTGACTTGAGTGATGTAGAACTGCAGTGGAGCCTCGTAAGTGCTCTAAAACTTTGCCACGTGTCACCCGAGGGATTTTTAAATGTGCCACGGACCGCCTAAGTGTTTTGGAACTGTGTCACGGGCCACTTAAATACTCCAGAGTTGTGCCGTGGGCCATTTAAGTGATCTTTGATCTAATGTGACGCATTTCATGCATGACGCGTTTTATTTATTTTTACAAAATTAGGTTTGAGGTGGCGGGCCACATCAGATAACTCCGAGGTTTATCTGATCGAGGCTAGTTGAGGCCACATATAGTCTGCGGGCCGTGTGCTTAGCATATATGGCTTTGAGGCTGGATCGCAATGAATTTCTTAAACATAAATTTTGAGCTCTTAGCCTTCAAATAGCATTGAAGATAAAATCTATATATATATTTTTAATGTTCAATGTAATGTTTTTAATGTTGTTGAAAAAAAAAAATTTTGATCGCCCGGGGGGGGGGGTTCCACGGGTCCGGTATGACCACCCCCCTTCCTCATATGTCTCCCAGTATGCGTTTAAAAGACGTGGGGGCGGGGCAGAGTTGACGGAATTTTGCTGACAAGGTGGGGGGGGGGTGTCAAAAATGCCGAAAAATTCTACTGGCGTATTACTTGAACAACCACTTTTTGTTTTTGACTAGTAAGTGCAACAGTTGTTCGCCCCACTTCCCCCCCCCCCCCCCCGCTAATCAAACTCATTAATCAAATTGACTCATTGAATACAAATACAACGCCACAACAGGCAAATTGCCCAACGAGGTGGCTGACTTAAGAACATCATGGATCCCCGAGCCATTTTTTGGAGACCCTACCTACTACTGCTACACCACACATGCACCCTGCCCACACCCCCCCCCCCCGCGCGGAACCCCCAACAAATCGGTACATGCGGGAATGTGCGTGTACGTGTAGTGAAACCTGACGTGAAGTTTTTTGTTTCTCTGTATTGCTTGTTATGTGTAATGCTGCCATCTGCCACCAGTTATTCTAACTATGAGTGAAGCAAAGCTATGAGTGGATTAGTAATTTTAAAGGAAAAGATTTTTTTCCTCATTAATTTGTTTAATTTCATTCTGGAAAGCGGTGATATTCCTCGATCTTGGTCCGAAATAATAATCTCACCAATTATGAAAAAAGGCTCTCCGTTGGACCCGAGCAATTACAGAGCTATATCTCTCTTGAACTGCACCTCAAAATTTTTCTCCCTTATACTAACCAAAAGGTTATATCACTGGTCGGAACAGAACGGGATCCTCCCTGAATCTCAAGGCGCATTCCGTAAGAACAGGAGTTGCACTGATCACATTTTCACACTTAGCTCTATTGTTCAAATCCATCTTCGAAAACCAGCTCGCAAAGTTTTTGCGTGTTTTGTTGATCTAAGTCAAGCCTTCGATTCTGTTAATCGAAGCATTTTGTGGTGGAAGCTCTCTGACCTAGGAGTAAGCCATAAAATTATTAAAATTTACGATCTGCTTTTCAGTGATGCCCGTGCAAGAGTAAGAAGCACTAATGGGTTAACAAGTTCTTTCCCTGTAGCCAGGGGAATTTTGCAGGGCGAATCTACCTCCCACCTCCTCTTTTCCCTTTTTTTTAGCTGACATTGAAAAATCTTTTTGTCAGCCTCATGTCCATGGCATTTCAATTAATAACTCCACTGAACTCAACATCCTCCTGTACGCAGATGATATTGTAATACTGGGTGATTCAAAAATACAGTTGCAAAAAAAAATCAATCTTCTTGACTCATACTTTAAATCTAACCACCTTACTGTTAATTTAAACAAAACAAAAATTGTTGTATTTAGAAAGTCTGGCCGTCTCGCAAAAAATACTAACTTTTTTTGGGGTAACGTTAAACTCGAAATAGCCAGTAGCTATGTCTACCTTGGCCTCCCTTTTTCATCTTCAGGAAAATTTTCATTAGCAGCTAATTTCATGATTAAAAAGGCTTTCGCGGCCATGAACCAACTACTTGACTTACTGCGTAGCTCCAGAAACCCCTCGCTGTGTGTGGCATTCAAATTATTCGATAGCCTTGTACGATCTACTCTATGTTATGCTGCACCAGTTTGGGGTTTCTTCTATGCTGATATGCTGGAAAGAGTCCATACGAGTTTCCTGAAAAAGTTACTAAATCTGAGCAAATATTGTCCTGGTTATCTTGTTAGACTTGAGCTTGGTCGCCGCCCCATTGCCACTCAAATGTTTAACCAACTTATCTCGTACTGGCTTAGGCTTCAAAAAATGGACGAAAATCGTCTACCAAAAATTTGCTTTCTTGAACTCTGCCGGCACACAGATTCGGAAAACTGGGCAAATTCAGTCAAGACCCTTATGAATAACTGCGGTCGACCTGATATCTGGTGTACACCCACTCCTTACCTCACTCCAGTAGTTCTAACATCCCTTACTTATAATTTTATTGATATCTCTCTCCAAGAAGACAGATCTCGATTGTCTGCTTCTACATTATTTCATTTTGCCGATAATTTTGAATTTTCGCTGTCCCTACAGTCTTACCTTCTCTTCAATCTCCCCTTGGCGGTCCGTAAGAATATGGCCAGGCTTCGCCTTTACCCTTTTATACTTTATACTAACAAAGGTATATTACACAAATTTAACCCTGATGAACCTTGTCAGTATTGCAATCAACTAAATAGCTACAATGATCTTTTTCACCTTCTTAAGGAATGCACATTCTTTGCCCTTCAAAGACATACTCATATCTCTAAATACCTTCGCCATACCTACTCCCGATCAAACTTTTATCTAATGTTTAGCAACCCCTCTCCTTCTATGTGTCTACATTTTTTTAGATTTATCGAGGATATATCAAAAATTTTATTTTTCTTGGGGCAGTAGTTTCGACGCCCTTTCTGTTGTTGTTTGCTTCATATCTCTGCCCATGCGCTCAGGTAACATTCTATTTATTTGTTCTATTTATTTTATTTTATTTTTTTGTTTTTTTTTTTATTTTTTAAATCTATCTGGATTCGAAACTATATTATGCATTTATACTTCTTGTGTTCAAACCTTATGCATTTGTTCCTGTCTTGTGTATCTCCAATAATTTAATCACTAATATTTGTACTTGCCATCCACTGGTGTACTGATAGGCACGATTGTGCAAATCATTAAAGGTTCAGTTCAGTTTAAAGGAAAAGACAATTGAGATGGTGGTGAATATTGGAGGGTTGTTTTGGCGGTACGCTACCCCGTGCGGAGATAATATTTCTATGGAAGAGAACCAAATATTGCTTGAACGTTGGGACCGCTCCTGCCATCTATTGGATAAAAGCAAAGCTATCTGCTGTTTCTTTAAATAAAACGATTGTTGGTTTTGAACCGATGTGCAGCATCAAAGTGAGCAACACTTGGCATGAAACAATTTTTTTTTCTTCAATTTTTATGTTTCATACCGGTGTGAAATCAATGCGTCAAAATATCGGTTACTATATATTTTTATTTTCTGTAGGAATTGATTTTGGCAAACTCAAAAATGCAGTGACAGATATCATGACGTATAGAATTCACAAGACCATGCATGTAGATGGCACTCAAACTCATACGTTACAATCACTGTACAGTGAAACCTATCTGAGACAGAAACTTGTCTTCGACGAAATCAAAAAAAAATTGTCTGTTCATCGATTAACACTTTCATGTGTATCGCACAAAACGGAAACCTCTCTAAAAGTAATATTATTTCAGTTCCTTTTCGTACGGGTTTCATTGTGCAATACAATCGAAAAGAAGGTTCGATACAGAGAATCTACGTTCCCGACCCTTAATCACCGACAAAATATCGATTGGTGGCAGGCAGGCACTCTACCATCACTCAATAATGTACACCCATCCTATATAGTACAAGTAAATCTGTTAGAAAATAGCGAAATAGTAATAAAGCGAGAATATATATATGCGTACCCCATCTATACGTTATTTTAAGAACTTCATACTAAAAAAAGAATCAGATTATCACAGGATGATTGAGCTGCTACGCTGATCACCTGTGGATGATGGGACCATTCTGAGCGGAAAAAAACTTGTCTTTAAATACTTTAAACAGTAACTGGGACGAAAAAATATAGGCTTTTCCCATAGAAACCTATGGGAAATGGCGTTTCATCCGACGAAGATTTCACCTAATGAACGTTATTCCGGAACGAAATACCTTCGTTAGTCGAGGTATTATTGTATACGTAAACGCTGATCAATCAATATGATATGCAACATCATTTCGATTCAACTCATTCATCGTTTTAATTCAACTCATGATGATGCCTATAAGGCTAATTCAAACGTCTAATATTTTCGTCCTAACTGATTTTCCATTAAAGAGAGTTTCGTTTCCATCGCTATTTATTGCACCAAGAACCATTTCGGACTTCTTTTTCCCCGGCACCGACTCTATAACTAACACAGTCGATCCACTCTCTCGTAATTAAGTTTAAACTCGGAAGCGGCGCATCTCGTCCGTCTTTACGTTCTTGGACGGATCTCGTCGAACGAATCTAATATACATAAGTGTGTCTCTCACTCACTCCTGTAGACTTTTATAAAAGCCTAGAGAGAGAGAGAGAAAGAGTTGAGCAAGATAGAGAATAAACAGTTATCAATAAACGCAACAGCGATGCTTTTCAACTCGATGCTTCATTTAAAATGTAACAGGTTGCCGTAATTTTCCAGTTCCTCTCGCGAGAGAAGACTGTATATATATCCATCATGTGGAAAAGATGCTACCTCTCCATTCGTTCCTTATTTCTAGTTTGTGTTTTGGTAACGGATGGATCCTCGAAATTCGTTGGACAGTATGAGATGCGATGTCCGTAATGCGGTTTCACGTTCCGAGAGAAAACGACGACGGCGATGATGATGCCACTTTCGATTTATTTTGGATGTCGACAAATGATCGTGGACGTGGGATTTGATAAACTCCTTTTCCCCCTCTTCACGATCCATTTCCTTGTGGTTAGGTGACGTATGGCTTTGGTATAGCGTGTTGGTCGACTTTCAAAGACATACGTCAAGATTCACGCACACGCTATTATTTCACCGATTTAGTAAATCCATGAAACAGGTCAGTATTTAATGCATCTTACGGCCCTGCTATGCCCGACACGACATTCAGAGAAGAGATCAAATTTCACAGCAGCCTTAATTTTACTTTTTTTGAACAGATAATTCGCCGGCTTGCGCAACTGTGATGTTGCCCGTGTCTAAATACGGTCATGTTGACGCCATTCGACAGTGTAATGCAGTTTGTGCTGTTTTCGGTCGTAAGTTGGTGGCATTTGTTGCTACACTTCATGCACGTGCCCAAATACGGCCACGTAACGCTATGCGGCGATGCAATGCAGACGGCTGCGCTCGTGGAATTACTAGTCGTAAGTTGGCGGGAGTCGAACCCGGGTCCCTCGATTGCCGGACGAGTGCTCTGACCACTAAGCTACAGAGGAGATAGAGATTTTTCCTTCGCTAGAGCGTATATATGCCGAACGGAACCGTGCAATGGACGGTGAAACCGATCAGCTAATAGCTCATGGACGACGAGCCACCAGAGGGCTATATATATGACATGAATGTCGCTCTCCACTTGTTAATACAAGACATACGGAAGACTGGATGTTGTGAAGATATTTATTATTTGAGATGTTAATTTTTTAAGGAAGGAAAAAACTCATCTCTGCCTCTACCGGGAGTCGAACCCCGGTAGAGGCAGAGATGAGTTTTTTCCTTCCTTAAAAAATTAACATCTCAAATAATAAATATCTTCACAACATCCAGTCTTCCGTATGTCTTGTATTAACAAGTGGAGAGCGACATTCATGTCATAAAATATTTAGCTTTCTAGAAATTCTAATCGAAAGGGGGAAAAAACCAGAATCAACCTGTTTCTAGTCTACGCTTTTATCGGTGATCATATGAAGGTAGTAAACTACATTTTCGCACACCAACTCATACAGCAATTTACTACCTATTAAGTCAGGTCAGGAATCTTTCTTTCCAAAGAAAGTCCTGTTATAGTTCAGCTCTCGTCTTGGACGTGGTCATCTCAGGTTCAGTAGATAAAAAACGTATCATCTATGCCCACGGAACTGAATGTACACTTCATGGTGGTAGACGAGCATTCTACCACTTTGGAACCAGGAGGTATCCAGACCACGTAGCCCTACAGCGATGTTGTTCATTGCCCTTACGAACATGAGTACATCTGGAACACCTTTTATTCAATAAATATTCAAATATAAAAAACAAATCATCAACATTACGAAAGATGGCGATCAATCAAAATATTGACACTTGTATAACGATTCATTAAAATAACGTTAGTTGGTGTACTGAACGTCCATGATAGCAGAACACCCATGAGATGGTGTAGCATCCATGACAGCGAATATCCCTTAACGTCCATGATAGCATCTTACCACTGCACCACTAGATCGCCGAAAGTGATGAACTAAAAAACTGAGTCACTTTTTACTCAGTCTCCAA
Organism: Pholcus phalangioides; assembly: GCF_987345545.1. Classification (NCBI taxonomy): domain Eukaryota; kingdom Metazoa; phylum Arthropoda; class Arachnida; order Araneae; family Pholcidae; genus Pholcus; species Pholcus phalangioides. The sequence continues at coordinate 13,472,353 of NW_028301605.1, forward strand.
GGTTTCGAAAAATTTCCTTAGTAGCACTGTATTGCAAAGAACGGGCAAATCAAGTCTTCCAGTCACCCGAATTTCTTATATCCAGGCTATTGGAGATCGATTCGAGTATCCCTATACGAAGATTAAGGGCATTCCTCATCTGTAGCACTCTCAGTTCTCGAGGTTTACGGTGGCACCTGGCCACACAGAGTAGCACCTGGCACATCACCAGCAACAACAGCAGTGGTAATCAGAGTGATTTAAATCAGCACGTCCAGGGGTGTTAGCGTCCTATACACAGACCAGCGTAATAGTCGGTTCGTCATAATGCAACGGCTCATCGGTGTGTATCCTAATGATAATATAATAGCTATTCTTATAGGAAACTTGCGCGGTCTTGTATCCACCTGTTGCAGGTGAGACTAATTAAACGCATTTTAGCGAAAATAAAAAATAACGAAATGCGTAATGGTTTATGGTGGTGTGGGGGGTCCCTAATATATTCCACACAAGTATCTCCTTGACACTGTAATAAGTATCTTCTTGTTCTCCTTGTTCTTGAAGCTCTCGAAGTAAACGGAGAGAGAGAGACACTCTCTCTCATTAAATGCGAGAAGATGAATTGAATTAGAGATACCACCACGGTCCTCTCTCTTACATACAACAGTTTGCTCTGAAATTGGCTGCTACTAAAGTTATAATTAATAGGGTAAGCGTTAAACGGCTCATGTTTTTGCGATGCATCGGCACTAAAACAAAAGCTTAATTGCACTCGAGTTTCATTAAAAGAAATTACCAAGAAAGTGGGAGAAGGGAGCGGCGTGTCCTCTTTTACGGCTTTTTTTCGCCTGTAATTATTTCCGGTGATTAAAGAGTGTTTGGATGTGAGCGATTAGTTTCAACTATTCTCTTTGTGAGTTCGAGTCTGTTTCGTAAAATGGCCCCCATTGTGTTTTTAAGAAAAAAACTTATTATTATTCATTAAAAACTATTAGTTATATCAGTATGAGGACGTACCACATACACCTTTGATATATGCATCTCCAGTCGATAGTCTTGAAAAGTGATTTATAGTCCTCTGCAAAGCGCATTCAATGCACTGGGAAATGCTCAGAATCACGTGACATCCGGTGATTCTGAAATTGTCTGCAGCCATAGAGAATATTTACCACGATTTCCCTCAGATGAGATCCTTTTCGATATTGAAACGATCGACTTTGGTAATTTGTATTTCTGAATCCTATTGACTCTCGTCTATGGCAGAACCTTTTACAGGTTATTTATGGTCATATCTTTAAGTTTCATAAGTTTGTGCAACACATCTGAATAAGCGGTTTTCGTGTAACTATGCGTGGTCTCTCGTAGTACAAGCGGTGAACCACTAGACGGTGCTGTCAATGAACGCATTAAATGCTGGTTTTTTCCACTTACTGTTATTTCAATCGTTAATTATAAAATTGCTATTTTCACTAAGGGGCCGTTCAAGTATTACGTAAGCAAATTTTTAAGCCATTTTTGCCCCCCCCCCCCCGTCAGCAAAATTTCGTCATCAGCTCTGTCCCTCTGAATCCTAACGCATATTGGTGAGATCAGAGACGTACACGGGGAAGGGGGCATAAGGGGGGCTTTCTCGTGCCCCCTCCCCACAATCAAAAATTTATATTTTTAATGCAAAAGAAATATTTTTTTGGAAATTTGAAATTTCGGAAGATAATACCTTTATATGTTATTATAATCAATTTCTGTTAATTTCAATGTTATTTGAAGGCTATGAACTCAAAATTTATCTTTAATAAATTCATGACGACCCACTCTCTAAGCCCGCGTATGCCTCTGCCAGTGGATTGCAAGATGAAGGGCCTGCCATGAGTTGAAAAGTTTTTTCGAGCTGGCAGGAGTCTTGTCTCGTCGGGAAAACACGGATAGGTCGTGCATCCAATCGTCAGTGAACTCGTCGTTGTATCTTGTAGGCGTCTTTTGCTGCGCATGCATTCCAGTTGCCACCGACAAGACGGACTTCGAGCTTTCAGAGCATTCCCGTCCGTATCACCATACATGAAATGCGTGTCCTCCTTTAAACCGTTTGCGAAAATAGCCATTCCTTCCGAAATCAACCATTGAAATAGCGATAAGTGGCATCAAACAGGGCTTTATGCAATCATTGACAGCGCCGTCTAGTGTGTAATAGAGACTAGCGACGAAAACAGTTGTATCGTTTTATTCTAAGCCGCACAAACTCGAGAAGCGAGACGAAAGAGAGAAAGAAGACACTGAACAAGGTGCGCGACTTGAACAAACCGGTTTGTCTTCACGTCGATCTGCTGATTTTCGCTATCTGCTGATTGGTCCGTTTGTCCCTTTTTTTTTCTTTCCTTCTTCTGCGAATAGATCATCATTATCATCACGCCCTTTTACATTTCAAAACCCCCCGCCATTTTCTCTATCTTCTTCTTTCTCCTTGACTATGCGGAGACATCTCTTTCTCCACTTCTATGCAATTTTTTCTTCGTAGTCGTATTTCTGGTATCGCGCACCTCTTCGTTCCACTATGTGCTCGACCTAACCATCCGAAATCAACAACATTCTCTGACACATCTTTAAAACCTCTTTCTTTCCTCACTAATGAAAACTAACTCAAAAAATTCGTTCTTAATTACATCTTGTCTAAATGAGTTAGACCTTGTCTATGGAATATAAAGGGCGTCCATAATTAAAATATCCTATTTTAAAGTAGCCTACAGGCGAAACCAGTCATCAGAAAATTGTGAAATTTTGTGGAGGAATTCATGAAGTGATGGGAATTTGTTACAGGGAAAAACATTAGTTGCACATGTCGCCACCAGAGAGCATTTTATTAAGACATGACACATTTAGGCAAAAATTTAAATTTTAAACAATTGAAAAACACTTTTGCAATTGTTACTGCAACAAAACATGTTCCACGTGATGGCCATCATTTTCAGATACCATGTGAAATCGCAAGATGGCATGTTCCACAACTGACCGAAGTGTGTGCGGGGAAATGTTCAACACGTGTCGTGAAATGCTGCTTTTGAGGTCAGGTGAAGTTCTTGGATTGTCACGACTTACCAGAAGTTTCAAATTCCCCCAAAGCTAAAAATCGCATCGATTAAGGTCCGGGGGATCAAGTTACACCATAGATTAGGGAAGTGTCTGCTGATGACACGTTCTTCTGTATAAAATGTGTTTTAAGAACATTCTTAACACACACACTTGTGTGGAGGAGCTCCGTCTTGCATAAAGATTGCGTCTGCAAGGTAGTGACGCGCTTGCAGAGCCGGAATAATTTCGTTCTGTAACAGCAATGCATATCTCTTTCCGGTGATCGAATATGTCACTGGAGCTGTAGAAAGTAACTCCTCGCAGAAGTAGGGACCGAGAATGATGCAGTAAATCCATACACCATACCGTCATTTTTCGTGAATGCAGTGGAACTGCTAAGATAGCGCGTGAATATTCTGGTTCCCAAATTCGGCAGTTGTGAGTATTGACTGCACTATCCAAGTGAAAATGTGCTTCGTCTGTCCAGAGGATATTCCAAAGCCATTCTGAATCGACCTCAACGCGAGCTAGAAACTGCAGTCATCACCCGAGTCAAGTATCATAATCATGTGGAAGTAACCACTGCACAAGTAAAAGTTTTTACGGATAATATCGGAGGATATTCCGCATGATATTACGGACAATTTAACGTGGCTTATCCAACGCTTGTACTACACGCCTGACACTACCACGAGAATTTGAAGCTCTGTCCTCTTCCACCTGAAGCGAAACTTCCTGTACTGCGTCTGTAGAAACGGGGTTTCTTCCTCTTCCATGACGAACAGCCAACGATCCTGTGGTTTCAAATTTCGTTATCATACTCCGAAGGGTTTTCAACATTCATTGAGATCTTTTCGAATCCTCTTCCAAGCCCGATATTTCCGTACAGCACTTACTGCGGAATTGCTGTTTTGGTAAAAAAATTTGACGCAAAGAAAGCGCGATCTCGTAAACTTATCGTCACTGTGAGCAGCAAACACATTGAGAAACACGATCTCCGCGAATGTTTATATTTTTTTATAACAGCTGCTGAGTGACATCACATAAATTTACATGTTTACTGCAGGTATTCAAAGTGAAACGCCCTCTGGTGGCGACATGTGCAACTATCCCCCCCCCCCCCTGAAACAAATTCCCATCACTTCATGAAGTCTTCCACAAAATTTCACACTTTTCTGATGACTGGTTTCGATGGTAGGCTACTTTTAAAATAGGGTCTTTTAATTATGGACACCCTGTATATAACTAAATTAGGTTTTTTTTTAATCTCGAAAAAGCGGTTTTAATTTGGTCAGGACGGAGGAGAAAGCATTCATATGAGGTAACCTTTCCTTGCCCAATATCGAAAAAGCCACCAAAAATTCAATTTTATTCTTCTCTCTCCAACTCTCTCTCTCAGTATAAATACACCACTGTATGGATAGATCCTCAGCTCCTCATAAATATCAATTTACATACGCTTCTCCTCCTTTTTAAAAGGAAGGGGGGTATGGGGGTAACATTCTATCGATGAATATAAATGATACTGAATCCGACAGAGCAGAGGGCATTAATTCGAATCATTTCGGATTGCTATTCTGAGATCGTACTTGACAAATTCGTGTACATCGAGAAACTCGTCTCTCTCTCTCATAGAATACTTAAGGATTATTGCGCTTATACAAACTCTCGAAGCCCTCGTTTTATAATGTAATTATTATACTCTCTTCAGAGGGATTATCTTTGGGCTTATTCTGGAATTCCCCGTCTCGTAAAAGAGATCGGAATTTGATTCGTCCTGATAGTTATTTAACAGCTAGGGAAATATATGGAAATGATAGGACCCTTGTGGATGTTTTGAAAATTGTCTAGCCGATATTTTTAGATGTTATGGTTGTCGTTATCGGGACAGAGAATTGTAATTTTCCACCTTTTTCATTCTTTGTGATTTCTCGAGATGGCAGCGTCTACTCGACGTCGAAAACACTAAACGGAATGCGGTACACAGAAGAACCAGACACACTCCCACGTAAAAAACATCACTAAAAAAAAAGTTTCGAATGCGGTACACAGTTGGCTTAGGGGTTACTAGATTACCAATCTCCGTAATGAGGTATATTTTTGGTAATGTCACTTTTATCTACTGACAACAGATGATGCCACCAGCCCGAGGGGCGCAGTGGTAAGAGGCTCGTCTTCCACTATGAAGGTTACCGCCAAGGTTCACGGGTTCGAATCCAGGCATAGAACTTCAGAAGCAAGTTCTTTACCTACCGAGCCTGGGGCGACCACCGATGGGTGGTGATTTTATTTCCCATCCAGCTTTACTGGTTGGAAATTGCCGTTTGATATATGACCATCACCAGACCAACCGTGACCCCCGCTCTGTCCCCCTGCGGGAAATAAGTTGGTCCGTCTCAGGAGACTTGGGCCACGGTGGAAAAATCCAACGACATCCAAGACCAAATCCAATGAAAAACATTATCATGTGTAATGATTGCCAGCAGTTTATATTAAAATATTTAAAAATATTTTTAGTGCAGGTAGAACAAAAAGCTGAACACAGTTCGACGCAGAAAATTTCATAGTATTTAAAAATTGAAAAATGTGTTTTTTAGAAAATTTGCGTGCACATCAAACCCATTAACTGTTCTGGAAATGTAGCGCTTATAGTTCATTTTTTCAAAATTAGTTTGTGGTCGCGGGCCATATTATGTGATTCCGATGGTCCACATTTGGCTTTATGATGACTATGAATATAAATATACATCACCCCCCATATTCGTGATGTTTCAAATGGTTTCTTTTTCCTTCGCGGAACATATATTTACATTCACTGCGATTTTGGTCATTTTGGACAGATATCACAAAGTCCGATGAACTTCTCGCGCATTCAAAATTTGATTCAATTTTTAGACCGTAAGCTATATTTGCTGCACGACAAGAAATGGGGACTTCAGAAGAAGCAGGATAAATTTCAGCCTTCCAGACCAGTAAAGCTAGTACCAAGGAGAGTCTATAACTTGCGGCCACGTAGGGGTACTGGAAATTCACGAAACTGATATAGCGTTGAATGGCGAACTTTATTGGAAAAACAATAAACACTTAACATGTGAACGAGGTGAATCAATGCCACCCATAACCAAACTAGCCAGCCGATGTAGCTTCGGAAATGATGAAATTTTCATAATTGCCCAGGAGAATTAAGATGTAGGATACTTATGGAACAGGAATGTGCGCCTATATAGAATGATCTAAAACAACTTGGTGTCCGAACATTGGCTGACCAGGATTCCATGTGACGCAAACATGACATCGATTTGTCTTCGTACGGCCTACACGACTATAACTTGTGACATCCAACGGACGGACGGACCGCCACCAATGGAACTTTGGCTATCGAGTCCAGACGTGCCAAGGGCGCTATTATGATGAATAGACCACTATTCATCATAATTATTCCATTTATTTGTGTACTTCTGTAATTAGACTTGTGTTATTCTGTTATACAAATTTATATATATATATATATACTCATTTAATAAAATTCGGATGCACCCATCTTTCGGGAACGCTTCAATGTTCAGTTCACTGCGATTTGCAGCAGAGCTTCATTTCCATCGGTAATTGGTAACTTGGCTTCTTATAGATAATTGTTTTTTGTTTTTTTTTGGCGACAATTAGAAACGTCCTGTTTTTCGAAATCTCCACTTGAGTATCGATCCACGCTTTCATTCTGATATAACCTCGAAGCAAAATTTCACTTACAATTCATTTCTCCAACACACGGAATCAAATTTTTTTATAGTAAGCCAAATAAATAAACATCGCTATCTAACTTCCACCAACACATAGCCAAAAACTCCACATTATCAAACAGTATTTACTGCGTACAGAAAGTGAAACAAATTATCATTTCATACAAATATTTAATATGTTATGTCACGTCAAATTTATGATCCCAGTACAATAATATATAAGAAGGTTCGTGATTTCTCTTTCCGTGGAAAATTCTTGATTGAATTTCATAGATCAAAGAAAAACAAAAATATCGTGATAATATCGCGCGATCTCGAGATTATTATTATTTTATTTACACTGTATATATATATATATATATATATATATATATATATATATATATATATATATATATAATCGCTATAAGAATTTGAAATGTATTATTTTGATTCGAAGCGAAAAGATGAGAACTTTATTAAAATTAAATATTTACGCTCTCTCCGTTCAAATTTGAATTTTATTTAATTTCTTTTCCCTAAAATTTATCATATCCTGTCACAAAAATCTCTGTTTATTTTAAAACTCTTACTATAATATTACATTTTTTTTTTAAATTTTCCTATAAGTCGGGATCCATAACTTAATATTTATCAATATTATTACTTTTTTTTCTATAATAATAATATATATTATTCTAGAAACTAATTAAGAAAATTTCGCTAACATGATTCCAGGTAATGTAAATATTTTAACAGCTGCGACTTAGTTTATTAAGCGTTAGCTTTATGCGATGGAGGGAGATTTTTTTGTATTGGTTTTCGTTATTTTATGTGCATCCGTCTGTATATGGTAAGGATTCTAAAACATATATGCCGTTTAATGTGATAAACGGCATCATTTTACATACCACATTTACCGTCATATATGTTTTGCAGGACGAATGCTCATGAAATTTCATGATGGTTATCATGGTTATAATGCTAAGGTTATCATGGTTATAATGCTAAGGTTATCATGGTTATAATGCTAAGGTTGTTATGGCTATAAATTATGGTTATTATGGCAAAGGTTATAAGGCTAAGGTTATTACCATACTAATTGTGTTGGTAAGTTTGGTGAGAGATACTAACCCCCGGCCCGGAAAACATAGTTCGCCATATGGGGTTCCCCGAAGGGAGCATTAATTTTCTCAAAAAAACCAACTTTACATCTTACCCCAGGGAGCAACCATTAACAACTAGCGAGCAGCAATTTAGTGTCCCTGAGGTTTATAATAATTACTTCACTTAAGTATTATGTCTTACATTGTAATTATCACTTTGTATAGATATACATTCACATATCATCATATGAGTCCGACAATAAGAGTTCAATGTAAAAAAAGAGAACCTATACACATCGGGTCATACAAAAGCAAATCAGTCCGTCAATCACTTAACTTTTCACGAGATCGAAGAAAACTGTGGTACAAGTTATATTTCAGTCAATTTATGAATTATAACTTACAGTATTAGATATTGACATATATTTTATATGCACTGCAATACACATGTTATCACGAACTAGAAGATTACATTACATTTTCATACGGTAAGTTCGGTAAATTTATCACTTTTACTGGCGAATATTCGTAATACCGAATTTGTTAGTAAATTTGATAGATAAAAAACTCATTATCACTTTTACCGGAGATTATGCATAATATCCAAGCATCGTTGGTGAATTTGATGAATGATATAAACCTTATCACTTTTACCGGAGATTACGTATAATACCCAACCATAGTTGATAAATTTGATAAATGCTGTAAACTTTATCACTCAAGTGTCGTTGGTGAATTTGATGAATACTGGAACCATTATCACTGTTACCGGTGATTATGGATAATAGCAGAGCATCGTTGGAAAAATTTGATAAATATTTGAAATTTATCTCCTCTATCTGTGATTATGCATAATACCCTGGTGTATTTGGTAAATTTGATAAATATGAAAAAAACTACAAATGAGTCTAGTATGTATCATGAATGTAGCTGGGCCCCGGTATAATAATAACAAGTTTCACGATCGTACCCCGATATAATGATGCAATACAGGCATGGATTATCATGTATAGCCTATCATATAGTACGATTTATCATGTTTACCTACGATGCGACGCTTGTGTATTATGCATAATCACCAATAAAAGTGATTAATTTGGTGAAATTTATCAAACTCATCAATTACGCTTAAGTACTATGCATAATCGCCGGTAATAGTGATTAATTTAGGGAAATTTATCAAATTCATCAAAATGCTCAGCGATTACGCATAATAGCCATATTTATCATATTTACCGTAACTCATATAATGCATTCTCTGTATAAGCCTGCATGCCGTAAAAATCAAGGGACACCAGATATTTCAATGGTGGGGGGTCTGGTGGAAAAACGATGTTTGGTAAGGACCATTCAATCGATTTTTAGAATGAATATATTTAACAATATTCCAGAACCTGTGACTCGAATTTCCCAGCATGCCGGAAAATACGGGTGTCTCCCTTGCTGTTTCCCGACATGCCGGCTAATGCAGGAGGAATATAGTAAGTTTTCTGGAATATCTCGCTTCTTTGAAATTCATTTAGAGATGAGTTCTATGATACGGGATGTAACTGGTTTCTGCGGCTGACTGGCCGCTTGGTGGCGCTTGGGCGGACGTCGCAGCCTACCAAGCATTTCGTGATTCTGTATGTTACTTACGCCAACATTCTTCAACCGGATTCACGGAAAATTCAATGCGGAAAAATACACCACTGGGAGAAATTTACCTTCAAACAATTCACTGACAAAAGCTCGTCCGTCACCAGTGAGTAAGTGACCGAATGAATTGGTGAATGCGCTAGTGAGCGAGCGAGTAACCGCACGATTGATCGAGTGAATGTGCGATTTAGTGAGTGAGTGACCGTACGAGCGATTAAACGATAAAGCGATTGACTGGATGAATTATTGACTGCATTCGTGAGTGGAAAATCGATTGAGCAACCGTAAGAATGACGAAGTGTGTGGGTGTGTGAGCAATGGAGTGAACGTATGAGTGACTAAGTGCGTGGGTTAGTGAGTGATTGTGTGACCGTATGAGCGACCAGGTGAGTGCGTGTGTGTGTGTGAGAGAGATTGAGTGACCGTATGAGCGACCAAGTGAGCGTGTGTGTGAACGATTGAGTGACCGTATGAGAGCGAATTTTTATTTTACTTTTTGGTTCAGATACCCAAATCAGACAACACCAGAGTGTTGCGAGTGCATAACCTTTTCAGTCAACAGGGTAAACACACCCGAGTCCTGATTCTCTTCTGATTCCAATGATGTAAAAGCGTGAATTTCAGCTCTTCACACCGCAATATCAGTGTCCCCGTAACACTTCTCCATAGATAAAATCACTGAAAAAAATTGTCAAACATGATATTCCTGCCAAAAAAAAGAAAGAAATCGAAGCAAACAAACGAACGAAAAGAAAAAAAAAATGTATCGTGTCCTGAGAGATCGAAAAAAAACACACCGAACAAAAAAAAAGAAAAAACGCTCATACAGTCCACTCGGCACGCATTTGTCGATCCACTATCGCTATAGTTTTCGACGAGTTCTTTGCACACACTGTATGGGTATCTATTCTTTCACATAGTATATGCGTGTGTACTGTGTATATATATATATATCTATATTTTATTTTTACAATACGTTCGGGGATTAGATATAATGGAGTCACGAACAAGGTTCTCGGTACTCCCAAAAGCCCCGAAGCTCACTTTGGTACACGAAACATGTTAGAATTCTATCCGGTCACGTTCGGCTATCCCGAAAAAAAAAATAGTATATATATATATATATATGTGTGTGTGTGTGTATGTGTATAAAATACAATACGAGAAAAGATATCCGGTAAAAAGAACCAAAAAGAAAACGGTATATAGTGTTGTACACGAAGAGTGAAATTAAATATATTTACGGCCCGTAACGTCATTTTGTTTAATCATATCCATATTACACACTTATATGGAATTAATGCTATTTTTTTTAGGCCAAAAAAAAAATTGAGGAAAATATGGTCAGAAAATTGAATGATAGAGAGACGTTCAGTGCTCAATGGTGCCATAAGCGGGTTCTGAGCGCGATTGTGTTAAATGTTGATGAAACGTTGCATTTGCGGAGTTGGTGAAAGATCTCATATTCGTCGAATGAAGACTGCCCATTTCCCAACGTCATGAAATAACGGATATGCGTTCACCAATCACGACCTAGCAGCTTTGATCACGAAGCTCCCAAGTGGTGCAGTGTTAAGATGTTCGTCTACCACCATGAAGGATACCGTCGGGTTCGATCCTGGGGATGGATAACAGGTTCTTTCCCTAAATGGACCGAGACGATCAATGATAGATGGCGCCTTCATTTCCAATCCGAGTCGATTGCCATTAAATTGTCACAAGTCGATATGGCCGGAGTTGGTGTGCGGAAAAGTAGTAAAAGCTTTGATGGCGACTGTTGACCAAATGACCTTTCCCTCGCGAATGTCGTCAGACAAACAGTATCCATCCACCAACGTAAGATAAAGTATTAAGTCTTGCCAGAAGTGGTTATTGATCACCATTGCGTCAAATCGTGATGAAATGTTACATTTGTGAAGTTGTAAAAATTCCCATCCTCTGAATAAAGACTGTTCATTCTCCAACGTCATCATATAATTGCTATTCGTTCACCAATAACGACCAAACATTTGTGAAAAGTAGCAGCTTAGACGACGACTGTAGACAAAATGACCTTTCACGTACGAATTTCACCAAATAACAAATATCCATCCACCAGGCGTAAGCAAAAAAAAGCTCGGTGGTGCCAGAAATGGGTTTTGATTATCACTAATTAGCCCAAAGGCCGACATATCCGAACACTCCACGTGGCGTTTAGAGGGTGCTCTTATCCATGCAACCGAGAGAGAGGTCTTCCTCCGTACAGCAGCGTAAAATTCCCGAAATAAATACTTCACATTCTCCACCGAATAATGATGTTTATTAATGATGGTGTAAAATTTTTGTGAAATAAAAGACCGTTCACACTTAAACGTCACCAAATAATGTTGATTAATAATGGTGTAAAATTTGCAAAATAAAGACTGTTCATTCACCAACGTCAGAAAATGATGACTATTCGCACACCTACTGACCACCAGAGTTGAGTGAAAAGTAGTAGCTTTGTTGACAAAATGACTTTTCACTCACCAATGTCGCTAAATAACCAGTGTTGGTAAGTTGGTAAATAATCAGTAGCCAATCATCGGTGTCGGTAAATAACCAGTAGCCAATCATCGGTGTCAGTAAATTACCAGTAGCCAATCACCAATGTTGGTACGTTGGTATATAACCAATAGCCAATCACAAGTTATGGTAAATAACCCGTAGCCAGTCACCAGTTATGGTATATAACCAGTAGCCAATCACCAATGTTGGTATGTTGGTATATAACCAATAGCCAATCACCAATGTTGGTATGTTGGTATATAACCAATAGCCAATCACCAATGTTGGTATGTTGGTATATAACCAATAGCCAATAACAAGTTATGGCAAATAACCAGTAGCCAATCACCAGTTATGGTAAATAACCCGTAGCCAGTCACCAGTTATGGTATATAACCAGTAGCCAATCACCAGTTACGGTAAATAATCAGTAGCCAATCACCAGTTATGGTAAATAACCAGTAGCCAATCACCAGTTATGGTAAATAACCCGTAGCAGTCACCAGTTATGGTATATAACCAGTAGCCAATCACCAGTTATGGTAAATGATCAGTAGTCAATCACCAGTTATGGTAAATAACCCGCATCCAATCACCAGTTATGGTAAATAATCAGTAGCCAATCACCAGTTATGGTAAATAACCAGTAGCCGCCAATCACCAGTTATGGTAAATAACTAGTAGCCAATAACCAGTTATGGTAAATTACCAGTAGCCAATAACCAATGTTGCTAAGTAACTTATTCATCATCACTATCAAATAACAAGTATTCATTTGCCAACGTCCATTCTACATTGAAATTCTTTACTGAATTCTTTGAATTACTGAAATTCTTTCTTTCATCGATTCTCGGTTTTCATTTATTCCAGTATCATTGTTCTTATAATTTTTGGATTTGCAATAATTCTGAAATTAGTTCTGTCTAGGTCATTCTGAATTTACATTACTTCCGCATCTATGTTGTTCCTTTCAATAATTCTGAAATTTTATCAATTTTCAGATCATTTCTTTCAATAGTTTTGAAGTTGGTTCTTTTATTAATTTTTTTGGATTTTCATTATTTCTGAAATCATTTCTTCCGAAAATTTTCAAAATGTTCCGTAATCATGAAATTATTTTACTGGCATGAGTTTTATTCTCACTTGTTTCTGAATTTTTACTCTTTCTGAAATCCTTTCTCTCTTCCAGTATTCATATAATCGTTTCTCTTCTTAATTCTGAGCTTTTAGAAATTTCAAAATTAATTCCATCATTGATTCTGAATCTTCATCAATTATGAAATTATTTCAATCGTTTATTTCAATGTTCAATTATTTTGACATTGGTGCGCATTATCATCAATTCAGAATCTTCGAGAATTCTAAAATTATTTCTATCAACAATTCTGAAATCATTTGTACTTCTAATTCTGAAATTATTCTCATCATTAACTCTGAATTTTGAAGAATTATGAATATATTCTTATCATTAACTTTAAAATTATTCCTATCATTAACTTTAAAATTATTCCTATCATTAACTTTAAAATTATTCCTATCATTAACTTTAAAATTATTCCTATCATTAACTTTAAAATTATTCCTATCATTAACTTTAGAATTATTTCTATCATCAACCTGAAATTATTTAAATCAATAATTATGATTGTTCAATTTTACTGTATCATTTCTCTCTAATTCTGAATATTCAGCGATTCTGGATTATTTCTCTGATCAATTCTGAATTTTTAATGATTCTAAAATTATTTCTATCATTAATTTTGAAATGTTTTTTGTTATTAGCTTTTAAATAGTTCCTATCATTAGTTCAGTAATAATTTCTATCGTTAGTTACGTTATAATTTCTAACATTAGTTATGTTATAATTTCTAACATTAGTTATGTTATAATTTCTAACATTAGTTATGTTATAATTTCTATCGTTAGTTATGTTATAATTTCTAACATTAGTTTTATAATAATTTCTACAATTAGCTATGTAATAATTTCTATCATTAATTCTAAATGTTCAATTGTTCGAGAATAATTTTTATCACAAATTCTACACCTGCTGAAATTTTGAAATTACTCTTCTGTATTAATTCCGAATTTTCAGAAAATTATGTGGACATTCTTGCATGCAGACCCCTTCCTCAGATTTTTTTTCAGATTGACCCACGGGGGTGCGAAACAGATTATTTCGGGCCCTTGAAGGCTCTGGACAGCCCTGTCGAAGCCACTGACTAAGTCAATCACGTTCAGTCATATTCATTTTATTGCACATTAAATATATTTTCCTACTTTCGAAATGAGCGACGTCAAATGGACGACTGCACCCTGTACACGAATCCGTAAATTTTAAATCCGTGAAATAATTTTTGAATGAATCAGAACCGTAGCAAAAAAAAGAAAAAAAAAGGAGAAATGTTTCCAAGTACATTTACTGATTAAATTACGGATAAAATTACATTAAAGTAATTTGCAGTTTCAAAAATTGTGGCTGTCTTTATTCTTAAATTATTTCTATTAATAATGAAATAATTTTTAACATCAATTCTGAAACTATTTTTCTATCATTAATTTTCAAAATATTTCTATTACTGCATTAATTATCGAAACCATTCCCATCATTAATTCTGAATTTTACATGATTATGACTATTATGACTATTTCTATCATAAATTCTGAAACTATCCCTATCATTATTTGCGACTTTTGAACAATTAAGAAATTATTTCTATCATCGATTCTGATTATATTTTTATCATAAATTCTGATTATATTTTTATCATTAGTTCTGATTATATTTTTATCATTAGTTCTGATGTGCCGCTGTGGTGGTCGAGTGGTTATAGTGCCGGACTCGTGATGCGAGGATCCGGGTTCGAACCCCACAGTGGTGGTCCGCTGAAGTTGGTTTTCTGTGGTTCCCAACTTCAAGGCGCAAATGCGAGCCGATCTCCCCGTTAAAAAGTCTCGCCACAGAGAGCAACAGTCCTACAACGGTAAATCATTCAATCATAACACTTCACTCATAGTTAGAAAAACTGGGGGCAGATGACAGCACTACACATAACAAGCATTACACAGAAACAAACTTTACGTCAGGTTGCACTACACGCACACGCACATTCCCGCATGTACCGATTCGTTGGGGGGTTCCACGGGGGGGGGGGGGTGCATGTGTGGTGTAGCAGTAGTAGGTAGGGGCTCGGGGATCCATGATGTTCTTAAGTCAGCCACCTCGTTGGGCAATTTGCCTGTTGTGGCGTTGTATTTGTATTTATTTGTATTTGTATTTCTGATTATATTTTTATCATTAGTTCTGATTATATTTTTATCATTAGTTCTGATTATATTTTTATCATTAGTTCTGATTATATTTTTATCATTAGTTCTGATTATATTTTTATCATTAGTTCTGATTATATTTCTATTATAAATTCCAACAATAAATTCCAATTTCTATTATAAATTCCAAAACTCTTCCCGTCAGCTACATTTATAATTAGAGACATAATTTTAGATATTATTTAGAGTTATACACACTAAATGTACAGTCGGCGCTCGGTATAATGACCCCTTCTTCGTTTCATCGGAAATAAACGTTATATCAGGAGAATCATTATATCGAAGAGTATAACATATTATATGATAATCGTTCTACGGAGAACATTTGGGACTTATCCTACCGGTTATTGTGATGGAATGTCCGATTGCTATAACGTGAGATCGTTACAACGAGCGTCGACTGTATTTATCCTACTCTTAAAACGAGTGACGTCAAATGCCTCCTGTACATGAATCCGTAAATTCCAAATCCGTGAAATAATTTTTGAATGAATCAGATGCCACATCGAATCGCTCCAAAAAAAAAGGAGAAATGTTTCCAAGTACATTTACTGATTAAATTACGGAGAAAATTACATTAAAGCAATCTGCAGTTTCGAAAAATTGTGGCTCATTTCAGAGCTCCGCTAACGATTACGGATTTTTTTTTTTTTTTTACCTCGAAAATCCATTTTTTTTTCTTTGAAAATCCTGTAATTCCTCTTCCTGTTCCTTTTTTTTTTTTAAAATATATAAATCTTTTCCCTCCATAGAGAAAAGCTGGTGTAAATGAGGCAAATTAATTTGAGCCGGTATTCGTCGGCGATGGTGTCAATTCAAACTCAAATTGAAACCATAAATTACTTCAAAGCCCCTCCTTGTGCCCTCTTTTTTTTTTGGTATTTAAATTAGTTGCCTTTTAAATAGGATAGTACCTTTTTTTTCCCCCTCTTATGGATGGAAATAAAAATTGAGGGAAAAAAAAAGGAAATTGGAGATCATTCAGTGAGAAAAAAAAAATTAGAAATTTCTAGAGCTATATATATTGTAAGGCAAAAAAAAAAATTAAATGCTTAGGAAATTATAGAAATTTAATTTCATTTTTTTTTCTTCTTGGAGTTTATGCTCTTGTTTGTGATGTGTGTACAGTTTTTTTTGTGAATTTTCGTGAAAAAAAGGGAATTGAGATATTTATTATTTGCTCAATGGATTGAATAATTTTTTTTTCCTCTTTTCGGAGGAAGAAAATAGCGTATTATTTGCGAGAAATAATATCAAACGCGTAAATTAGTAAAACAAAGAGCGAAATATACTCGTCTTTTTTTCTAATTCTCGGTGATTTTTTTTATTTTTTTTGCCGCAATTTCATTCCGGTGAATTGAAGCCATTATCCATTAATGTCTTCCTCATTACCAATAATGTCGATTGCGAGATGTTTTTGGTTCATAAATTTTTAAGGAAATTGCGTTTTCGTTGGTATTTGAGTATCTATAGTTCGCGTTATTGTGCGATTTCAATATTTCAGTGTGTTGTCGATATGGAATGGGATATTCACCGCCAATAATTCACTACCATGTAATTCACCGCTAGGAAAAATCACCGATCAACAATTTAACGACAGAAAATTCACCGGTTAACAATTAATCCACGGGAAATTCACCGACTAACAATTCATCGCCGGAAAATTATTCACCGACCAACAATTCATCGACAGATACTTCACTACCACCAATTCACTGTTCATTCATTCATTCAATCAATCACTCATATTCACTCACTCAATCGCTTATTCATTCACTCACTCAATCGCTTATTCATTCACTCACTCAATCGCTTATTCATTCACTCACTCAATCGCTTATTCATTCACTCACTCAATCGCTTATTCATTCACTCACTCAATCGCTTATTCATTCACTCACTCAATCGCTTATTCACTCGCTTATTCATTCACTCACTCAATCGCTTATTCACTCGCTTATTCATTCACTCACTCAATCGCTTATTCACTCGCTTATTCATTCACTCACTCAATCGCTTATTAATTCACTCACTCAATCGCTTATTCATTCACTCATTCAATCGCTTATTCATCCCCTCACTCAATCGCTTATTCATTCACTCACTCAATCGCTTATTCATTCACTCATTCAATCGCTTATTCATCCCCTCACTCAATCGCTTATTCATTCACTCACTCAATCGCTTATTCAATCGCTTATTCACTCGCTTATTCATTCACTTGCTCACTCCATCATTCATTCACTCATGTCGAACTAAGGTCGTTGGGTTGTTTGTCGGCAAATTTTCCACAGCGATAAGTTTTCTATTCTGTGAATTTAATTGGTCGGTGAATTTTCCTAACGGTGAATTGTTGTCAGTGAATTTTCTGGACAACGGGCAGTTTACTTACTTAGAGACGCCTCGTACAGATTCCTCTGAACCATAGATGCACAATAGGGTGGGTCAAAAAAAAAGATTTTTTTTATATTTTCGAATCCCTATAGTGTGGAGAATCTGAAAAGGACCTGAAGAACATTATATCAAGAGTGAAAACCGAAAGTGAGAAGCTTGGACTTTCTCTGCCTAAATACGAAAAAAACAAAGATCGTGACTATAGCAGATATTCACAGTTTTCAACTAGATGGCGAAAGTTTTGAGATTGTGGACAGATTTGATATTTCCTAGGATCAAGAGTTTTAAAAGAGGGAGCTTGCACTGAAGAAATAAAAAGACAAGTAGTTCTGGGTAAAACAGCCGTGAGAAAGCTTAATATAATAATGAAAGACAAAGATGATGTATCAATGAAAACATAAATTAGAATTATAAATTTGCGTTGGTCTTTCCTGTCTTTATGTATGGATGTGAAAGCTGGACACTACGGAAAGCAGATAAGAAAATAATTGATTCCTTCGAACTTTGGTGCTGGAGGAGGATTCTGAGAATTCCATTCCAAGTCAAGGTTGACTGTTCTCTAGAAGCAACAGTAATTAAACAGAAACTCTCTCTTGCTTTAGCCATGCAATGCGCACAGAAGGCTCACTAGGAAAAATGGCAATGCTTGGAAGAATGGAGGGAACGAGAGGGAGAGGCAGACCAAACACCAGATGGATAGAAGAGGTGTTGCAAAGCACTGGAATGAAGCTAGCACAACTGAGAAATGCTGTGAATGACAGACCAGCCATGATCTATAGAGTCACCAGGAGTTGAAATCTACTCGATGGTTCATAACAAAAACAATAGTGCGGAAGAGTTGCCTCCTTTAATACTGAGAAAAACGACGTAAAAAATTTAAAAATCGGTTGATATCTTCCGGTCGCGCATCTTACTTGAAGTTTATGGAAATTCGAGGAAATTGAACATTTTTCTTGAATTTTTCAATTCTAATTAAGACAGTATTCTAGTCTTGAAGTGCGCATACATAAGCTTACTTGCGTGGGTTATAATGACTTGCTCCTGACTTTAGTTTTTACTATTTTTCTTTCCCCACACCTAAAGTATACTAAAGCATTATTGTAACATATACAGGGTTCAAAGTCAAGTTCATTTTTTTATTCCAATTTTTCTCCAATCTTCCCGAATCGTCGATTATGGAAAAAAACTTTCAATTTATATAGAAAAATAGGAAAAAGTGTCATTCAGTTTACTCAGACCATAGAGAGAGAGATACAGAATTCAATTACGACTGAGTTAATTACTAAAAATTTAATTACTCCGCTGATCCGAAGAGAAAAATCCATGTGTCTAAGTGAAAAATTCGCCGATTTAGTGCACATTGAAAACTGTGGGGGGGGGGCGGTTCTTAGAATTTAGAAAGTTTTAATGACCTGCAAATTTTAAAGAATGTTCTACTTATTTCTCTCAAGTTTGTCTTTCAATACACGCTGTTTCGCTCATTTTTCGTGATTTTTGAATTAAAATATCTTACCTAATGGTGCACTTAGAAACATGGAAATTTTTTGGCTCAAAAGAAAAAGTGGGGGAGGACTTTCTAACTTCAAGTTAGAGAGCTGCGGGACCGCAAAAAAGAAATTGAATTTTGTATCGCTGCCACATACGGTCCTTAGCAAAATAAATGACATTTGAAATGGGAATGTGATTTAACTTAATTTTAGACCCTGCACAGGGTGATTGTAATTAAAGTCGCGTACTCTGAGTAGTTTTTCTCAAAAACTGCTCAACCGAATACAGCCAAACTTTTAGGATATCTTAATGAGACCATGGGAGAGAGAATTGTGAAAAAAATAGGTTCAATTTTGTACCACCAGGTGACAAAGTATCGCTTTTTTATCGAATTTTCCTTTTTCCCCATGGACCATATAGCTTATATACCAAGTTTCAATATAATACGTCCTCCAGAACAGTCGCTACGTAGGTCGGAGTAGTGTCAGTACATACTGACGGATGTTACATTGGTCTGAGTCTGAGCAGTGTCAGTATACTTAAACTACTCAGACCTATGTAGCGCACGTTCTGGTAGACGTATTCATTGAAACTTGGTATATACGCTATATGGACCACGGGAAAACGTCAAATGCAATAAAAATCGTCACTTTTTCACCTGGTGGTCAAAAATTGAACTTTTTTAAATTTATTTCATATAAATCTCTCTCCCATGGTCTCCACTAACATTAAAAACTTATGTATGTATTGATAATTTATCGACTTGATTAAAACTTTTTATTGCAATTAGATCTTTCACTAACACCCTCTAACATAGCTGTTTGCAATTTATT
The DNA here is from genome assembly GCF_987345545.1 of Pholcus phalangioides. Classification (NCBI taxonomy): domain Eukaryota; kingdom Metazoa; phylum Arthropoda; class Arachnida; order Araneae; family Pholcidae; genus Pholcus; species Pholcus phalangioides. The sequence goes on from NW_028301605.1 coordinate 13,492,426, forward strand.
ATACTAATTACAGCTTTCTAATATGATTACATCTTTCGTTAACAGCATCAGAATTTCAATACATCAGCTACCTGTGTGTAATTTATTTCTTGCAAATAAATCGTTTTCTCGGGAAGAAGGAAAGATGCCATCTTTATTTATTTATTATAATTACATTTTAATTATTTTTATCAGGGAAAATTTGTAATTTCCGTCTTTGATTTGTGCTCTTCAATCCTTTTGATATTATAAGAATTTCTTCAGTTTATGAAGTTATCAGTATATATATAAAGACTGTACTTCACCACACACCAACTCCGGCCATATTACTTTACTGCCGTTAAAGAGAGGGTTGGAAGTGAAGTCGCCATCTATCATTGATTACCTTAACTTTGTTATGAAAAACATTTAATCCCCTATATTCTTCTCCGGTTCGAATTTAATACCCAATAATAATATTTATAATTACAAATGAGCATCTTGCCATCATATTAATTATGAGGAGATTGGAAAAAAAAGTAAAATAAGTGACATACTCAAAATAATATGAGTTTTATACGATGCTCTTGTTTACCCAGTCACACACACTAAATATTTGAGTGTGATAATGGATAAGAGGTTTAGTTTTTTCCTGGCAGTATGGTGACGCCATAAGCATTCAAACCTTTCAATTCGCAAAGAAATTATTCTACACAAAATGGCCATCACGCCGGTAATGCTGTATACCGCACCTGTGCGGTTTGTTTCCACATAGAATGAACATTATCGCTCTTGAGAGATTTCAAAACAGGATTCTCTAAGACGGTACACTGGACTTCCGTAGTTCGTAAGGAACGTTAATATCAGACGGGATTCTGACGTGCTTGATATTACGTCTTATACCAAGAAAAAACTGGCAAAAAATCTATTTGACAAATTAACCGATTCTGAATTTCAACATCTTGCTGAAATTTCTACATATGATAGCAGACAGAGCACTATTGAAAAGACCTAAAAACTTTTTGCACATGCCCAGACCAGCACTGCTAGGTCTATGAACAATTGTATGAAAATAACTGGAATTGATGGCACTGGGCTCCTGAAGTCGAGATGATGCTGCATGCCAGTATAATGAAATAATATCATATTATTACTAGTGTATAATTTTGGTGAAATTCTTGCCATGGCCCTGATAAGACTCCTTTTTTTGATCCAAAAAAAAACCGATCCGTGTGACTTGGCTCCCTTTTGGGTAGATGTTGATGGTATGATCTTGGTTTTCTTGTTATGATGCTGCAGAATTGTACATACATATAATATTATTCTCACATTACTCGCATATGTTCGCATTTAACATTACATTTCATTGAGATACATTGTATATTGATACAACTTTTACACTGGGTGTACAGTGTAATCATATTATAATTCTTCTAAAAAAAAAACCCTTGGATGTCAGGTGAACCTACGCACCCATCTTATTAGTATTAATTATCATTGCAAAGCGCACTACTGTAACATTAATTGGCAGAGTCATGATGAATGGGTTTTGATAGGTTATCACTACCCATTGGAACCCTATATCACCAATTATGGTTTTCAGTTAGAGAATTCCTTTTCCCCCCCACCAAACTAAGTGATTGTTGTTGGGCTCATTTGTTTGGAGATTGCTTATGTTGTAATGGCCACGTTGACTCTGGGCAAAGAGCTTACTGAAAATGTAATTGCCTCTTTCTCCCGAACTTTATAATATATATTCTATCTTTTTCCCCTCTTTTTCTTCTTACACACACTTCTCTAGCCACTTTTTTTCACACAGCCGTTTATTGGCACTTTCCAAGCGTGGTGATGGAGTCTTCTTCGGTGTCACCGACAAACCGTGATATTCAGGTGATATTCGGAGAATTCCTTCACCCTCTTCAAACTAACAATGAAGGGAGTTTGACGGGTTAATACTACCCGCTGGGACCACCAATTACCGTGAAAGGTTCTTCCTATATTTTAAGAAGAAAGTGCGGTGTGTATTGATACTTTTCACCTTTCGCGGTTTATATTTGGCCCGCGGACCAGATGGAACCTCTTGGCAGGCCGCATTTGGCACGCAGGCCAGAGGTTGCACGCCGCTGGTTATAAGCATCGAAAACCCCCGAACATGGCTACGTGTAATTTATTTCTTGTAAATAAATCAATTTCTCCGGAAAGAGAAAAAAGACGACATATTATTTATTTATTTACTATTATTTTTTATTAATATTATTTTCCTTCCCAGGAATTTGTCATTTCCGTCTTAGTTTTGTACTTCAACCCTTTCAATATTATAAGAATTTCTTCAGTTTATGAAGTTATCAGTAGACTCTGGAGAGAAAGAGAGAGAAGAAACTGTAAGAACAAAATGGGGGAAAAATATATATATAATAAAAAGAAAAGTTAACGCTAACGACTTCATATTTTTCGAAAAATCGGGCAATTTCTTCCCAATTTCTATTCTTTTTCCTCCGGAATCCGGTAATTCTTACTCCATCTTTTTCTTCTACGTCATATTCTGGCTATTACCTCCTCCAAGAAACCTGGAAAAATTGAGTTTTCTAGATAAAATAGTATATAATAATAAAAAGAAAAAGCATATGAGGAAAATATATAATAATAATAATAAATAAAATAGGAACAGGAAAAAATCTACCAATTTGTCATTTTTATGGGCCTCCTTCCGTATAACAACCGGGAGAAAAAGGGATAAAATAATAACAATAATAGACGAAGAATATCTATAGATACGATTCGGAAGAAATTTATTACTTAGTTTGCTATTATGATGAGCAATTGAGAAAAGTTTTCCTAAAATATATGTGTCTTTTCGATTCATTCATACGTATGTCGTCAAATAATCGCCAAAAGGTTAGCATACGTCAACAACTTGTCTCTCAAATCCTTGTTGAAGAATGGACGGCTTTATCTTGACCTCTTCATGATGTTGGAGGATTCTATATTCTTCGAATCTTACTTGAAATAAGTCTTTGAGATTTATACACAACCTTGCAAAAATACCCCAGGTGTTGCTCGGGTACAAAAATGGGGAAGGAAGCGTGTTGCGAACTTGCATAATTACATAAATGGGGGAGAAAATATATTTCGAGAACTTGCATAATGACAAAAATGGGAGAGAAAACATGTTACGAGCATAAGTTATTACAAAAATTGGAGAAAAAAACATGCTATAAACTTGCATATTTGCAAATATGGCAAAGAAAACATGTTGTGAACTTGCATAATTACAAAAATGGGAGAGTAAACATGTGAGAGAAAAATAGCATAATTACAAAAGAAATCGAGAGAAAACATGTTGTGAACTTGCATAATTACAAAAATAGGAGAGAACATATTGTGAGAGGGAAATGGCAGTTACAAAAATTCGATAGGAAACATATAGTTTTTATCTTTAGTTACAATTCAGAGGAAATTTATTACATAGTTTGTTATTATGAGCAATCGAAATTTCTTTCCAATACCTAAAAACATTTTAATAATACATAATTCAATCCGTGGAAACTTGCTGTAGCACAGCATTTCTCGCCAAGTTATTTATGAGGATTGATTGGCGATTTGGCTGACTGACAGTTGGTAACATTTATAGTGAGGATTGGCGATGCCCCGTCTGTTATACCTTTTTCCCGTAAAATATATTTTAAATCACTACAGACTTGCTGTAGCAGTGCAGCCTTTATTCACCAACAGCTATATTTTAGGAATAATAATTATCGATTTAATGACAATTGGCAACATATTTAGTCTGAAGTGGCGATGACCCGTGTTCAACTTTTTTCCCCACCTTGAAAATGCATTTTAACGTCATACTTGCTGTAACATTGCATTTCTCGCCAAGGGTTATTTTATAAGTAATAATTGGTGAGTTAGCCGACAATTAGCACGATTTTATTTAGCTTGAATCGGCGGTATCACTTATTTTTATGATCTCAATTTCTCGTATTTTCCCTGATCAAATATGGTCACCTTTATTGGCTTGTCTTGAAAATTGAAAGGTCTTTAAAACGTCAAACACGGTAATGATGACATCTCGGTTGTTACGACAAATTTCTCGGAACCTTCGATACCGTTGTAACCGAGTTTGACTGTATAATTGCATATCTTCTGATTTGTATAAGTTGTGAACCTTTTAAATAGGGTAGCTGGTATTTCCAGCCACAGGTAGAATGTCCCGAGAAAAATCACTTTCCCGGAGGCCTGTAATGTCATCCGGACAAGCTTGACCGTGTTCAGCTTTTTATCCCCATGAAATGCATTTTTGAATCACTGCAGACTTGCTATAGCTCTGCATCATTTCTCGTCAAGAGTAATTGGCGATTTAATGGCAATTGGCAGCATTTTTAGAGAGAATTAGCGGTGTCCCGTGTTCAACATTTTTCCCCCCGCGTGAAATGCATTTTCAACGACAGACTTGCTGTAGCAATGCATTTCTAGCCAAGGGTTATTTTTTATAAGCAATAACTGGCGATTTTCAGAGAGAAACGGCGATGTCCCTTATTTATGTGATCTCAACTTCTCGTATTTTTCCTGATCAAATATGGTCACCATAATTGACTTTGTATCGGAAATTGAAAAGTCTTTAATACTCCAAAAAGTGTTTTAACCCTTTCAGACCCTGGTGCCATAAATGTGGTGTGTGTGTGTGTTAGTTTTCCCACTATGGGATTTTTTCTTTTGACCACCTTCAGACCCTGGTGCCATAAATGTGGTGTGTGTGTGTGTGTTAGTTTTCCCACTATGAGATTTTTTCTTTTGACCACAGGGAGTCAATCCCTCACTTGAATGATCATGTGTAAGTTTCTAGTTATAGAAACACATGGTGAACATGAATGTTGGGGGCCTTTCATCAGAGGGCAGCACTTAAAGTTAAACTTTAAGAGCATTTTTAAGCTGACTTCCAAGAGAAAGTGCCTTCGGGAAAATTGGGATTTCTTACATAAAATTTAGCAATAAAATTCTGGAAAAAGTTATATTCGAAGACGAATCATCATTCGAACCTGCATCATCCTGGTTGCAAAAATTTGAACAAAACGGATTATGTATTCGCAAAAAAAATTGATTGAGAAAAACTGAGATTTGAAAAAAAAAATTAGGATTTGATTTCATTTATTGTCTTTAATGATTTTTTTTTTTCGAGTTTCAAGAATGCAAGAACATTTCGAAAATTCCAAAGAAATGAATGTTTGGTCTAAAAGGGGGTAATGATACAGTCGAATCCCGTTTTAACGAATACCGTTATAGCAAAATTCTCGTTTTCCCGAACACTTTTCTAATCCTTCAGATAAGTTTACATAAGAACAATGCAAAAACATAGAATTCCCTTATAACGAAATTTCATTTTAAGGAAGTGATTTCTCCGGTCCCTTTTAGTTCGCTTTAACGGGATTCCACTGTACCTCGGTCACAACGACAAAATTCTCGGAATCATCGATGTCCTTATAACCGATTTTGAATGTATATCTCCTCATTTCTATAAGTTGAAAAACTTCTATCTTAATTTGCATACATGCCCTATATAATCTTCATATCCACCCCCCCCCCTGCCTTCCCATTTTCTCTGGAAGAAGTAAAAACAAAAAAAAGGAGTTTTATCAATATCCTTTTCTGCCGTTTTACTAATAACGCACATCCTCGCGCTCCTAAATAATGCATGAGGAAAGAGAGAGAGAGAAGAAATAAATAGACTTCCATCCATTGCAAACATTGCTTAATGATAAATGACATGCAAGTAGCACAAGTAGATAAGACTCTTTACATATATAATATGTATATGGGCATACATATTTTTCCCTGAGATGATTTCCCAGGAACAAAAGCTGTTCATGGAAAGTTGGGGGGGGGGGAAACAGCCCCCACACAAGAAAATGAATATTTAATTTCATACATAACAACGCGACTATATCATCAAGTAACACGTTGTCAAGTTGCGTTCCAGAAAATTCCAAGAAGTCGAAACAGTTCCGAATTGAAACGGAACAAAGCCTATGCAAATGACTCGGAATTACAGGTGAGCGGGGGAGGAGCGAATACACGTGCGTTTGATGTTGAATAAATTTATGTATGATGCCTATTTTTCTACCCAACATACGCAAGCCATGTACAAAATATTTTCATGTTAATGTTCACACCTTTTATTCCTTCCCTCCCCCTTTTCATGTCAGATGAATTATGGATAAACGTTGATAGATGCGCATTTGTCGCAGAATATTTCGAATATTTGTCACCTGTAAATATCGGGAGATAAAATAGCATTTCCCTTTTATATTTGGATAGAAATGCATTTCATATATTGTTTATTGATTTCGTTTCTTCTTCAAAATATTGTCTGTGACGGTGAATTTAATTTATAAGGATTTCGTTTTTTTTGTTTATGAGTTTTTAAAGTTGGGAGTTGCGTAACGAAAGTTGACAGTTTCTGACAATTTCACGTCAGTTCTATGTGTATGGGGACTGACCAGTGTCCGGTTGTGTCCGAGAAATACCTGTACTATATTTTTACTGTTTTTTTTCCCATTGTGTTTTCGATTGGAAACGACATTACAACTCGGTTTGTGTTGAAATATTGAGACATAATAAAAAAAAACAAAAAACAATCGGAAATTGATGTCGATTTAGTGTAAAAATAAATTATAGCAAACAAATTTTAATTTCAAGACTATTGTTTTTTCAAAACGGTTAATTTTTTATGGTATTGTAAGAACAAAAATAGCTGTCCCCTTATGCAGTGCCGTAACCGGCCTGTACTAGAATTTGCATTTAAGCCCATTCTGCCCCATTTTCCAAGTGGGCTCTGTGCGGGTGCACCTGTTGCACCTGCGTAGTTACGGCACTGCCCTTATGCAATATTATTTGGAAATATATTAAGCAATTGTGCTACAGTGTCATTCATGGTTACTAGCTAATCGAGCGTTTCTAAATTGCCTACTTTCACGCCACCATAAAGAGAATCAAAGTAAAATTTCAAGTATCTCACGGCACCCCCCCCCCCTCATTCATGGCCCTCCACAAGTGTGGGATTGACGTGGGAGGGCCCGGGACGGTTCTCGTCATTTTTTTTTTCACGCGATAAATTCACTGTGGATGAAGTCCGTAAGAATTCTGGTTTGGGGGAACGCCAAATATTCCAGAATAGGGGCCTCTGCTGTATGGTGTGGGGCCATGCCTTCCTTACAGACAGTTTAAACCAGTGGATCTCATACTGGAGCCATATATGACATATTCTAATTGGGCCACAATAAAAAGTAGGTGAAATGGGAGCCACAACACAAGCGGTGAAGGGGGGGGGGGGGCAAAAAAGAGCCGTGAAGGAATGAGACTTTCAAGTGAAATATAGTAGGAAAAAATATGACTATTTTCAGAATCCAGCAGAGCTGTATAGGGCAGCACCATTATACCTCGCCATTATTAACATCGCGCGAGAGCAGGAATTTGATGCTCCCGAGGTTATTACATTAAGACGTCATTATTGCTTTAATATACTAATATACATGCGTTTTATCAGTCTCCCAAATATTGAATATATGATCCAATCATATTATCTAACATCGACTGGAACATACTGACGCAAACCGGTTCGAAATAATACAAATTTATTCACATAATATCTCATTAATAAATAAAATTCCTATAACAACATGAATATACTAAATATTAAAATGAAAATTAACAAAATTTTAACATGTTACTTGTCTTTTTATTTAGAAGACACCAACGAATAAGGCAAATACACAAAAAATAATAAAAGTCCTAATGCATTTCAACACCAATGGGTGCCAAAGAGGAAAAATTTTACCAATTGGTAAAATTTTTCCTCTGAAGACGGCACCCAAAAATACAGTCGAATCCCGTTATAGCGAAAAAAACAATTCGTTTTAACGAACAATTTTCTAATAACCCAGATAAGTTTAGATAGGAACAATGCTATGTAACCTGGAATTTCTTTATAACGAAGTGATTTTTGGTCTCTTGGAGTTTGTAGTAATGGGATTCGTCTGTATACGGGGGGGGGGGGGGGGTCCTGTGTCTCACCAACAGTCTGTCGTATGATTTTGATTTTAAAAATGCTCAACGGGTGTTCAAAAATTACCTTGTACCAGTTTTGAGAGTGAAAATACAGTGTGTAACAAAGTAAAAAAAAAATCTAAATTTTTATTCGGTACCCGTGTGCTTTAACTTTTAATTAGAAAGCTGTTGCCCTGTCTCTCCTGGTGTCAAAAAATCCTTATTTCTAAGTATAATGTTCACAGAGATATTCGAATTTTGGGAATTTGGGAAAGAACGGCGTTAAGTGCGGGTAAAATGGGTTTTCTGCATTTAACGATGTCCTTTCATAAATTTCTTTCGCTTTTCGAATTCGAATATCTCTGTGAATATTGCACTTAGAAACAAAGACGTTTTTTCGTTGGTACCAGGAGAGACAGGGCAGAAACTTTGTAATCGGACGTTCGAGCACAGAGCGAGGGGCATTGAAAAATTTATATTTTTTTTCATTTTGTGACACACTGTATTTTCACTCTCGAAACTGGTACAGGGTAGTTTTAGAATACCTGTTGAGCATTTTTTGAACTGGAATCATACCTCTACGACGGACATCGATGACTGATTTATTGATTGATTGATAGATAAGATAGATAGATAGATAGATAGATAGATAGGTAGATAAGACAGACAGATAGATAGATAGATAGAACCGCTCACAACCCCGGACTGATGGAAAGCACCTTACTTCCGTTACCTCAAAATAGGCAGAGTTGTGCCGGAAAAATTAGCTGAGATTTATAGTGGTGGCTCCCCGTGCTCGCAAGTATCGAATCACTCGCGTCGTTCTCCCCGTGAAGACAGCCATCAACTCGATGCAACATACAAGCCATTTGATTAAAGTGCATAGCTGAATCCAATGACTAGGGAGAAAATTGCACCCAGAAAATTTGCACGAAAATTTCGTGTGCGCCCAGTGGCACATAAGGGCCGGAAAACAGCAAGTGTGGAAAAGACTTGTGGGCAAGAAAGAAGAAGAAGCTGGCATGTTGAAGTGGGAGGGATTTGAGAATGGTTCCAAATCACAATGTGTACAAAAATATATACAGCGCCTCTCCACTGTGACGGGAAACGAAGAAAGACAGTTGGTGAGGCGAAGGCCGTGCTAGCACTCACAGGGCACCCTGTATACATATTGTATACACGTAACATCCACAGTTTTAAATAAAGATGGTCAGTTCTTGAATTTTCTAAGTATCGTGTTGGAGGTCTACTTGCTCTCTGCGCAGAGACTTTCTCAAATGCTAACCTGAAAGACAAAGATGAAATATTTTGCGCTTAATCATAATCAATTCATCTCGTATGATTTCAGTCCCGTTATTTTAAGCCCCACATTCCATATCTTTATTCCTAATTACCCACAGAACTCGGAAAATTATTCATGAACGTCTTTTTCCTCTCCATAAAACACGAAAAGATGGCGATGAATAGAAAAAAAAAAATCTCTTAGTTTGGATATTTATGAATTCCGAAACCAATGATATGCAGTGAAGTCCTCAATAGGGGGGAGGCGAAGAGCTGTCAAAGAGCTATCTGACACCTCTTATCCTTCTCCACAACCGCCTAACCTATCATCATCAACTCCCATGCTTTTCAATGACGTTGTAACCAGGCTTTCTTTTCTACTTATATATTTTTTGTTTTTTTTTGGGGAGGGAAATTCACGAGGAAAAAGTAACTTTTCAACTTCTCCCCAAAGAACATCAATTATAACTGTCAGTCGTGTGCAAGAGAAAGAAGAATGAGAGTGAGAGAAAGAAGTATATGTATTTATAAAGATCATGAGGGCAGCACTGGATCACATAGAACCGTCTCCGTGGAAAGGGGGAGAACTCGATGAAAAGCTCGTTTTTAGCAACATTCTTAAGAAATAAAATGAAAGATCTTATAAGGTCTGGTATATGGCGTTCCTCAAAAACAGCCTTTCTTATTTTATTCATTTCACTGCAGTTTTTTTTTTTTAAACAGAGAAATAAGTGTGATCTCTGAATTTTAGATTCGGAAAAGGGGGGAAATGTTAATAAAAAGTACCTGGATGTGCGTAGTTTATTTTGCTCTACCCGCTCCGACTGGCAACCCTTGTAAAGTGGTTTACCGTGCAACTAGATATTTCGTTTATCTCTTCTTGGCATTGAAAAAAAGTAAGCGTAATGAATTTCACAAGACTGTGCCAGTTAATTTAGGTGTGGCTGAATTTTTGACAACCTCTATAAATGAAAAGATAAAATAATTCGACGGTGAATAACATTCGCCAAGTCGCACGGAGATTTACAGAACTGTCTACCTATAAATGACTATAAAATTAACTGCTAAATTTTGATTATTTTTTATTAATGATTCACAACGGCAACCGGTAAAACTGGTAAAAAGAAATTCGTGTGACATCTGAAAATGTGACTAAACTTCAGGTTTTGCTGACGGAAAACACAAAAATTTCGCATATTTGGGCTCAGAAATTTCGACAAAAACAAATGCGGCTCAAAATATAGACACCAGCAGCATCTAAGATTGCGTAAAAAAGTGAGCGTTATTCAAAAAGCTTGATGGTAACTCGCTTGCCACTCTCTCCAACAGATGGCACTATCATAAACCCCGACGTTCCTTACTATTCTACTATTCAATTGCCTAAGATTTAAAAAAAAAAAAAAAAAAAAAAACGTGTTTGTTTTTTTTATTTACAATCAACTTTTTTTTTTCTGAATGAAAATTGGAAAACTTTATACATATTAAATATATCAATATATTAAGTTTTGATCATTTTTGCCACACGAGGGCTAATTAGACCGGGACCTTTAATTTATTGCCGATTCCGAACGGCAGGCTTGTTTTTTATACTCATCGAGAGGTTGGTGCGCTAACCTCTCGATGGGGCCTCCCTGCAGTAGCAATTTTTTGCTGCGGTCAAGTCATCGTTTTTGTTGTACCCCTGTGTCAGGAAAGTTTTCTGACAAGGACGAACTCGCGACACCTCTAAACATCCTTTGGTACTTTAGGCGGGTATCTTATCGACCGGGATACTGCGCCCCTTCTTCGGTTTCAATAAAATAAATTTACTTACTTAGTTTATTTATTTGCTTACCCATCCACAGTTTGGGGTTAGTGAGCTTTTATTGTCTAATTTTTGTTTTTGGACTGATCGAAATTGTTTAGAGAAATGTCGTTTAATCAAATACGGAAAAGTAATTAATTATTGCTGTATATGAATTTATATATAAAGTAAGTTAGGATTATGCGGAACACTGTTAATGGAAACCCTAAAACAAGAAGAGTGCTCAACCTACAGCCGGGTTTTCCTAGGAGCAGGTTTTCTGCGCAGCACGTAATGTGAATCACCCAACGCGACACGCCGTAAACTCACCAATAAGAAAAGCAGTATGACTGTTTCGCGAATGCGAGCCGATCTCCCCTTTAAAAAGTCTCGCCACAGAGAGCAACAGACCTACAAACAGTACAAATATGTAATTCCATCACAGCACATCACTCTCTTCACTTCTGAAACATAGGTGGCAGCACTGAAAAATCCCACATAACACTACATACGCACTCAGACTGTTAGGTACACACACAGTTACACTTCCGGCACAACTCACTAGATAGTAAATCGCCCATAGAGCCATTGATGGCGATAGACCTGAGTTGTGCTCGGTTTGAAAGAAAGAAAGTACGACTGTTTTCCTACTGAGCGCAATACGGCTCACGACAGCGCTTTACGTCGGGCGTGATTGGCTAACTGCTTCTGGAGGAGTCAAATGCGCCGCGCGTTTCAGCGATCTTCCCTTCATTTTTGCTGTGCTTTCTTTCCCTTCCCTTCAAACCGGAGCATGCAGACGACAGAGTAGCTGATGTCAAGGCCATATACTATAATATAGCCACCCTGATCTGATGCGCCAAGCTAGAAAAACACAAGTGCGTAGCGTGATTATGTAACACGTTTCTGCCGACGCGAAATGATCCAGTTCGGTTCACGCGGCGCAAAAACCTTACTCCTAGGAAAACCTGGTTTTAAGAAGAGTGTGGGCCACTTCATTGGTTTGAAAGCTGATCGCGGGCCACTTAAGTGATCTGGAACAGAATGATGTGGAACTGCACCGCGGGCCGCTTGAGTGATCTAGAACTGCACGGCGGGCCGCTCAATATATCTGTGAATATGCCGTGGGTCACTCATATGATCTGGGGAATATACTGCGGGCCACTTAAGTGATGTAAAACAAGTGACAAGTAACATGAATTTAATTCAAAACACGGACTGAATGTGTCACTTGTAAAACGTTGGCTGAGCATTGTCACCTGTTTGTCGTCCAAGTGAAAAAAGAAATCGTTATTACATAATTACAGAAGGACAAGGGATAGGGACAATCATGCGTCCTTTTAAAAAAAATTAGAGCACCCCTGAAATTTACGAGAGCAGTTCATGAAGTGCTCAAGCTAGAGAAATCCCAAATTAAGAGTAAAATTCTCATATCCTACGACAGGCATCTTCAACCCGTTGCTCGCGAGTACCTCCGTGGTCCCTGAAGCAACCACAGTGCTCGATGCTCGTGCCCCATTTCGTGCTCGCGAGCACTTGATCAACGTTCCGATTAAATTACCTTGTGCGAATTGCGTTCTGGGATTGAAATTATCCTGATTTCATGCATTCGTATGTCGAAATTGCCGAAAAGTGTGCTTTTCTTGTGATGATGGATACAGGCAGTGCTTGCGACTTGGAAAATGTTGAAGACCTCTGTCCTAAGAGGTTCTTCTTGAGTATATCGGCGGCAAAAAATTTACATAAAGTATATTGAAGGTTTCTTAAATTGTCAAACTACTTTTTTCCCCCTCTTTGTTTCAAAAAATTAAAGCATCTGACTTAGAACGGATTATCACATGAATATTTTAATGCAAATTTCAATAAACTTGTCGAATTCGTGTTTCCATATCTTTCCTCGTTATGTAATTAAACTAATATTCGTTCAATACGCGTGGAAAAACGGGACATTTCTGCAAACCCAAAATTACATGTGTATTTGGTGCGACAGTATGGGGAAACGCGTACTGATATCGTACTAATACATTGCACTGTGGCCATCTTTAGCCTTGGCCATGGATTGTTTGTATCAAGACATTGAATTTATAAGTCTCCAGCACAAATCTGGATCGGACCTCAACCATGAGGCCCATCGTGGCTATCTTAGAGCTGCAATTGCTCGATTTTTTTAAGCGCGATTCCAAATTCTCTTGATACGATCAGCATCAGGTACAATCAAGCAGATATGATGAAACCACTGATGTATTGATAATGTTTGATAGACATTACCGAATTCTTGATCAATAATTCGAGCTTTTCACCTTCAAACGAAGTCTTCAGTTGCAGGAACCAAAAAAAAAAAGACTAATAAATCGGGACTTCTCTAGATGGAGGTGTATATTAGGTTCTCACGTTTTGATTCTAGAAGTTGAAGACTCGTATGGGGAACAGAATTTCATTTGTCATCAATATTTTGACTATGTGAATTGCTGCAGCATCGATATAGCTTCTTATACATTGTCAAAATGCGGATAAAAAAATGAAATTTCCATCTCCACACAAGTCTTCAACTTCTAGAATCAAAAGGTAAACGGCCTAATGTACACTTCCATCTCAACTTTTGATTCGTCGGTCTCTTTATTTTGGTTCCAGCAGCTAAAGACTTCAAAACGAAAATTAGATTAAGAATTCGGCAATGTCCATCAAACATCATCGATACTTCAGTGTTTTCGCGATATATGATTATTATACCTGATGCTGATTCTACTAAGGGATTGCGGAGTCACGCAGAAAAAAAGAGTGAACCAATTGCAAACCAGCTGCTATCGGCTGTAAAATAGCCACGATGGTATTCGTTGTCCAATCCAGATTTGTGCCGGAGACTTGCAAATTCAATGTCTTGATGCATAAAGTCCATGGTGGTCAATGCCAAAAATGGCGACAGTACAATGTATTCGTACGATATCAGCACGCGTTTCCTTAACGATAAAAATGGAAAATATTTTTACATAATTCTATACTGATGAATTCCACCACGACAATGTATCATCAGATATAATCCCTCTATTATAACAAATAGATATCAAAAATTGCATTAAATATAATGGAAAAATGTTACAATATAAAAAGAAATCTATTCAGCATTTTACTTTTCCTAAGGATTAACTTTTTATTGTACGAGTAGTAGTGGGGGAGGGGGGGGGTGATAAAATAAAAAGATTTAAATTTCGTAGGAAATTTATTCAGCAATAAATGAATGAGAGGAATAACGTCTTCGAAGAAATCTATTCCACCAGATATCTCATTGTAATTCGAGCGCAATGGATTTTACCCAACCAACCAACTTCTACCACAGATACCAATTCCATTTGGAAAAAGAAAAAAAAAAAAAAAACCCCCCCTTCAACTGCTGTCTTCATAAAATTCCACCTTATCTGCCATAAAATCCAAAATTTTAACAACTTTGTTCCATCGGTACGTGGAACAAAAAGAGGAAATTAAACACCGTGAAATAAAATTCCTTAAAAAAAAATTTTTCTTTTTACTGGAGGAAAATGTAAAAAAAGGAAATTTTTAACAGGAGAAAAGAGCAGAAAAAAAAAATATATATATATATATATATATACCGTGATCCTAGAGAATTGGAAGCAGAAGTGTAATAAGGTAAAAAGGGAGATAAAAGCTTCCAAAAAAAAAAAAAAGAGAAAAAGCAAAAAAATCCGGAGAATCCGGAGAAAGATTAAACTGGAAGCCGAAAAATTTGTGAATTCGAAATCTCTAGAGAGAGATAGGAAGTGTAAAAGAAGATGAGAGGAAATAGCTGGTGTTTGGGAGATAAAAAAAAAAAGAAAAAAATAATAATAATACCGAATATCTGTCGAAGGGCACCAGGTAAAAGGAATAGGAAATTCTACAGAAAAAAAAAATATTATAGTTTATTTTATTTTAGCTAATATAATTTACCCGATTTCAAATCGAGAGGAGAAAGAGAAGAGCCCTCTTTTCTTATTTTATATCATAGAAAACACATTAACGTTAAACGGATTTTATTTCTGAAAAAAAATTTCAATTATTTTTATGCCGTCATATTGTTTATCTTAATCATCCTTTAATGTAGATTTCACTGATTTATTATTATATAAAAAGAAATATATTTTTTTGGTTGAGACTTCAGGTTGATTTAGTTTTGGTGTTATGAAATGATGAAGAGTTTCCGATAGCAGGTATTGGGAAAAATAATTTTTATTATAGAAAGAGAGAATTTTTGTTTTTTGTTTTTCAACCCCCAGTAACATTAAGTAAAGAGACTTTTTCTTCATCAATATCTTTCCGAGGTGAACACAAGAAAAGAAGTCTGCTAAGAAATAATGGTTTAGAATGAGGTATTTTATGTATAACAGTAAATGAGTGACCATCATTACCGCAATCTGTGACGTAAGCATTATCGTGTGTTAAGCCTGATTCATTGATGTTATGTAGTATATTGGAGCCCTAGGGTGACCAGATGAGGTGCCTACAAAACCGGGACAAATATCGGGAATCGTTGTTAAAAACCG
The DNA here is from genome assembly GCF_987345545.1 of Pholcus phalangioides. NCBI lineage: Eukaryota > Metazoa > Arthropoda > Arachnida > Araneae > Pholcidae > Pholcus > Pholcus phalangioides. The sequence continues at coordinate 13,508,026 of NW_028301605.1, forward strand.
GGTCATCCATTAATATAGTAACTTGAACGAAACAAGGATATTTTCAAAACTCTCATTTGGTTGGCATTAAAGTGTGAAATAACAAGTTAACAATTGTATTACGAAAATATTATCACACTACCTCTATACAGAGGTGCCAAAATGAGTAAATAAGGATATAGGAAACAGGGCGAGAAATAAGCGAAAAACCGGGACATTAAAAGCCACCCGAATTTTTAGATGCTATAATACGAGGCATAATAGAAACATTTAGCGTCTCATGATTGGTCAAAATGAACCAATACGTCAATAGAGCAGTATTTGGTGCAATTTCATTTGCCAAAATAGAAAAAATGGCGTTCTTTCTTTTTAAATTTATTCAGTTACAGCCGAAATTGTATATCTGCTGTGGTGTAGTATGTAGAGTAAAGGCCTCCTCACACGGGGAAACTCAAATCAAACTCGTGTAGCCTCAACTTGAGTGTTGAGTTGACTTGAGCGAGTCGAGTTGCCCGTTCTCTCTCTCACAAAGCACTACTAAAAAAAAATCTCAAAATCCGGGAAGATAGTAAAAACGACAGACTGTTTAGTTCACCTTCTTATCTCTCTTTATGAACTGGGGCAGGAAAAAAAATCAATTTTTTAGCGATTCCAGCAGCGAGGATATTTTATATTATGATTACAAATAATTACAATCATACACTATTATTTCCGCAAAGAAAGGATAACTAGAGAGAAGAAAATTATGGGTACATCCATACATTGAAAATAACAATCATCGCATACTATTTGTTACGGCCAACGGGAATAGGATTCCTTGCGTTCAACGGAATTAGAAAAGGGACTTATACCTGGAATTAATAAATCAGCTGATTACCTGTGAGCTCTGATGAGTGACTGTTAATAATCCTAAAGAGGAAAGTTAAATTAATGTGTATATCCATTATTTTTAGAGTCGTTGTAGAGAAGATGAAGAAGATGGAGAAGCCAGCCTTACTTCCTTTTTAAGAGCTGCTGATTATGCTACCACCATGGAGCGAAAAAATATAAGTGCGTTTATCTAGGAAATGTACAAGGTTTTCCCAGATAGCCCTACACACGCGTGTGTGAGTGACTTATATTTATTTAACACGCATTCCGTTCGAGAGGGATTTGGGGTTAGGGTTGTATCAGAGAACATTTCTGTAGAAAATAAAAGTTACATGAAATATAACTGTTTATCTTGTTACGAAATTCAGCATCGGGTACCCCTCGTACAATCGCGACCAACGGAAATATGAAGGAATATTTCAAGAGTCGCGTTACTTTTGTTGCATTCGACTAGCATAAATTGTCACCAGCGACTCCGTCGCGACGGATATTTAATCTCCAATACGCAAATATCCTCGTGTGAGGAGCTCTACAGAAATATACGTGTTCGATTATCTTCGGTTAGGTTAGGACACATGACTGCTACAGTCGAATCTCGTTTTAACGAATACCGTTATAGCGGAAATTTCGTTTTAACGAACACTTTTCTAATCCCTCAGGTAAGCGTACATAGGAACAATGCAAAAACTTGGAATTCCTTTAATAACAAAATTTCGTAAATAACGAAGTGATTTCTCCGGTCTCTTGGAGTTCGTTATAACGGAATTCGATTGTGTATTTATTGCCGATTCGTCAAATATAGAGCATCCGAAATTCTTGCCAATTCGCTTGTAAGTGAAAGGGTTAATAACCCTAATATTTACGTGAAATGTATTAAGTTATTGGTATATTTTCTAACTCTTCTCAGTGCTCATAAAATATTCATTGATTTTCAAATCGATAAATGAATGGAGGAAAAAGACTCTTTCACCGTTTTTCTACGTCATTTTTTTTTTCTTCTTTGAATGAAAACATCAAGGGAACAACATAGCGAATAGCGCTTGCTTCCTAAGTTTAATTTCCGAACTTGGTATTTTTAGGAAAGATTCCGAAATGAAGGTACCTCCCGTTCAGAAGTTCATATTTAAATGTACACAAAGTAAAAAGAAACAGAAAAAAAAAATGCATGTATAAACCGGGGAAGGAGACTTTGAAGTTTGGAAAAGGGAAAAACGTTCCCTCTCTCTGATTAACTTCGACGTAAGAAGATGCCTTGAGGACTCAGATTTTTGGAGCCAACCACGAATCTGAGTGAGTCATCTACCGTAGGAATGGAAAAAATAAAATATTGGGGAATGAATGAATTCTAGAGCCACATTCCTCTTTGAAAAGCTAATATTTTACGGATCAGTTAGCGTGGATATTCCCAGAAAAATTCTCCCATCTTTCACTGAAATAGCGAGAAAAATTTTGAAACGTGAAAATCATATTTGAAGTAATTCATTAAAAACAAAAAAAAATGTATATATAACTGCTAATCGATGCCATTTTTAGACATCCGTAACGTAGTGATATTTCACTCAACTTCAATCGTTAACGCGTTGTTTCTGAGTAATTATTGGGTAAAAATTCGGTCCATACAGTAATTTCGATATAGTAAAACCTGTGTATAATGATACTCTACGTCAGTGTTCTCAAAGTGGGCAATATCGCCCACGGTGGGCGATGGAATGGTCCAGGGGGCGATAGAGGCTCCGGGTATAACATAGGATCCTATGGGTTCGTTTGAGTTGGGGACGATGAGAGAAAACATTTCTGTGAAAAGGGGGGAGATAGAACAAAAAAAGTTTGGGAAACTATACTCTACTGAGAAAAGTGATTCCCAACGTGGGCGTTAACTCCCCCTGGGAGGCGATAGAATGTTCCAGGGGGAGGTAGAAGCTACGGGTATAACATAGGATCCTATGGGTTAGATTGCGTTGGGGGGCGATGGTAGAAAAAATTCCTGAAGAAGGGGGAGATGGGACAAAAAAGGTTGGGAAACTATGGCCTAGAACGAGAAAAAATATTGCTGTAGACAGGCTATCATTGTAGGCAGCGATTTTCATGAGTAATTTTTTTTTTAGCGTAGATGAGCATCTTCGCTAATTTCTTATTGAATAGGAATTCTGAAGGGATCTCCTCCTCCAAAACCAGATCATGGCCCGCCGCTCTGTCTCAATGAACAGATTCTAGCAGGTGGTCGAAGAAGACCCGGATCTATGCTGGAAACTGTGCGTGTATGTGTTGTGAACCTAATAGGGAATTTGTTTCTGTGTAATGCTGGTTATGTTAGTGCTGCCATCTGGCATTATTTTTTTTTATAACTATGAGTGAAGTGTAATGATTGAATATACAATCGAAACCTGATGTAACGCTACCGTTTTTCTCGCAGATTTCTTTCACTATATAAATTTGGCGTTACATCGAATCCTAAATTAACGTACATAATCCCTATATATGGAAGATTTGTTCACTAAAAATTTTGGTACTGAATCGGAGGGGGGGGGGGGAGTTGCTACAACGGGGTTCGACTGTATATTCTTCTGGAATCAAAGCAAATATCGTTATAGACAGTATCGTGATAAGTAGCCTCTCTCTTCTATCTGGACTACTGCGGCGAAAATGCAGGCCGAATAACAAAAATGCCTGATATAGGCCGAAGTTCTATAAATGCTCACTTCCTATCCCCCCCCCCCATACAATCGAAAATACCCTTTTTACATGAAAAATCGCTCCTATTCATGTTTTCCTACTTCTTAGTACAGGCCAGTGTTTTATAAATGTTTGCTATGTGCTGTACTGTTAACCGAGTAACACATTTTCAATTAGTTCCAAATATTTCATTCAATAAAACCATTATGTGTATAGCGGTCAGTGTACAGTTGATGTGTGAAGCGCAGTATTCGATTAAGGAGGGAAGAGTAATTAAAATTACCATGTTAAGCGGGGAACTTTAAGATTGCCTTTATGGTGCCAGAGTATTTTAACCGCTTAAGCGGGGTGTTCGTTTATCCATTATCCGGTGAAGCGGGGTCGACTGTATGTATTGATCATTATTTCCGCTCTCTTTAACAATTATTACTTCATCATTCAGGTAGTAATATATGAATCCTTTTATCTCTGTGCAAAAAATAATTATTAATATTTCCATTTCTCTCTTAAGAAGCATGAAAAATTATCAAAAGCCACATTGTGATATCAAGGAGTTCAATTTTCTTCAATTTAATGCAAATGCTATTTCGGACCAAAAAATAGTCTCATCCCTTAAATTTTTATTTTTATTTTTTTCCTTGGCATTACAAGATTTTCGAATGAGAAAAGAGTACACAAAAATGAAGAGTAAATTCACATCACGTTCAACGAAGTTAATCTGGATTTTCATTATATCTATTTTAGGTGTTTTCATTTGAATTTTCATCAATTACAAGTTCTCATCTAAATTTTCAATATATTTCAAATTCTCATCTGACCTTCCAATATGTTTCGAATTCTGATCTGATCTGAATTTTCAATATAGGCCTATTTCAAGTTCTCATCCAAATTTTCATCTATTTCAAGTTCTCATCCAAATTTTCATCTATTTCAAGTTCTCATCCAAATTTTCATCTATTTCAAGTTCTCATCCAAATTTTCATCTATTTCAAGTTCTCATCCAAATTTTCATCTACTTGAAGTGCTCATCTGAATTTTCATCAATTATAAGTTCTCATCTGAATTTTCATCAATTAAAAGTTCTCATCTAAATTTTCATCAATTAAAAGTTCTCATCTAAATTTTCATCAATTAAAAGTTCTCATCTAAATTTTCAATATATTTCAAATTCTCATCTGAACTTTCAATATATTTCAAATCCCGATCTGATCCGAATTTTCAATATATTTCAAGTTCTCATCTGAATTTTCATCTATTTTGTAATTTCAAGTGTCTCAATCACAAGTCCGATAAAGAAATTCTATCAAATGCCTATCAACCTCTCTGAAACAATTTTCACGAGAGCTTCTCGTAAATCTCTCCCCCTCGAATTCTCACACTTGATCAATATAACGTAACTAAGTTTAACCCAAGTTTTTCAGTTTAAATTATTGGGCGTCATAATCTCGACTAACTTACGTTCGAAAAATCATATCGATTATTGTCTACCAGAAAAGTCTCAATAAACTTTTATTTCCTCCGTTGCAACGTCAAACATTCTACTCGTGACGTCTGACTTCTTTACCAAACTTATATATGGTCCCCCCATTCTTTCATATACAGCTGAGGTCTGGAAACCCCCCCCCCACCCCCACACACACACACACACACACAGACAAGTAATATCGACAACTATCCAACATAAATCCGCTTGCTTTAGTCACGACTGCTGATCCTCTTTTAGTTCCGTTTCCGACCTTAAACTCGAACTTAATCTATACCCACTCGCTACTCATCGACTTATCTCTCGCTCAGCCATGCTAGAGTCTGTATAAGATTACCAGCTTAGCCTGTATAATATTGCTCGTGGTCATCTAAATTTCGATACATCCGGTATTCTGACTAAGCCTTCCCATGTCTTAAAAAGACTTGACCACTTCAAAAAAATTAAAACCTGTTTTTGCCTCTACCGACTGTTTTAAATACAGTTTCGTTCCAAATACCACAGTTGAATGAAACAAACTCCCCTCCACTATTGTTTACTCCCCTTCGATTTCAGATTTCTTGTTAAATGTTACTAAATATCTATGTGTAAATCAACCACATCCTCTTGTATGGGTCTTTTGACCAACAATATTGCATAAATAAATAAACAAATATTTCAAGATCTCTTCCTAATTTTCATCTTTTTCAAGTTCTCCTCTGAATTTTCATGAATTTCAATATTTCACACTGAATTTTCTCACCGATTTCAAGACTTTTAACTGAATTTTCTCACCAATTTCAAGACTTTCAACTGAATTTTCTCACCAATTTCAAGATATTCATTTATTTCAAGTAATCATCTGAATTTTCATCAGTTACAAGTTCTCATCTGAATTTTCATCAGTTACAAGTTCTCATCTGAATTTTCATCAGTTACAAGTTCTCATCTGAATTTTCATCAGTTACAAGTTATCATCTGAATTTTCATCAGTTACAAGTTCTCATCTGAATTTTCATCAGTTACAAGTTCTCATCTGAATTTTCATCAGTTACAAGTTATCATCAGTTCTTAATTTTCATCAGTTACAAGTTATCATCAGTTCTTAATTTTCATCAGTTACAAGTTATCATCAGTTCTTAATTTTCATCAGTTACAAGTTATCATCAGTTCTTAATTTTCATCAGTTACAAGTTATCATCAGTTCTTAATTTTCATCAGTTACAAGTTATCATCAGTTCTTAATTTTCATCAGTTACAAGTTATCATCAGTTCTTAATTTTCATCAGTTACAAGTTATCATCAGTTCTTAATTTTCATCAGTTACAAGTTATCATCAGTTCTTAATTTTCATCAGTTACAAGTTATCATCAGTTCTTAATTTTCATCAGTTACAAGTTATCATCAGTTCTTAATTTTCAGTAATTTCAAGTTATCATCTGAATTTTCATTAATTTTTGTTTTTTAGTGTGTTCCTAATTTTATCAAAAACGTTTCCAGCCCATACAGCGTCAATATGATTTCGTGTCATACGGTATTGCATCAATAAGGTTATCATTACATCTCCATAACATGTATTGACCAGCATTTTTTTTAAACATAACTATTTGATTATTCAGTAAATAATATATGAATCATTTTATATCCGAGCATAAAAATAATAATTAATTTCCATTATTTAAATTTCTCTTTTATAAAGCATAAAGAATCATCACAAGCAACAACTTGATATCACAAGGAGTTTTATTCTCTTCAATTTAATGCAAATGCTATTTTCGGATCCAAAAAAAATTTATTCGGTGTCTTATCCTTTAAATTGTTATTTATTTATTTTTTTTTTTCCTTGGTATATAACAGGATTTTGGGATAAGAAGAGAGGATACAGAAAAAAGAAGAGTAAATTCACATCACGTTCAACTTAGTTACATCACTTGTGCGCTTGAGGTAAATTGGTCACTGCTTTTCATCCGGCTGTTAATTGCATTCTCTGATTATATCTCCGGTTTTCTCCTTTAGTTCTTTTTTGTTTCCTAACGGTTCTGATGGGAGACGATTTTGGATTATTTCCTGAGGATGATAGGAATGGTTTTCTTGACCTCTTTTTTTTTCCCGTGTTTTGTAGTGGTTTTTTTTTTCTCTTTAGTTATCCGGGAAAATAATATACGAAAATTTGTTAATGGATTTTTTTGTTTTTTAATTAGATGATTGAATATTTTTTCTCCATTAAATTGTTTCTTATCTATTTGAACATATATTCTGAACATGATGACCAGGTTGTGTTTATAGTGATGGCTTCGAGATGATGATTGTAGTGATGATTTAGCGTTGGTTTACTTGGAGTTTTTGACTCTTTATATTTATGACACTATGTGTATTTAGATTTTCTCGGGAAATTCGTCATCACCAATTCACACAGGAAAATTATTTAAGTATATTATCAGAAATTACTAGCGACCTGGATGCGATAAAAAAATAATGAGCGATTGGAGCCCAAATATATATAGTTTAAAATAAAACATACAAGTGACAAAAGTTTCTACCGTTGTCGTCGGACGGCTGTGCTCAGGGCATCCTTGGATTATCCATGCAACCCTGAACTAGGAGAGATCTTGGAAGTTCTGTAACGAATAGAAGAACTAGGAATATATACAAAAGAAATGAAAAAATATGCTCTAAAAATACTAAAACATGTATTAAAAACGATACTAGCTACTACCTAATAGCTACTCTAAAATTTCGCTGGGCAAACGCCGAAAATGAGCAAAAACACTATCGAGCAACACTGTTTCGTAAGCCTCAACAATGCACTTTGGAATGTTTACTTCGGTTTCTCCGTGATTCCCAAACAATGCGTTTCAAACTTGACTGTCCCTTCAAAATGGTTTGTAGCTTTCCTCAATGCTGTTCCCTGTACATAAATAAAACGGGGACAGCGCCTGGTATTTTTGCTAGTACTCTGTGTAATAAAAATGAGATAATATGCGCTCATAATCCCGATAATAATAATAAAAACAGCAAATATGGTTTTAAAATCCATATTTAGTATTTCAATTTGCATATTCACTTACTGAAAATATTCTCATTCAAATAACATCTGTGTTTTTTAGGTATTTTTGATTGCTTCTTGCTTCCATCTTCTCACTTATGGGGGGGGGGGGGGGATCACTCTAAAGAAAAATGAAGTACACATGCTCATCTGTATCGCAATAGTAAATTTAAACAAATAATTAATAATTTGTTTTTAGCAAAATTAAACGAAAAATGCCTGAATACTCTAGTAATCCGCACGAACAATTTTTCACCATGGAAAAATACGAGATGATGAATATTTAAATTAGAAACATGATAAATTCCAAAAAAATTATAAAAATTAAAATTAGTAGAATAATAATAAAAAATTTCAATTAAAATAAAACATGTCAAAAATAAATGAAAAAGCAGGAAATATATTTAAAAACAATTAAATTCTATACTATTGCGTAAAAATGAAAAAAAAAATTAAAAACAATCATAAGATATACAAAAAAAATTTAGTAATAGAATAAAACTGAATTAATATGAATTCAGAAACAAATAAGAAATTTAAATATTAATTTCAAAAAATTTAATAAGGAAAACAGATAAGAAAAAAATTGTGAAAAATACTTTAGTTAACAAATTTAAAAAATCCTTCAGCTCCATGACAGATTTCAAAACACCGAAAAAAATTTATAATTGAAAAAAATATAAAAAATATAACAAAAATTTTAAAAAAATCATTTTTTTTTGAATAAAAATAGGGATTAAATTTGCATTTTCAATTTTATATCGATGTACAAAACCCAAAATTTAAATTACAATACCGAAATATATTTCTCCATAATAAAAATACATTTCAATATTCGAACATAATACTTGAAAAATGCGTTCGTTAACTCCGTTTGGGTAGAAGTAGTAAGAAATAAAATAAACCACGTGGTTATATATAAAAATAAGAAAAATGAATTCTTAAAGGAAAAACCTGAATATGTGAATGTGTCCATATGAAAAAAAAAGATAAAAATTCGAACAAAATAAAATCCTTTTTCTTGTTGCATCTGCAAGTAAAAGTCCTCGTTCTTTAGGGAATAAAAGACACGAACTCACGCACCGATTTTATATCTTTTTTTTTCCCCGTTCCGGAAAAGTCCAGAAAATATCCCGAATATTTTTCCTGGAAATCAGGAGATTTTCTAGACATTTTCTAAGATTTGTCCAGATTTTCTATCCAGGGGGAAAAAAGAAATAAGACAAATAAAGGAAGACATCTTAAATATGTTTCGTTTCTTCTCTTTTTCCTATTCGTATTTGTTCGAGATAAGATTGAGACTAAAATATGAAAATGGTTCAATAAAATATCATCGAATGCATTCAATGCGTATGAATTTCCAATATTTTTTCAAAAAGCTATCGAAACAATAACAGTATTTTTCCCTGCAAAACTGTTATTGTATATTGGATTCTATTGTTGATGGGAAGATTGTTCAAGAGGTTTTGCTTCGAATCGTGTTGGATACCATTTCACTGTTGAAATTATAATTCGATTATTATGCATGTTGATTCACTGGTGAGACGATAATTTGATAATCATGATAACTAGTAGATTGCGTACAGAAATTAGATGGCTACTGTTGGGATAGTTTGACGACAGTGCCGAAATTACACTTGTTAATACACAAGGTAGAGAGTTGTCAGTGTCAATGCTGTTTGTGTTTAGTATTCGGGCATTTTTTTTAGCATTACTATGTCGAAAGTAATATTCATAATAGCAAGTAGTGTTGCACTGGTGTTTCTGAGAGTTTCCTAAAATCACTGTTGTTCGAAGTACTTTATAGAAACCATTGTTGTCAAGTGCTGTTTAAGAAGCAAATGTGTTAAGCACAACAATGGTATTTTTACACTAAATTGTTGAAAATGATAGAATTTTATGGTAGGTAACACAGAATACTATCGAGGCTATTATTAATGGAAGCAATATTATATTGAAAATATTGTCGATCAGTTCAGCTCAAGGAAGCTTTGTTGAAAACTATAATATGTATAGGATATTGAAAATTATCCTTACTGGTATGTGAAAATGCCTGTAAAATATGCATTTTTTCACAGTACCGTAAGCCATGATTGTTGATAAAAGTACTGTAAATGATGCACTGTCGATAAAAGTAGCATAAAGGATACCATTGATGATAAGGATACCATTACCATAATTGAAGTATTATTATTATTTTCGGTACTCTCTCTTATCAATATTATCATAAACAAATTATTGTTGAAGACAGTTCTAGCACAAATAATGCAATGCGGTTGTTGATAAAGTACTGAGACAGAAACATTCCTGATTTAAGAGCATTTCATGCCTTCTGAGCAAAATAAATAAATTTCTATTGCAAATAAATAAATAAAAATTTTTATTGTACCAAAAAGGAAGTATTGATGATAGTTAACAAAATAAAAACAAATTGCTGTTGAAGTACACAGTGCCATGAGAAAAACAGCGCCAAGGTGTTTCTGCATTGTTCATAACAGTATCTGTAGAGAAATTGAAGATTATAGAAATGGTAAACATTTTAAGTGCCAAATCGCAAATTTTACAGGAGAGCGAAAATACGTTTCAGGTACCATAGACCAACCTGTTAATTGACATCTATACTGACGTGTTTCTCAACTACTTAGTCGGACAATCACATCATTTCTCAGGTTGACTTTTCTTTTTGTTATTTACTGAATTCACCATTTCTGGTCTTCAATTATTGTTCGGAACAGTACAATAAAGAAATTACTGTTTGCAACTGGATCATAAAGAAATTACTATTCTTAACAGCACCATAAAGAAACTACATCTAACAAATTGTTGTTCAATTATTGAATTCAGTAGTTCAATTCAATATTTTTTATTTAATAGTTCAATTATTGTATTAATAAATAATTGTTTATTCTTACTTGTTGTCACAGAAATTATTGTCCGTTACAGTACCATAATAAATTATTGTTCATAGCAATATTCTTGATGAAATTATTCTTCGTAACAATATCTATAAGGAAATTATTTTTCATAACAGTAGCATACAAATATAAATGCAAACACAAAGGCCACAGCAGGCAAGTTGCCCAAAGGGTGACTGAAGAAAAGATGCCCACAAAAAATATGTTTGTCAGATATAAAAGAGGAAACCACATAAATAAATTATTGTTTGCAACAGTATCCATAAATAAATTATTAATCGTATCAGTAACGCTAAGAGATTATTGTTAGCATATCAACAATTACTTTTGAAAATTATAAGGAAAGCATTTTTTGATAAAAAATACCATACGGAGAGCATTATTAATTTCCATACTCCAAGTAAAGAATTGTTGATTGCAGTACTTAAGTATTCTTAATAACTGTATAACGAAAGCAGTGTTGATAACAATAACTTACAAGGTGTTTAGTCAATGGGAATTCCATCTATATGTGTATTAAATGGACAAATATTTTTACTCCGGAATAATTCGATGTTAGAAAACATCTCAATAAACGATATTCAAAGATCTTAAAATTTCTCTTTTAGCAAAAATATAAATATATTTTAAATTTTTAATTCAGAAAAAAAATTTAAAGGGAAAAATTTAACTTGGAAGAAAAAAGCAATAAAGAACATACTTTACGGGATTTCAACGGAAAAAAAAATTATTACAGAAGAACATTTAAAAAAAAGTAAAATTTCTTTGATAAAAAATCAAACATTTTTGAGAAAAAATATCGAGTATAGTTTAATTTTTCTTTCCTTATCCCAAAGGGTGCAATAGAAACTTAGGGCGAATATTTAAGGGCAAACACCGGTAACTCTTATGAATTAAAAAAAAATGAATTAAAAAATTTCTAAATTTTATGTCTAATTTTTTTCCCAAAAGAAAGAAAAAAAATTTATTTCGGAATAATATTCCATTGAGACTTTCCATCTGAAAGCTGATTTGGAAAATATGCATTTCTTAGCTAGTTTTTTTTTAAATTTCCCGTTACAAATTTTTTAACCTCTTATAAAGACACTAAAAAAAAATTTAAATTTTTGTTGTAGAATAAATTAATACAGGGTGTCCCATACATTCTTAAATAATTAAAAAAATTCATAAATATTGAAAGAATTTATATAATTTGAATACGGTTTGCAAAAAAGTTATTCTCACGGAGGAATATTTTTTTGGAGAGGAAGAGAAAACAAAAACGGTATTTCAATGTTTTTTTTGACAGAAGGCGCTGGACGGAAGTTAATCACTGGAAATATGCAAATCGGAGTCCTATAAAATGCAGGGCACTCCATTTTCAGCGCATTTCTGAATTATTCTCTTACTGGTGCTTACATTTTCATTGTGATGTTGGCATTGGTGGATAAAGCACTGTTGGTGAAGTTGTTCTACTTCAGCCGTGATTCCCGGCTGAAGCTTTACGAACGTTCCGGAAGCAGTAGAGATTGAACAGAAGGCCAATCAATCCTGATTGAATAACGTACAGCGTCCTCTTATCAAAAAAAAAAAAATGGAACTATTTTTTCTCTGGAACGAAAACAACCCCTCCCTCATGAGAATAGCTTTTCCGCAAAAACCGCATTCAAATATGCCAATTCCTCCAATTTTAATAATTTTTTTAAATAAATTATGAATTTATGGGACACCCTGTACATTGGCCAACGTCGGAAGCAGACTGGGGTGGGGCCCCACTCCTAGACGTCTCTAACATGATCGAATGCAGTATTTCATTTTTGAGTAAATTTTAGGGGGAAAAAAATGTCATCAAATTTGAATTATAAGTTTTTTTGGACAAAATTTTACACAAAATCTTTTTGGTATGGGAATAAATATTAGTTCAGATTTTCGTCGATGAAGAGCGCTGCACGACAACAATTCACATAAAACGTGCACATTGCAGTCCTATAAAATTCAGAATGTATGGTTGACAGCTGATTTCTGCATATTCTTGTTGCTGTCGCTTACATGAGGTTTTGATTGCGATATTGACATTTTTGGATAAAGAACTAAGGATAATACTTTTGGATAAAGATAACTGGTAAAGATTTTGTAAATACGCTACGAATCGCTGGCAGAAGCTTTACAAACGTTTCGGCCACAGAAGAGATTGAAAAGAGGTTCAAGTCTAGTCACTCCTGATTGCATAACGTACAGAGTCCTCTATCGACGTAATCTGAACTATTTATTTGTTTTCTTGCTCTGTAACAAAAACAAATCCCTCCTTCGTGAAAATAAATTTTCTCGCAATCCACATCTATACCGATTCACCTTCAATTTCAATAACGTTTTAAATTATCCACGGATTTATGGGACACCCTGTACGTTGACCATCATCAGAAGCATACTTAGAAGGGGGGGAGAGGCTCCCGACGCCCCCCCCCCTCCAAGAAGAAACAAATTGGAAATTCTTCTTAAAAAAATTAAAATAGAAAAATATCTTAAAATCTAATTTTATTCAATTTTCATTCATTTAAAATGCTTTTTTGAATTTTTGTAACTCCGGAAATTTCTCGGAAAAGAATATTCTATACGGGGGGGGGGGGGGGGATTCAAATTTTCTTGCTTGATACTCACTCTAACGTATAATCTGAATAATATGAACTCCTCTAACACATGATCGAATACAGTATTTCATTTTGAGTAAATTTTAGAAGAAGAAAAAAAATTTTCATCAAATTTACATTACAAGCTTTTTTGGACTCCTTACACGAAATTTCTATTCAACGAACTAGGAAAAAAAAAAGAAAAAGTATCCTTTTCCGGGAAAGAAGGAAAAAACGACTCACCATTTCCTGAAAAACATATTACCTAGTTTTTCCTCTTTTTTTTTTTCATGTTTTTTATTTATATTTTTTTCCAGTCTTTTATAGTATTTTATTTTCACGTAATAGGAACATCTGACATTTCCTTTTTTTTTCATTTTCCTTCTTCTCCCGTTTTACTTCGACCTTATTTCATCTCTTTGCACCAACTGTTGCTTGGCTCGGGAAATTTTCCTGGGTTTTTTTCCACAAAAAAAAGTAAATAAATAAAAGCGTAAAAGGGACCGAATGGAATAAATAACAAAAAAAAAAGGAAAAAAAACGGGACGGAGAAATTCCGTCTTTTTTTTTTCCTCTTAGAAATCCGGGACGGGAGAGAAAAAGCTCATCTTACAGTGACGTGCTTTTACACAGAAATGAAAAAAAAAAAACGAATATATTTATTTTAATTTTTTTTTTTAGGAAATAATATGTGTTTTGGACTTTTCCCATATGCTGTTTTTCATAATATCCCGCTTTTCTCTCTCTCTCTCGTTTTTGAGGTGATTTCAGGGAAAATTCTTAAAAAGTTGAGGATATTTGCGTATTTTACTTACTTGTGTAACGTTGAGGTAACTGAGATATTGAACTTTTTTTTTCCCCCCATTTTGCTTCTTTTCTGGTGGAGTTTCTAGAATTTTCTCTTGCTTGATGGAATTTGTATTCGAGAAACAGGAAAAATTACAAATAGACTTTTCCGGAGGCATTCCTGCGAATGTTTCTCACGTGTAAATGTCAATTTTGTGTTCGCACTGGAACTTCTTGTCGTTGGAAAAGACAATTTTATTTAATTCTGTGGATATGGGGGGTCTATTTATTGGTGGCTGGTCTACAACCGTGACCGAAATCAGAACATTTCGGTATTCGGGGAGAGATTTTACGCGAGTTTTACGACATTGCATGCAAGGTCTATCGCAGAATATAAGTACAGTCGAATCCCGTTATAACAAACTCCAAGAGACCGGAGAAATCCTTTCGTTACAACGAAATTTCGTTGCAAAGGAATTCCATGGTTTTTGCGTTGTTCCTATGTGAACTTATCTGGGGGAATCAGATAAGTGTTCGTTAAAAAGAGATTTTCGCTATATCGGTATTCGTTAAAAAGAGATTTTCGCTATATCGGTATTCGTTAAAACGGGATTTGACTGTATTTTTAACTTATTTAATAGTTCCATCCCGTCGCGACACCCACTTTGGGAGACACTTAAAGGGTGTCCCATAAATATTCGCAAATAGTTTAAAAATTTTTGAAAGAATGGGAAAATTTAAATGGAGTTTGCGAAGAAGTTATTCTCTCACG
The DNA here is from genome assembly GCF_987345545.1 of Pholcus phalangioides. Lineage (NCBI taxonomy): Eukaryota > Metazoa > Arthropoda > Arachnida > Araneae > Pholcidae > Pholcus > Pholcus phalangioides. Next base: position 13,523,135 of record NW_028301605.1, read on the forward strand.
GAGGAATTTTTTTTTTCGGTGTCAAAAAAAAAAAGATAGTTTAAATTTTTGGGGATAGAGGACGTTGAATGACAGAAAATCACTAGAAATATGAATTGAGTTCAATATGAGTTCTATAAAATGCAGGATGTGTGTTAACAGTCCATTTCTGAACTTTCCTTTACTGCAGCTTTACGAACGTTTCAAACGCAAAGGAGATTGAAGAAATGTTCAGGTCCAATTACTCCGGTAGAATTACCCTCTGTCGACGGAAATTCGAACTAAATATTACATGCACAGCTAAAAAAGATCATTTCCTCAATGAAAATAAACTGTTTTAGATTTTAGATTAGCTTTTTTTATAACGTGTTCCTCACGTATTCCCAAGAGATCTGTTCAGGGAATTTGTTGGTGTTTGTAGACATCCATGCGCGAAGATATATTGTAAAAAACTGTGATGTTTATAACAAAATAGGCAAATAACTACAAGTTATTTGCCTCCGGAGCCTCAGTATGGTACAGAGAGCCATGGCTCCCACAAGGGCTCTAGCCCTGGGGCGCGGGACAGTTTTCATCTTTTTTTTTTTTCGCCTTTTCTCGCTATAATTTAAGTATAGGTCCCGTGAAAAGTCTCACGGGGGCCCACAAAAGATCCCAGCCTATTAGTTCTGCTCCAGGATATGGGGGTAATGTAGAAAGCCTACAGTCAACATATGTCAGAAGCTTCAATCTATACAGCGACAATTTTTGCTGTATGTCACGGGGGCATACAACACTACCCCAAATAACGTATTCCAAGTTATGTGCGGACAGATCTTCAGCTCACTTACGAGGTTAAAAACCGCTAATCTACGACTTGAAGAATTTCCAACCGGAAGGACAGATTCTTACAAATTTATCACGGGATGGACAGATCACACGGCAGACGATATCGCACCAATACAAATATAATGATTAATAAAAACGACATTTTCAATCAATATAATTAAACACAATAATAATACGCAATACAATAAAATAAGCATAATATAGAAAATAATAAACATAATAGCCATAATTAAACATAAAATACGATAATGCTTACAAATTAACTTACTCTAAACAACGAGAGAGAGGAGGACTATCGTTTAGGACGATTTACAGACTCGTTGTTTGCAAACTTATTGTTTTTGCGTGAATTTCAAAAAATAAAAGAAAATAAATAAAAATCTAGTGACACTTGCTTTTGCCTCCTTTTTAGGATTTCTGGGAACTTCCAGTGTTCGTTGCTCGCACACTGCTACAGTTTATTTGGGTGGTTCTTTTCTACATAGTTTTGTACAGATTCCCACACTCTCCACATCTCTGTAATCTCATTTTATGTGAGAGGGACTTCTCCTTACTTCTCTCTTCCTCAGACGAGATACCGTTCATAAACTCTTGCTGGTGCGGGTAAAAGAGATCCATAACTTCATCTACCGTCAACTTCCAGACATTTTTCACGAATAGTTCTTGAATGCCATCCTCATGCAACTCAAGTCCATGGTCTTCCCTAAGCACATAATCTCTCTTACAAGTAGTGGCTCCTGTTCATGAGCTAGCCCCTCAAAGCCACGTTCAATAATGCAATCAACCCACAGTTTTCTCCAGAATTTAAAAATAATTTAATGAAAACTTCAAGCGACATACGCATGGCTGAAATACTACACCTAGTTTCGTATCGTAAATGTTCACACTCGCACGTGTGTTAATTTTCCGAGTGAGGCACCTTACCGGAGAGTGTAAGGAAGAATATTACCCAAAATCCCATAACACGTGCGTGGGGAGAAGCAAAAACCCACCAATTCAGTTGTGATAACGTCAAAATAAATAAACTAGTTTAAAATGGTAGAATTTTATGGTAGGTAAGACAGAATACTATCGGGCTATTATTAATGGAAGCAATATTATATTGAAAATATTGTCGATCAGTTCAGTTCAAGGAAGCTTTGTCGAAAACTATAATATGTATGGGACATCGAAAATATTATCCTTACTGATATGTGGAAATGCCTGTAAAATATGAATTTTTTCACAGTACCGTATGCCATGATTGTTGATAACAGTACTGTAAATGACGCACTGTCGATAAAAGTAGCATAAAGGATACCATTGATGATAAGGGTACCATTACCATAATTGAAGCATTATTATTATTTTTGGTACTCTTATCAATATTATCATAAAAAAATTATTGTTGAAGACAGTTCTAGCACAAATAATGCAATGCAAAATTAAGCACAAACTAAGCAAAATTTTTTGCTCATAATGCGAATCAACGCTCGTTAACTGAGTCAAAATTTGTTTCAAATTTTTGCTCGCTATGTGAATTGCTCGTTTACCGAAGTTCCACTGTACACGGATGGATCCAAAACAACAGAGGGAGTGGGTGCAGCTAACAGCATATTCAGCGACAACAAAGAAAGAGACTACTGGATCGCCAAACTCCACGATCGGAATACAGTATTCAAAGCCGAAATACTGACCATTAAGGAAGCTGTAGAAGGGACAAAGACATTGCCTGATAATACCATAATAAAAACAGACAGCCTGTCATCCCTAAAAGCGCTCAAAGATCCACTCACAGCAAATCCAATGGTCCGTGAAGTCCGTGAGCTACCTATTCAAAACAGCAAAATTCAACAGTTCTGGATTTAACAAAGCACACATAACAAAGATCCAGGAAATGAGCGAGCTGACTTCCTCGCAAAACTGGCCACCAAGGAAGGAAACCCCCCACCCCATCTCCTACTAATCCTTCGATCAAAATACAGGAGCAAGTGGATGCGAGAAACATTACATAACTGGCAAAAAAAAAAAGAAAAAGAAAGATTGGACACCGAAAGCACAGGGCGTAAGATACACAAAATTCTACCCAAAGTCAATGTACACCACCTGCCATGGCCCAGAAACATCCCCATCTTTTTCACAGAACACGAGCCTATCTAGCAAGATTCAAGATAGTAGCATCTGCGAAAAAGAGGGGGAAACAATTTTCATTTCGTCTCGGAGTGCCCCGAGAGACCACAGAATCCCACTTTAAATTTTTAGACTAGAACAAGCTGAAACTCCGGAAACGACACATCTATCTGAAGTCCCATGCAGAGTCTGCTCAAGCGTACCTGTCGCCCGTATGCAAAGTCTAGTGACTTTGACGCCCCTAAAGACGACCCTGGCGGGTGAATGACAGGGATTTAGCATGATTTGAAAATTATTATGTTTTTTTAGTACAGAGCAATACACCACACACACCATTGCTTACCGAATAAAGTGTCATGACCCCGCTTAAAAAAACCATCGTTCTTAATTAATATGCAAAATTTTAATTATCCAATTTTACCACTCTTGATTACGCCAGGTAACTTGATCCATATTGCAGCTCTTGCTGATAAAGGCTATGAGGTTGTGAGGGCTATGATACTGATAGCGCTCACAACCTGCAGCAGAGCCACCTAAGCTGGAGCCTTTCGCGGGTCCCTCTAATTTACAACGTGAAAAAAAAAAAACACGCCAAGAATAGTCCCAGGCTGCTGAAGCCCTGTTAGACCCGTAGAGGAGATACAGAATCCTCTGCCTCCTATACTCCCTCTAAGGTTAGACCTACCCTAGTGGGGAACATACATAGTTATTTTTTACACTTATCCCGTAAAGAAGGATAACGAAGCAACTTTTTTTAAGAAATTTATTTCAAAGTCGTGCTCCAAATAAATCAAAAGCCGAATTTTCCCATTGCATTTAGTTTATCGTTCCAGAAAAATTATTGCGACTGGAGGCATCAAAATGCTCACTTGCCTTTTGTGACAGAGTATTCTTGCTTCAGGTATTACGGTCCCAGGCCCTGTTTTTTCCCACAAGTTTTATCAACATCTTTCGTCGCAAAGTGTGGCTCAAAACCGATACGACATTTTTGAGTATTTTTTTACTATTAGAAATTTTTTAAAATTTTGGTGTCTAACTAAAGCCTAAGCTGCCGCCCGGGTGGGCTTCCCCCCTCGCTTAAGCCGTAAGCTTCAGATCCCAAAACGAGAAGAATTCCCAGCCATCATTCAATGATCACAAGACTCTCAGGAGTGAAGAAAGATCTATTCAGACAACCCTCCCTCCCTCGAAGATACCCTCTGTTTTCCAATTACAGCATCCAGATGTAAATATACATGGTTAATTAGTGTAAATTAGAGTGTGTTTAATATCTTACTTTCTTTGATACATATATTAGGTATGTCTCTATTTCATAATTATTTCATTAGTCTTTTATGTTAATCCTGATTGTATCGTGCATTGCAAAACATCTCTGAAAAATTTATTTGATGCAAACCTTTTCTCGCGAAGTTTTAAATGACATGTTGATACATGAGCTTGAAAAAAAGGAGGCGCATTTGGAGATACAGTAAAACCCCTGTTTTACGGCCAAATAAAAATATCCCTGCAAAAAGCCTATTTAAATAATGTATTTCGAACCCCTGCTTAACGGTCACGCCCAGATACGGTCACAGACTCCGCTTTCATCGTTCGTTCTATTAAACTAAAACCCCTATGCGAACACCAATCGTTGCGATTTTGGTTGAAATTATGCTCACTAGCTGGCAGCACAAGTTGTAATGTTTCATCTTTTTTTAGCTACTTTTCAGTGAGATTTTAGCTTGGAGTTTTCGGTAACATTTGGCAAGTCTGATGTCAGTTTGCTGGTCGTGCTCGTATTCACGTATGATTTCACGTTGTTTAATATGGCTTTTACAAGTATAAATATTCTCTTTCTATCACTAAGAGAAGAGATTCCGAAGAGAAAAATTGAGGTCATCGAATACAGTGAAAGTCGTATGCAACGAAAAACTTAAATGGGAGTTCATGTTCCTGCAAATGAATACAATGTCGGGAGGACGTAGATATGATTCAATTTGAAGGAAAAGGAATATTGGCAGGAAAAATGGCTGAAAAACGGAAAGCAAGCGAGGAAAAATAAATTTCCGAAGACAGAGAAGAGCTTGTTATAGAGCAGTTGTGTGCGATTGGTTCGTTTCGACAAAAAGAAGCTCTAGATGCTGCAGAAGAACTCGACTTCAAAGCTTGAAATGGTCTGTTGAATCGTTTTTGTGTGCGACACGAAATTGCATTTAAGAAATTGTGCGGTGAATATGCTGATGCTAATGATGAAGTGTGCGAAGATTGAGTAAAAAATTGAAAAAAAAAAAACAAAAACGAGGGATTTTCAGCCAATGATATGCACCACGGGTGGCCAACAGCTTGCCCGTGGGACGAATGCGGACAATGTTAGAATAGAGGTTGGAATACTCAGCAAAACCAACCTAACATCGATTGATCAGTTTTTCCAAAAGATGTCACTTCAGTGCATAAACTTTGTATAATATTTATTTTGTAGTTTCAATTTTGTTATCTGTGCAAAAATTATGTACTTTCATGATTTAAATGCCTCTTATATTGTCAGAATTTCATTCATTTGGAAACAAGTAACCATTTCAGATGTTGTTAGTACCGTATATTAATTATTATTATTATTACAGTTTCAACAGGAATTCCCCCCCCCCCTCTGACGCGGTCACCACATTTTTTTGCGGTCGAATTTTTTGTCGCGCGGGTGTCCGCAAAAGACCGGGGTTCTACTGTAATAACTTTTAAAACCAATCCTCATTGAGCTTCAGAGTTCTCAATTTCTCTATTGTTTCTTCAGATTTAGTCCAATTTTTTTCCGGCTTGCACGTCCGTAAATCAAGACAGACTCGTATAAACCGAATCAATTTTTGTTGTTGTTGTTCGTAAGCCGGATTTGTACGTAAACAGAGAGTTGATAGTATTCTTAGAAAACTCTCGTTGGCAACAGCTACGAATGTCACATGTACACGGGGTCCAAAAAAAAAGAAGTTTCTCGTTTTCAAACCGCACCACCACACAGAGTATCAAAACCACAGGAAAATATAAAATAAAATGGGGAAAAAATCTCGATTTCTCCCTCCACAAAAATGGTAAATTGGTTTTCTTCCTTATTTTTAATCTCCTCAGATTTCCACGGAAAAAAAAAACTTCATTTTCTTTTTCCTCTTTTCACAAAAAAATAGAGTTTAAAGTTTGTGTGTGTTCCAGTTTGGCAAAAAAAAAAAAAAGTGCGTCGGAAGCCAAAAGCTGTCAAAAAAGGGTGCGGTTCCATCTTCGGGCAAAAAAAAAATCCAGAGACGACAGCAAGGTTTCACCTTTTTTGTCGTATTTTCAGCAAAAAAAGGAAAACGGGGAAAAAAAAAACGGTGGCCCCCGCGGGGAAATATTCTCTCACAGATTTCAACCCCCCGGGAATCTGGAAAAATCCGATTTTTTCCAGGATTATTATTTTTTTCTCCGAGGGTTTTCAGTGAAGACTCTTCCCTAGAAGATAATTGCTTATTGTTCCATTGAAAGAGCACCAGAAGCACCATATGCTTCATTATTCCCCCCCCCCCCACTTACACAGACGTCTATTTATGATATTTTTCCGGGACAATACGTGTATATTATATATTATTTATTATCCCGTTGGAGATCATTTTTCAATTTAGCGTTTGGTGCTTTCATTAATTCCAGCGAAACTTTAGTTCATTATGTTTGTGAGGGAAGTTTATTAATTAATACATCAAATATGTGCCTCGAGTGCAGCGGTTAGTATTAATGATTATGAAGATATATATATGCGTATGCAAATTTTTTTCCTCCGATTTTTACGTTTTTTTTTAAAATGTTAAAATGATTTCAATGGTAAAAGAAGCAATATGATTAGTTGTAGTGAAAAATGAGCCCTGCTTACACTGGTAGATATCTGAATATACAGGGTGGTTATAATTAAAGTTTCCGTACTCTGAGTGATTTTTTCTCAAAAAGTGCTTATCCAAATACAGCCAAATTTTTAGAACGTCTTAATGATACCATGGAGGGAGAGATTTTTTTTTAAAAAGTTCACTTTTCGACCACCAGGTGAGAAAGTAGCGCCTTTTTATTGCATTTTACATTTTTCATAGTCCATATAGCTTATATACCAAGTTTCAATGGTATACGTTCACCAGAACGTGCGCTATATAGGTCTGAGTAGTTTCGATATACCGACACTGCTCAGGTTAATATAGCACCCGTCAGAATACTGACACCGCTCAGGCCAATGTAGCACCCGTGAGTATACTGACACTGCTCAAGCCAATGTAGCATCCATCAGTATAGTGGCACTGCTCAGGGCAATGTAGCACCCGTCAGTATACTGGCACTGCTCAAGCCAATGTAGCACCCGTGAGTATACAGACACTGCTCAGGTCAATGTAGCACAGCACCCATCAGTATACTCCGTCAGACCAGACGCGACCCAGGCTGTCCCTCCCGGGATATAAGCGTTTTACCCGAGTGGGTTGGACCCCATCAGTATACTCCGTCATACCAGACTCGACCCAGGCTGTCCCTCCCGGGATATAAGCGTTTTACCCGAGTGGGTTGGACCCCATCAGTATACTCGCGCTGCTCAGGCCAATGTAGCACCAATCAGTATACTGCTCAAGCTAATGTAGCACCCGTCAGTATACTGCTGAAGCTAGTGTAGCACCCATCAGTATACTGACACTACTTCGACCCATGTGGCACCCGTTCTGGAGGACGTATTTCATTGAAACTTGATATATACGCTATATAGTTCATGGGGGAAAAAAGAAATTTCAGTTAAAAAAAATCGCCACTTTTTCACCTGGTGGTCGAAACTCGAAATAATTTTTTTATTTTTCAGAAATCTCTCTCATGGTCTCACTAAGATATCCGGAAAATTTGGCTGTACTCGGATAAGCAGATTTTGAGGAAAAAACTACTCATAGTAAGGGAACTTACAATCACCCTGGTATACCCTGTATTATATATATAATACTTCTCATCTCAATATCTCGGTTTATTCATCAATATTCCACTGATTCAATGGAAATACGCGATGATGTATTGGGCGCGTAAATATACTCGATGCAATACCATAATGATAAAACAGGAAATATCGCGAGAGGAAACGCTTAATCGTTCCCGTTTTATGGACTCTACACAAAAAACAAACTATTTCAGATACCTACTTAATTCATTCATAAATGGGTTTCCAGAGGAAAATCTCTCATCGATGTTGGCATGATCAAAGGTAATAAAACATCACATATATAGCGAGAACACTTTTGAAGCGGCATGTCTGGTAACAACATAACGGGCATGTGAAGAATATAGTAACTAGTGTGTGTGTGTGTGCGGAAATGTTAGAATCTCACGAAACCGCCGTTATATTATAGGTTTTCACTCATACCCATAATGACTTTCGAAAAAATCCTTGTATCCGACATTGGGGAAAATACCTGCAAAATATATTATTAATAATAAATTTTTTTTTTCCTAGTTTATCCAAGAAATAATAATAATGCATTTTTTTAAAAAAAAAGTGCATTTTCGTCGTTTTCCCAATATCTTATTTCAGTTTTCGTCATATTTCGCCTTGTTTATTTGGACAGACTCATCAATTACTTTACGGTGGAAGTAACTTTCCTCACAAGTTTTTAGTTTTTCTTACGTCGGCATCAGTTCGGAAGTTTATGTTGAGTTGATGAACAACGTGATTTTGCTCAAGACTAAAGGGTACAACATATTATGCTGTATATAAAAAAAACGTCTTCGGGGTCTGCGCCTTAAGTAATGAGGCTGCTGGGGCTCAGTTTTTGTTCTTTCTTTCCTGTGTTTTCATTTTCACACAGCAATGAATTCTAATTACTTTGTTCTCGCATGTGAAAAAAAAAATATATGTGTATATATATATATTTACATACTGCGTGAGAATCTTAATTATACAATGTGTCCGCTTCAAAGAAATAAAGTAAATTTGCTCAACGGGGCATCAACTTACTTTTTTTGGTACGGTGTTCGTTTCCCGTCTATTTGGTTCATTTTTTTTTTTTATTAGATACTTGTTTGCTTCGTGATGTAATCAGGGAGGTAGTTAGTGAAATTATCAAGTTATAAGTTCTATTTTGTCATATTTCCGTCCGTCTACAATGAGAAGATCCTTGATTACTCCTCTCCGAATAGGGGAGAAGTAATCAAACGGTGAGGACGAAAGAAACGTTTTTAAACTTTTCTGCCCTATTTTGGATTCTCTGAAATAACGCAAATTCAAGTCTTAGAGCAGGGGGGTGTCAAACTCAATCGGACCGTGGGCCGTTTGCTTCAATATTATATCTGACTAGCTATAATACCCGGCGCTGCCCGGGTTTTCTTCAATGAGGCTTTTTGGATCACATGATATCTTTCTTTGAGAAGAACTTACAAACCATGTCTAAGTTAACCAATATGGCGACTTCCTGCACGATTCATGAAATAAAGAAATCTAGATTTAAAGAAACGTAGAAATTAATTTTTTTTTTCCATTTTTTAAGGGCGCTAAGTATTTCGATTCCCCCCCCCCTTTTGAACTTCAAGTTATCCATCTGCCTATTTCAGCTTCCAAAAATGCTTAGTTAAAGCTGTGGAATTTCTTCGATGTACTTTATAATTACTTACATAATTAATTTTAAAACAACCTAAACTGTATCCATTTATGCAGTTGAATATTAAAAGACAATACGAAGAAAATATTCATGCTTGAGAAGATATAAATAAAAAGTTGAAATCAATGTTATTGCATGAATATCCAACTCAAAAGTAGGTCCGGATAATTACTTTACGTTCAATTTTCTGGGCTTCGTATCTCTAAGCGAACTTCAGTATTCAAACAATCGAGAATTCAATACAATTTTTAAAATTATTGATGTGACAGAAAACCCCACTAAATTTCAGCATTTCTACAGTAAAATCGGCAATTTTAACACTGATTTCTACGGATCACCCTTTTCCTGATCCTCAAAGCGATGCCCATGATGGTTATGACGTCTATTCAAAAACCCTCATTACTGAGAGCATTAAAAATGTGGCAAACCATTATAAAGGCATAAACTATTATACATATGCATTTACCAATAGAATTAAAGAAGTGGCAAACCGTTGTAAAGGCATACACACGTCTGAAACGCATTGCTAGGTAACCACGGTAACCAAAGTAAGCGTTCGGAAAGTGATTGTTGAGGCCCAAAAACCATTGTTGCCCGACAGTTCTTTTGCCGTTTGGGGCATTTGCCCTGCTCTTAACTTCCCCTTAAAGTTTGTTATTTAACTCATTCAAATGTCCCACAATGCTAATTAAGAATGCTAGTTATCACACCATTATCTTAACTAATTAAGAAACGAAACCTTTTGATCTTTGATTTCTAGAAACAGTTTCAAATTGTTTATAAAAGTAAAAAACAAAAGTATTTTTTTTAGAGTTTTATGACAAGACATTTCATTTCACGCAGTGCACCACCCAGATTCTATCGCCAATTGTCAATTTTAGCTATTGCCCCGGATGAGGGAGCTGGGCGTTGTCGGAGGATTTATTATGCATATATAAATGTATTACATATTGCGTGAGAATAAAACACTTTTTTAAAAAAAAATCGATACAAATTTTAAAAGTTACAAATGTTAAAATTAGAAAAATTCAAAATATTCAAATTTTATATCCATTGCCCTGTAGGTCTACTGAGCCCTTTGCTGTTTATCGTGGCCAGGCCAGGTCCTGGGCTACGTCTACTCTTCTGGACTTGGTAGCTCGGGTGAGCCCTTCGTATCAGTGAGTGACCCGCGGCCCAGTTTTGCAGCACTTGTGGGACCTACGGCACCATTCAACAGCACTTAAGTGACCCTTGGCACTTTTACAGACCACTCAAAGTGGACTCGCGTTCCGCCAGCCTCTCCAACTATCGGTGTTTGCTCGGTGCTAGTCAGTGTCATGTTTTGAAGTCCAGTGTTTTCTCTTAGCCGGTGTCACGTTCTTTCTGTTAGTATAAATTCCTACCCGCTCCATCTCGCAGTGTTTGTGCCGAGTTCCGCAGTGATAAGATGCTCGTCTTCCCCTATGAAGGTTACCGTCAGGGCCCTTCGATTCCAATCCAGACATCGAACGTTAACAGCAAGTTCTTTACCTACTGAGACTGGGGCGGCCACCGGTAGATGGTGCCTTCATTTCCCACATAACACCAGTGGTTGGAAATTGGCGATACATGGATGTATGACCGGAGTTTGTGTGCGGTAAAGTAGCTGACAGTATTTGTTCCTAGTCAGAGTCACGTTTTGCCTGTCGTTGCTATCTTCCAGCTTTCGATGTTCGCTACTAGTCAGAGTCATGTTACGGCTGTCAGTGTCGTGTTCCAGCTCCCGGTGTTAGCTCTCAGTCAGAGAGAGAGAGAGGGAGTGTCACGTTTTAGCTCTCGGTGTTTGCTCTTAGCAGGTATCATTTTCTTTCTGTCGGTGTGTTCCTAGCCGGTGTTATGCTCCAGCTGTTAGTGTTTGGTTCTTGTCAGAGTCACGTTTTGCCTGTCATTGTTATCTTCCAGCTTTTGATGTTCGCTACTAGTCAGAGTCATTTTACGGCTGTCAGTGTCGTGTTCCTGCTCCCGGTGTTAGCTATTAGTCAGAGAGAGAGAGAGAGAGAGAGTGTCACGTTTTAGCTCTCGGTGTTTGCTCTTAGCCGGTATCAATTTCTATCTGTCGGTGTGTTCCTAGCCGGTGTTATGCTCCAGCTGTTAGTGTTTGGTTCTTGTCAGAGTCACGTTTTGCCTGTCATTGTTATCTTCCAGCTTTTGATGTTCGCTACTAGTCAGAGTCATTTTACGGCTGTCAGTGTCGTGTTCCTGCTCCCGGTGTTAGCTATTAGTCAGAGAGAGAGAGAGAGAGAGAGAGTGTCACGTTTTAGCTCTCGGTGTTTGCTCTTAGCCGGTATCAATTTCTATCTGTCGGTGTGTTCCTAGCCGGTGTTATGCTCCAGCTGTTAGTGTTTGGTTCTTGTCAGAGTCACGTTTTGCCTGTCGTTGCTATCTTCCAGCTTTCGATGTTCGCTACTAGTCAGAGTCATGTTACGGCTGTCAGTGTCGTGTTCCAGCTCCCGGTGTTAGCTCTCAGTCAGAGAGAGAGAGAGTGTCACGTTTTAGCTCTCGGCGTTTGCTCTTAGCAGGTATCATTTTCTTTCTGTCGGTGTGTTCCTAGCCGGTGTTATGCTCCAGCTGTTAGTGTTTGGTTCTTGTCAGAGTCACGTTTTGCCTGTCATTGTTATCTTCCAGCTTTTGATGTTCGCTACTAGTCAGAGTCATTTTACGGCTGTCAGTGTCGTGTTCCTGCTCCCGGTGTTAGCTATTAGTCAGAGAGAGAGAGAGAGAGAGTGTCACGTTTTAGCTCTCGGTGTTTGCTCTTAGCCGGTATCAATTTCTATCTGTCGGTGCGTTCCTAGCCGGTGTTATGCTCCAGCTGTTAGTGTTTGGTTCTTGTCAGAGTCACGTTTTGCCTGTCGTTGCTATCTTCCAGCTTTCGATGTTCGCTACTAGTCAGAGTCATGTTACGGCTGTCAGTGTCGTGTTCCAGCTCTCGGTGTTAGCTCTCAGTCAGAGAGAGAGAGAGTGTCACGTTTTAGCTCTCGGTGTTTGCTCTTAGCCGGTAACATGTTCTTTCTGTCGGTGTAGTCCTAGCCGGTGTTATGCTCCAGCTGTTAGTGTTTGCTCCTAGTCAGAGTCACGTTGTGCCTGTCATTGTTATATTCCAGCTTTTGGTGTTCGCAACTAGTCAGAAAGTCATGCTATGGCTATCAGTGTCGTGTTCCAGCTTCCGTTGTTTCTTAGTCAGTATCACGTTTTAGCTCTCGGTGTTTGCTTTTAGCCGGTATCATTTTCTTTCTGTCGGTGTATTCCTAGCCGGTGTTATGCTTCAGCTGTTAGTGTTTGGTTCTTGTCAGAGTCACACTTCAGCTGCCAGTGTCATGTTCCAGCTCTCAGTATTTGCTCTCGCGGTGCTAGGTATTTGATGCACCGCAATTCGAAAATTTCCACCACTGCTTTTCTAAACCGACTGATGTTTAATTATATTGTTCTCTTGGGCTGAGGGAAAGCTTGATGGTGTTGATGCATCCTGTATGAGGTGTATATATATATATGTATGTGTATATGTGTATTACTGATGCTGCATCCACACCCTTCCGATAAAGTTCGAAACTACTCAAGCAAATGATGGAAATCTGGACGCATCAGGTTCTCTAATATTTGCTCTTATCTGGTGTCGAGCTCTTCCTGCAGGGGGTGGCGTCAATTGTTCCAGCTGTCGTGTTTGTAATTTTTCTTATTTCTATTCCCATTAATGTTTTCATTCCGACTTCCTTCCGATGTTTTATCAAATACACGCCACGAGCTGTTATATAAGTATCTAATGCTAGAGGTATTCGAAATCCTTAATAAAAACAACCAAGAAATGGAAAACATTTCAAAAGAAAAAACGGGGGGAAAAGATAAATAATTTTCCAAGAATAGGAAAGATCTATGAAACAGAAAGGAAAATATCTCCTCTCGGTTCTTTTCTTTTATTAAATAATCCTTGTTATCAATCAAACAACATCCGCGTGATAATTAAAACTTGATCATTGAACTCAACACGCATCGGAGAATCTCATTTTTTCTCCCGTCCCGGAAATGGGAAAAGAATGTTCGTTTGTTTAATTAACCCAAACAGAGATTAATTGTTCAAAGACTTATCTCGAGACGTTTCTCCGATCAATCTTTCTTCGTGAAATGAATGAATGAAAAGATGATGTTAAACTACCAAATGTCTCGTGTCTCTTCTTCTTCTATCTTAATACGAACTAAATGGAAATTGATTGTCCTTTTTTTCCTCTTGTTGCTGCTCATCGAAAGGGAAATGTTTTCAATTCCCTTTCGATAATACAAGAAAATTTCCAATTTTTAAAATTAAAAAAGGAGATAACACAGTTAGAGAAGATAACAAAAGTTCCATGAGGTTATGATTTTTTTTTGGCTGTATTTGGCAATGTTACTTCCATTTGACAACTTCATTTACCTTTGACAAATTTACTTGCCTTTGACAAATTTACTTGCCTTTGACAAATTTACTTGCCTTTGACAACTTTACTTGTTTTTCAAAACTTACTTGTTTTTCAAAACTTACTTGTTTTTCAAAACTTACTTGTTTTTTGGCTGTAATTGTCAATTTTATTTGCCTTTGTAACTTTACTTGCTTTTGACAACCTTTTTGGCTGTGATTGGCAACTTTAGCTGCATTTGATAATTTCTTTTGGCTGTCGTTGGAAATTTCACTTGCCTTTGACAACTTTTTTTTTTCTGAGATTGGGGAAATTCAATTGCCTTTGAGAAATTTTTCGGTGTAATTAGCAATTTTACTTGCCTTTGACATTTTTTTCCGGCTGTAATTTATTGAAACAGCTTTTTAAAAGCCACTGTACATCGAAAATTAATTTTTCACTGTTGGTTATGTCTTGAAGGACAAGAAGAGAAGGGAGAGAATCACTGCAAATAAGAAAATTAGAGCCAGGGAATTCGATACTTTTTTTCAGAGCGTGATTAAAACAAAGGAATTCCGCTTGGAAAACCGAGAATTTATCACAAATGCGATATCGATGATGTGAGATTTCGATCCTTTGTTGATAGAGGAGAAAGGCCAATCCAAATTTGCCGTTAATTTTGCTTCCGTCAGTGTAATACACAATATCATACTTCTCTTGGATTATCCTATCAAAATTTTTAATTAAGATCGGTTTTCTGCAGCCGGATGAGGGATTTTTGACACACTAAGCTTTCCATTTTCAGCAGCGTTGTCGTTGGATGAAGTGATGGAGCTTCGAGAAAGCTGGAAAAGGGTTTGGCTGTCTTTCACAACTTCACTTGCCTTTGAAAAAAAAGTTTTTGGCTGCCATTGGAATTTTTCTTGAGTTTGACAAATTTTTCGGCTGTAATCGGCAACTTCACTTACTTTTGACAAATATGACGGCTGTATTTGACAAATTTACCTGCTTTCGGCAATTTTTCCGGCTGTAATTAGCATCTTTACTTGCTTTTGATGATTTTATTTGGCTGTAACTGATAACTTTGCGCGACTTTGAGAATTTTTTGTGTAATTAGTAATTTTACATGACTTCGACCACTTCACTTGAATTTTACGGTTTTCCGGTTCAAATTGGCAACTTGCTTCTGACAAATTAGTTAATCTGTTTTTAACACCTTCACTTGTCTTTGGGATATTTTTGGCTGTTATTGGTAATTTTACTTGCTTTTGATAACATTCCCGGCTGTAATCGACAATTTTACTCGATTTTGACAGTTTTTTCGGCTGTAATTGTCAACTTTACATGTATTTGATACTTTTCATTTCTTGCGACTATTATAAATTTTATCTGCTTTTGACAACTCCACTTGACAACAAACTTTTTCTATTGTAATCAACGACTCGACTTAATTTTGAGATTTTTTTTTTTTTTTTTGCCGTTAATTTGCAACTTTACTTGCCTTTAACAATTATTTGTTGGAGGCCATTGGAAACTTTTCTTGCCCACGACAATTCTGTGGTGTTCGGTCAGAACATGATAACACCAAAATCGCATTTTTGAGATATAAGCATTTTCATTGGCATTTAAAAATCAAAAATAAAGCACACACACATACACACAAATGAAAATATCATACATCAGCATGTTGTTTCACCGTACGCACGTATCTCGCTTCTAATTAGTTATAATTAGCAGTACTTACTTTTAGATCAAAAGTTATTTTTTGAAGATATCATGTTCTGACCAAAACACCACAGAATTTCTTCCGCATGTGTGGATCCCAATTTCCTATATTTTTATGAAAGAAAATATGTTCACGTTAGTTATTTATCGTGTCGTGTGTTAGTTTTCTTTAATAAAAAGAAATAATACAACGAAAAACGGTAACAAAAGTTCGATAAGTTTATTCTCACTAGTATATTCTTCGAAAAAATTGGGAAAAGTGGAAGTGATAAGCCCTTAGACATCGGTGGCTAAAATAATAAATTTTGATGATAGCAGAGAGCAAAAAAAACAAAATAGTTACATTTCCAAAGGTATTCCTAGTAAAAAGGAGCTTTATTTTGAGAGAAATAGCTGCTGAAGCATACATTTCTTATGCGGAAGGATCGCGGGAATTTATACAGACGGCCAAGACCGGTCACTTCGTTTTTATTATGCCATTCTTTCTCCTTTGGTACTAGTTTCACAGTTGCCGTTTATTAGATTTCTTGCACTTTTTCATTGTTCTTCATACCTTTATACAGCAAAAATCATTTCACAACTTTATTCACCTTTCAAAAATTTTCCGGCTGTAATTGGCATATTTGCTTGCTTTTGACAATTTTATTTGGCCGTAATTGGTAACTTTGCTGAACTTTGAAAGAATTTTTCTGACTGTAATTGGCAATTTTACATATCTTTGACCACTTTACTTGCTTTTCACGGTTCAAAGTGGCAACTTAACTTGCTTTTGATAAATTAGTTTAGCTGTTTTTAACCACTTCACTTGAATTTTTCTGGCTGTTATTGGTAATTTTACATGTCTTTGATACCTTTTTGCTGCTATTGTAAATTTTATCTACCTTTGACAACTTAACTCATTCATGACAACATTTTCTGTTGTAATCAACATCTCACTGGCCTTTAGCAATTTTTTTTTTGAATGCAATTGGAAACTTTTCTTCTTGCCCACGACAATTATTTCTTCCGTACGGATCCCAATTCCCCATATATTTTTATGAAAAAAATATGGTCACGCTGGTTATTTATCGCGTCGTGTGTTAGTTTTCTTTAATAAGAGGGAATAATACAACGAGAAACGGTAACAAAAGTTCGATAAGTTTATTCTCACAAGTATATTCTTCGAAAAAAATTGGGAAAAGTGGGAAGTGATAAGCCCTTAGAAACCGGTGGCTAAAATAATAAATTTTGATGATAGCAGAGAGGAAAAAAAACAAAATAGTTACATTTCCAAAGGTATTCCTTGTAAAAAGGGAGCTTTTATTTTCAGAAATAGCTGTAGAAGCATGTATTTCTTATACGGAAGGATCGCGGGAATTCATATATACGGCCAAGACCGATCACTTCGTCTTTATTATGTCATTCTTTCTCCTTTGGTACTAGTTTCAGTTGCAGTTTATTAGATTTCTTGCTGTTTTTTTTTTTTGTTGCGTCGTACCTTTATACCACGTGTAGTTTATTGCGCCTCTGGCAGGAGAAAATAGGATCTAGAAGAGTCCGGTTTTCTTTCCTCTTCCCTTGAAAACTACTATATTACTATCTTTTGGTTTTGGTTTACTGTTCTTTTTGTTCAAAAAAAAAATAGATATAAATATATATTACACCATATTAGCCCGCGTCTTTACCATGGAGAGAGAGAGAGAGGGTAGAATCGTTCACTTTCGATTTATACTGTTGGTGATATATAAGGACCTGTTGTTGACTCGGTAGTGGAAAAAGTCACAAGAACAAACTTTCCTGTCCGTTGAATCATGTTTTATATTAAGGGAGTTTCTTAAACTTTGTGTGTGTAGATAATATTACTGCCGAACCCGAAGTGTGGCCGGCCAATTCGCGAAGTAGCCGGAGAGCCGAGGCCAAAGGGGTTTACGGAAAATTCACCGACCAACAATTCATTCGCGGAAAATTCACCGACAACAATTCATTCGCGGAAAATTCACCGACAACTGTTCGACGCCAGCCAGTAAGTGACCGAGGAATGACAGAGTGAGTGAATCAGTAAATGATGCAATAGTTTGTGAGTGAGTGACAGAGTGAGCGACCTAGAGATGAAGTGAGCGACCAAGAGGTAAAGTAACGGCCGTATTCACCAACACAGTTTGAACTACAACCGCAGGTTAAACGATTAGGGATCGACACGGATTGGTTAAAATCCTCAATTTAACTAATCCCGTTTCGAACTTCAATGACTCCCGACATGAAAAAGAGTCATTTTATGCCCTCAAAAGTCAAAAGAGCCATTATTTTGCACCTTTTTTGTTAATGTAAAAAATTTTGGCACCTAAAAATCTTTTTCTGTGCCTCGATTATTTCGGGATTTGTCCATCCCTAATATATATATATTACTGCCAAAGTCCGAAAAGCGGCCAATCCGTGATCGGGACAGTTACTTCGTGAATTGGTCAAGTGTTTCAACCAAAGTCCGAATTGCAGAAATAGTTCGGAATATTTACTTTGCGAAGTGGTGGCTGGAGATTCATGGGCAAAGCTCGACAAGCTTTGAAGACGGCCCGGTAGGATCAAATCTTTTTTCTTAAATCGCCAAAGCGTGATACATGTCTTTATATAGCAGCTATGTTAGATTAGCTCCATCTGAAGAGATAGTAGAAAACAAATTATACAAATAATTACAGTGAAACCTCATTAGTGCGTTACGGTTAGCACGTCACTCCGCTTACCGGATCACTTTTTGGAAGTCCCTATTATCTTCAGGCAGGGAATGGCACAGCTATGGCTTACTCCGTTTAATGAGTCACTCCGCATATCAAGTCATATTTTTGCTCTCCCAAGAGTGACTCATTAACGAGGTTTGACTGTATATAACCATATAGTTTTTTCTGCCAAGTTCTAGAGAAAAAAATGATTACCGTGGTTTGATGGGTTGCAATAACTAACGTGGACATAATTATCACGAAAAAAATACGCCTACTTGACTATGATCCCAAATCATGATCCATGTTATCGGACTTTGAACAAAATTCGCGAACTGGCCAGGCAGTGTACGAATTTCGGACATTAGATGGATCAATATTTAACGAAATTGACCAATTCGTGAAGTGGCCGGCCCGTCGCGAATTCGCCAATTTCGGACTCCACAGACTTCGATTGATTCGTGCCGTTTTAAAGAAAGAGTCCCAAATCCGGTTCACCGCATTTATCGATTCGCGAATCCCTTTCAAAATTTAGTCCATACCTCCATGCATAAATTTTATTTCTCAAATATAAAGGAAATTTCCAATTCACCTTCACGGGAAACAATTCCATAGAGGAGCTTTAATATATACAGGGTGGGCAAAAAGTCCGTAAAAACTTTAAAAATTCATAAAAATCGGGAAAATAACCGGAATAAAAAACGGTTTGCGGGGTTGGCATCGCTAGGTCACGGGAATTGTTTCAAGACAGGAAAACAAAACGTTAAAAAACAGCCGATAGGTGGCGCTGATGTATACAAGTAAAAAAAAAAAAAAGAGGCGCAAATAACGACAGGGGTGGTCATGTGTTCAAAAACGCTTTGGAAACCATTCTGTTCGTACCACCACAGGGGATAACACATTGCAGGCGAGTCACAAATCCAGCAACGGCAAAGTGCAGCAGGTCCACATACACGGTTTACAAAGGTGAACTGATCGTGGATTAGGAGCGCAAGTACTTATAACCGTCTCATTTATAAGCACCTAAGTCGCTAGTACCAGCGCCATCTGCTGGCTGTTTTGAGTTATTTTTTTCCTATCTTAAAAAAAAAATTACCGTGACCTAGCGATGCTAACCCTGCAAATCGTTTTTTTCTTTATTTCGGTTATTTTTTCGGTTTTTAAAATTGCTACGGACTTTTTGCCCTGTATATGAGACACAAAGAAGAATATGGTAGCGCCTTCTCTTACGATATTGCAACGCATACCAATTTCATTTGTACGAATTACTGCGCATCCATTTCCAGTTCGAAGCAGCTTCTTTACATTCATCCGGGAATCTATTCCTCCAAAATAACAGGAAAAAAAACGGAAGCTACTTTTCCAGAGAGAGGGAGTCGATATCTCTTCAGGTACATTTGACCAAACGAATTTTAAACCATACTTTTCTTCTGAAGTAGAAGAAGAAGAAGAAGATCCAGGGTGGAACAAATTGAAAATCCTGGATATATATATATTATCTTTCCCGGGTTATAAGTCTCCTAAAAAAAAAATACTTTTTTTAGGAGAAAGAACAGAAATCGAATCCGAAGTCGTCGGAATTTTTACCAAAGATTCAACGTTTGGCAGGTTTCACTTTTCCCGATTTTTTTTTTTTTGCTATACACTATATCTATTATTTAGATTCTTTGCCAGAGTTTGGCGCGATCTCGTGTGAGTGACACATGGTTTATTGGAGTTTGGATTCCGGATTTTGGGAATTTCCATTCCAGAATTTATTTAGGAGAGAGGTGGAATATTTTTTTGTCATGTTTGCTAGTCATCGCCAAGTGCAGTCGACTTTTTCTGATGTATATATGTTGAGATGGGAGGGGGGGGGGGCGGGAAGAGTTGATGTTGCGAAGCCCAAGAAAGCACAAAAAATTGTCATTTACTTCATACATAGGAGAGAACCTCCTCCATCTTGTGTGTGTAGTCAGACTCATGTTCTCGTCAAGTCTTTTTCTGCTCCTTCTTCGTTGACGCGTTATTCCATTTTTTTCTACATTTCTGTCAAAGTATGGTGTGCAATTTTTTTTTCTTTTCATACGTGTATAGTTTGGCTTTTTTTCTGCTTCTCGATATCGTTGTAGTACAACGTGTACCCGTGGAAGTATATTGATGCAGGGATTTCGTTTGGCATGTGTGTGCGTTTGTGTGATTTCTGGGGATTTTGGTTTTAATACGACGTCGTTCAAACGCGATTAAATGATTGATATTGTAGTCAACTAGCCATATTACCCGGCGCTGCCCGGGTTTCCTTCATTTACTGGGAGGACTGAAAAAAATGACAAACCATTACAAAGGAGTAGACTACGGGGGTGGGAAAAAAATCCGTAAAAACTTTAAAAATGAATAAAAAACGGAAAAATTACCGAAATTAAAAAAATGGTTTGCAGGGTTAGCATCGCTAGGTCACGGGAACTTTTTTAGGACAGTAAAAAAAAATAACACAAAACAGCCGATAGGTGGTACTGGTACTAGCGCCTTCGGTGCATTTATGCAAATGAGACCGTTATAAGAACTTTCGCTCCTGATCCACAACCAGTTCATATGTAGACCTGCTTCACTCTGCCGTTACTGGATATGTGACTCCCCTGCAATGAGTCATGATCCCCTATGGTGGTGGTCATGTGGAGCACATACTGCTGTAATAAACGATTTGGAGGCATTCTGTTCGTTATTTGGGTATGTTTTCTTTGACTTGTGTACGTCAGCGCAACCTATCAGCTGTTTTTTGAGTTAATTTTTTTTTACTGTCTTAAAAGAATTCCCGTGACCTAGCGATGCTGACCCTGCAAACCGTTTTTTATTTCGGTAATTTTTCCGTTTATTCATTTTTAAAGTTTTTGCGAGCGGACTTTTTGCCCACCCAATACTACGCTGGTGGCATTAGAGAAGTGACAAACAATTGTAAAGGCAATTCATAAAGTTTTTTTACTAACCAAATTAAAGGTGCTCAATATGTCCACCCTGGGATGCACGGCATATGTCTATAGGGTAGTTAAATTCGTCCCAAACTTTTGCGAGCATGTTTGTATCCACTGCTGCTGTTATGCGTATCTTCAGTTCGGCTAAAGCAGGTGGAAGGGGGAGGTACATAAACGTAGTCTTTTATAAACCCTCACAAGAAGAAATCGCACACTGTGAGGTCTTGTGATCTTGGAGGCCAGTGATGTTTAACTGAATCATCAGGTCCCGTACTGCCGATCCATCGCTTAGAAATGCGATTGTTTGAAAATTCTCGAACGTCCAAGCTCCAGTGTGGTGTTGCCCCGTCCTGCTGGAAAATGAAGTCATCCGAATCGGTTTCTAACTGTGGGGAAAGCCAATCTTGACAAACACTAAAATGGCGGCCGAAGGTAGAGCGTTAGCGCTCCCTGTAAGCAACTGCGTGAAACTCGAGATTTCTCTTTTTCTACCTATACATTATTCGATCAAAACGAATTAAAAGCTGAATAGTTTTTATAAATTGGACGATTCTTTTTGAAACACCCTGTATAATGTTGGTTTTCTATATTTCAGACCCCATTCATTCAAGAATTCATTTTTTGGAACTTTCAAGAAAAA
The DNA here is from genome assembly GCF_987345545.1 of Pholcus phalangioides. NCBI lineage: Eukaryota > Metazoa > Arthropoda > Arachnida > Araneae > Pholcidae > Pholcus > Pholcus phalangioides. The sequence goes on from NW_028301605.1 coordinate 13,545,044, forward strand.
TATTTTTTGCACTTTTGATATTTAAAAAATACATTAAAAACACAAAAAATGTGAATAAATATTTTTTTTCAAATTTTCATTTTTTTGTAATGAAATATAATTCATTCCATTCAACATTTTTCAACCTAGATGATGCAAGGTATATTCATCTTCACATCAAATTTTTTTCAGAATTTTACTGCTAAATTTTTATGAAATAAATCACACTTTTCCCGAATGCACTTTCTCCTGGAAACTATCTGATAAACCCCCCTCAAAGTTGAACTTTAAGTGCTGTCCTCTGACGAAAGCCCCCAAAGTTCATGTTCATCATATTTCTAACTCAAAATTTATACAATCTCTAAACTCAGGGATTGACTCTCTGAGGTATAAATAATAACAATTATGCACAGTGAGAAAAAAAGCAACCCGCACATATTTCTGCATGAACGGTCTGAAAGGGATGTCAGTTTCAGCGGGACAATAAACTTCGTCCGTAAGAGCGGGTGACCGTTAATCAGAGATTTGAAATGTGCATACTTACATTATACAAGGGGGAATTATAATTTGGCCGTAAAAGAAAGGTGACCGCATCTGAGGGTTGTCCATTAAGAGGGGTTTTACTGTATTTGTATTACATTCACAAAATGATGGCTAACGGATGGGCGCAATTAGAGCTCAGAGCTCGGTGTCAAACATGAGGGCGTTATATAACTGGATAGGACATATAACGGTTAATTAATTTTGTAAAATCATAAATACTTTTTTTTTAAATGGAGGAATTATTTTTTCATCAAATGTGGATGTCATTGTTTCTAAATATTGTTTTTCATTCAATTTTAATTGAATTTGAATTTTTCTATTGGTTCTGAGAAATTGTTTTTTCATTAAATATGAATTTTTATCGTAATTTGATCAAAATTTCATAATTGATCAAATTATGAAATTTTAGAAATATTTTTTAGTATTTTTTACAATAATTTCTACAATATTATTTTCAACAATATTATTTTCAACAATATTATTTTCAACAATTTTTTTTCATCAATTCTGAGAATATTTTTGTCAGAATTTTTGAAAAAACTTCCTGGTATTTTTTTTCTAATGCGCCCAGGGTTGAACATTTTGCAAGTACGTAAGGCACAAAATATTACGGGTTGCAAAACCAGATTTTAATGCACTGATTACGTGTTATATTTTGACTAGAAAATACCGTATTTACTCGCGTTTAGGATGAGTTTTTTATTGAATTTTCACTGTACCTATGTCGTCCTATAAGGGGGAGTGAATATCTCAAATAAAATACCATTAAAAGATTTTAAAAAGAATGAATGAAAAATTGGGTTTAATTTAAGAGATAACTCCAGAACTAATAATTCCGACTGATTGAAAATGAGAATTTTGGATTTTTATACAAAAAATTAAAAATTGATGAAAAATCAAAGTCAGAATCGTGGAGGAATATAATTGAAAATTAATTAATGAAATAATAAAACAATTATGAATGAAAAAAACTAATGAGAGGAAATATTTCCGGAACTAATGAAAACTCAGAATTTATGGGACATAATTTCAGAATTTCTGAGAGTTTTATAAATTTTTAAGTTTTCAATGCTTGTTTGCATTGAACCATTCTTTTTATCCCAGAATTTATTCAGAATTCCACCATAAAAAATAATACCATACTCCATACCAAATACACCATACTCCGACTTACGTCACCTTGCGTTCACGTCGTCTCGCCCAAAAAAAAAATCTCATGCCATTATCCGTAAATAAACGAAATAAAAGGAGTCTATTTAATAAAATTATTTCTTCCTCTTACTTTGATCTCTAAAAATCATACCTCGTCTTACACGTGAGATCATCCTATATGTGAGTAAATACGGTACCTATATAGCCATAATCATTGATATCGATCATTGTAGTGTTCGATGTATTAATTAATAATTTTCCTTAATGACGTTAAGTTTTGCTGGGAATTAATGAAATAACACAAGACGTCTAATTGAAAAATGAGCCCCAGAGAATAATAATTAAATATATAATATACATGTATTCTTCAAAGGTATCATAAATGGCTGTCCGCAAAGGGATGATAAAGCATCTGGGTGCTCGTGGTGCTCTTTCAATGGAACAATAAGCAATTATCTTCTAGGGAAGAGTCTTCATTAAACTCTGGGGGGAAAAAAAGATAAACAGTGGGGAAAAAATCGGATTTTTGGGATTCCCGGGGGGGGGGGGTAACCATTTTTCCAGTCATCCTTTCACAAATACGATAAAAAAATAGAAAAGTTAAACCTTTCTGTGGTCTTTTCTTTGGATTTTTATAGTTCTTACCCGAAGTTTGAACCGCGCCCTTCTTTTGACAGTTTTTGATTTCCACACACTTTTATTATTTTCGAACTTTTACGCCCGTGGGAGGAAAGAACTTTGAAATAAATTTAGAGAAAAAAAAGAAATTTCGAGAAAATATTCAAGATTAAAAATTCGGGACGAAACAAAATTTACCATTTTTGTGGAAATCGTTTTCTTTTCTATTTTTTAAATGGGTTTTAATATTTGTTTTGATGCTGACACTTTTTTAGAGCGTTTTTCTCTTCCTCTGACATATTATGTGACTGTCGTAGAAGTTCAAAAGAAAATTTTTTTTCCTTGGTGTTCTTATTTTTACAAATATTTCTCGATTATTACTCATTTTTACAATTATAAATTGCGTATTTTTTTCCTGGTTATCGTTTACATTGAAAAATTTTCAAATTACATTTTTTTTCGAGTTAAATTTTAAAAAATATTTTTGCAGCTTAGTTCTTTATAATTGCAAATGCAATGTTATTTTAGTGTTTTTATTTTTACAATTTTTCTTCAGTTCTGGTTAATTTTTACACTGTTGCACAATTTCAAAAACAATGTTTTTACCAAGTCCGTTTCAGGTTAACTTTGCAGTGAAGGGGAAGCTACGAGGGAACCGCATCACTCGTTGCTATGGGAACGGAAGCCTCTTAACCAATGTATCGATGCGCGGCCTCGGTAAGGTATGGCCGATTCTCGCCAATCTCACTGAGAAAAATATTTTGTACGTGTAACGTAATTGCACAGTTAAATTAGTAATAATTATAGAATTAAAAGAAAACCATTGCCGATACTTTCAGAAATTAAAGTGAGGTTTTTGAAATCATTTGTTTTGTTTTTTGATTAGAAAGTGTTTTAAAATTTAGAAAAAATAATTATCGTCTATCAGCGTGTCACTTACTCTTCATTGATGTGCCGTAAGTAACACTAAAAATTTCAAAAAACAGTCATATGTTTCTGCAATATATTTCCCTTCCCTCAGCTGAAATTTATTTACAAAAAAAAAATCCAAACAATATTATGAAAGCAACGTATAATTTTAAAATACTGTATATTAACCATGGCTCCCAAAAACTTGGGGATTTTTAATTTTTTCTTCAATTTAAATGGAAAAAATTAATATTAAATAAAATTGAGAAAAAGCAGATTAACTCTGTTTTCACGTGTAAATGCAGGAATAGCACCAAATAATAATGATGATACGGAAAAGTTTAGAATTTTTCTACTCACTTTTCTTGCCGAAATTTTCGTCTCTCGACCTCCCTCCTTCCCCGAACGGTATACGTCGATGCCACTTGTTTTCACGACAGCTTTAGTCTTTTGTTACGGTTGATGAGGTGCTCATGGTTATTACGGATGATTCTTATCGAGTTTTGTTTACAGCGAGTATTCAAAAACCAAAAATATAGTATTCAGGAATGGAAGAGCAGAGAACTTTAGCGTGGCTATCTCTGGTGAAAATAAAGACACAACTGTCACATAAAAGATGAAAGCCCAAACCACTGTGGACCCTCCCCCCCCCCCACCTCATTTATTTTATCTGAAGAGACACTAAAGGCAAGGGGCATCGAGAGAAACAGGTGGGTGGAAGATGGCGTCCATTCGTGTGAGTGGAAGTCGCGACTCTGTCAACACTCTCCGTAATCGGAAACTAAAACTATCCCATAAACATGGCAAAAAATAAATAATTAAAAAAAAGGAAAACCTAACCAAAACTTCTGCACCCATAAACAGCCTCTCACAATAGTATCGGCAATCTCGTGGAAGAGAAACACTTCTTGTAATCTGTGAGTGAATATCTGGACTCACTGAGCCTATTTTAGGGAGAAAATAAAACTGATTGAATATTCGTTTTTATGTAAGCCTATAACTGCATGTAAAACAATGAAAATTGTATCGTTATGGAAAATTCAACCAAATAACGAAAAAATATATATATACAGTATACAATTGTGTAACGGAAAAAACACGACAGTGATATTGGCAGGGAAAATTTCCAGGATATCGCGCCAGAGTGTCGTTGCCGTTGCTATGGATTTTTGATAATGGTAACCAATATTTTTTATAATTTAAAAATTTTAAACAAGTAAACATCGGTTCAAAACGATGTTTTTCTGTATTTTTTTCAAAATCATAGAAAAAATCAAAATATTCTGTATAAAGGTTCATCTTAAACCTCCGATATATGAGAACTATATTTTGCGGCGAAGGAATACACTCTCTACCTTCCTCTTCACTGCAAAGTTAACCTGAAACACACACACTATAGTTCCTTTTTGCAATTTTTTACAAGTTGTATTCCAGTTTGTTGTTGACAAGTTGAAGTCTCTCCCAGTTATCGTTAATATTTTTACAATTTTGAATAACAATGTCTTCCCCAATTATCGATTTTACGATTTTAAAAAAAAATTTAAATTCAACTTTTTTTTCCTATTTACCGTTTTGACGTGCGGTTGGGATAATTCGAACCTATACCCATGAAGAAAGAAAGAGGCCTCTTAGACAGCTTTGTCTTAACGTATGAGCCCATCCAGGAATGGCGCATGGGCCCCGCAAATGAATTGGGAGGGTCCACAGGATCATATTTGATACTATGATTTTCGAGAATGAATGTATAAACAGCTGTCGCTGTGTGTGCCATCTACGAACGGGGCTCCAGAACATCCGTTTGCCCGAGGACCCATGTTGTGGAGATGGCTCAACATATAACTAGGGCAACATGGAAGTTCTCACTGAATATGGGTCCGGATACCGACCTTATTTATGAAATTTTTGTTCACTGTAAATTCACTGAATAAATAAACTTAATTAATAGAAACCGCCTTGAAATAAAGTGAACAATTTCGCGGATCAGCATAAACGGGAGAAACAAATTGCGAACAGGCGAAAAAAGTAAAAGAAACAGGAGGAAAAATTTCCTAACCTTCTTTCTCACTTATTTTTATATTCATATTCTACAAGGACAACCGCTGCCACCTATCAAATAAAAACAAAACTATATTCAATAATACTTGAAGTAAAATTCTCATTGGTGTTAAATAGGTGTATAGCATGAAACTGAATATGCAATATGCTACTGAAAACTATTCATTTTTTTGCTTCGCCTGTGAAAATTATACATGCGGTGGAAATTATTATACGAAGCTACAATATCCGTCACTATGTTTTTGGTGCTTACAGGAAAAAATTATGTGACAAACATAAAATAATATTGATCGGTATATAGACACACAAGATTTACACCAATATACGACGTAAGAATTAAAAATAGTATATGTTGTTAATTTTTAAGCTGCAAACCGGTTTAAACCAATAAATAATTATAAAAAACAGTTATGCTTCTTCTATTTGACAGATGGCAGCTGGTCTCTCATTGCAACGCATCTGTATTCCAATCAATATTTATGCGTTTATGGAATTTGCTAGCAAGTTAATGTGATGCAAGTGGTGATAATCAAGTGACTTGGCAGTGTATAAAACTAGCATTTATTTAAACTCAAATATTTACATTAAACATTCAAAATTTCCCCGTACATTTTCGCCTTATTTAATTAGCTTCACGTGTGTATTTCATAATTAAATTGCACAATTTTCTCCAGTAATTTTCCTCTACTACATTATATAGTAAGAAGTACAAAGTATTATTCATCTTGGAAAACTTCCAGATGAGGGGATAAATGTAATGATTTTTCTAGAAATAATGCGTATTAGAGAGAGAGAGAGAGAGTATTCTTTATTTATCACATTGGTAATTATTTCTTTCGCTCGAATAATATAATAGCCTTCTCTGCCTTATTTTCATATTTGTATTTAAATCGGTGGTTAAATTTGGTTTGAAATCGGAGTACAACGTAAAGTTGAATGCGTGGTGTATGGTATAATTAACGATACGTAAATTTCGTATTTACGAAATAAGAGGTAGTAATAAATAATAAACCCTAGAAATTACGGTTTTTGTGTGAGAAAACGTCAAGATACCACCCGCATACAATGAATGTTGTACAAAAAAGTCTGTTTTTAACTATTTTTCTAGGGTTTTTTTGCAGTATGTTATTATCCGGATTATTTTCTTGGATCATTCCTTTGGTTTTTTATATCCACATCAGTTTCGTCTTAAGGCATGGGCCCGAGGGGCCTCAAGAGAATAGGGGCTTCACAAAAATGAGATCTGGTTGAAATTTCCGAGAATTTGCCTGGTAGGGCCTCAGAAAAATCACTTGGCCCGGACCCACGATGCTCTTAAGACGGCCCTGATCCACTGTGCATGTTTTAGGCAGGGTATGCTCAACAGAGGTAAAAATATATAGACGTGAATGAGCCAAATTTTATGGATTACAAAACCTTATGTTATACCCCATGGTTATGTTATATCCGGGTTATGTTGTAAGTGTACTCGACTGTATATGCAACTTTTTGCGAATAAATGTGAAATCTCTGATTTTAAAATTTTTTTTGCGAAATTTACGTATCCCTAGGTATAATACTAAAAATTATTCATTTTCATGCTGCACCGGTGTGAATTATATTGATGATAGAATGCCGATCACTCTATGTCATATTGTTCATTTTTTATACTGCACACCGGTTTAAAAACCAAATAACAGTTTTAAGAATCATAAGAAATATTTTTGCTTCTCCATTTGATAGATGGCAGCAGGTCTCCTGTCCAGCCGCTTCTGTATTTCAATAAATATTTATGCGCATATATGGAATCTGTTAGCACGTTGACGCGATACAGGCCGTCATAATCATGTGACTTAACAGAGTATAAATATAGTGTTTATTAAACTCAAATATTTACACTAAAATTCAAATTTTCCCGTTTTATCTGTGTATTTTTCCTCTGTATTAAATTAACTTCACTTGTGTTTCTCTCATAATTAAAAATTCCACAATTTTCTTTCCATTAATTTCCCTCTCTATCCTAACATTATATAATAATAAAAAATATAAAGTATTATTCATCTTCGAAAAATTCCAGATGGGGAAAAAAATTTAATGAGACGTTTTTGTAGGTAATGTATATTAATATTCTTATTATTCTTTGCTTTTCTCATTGGGAATTATTTTTTCCCTCGAATAATATAATTAACTTCAGCCTTAATTTCATATTTACATTCTACAATGGCAGCTGCTGCCACCTATCTCTTAAAAACAAAACTGTATTTTACAATCCTTGAAGAAAAATTGTTGTTGGTTTCAAAACGGTGTGCAGCATGAAATTGAATACGTGATGTAGTATTAAAATTTAATCATTTTCATGCTGCGCACCGGTTTAAAACCAACAATCAAATTACCTAAAGAGTTATAAAAAAATAGTTTTGATTCCACTTGATAGATGGCAGCTGGTCTCGTACTACAACGCTTCTGTATTTCAATCAATATTTATGCGTATATGGAATCTGTTAGGGCACGCTAACGTGATACCGGTGGTCATAATCATCTGACTTAACAGTGTATAAATATAGTATTTATTAAACTCAAATATTTAACACTAAAATTCAAATTTTAGTGTAAAAGAACTCGTTTTATCTGTGTATTTTCCCTATGTCTTAAATTAGCTTCGCTTGTGTGTTTCTCATAATTAAATTACACAATTTTTTTCCATTTCCCTCTCTATCCTAACATTATATAATAAAAAAATATATAAAGTATTATTCATCTTGGAAAAATTCCAGATGGGGGGAAAAAAATTTAATGAGATTTTTCTGGAAATAAAATGCATATTATTATTCTTTGTTTTTCTCATTGGGATTAATTTTTTTCCCTCGAATAATATAATCCCTTTTAAAAAAAGGAGGGGAAAATAAAACTACTGTGGAAACACAGTAACGTTTGGTGAATTTTTTCACTGAATTTATGGTTGGGGAAAAACAATTTATAAACAGAGATTATAAATACGCATGATGATTATTTTGATTTTAAAAAAATACAACTATTATTATTTTTAAATTGAAGGAAATGAATAATGACTTTATCATGATGCATTCGTTGACAAAAACAAAAAATGAATTGCTTCAGAGAAATGCACCGTAATTGAACGGAACTTCAGAACTGTACAATAGCAATTTCCTGCACGCAATCCATGAATTGTATTTTTGAGAAAATAATAATGCCATACAATCCGCAGTGTCGTATACAGTAATCTGTGTAGTGGCAGATTCCCAGATTTTCGTGTTTGTTGAAAGGTATCCACCTGCTATTTGTGGATACATTTCGGAATAGGATTCCTGCTGCCGTTCACGCCTCAAAGTCAGAAAACCAAGGAAAACCAACTTCAACCGACAACCTCTGAGCCGCCTTAAAGGCATTCATGATGCTAGTCCATCGCAATGCCCTGCATCAGTGGTTCTCAACCGCGGGCGGTGGTACTGGGATGCTTCAAGGGGGCCACGGAATTAAATGGAGAAAGGGGCCATGGCAGGTGGTTTGGAGGGCTGCAGAGAACTGAGAAGAAAAATTAAGGTGTGAAGAAATAAAGCTTTTATATTAGTGACTATACACTTAGAGAATCCAACAAATTCATCCATGAAACCAAGGTCGTCTTAGGGCAGGGACCTTACCGCCTACATTTTGCAACAGGTTTCCTAGGATGGTGTTTTTCGCCGCTCTCCGGCTAGATTTTTCACACACCTATTTCTATATTTCTATATTAAATTTATAGTGTAAAAAACAAAAAATGATGAAAACCGTACCAGGCCCCGGGCTGCAGTTCTGTCAGTCCCACTCTTGTGAGAAGTCATGCCTGGGGGCCTCATGTCCATAAGCGACCCTACCTTATGATATTTTGTATAGTACAATAAATTTTGAAATTAAGTAGGAAATATGTAGGCTCTTTATTTCCAGCTAAATATGGGACTACCATAGCACCACTTTGCCTAGGGGGAACCCATGATGTTGAGACGGTCCTGATAGAGCTCGGACTAGCGGGGAAAACAATAAGTTCTAGGCCAGTGGTCTGGAGGCCAATTTTCTCCGCAAAATTTTCGTTCAGTATAAATTCACTGAAAAAAATCATTCCAATACGTATAAAGGATTTTACTTCTAGATGAGAGTTGAAGACTCTGCGTAAGACAGGGGAGCCACGAGCAAAAAAAAACATGGTTCAAATGGGGCCACGGGCACAAAAAGGTAAAGAAACACTGCCCTACATGACCGACCGCACAGCGGCTATAACCTAACCTGATCAGGATCCGCCACTCTGTCTCAATGAAGAAACTATTAGCAGGTGGTCGAAGACCTTTGCCATGATGGGAAATGTGCGTGTATGTGCTATGAACCTACGTGGAGATTGTTCCTGTGTATCCTGGAACAATCGGCCATCAGTTTTTTGAAACTATGAATGAAGTGTAATGATAGAATAATTGTGTCGATGTAGGCCTGTTGCTTCTGTAGCGACCATAGAAAACCAACTCCAGCCGATTGTGGGGTTTGAACAAGGGTCCTCGCAATGCGAGTCCTTCACTGTGACCACTCGACCATCACAGCGGCAATAACCGATAACTGAGAAAAACATTAAATAATAACTGCAGAAATTGATATAAGCAATAACTGGAAATAAAACTGTAAATTGTATAAATAAAATATTATCTAAAGGAATGTTTATGGGGAGTGCATGTTTGGTTAAGTAGTAGAAATTTAAAATTGGAAAAATAAACAGTAATTATGAAAAAAAAAAACTGTAATATTTATAAAAAGTTGTTAAAAATTCAGAACAAACAATACCTGGGAGAAAATATAATTCAAAATTGTAAAACAAGCGATTTTTTGAAGAAATTATGATTCAAAATTGTAAAAATGAATGATTACTGGGGAAAATTTTTAATTCAATATTTTATAACATTCCAAAAAAAAAATACAACGACTGTGAAAAAAAAGTACTTTACTAAAAATAAAATTGTAAAAATAAGCAGTAACTCACAAAATGTAATTTGAAACTTAGGAATAGTTAATGACAAAAAAAAATTAATTTAAAATTACAAAAAAATTAAAAATTGTGAAAATAAATGGCTGGGAAAAGTGTACTTTAAAATCATAAAAATAAACAGAGTACCAAGATTTTTATTCTTTAAACGAATGATAACTGGGAAAAATTTGTTAAAATTGTAAAACTGAACGACGATTGGGGAAAAATTGTGACGGTTTTTATAACAGTAATTAATAATTTAACACCATAAAAAGACATTAAAAATGATCGATAACTACCAAAAACTGTTAAAATTGCAAAAATGGACGATAACTGTGAAAAAATTGTAAAAATAGTTATAATTAACGATTACTGAGAAAAATAATTTGATTTTTAGTACAATAATTAATAATTTGGCATTGTAAAAAAATTTAAAATTGAAGGATAACTGGGGGAAAAAATTGCGATATTCTTTGTAACAGTAATTGTTAATTTAGCATTGCGAAAAATAGTAAAAAGAAGGCGATATCTGAGAAAAATTTGTTAAAATTGTGAGTCGTCATGTAAAAGTGAGCGATGACTGGGAGAAATTGGTAAATAATTGTAATAATTAACGATTACTGGGAAAAAAATTTGATTTTTATAAATAATAATTGTTAATTTGGCATTGTAAAATTATTGTAAAAATGAACGATAACTGGAAAACGTCGAGATAAAAACAATAACTGAAAAAAATTGTTAGAACCACAAAAAGAGCCAAGAAAAACCACACGAACAACTATTCGTCAGTCCATGAAATAAAATAATCATCCATCAGAAAATACCGCTCTTAAATAATCAAAAATAATCGAACTAAGTACACCAACGATTATTTAATCTCGGAATAATACCTTTATATTTTTCCTTCATAAATACCGATAAAAGAAATCCGTCTGTGGATAAATCAACCTTTATTATAGAAGAAACAAATAATTATTATTATATTTTGAGGTTTATTTAATAAATTGTTTTCACAACCGATTACGATACAAGACATCGATAATTTCTTAATGACGTAATAAACAGCCATTTTCTGATGAAGGAAACACCTTAACACACACACACACGTTGGAAAAAAATCGAATATTTCTCTTCCAAAAATGGCGTGAATTTAACAAGAAAGAAATTATAATCATCATTAAATTATGTTTTAATAATTGATACGGAAAAAAAAAAGTATCGAAATTTATCACCTTTAATCGCAATTTACTCGTATATTAACTTGAAGAAGAGATCGTTTAAAATAAATTAAAACTCGATTTTAATGTGATAACATTGATTCGAGAGGGGGAAAAAAAGGTGTTTTAAAGTAATTAAGAAATAATTAATTTTATTATCGTTATCACATATTGTCGTGAGGAGAATTCATGATTCATGAAGTTTTTAATCGATTCTTTTCATCTGGTATTTAAATCGTATCTCTTGAATATCTCTCTATGTAATTTATCGTTAAAAATGGGTAATTTTTTTAGCTTTGTGACCAATGGCCATTCTTTTTATATAATGATCTCATGTATGTAAAATTATCAAAAACGTTGGCATATTTCCACGTACCTCTATATTGCAGCATTTCTCAACCTATAGTCCGCAGACAGACTTAATATAATTATTCATCCGTTGTAATTGTGATAATAATATCTATACAGTGCCGTCTTAACGCATGGGCCCACCCGGCCCGACAGCCCCGAAAGAACAGGGGGTACTCACAGAAATGAGGTCTGGTTGAAATTTTGTAGAATTTACCAGGTAGAGCCTCAGAAAAACAGCTTGGCCCTGGGGCCTACGATGCTCTTAAAACGGCTCTGTATCCATATGGGTTCAAATATAAAAAATTTCGCCTTCATACTTAGGTTCACCATACACCATCGAGGAGAATGCAGGAAATTGCGATCCTAAATGCGGAATATCACTGAATTTTGCGAAAAAAAAAATTGCAATTTATTGCTTTCAACGTAACTTGCTAATTATATCTAAAATTGCTGAAGTGTGTGGAAATGAAGAGGGCTGCTACAAATTACAGTAAACAAAATTTTATTTCTGCTGGCTTTAGAGCTAGCTTAAAATTTCGTCAGCAGTTTAGAATATTTCATACGATCAAAAAGGGGTGGTTGATGACGTAAGCAACCTTCAACCGCCCCCCCCCTCCCCCGTCATCAAAAGTCAGCAAATCCGAAACCCCTTGATGCTGACGTAATACTTGAACGACCCCTTCTTGGTGCGCAAATGTTTTATTGTGTTGCTTGAACTAGCATAAGACACTAGAATGAATATGTTCTCCCTCTATAGGTCATTACAAGAAATGTTAAAAGCTATAAATTCCAAAATCGTCCATCTTGAAAAATGTATAGGATGGTGTCGGTTTTGTTTTTCCCCTTGGCAACACCGTTGTTATTATCACAAAATATGTACGTATGATCCCCTCGAACGCATCATTGTTGTTATTATAATCATTTATTACGATTTTTTTTCTGGCTGATGATGCCTTATTTGTATTGATGTTACCTGAAAATGAGATTTTTATTGAGATTTGTTCTCGAAATCATTAACAGCATTTACTTCCTCATCAATTTAAACAGATTTCTCTCTCGTTTACAGTATTTTTTAATTGTAATTTGTTTTTTATTCTTCATTTTTACGCCGGAATATCCCCCATCTCATTAATACTTCTTCTTAATGTTTCTCTCATTATAATAATGATGATAACTTTCATTGAAATAATGGAATTAAAATGCCCCCCTTTCTTTTTATGGCACTTTGGGTGGGAATGAATTGCTTTTAATGAACGGTGGTGATTTTTTTTCCTTATGAATGGTTTTTTTAACCTTTAATTTTTGGGGAAATGCGTATTTTAAATTAAGTTCTGTTAATGACATCTTCTACCTGTCGCTCACGATGGAAGAGGGTGCTCGGTAGAGCACCCAAGAATGCGCGATCGGTGCTTCAACCCCGTTTCGTATAGCCCCAACGAATTGGTAATCGAATAGCCATTTAGAAAAGATACGTTTGTGTCTGATAAGGTGCTCTGGCTCATAAAAAAATTGAAGTCTCCCTTAGGGTCGGTATACACATGCGTATTCTGTGGTTCCCAACTTCATCGTGGGAATGCGGTCCGATATCCCGATGAAAAAATTCTCGCCACAGAGAGCAATTACACTTCACTCATGCAGGGCCGTCTTAAATGCATCATGGGACCTCGGGGCAAATGATTTTTCTGAGGCCCTACTTGGAAAATTCTCGAAAAACTCAACTACTTCTCCCCTCTTCTCTTGATTCCCCCAGGCCGTGCCCGGGTGGGCCCATGCGTTTAGACGGCACTGCACTCATGGTCGGAAAACTTAACGGCAGATGGCAGCACACTACACATAACAAGTATTACGCAGAAACAGGCTTCACGCGTTATGTTCACAACACACATATACGCGCAGCTTCCAGCGTGGCCCGAGTCTTTTACCACCTGCTAAAATCTCTTCACTGAGACAGATCGGTGGGTCATGATCTGGTTAGGAAGAAGGAGGTAGCAGCACGAGAGCACGCTAATTCCGAGCATATGCTACCAATAAGCAAATCATTAGCACGTGTATATTCGAAATATGCGATCGCATCGAAAAGCAAACTACTCAATGAACCGCACGACGGTCTATTTTCCCGTGCTTGTAGGCATGCGGTTAAAGGGAAAGAGAAGCTGTCTTTCCTTTCTTTCAAACCGAGCACAACTCAGGTCTATCATCATCTAAGGGCGATTTACTACCAAGTGAGTTGTGCCGGAAGTGTAACTGTGTGCCTAACAGTGCGTATATAGTGTTGTGTTTGATTTTTCAGTGGCGCCATCTATATTTCAGAAGTGAAGTGAGTGACGTTATGTGATTGAATTACATTTGTACTGTTTGTAGGGAAAGAAGCTTTTTTTTTTCTTTCAAACCGAGCGCAACACAGGTCTATCGACCTGGGCAATTTACTACCTACTGAGTTGTGCCGGAAGTGGAAGTGTGTGTGTACCTAGTCTGAGTGCATGTCTAGTGTGTGGTGTTCGATTTTTCAATGCTGACATCTATATTTCAGAAATGAAATGAGTGAAGTGTGATGATTGAATAATTTGTCGTTGTAGGCCTGTTGCTCTCTGAGGAGAGACTTTTTAATGAGGGGGGGGGGAAGGGGAATCGCATTTGCGCCTCGAAGTTGTGAACCAAAGAAAACCAAACTTCAGCCGACCATCACTGTTGCGACGGCGGGGCTCGAATCCGAAAGAAAAGAAGCTTCTACTACTACACCCCACATGCACCTCGTCCATATTCCTCTGCGGAACCTCTAACGAAATTGGTACATGTTGGAATGTGCGGGTAGTGAAACCTGACGTGAAGTTTGTTCCTGTGTAATGCTTGCTATGTATAGTGCTGCCATCTGTCACCAGTTTTTTTCTAACTATAAGTGAAGTGTAATGATTGAACAATTGTATTGTTGTAGGCTTGTTGCTCTCTGAGGCGAGACTTTTTAATGGGGGGGGGGGGTCGGCTTGCATTCGCACAACGAATTTGGGAACCACAGGAAACCAACTTCAGCCGACCATCACTGCAGCGACGATGGGGTTCGAACCCGAGACCTCGCTCATTAAAGTGCTGCATTTGGTAAAAAAAAAATCTGGATTTCAAGTGCCAAATTCAAAATCATTACTTATTTTTGGCTTCGAAAAGTGCAGATAGATAGATAGAACCGCTCACAATCCCGGACTGATGCAAAGCACCTTACTTCCGTTACCTCAAAAGAGGCAGAGTTGTGTCGGAAAAGTTAGCAAAGATTTATAGTGGTGGCTCCCCTTGCTGGCAAGTCTCGAATCACTCGCGTCATTCTCCCCATGAAGACAGCCATCAACTCGATGCAACGTACAACCCATTTGTCAAAAATGGGTGACTGCATCCAATGACTAGGGAAAAAGATCGAAAAGTGCAAATTATTGAGTTTCGCGAAAAAAAGTGAAAATTAAATTTTCGTATTAATTCATAAAAATTGTCATTTATACATCGCATTTGCCCCATCTATGTTTTAAATACGAAAAACTACGTATCCTTTTGATTATTCATCAAGTACTAAACAAAGCATACATAAGAAAAATAGGGCTGTATCAAATACAAATACAACGCCACAACAGGCAAAATGCCCAACGAGGTGGCTGAGAAAAAGATGCACATGCAAGCCTGTGGCTGTGTGCTAGGTCCTAACAAATGTATACGCTCGGGGAGCATACTATCAACGAGAACGCTATCTAATAGCAAATAAGTAAGCTTTTTTAGGAGTATTTGTATCACGATCGTTAATGCATGGCGTAAGGGCGGGTGATTTTTAATTTTTGTTTTGCACAATAAAGTCAAGTCACTATACTTAGGGGAGGAGCGGCCCCCTTGAGTACCTGTTACAGGCCCATAGGCGGCGATAGACTTGGAAGTCAGGGGGGGGGGGTGGGCACGATGATGTCAATTCATCTACGCATTGGATCAGTCGACTTCACCTTTGATGTAAACCGCCCATGCGCCATCTGTATGGACATATAGTACCTAGTACATGAATTATTTAGACTTGACAATGTTTAAAATATAATGAGGAAAAAGTCTTAAAAATTCCTAGTGTGAGACCCTAGCAACGTCTGTGCACCTCCAAGTAAATAGAGCACCTATATAGAAAATTTTTATGTATCGATTAAAATTTAGGTCATCATAATCCGAAGTCTTTGAATGTAGCAGTTCGATTGAAAAGTCTATCAAGGAACAAGTGAAAATAGTAAAAAAATACTCAGTTGTAACGATTGTCGATAGATGACGCTAACTATAAGAATACCTTTCACATGGTATTTCAATATGTATCGAAACAGCTTTAACCAGTGTTCAAATACAGTCGAATCCCGTTTTAACGAATACCGCTATAGCGGAAACCTCATTATAACAAACACTTTTCTGATCCCCTCTTAAAAGTTTGCATGGAAGCAATGCACAAAAAAATGAAATTCCTATATAACGGAATTTCGCTATAACGAAGCAATTTCTTCGGTCAATTGGAGTTCGTTATAACGGGATTCGACTGTACATGTACATTGGTCAACTTTGTCGTAATTAATTTAATTTGAATGTCTATACCTCCTTTCACGAAGAGGCAACACCTACAGGTGAAATTTCGAACTACTATTTTCTTGTTGCTAAAATTAATCCCGTATTAGGGCGCGGTAGCCCGGTCGATAAGATACTCGCCTAAAGTACCAAAGGATGTTTAGAGGTGTCGCGAGTTCGATACCCGGTTCGTCATTGTCAGAAAACTTTCCTGACACAGGGGTACAACAAAAATACGGCGACTTGACCGCAGCAAAAAATTGCTACCGCAGGGAGTCCCCCATCGAGGGGCTAGCGCACCAACCTCTCGACGAGTATACAAAACAAGCCTGCCGTTCGGAATCGGCAATAAATTGTAGGTCCGGGTCTAATTAGCCCTCGTGTGCAGAAAATGACCGTGGTGCGACAAAAATGATCAAATGATCCCGTATTAAGTAGATTGATCGTTCCTTGTCGCACCACGGTCATTTTCTGCACATGGGAGGTGAATTAGACCGCTCTCTACAGTTTGAAATTACTTTCATTTGTATACTCATGCTTCTAACGGGCACGTGTGCGACTCCTGTGGGTGAAATTTCGAACTATTATTTTCGTAGAGATATAGATGGTTTTTTTCCCAGCCAGAGATATCAAGGAAACAGTTATTTTCCGGATATTTTTCTGAGGTGAGCTCGGAAAGAAAAGTCATCACGTCTCCGCCGGGACTCGAATCCAGGGCCTCTTGCATACCGGGCAAGCATGCTACCGTCCCACCGGGACGGTGCTCTAAACCGTCCCACCCGGGGGCCATTTCCTGAAGTTAAGAAAGGCTACTAATGCCTCTACTTCAGCGCCTCACGACACAGTGCGTGAAATTAGGAAGGCAGATTCATGTGTCTCCAGTGATGTAGATGGTAGCATGCTTGCCCGGTATGCAAGAGGCCCTGGGTTCGAGTCCCGGCGGAGACGTGATGACTTTTCTTTCCGAGCTCACCTCAGCAAAATATCCGGAAAATAACTGTTTCCTTATTATTTTCATGTTGCTAAAACAAATTCCGTAGAAATTAGATTGGTCCTTTTGTCGCAAAACGGTCATTTTCCGCACACGAGGGCTAAAAACCCGGCTACTAAAGCAGGGTTTTCCTAGGAGTAGGTTCTTTGCGTAGAGTGAACCGAATTGGACCATTTCGCGTCGGCAGAAACGTGTTACATAGTCTCGATACGCGTTTGTGCTTTCCTAGCGTGGCGCATCAGCTCACTTTGGCTATATAGTATATGTGGCCCGGCCACCAGCTATCCTGTCCTCTGCATGCTTTGATTTGAAAGGAAGAGAAAGGAAACACAACAAAAATGAAGAGAAGATTGGCGAAACGAGCGGCGCACGACGCATGCGACTCCTCCAGAAGCAGTCGGACAAACGCGCCCGACGTAAAGCGCTGGCGTGAGGCGTGCTGCGCTCTGTAGGAAAACGGTCGTACCGCTTTGGGGTCATTCAAGTATTACGTCATCATCGGGAGGGGGGGGGGGGTTTCCGATTTGCTGACAAGGGGGGAAGGTGGGTTTGGATAATGCTTACGTCATCGACCACCCTTTATGAAAATATGAGTTAGGATTCAGAGGGGCAGAGCTGATGACGAAATTTTGCTGACAAGAGGGGGGGGGGGGTCAAAAATGGCTAAAAATTTGCTCACGTAATACTTGAGCGGCCCCTTTTGTCACTGGTGAGTGGACGGCGTGGTCGCGCTGGGCGATTCATGTCACACGCGGCTTAAAACACCTGCTCCTAGGAAAACCAGGCTTATATATGGCCATTATCATTTGCATATCCATTCTTCTCTTACAGATAGCGGCTCCTATTAGTGAAATTTTGAACTTTTTTTTTGCTGAAACAAATTCCGAATAAACTAGATTGGCAAGTTTTGTCCCACAGCGGTCTTCTTCCAATGACTAATTGGACCACTACCTATAAACAGCTTAAAGGTTATTTCATTTGCATATCCCTACTTCTCTTGCGGAGAAGCAACTCCTACAGGTGAAATTTCGAACTATTTTTTGTTTTTACGGAAATAATTGCCGAATTAAGTAGACTGGATGATAATTTTTGTCGCACCGCGGCCTTTTTCTGTACACGCAGGCTATTTAGACCGCTAGCCGAAGCTTAAAGGTAATTTCATTTGCATATCTATTCCTCTTTTACGGCCACTATAGGCAGAATTTCAGGCTATTTCCTGTTATTCGCTAAAATAAATTCCGAATTAGGTCATTTATTTTCTGCAAATAAGGATTTTTTTTTTAACCGTAATCTACCATTCAAAATTAACTTTGATGACATATCCATTTTCATTTTAGGGGTCATTCAAGTATTGCGTCAGCATCGAGGGGGGGGGAGGGGGTTTCGGATTTGCTGACTTTTGATGACAAGGGGGAGGAGGTTTGAAGGTTTGCTTACGTCATCAACCACCCTTTTTGAAGATATGAAATATTTTAATATATATTATATATATATTATATTCTGCTGACAGGGAGGAGAGGGGTACAGTGTTTTGCTGACAAGGG
Source organism: Pholcus phalangioides (assembly GCF_987345545.1). Classification (NCBI taxonomy): domain Eukaryota; kingdom Metazoa; phylum Arthropoda; class Arachnida; order Araneae; family Pholcidae; genus Pholcus; species Pholcus phalangioides. The sequence goes on from NW_028301605.1 coordinate 13,563,947, forward strand.
GGGGGGGGTCAAAAATGGATGAAAATCTGCTTACGTAATACTTGAATGGCCCCCTTACAGAGAAGCGACTCCTACATAATTTAGGACTACATATATTTGGGACTATTTTTTCTTGTACCTACATTCAACTCCGAATAGAGTGGAATGTTCATTTTTCTTCACACGAGGAATAATTAGGACCCTACTTGCAATTTAAAGGTAATTTTATTGTTGCTAAACTAAAATCGAAACTCATTATATGAATTCCGGCGTGAACCTATTTACTCGTTGAACAAATCCTATATGAATTTTTATGAATTTCGGAATGAGATTTCACTAAAAACTAACGGAAGCCATTGGCGTTTGCTCCAGGACGCGCTTCAAAAGCAAAATTCAACGCGCAGGCTCGTCTCCGCGAATTAAATCCAGATTCTTATCGCGTAAGAGACATGGAGACATTTTCCGTATGTGAATTAAGAAACGCAAAAAGAATTCAAAGAGACAGAACTCTCCGCGGTCGTGGATACCAGAGAGAGCAGAGCAATATGTCCGTCCAACACGAGCCGAGATCATTCATTCCCCCCCCCCCCGGCCGTATAAAAGCGTTCGCATCCAACGGATTAAAACCCGAAGGCACTGGACCCTTTCTGTAGGCGATAAGGAATGATAAATTTGCCTCCGTCACACCCAAACCAAAACAGGCTCGACAAGGTGGGATAAGGTTGTTGCTCGCAGTGAGAGAGAGAGAGAGAACGGGTACCATCACACACCACCACCAACTGCACCAACCTAGGGACGAAAGGCTCATCTCTAGTAATACGATAGTAAAACGATTCCTCGCCGAGTCTGACGTCCAGTGAAATGCACGCCAAGCTGAGAGAGAGAGAGAGAGGAAACTCTCTCGCGATAAAATTACGGATGGCGGCATTGTAATCTTTATTCGGGTGCCACGACAACGCAATGAGAGAGAGAGAGAGAGAGTTTCAGATGTCTCCTAGTTTTCACGCTCTAGGATAAATCTCTCGCTGTTCGCGTGTACAATTTACGATATTTTAATCTGTCGTCGCGAATGTATTTAAGCTGGAAACTCTTATCCGTTGTCTGAATAATGAACTGACGCGAGGAGGGTGTGGGGAGGGGCGCTTAATGAAATATTAGCCCCTTTGAAAAAATATTCTTTGAACGGAATGGCTCGTAAGAACTCTTGTAGATCTGCAGAACTGAAATTTTTGATATTAGGATCAACCTTTGAACAGAATTAACTAATAACCTCGTGGAGATGAATGCAATATCTGATAATGAGTATCCGGACAAGTTCGTAGCGAGTGGGGGGGGGGGGGCAACTTGCGGGTCTGGCTCGCCCCCTCCCCGAAATGTGAGAAAATGACTCAAAAAAGGGGGAAAGATGGCCGAATCCATTGTTCTATCTATCCCCCCCCCCCCCGATGAAATGCAAGTGGGTCGCCTCTCCGAACGAAATTTCCGGCTAAGCACCTGTTGTTTAGTGGCTCTTATCAGTGGCTATATGGCCTTCACGGACACTCAAATGCATTTTCAGTGGAGGCCAAGGGACTGGATAATTCAAATTGCCCGTTCTCCCTCACATTATGCTAGTACGAAAATTTCAATATCCAAGAGACAGAGTGAAAATGAGTTGGTTCACCACATGATGACAACAATACCGTTTTAATGAATTTGGGGGGCGGGGGGCCTTGCCTGAAGACCTTTTTTGAGCCCGGGGGAGGCCTTATTTAATAAAAATATTGGATTGCGAGAGAAGTCTGCATTCAAAAATACATATATAGTTTTATGAAAATGCAGAATTAATGAAAATTTTGAATCGATCAGATAAACAATGGCAGCATGATTGAAAATTCTGAATTATTTGGGCTTGGTCCAAATTACGCTTGGTCCGAAATTGCTCCTACACATTCTTAGGATTCTTAAAGCATGGAAGGTTAAGAATCCCGTATACATGAATTTCTAAGGTTTTCTAGTTTTCTACTTATCTAGAGAACTCGCTTTGCCTCGCTAATTTTTTACTGACTGGCTAGCAAGATATAATCTTCTAATTCAGTGGTCCTCAACCTTTTGAGGTCGAAGCACCCCTTTATGATAATAATATGAAGGTCACGGACCTCCTGTGCCACCACCAGTGCCAATTAAACGAAGATCGCGGACCTCTTTTTTCAGAATAATACTCCGTATCTGATAATGTGGGAGCACTAAGTTAATTGTTTTCTCATTCAAGCTGACGGATCCCCTGGGATCTCTAGGAGGGACCCCCATGTCCCCGCTACTCCCGTCTGATGCATCATATTCTTTGACCACCAAAGGCTGTCTTCGGAAGAAGCAGCTTTTGCTTTTATGAGAAAGTTCCAGGAAATACATGGTATGTATTTACAAAACACTATAACAACACTGACCTTCCAATTCAGTAATTTCCCCACCGAAACGCGACTCCAGTCGATCACCAACGTGGAATCCATGGTAATCTCAAGACACTAGATACAAAGCAAAAGAAAAATACAACACAAACTTCGAATCTCATGACAAAATCAACAATAACGGAGGGAATCCCACAAATGTCAACATCCCAATCGCCATAACAATCCACTGAATCCCCCCAAAAAAAGAAGAAGAAGAAGAGAAATATGACTAAAAGACCTCAAATACAATAAATAATATATCCTTTTATTTCCATTGATGCCTTTGAGAGACTTATTTCAAGTCTTGCTGGTGTCTCCCCCCCACCCCATCCCAGGAAAAAAAGGAGAAGGAATTGTCATAGAAAAGGCGCCGGACAGGAGATTTAAACCTCTCATATATCAAAGATATGGAAGGGAACCATGTCCACTGCAGGGACAGGGAGGGAAGCCTAAAGAGAAAAAATTGGCCAAATTTTCTCCTCCTCCTTGTCCTTAAAAGGAAATATTCCAGGGGAGACGCTCCAGAAAAAAAAAAGTCCCTTCAATCCCAAGCCAGACATAAAATAGCCATTTAAGGAAAGACTATTAAGGATTGTGGGGGAAGGGGGCGCTACTGTAGTAGAGGGTCCCTGCCTATATTCCATTCGCCCATACTGCATCCATGGGTATACATTCATACGCATATATATATAATACCGACTTTTCGTATCCGATATATATACAACATGATGCGGCATGCTGGCAGGAAGAGTGTATATTGCTGTTGTGGGTGTGTGTGGTGTGAGAGAGAGAACGGGAAAAATACGTAACCAGTGAAGTGTGTTGGGCATGGTGATTTATGGCATCCCAAGAATACATTGGAAAGCGAGAGATTCCTTTCAACCGGAAAATATCCTCCGTTTTCCTGGACCGAAAAAGAAAATAAATTCGTGAGAGGATTTCAAGAATAGGAGACACAATATACAAGGAATATATTGGGAAAAATGGAGGATTATTTCTCATGTTTCGATATCAGGAAAAAAATTTTTTGCACAATTTCTATGTGGTTCTTGTTTATTCTCGGATATAAAATTTAAAAATATATATATTTAATTTTGGTTGCACAGATTTGTGGGACAGGCCACAATAATTTAGTTTCGTAGCTATTTAGTTGTTGGTACAAAGTTTTGCTGATAGATGGCGAAGAAATAAATAATATAGAAGTTTATGATATTTAATTTTGGTTGCAGATTTGTGAGACAGGCCACGAAATTTATTTACGTAGCTGTGCGTTGTTAGTGCAAAATACTGCTAATAGATGGTGCAGAGGATTTTTTTCTCGTTAATGAAAGCTAAAAAAATTAATTTTGGTTGCAGATTTGTGAGACAGGCTACACGTAGCTGTTTGCTGTTAGTACAAAATTTTTCTAATAGATGGCGCAGATGATTTTTCTTTAAATGAAAGTTAAAAAAAATTAATTTTGTTTGCAGATTTGTGAGACAGGCCACAAAATTTATTTACGTAGCTGTTTGCTGTTAGCACAAAATTTCACTAATAGATGGCACAGAGGATTTTTTCTCGTTAATGAAATCTAAAAAAATTAATTTTGGTTGCAGATTTGTGAGACAGGCCACACGTAGCTGTTTGCTGTTAGTAAAAAATTTCGCTATTAGATGGCGCAGATGATTTTTCTTGAAATGAGAATTGAAAAAAAGTTAATTTCGGTTGCACGTGTGCAGGACAGGCCACAAAATTTATTGACGTAGCTGTTTGCTCTTAGTACAAAATTTTGCTAATAGATGGCGCAGATGATTTTTTCTCGTTAATGAAAGCTAAAAAAATTAATTTTGGTTGCAGATTTGTAGGACAGTCCGCAAAATTTATTTACGTAGCCGTTTGTTGTTAGTACAAAGTTCTACTGATAGATGTTGAATTGAAAGTTACAAATTTTAATTCGATTGCAGATTTGTGGGACAGACCGCAAAATTTATTTACGTGGATTTTTTTTTTATTTTAGTGCGAAACCTTACTGGGAGATAGCGCAGAAACTTTCTAATAGAAAATCGCACGCCACGGTGATCTCTATTGTCATTCATAATCGCGTTGCATTATTGTAGATACGAACTTGGTCAACAATTCCTGTAAATTTGGCTATGAAAGGATTCCTGAAAGATGTGTTCTGGCACCCAAGGGTGTTTAAGTATAGAGGAGAAGTTTGCCGGCCCGGGGGTTAGTATCTCTTAAGTATAGTGGAGATGGAATTGATTGATGGTGGGCTTTTTTGCTTGGATTCCAAACAATTTTAAAACTAGCCATTTGAATAAAATACTTTTTCAAAGAAATTTGGGGGAGGGGCTGTAACCACATACTTTGTTTATAGGAATCCCTTAAGTGTCGAATTCCCACGGGACAAGGCTGGAGGAGCCCCCCTTCCCTTCCCCAGAACCAACTCAGCAGCCACCACGAGGGCGCCCCCTCGCTATTAAAACCGACACCAAGCAACGCACTTCAGGAATAGCCGGGCTGCCAGAAATACCTCCAGGTATTTGCATAGTGCTCCGACGTTATGAAGCTGGAAATTGCAGAGCCAACTATCAAGACCGTACCGAGAATTTTTACCGTCCGGGGCAAACATGGATTTTTCTGTCCCCACAACTTTAAAATTGAATAATTTTATAACGGTGTTCTTTGTTCCCACCTAAAAAACTGCGGCTCCCCTAAATTTTTCCACCCGGGCAAGTTGTCCCCCGCCGCCCTGCTCCCCTCTAGTTCATTCCTTGGCAACTATAATGGCTTCTCGTGGAGAAATGGTTATTTATTCAAGTTTTTCTTAGTTCGTTTGGGAATTTTTCCAGTACACCATGTCCGTCCAATTGGCCCCAAGAATTAAACGGGGGGAGGGAAGAAGGCTTTTAATAACTCATGTTGATTTTGGAGCAGTGATTTCAAAAGGTTGCGCTACGCTACCCTTGGCTGCCACATATATTTTGAGGGTTAAATTATATTCAAATTAGTAACAGTGATGCGATTCCAGAACAATGCAAACTTGGGGTGATATCGCCCCTTAGAGGGCAATGAAATGGATTAGGACGGAGAATCTGCATGTACACGCAGTACGAGATTCTGTTGATTGGTTCAGCAAAGGGGAGGCGATGGAAACAGTTTTTTTCTTCTGAAAAGTGAAACGATGAGGGAGAAAAGTTTCGTTCGGAAAGACTGTTTCGAATATCAGTACAAATGGCCACATCCGTCAGTAAGATTTCATACTAACGATGGAATAGTTTTCTGAACGAATTTTATGACCTGGGCCAAGAGAGTGTTGTGTTAGAGTAACTTGCTTAACATTAGGCATTCCGAGATGGATTTTTCCTCAGTCCGAATACATCAAGGAATCAGGCATTTTTCTGAATATTATGCCGCGAGGTGAACTCGGAAAGAAAACTGATCTGGTCTCAGCCGGGACTCGAACCAGGTACTCTTGCAAACCGGGCAGGCGAGCTACCATATACCAGGGCCATATATTAAGAGCTGTCTCATGACAAGCCGGAGTCCGTCATCAAACTGACGTCATCGCCCAACAGAACCGATTTAATTGTCATTGGCTACCCTGGTATTTCAAGGTCGGCTTTAGTTTAAAAGTATTAGAGCAGTGTGATATCACGCACCTGATCCTAGACAGAACCATCTATGCCAGAAGGCCTCCGCGCGAAGCTGGTGACTTCACTGAAGACGGTCATCTAACCCAGTGTTTCTTAACCTTTTTTTGGCCGAGGCCCCGTTTGAACCATATTTTTTTTCCCCTCGTGGCTCCAATGTCTTACCCAGAGTTTCCGACCCTCATCTAGAAGCAAGATTCTATATACGTATTAAACTGATTTTTTTCAGTGAATTTATACTAAACGAAAATTTTGCAAATAAGACTAGCCTCCAGACCACTGGCCTGGAATTTATTGACTTCCCCGTTAGTCTGAGTTCGATTCAGGGCCGTCTCAACATCATGGGTCCCCCCAGGCAAAGTGATGTTATGGTAGTCCCATACTTAGCTGGAAATAAACAGCCTACATATTTCCTACTTATTTTCAAAATTAATTGTACTAAACAAAATATCATTAGGTGGGGTCACTTATGGACATGAGACCCCCGGGCATGACCTCTCACAAGAGTGGGACTGACAGAACTCTAGCCCGGGGCCTGATATGGTTTTCATCATTTTTTGTTTTTCACACTATGAATTTAATATAGAGGAGGGGTCTGTGTGAAAAATGTAGCCGGGGGCCTGCGAAAAACCCCATCCTAGGGAACGTGCTGCGAAATGTAGGTGGTGAGGCCCGGGTGGGTCCATGACATAAGATGGCCCTGGTTTTATGGGTGGTTTTGTTGGATTCTGTAAGTGTATAGTCACTAATATAAAAGCATTATTTCTTCACACCTTAATTTTTCTTCTCAGCTCTCTGCAGCCCTCCAAACCCCCTGTGATGGCCCCTTTCTCTATTTTCTTCCGTGGCCCCCTTGAAGTATCCCAGTACCACTAGGGGGCCATATGGCCCCCGGTTGAAAACCACTGATCTAACCTATAGTCACTGAATATAGCAAGCCAACGCATGCTCCATCTTTACCCTTTTTTTGTAGTATATCCAATGAGGCCTTCTGCTGTAGATGGTGTTGTCCGAAACCACGTCCGCTAAGCCAAGGCGGCAAGAGCAATTTCAAAGGAATAAGACGCCCCCCGGGGGGCATTTCTCGAAGTAAAGGGAGATTGCTAATGTCTGTGCGTGTGCGCCTCACTCTCCAGTGCGTGAAATTAGGATGACAGGATCGTGTCTTGAGTGATGTGTGTATGGTAGCACGCTTGCCCGGTTTGAAAGTGGAGCAGGGTTCGAGTCCCAGCGGAGATCAGATGCCTTTTCTTTCCGAGTTCACCTCAGCATAGTATTCAAAACAATGTCAAATTCCTTGATTGAGAACACTAAATTAATATATAAAACTCTCCTGATACAGTCGAATCTCGTTTTAACGAATACCGTTATAGCGAAAATCGCGTTTTATCGAACACTTTTTCTAATCCCCCAGATAACTTTACATAGGAACAATAGGAAAAAAAAACCCCTGGAATTCCTTTATAAGCAAATTTCTTTATGACGAAGTATTTTATCCGATCTCTTGGAGTTCGTTGTAACGGGATTCGACTGATTCGATTAAAAAATTTGCGTCTTAAAAAACCGTCAATTCATTTCGGAGCACACTGTATATGAATTTATGGATTTCACAAAAATGTACGCGACAAGATTCGATACAAGAGGGTGGAAAGGTACCAAACTGTATCTTCCTAGGAAGATAGACCAAACTCTGTTGAATCCACAGTATGTGCAATTTATTTCCTGGAATATATTACAAGGAATCTGAGGTGACGGCCATTATCATCATCGTCATCATCATCTGATTGTCTTTCAAAAGCCCTCGCCTCCACCAAAGACTGCACCGTTGCCTTGTTGAACGTGGAACTGGATGACATTGTCGTCGTCATCGTCTTCTTCTTCTTCTTCTTGTCCGCCATTTCGGAAGAACTCGGCGTTTTCTACAAGTTCGGCTCTCCTGTCGGTGCATTCCAACAGCACGAAGCAGGCGACATTGACGTTGGGCAAAGGGGTCAAAACTGTAAACCCAAAAAGTGGAAATAATTACCTCAACTGCAAGAGTTGTTTTAAAGTTGCCCGCGAACCATTTAATGGGAACCGGTTACAATGGAGTATCTAATTTTGGTTATGGATAACATGAGGGGGGAATGACGAGCGAAGTAAAGAAAAACTTAATATGTACTGATAAGGGGCCGTTCAAGTATTACGTAAGCAAATTTTCAGTCATTTTTGACCCCCCCCCCCCCCTGTCAGCAAAATTTCGTCATCAGCGCTGCCCCTCTGAATCCCAACTCATATTTTCATAAAGGGTGGTTGATGACGTAAGCATTATCAAGCCTACCCCCCTGTCATCAAAAGTCAGCAAATCGGAACACCCCCCCCCCCCCATCGATGATGAGGTAATACTTGAACGGCCCTTAAGTGATATGATGTTACGTTGAAAATGCTAGTGAAGTGAATAATCACGGGAAACAAAAATAGAGAAGGAAGTGGATTGATGATTTCAATACACAGGGTAGAATGATAACTCACTAACTTTGATATGTATTTCAAGGAAAAAATTGAGTGTGTAATGGACGATTTTGGCTGATCCTGCGTGTTTGGCTGAATACACAGCGAAGGATGTATCAAAAGCTTTTTTTTTCCCTGGGGTTTTAAGTTTAAAAATGGAAATAACTATCATGCTTAGTGATTACGCCATTAGTGATTCCCCAAGATGAAAGAGATGTAGAGATCAAGAATAATATTTTAATATTGATCTGGCTCTTTTTACATAACTTAATCACGGTCAGGAACGACTTGGGTATTTTGCGGCATGATGCAAAAACAGCTTTGCGGCCTCCTAAAACGGGGTTTCCCAATCTCTCCGCCCCCCCCCACAATTGCATAGGCGAACGCAAATGGGGGTCTTGGGGATAGCCCCTTCCCCTCATGCCGAGATTATGGTGCATTTTTACAATTAAAACTGTAACGCCCCCTTGGAAAAAGAAAACATTTTAAAATCCCCGCGTAAAAAATGAAAAGAATGAATGTAGGGATTAAAAAAATGTAGGACATATTTTTCGTTTCATAAGACATATTTACTGTTTTTTAAGAGCATAAATGCATATTTTATAGAGCATTTTTAGAGCATAATAAGTTTTTAGAGCATAAAAATCCTAGCCCTAATTATTACATTACTAAATTTCAAAGGCAAGTTAATTGCCCATTTACAGCCAACAAAATTCCCAAAGGGAAGTAAAGTTGTCAACTATCTCGCTAAAAACTACTGAGAAAACGCCAATCGCGAAAAATGATTGGTACTGCAAGTCTCTCAAAATCCAGTTCACCGAAAAAAAAACGTATTCCCGGCCCGCGACCGCCAGAAATACCGCATATCTGGATCGCGGACTGAAGAGGTTGTGCCCTCGGATCAGAGTGTCACCTATTCCTATCATAGGCGGAGATAGGAATAGGTGACTTGGAAGTCTGGGGGAGGGCACGGTCATTATTGCTGAGGGGGCAAGATGATGATGATGTCGATTCATCTATACATATATGATATGCATTAGATCTGTCGACTTCACCTTTGATGATATGGGGGGGATCCCCCGTATCTCCGCCCATGATTCCTATGAAGTGAACAACAATAAATATAGTGATTAGTATAAGTTCAAAGTTTCCAAACTAGATTCACCTTGAAGTATACACGTTGTCTATACCAAATCAGCACTCACCTCATGATTTCAGTGTATATAGTCGGAATTAAGCTCGGGTATAATGTATCGACAAAGACTGCACGTGATCGATGATTCGATCGTGTTTCGCGTCGCATATCTCAGCGAATAGCCCCTCAGTAACGACCGAAAATGACACACGTCCACGCTCCTGGTGTCAATCGATTTCAAACTATTAAGTCATCGAAAGTGACAAACATACACATACGGGCATTTCTCACCGGGATCAAAATGAACGAGAGTACGTCCAACACACATTCGCGGTGCTGAAATGCTACGTCGTACTTTGATGGGTGCGCCCTCTTGTCTTTTCCAGGCCCCCGAGATTCTAGTTTTGAGGCCTACTTAAGCTTCGAAGCCAGCAGCCGCTAATCCGTCCGAAAAGCGGATTTAACGCGTTATCGGTTAGCACGGCTTTGGTTTTCGAGTTATTCGTTATCGGGGGATGACAAGGAGTTTAATTTATGAACGTTATTATATCTGGCCTTTGCAAATGAATATGGCGCGAGTGAACAGTGCGGTGTAGGTTCTATTATAACATCTCTTCCCCTGGTGAATCCAAATCTTTTGTCTGATTGATGCGACGGAACTATATCCCCCGTTTTAAGCCGAACACGAGCATGCAATACGATCGTAATTACTAATAAATTCCAAAAATGTTGAGGTTATAACATTATAAGGGTGGATCAAATATGAAAACGGTACAGTTGTTATAATTTTTGTTTGTTTTTGTGTGGGTGTGGCGAAACTTTGTGTAGAACGGGAGGTAAAGAAGGTAACCCGATCTCCACACTGTGGAATGTACTTTCCCCCTTAGGTAGGCTGACCATATTTCCTCGGGAGAAATACGGAAAAATACGTGACATCGCGAATTATTGCCAAGAACGACGCCAAAAGTGAACGAAGTTGCCAAATATTGCTGAAATTACGGAAAAATCGCAATGGTGGGAAACGAAGCATTATTGCAAATTGCAGTGTATTAGAAAATGAATTCCACGAAGTAAAACGTTCAGCAAGACGAATGTGGGAGATTAATGTTCTTATTTATAGTTGTAATTATCATGATATAATTCATGAATTGAAAAATAATTTCAATCGTTGACTTCAATAAAAAATAAAAATCGAAATAGGCGTCACGTAAAAAACGGGAAAAACCGGGACACTTTTCCCAAGCAAGTCGGGACGGCCAGAAAAAAAAAGAAAACCGGAACTGTCCAGGAAAATACGGGTCATCCGACAGTATCGTCCAACGGGCAATCGGTTGTTTTTTCTTTTTTCATCTGCGGAATGTTTGCGTGTAAAGAAGAGCAACGTGCTGTTACTCGTTTTTCACCAGCAGAAGGAGTTGGAGTTCGCGAATTGCATCGGTGAACGAAGGGAGTTTAATCAGGGGTGTCTCGAGCCCGGGTGCAAAGCCTCATGTGCCGCCCTTAAAGACGACCCCGGTGAGCTGCTGATAGGGCTTCATACTAGTGCAATGTTTCCTCAAAGTGTGCGCCGAGGCTCCTAAGGGTGTTACCAACCTTTGTCGGAGGCGTCGGGGTGAGCGGGACATATTGGTTTGTATGACTACTCAGGCTTTGAAATGGTTCTTTTATATGGGTAAATATATCCATCAAACTTTTCTGGGGAACCACGGATGAACCATGGGTAAGGGAACCGGGGATGACAGAATTTTTCAGAACCACTATCCTAGGGGACTCTGGGATAAAACTAATTCTTATCCAACAAAATGCATTTGACCATACGTCCCGCTTTTAAACAAAGTGAGCCCCCGCCCCCCTTGTGGTCCAGAGTTATTTTTAATAATAACAACGTGATCCTCGCGTATTCGTAAGAGATCCCCCCTATGGATTCATTTCACCGCTCTCAATTATGCCGGATAACTTTCTCCACGTTGCAGCTCTCGTTGATGAACCTTTAAATTTTCCTTCTCACCTTCAGGGATTGAAATCTTTAATTAATCTCAAATATCCAACATAGAGTTGAAGTTTGTTAATGCCAGAATACGTACTCCAAAAGGTTTCCTTGGCAGAAATTAGGAGAGGAGAGTGAGAGAGAGTGAAGCCCTTGGACAAGAGACACAACTTGAATTCTTTCTTTGCCTTTATTTGACTGATCCTGGGGACACAAAAATGCACACTTGCCCCCATGTGATAGAGCTCAATTCTTGTTTCTGGTATTCTGGCTGCCAGGCCCTGTCTGTTTCATCACGTTTTCTCAACGTCGTCATTGCCAAGGTATGGCTCTATGGCTCAAAAGAGTGACAGCGTCGGTGTTTCATAAATTTTTACAAGTTTTAGTAATAAAAACTCACAAGTCTAAGCGAAAGCCTAGGCTGCCACCCCTTACAGAGTGTCGCCCGGGGTGTATCGTACCCCTTGCACCGCTGAGATTTGTACTTTGCCGCCAATAGTAGGGTAATCACCAATTTTTTCACAATGAAAAAACTCACCAAACAAGGTAGTGTTTCGCTAACTAGTCTAACCACACTCAAGAAGTTATAAACATGTTAAAAAATGTCATTCTATCTACCTACTAAGTGCTGACATTTTGTTGAAAAAAATGCATAAAACCATTTTGTTGAAAACCATGCATTGTCGCTCTACGAAAATACCAGCGAAATAACCAAGGTCACCACAGCAAGCAGTTCCGTCTGAGAAAGTGTTACTTGAAATATAGGAGTTCTCATCCGCCATCTTCGAGCAAAAGTGTGACGTCAGTTAGCATCGCTATAAATAATCGCCGTTCCCTAACCTGCTTCATTTTTCAACTACTTCCGAGACATCACGGCGGTGAACCTGTACTTTGCTCAAAACTACCACGCTCAAAGATGCACTCAAAGAGTAGACCCAACGCATATAAGCATACACACACTCATGACACCTTCTGCCATGCCCTAATTCGTATCAAGACAATGACCATTCATAGTACAGTACTTTCAGTGTACTCTCGGCTCGATGATGCAGATCTTCAGTGTTTGATATTTTCTCCCACTTAGAATGAATTTGGCATGATGAGGCATAAATGTCGTTGGTATTTCATAAGGACAAGAACCTTAAACTGAAGGGGGAGTGAGTTATAAAATTACGTCATACATCATTACGTGCAAAGAGTTCCGAGACTCATTTTATTACGGAACAATGAAATACGTACAGAACCTATTTATTTGGTGTTTCCTTTGAATTCATTACCCTGTGCAATAATACATTTTTGCCATTCTTCATACAAAGATGTAAATGCGGATTGAAAACCTTTTTCTTGTCACAACCTCCAGTGCCTTCGTCGCTGCTCGCTGCACTTTCTTCGGAACCTGAGAATCATTGCTCCCTCAAACAAACTTTTTATCCGAGGAAGAAGGATAAAGTCATATAGGGCAATATCAAAGGGGAATAAGCTGCTTCTGTGAAAGTATCAGAATGTGATGTTTTCGCAGGTTATCTGACATGAGGAGCAGTGGCGGATTACCGCACAGGCGCATGAGGCGCGCGCCTGGGGCCTCGGCAGAGCGGGGGGCCTCCAAATAGTTGTGTGCTTCATCCTACATTATGAATTTACATGCGCATCAACAAATCTCTTGAACTAAGTACAGTATTTACTCTCCCTTTTTTTTTTTTAACCGCAATTTTTTTTTTTTTTTATGTACACTGTACGTATAAAAGGGCCCTACACACGTTCAGTTATGCCTGCACAGTTATACCTATACAGGCATAACTGCGCAGGCATAACTGAACTGTTCGATGCATCCACACCATTCAGTTATACCTGTGCAGGCGAAGCTTCTGGAACCGGTTCTAGGCAATCTGTGGGGATATTTTCATTCTTCGATCTCTGTCTTCGCGGTCTTTTGATCAGTTCGGATTTTTTCATAGTCTATAAAGTTCGGAATTTTCTAGTATGATTTCCACAGATGACGTGTGCTTTGGGTGTAGTTGGATTGGTTATAGCACTGAAAGTTATTAACTCAAAAAAAAAGAAGAAAAAAACGGGTAACGTGGTACAAAGATTGGTTTAAAAAAAAGGCAACAATATTCGCACGTTAAATTATTACAGGAATTGAGATTTGCACCAAAAGATTGGCATAATTTTCTCAGAATGGATCAAGATACCTCTACTCAAAGGTTCTTTTTTTTTCAATTCCTTTCGGAAATTGCTTCGCAAACTGTTTATTTTTTTAACAACACTGTCTCTTTTCGCTAGAGGATCTATTTCTCTCATTTTCCACACCAATCTCTCATAACTATCATCTTTCTTAATTTTGTTATGGCAATCTTTAATTTTCACCTGCCACAAGCATTTCTTATTCCTATACATTTCAATGAATTCTTCCAAACATTCGCGCTGCCCGTTTCGAAGATCGCTCGTCATTATAAACCTCGAGTCGTGAAAACTAAACTAAACTCTGAACTAAACTCTGGTGGAGTGTTGAAATCGGTGTTTCCCAAAGTAGGACTATTCAGGCTATGAATGGACACAAGGGGGTGATGGGGAGACGAGAGGAAAACATCAGTTTTCGAAAACTCAGACCATTTTACCAAGGAAGCCTTTGTAAATATCGGCCTTGGGCAAAAAAAAAAAAAAAAAAAACTAATATTGCACACAGAAATTCGTACTTGTTTCATCAGAGCTAAAGTGTTTTTTTCTCCCTTTGAATGTGCGCTGTACATTCCAGATGTATTGTAACTGTAAATTGATCGGTAAAAAGCCTACTGTCACAGATCTCCACACCATCTGGGGTCCTGCATCCCCGGGGGCTGTTTTTACTAATCAATATTGTCATTATTCGAGCCATTTCCCCCCCAACCCCCACAAAGATGGGATTGGGATCAGGATTCTGGTTTCAGAGCCCGAGATGATTCCAATCATTCTTTTTTCCCACGTTAAAAAATTCACTATAGTTGCAGCTCGGCAAAGAGAATAGCCTCTGTGCCCTGCGGCAGGATGTGGGTGGGAAGGGGCAGGGGGGTGACGCTCAAGAGCCGCGAAGCACACTTTGAGGAAGACTGCTGTAACGGAAGATGTTTGTTGAATCTACACCATATAAGTACAATAATACATTTTGATGTTACTAAAACCTCTCATAATGACCGATTTTCATGACTTCAGTAAAAGGCACTACTGCCTACTCATGCTTATCAAGAATGCTATCCATATCTACAGTGATTATGACAATACGTATAGGCAATAAAAGAGAAATTTTGGTATTACAATCGACGCCCGATATAACGACCCCTTCGTCTCGTCGAGAATGGACGTTATATTTGGAACAAGGTCGTAGCGAGGGGGAGACTTGGGGGTGTGGTCGGGCCTGATTGGGACGGTCGTTATATAAGTAAAACATAAAACATTTGGGACTTACCCTACCAGTCTTTGTCGCTATAACGTGAAGTTCTCATAACGAGCGTCGACTTTATCTTCGAAAACAAGCATCGTTTCTCCTCTGAATATACAGATAGGGGATACATGCTCCTTCAGCATCGTATGATAGTATTTTCTTTTCGCGATAGCGTCGATTTAAAAAAAATAATTTTTTTGACTTGAAAATTTTTACGGTAATTTACGTAGTGTTTTTCCTTGAAAGAAAACTGCATTTTCACGCGACCTCTTACGATTAATTCAACTCAATTAAAAAATTGACTCATTATGAAGCATAGTATGTATATTAATAGTATTAATCAATGATATAATTATATTATCAATCGTATATCTCTCTCAAAGAATTTTTCGATTGTTTTCTTACGTTTAACTAGCGTAATTTCATCTGAATTTTTTTCTTTCAATGTTTGAGCTGAAAGTTGAAATTCGTTGCAATCTGACGAGATGTGTCCAAAAAACAAATTCAATGCGATTCATTAAGAATTACATGTAAAAGAAAATAATAAATTGCAGTGATTTTTGTCCGGTTGATGCTTTGCTGGTTTTCGGTCAAGAAAGGAGTGGGAATCCTGCGTTTGAAATTGCAAACAATTGCAAACATTAACTGACTCGTATAAACACGCAGTGCCGTCTTAACGCATGGGCCCACCCGGGCACGGCCCGGGGGCCTCAAGGGAAGAGGGGCCTCACAAAAATGAGATTTCGTTGAAATTTTCTAGAATTTACCTGTTAGGGCCTCAGAAAAACCACTTGGCCCGGGGGCCCATGATGGTCTTAAGACGGCCATGTAAACACGTGCTTGATTTCTAAAGGAAGTACATGTGAAAGAATACTAAAATAATCTGATGTCACGGGGCCCCTAAAATCTCCAAGAACCCTGGTTAGAGAGCTCCTCTCTAAATAATCAATAAACAATTAATAATCATAGCACATTATTTGAATATAGAGTTTGTGTGTTTCGGTGCATAATTTCGGGCAAATTTATTGAAAAGAGTGATTTCAGAAACAAAATTGCGAATTTTAACAATGGTCGAAATATTTCTAAAATTTTATTTCGATTTTTTTTATTCGATATGAAATTGTAAGAAAATATCGTGAAAATTACGCCATTAGAAAAATTCCTTCTAATTAAATGGAATCCCTCTCCAAAACAAGTTATTCAGTTATTATTGTTCTATTACATTATCAGTGAAAAAAGAAGAGGGAAGAAAGAGAGAGAAGGGCGAATATAAGAAAGCGGGGGAAAAAAACTGCGCAGTTATACCTGATGGCCCATACAAACGCTCAGTTATACCTGCGCAGGCATAACTGCACAGTTATACCGAATCGAAAAACCATTCCCTTCAGGTCGCCTGTGCAGGTCAACTGACGGCCCCTACACACGCTCAGTTATGCCTGCACAGTTGGCCTGTACAGGCATAACTGCGCAGGTATAACTGAACGTGTGTAGGGGCCTTAAGATTATGGAAGAAAAACGGGAACTGAAAGAAAATAACAATTTACAAGACGCAGCTCTCAAGGGCCAGTTCTTCCCCTACAAAGAAGAGACATTGTAAAGCGATCATTCAGGGAGGGTCATTTTCAAACAGTATTTCCCTAAGGGCACAAGCAGGAGGAGGGGTGAGAACAGCAGGTCCTAATGTCTGTCCGAAATGAAAATTGGAGTGAAGGCATAAACAGATGTCTCATTCATAGCCCCCACAAGGGGTGGGCTGGCAAGGCTCCAGCCCTGGGGCCCGGGACGATTTTCATTATTTTTGTTTTTTAACGCTATAAATCCATCATAAAAGGGCCCGCGAAAGTCTGGTCGGGGGGCCCCCCGCAAAAGATTCCAGCCTAGGGGCCCTAGTCCAGGATGTGGGGGCCATGGTCTCATTCCACAGTATTAAATGCTTTTATGGGCGCCGATAATACGACAGCTTTGGTGTAAGGGTACGTCCATAGTGAACCGCTTCTCGCTACTCGCTTCATCGCGGCTGAAAAAAGATCGTGAAAAGTCATTGGGGCGGCCATAGTGCGCCCGCCTACCTGCTTTTACCGGCTCAAACTGCTTTTACCCGCTTTAACCGGAATGAATTGTTATTTCTTTTTCTCGCTCGACCGGCTCACCGCTTGCACTTTAAAACGGATTCTTTCCTCTAAGTGTTCGTTTTATAGTGGAATAGTAAATCGACGGAGTTTTTGTAACGATTAATTATCGTCATTACTAATCGTTGATTAATTATGACATAATAAAAGCGAAATCGTTAATCATTAAGTAATTAAGGAAAATTAACAATTATAGTGAATCCAATTGGAGTTTTTGTGAGAATTAATTATTGTTAATACTAATCGTTAACTAGATATGACATAATAAAAGTGATATCGTTGATTAATCATTAATTAAGGTTAATTAACGATTATACTGAATCCAACGGAGTTTTGTGACGGATAATTGTTGCTAATACTAATCGTTAATTAGTTATGACATAATAAGCGAAATCGTTAATTAATTAAGAATCATTAATGATCATACTAAATCCAACGGAGTTTTTATGACGCCTAATTATTGTTAATACTAATTGTTAATTAGTTGACGTAATAAAAACGATATCGTTAATTAATCGCAATACCGTTGGATTTCGTTTTAGCGTTAATTAACTAATTAAGTTGATTAACTAATTAAGTTGATTAACTAATTAACGATTAACTAATCGATAATTAACTAATCAACTAATAACGATAAAACTGAACTGGCCGATAATTAGTTAATCAACTAATTAACGTTAATTAGTTAATCAACTAATTAACGGCAAAATCCGTTGGATTTCGTTTTAGCGTTAATTAGTTAATTACCTAATTAAGTTGATTAACTAATTAACGGTAAAACGAAATCCAACGGATTTTGCCGTTAATTAACTAATTATCGGCCAGTTCAGTTTTATCGTTATTAGTTGATTAGTTAATTATCGATCATGATTTAGTTTTATCATTAATATAAACTAATTAACGATAAAACTAAATCAAACGGAATTTTGTAACGATTAATTCTCGTTTTCTTAATCGAAAATTTGTTGTGGCACTAAAAGCGAAATCGCTGATTTGTCATCAATTAATTAATTAACTATTATTAGCGATTACACTAAACCTATTGCAACTTCAAGGCGAGTCCTATTCATTTCATGTACATTCGTCATTCTTTCATGTTTCTTCATGTCATTCTTTCAATTTTATGATAAATATTTTTTGTTGTCAACAAAAACACAATAGATCACGTGATAGCTTCACGATGCCAACTGCTCATGCAAGCAGACGCTCCCGCGAGCGGTACACTATAACCACCACCGGCTAGAATCGAGCAAGATCATCTCGCCTTCTACAACTGCCGCGGTTTAAGCAATAAAGCGAGAAGCGGGAAGCGGTGCACTATGGACGTACCCTAAGCTTTCTTATACAGTATAATGGATGGCAAGATGGCTATCGGCAAGCTGCGACATCGACAGGAAGAGACACTCGTACTAATTAAAATGAATGTAGTAGAGCTCTTATTGTGATTTTGTCTCCCACTTGTTTGACTGAAATACTATAAGCTGGTTCAAACAACATATACATTTGCAATCTATGACTGGAACCATACGACCATATGACAAAAAAAAAGTGGGGTTTGAAATGAATGCTGAATGACATGCATTCTGAATCACGTGATTTTTCTGTTTCTCTTTTAACACTCCCTCCCCGGCTGCAAAAAATCAAGGGGGTTTCTTTTCCTTCTTTCTAAAAAAAAAGAACTATATTTTTGGATTGGTCAAGGAGGCTTGGGTAGACAACATCTTTGTGTCAGACCGAAAAGTGTTTATTGTTAATGTAATTGTAATGTGTGTTATTGTAATGAAAAAAATTTTCATGCCGATCCTCAAGATTTCCTTTAGGATTTAGATTGCAGAATCTCCAAAAATAACGGTAAGCAAAACTAAAAATATATAAATTATCTGATAAATTTTTATTTGAGCATTTCAATTCAACTACAGTAGTCTCTCGAGAATTCGGTCGTGCTCTAATCCAGCACGTCCAGGATATTTAGGTGGTGTGGTGTCACTTTTCTCCTGATGCCCTAACCCCTTAACACGTTCTAATATTTCTTAATTGCTGATCAAGTCCTGACTATGTCTTTGCACGAAATTCCATATATTATTTCAATGGGTTTCTTCAAAGTTAATCCAGCAATTTCGGTAAAATCTGGCACACCGTGGTCTAATACGTACCGGATTAGCGAGAGTCTACTGCAGGGGTCTTCAACCTTTGAGGCATAGCAGGCCATATTGAAACATTTTATAAAGTACGCTGGCCACAATGTTATACTGTGGCATTTTTCGTTATTAAACGAAACGGGGGGGGGGGGGGGAGGGACATAATGTAGAAGATTTTTATTCACTCTGAATACAAATAATACAAAGGCAAAGGCCACAACAGGCAGAGTGCCCAACGAGGTGGCTGAAAGAGAAAATAATAATAATTAATATAATAATAGTAAAAATAAAATAGAATAAACAAATAAAAAATAATAATTTCTAAAAAAAATCTTTAAAATAATTTCTTTCATTGACAATAATTTTAATTCATTCTGAAATAATTTCTTTCATTAAATTTTAATTCATTCTGAAATAATTTCTTTCATTAAATTTTATTCATTCTGAAATAATTTCTTTCATTAAATTTAATTCATTCTGAACTAATTTCTTCCATTAAAAATATAATTCTTATATTTACTCTGATATAATTTCTTCCCTCTATTCCCTCTATTGAAGAAATGTTTTTCTATTAAATATTATCAGTATCTTTATATCAAATCAAATATATTATATTTGAGATATTATCAAATCTTTATTAATCAGTAATATTAAATTACTAAAACTATGACGGATCTCCATTTTTGCCGTGTGGCTGAAGGCACCAGGACGGACATCTTAGATTACTAAAAATATGATGCAGAATTTTACTGTGATTTTTTTTTTTAATGGGAGTGTGATTATTTTCATCTAGTACCAGAGAATATCATTATATTTCCTTATCTTATTTTTGTGTTTATGGTTTTGGTGATGCAAAAATAAAAAAAAAGTTATGATTTTCATAATATTGTTCATTTTAGTGAACCATCTCGTTCTTATTAGGGCCAAAAGGGTGCAGTGGTGGATAAACGCAAATTTGTGGGTGGGGGCAGTGGTTGTGACCATGTGTTCAATTTTTCAGGACGGTTCCGATTTTTTTTGGAAAAAATTCTGAATTTTCCTCCTTTTTTAAGCAAATTTATTTTCTTGGTTTGTTATTCAGTCAAAAACGTAGAAAACATTTTTTTTCCATTTAATTTTTCTGCTCTCGGGGGGGGGGGGGGTGACAGCCCCTACCTTTAATCTTTAATCCGCCCCTGATAGGGGGGCCTCCAGATCAGGTTGCGCCTGGGGCCTCCCAAAATCATGATCCGCCACTGATGAGGAGGGTCCTATGAGCCGGCGCATTGTCGTGATCTCGCACACTCGACTTGACCTCATGCAGACGTTTAAGGACTCACAGGTCCCTCCTGGTATCAGATTACCAGTCAAAACATCACATTCCCATACTTCTACAATCAGTTCATTCCCCTGGTCTTGTCCCATAAGACTTATTCCTTTCCTTCCCCCCCCCCCCCCGCCCTCAGAAAAGAATTTGCTTAAGGTGCAAAGACTATCATGTTTCGGAAAAGTGCAGTGACGAAAGCACTGGAGTATGCGACAAAAAAAAAGGCTCCTAATCCGCATTTATACCTTTTTGTGCATCTCTATATTCATTCTTCCTTAATAAAATAAATTTTGAACGTAGTAGTAGTACATCATGAGATGCTCTTCGACGGAAAAATCACAGATGAACTCACTCACCCCACAAAAAATACGCCAAGGAGCTTCCAAAGAGTCCAGTCAACATCAGCCCATCAAGTATCGACACGTCGTGCACAGTGTGCTTCCCATTTTCATTGTGTATATTCTCGCAGAATAGCCTGGATCCGTACATCTCACAAGAAAATTCCATCACCAATTTGGTCGTCCAGTTCGTCAAGTTTTCCGAATCTGGAACGTAAAACCGTGCGGGATCAATAATACAGTACTTTCGATGTATAACTAGACAGTATTCGAGCCTGGAGACTTATTGTGCCATAATTTTTAATTAATTGTCAACCATTAAAGTTCCATAGAAGAATGCCTGCCAGCATCGCGACGGATTGATTGCCGCGTGTGGTCAACCCACCGAAGCCGCCCAATTTTTCCTCACCAATTAATTTTCACTGTGGGGTCATTCAGGTATTGCGTCAGCATCGAGTGGGGTGGAGGGATTTCGGATTTGCTGACTTTTGATGACAAGGGGGGGAGGATTTGAAGGTTGCTTACGTTATCAACTACCCCTTTTTGAAGATATGAAATATTCTAAGCTGCTGACGAAATTTTGCTGAAGGAGGGGGGGGGGGAAAGAAGGGGGTCAGTGTTTAGCTGACTTTTGCTGGCAAGGGGGAGGAGGGGGTCAAAAATAGTTGAAAATCTGCTTACGTGATACTTGAATGGCCCCTGTACAGTCGAACTCGGTTATAACGTCAATAGCTGGCTTTAGTCTAGTACCACGTACCAAATAGCCCAACGGTGTTTCAAGTTAAGAAACACTGCGCTAACCAGCCTATATATGGGGACTTTTTGAAGTGGAGCTTCTCTATAGCGACTTAAGAGTGAAAGAGACACAAGAGTGAAAATTTGTGAGGGGAAAAGGAAACCATCACAAAAAGTGAAACGGTTTCTTTTTCTTCGAAACTTATTTCGTAGAATAACTGATTGTGTTATGAAGTTCGGAGAAGCAGATGGGTTGTGGTGGTAGTGATTGGGGGGGGGGGGATGTCAATAGACATTTCGCCATGTAAGAGAATAAAGTGGGCGGGGCCGTGGTTTTGACGGTTTGTGTCGTACAAAGGGAGTACCTTCCCCCTCCTCCTCCTGACGCCACTCCCTGGCCATACGAGAGTATATTTCAAGCGCGAATGCAAGTTTTGTGACGTCACAAGGCCAGTTCCTAATTGTCTGCGCTGTCATAACACTGTACATCCAGAGAGCTTCACTTTTTTCCTTACTCCTCACTCCTATACTAGACCCGATATTTCAGTCCCGATAAACCCCTCCCCTGATTAATATCCAACTACGATTACCGCCAGAAATTTTTAGTGAACAAATCTGCCACACGTGGGATCTATACTATGGGATTATTACGGCATTCAATTAAATTTAAAACTTCTATGAATTCGATTTTAAATAATTGAAAGCAAATTCAATCGAGGTGTATCTAGCCATGCTAAACCTAGAAGTTTCACTTCTATCACACAAGATTCTCACGCAGATATATATATATATATATTATGGCAGTCATGGTAGTATGGTCAAGCGGGGTTAAGTTCAGGGAGGTGAATTCGAAGAATGGGAAGTCAAGAAAATCAGACCAGAATGAATGGGAGAAGGGCGGTGAAATTCGTGTAGCCCATTGGAGGCGGAACCATGAATCCGCTTCTGCTGGATCATCGCGATGCCCACACGGAGCAGATGACCATTACTGGAAGGAAGAAATTTCCTTGTCGTCACATGTGGCACAGTAAGTGACATGGTTGTCATATTTTGGCGATTTCTGAAGTGAAGTAAGGCACATGTCCCCCCACTCCGAATAAGTGGGTTGCTGCCCTCGTTTCCATCGCAAAAATTATTTATCATTTATTTTGGCGCCATCTATTTTCCACAATCGGAAATCGTACCTCCATTCAGAGAGAAAAACTCTAGCGAGAACTGACCGGTTTTATGTTCGTGGAAACTATCAGGAAAGTTGTTTTTTTTGCGTATGTCTTATCGATCAACTGCAATGTATCATCATCTAATCATCAAATCATCTAATCATCAAATCATCTAATCATCTAATCATCAAATCATCTAATCATCTAATCATCAAATCATCTAATCAGATCAAGTAATCATGCTAATTTTCACCAAAAATTAGATAGTAATCATACAAATGTTTAATGTAACAAATCTTCACTTTACCTTCAGCTCTCCAGTCAGTCTTCGCGAGGAAGGCGACGTTCCTGGCGACGTGAAACAGGATAACCAAGGACGCAACTGTAATAGAAATCAGTTCATTCGTTCATTGATAGGTTAGTTTCATAAGATTAGGTTTCACAGAACTTCACCACTTAAATGTGCGTGATGAAGTAGTGCTGTCAAGAGAAAGAATTTTTGCGATGAAAACGAGGGCAGCCACCCACTTATTCGGGGGGAACATGTGCGTTACTTCTCTTCAGAAATCGCCAAAATATGACCACCGTGCCACTTACCGTGACACGCATGTGACGACAAGGAAATTTCTTCCTTCCAGTAATGGTCGTCCTATTCGGGGGGAACATGTGCGTTACTTCTCTTCAGAAATCCCCAAAATATGACCACCGTGCCACTTACCGCGCCGCGCATGTGACGACAAGGAAATTTCTTCCTTCCAGTAATGGTCATCTGCTCCGTGTGGGCATCGCGATGATCCAGCAGAAGCGGATTTATGGTTCCACCTCCAATGTGCGCTACACGAATTTCACCGCCCTTCTCCCATTTTGGTCTGGTCATTTTCATGACCACCCATTCTTCGAATTCACCTCCCTGTACTTGAACCCCGCTTGACCTCCCATCCCAACAGGAACGCCTGTATCTCTCAGTCGTTCTTTTGGTCACTCATATGTTTGCGTGCTCTTTTGGTTACTCATATGCTTGTGGTCATTCGCATGTCTGCACTCACTCTAGGCCTCTCACTCTTTTGGTCGCTCGCTGACCTGGTCCCCTTACCTTCCATGTCTCTCCATCCACTTGCTTGCACACTGTTTTCGGTTATTCACAGGTAACCCTTTTAGTCGCTCACAGACCTGGTCTCTTGCTCTCCAAGTCACTCATTTGGTCACTCACTCTGGCCTAGCCCCCCCCCCCCCCTCTAGATGGCGGATGTATGGTATAGCCTATTTAAGCTATACAAATTTCACCCCGTTCCCCCGCTCTACAAATTACAATTTCTTGACCACTAATTACTCAAATCTGCCACTCTTCCGAACTTGGATCCCCTGTAAATACAACACTGACCTTCCGACAGGCAGCACATGGTGATCGACTGAAGGTGGTTTTCTGCGATTTTCCAACTCGAGGGACATTGAAAGCATTATGGTGCTCGCGAGCAACAGATTTGAGATTTTTGTCTAGTCAGTCTTACAAACGTATTCGTCTCGTCGTTCCCTTTCACAGGACAAAAAAAAAACCATTGCCCCAATCACTAAAAGAAACCCATAGGATCCCCCATTGCAGTTCTAGCAAGTTTACCGCCTGTACGTAATTAGTTTCTACCGCCCTGTACGCTAGTCCATTCCTCAAAATGACGACATCGCTTCCTCTTTTAACACCAGAAGGACCGACATTTCGTTCTACCTAGAACCGGGATTCTTAACCTTGTCCTGCCGCGACCTAAAATCAACAACAAGATCAGCTTTGCGACCCATGGGACTGTTTGCTCTTCGAAAATTAGTGAAACCAGTGACGCAATAAGAGCACTTATAACAGACTGTAAGTGGATTCGTAAGACTTATCTCGGAAGTCATTCAGCGAATAAAGTTTGGAGGATCGTGATCTACAGCCCAAGAAACCCTGGCTGTAAATGGATTTATACGACCCATCTCGGAAGCCTCTTCGAATCGAGTTTGGGTCGTAACCCATAGCTCGAGGAAAAACACCGTCCAGCCGCCCGCCCCCATCCGACAATGGCTAAAATTGACAATAATCGATAGAGCCTGGGCGGTGTACGGTATAAAACAAAGCCGCTTGGAACTTGATACTCTTAATGCAGCTTTGGTATGAAATGAGCTCAAGAAATCATGGCTATAAGTGGATTAAACGACCCATTTCGGAAGCCCCAACGTGTCCAGCTTAGGTCGGAACCCATAGCTCGAGAGCTTCCCTGGCTGTTATTGGACGATCGCGTGGATTTGGTAATCTGAAAATATTGTATTTATATTGTATCTATATATACTGTCACAGCGCGACGCGTCAGTATATATATAGTAACACGATTTCTCTGTGGACTTCGGATGAAAATTATTTTACTAGGCTTACTTACTAGGTTAAGCGGCAAAATCGAACCACAGCTTAAAAATACGGAAGAGTAGCACTATCGCAACGTTATGCCGAAAAACATTCATTCGAACACATAGGCGTCTCTGTCACGACTGAGTCGTTACACCAGAAGGTAAACTTATAGATGGTGTGTATGTGAAAACATTTGGAATATTCCTACCGGTCGTTGTAATGGACATGGTCGCTATAACGTGGGGTGTCGTTATAACGAGCGTCGACTGCATTACTGTATTATTTGATCAAAGAGAATAGCCGTCTGTGTACCTACCTCTCAAGATATTACCGCAATGTGGAATTTCCATTTTCCTGCTGCAATTAGACAAACGCATATCGATATGATCGACTGAATCTCCGGAGCGTACGATTTAATTGAGTTTCAAAAGAAATGCGAAGGGATATTGTCGCCAACACTGAAAAACATTCGAATCGATCTCTATATTGTTGTCTTTACACTCGGAAACGGAGTACGGTATGTGGGAAAATAGATCCGAAAATATATCGCCTCCAGCATTTCGCCCTCTATATTCACGTTTCGTCTCCGATATATTTCGCCCTGCCTATACAATTTACCCTCCCTGAGATTATGAGTGATCGAGTGAGAGTAAGTGAGTGAGTGAGTGACCGTATGAGTAAGTAAGTGTAATCGACGGTATGGTTGATGAAGGACCATATGAATGGTCAAGTGAGTGACCGTATGACTTGTCAAGTGAATGGCCGTATAAGTTAGTTGATCGGTGTTCACTCCAAGTGAGTTGACCATATGAGTGGGTGATTGACCATATCAGCAGCCAAGTGAGTGGGTGATTGACCGTATGAGTGACCAAGTGAACGTGCGAGAGACCACATTAGTGACCAAGTGAACGTGCGAGAGACCACATTAGTGACCAAGTGAGTGAGTGTTATATCGTGTGTAATCGATAAATTATCCTTATATCGTGATTTCACTGTATTTAAAAAAATCATGTATTATTCATATTTTTTCAGACTACTCATTATAATTATACAAGGGGTGAAATGTCGAAGCTAAAATGGCCGGGGCGAAAATGTTCCACTCACTCGATCACTCATACAGTCACGCACTTGGTCACTCATACGTTCACTAACTTGATCACTCATACAGTCACGCACTTGGTCACTCATACGTTCACTAACTTGATCACTCATACAGTCACGCACTTGATCACTCATACGTTCACTAACTTGATCCCACATATGTTCACTTACGAACTAACTCACTTGGTCACTCATATGGTAAGAGCGGGTAAAATGTCGGGGGTGAAGTTTCCGGGGGCGAAATGTACCGTGGACGAAACGTGCCGGGGGCGGAATTTCCGTCAACCATGGGAAAGAAATAAGCTTAAGGTGATAAAAGATAGTGGTTTTCCACGATTTTGAGATCCTTTACGGGCTGTTTTCCTTGAGTAGGTACAGCTTCCACTCGAAAACAGCAAGTGGTGCCAATATGCCAGCATGAGCGTATGGCTGTACCGCAAAATTTTTCTTCCCAAAATATCTTCGTTTCCCCCCCCCCCCCAGCCTTTCCAATTATGCATTTCTCGAATCATTCACCGGGTTGGGAATTACAGCACACGGGACAAGCTCATATGAGCGGTAAATTTGTAGAATGGGCGGCAAATATGGGTTCTATATAGGAATACAAGTTGAATCTCCTGCACAGTTGTAGAAATACGCAAGACCCCCTTCACATTCCTAGGGTACACACCCCTGCTAAGCGTTTAAGGGTGATTAATATTTCTTTTAATTTGCAAGACTCATTATATCATAGCTCTCCCATTTTGTTATGATAAGCGATCATCCTACGTATTTCAAGGGGCACTTGTGCCTTCCACGCATTTTCCGGAGACACGCAACAAACCTTCCTCGCATTTAATTGGTATACAAACTTCCCAAGACTTTCTGGGGGGGGGGGGGGGGGTTATGCAACAAATCTCTCATACATATCTCGGGATGCACGAGCTTCTTTCGCATTTCAAGGATTCAAGGATATAGGCACATTACTACGCATTTCAGAAGTGTGGGGGGGGAGGGGGTACGCTCACTACCACGAATTTCTAGGATGCGCACTCCTTATACTCACTTCTAAGAGTGCACGCGCCCTATACGCATTTTCATGAAAATTAAAATTTCGAAGAAAATACCTTTATATGTGTGTTATTACCATATAATCAATTTCTGTTAATTTCAATGCTATTTGAAGGGTAAGAACTCACAATTTCTTTTTAAGAAATTCATTGCGACCACCCTTTAAGCCATAAAGGGTGACAAAAAAACAGACCAAATGTGTCCCTGAAGGTTATCTGATGTGTCTTGCCACCCCCCCCCCCCAAACACAATTTTGTAAAAATGAACTAAACGGCGCATTTACTTATCGCTTAAATGTACGGGGCACAATTCCAGAGCGTTCAAGTAGCCCATGGTGCATTTTACATTTTTAGATCACTGAGGTTAGCCTCAAAGATCAAGCACATTCAAAGATCACCTAAGTAACCCCCGACACAGTTAAAGAACACTTAAACAATCCGTGGAACATTTAGAGATCCCTTGAGTGACATGTGGCACAGTTCCAGAGCACTTGAAGGAAGGACCAGTGAAACATTTAGAGATCATATAAAGTGGCTCAGTAGGGGACTTATCAATAGGTGCAATGTTAGTTCAGGTGCCCAATAAGTATCGAAAGGTGTTTTTCCGTTTGTGACGCACCGAATAAGATGCCATTAAGAATATTTCATATCTTCATAAAGGGTGGTTGACGACGTAAGCATCATCCAAACACCCCATTCCCTCTTGTCATCAAAAGTCAGCAAATCGGAACCCCCTCCCACACATCGATGCTGGCGTAATACTTGAATGACCCCTTATCTTCTGATTCCCTATTCATTTAAATCCTTGCAAAGCGATTTCCTGGTAGAATGATTTCATCCTCCCTCCCTCCCTGATGACGTTAACCAGGCAGCTAAAAAATGTCGTTTATCTTCCACGTATTTTCACACCTGAATACGGGAGCTACGTCAGATTTGTGTTTGCCCAAGGGCGGTATTCACCGACATGGTTTATAAGCTATAGTCACAATTTTTTGATAGGAGATCGACACGGATTGGTTAAATTCAGGGTTTTAACCAATCTATGTTGATCTCTTACCCAAAAATTGTAACTACAGGTTTAAACCATGTCGGTGAATACCGCCCTAAATGTGTCATTTCTTAATAAAACGCCCTCTGATGGTGACATGTGAAACTAATTTTTTTTGCCCTGAAACAAATTCCCATCACTTTAATGAAATCCTTCACAAAATTTCACAATTTTCTGATGACTGGTTCCGTCTGTAGGTTACTTTAGAATATCTTTTAATTATGGATATATGCAATCGTTGTGACAATATTAGCACTTACAGGACACCCTGTATATGAACTTGCAATTCAATGGTTTGAGTCAACCACTCTTATGGGTCAAGTTTGGGTCAGGACCCATAGCTCATAAATCGTACACCCGTAGCTGAAAAATTAATAAAACACACCTCAACTCCTCGAAAGTGAAACATCCGTTACATTCCTACCTGCCAAGATCGAATAAATATAGCCAAATTGGCGACCTGTATCATAAATCTTTCTTATAAAACAAAAAACCGAAAAACAAATTAATTAATTCCAGTGCAAACAAATCCGACCAAAAAAAAAAAAAACAACAACAATAACGACGATAATATAATCTTATTAATTTATTATTATATAGCATATACATTCTCTCTTCTGTTTCCAAATTAACGTAAATAAATTAATTAATTTCCAATTTATATTTTGCGCTTCCCCCAAGATCTAAAATCCTTATTAATAGTAATAAGGATAAGCGAGAAACAAACAAACGAACGAACGAACGAACCTAATTTACATACTATCGCAAAGCTTTTACGTTTAAACTCGTCAGAAACT
This sequence comes from Pholcus phalangioides, assembly GCF_987345545.1. Lineage (NCBI taxonomy): Eukaryota > Metazoa > Arthropoda > Arachnida > Araneae > Pholcidae > Pholcus > Pholcus phalangioides. The sequence goes on from NW_028301605.1 coordinate 13,593,196, forward strand.
CAATAGTAATTATATATATAAAATATTTTGATATTTTTATTAATGAAGAAATTTTCTTTTCCTTCCCCCCCCCCCGATCAAAAAATACGTGATTAATGAAAAATAAACACGTCACGTATTTAAGAGAGAATTAATTAATTAATCAAAATACGCGAATTATTATTTGTTTACGACTCGAAGATTAGAAATGGCGTTGAAGGGGGGAAAAATTCAATTTTCTCGTAATTTCGAACGATTTTTCTCTCAGAGAATTTCGATGCGAATGAATTATTACGATGAAAAATCGTAAGTTGAGAAATAGTTAATTAATTTATTTTTGTTGCTATACGTCTTATTTATTTGTGTACACTTATATATGCGTCTGAATTAAGGAATGCCTACGTGGTACGTTTTGTGCCGCTGGTATTGCTCACATTCAGAAGACGTGTGTTGAATAACGTGTGCATTGTCCCGAACATCCTCAATTGTATTCTATGATGCACAAGAAAGGAATGAATACGTAAGCCAGGAAGGGGGGTGGGGGCTCTTAACCTATGGGTCGCAGGTGCTGCCGGTATGGGTCGCTCAAGTCCACTGACAGCCTCGGGCTCTTGAGCTATGGGTCCCGACCCAAACTTCATTCGTAGGGGCTTCTCTAACATGGGTCGTGCACATGATCTTAGACAGGGATTCTTCAGCGACTACTGCTGAACCAGTCATGCACCTCGTCCCAGCGCAGCACTTCCTAGAGATAGAAGGCCCCCCGCATTCTATTTGTGACGTCATAAAGAATGTCTGGAACCCAGCCCACGCTGCCCAAATCTTCAAGACCCCCCCCCCCCTGAAAGCGGCGGCGAAACAAATAGATTTATAACCAGATCGTAAGCTAATTTGTAACGAAGGTTTTAACAACTGGATGTTGCGAAGATATATTTTGGAAAGAGAGAAAATTCAACTGCCCCTGCGGGGAATCGAACCCACGTCCTTTCACTTTCCGGGTGAACGCCTTGAATTTTCTCTCTTTCCAAAATATATCTTCGCAACATCCAGTTGTTAAAACCTTCGGAGAGTGACGTCATCCTTGTCTAAGTCGCCATCTGGTGGCAGCGTCAGCAATTGTGAGCTTGGCCTGAGTCTGGTCCGGCCGTCCATGTACGGTCTCTTTCAGTGTACACGAGCTCCAAGGAAAGATTGAAAGATCCGGTGCCTCTAGTGGTCTAGGGCGTTCACCCGGAAAGTGAAAGGACATGGGTTCGATTCCCCGCAGGGGCAGTTGAATTTTCTCTCTTTCCAAAATATATCTTCGCAACATCCAGTTGTTAAAACCTTCGTACGATAGCGGAGAGTGACGTCATCCTTGTCTAATTTGTAACGTCCGAAATTTCGTACGACCCGAATTTGGGTCACGACTCATACCTTTACTTCACCCTGCCAGACACAAAGATTCCCAGCGTTCATTCATTCATTCATTCGTATTCAAAAGCACATAACATCGAAAAAACATTAGCATATTCGCGCACACAAACACGCGAACGAAAATTAATTTCCCGGGTCCCAAAAACAGATAACAACGGAAACATATTCCGAAAGAAAAATTTCTCCTTAAAAACATTTTCTTCTAAACACTATTAAAGAAAATTAAGTCTAGTTTTAATTAAAAACGTTCGCTGAACCGTTTAACTTCTCTTCTCTCGTACGCTATACACACCTATTTTATTTTTTTTTCAGCCATGTTTCTTACTCGTTTTCCCCCCCCCCCCACTCAAAAGAATCCTTAAAACGAGGCAAAAATTTTTTAAAAGATTGGCGTAAAAATGCGCCCGCGAAACCGTTTTGTTTCCACGGTCGTGCATCCGCGCAAAAATATGCAAATTTCTTAAAGTGTTTTAAGAGAGCAGCAATGCGATATATATTTTTACGGAAACACTAGTTAAAAATTCTTCATAATTTTTTTTTTAAGTTTTTTAAATGAAACATTTTAAGAAGCTGGCTGGTGATGTTGGCGATGATGGCGGAAAAGGATCTCGCCCCCCCCCCCTTTTCCCGGAAAGACGAAGGACGTAAGTAGATAGATAGATCCTTTTCCCCGTGTTTTTCATTGAAAAATTGTTTCCTCGCCGCTATGAATCCGAGTTTGTTCAGGTGGTTCCGTTCGCACGGATACAGCGATACTCGAATGTACGTACTTAAGTACAGCTAGGAGATAAAAAGAAAGAATTGTTAAAAGTCTCTTCTCTCCGCGTGCATTCCTTTTGTGTTACTTGCACATCCGGGAGGAGGATTCTCCGTTCCGATGCGAGAATTCTTGGGATTTTACTTGAATTTCTCGCCGAGGAAGACAATAAAGAAATTTAGTTTTGAAAGTCTTACTTGGGTCCCTGAATTATTTCGCGAGTTTTTGGTTTTAATAATGACGAGAAGAATCCGCAGAGTTTTGGTTCACTTCAACTCGAATGTGAGTAGTTTGAAACTGCGAGAGGCTCTCAAAGTGTGCGTCACGGGTTCCGGAGGGGGAGGGGGGATCCGCCAGGCTCGGGGGTTGCAAAGCTTCCGGCTCGAGGGGATCCGACTGGCCCGAGAAAGGTGTTTCGGTAGAAAAGTACTAATACACACAACACGGTGGTTACATAGGCTGATTATGATTCATTCATTAAAAAAAAAATCCGGATTCATACGAGATATCACCGATAATTGTCCTATATTGTATTGCATAGCAAAAATTGTCAAAGGCAAGTAAAGTTGCCAAGAAATTGTCAAATCCAAGAAAAATTGCGAAGAAATCGTCAAATCCCAGAAAAATTGCCAAGAAACTGCCAAATCCAAGCAAAGTTGTCAATTACACCAATCATAGCCAAGAAATTGTCAAATGAAAGTAAAGTTGCCAAGTACAGCTAAAAAAAATTGTCAAAGGCAAGTAAAGTTCCCAATTACATCCCAGAGAAATTGTCAAAGACAAAGTAATTCACCATTAAAAAAAAACTATATATGTTTGGCAGTTATGTGATAATATATTCATTTATATGACTTGATAAAGTCATAATTATCATAATATAACTTTCTATGGGGACTCTGCCCCCCTGCCTTTGGCGGCCAACCCCCCCCCCCCCCCCACTTCTCTCCCGGACATATCTTGTTTATTTCGTCCCACTTCATCAGCGTGCTATTGTTAACGAGCTCATGTTTTTATTGTATATCGAGTGTGACCCTACTGCAACATTGATTCTAATCATCCCACTAATGTAAACATCCCAAAATGCCGTGATCGAATTTTATTCATAACCTTACGAATTTTGTGCTCCATAGATATTCATTGCGCTGTGTTTCTAAGTCAATAACCACAGGCCCGTGTAAATGACAAGTCCAAGGAAACAAAGATAAAACAGTTAATTAATCTTTAATTATTAGGCTACTATAAATAAGGGCATTAAATATACGATTTACAAATAGAAGCTAGGATAGTGCATTTACATAATTTCAATTTACATGGAGAGTGATAAATGGTTCGTAAAGTCGGAAGTGTGACTTACCCCAAATCCGGTGAAGATCAACTTCACTACGGCGTAGCTGCCCATCTCACACTTATCTTGTGGACTTCCACAACCTCTCTCTATCTCACTCACTCAGTCTCTCCCAATCTCTCTTTTAGTCTCTCTCTCTGTGTCCCTCAAACTTCATATATATATTTTTCTTTGGCTATCCGCCTACTCCTACCTATATTCCATCAACTTCATTTCATTCGCTAATTCCGATTTTCTTTCCTAAATTTTCTTTTCCGAACTTCTCTTCACTTTACATTATTGGATAACATTTTCCTATGGACATGCGTTTCATTGGCTACTGCTATCCCTTTGGTTCGGTTGACGTTCCTGTGGGAACTATTCCCGGAATTCACAAATCTCCTTTCACCTAATACCATCTGCTCTAACCCTGGACTTTCTCACGCTTTTACCTGTATACAAAATTCTGACCAGCTGCAAATATCATTGAAATATGAGCGCGGCCGCTGAATTTTATTACCATATTCTTCTTATACAACTTATACCGATTTCTTTCATAGTGTCCTGCACCCTTTATGCGATTCATTTCAGTCCCCATATTTATAGATCTGCTTATCGCTACTTTTTATACTACTTCTTCGATTCTGTATTCCTTACGTGCTACGCGCCAAATTTATAGGTTTCTTTCATGATCCATATTCTTTGGGACTCTAACTCCTAACACCTGGATAACACCTGGCTGGTATGGCTTTGAAATACATAATTTCAAAGTCCATCCTTTCATACCATTATTCCTCGAACGATACGATTATTTAACTTTGCTAATTCCTTTACAGTATAACATTCCTCCCCCTGACGCTAAAATTTGCTTACAGCAAATTTTAAAGCTTCAATCAACTTATGAGGATATGGGGTTGTAAAGAGGACTATAGTTACTGACTGTACTACCCTATTACTTGGGCTCTGCCAAAAACTGTTGGGGTAAGTCACCACTTCTTTTACAATATATTGAAACACGAAAAAAATATGAATAGTTATTGAACATAAACATTGTATAAAATTTCCTATATATAATAAACATGAACTCAAGCAATGATATCAATTTCACCATCAACTTAATAAAAGATGAGGTATGGTACATGGCATAAAATCTCCTATGCATTAGAGCCACTCTATGACAGTCCAACCGCAAACACTATACTTATTCATCTGCAAAGAGAACTTTTGGACTTAGTAGAAAATAGACAATCTCACATAAATAAAATTATCAAAAAAATATTTCTCCATCACCTGCATAAAATAGGGACATATTGACATTTTTTTTTTTTTTTTCATTTGAAAATCATTTGGTGAAAATATCTGCATTCTCCTGAAATATATAAATATAAAATATAGCACGTGTTTGTTTCCATGAGTATAACCATATCATCGTTTACAAAATGATAACATAGTGGAACAAGTGAATACAAATAGGAAGATAGTTAACATAATGAGTAATAGGAATCGCATCCCTTGCGATATAAAAGATGTAGTAATATTTGTCCATGGTGCAAACCAATGACTCGGCGATACATGGTTCGCATAAAAGGCCAAAGTTGATAAGTTCGGGTGGAGAATTTCGAGGTTGGGATTCTCCAAACAGAAAGTTAGGGGTTGACATGTATGAACTGTCCTTCCATATAAACACAGTTTATCCGATATGCACCTGGTTTCTGCTTTGAACTGCACCACTTGTTTTTCTGGCGTAGTTCCCAAATGTAGAGTACTTGTCGCCACCGCGATGCGTTGAAAACTCACTGACACTGTCCCTTCGGCACACGAACTATAGGCGACAAAGGTCAATCGTGCTAAAGGGTTGCACGAGTAACAACCTTCTGCTGTAATTTCTTCCGTATGGAATTTCGGGCACACTGTACGTCGTTCCATCACGATGTGGTAATCTTCGAATGACAGATGCACATTGACAGGTTTGCTGAACAACAATTCAGACATTAGCTGTTCATTTTCGTCGATATAAAAATAGTGGTAACCGATAGTGCGTGGTAATGCTGAGACTTTATTCTCGATCATTCTGTGGAGAGCCGACGTCACCATGTGACAATGTAGCACTTCTTCATAAGCGCTACACTGTATACTGTTCTCATCGAAGATGAAAGAATTCGTTAGCGAACTGTTAGCTTGAATTTGTCCAATAGCGTTGCCTTGAGGTACTCCTGCTGGAGCTGCATGTTCGATGTACGCCTCCCTTTGTTTTCCTACTCGCATTATGAGTGAATTTTGCATTAACTGGGTTGGTTGGTCGTACGCGCCAAGGATATGAATTTTAACACCTTTTGTCGTGGACATGACATGATTTGTGACCGTCGCTTGAGATGACGCGTTCATGCTCTCTGTAATTTCCAAATCATAAAAACACGAGTATCCCGTGACGGCTCGTACTTCATAAGTCCTTAAATGATCAGGGACTAGGAAGGCTCTATAAAACAAACAACCTTGGGAGTCAATGATTGTGCATGTCGAGGAACCCGAGTCCATCGCTATACATCTATTTATTCCTGGGTATTGTTTAGACTCAGTCGTTTCCGCAACAAAACTTTTAGCTGGAACACAATGCTCGCCCCATCCACACATAGTGTTTTGAGGACACGCTACTTGGGCGACGGTTTGCAGTTCCGTAGGAAACGTGAAGTATTGTCTCTGGGTATTCCAATTACACCTGACCTTGTTCAATTTTATACTTAGAGAAAATATATTATTTTTGTTTTCATCTTGGAACCACAAACACTGGGTGAATTTCAAATTCTCGAGGGTAATCGTGGCGTGTGTGGTAAGTTTACAAGTGTCTTTGTCATGCACATTTTCACATTCGGTAATCGTTGAAGTCACTATTAAATGGTTATTGCATGTGGTGTCTAGCGAGCATACTACCGATAATAAAGCAAACAGCACCAACAGGGTCACGGTTTGGTTAGGCATTCCAATCCCGTTTAAAAATTGTTGCGTTTGATCAACGGAGTGACGTAACCGGCGACCGACATGGACCCATCCAATCATTGTTAATCTCGCTGTACCTCTAATTATGCGATAGGTGTGGTACACCACGCTGAAAACCGATTTGATAATTGTGAGAACAGTCGTCAAAGCTGTTTTGAGATATATGACCATAATAGAAGTCATTAGTATACACAATGCATACACAGTATATTGTATGGTCGGTGGCAAACATCGTAAATGTTCAAAGGCCGCTACACAGAAAAGACAGGGCAATTTCCGGCAAATGGTTCTACCATTGATGCGTAATTCTTCTCTCATCGTTAATCCGCCCTGTTCAGCCACAAATATAAATTGAAGGAGTCCCGGAAATCTGAGGAAATTCTCGGGCACCACTGCTTGCTTAACGGAATTATTGAAGTGAACAATTTCTTCTAGTCCTTCCTTCCTTACTATTAAAACACCCGATGTAGAAACTCTAACTACAGGGTCATGAAATTCGATAAATTGTCCGTTATGATTAAAAATGGCTTCTTCTTGATCTAACAAAGCGCGGCGATGGCGCTTGTGCACACTATCATGATCTACACGTTGATCACAAAAGGTTAAGGAAATTATACGCGGATCTTCAATAACATTGAATCCATCTATGTGAAAAATAGTGGATTTGCCGTGTTTGATTTTACAAAAACACGTCGCTGGGCTTTTACACGTCATTTCTTGGCAATATTCGGCCGCCCCATTGCATGGTGTGCTAGTGGAGCATCCGCATGGGAAACCGTCTCTTGTACACTCGAAAATTTTAGTAGTTCCCGGAACCGTAAGATTCTGCTTCATTACGAATTGACGGGGTTGTATTAGTTTTTGTGCTGTGCGCGGAGACCATATATAGCTTTTCCACACACGTACACAATTTTGACATCGTTTGGTCACTGCACAACTAGTCGCGGGCAAGTGCGCATGCTGTGCCTTGGATAACACGTGTGAGCATCTTTGGATGGCATCCTTCATTTCGCATATCTCAACATTGTGTCTCGCCATTGCTCTGCTGCTGGTGAAAACTAGGAATATAATCTAGAAAGAGAAAAGTTGCGGTGTTTTTTTTTTTTTTTTGTACTGATTCTTATTGATTAAGGAAAGTCACCTTCCTGTATACAAACCAGATTATATTAGATATATCTCTCCATGAATATATTAAAGTTAAAATGGCAGCAAAATGTTACCATTTACTATTTTCTTATTAATTAATAGTAATGACATTCAATAGTTTCTGAGCTAGCGAATCTGCGATTCGGTCCAGAACAGTCTTTTCGGATTCTTGGTAATCACTTGGTTGTGATATCCAAGACATGAATTTTTCAGCCATGGTTGTATCATTTTCTACATGACTGTTATCGCTATTGGATGCATTAGAATTTTCTACCGAATTACTGTCCGTCCTTTGATCAATAATATTTAACTTCTGTACTCGACCATATTCATCCCGCGGTCGAAGATTATAATGGGACTCTTCTCTTATAGTTCCGGAACTTTCCCTTTCAATGGATTCTTGCTCACCCCCCATTTCATTTTCGTCTATAAAAGGAAGGTCATCCCAAGCAATAGAAAAATTCTGTGGGGTGACATTCGGTTCGGCGTCTGTGTTGCCCCCCTGGTCATCTGTAACTGGTATTGTGTTATTTTTTGGGTATTGGTATGAATAGAGAAACTCGGGGAGATCCAAAAAGGCATTGTCGTCATTGTTGCTTTCTGTAGTTTGCGGTATTTCCGTATTTTCGTCCTCAGTCGTTTCTTGTCCTTCGTCTGCGGAATTCTCATCATCTATTATTTCCGGGTAAGGTTCGTAGGGTCTTTCTAATTGAATTTTCGTTAATCTGTCACTATGTACGCATTGACTAGGTTTCTCTGGTTTATAAATATGTTTTATACAAAATAGTACTGGTGATTTTTGTTCAACAATACGGTAAGGACCTGAAGATAATCTGCATAATTTACGATTAACTCCTTTCTTAAGTAAACCCGGATTATATAAATAAACCATATCACCTAATTTCAACTTTTTATCGAATGCGGTTTTCTCCCGATATTGCTCTTGCTGCTCAGCCGCTGCAAGCATACTTGTCCGCACAAATTCGTGCGCTTTTTGCAACTTCGGTAGCAATTGAAGAACATAATCTTCATGCGTATAGTAATTAAAAGTTTGGGGTTCTTTCAATAACTCCTCCGCTGTATTCATGTCTTTCCCAAAAAGGACAAAATATGGACTTTCTTTTAGTACCGCATGTACAGCGCTCCGGTAGGACATGAGAACATGGGGTAAAAGATCATCCCATTCATTTGATTCGTCTAAAAGGCATGATAAGGTATGCGTTAAGGTAGCGTGACACCTCTCATTAGAACTATTTGTTTGCGGATGTAACGCGGATGTTGAAAGTGGTTTTATTTTAAGCTTTTCCAGCATTGCTCGGAAAACTGACTTATGTAAGTTGGATCCCCTATCAGTGAGACAAAATTGCGGTCGGCCATAACGCGCAATTATTTCCGAATAAAATGTCCGTGCTAAAGTCTCTGACTTGGTGTCAGGTAACGCTACTGCTTCAATGAATTTACTAAAATTATCCATCATCACCAATATGTATCTATTACCGTGCGAAGTTATGTGAAAAGGACCCATTATATCAACCGATACTAACTGAAATGGCTCCGTAGGGATAAAATTACGTTGTAATGAAGCCTTTTTACGTGGGTCATGACTACGCCTTTCTAAACAAATACGACAAGTATTGACATGAATTTGACAGTCTCTGTAATAGCCGGGCCAAAAATACTGACTCCTCAGGCGCTGAAAAGTTTTGTCAAATCCCATGTGACTGCTTAAATTGTCGTGTATTTCGGTTAATATTTCATTACGCAAAACTAGGGGTATTACAACCTGTTCGATATAATCATCCCTGATGGGACGAATATCTTTAGATGCATAATGACATAAAAGACCATTTTTCATGAAATAAGCGTCACCCATCTTTTTAACTGGTTCCGCGTTTTGCCCAGTTAACATGTCAATAATAGGTTTTAATTGAGCATCGCGTCTTTGCTGTTCACGGATTCGTTGTTCTAATGATGAGTGGCCGGTCGTTACAGTATTTATAGCACGGCTCAAACAATCTGGTGCTTGATTCGACTGTCCAGCAACGTGCTCGACTTGAAAATCATATTCGGCTAAATTCAAACACCACCTGGTTAAACGAGGGTTTTTTGTCTTAAGCGAAATTAGGTATTGGAGTGGTCGATGATCGCTCTTCACCCGAAATCGTCTCCCAATTAAATAGGGCCTAAAATAGTTTATCCCCTCCATGATAGCAAGTAATTCTTGCTCCACTGCTGGATAATTTTGTTCCGCAGGTTTAAATTTACGGGACATGTACGCTATGGGGTGATTACCTCCATCATACTCTTGATACAAACAACACCCAATTCCTATTTTGCTGGCATCCGCGGACATAATAAATTCCTTGGTAAAGTCGGGAAATGCCAGTACAGGTGGGTTTCGTAGCGCTTGCTGAAGATATTTAAAAGCTTCTTGCTGCCTTTGGCCCCATATAAAATTTACATTTTTCTTAGTTAATTCAGTAAGGGGTTTGGCAATGTCAGAGTAAAATGGTATGAACTTCTTAAAAAAATTACACATGCCCAGGAAACGTCGAACTTCCTTTACCGTCCGTGGTTGCGGAAATTCGTCGATAGCTTTAACATTATCCGTGTGGGGACGAATTCCATTTTGCGAAATTATATGACCTAAATATTTAATCTCGGTTTGAAAGAATTTACATTTCTTCGGTGCAAGCTTTAAATTGTACTTCTCGAGTAATTTAAATACTCTGACCAATTTCTGTAAATGTGACTCAAGATCCGGACTAGCAATTAATATATCGTCAATGAAACAATGTATATAATCATCATTTAATTCTGATAGAAGACTATTAGCCAATTTTTGGAAAGCCACAGCACTATTCTTCATCCCCATGGGTAAACAATTGAATTGGAAACAACCCTCCTCATTACGGAAGGAAACTAGGGGTCTATCCTCTTCGGCGAGTTCAAGCTGATAATATGCACTACAAAGATCCAGGCTGCTAAAATATTTGGCTCCCTTTAATTGTGCCAAAATGTCCTGGATTAAAGGTAATGCATACTCATCCGATTTGATTGCCTCATTTGTCCGTCTAAGATCGACAACCATGCGATACGTATTTTGTTCTCGTTTTCTCACCATGATTGTCGGTGCGGGGTGAGAACTGACACAAGGCTCAATTATTTTACTCTGCAACATGTCGTTAATTTGTTTCCTCATCTCTCCTCGTAAGTGATAAGGTGTCCGATATATCGGCGACTTTTTTATTTCCTGATCCGACCACGAGATTTTATATTTTCCAAGAGACGTGCGCCCAATTTCACTGATATCGCGGGCGAAAACATGGGCATAGCTCAAAAGCAAAGGGGTTAGTTTCTTTTTGATCCCTGGTGGCAAGTCACCTAAGTCAAAGTCCTGTTCTGATAATTTATTTAATTTCTTATTCTCCAATGGTATTGGAGGTTCACCTATTTCGTCACACTCGATTACTGAAACTTTTCCCAGCTTCGTACCTTTACTTACATGTTTATGATGTTGTGACACATTGGCAATTAACACATTAATTTTCCCATGCTCATCGACCTTTCCCACTGAATGGGCCACCCATACCGAATTTGTCATATTTCTATTCCTTGGTGAAACTTCTACCTCATTTCCACATTGAAGTTGTGGAACCTTCACTGATATAATTTTAGACGATCGCGCCGGTAACCACAGTTTTTCGCTCAATGTGATATTTACACTACTACTGCCATTAGGAGTCGCACCTGGTGTACCTACTAATAAGGGGATATTCGTAGACTGATTACGCAAACATCCACTTCCTACATCCAAAATAAACTTTCCCGATTTTATAAAGTCAAAACCTAAAATGGCCTTATACTCTTTACTGAGCTCATAGTCGGAAACATATACTTTCTGATTAATTGTAAAAGATCCAACTTCTATAGGTACACTAAAACATGAATTATGGGGCAGTGTTTGTCCCGTGACACCACGAATTTCAATCTTATCATTTAGTATCTCTTGACATTGCGCATTATTTACAATTCTTTTCATGAGAATGGGGTCAATGACACTTATACAAGCCCCGGAATCCACGAGAGCGGGGAATTCGAGTGAACCCACTCGTACTATTATAATAGGTAGGTTATGGCCTAAAATTCCCGGTTGGTTAAGGAAGGATACGCAATTTTTGTGTAGTTGGCCTCCCCTACCCAAAAATTGTCACTGCCTCTCCGTTTGCTGACCGTTCCTGCTCTGACTTCTATAATTCCCTCTTCGGGAGGAAAAGTTTGCTCTATTCATTGGAGTCGACCTCCTCGGAAAAACGCTGACATTCGGACAATGTCGAATGAAGTGTGCGCTTGATCCACATTGAAAACAGGCGCGGTTGCCTTGTTGGGGCGCTCTAGCTAAAGGCCGTGGTGGGTCATTGTATCGTTGGGAAAAGTTACGAGTGTGGGATTGTTGATTATGAATGGGAACGAAGCTGCTCCTATTGTGAGACCCTTTTACCTCTCTCATCTCCTTGGAGAGTTCCTCAAGTTTAGTACGCTGTTGTACCGACTCATTCATAATTTCGGCCATCATTGATTGCAAAGATGCGAAATCGAAATTTGACTGCGGCTGTTGACTCGAGGCTACATTAACGGTCCCGAATGAACGGCAAAGACCTTCATTATTTTCTATTAACGTGGCGATTTTAATCGCCGTTGCTAGATCTTGGGGATCCTGGTTTAACACACTTTTTTGAATTCGGGGATTAAGTCCCGCTAGAAATTGGGATAATTTTGTGCGGTCGGCGAGACGCTCCACTTCCGGGCTAGAAAAATTTGCCCCTTCAAGGAAACCGAAAGCCGCATTCTTGATTCGTGAAGCGAATTCTTTGACGTTCTCATTTGCCTTCTGTTTACAACCCGTGAAATTTTGCAAATGATATGTTAAGGGAAATTCGTTGTGGAAAAACTTCAAAAATTCAGTTTTGAAACGTTCATAATTTGTTTCCGATCTCAGTTCCGGACTGGTGGCAACAAATTCGGCAGCGCGTCCTTTCAATTTTGATTTCAGGACAATTAATTTTTCATTATCCTGCCAGTCTGCTAATTTTGCGGTATCCTCTAGGGATTCAATGAAATATTCGGCCGAAAACGACGGTTCTGAACCGGAAAAATTTGCGATTAGCCCTAAATAGCCAGTGATTGTGTTAACCTTTACTTGGGGTGCTTCACCCGATGAATGCACCACACTACTACCACCGTGATTAGGCATTGTAATTTACCGCTTACGAAAAGTTATTGAATATTAATATGAAATTACGTTATATATTAATGCAACCTTGGACTCACATTGACACGGTACTGGTCTGAGGCACCATTGTTAACGAGCTCATGTTTTTATTGTATATCGAGTGTGACCCTACTGCAACATTGATTCTAATCATCCCACTAATGTAAACATCCCAAAATGCCGTGATCGAATTTTATTCATAACCTTACGAATTTTGTGCTCCATAGATATTCATTGCGCTGTGTTTCTAAGTCAATAACCACAGGCCCGTGTAAATGACAAGTCCAAGGAAACAAAGATAAAACAGTTAATTAATCTTTAATTATTAGGCTACTATAAATAAGGGCATTAAATATACGATTTACAAATAGAAGCTAGGATAGTGCATTTACATAATTTCAATTTACATGGAGAGTGATAAATGGTTCGTAAAGTCGGAAGTGTGACTTACCCCAAATCCGGTGAAGATCAACTTCACTACGGCGTAGCTGCCCATCTCACACTTATCTTGTGGACTTCCACAACCTCTCTCTATCTCACTCACTCAGTCTCTCCCAATCTCTCTTTTAGTCTCTCTCTCTGTGTCCCTCAAACTTCATATATATATTTTTCTTTGGCTATCCGCCTACTCCTACCTATATTCCATCAACTTCATTTCATTCGCTAATTCCGATTTTCTTTCCTAAATTTTCTTTTCCGAACTTCTCTTCACTTTACATTATTGGATAACATTTTCCTATGGACATGCGTTTCATTGGCTACTGCTATCCCTTTGGTTCGGTTGACGTTCCTGTGGGAACTATTCCCGGAATTCACAAATCTCCTTTCACCTAATACCATCTGCTCTAACCCTGGACTTTCTCACGCTTTTACCTGTATACAAAATTCTGACCAGCTGCAAATATCATTGAAATATGAGCGCGGCCGCTGAATTTTATTACCATATTCTTCTTATACAACTTATACCGATTTCTTTCATAGTGTCCTGCACCCTTTATGCGATTCATTTCAGTCCCCATATTTATAGATCTGCTTATCGCTACTTTTTATACTACTTCTTCGATTCTGTATTCCTTACGTGCTACGCGCCAAATTTATAGGTTTCTTTCATGATCCATATTCTTTGGGACTCTAACTCCTAACACCTGGATAACACCTGGCTGGTATGGCTTTGAAATACATAATTTCAAAGTCCATCCTTTCATACCATTATTCCTCGAACGATACGATTATTTAACTTTGCTAATTCCTTTACAGTATAACACTATGGAAAAGGGGAAAGGGACGTGTGAAAGCACCAGCCTACTGAAGAAGCGAATTTTAATGAAAATAATAATAAAGCAACAAAAAACAAATGAGTTTCATCAAGTATCCCCAGAAAACTTCCCCATGGGGGTCCCCAGATTCAATTCGCTGAATTTCAGTGGGGCCCCACACTGGATATATCTTGGGCTACCGATGTGTTGCAAATTTTACAATGTTAACCACAAAAATCAATGAGATACATTCAGGGGCACCGAATTACAACCTGCCAACATTTCCATGAAGCCCTGACCTGCAAGCTTGTCGGACACCCCCCTGTGAGAATTTTTCATTTTTATCAATTTTACAACGAATAAAATCCAGGGCCCCACATCCAGTAGCGGGGACACAATACGCAGATTTTTAGTGGGGCCCCAGACTGGCTATATCTCGGGGTTCGGCTGTGGCAAATTCTACAACAGAAAAGAATGAGATTTATCCAGGGCCCCCAAAATCAAACCTGTAAACCTGGGGCCCCCCGACTTGGAAGCTTGTCGGCCATCCCCCGGTGCGAGTGCCATGAAAAATTTTCATTTGTATTCGTTTTACCAACGAATAAAATCCAGGGCCCCCAAAATGAAACCTGTAAACATAGGGCCCCCGACTTGGAAGCTTGTCGGTCATCCCCCGGAGCGAGTGCCATGAAAAATTTTCATTTGTATTCGTTTTACCAACGAATAAAATCTAGGGCCCCCAACCAATTACCCGGGACACCAATTCGCATACTTTTGGTGGGGCCCCAGACTGGCTTTATCTCGGGCTTCCGCTGTTGCGAATTCTACAACAGAAAAGAATGAGATTCGTCCAGGGCTCCAAAATGAAACCTGTAAACATGGGGCCCCCGACTTGGAAGCTTGTCGGTCATCCCCCGGTGCGAGTGCTATGAAAAATTTTCATTTGTATTCGTTTTACCAACAAATAAAATCCAGAGCACCCAAAATGAAACCTGTAAACATGGGGCCCCCCCGACTTGGAAGCTTGTCGGTCATCCCCCGGAGCGAGTGCCATGAAAAATTTGCATTTGTATTCGTTTTACCAACGAATAAAATCCAGGGCCCCCAAAATGAAACCTGTAAACATGGGGCCCCCGACTTGGAAGCTTGTCGGTCATCCCACGGAGCGAGTGCCATGAAAAATTTTCATTTGTATTCGTTTTACCAACGAATAAAATCCAGGGTCCCCAACCAATTACCAGGGACACCAATTCGCATACTTTTGGTGGGGCCCCAGACTGGCTTTATCTCGGGCTTCCGCTGTTGCGAATTCTACAACAGAAAAGAATGAGATTCGTCCAGGGCCCCCAAAATGAAACCTGTAAACATGGGGCCCCCGACTTGGAAGCTTGTCGGTCATCCCCCGGAGCGAGTGCCATGAAAAATTTTCATTTGTATTCGTTTTACCAACGAATAAAATCCAGGGTCCCCAACCAATTACCAGGGACACCAATTCGCATACTTTTGGTGGGGCCCCAGACTGGCTTTATCTCGGGCTTCCGCTGTTGCGAATTCTACAACAGAAAAGAATGAGATTCGTCCAGGGCCCCAAAATGAAACCTGTAAACATGGGGCCCCCGACTTGGAAGCTTGTCGGTCATCCCCGGTGCGAGTGCTATGAAAAATTTTCATTTGTATTCGTTTTACCAACAAATAAAATCCAGGGCACCCAAAATGAAACCTGTAAACATAGGGCCCCCGACTTGGAAGCTTGTCGGTCATCCCCCGGAGCGAGTGCCATGAAAAATTTTCATTTGTATTCGTTTTACCAACGAATAAAATCTAGGGCCCCCAACCAATTACCCGGGACACCAATTCGCATACTTTTGGTGGGGCCCCAGACTGGCTTTATCTCGGGCTTCCGCTGTTGCGAATTCTACAACAGAAAAGAATGAGATTCGTCCAGGGCTCCAAAATGAAACCTGTAAACATGGGGCCCCCGACTTGGAAGCTTGTCGGTCATCCCCCGGTGCGAGTGCTATGAAAAATTTTCATTTGTATTCGTTTTACCAACAAATAAAATCCAGAGCACCCAAAATGAAACCTGTAAACATGGGGCCCCCCCGACTTGGAAGCTTGTCGGTCATCCCCCGGAGCGAGTGCCATGAAAAATTTGCATTTGTATTCGTTTTACCAACGAATAAAATCCAGGGCCCCCAAAATGAAACCTGTAAACATGGGGCCCCCGACTTGGAAGCTTGTCGGTCATCCCCCGGAGCGAGTGCCATGAAAAATTTTCATTTGTATTCGTTTTACCAACGAATAAAATCCAGGGTCCCCAACCAATTACCAGGGACACCAATTCGCATACTTTTGGTGGGGCCCCAGACTGGCTTTATCTCGGGCTTCCGCTGTTGCGAATTCTACAACAGAAAAGAATGAGATTCATCCAGGGCCCCCAAAATGAAACCTGTAAACATGGGCCCCGACTTGGAAGCTTGTCGGCCATCCCACGGAGCGAGTACCATGAAAAATTTTCATTTGTATTCGTTTTACCAACGAATAAAATCCAGGACCCCCCAACCAATTACCCGGGACACCAATTCGCATACTTTTGGTGGGGCCCCAGACTGAATATATCTTTTGCTTCCGCTATCGAAATTTTTCAACGTTAAAGCAGCAAGAAAACAATGAGATCCATCAAGGGCCCCTGGAAATGAAAACTTTTTACTTATACGTGAAATCTTCCCCGGGTACCCCGACCCTGTGTTGGGAGCACTGCTGTTGTGTGTGTATATTATACATATATATACCTCTCGGCATGGACCTCCCCCCCACAAAGGAAGGGCTGACAGGGGCCACAACGATTCTTATCCTTTTTGATTTTTCACACTATAAATTAATCACAGAGGGGCCCCTGAAAAGCTGGTTTGGGGGCTCGAAATCTAAATTCCAGCCTAAGGGCTCTGCTGTATGATGTAGGAGCCTCTTGGTACATGCACATAACATGGTCCCGATAGGTCAAATGGGTCCCGATATGTGAATATCGACCCAATATCGTCGATATATGATATATGATATCATATCGATATATGAATCGAAACCGACTTCCGTAACAGATTTCCGTCACTCGGTTGCTTAGCAACAGGCCCTTTTCGAGTTTGTTTGTGATTTTATATTATAGAATAGATAAGTTGCGAAAATGATTCTGATTTCAAAAATTCAAGTGAGCCTTATTGAAAATTAGGAATAAAATGCATTTCATATAAAAGTTATGATGGCTAAAATTTCGGGAAAGCCCCACAATATACGGGTCATATGGGTCACCTTGTATACGCAAATTTCTGACCCGTGCGGCAAAAGTACCAACAACAATAACAAAGACCTGTAACAGCTTAGGCCTATCATTATCTGCGACTTTCTGCCTTTTTACCCAAAAAGAAGGGTGAGCTGAAGCGGAGGTTCAGCACCAACACTCCCCGAGTTCCGGAGTCCAGTCGCTCTCACCTCTCATTCCATCTCACAGCACCCCCCAACCAGCCGGCCAGCAAGAACGGAGCCAAGGAACAAGCCCCGGCCACGCCCCCCGCCACCCCGGAGAAGAAACCGGGAGAGCCATTTGTTGTATCCCGGCAGAAATACCGCATGTCTGGATCACGGGCCAAAAAGGTTGTGCGCCCCTGAGTCAAACATTTCCAAGGACGTCGAGGCAGGCCCTCGGGTACTCGGGCAGTTAGAACCCTTAACCCCCCCCCCCCTGGTGGTAAGTGAGTTGTGTCGGAAGTGTGCGTACCGAAAAGACAACGTGCGTATCAATTATTATGCGCAAAGTTGATGCCGCCATCTATATTTCGACTTGTGAAACGTACTAGTCTATAATGATGCGTGTTGTGCTCGGGGGGGGGGGGGGTATGTGCAGCCATGCACCTCCCTGGTTTCAATTTAACGAAATAATATACCAGAGGAGAAAAATACTCTTGATTTAACAAATGTTGCAGCATCTCACAAAATTCCCCCCTTCGAACTCATACAAAAATAATATAAAAATATACCCATAATAATTCATTTCGAGCTTATAGTTATAATTACGAGAGAATGAGTATCTCATTAATGACTATCAACGTAAGAATATAGTAACATTGCGGCTTTATAATTATTAGTATATTCTTTATATTGTGGCTTATAATAATAATGTAATTATTAGTATGAATCTTTAGAAATCTTTTTACATAACAATAACAAAACCCTTTGACTTAATTAATGGAAAAACAATTAGTTTAATGATAAATTAACTTTTTTCCAAGACAATATGTGAGATTGAAATTCTCCATTTTTCCTAAGAACAAATAAATTAAAATACATTTTCAAGAGAACTCGGGAAATTTAAAGTAACCAGAAGGTATATGTGATCAGTATAATTAGAGACAATATTTTATTTGGTTTGAATACAGTGTATGGTCAACACACCATCTGTAGCAGAACGCCTCCACGCGAAGTTCGTGACGTCACTGGAGAAGGTCATCTCAACCCCCCCCCCCATAAGGGGTCATTCAAGTATTACGCCAGCATCGATGGGGGAAAGGGGTTTCCGATTTGCTAACTTTTGATGAGAAGGGGGAGAGGGGGGTTTGGATGATGCTTACGTCATCAACCACCCTTTTGTGAAGATATGTAATATTCTTAATGGCATCTTTATTCGGTGTGCCAAAAACGGGAAAAAACCTTTTCGATTGGGCACCTGAACTTTCTCCCTATTGAGAAGTCCCCTACAGCTGGGGGGGGGGGAGGATCTACAGAGCCAATTTAGTGATCTATAAATGCTTCATGGATCATTCAAGTGCTCTGGAAATGTGTCCGGGCTAAAGAAATTAAAGGATGCAATGCATCAATTTTTACAAATCATGTCACAAAGTCAAGTAAAATGTCGAAAAGCATAGCATTCTTCGTAAAATACGTTTAAAATCTTTATTCGCGTATTACTTGTATGTAAAAACGCAACACTAAAGCGAACGTAACTTTGATTCTAAGCATCATATAAACAAAACAAGGCCCGTTTTGGAATCACAACAAATAGGGCTTTTATAAAAAATAAAAAAAAATGAAAATCCATATTTTTTCTTTCATAATGACGTTTTCAACGTACTCGGATACCTCAAGTGCAAAGTGTGTGTTTGCGCGGAAATTAATTTTTCCATAGGAACATAACTTGAGACATCAAACATTGATCTCGTCAAATAAATTAAGCTAAATTACAAACTTTTTCCCTCAACCTTCAAGGCCGTATTCACCGACATGATTTTAAACTGTAGTCAAACACAATTTTTGGATAAGAGATCAACATAGATTGGTTATATATAAAAACGAATTCAACCAATTATATATATATATATATCAAAAACTCAACCTCTTAAGCAACTTCTTATCAAAAAAGAGGTGAATACGGCCCTTAATCGGATTGATCGAGTCGATTAACTCAACTAAAATTTTTATGTTTTACTTTCAATCGATTAACCGACCCGATTAATTGATTGATCGGACAAGCCCTATTTTTAACCTCTCAATTTTTTGTATTAATTTTTTTTTTTCATTCTCTCAGTATTTAATCACTACAAACAACATTTTTCAATTTCTTCTCGAATTTCTCAAGACAGGTATTTCTCGCTAAGAATCAGAGGAATATTAATAAGGCACAGAGCAGTTTCTTATAACAAGATGGTCTTTAATTAATTAGTTTCAAACTGATTGATGAGGTCTCATTATGACATATTGCATGTGGGAAAAAAAGTCTATGAGGGTCAAAAAAAACGAGAAAAAATATATTTTTTAACTGCTTAATATTACATGTTTCCGTATTATTTACTAATTAATCACCAAAACATAGGATTTCTGGGCTTATAATTCCAATACCTGATGATCTTTATAATCCACTAATTATGAGACCGATTTATAAAATAATTGAGACTCTTATATTAATCCAATAGAAAATTAACTGCGAACTATACGAAAAAAAATTATTCGATAAAATACCGCAAATTATTTCAAGCTATAAATTCACATAATTGATAATTAAAGGTGTCAAATCCACGGACTCCGTCTAATATTGCGATGAATAATACCAAGTGATTTAATTCAAAACTAGGGGTATGGATATATTACAAGGTATTGAATAATTTATTTTGCGCCAGAACCCCCCACTGTACACGGAATCGGTAAATGAGAGATTAACCGGATAAAACCGTGTTTAATGCTTGATTTCGGTATCCGACGCCGAGATGACAGTTTCTGAGTATTGAAACTGGTGTAATTAGTGAGTACGAAATAAGGTATTAATTGGATTTAAACGTTTCCTAAACGTATATTTGATAGTCATATCGAAATCATCTCATACCGATTCGATAACATTCTGTGAATGCGGAAATCAACATGATTAATCTCTTACCTAAGAATTATTATGGTGAAAGGATACGTCGTTTGGGGTATTTAGGCTCTTATACTTCATGGTTGAAACCTTGGGTTCTTCAACCGCTGGTCCAAGGACAAATTCCGGTCCGTGATGCAATTCGCCCGAAGTCCTACAGCTACTGCAACATTGGAGAGTTACATTAACGCAAGATTGAGAAGAGAGAGCTCTTTCACATTATTTGCTATTTAATGTGAAAGGAAAAAGAATTATTCACACCCCGTCTATTATAAAAACCGAATGGAGTAAAAATAGCTGAATTTTTGTGGCAAATGTAAAGCTATATTAACCGATATTATGGTGCACAAAATTTAAACCAGTATGCATGAACTATAAAACTTAAATATACATTGATATTGAACCATATATTGCTCATTTTTTTATGCTGATGCTGCACACCGGTTTTTAAACGAACAACCAGTTTTACTTCAATAACTGTGACAGATAGTTTTATCAATGTTTGATAGGTGGCAGCAGTTGTCATAGTGAAATGTTTTTTTTTCTCTCGTGTATAATAATAAACATTATTGCATATTATTTTTACATTGTTTTCATCTACAAGAAATAAAGAAAATGTACATAAGGAAAGGTATATTCATACTCGGCATATCAAAAGAGGAATAAACTGAAATTTTTCGGGAAAAATAAAAATATAGTAGCAAGTCTCGGGCTAGGTATGATGCTTCATAAAATTTACACTGATGAGGATCATAAAAATTAACAATGTATAATATTATGTTACCTATCGTTCATTTTGATGCTGCAAACCGATTTCAAACGAGCAACCGATTTCATTTCAAAAATTATAACAGATGGGTTTTTATTCTATCCGATAGGTGGCAGCAGAGTGTTACTTAGACGCTGTTTCCCGCACGTTTTATAATAGTATAAATATGTGATTTGATATGACAGAAGGTTGGGAAATTTTCCTTCTATATTGTTATAAATTTTTATTTGCTTGTTCACCAATTTTTCATTACATTAATGCCCTACAAGTAGTGACCTTAAATGTTGACCTTCCTAGATATTTCTCAGTGGCTTTCGTAAGCCTTGAAGTACATAGAATGCATGCGCATCCCCTTGATCATTTCATAATTTTTGTCGCCCATGGTCATTTTCTGCAACACGAGGGCTAATTAGGAGGGACCTACAATTTATTGCTGATTCCGAACGTTAGGCTTGTTTGTACACTCATCGAGAGGGTGGTACGCTAACCCCTCGAAGGGGGACTCCCTGCGGTAGCAATTTTTTCTGGTGTCATGTCGCCGTTTATGTTGCACCCCTGCGTCAGGAAAATTTTCAGACCAGGACGAACCGGGTATCGAACTCACGACACTTCTAAACATCCCTTGGTACTTTAGGTGAGTAACTTATCGACCTGGGCTACCGCGCCCCACGCCTCGAAGTTACGAACCACAGAAAGTCAACTTCAGCTGAACACCACTGTGGCAACGGTGGGGTTCGATACGAGTCCGTCACTATAACCACTACAAACCGAACATGAGTCCCACTCTGTCCCCAAAGGGGATATAAGCGGTTAAGCCACCATGCAGAGGTTGCAACAGCAGTAACCAAAACTCAGAGCAGTCAGAAAAGTGAGCGTAAAGCGCCACTGACCACTCGACCACAGCAGCGGTAGTCAGTTCCCCAGCCACACTATACAGGGTGCATAGGTAGCAGGGCGTACGGCATTTTACTGGCGAACCGTTGGTCCTAGAGGCATATTTCCAATCGGAAAATGTATCCAAACAACGTGTAGCACTCATATATACCATTCATTTCCGAGGGGGGAGGGGAGTTGTATCGTTATTAAAATAAAAATTACTTCTTATATACCGTCCCTATGTGGCCAAACCCCATCTAGGAAGTTGTTGCCCTGTCTCTTCTAATCCCAATAAAAAAAAATTCCACGTTACCAAGTGCAATGCAATATTCACTGACACATTCAAATTCAAAAAACAAATGTTGGGGGAAAACACAGCGTTAAATGCGGGTAAGACGGTTCCGTCCCACGTCTAATGAAGGACAGGCTGAAATATATATCCAGAGATAATATTATCGCGTCAGTACTGAAAAGGCATTACTTCAAACGAGATTTCATTGAAGAGACTCGATCGAAATTAATAGGTTTCCAAGAAATCGACAGAAATATATGGCCTTTTCGGGTCGGAAAAGATTCGGTTCCTTTTGTTTCCAGGACGGAGGAAAAGTAGCGGTCGTACGAATATTAATACGACGAAAACATTGTTCCAATCTCGATTAATAGACCATTAACTTCGATGGATGATTTGTTCCAGCAGGGCATGCGGCCGTTCCGAGACCAACTGCAGCGAATACCCATCGATTGACTTTCACGCAACAAACATCACACAAATGCACACACGCAGTAAAATAACGCGCATATACGAGTATAGACGGCAAAGAGATCATTGAGTTTAAATCCATCGGTTTCTTCGGCGCGTTTCTCAATTAGTGGATCCATTAAGCGCTTTAGCACAATCTTACGAATCCATCACGAACTCATTTAATCGTAAATACATGTTTCAACCCTATTTATCGATACCTTTATGTTAAGAGGTCGTTTGTTTCGAGTTCGAATCACCGCAGCGTTAAATCAAATGCCGTTTTATACCTTCGTGTGTGTGTCTGTTATAGAGAGAAATATTTCGGGATGGTGGAGAGAGGGAAGAGATGGGCCTGGAACAGTAATAACATACGATTGTGACGCCTTAATGTTCTCTATTTATAGCTGATTTCTCCTGCCATCGCACGAGAGAGAGACCTTCAGATTAATTCTGTAAACGATAATGAGTCCAGATAAATTTAAGTATAGGGTGGCGACGGTGGTGGTGGAAAAGGCACCATCATCGGAAATGTCATTTAACTGGCAAATTACCTTATATTGTCTTCATCAAAAGCGGCATTAAGTTAATGTCTCAACACTGGCGAAAAATCGCCGAAAGTCTTTTATTGGCGTTTTTTTACTAATATACATATACATGGCTGGAAGAAAGGAGAAAATGAAAAAAAAAATTGTCTTTCTCTCCTAAAATTCTTTTTTTTTTTTCACTACTAATCGGGCCATTTCTTCCGGTATTTGTGGTGTAAAAATCTGGAAATGGCGGCCGGAATGGCTGTGAGAGATGGGTGTGATCGTAAGAGCGTTTTTTTTGGGAGAAGATACCGCTTTGCAGAGTTATGTACAGTAGGACTTCGTTAATTTGAAATCCAAAGTCACTGGAAAACAGTTTGAATTATCCAATTAATCTGTCCCGGATTTGTAAAAACGACAGTGAATTGAAACGTCAACATTTTCAACTAGGATATAATAATTATTTATTATTAAAATTCTATCATCAGTTACGAAACTGTTTCCAAAATTTTAATAATTAATAATTATAATAAAATGGATCTTAGATTAGCTACATTACTCCACTGTTCTGGAGAATCAGCATCACTGCAGAATTTCTTGAACATGCTCAAAGCCTGATTTAAGGAAAACAGTTCATAACCATCCATTTTAAAACTGTGCCGCAAATTATGCTTATCATTCTTATGCTACCAAGGAAATATGCTTTCATTAACGTGCTACAGTTGATAGCTTCTATATTCAATGATTCAGATTTTGAACGGTATACACACACAACATGCATACGTTGATCAACATAATCGGTATCAAGCGGTACACAGTCTCTCGATGCATTTGATCTTCCTTTCTTTCTATCAAACCGAGCACAACTCAGGTCTATCACCATGTATGGGCGATTTACTACCTTTATGAGTTGTGCCGGAAGTGTAACTGTGTGTAACTAACAGTCTGAGTGCGTATGTAGTGTTGTATTTGATTTTTCAGTGTTGCCATCCATATTTCTGAAGTGAAGTGGTGAGTGATGTGTTATGATTGAATTATATTTATACTGTTTGTAGGTAGGTCTGTTGCTCTCTGTGGCGTTTCAAAGGTGGGGGAGATCGGCTCGCATTCACGCCTTGAAGTTGGGAACCACGATGCACTTGATCTGAACAATGTTAAAATAAGCATTAAATTATCAAAAAAAAAGTCTTTAAAAATTTGTTTCGACCATTTGATCATTTTTGTCGCACCACCGCGGTCATTTTTTGCACACGAGGGCTAATTGGACCAGGACCTACAATTTATTGCCGGTTCTAAACGGCAACATTTTTTTTTATACTCATCGAGAGGTTGGTGCGCTAACCCCCTCGGTATGGGACAACCTGCGGTAACAATCTTTTTCTGTGGTCATGTCACCATTTCTGTTGTACCCCTGTGTCAGGAAAGTTTCTGACAAGGACGAACCAGTTATTGAACTAGCGACACCTCTATAAACATCCTTTGGTATTTTACGCGAGTATTTTACCGACCTGGGCTACCGCGCCCCTTGAAAATTTTTTGTTTAACAACTGGATCGGGAAAAGCAGTCTGGCTTCTTGTGGAATTTTTTACAAACTAAATTTGCTTCTACAAAAATTATGGATTTGGTTTTTTTTCCCTTCAACTTTGAATTATCCAAAAAATTTGAAAAAGAATTCAAATTAAACAAGAAATATTGACATTAAATTAGATAGGCGAACTCAAGGGGTAGTTCGTAAAAGTTCGAATTATTTCAAATTCGAATAAAACAAGTTATACTGTATATGAATTTTAGCGATAACACAGTTTGCCGTGCTCTCTTCCGTGGATATCCAGAAGTTAGTTTTGTAAAGAGTGAGAGATATGGTCGTAACTCGAATTAGAGAGTTTTAGGGGTGCTGGGCCGTCTTTACTAGCAGCGCAGTCCAATGCGGAAATAGTAGTGCCCCCTTCCCCTGCTTCAATTTCAAATTTGTTAATAGTTCTAAATTTTTTTCTATCATTTAGAACAATGAGTCTCAACTTTTTGCCATGTGAAACCGGTGAATAAACAAATAATAACATCGATGAGCTAGGGCATTTTTGAAATAATGTGCATGTTTTAGCCGTCTTCTTGAAGAGAATTGTGATAAACTGAGTTATATGAACAAAAAAAATAGGGGTAGGCTGTGTGTGGGGGATCATAAACACGGACATAAGTTTGACGTGAATACATTATTTGCGCCTTGAATAGCATAATGAAATTGTCATTATCATCGGCTTTGTCTTCGGAATAGCTAACAAACGATACCGATGTCTTCTATTGTCATTGTGAAGCTGCTCGAGGCGTAGCGGAAAACAATTTTCAGAGCAGCGGGGCCTAGTGCCTAGACAAGAAAAGATATTAAAACCGGAGTAATATCGTTTAATGCACCTTTGGCAATGCGCATCTGACAAATACCATTGTTTTTGACTTGCGTTGAGTACTCCTTGAGATATGAGCGTTTAAAGAATTTCGTGTCGCAACACTTTGCGAATGCTCCAAGTATCGTCAAAGGATTAAAAATACGTAAAAACGCCTTCAGCGAAAATTGTAAATGATTTGAAACTCCCGTGTGTGTATGAATAGTGCTAAGAAAAATGATTCCAGAGTGGAGAATTCTCATATTACGAGATAGTACGCTCCTAGTCTAAAAAAACTTCTTTGATCCATAGTTATACAAAGAATGAATGCTGCTTTCACAAAATCTTAATTGTCTAGCTTCAGACCAAGCGCTTTGTAAGCATAAGTAGGTAGTACGTACACCCCCGCCCCCCCCCTCCAGGTATAGAAAAATATTACTTATAATTTTAAATTACAATCCAGAATATATCTTGCATACATGATGAGATATTAGCATTAGCAAGTAAAATAAATTTTTCAATTTCTCTCACGTAAATCCAGCAAATTCCCGGTATTTCAATACATCATCATAACAATGGTCCGATTTCTCTCACGTGTCCGCCACCAACACATAAACATGGTTATTATTACACCATCGTAAAAAAAACATTTTCATAGGAACAATTCCCGAGGAAAAACTTCGAATTCAGTCCATTTCACGCTACGCAAGAGACATTATTAGCGGTTTCTCTTCACGTATGAGTAAATAGACGTTATGAACACGTTAAAAGTACATTTTTACTTGAAAAGATAGAGTTGTGTAGGGTATAAGCAAAAAAATAAAATAACCATGGAGGAAAAAAAGAGAGGTTTCTTATTCATTTGCTAAACCCAAGATTTACTGGAACAGAAACTCCGCGATTAATTAAGATGGCGATGGAGGAGAAATGCAACGCGTTTGGATCATTAATTAGCGGCTCGCATTAATTGTTGAGAACGGAAACAGGTAAAAAAAAATACAACAATACAACAACAACTAAAGTTCCAGAGAGGGTTTTTTTTCTTCTTCTATCCAAAGAGCCCTTTCTGTACTGATTCGTCTCGAATTAATTATCGTTGGTCTTGTTACAAGGTCTTGGATACTTTTTCTGGGAGGGAGATGGGCGCAAATTACACGTTGAAAAATGCACTAATTTGAAACCTTTCAGTATGTGTGTGTGTGTGTACTTGGCGTAAATGCACCATTAAAATCATTAGCAGAGTGAGGCATTAGTTTGTGTGGAACCTAATATGTATATGGCGTCGGAAAGTATTAGGTAATTGGAGATAACCAGAGACTTTACTTTTTAAGAAATATATATATTTTTTTTTACCTTGTACTTAAATCAATAGGAGCATTGATCAATCTCTTATTATTATGAAGATCAGTTTCGGGTTTTATCTTTTGGAAATTCCGTTTGTGTTTTATTGAGAAAATCATTATTTTTGGGGAAATTTCTATTAATGGGTTATGAATTTATGGGAATTCATGTTGAAAAATGAATTACATTTTTTTTTTTCATTGTCCAACTGCCAAGATTCATTTCTTTTTAAATTTTTGGATTTCTTTCTTTCTCTCATTTTAAGTATCGAATTTTTATTTCCATTTTAAGAGTTTTTTATTCATTTTTAGATTTATTTTCATTTTAAGTTCCAATATTTTTTTATTTTTCTTGTGTCAAGATATTTTTCCTTTTTTTTTCAGTGCCAAGATTTTTTTTGATTTTTTCCTAGTGTATGACAAGATTTTTTCTGATTTATTTATTGTGTTCTGTATGTATATATATGTGTGTGTGTGTGTGTCAAGATTTTTCTGATTTTTTTTTTAATGTCAATTTTTTTTCCATTATTTTCAAGCATCAATGTTTTTTTTGCCATTTTTTTCTAGCATCATTATTATTCCTCATTATTTTCGAAGCATCAAGATTATTCTTCATTTTTATATTATTTTGCATTTTTTCAAGCATAAAGATTTTGCATTTTTTCAAGCATAAAGATTTTGCATTTTTTCCAAGCATAAAGATTTTGCATTTTTCCAAGCATAAAGATTTTGCATTTTTCCAAGCATAAAGATTTTGCATATTTTCAAGCATAAAGATTTTGCATTTTTTCAAGCATAAAGATTTTGCATTTTTTCAGATTTTGCATTTTTTCAAGCATAAAGATTTTGCATTTTTTCAAGCATAAAGATTTTGCATTTTTTCAGATTTTGCATTTTTTCAAGCATAAAGATTTTGCATTTTTTCAAGCATAAAGATTTTGCATTTTTTCAAGCATAAAGATTTTGCATTTTTTCAGATTTTGCATTTTTTTAAGCATAAAGATTTTGCATTTTTTCAAGCATAAAGATTTGGCATTTTTTCAAGCATAAAGATTTGGCATTTTTTCAAGCATAAAGATTTTGCATTTTTTCAGATTTTGCATTTTTTCAAGCATAAAGATTTTGCATTTTTTCAAGCATAAAGATTTTGCATTTTTTCAAGCATAAAGATTTTGCATTTTTTCAGATTTTGCATTTTTTTAAGCATAAAGATTTTGCATTTTTTCAAGCATAAAGATTTGGCATTTTTTCAAGCATAAAGATTTGGCATTTTTTCAGATTTTGTATTTTTTCAAGCATAAAGATTTTGCATTTTTTCAAGCATAAAGATTTTGCATTTTTTCAAGCATAAAGATTTTGCATTTTTTCAAGCATAAAGATTTTGCATTTTTTCAAGCATAAAGATTTTTCATTTTTTTCAAGCATAAAGATTTTGCATTTTTTCAAGCATAAAGATTTTGCATTTTTTCAGATTTTGCATTTTTTCAAGCATAAAGATTTTGCATTTTTTCAGATTTTGCATTTTTTCAAGCATAAAGATTTTGCATTTTTCCAAGCATAAAGATTTTGCATTTTTCCAAGCATAAAGATTTTGCATATTTTCAAGCATAAAGATTTTGCATTTTTTCAAGCATAAAGATTTTGCATTTTTTCAGATTTTGCATTTTTTCAAGCATAAAGATTTTGCATTTTTTCAAGCATAAAGATTTTGCATTTTTTCAGATTTTGCATTTTTTCAAGCATAAAGATTTTGCATTTTTTCAAGCATAAAGATTTTGCATTTTTTCAAGCATAAAGATTTTGCATTTTTTCACATTTTGCATTTTTTTAAGCATAAAGATTTTGCATTTTTTCAAGCATAAAGATTTGGCATTTTTTCAAGCATAAAGATTTGGCATTTTTTCAGATTTTGTATTTTTTCAAGCATAAAGATTTTGCATTTTTTCAAGCATAAAGATTTTGCATTTTTTCAAGCATAAAGATTTTGCATTTTTTCAAGCATAAAGATTTTTCATTTTTTTCAAGCATAAAGATTTTGCATTTTTTCAAGCATAAAGATTTTGCATTTTTTCAGATTTTGCATTTTTTCAAGCATAAAGATTTTGCATTTTTTCAGATTTTGCATTTTTTCAAGCATAAAGATTTTGCATTTTTTCAAGCATAAAGATTTTGCATTTTTTCAAGCATAAAGATTTGGCATTTTTTCAGATTTTGTATTTTTTCAAGCATAAAGATTTTGCATTTTTTCAAGCATAAAGATTTTGCATTTTTTCAAGCATAAAGATTTTGCATTTTTTCAAGCATAAAGATTTTTCATTTTTTTCAAGCATGAAGATTTTGCATTTTTTCAAGCATAAAGATTTTGCATTTTTTCAGATTTTGCATTTTTTCAAGCATAAAGATTTTGCATTTTTTCAAGCATAAAGATTTTGCATTTTTTCAAGCATAAAGATTTTGCATTTTTTCAAGCATAAAGATTTTGCATTTTTTCAGATTTTGCATTTTTTTAAGCATAAAGATTTTGCATTTTTTTAAGCATGAAGATTTTGCATTTTTTCAGATTTTGCATTTTTTCAAGCATAAAGATTTTGCATTTTTTCAGATTTTGCATTTTTTCAAGCATAAAGATTTTGCATTTTTTCAAGCATAAAGATTTTGCATTTTTTTCAGATTTTGCATTTTTCAAGCATAAAGATTTTGCATTTTTTCAAGCATAAAGATTTTGCATTTTTTCAAGCATAAAGATTTGGCATTTTTTCAGATTTTGTATTTTTTCAAGCATAAAGATTTTGCATTTTTGCAAGCATAAAGATTTTGCATTTTTTCAAGCATAAAGATTTTGCATTTTTTCAAGCATAAAGATTTTGCATTTTTTCAAGCATAAAGATTTTTCATTTTTTTCAAGCATAAAGATTTTGCATTTTTTCAAGCATAAAGATTTTGCATTTTTTCAGATTTTGCATTTTTTCAAGCATAAAGATTTTGCATTTTTTCAAGCATAAAGATTTTGCATTTTTTTAAGCATGAAGATTTTGCATTTTTTCAGATTTTGCATTTTTTCAAGCATAAAGATTTTGCATTTTTTCAGATTTTGCATTTTTTCAAGCATAAAGATTTTGCATTTTTTCAAGCATAAAGATTTTGCATTTTTTCAAGCATAAAGATTTTGCATTTTTTTCAGATTTTGCATTTTTCAAGCATAAAGATTTTGCATTTTTTTAAGCATAAAGATTTTGCATTTTTTCAAGCATAAAGATTTGGCATTTTTTCAGATTTTGTATTTTTTCAAGCATAAAGATTTTGCATTTTTTCAAGCATAAAGATTTTGCATTTTTTCAAGCATAAAGATTTTGCATTTTTTCAAGCATAAAGATTTTGCATTTTTTCAAGCATAAAGATTTTGCATTTTTTCAAGCATAAAGATTTTTCATTTTTTTCAAGCATAAAGATTTTGCATTTTTTCAAGCATAAAGATTTTGCATTTTTTCAGATTTTGCATTTTTTCAAGCATAAAGATTTTGCATTTTTTCAAGCATAAAGATTTTGCATTTTTTCAAGCATAAAGATTTTGCATTTTTTCAAGCATAAAGATTTTGCATTTTTTCAGATTTTGCATTTTTTCAAGCATAAAGATTTTGCATTTTTTCAGACTTTGCATTTTTTCAAGCATAAAGATTTTGCATTTTTTCAAGCATAAAGATTTTGTATTTTTTCAAGCATAAAGATTTTGCATTTTTTCAAGCATAAAGATTTTGCATTTTTTCAAGCATAAAGATTTTGCATTTTTTCAGATTTTGCATTTTTTAAGCATAAAGATTTTGCATTTTTTCAAGCATAAAGATTTGGCATTTTTTCAGATTTTGTATTTTTTCAAGCATAAAGATTTTGCATTTTTTCAAGCATAAAGATTTTGCATTTTTTCAAGCATAAATATTTTTCATTTTTTTCAAGCATAAAGATTTTGTATTTTTTCAAGCATAAAGATTTTGCATTTTTTCAAGCATAAAGATTTTGCATTTTTTTCAGATTTTGCATTTTTTCAAGCATAAAGATTTTGCATTTTTTCAAGCATAAAGATTTTGCATTTTTTCAGATTTTGCATTTTTTTAAGCATAAAGATTTTGCATTTTTTCAAGCATAAAGATTTGGCATTTTTTCAGATTTTGTATTTTTTCAAGCATAAAGATTTTGCATTTTTTCAAGCATAAAGATTTTGCATTTTTTCAAGCATAAAGATTTTGCATTTTTTCAAGCATAAAGATTTTGCATTTTTTTCAAGCATAAAGATTTTGCATTTTTTCAAGCATAAAGATTTTGCATTTTTTCAGATTTTGCATTTTTTCAAGCATAAAGATTTTGCATTTTTTCAAGCATAAAGATTTTGCATTTTTTCAAGCATAAAGATTTTCCATTTTTTCAGATTTTGCATTTTTTTAAGCATAAAGATTTTGCATTTTTTTAAGCATAAAGATTTTGCATTTTTTTAAGCATAAAGATTTTGCATTTTTTCAAGCATAAAGATTTGGCATTTTTTCAGATTTTGTATTTTTTCAAGCATAAAGATTTTGCATTTTTTCAAGCATAAAGATTTTGCATTTTTTCAAGCATAAAGATTTTGCATTTTTTCAAGCATAAAGATTTTTCATTTTTTTCAAGCATAAAGATTTTGCATTTTTTCACGCATAAAGATTTTGCATTTTTTCAAGCATAAAGATTTTGCATTTTTTCAGATTTTGCATTTTTTCAAGCATAAAGATTTTGCATTTTTTCAGATTTTGCATTTTTTCAAGCATAAAGATTTTGCATTTTTTCAAGCATAAAGATTTTGCATTTTTTCAAGCATAAAGATTTTGCATTTTTTCAAGCATAAAGATTTTGCATTTTTTCAAGCATAAAGATTTTGCATTTTTTTCAGATTTTGCATTTTTTCAAGCATAAAGATTTTGCATTTTTTCAAGCATAAAGATTTTGCATTTTTTCAAGCATAAAGATTTTGCATTTTTTCAGATTTTGCATTTTTTTAAGCATAAAGATTTTGCATTTTTTTAAGCATAAAGATTTTGCATTTTTTTAAGCATAAAGATTTTGCATTTTTTTAAGCATAAAGATTTTGCATTTTTTCAAGCATAAAGATTTGGCATTTTTTCAGATTTTGTATTTTTTCAAGCATAAAGATTTTGCATTTTTTCAAGCATAAAGATTTTGCATTTTTTCAAGCATAAAGATTTTGCATTTTTTCAAGCATAAAGATTTTTCATTTTTTTCAAGCATAAAGATTTTGCATTTTTTCACGCATAAAGATTTTGCATTTTTTCAAGCATAAAGATTTTGCATTTTTTCAAGCATAAAGATTTTGCATTTTTTCAGATTTTGCATTTTTTCAAGCATAAAGATTTTGCATTTTTTCAAGCATAAAGATTTTGCATTTTTTCAAGCATAAAGATTTTGCATTTTTTCAAGCATAAAGATTTTGCATTTTTTCAAGCATAAAGATTTTGCATTTTTTTCAGATTTTGCATTTTTTCAAGCATAAAGATTTTGCATTTTTTCACGCATAAAGATTTTGCATTTTTTCAAGTATAAATATTTTCAATTTTTTCACGCACAAAGATTTTGTATTTTTTTCAATCGTCAACATTTCTGACCAAGATTATTCCCCATTTTCTCTTTTTTTAGGCATCAAGATTATTCCTCATTTTTTTTTCAAACGATTTTTTTTGATTTCTCTCAAGCATGAAGGATTCTTTTTTTTCCTTTTTTTAAGCATCAAGATTCTTTCATTTTTCTAAAAATCAAGATTATTGATTTCTGAAGCATCGAATTTTTGTTTAAAGTATCAAAATTTCTTTCTGAATTTGAGCATCAAAATTTTCTTAAATATTTCAGGTATCAAAAAATTCCTTTTTTTTTCTCTCTCTCACACATTTCAAAAGTATTAAATTTTTTCCTCATTTCAAATATCTTTTTTTTTTCATTTTAAGTATCAAGACATTTTCTCGTTTCAAGTATCATGTTGTTTGTTATTATTATTTTTTTTTTTTGTTTCGTTTTTTCAACCATCAGCATTTTTTCTCATTTTTACTCAATTTACCAGTTTTTTTCTCACTTTTTTCGAGTATCAAGATTTTTTTTTCATTTTCTTTTCAAGCCTCGGGCATTTACGACGATGCGTTTAAACTTTTTTTTCCCACGAAAAATATCGATTCTTTCTTCTTACGTTTTAATTTTCTCCAGTGCCAATGATATTTTTCCAACTTTTCGAGCATCAATTTTTCGTTTTTACAATTTTTTTAATGTACCAATATACTTTGCAAAAAAAATATTTGCATTTTTTCCTTCAAATTCTCAAGATTTCCTCTTTCTTTTCAACAAGTACAAAGATTTTTTTACCCACTTGTTCAGAGATCTAGAGACCAATTCTACTCTCCACAGATATAATCATGGCTAATTAAACTTAATTACGTTAACCGTGATTTCATTAGGGATAGAAATTAATTAATTTCGACCAGAGTTCAATGAGGATGAGGAGGAATAAGAAGAACCTCCTCATGTTATTCATGGGTCCAGCATCCGACCAGTATTTCATTCCCTATAGCGATCGAATAATTGTAGCCGAATCTGAGCTTATACGTGAGCCTCTCGTCGTGATATTGTACTGTAGGTAATGTCTTTGGCTGACATGGAGCTGCATATGGAATAAGTGTTATTCGGACATGGATCTATGGCTAATGTATTAACAATTGTGCATTATCTTGCTGAAGTATATCGATACGAGTGCCTTGATACTCACCAGCATCGAAGTACGTTGTTTTAAATAGGTGTACTGCCCGAAGCAGATGTTGGAACTGATTCGTAATGCTATAATGTAATTTCGGGATGTTGATGAGTATTTTCACGTGTGTGATTATTTTGTATGTAATTATTACAATGCAACGGCGATAATTATGTATCTAATTAGTCATCGGGCATTGTAAATATCTTTGCGAGATGAAGCAAGTGTATAGTCGTGTTGTATGTTATTTTGCATTAATGACAATTCTGACGCGTTGATTGTTTCCAAAACAATTGCTGTCGATGTGTGGGAGAGAAGATGTAAATGCAATACCGTCCAGCATTTAAATTTTAAATAAATGTGAATATATGTAATTCAGCAGTCTCTAGTTTTGCCTGGCTATCGAGGCAAAACATCGCTCTACACCTGTCGTTGAGTGTGTTGTTTTTAAAATAGGGGGTGTGTAAGGACAGTAATTCTTACTTCCAAAAATTGCTCTTACACAGATGTCCTTGATTCCAGATAATTAATGGTATAGGAGATATATTGATATGGTATAGGAGCCTAAGTTGGCCCATTTAACTTGAGTCTGCTTCTATTTCAGATTCTACCTCCGAATCACTAGCAGTTTGTTCACTGCTTCCAGTTATTATCAAAACAGTTTCTTTATTATTCACCAGATAGTTCAAGACTTGTTGTAGTTTTCTCGTTGCAGATCTTTGTGAAATAATTTTCCGTTTCCATAAGATATCTCGTCCGTTTGGTGGCGCTTCTAAATGGTATCCCTTTGTGTACTCACACTGTGTCACATAGTGTATCACTCTTCCCGAATGGCCGCATCTACACGTGCTGGTCTGGTTGATATTGAATCTTTGCATATATTCACCGTGTTCTGCGAGGAACATTACTCTATTTCTCTCGGCATCACTTCTTTCTTATTTTACCCACTTTTGGCATAACGTGGAGGGCCTTTCTTCCAGTTGTGCATGTTTGGTATCGCGTTGCAGTCTGCGGAGAGACTTTTTCAAATGCGAGACCGGCTCGTACTCGTCTCTCTAAAAAACTGATGCATTGCTCTCCTCGATCATGAAAAATATCCACAGAATTCCCCCCCCCCCCGAAAAATATATATATATTATTAATCCCGTACAGTTATTCCGGAACAATAACCACTCGGGAATATTCATTTGAAATTTTGATTGAAATTTTCCGGGAAGAAGGATCCCGGGATTACGCATACATACATATAACATCAGAAACGAATTCTATTTCTTTTTCTAGGTCCCAATTCCGTAACTATACTCTCTAAGCTGAATCGAGACCAAACAACCAGTCGTTATAAATGATGATTCCTCTTGCGTAGTGGAAAAACTATATAAATCGCTACGAAATAAACTCGCCATGCATTACATTTTTTTTTTTTTCCAGTTTTCCATGTGAGCGATATTTTCGACTTCATCGCTGCAGTTTCTTAGCTTCATATATGCTATACATAGAAAAAACACGGGAATTCGAAAAGAACGTAAGTAACATTGTTTCAGTTGCAGCTTTCTTTTTATTCAAAAATATTATAAATCATCTTTCAGTTCTGTAACAAGCTTTATATTTTATTTTTTTCCGTGCATTTCCTATCCCTTTATTCCTTTTTTTTTCATCCGCTCACGTAAAAAGGAAAAAAAAAATGGAATAAATAGATGAACAAGAAACACATTACCAAGGAAAAGAAAATTCGTATATAGAGTAAAATAAGAATATTTTTTCCAGTTTTTTTTTTCACCATTCGTCAAACAGGAATTCCGCAAAACGGGAAACGGAAGTGGAAAAAAAAAATAAACAAAAAAAAATAAGGATGCAAAGTTTTTTTTTTTTTTTTAAATGAAATATTGCTCTTTTCATCTGTTTTCTATTACACGAGTTGCAAAATTGTACCAGATTGTTGTTGTTGTTATGCCTCGTTTCTGGAATGAGAATATCCTGGCAATGTTCCCGCGTCTAGTATTTAACCTTAAGGTTATACGTTAAGTTATTTATGAAGGATAAAAGGAATACAAAAAAATAAAAAGAGGATTCGTGCGCAATTAAATTTATGTTCGCGCCCATGAATTACTTATGGGATATTTGTTATTTTGCCTAGAAAATAAATTTAATGAGTATTAAAATCATGGGTTTTTTTTTTGTTTTGCAATTGGTTGGTCATTGTTGTCGGACGGAGGGGTGATGTCATACACACGAGGCCGGATCCTATCTAGATCCGGTCAGAGAATGTAAATTGAAGTTTATTGGAGGAGATAGGGCCCAGAGTAAAGGAAAGATAGAGAGAAGCGCCCGAGTGGCGTGGTGGTAAGATGCTCGTCTACCACCGTGAAGGTTGCCGTCACGGCCCCGGGTTAGAACCCGAGGGAGGATATAGGGGGGGGGAGTGGTACAAATCCGCTAACCCCCATTCTACTGGCTCTTGTGTTGTTGTTAGGCACGATCGAGTTAGGCACTGCCCTAGAGGGAGACGCGGGAAGCTTCAGTGAGTACCACCATTGCACCTGTTGCGTCTAGTGTGTGTGTGTGCTGTTTGGAAATAAGCACATTTTCCTCATTTTTCTATAGTTTTCACTAACCGTTCAACTTGCGACATTCGTAAAACGGTGAGCGTTTTTCAGTTTTGCTAGAATATACACATTTACTGCTCATTATCAGGTACTTGGTACGAAAATTTAATTTGTTTTCTTCCGGTACTTTGTCAGCTGTAGGGTCCAAACTACAATAATGTTGTAATAGGGTAATTCCGCCACTCCAATGTGGGACAATTCCGCAATGTGGCGGTATCGCCCTAATTCAATTAATAGGTAATGAAGATGAGAACGCTGCTTCTGAAACTGCAGATTTCACTGTAACCAGTGCAACTCCTTCAGTATCAGAAGACTTCTATACTAATCCTCAACCAGGCATATCTTCGTAAAGATAATCAAGAAAAAAACAATTGAAGAGCTCCCACCAGTGCCAGCAAAAGACCCTCGACCCAAAACCAAAACTTGCAAAGATGGGAAAACAACACTCAGCTATTTTAACATCCTCGCCTATGAAGTCAGTTCTTGAAGACAGTAAAATTACAAAAAAGAGTTGAAAGAAGAAGAAAAGAAGACACTAAAATTAATTAGACACTAAAGAAGTTAAAAGAAAAACAGAGCATCCAAGAGAAAAATAAGGTCGATAATGAGACCGACAAAAACAAACAAAACAAAAAAAATTGAAAATACACAGGATTCAAACTGGGGGAAAAAAAAACAACCGAAATCAACGCAAAAGTCAATAAATTGCAGGCTAAGAACCTTACAAAAACAAGCAGCCAAGAATTGCGGCTGGAGGAAAGCTCAACTTTGATCAGTCATCGTCATCGACAGAAGATATTGACGAGAAAAGCCCACGTGACGGTAATGAAGATGATGACGCGTTTTTTCGTTTATCTGATTCTGATGTTGAAATGTGTATGATTTGCGGGGAGTCTGGTAATAACGAACTTCGGTACCACTGCATCATGTGCTCAAAGTGGGCTCATTCTGAATACAGTGGATACGACAGCCCAAAAAATTACATTTGTGATTTTTGCACACGCCCATAAAAATTTCCCACTTTTTATTATGGCGTTATAGGCCTATCAATATTGTCATCTCCTTGACAACTTAACTCTAAATTTAAACTAATTACTGGGTTAGAAGTGTTTGTAACTTTTTGTAATTTGTAATAAATATACGTTTTAATGTACTGTATACCTAAGTGTGACACTCATAATTTAAAAAACTATAATAGATTTAGCTCATGGTGGAATTACTGCCATAACCATGGCGGAATCGTCCCACTATATGGAGCAAATCCGCCAATTGCACAAACTTATTTCCAAGTTATAAAAGAATTGTTTTTGTTTTTTTTTCAAAAATAACAGAAGGTACAGAAATGATTCATTATGTGTTTAAATATTAAAAAATATTTTTCAGTTACTTTAAAGTGTGAAAAAAAATGCTTTTGTCTTAAGGTGGTGGCATTACCCCACTGTCCCCTAGATAAGATATTTTCCCTGACGAGCTTGAGGCGGCCACCAATAGACAGCGCCTTCATTTCCAACTCATCTCATTAATGATAGTAAATTGCAATATTGCGATATGGCCAGAGTTGGTGTTTGGTAAAATAGAGTAAAAGAAAGAGGCTTCCTTGTCAGACTTCATTACAATAATGAATTGTATATGACAATAATTAAAATTGCCTCTTAGCAATAAGCATGGATCTTGTCAATTTCAGTAATAATCGGCAAATTTACTCAAGTTAGGCAACTACTTTGACTATAATTGTTGGCGTGCCATATTTTTCTGCATTTAGGATCAACATGGCCCCGTAATTATCTAGAAGATATATGGTCAGCCTAGCTCAGTTCCTTTGATGTGAAATTTCCATACAAGATATTTTCAGTCCAATTTTCGTAACAAGAACACGGATAAAGAAATTATGCAGGAATCTGTAAAAATCATCTAATTAACGATAAAGTCTAATTGATAATAATTATTAAAACAATTTTCCAAACTGCCAAGGAAGAGATCGGGGGAGAAAGTTGAATCCAGTTTGCGGTCGGAAAAGTAACCAATTAAGTAAATTAATTTCTGTAGGGTCTCCTGCACGCTTTGAAATCTAATCAGCGGTATGAGCAGCAAGCAAATATTTGTCCGGGAGCTTATGACAAATCATTCATTTAAAGTCCTTTTTTTTCCCGTTCTCCTCTTTCCCCGAAATTGCTAACAACGGCCTCGATATTCGATACCAATTTCGGGGAAAAAACTATCCATGGCGTGTAGCCATTCCCAGTTTGCATTTGATGGAATTAATATCCGAAATTAGGTTTAGTAAATTAATAATAATGCACAATGACGCTAAAAGGAAAAGTTCAAGAAAGACTCTTTTTGATGATCCAAACATAGAAATTAAGGTTTCTTGTCATTCCCAAAAATTTTCCCGATCCTGAAACGTATAAGCAAAAAACAAGAGAAATGTCCGATAAAAACGTTTATGTGCCCTAACCATGTCGTACAATAAATAGATTTGTCCGGCTCTGGTTCCTACATCGAAAACATAATAAACAAGCACTACGCATTCCAAACTTCGTATACTACGAAATGCCGTACGTTGCAAATATGGTAAAGATAAAAAAAAGGAACGATAAGAAAACAGAGAAAAATCAAATTTTTTAACGCTATTTTAATAATTCAGGCAGGATTGTCAAGGCTTTGGACAGTACGGTAAAAGCCCCTTCTTCCAAAACTGTCCTATTTATAAGTGAAAACTTTACAATTTGATGAAGTAACTTCTATAATCAAATAATAACCTTTATACATTATATAAATTATATTATGTTATTAATTACATTAAATATAATAAAATTTTGAAATTCAAAACATTATATGACTGATATCAGGTTATCAAGCTATGGGATTGCACTTGAAAACTGATCTGTCTTGAGGTTACATATTATATTTACTTAAACATGAAAGTTACGCCGGATAAAAATTTGTCACATGTAAATTGGAGAAACGCAGCAGATATGACTACAGAATGAAATTAAACACTTATGTGATAATTAACCACTAATAATCAAGCTCTCAGCTGCGCCTCTTAACATTCCATGACGCATGACTAATTTAGCTGCCGAAGATGATTTCTAAGATATTGAAAAGTTTCAAAATATTCTTTCAATTGATGCATAACTTGCGGGACACGAAAATAAAAAAAGACCAATGTGTTAAGGACAGTATTTTGGTGAGCCTTCTTCTTCCTCCAGTGTTTTTGTGACTGCTGTCCACCATGTGATAAGATTGCACATATATAGGTTGAATTTATTCAGTGAAATATTAACTTCCAGCCTCATAAGAGCAACAATTTGAATTCAACAAAAATTTTGGGGCTTGAAGTCTTTTATCATCACATAGGCATAATCTGTGTTTGTGAAATTGCGTTCTGTTAGTCATGTGTAGGTGCTACATAGTGGCCTCATTTTGTTCAGACATTTTCCTTTATTTAAAGTCAATTTTTTTAATTCAAAATTGAGAATTTGATATAGAAAGTTCACTTAAGAAAAAAAGTTTGAAAAGTCAAAATATAAAAATTTGCATTAAAAAAACATTATACCATTGATATTTATTTACATCATTATAATGTTAGCTAACAAAAACAATAATGCAATGATTATAACTGTGACTGCGTATTTAGTACCTTCAATATAAAGCAAGAAAAGTGTGCTGACAGATTCGGCAGGGTTTTAGACAAGCAGTCCTAAATACAGTACCTGCTTCATAATCATGCATGAAAAATAATATGTGAAGTAGGAAAATAACATTTATGACAAACTAAAAAAAATGAAAACAGTGTTTAATTAAAAAGTTATACGAGCGATATTAATGTACCATCAAATTTCCAGCTTAAAACCATCAATTTTGTGAAACAATTGACTTAAAAAAAAAATAATAAACCAAATGGCACCATTTGAAAGGTTTTTGATTTAGTTGTTTTATATTCTGCTAGTATTTTCTTCATATGTTAGTACATGTGGAAAAGAAATCGATAGGCTTCCACATTACATTATGGAACTTGGAGGTTTGGAATGTTTCAGATACTTTTGGACAGTTTATCCCGCGTGTCCTGTCCGAAACCCCAACCCTGGGTTCAGGCTCATGTAAGCAGAAGAAACATGGTATTAACCGATATTTCCTTGAATATGATTATTATATGTGTTCACAACTTATCAAAATAACCAAATAAACATGTTGTAAATTGTTAAGTAATTGATTTCTCGGATAAAAAGAAACGATAGGAAGTGAAAACGTACGGCCAAAATTCATACGTGTGAAATTAGAAAGTAGAATTTAAAGTGAAAAATAGATGACGCTGAAAAACGAAACTAATTTGCATTGGCCGCACAAATACTGAAAATGAAATTGTTCAGAAAATTTTCTTCACCAGAATAGAATAAAAAAAATTATGTTAACTAATATTTGCCTTGAATAACTTTGTAATTGAGCTCAATTATCATGAATTTTATGAAAATAATGACTTGAAAAAATCAAATAATAAATTAATGAATCGAAAAAGTATATAAGCATATCGCTATCAATTCACAAATTATTGTCTTAGTTCAACAGCAGATGGCGCTATAATGCAATTTTTCTTTTCTTATTTTTGCGCATCAATTGAGGCTGAAATGGTTGAAGTTGGGAAAGTTCATCGTAAGCATTTGGAAGGTACATGATATTTACAGGGTATTTGGAGTGAGGTCTCTCTCGTCAATGCCGCTTAAAGCGTTAAAAGCTAAATAATCTTATCTCCGAAAACAAAATCGATAAAAGAACCAATTCTTGGGCAACATTTTTTTGTAACCGGTATCACCAATCCCATGTGCTGAAGATAATGCTATAAAGAGATAATACGAAAATTCAATTTTTCCATAAATAACGCGAAAAAAAAATCTCAAAAAATCCACATCTTTGAAAGAGAGAGACAGGAAAAATTCTATATAATAAATTCACCCTTAAGGCGTTTCTCACAGTTTAATCTATCTCTCTCTACTCTTATACAGTACACGCGCGAAATCATTTCTCCCCGTTTAAAACTCCAACGGGATCCGGGGGAGAAAAAATTGGAATAAAATTCTCAGTAATATTCGAGAATATTCGAGAACTTTAAAGGGTTAAACTTCACGGAGAGAAAATCGCGCTCTTTTCACCAGCACAGCGCACCACGTATTCTCGTCTTTTCTAAGCACAATGCCAAACTTTGTTCCTTTACTGTGTAACATATGCATAATACTCGTAGGTATACGTATGTCGAGAGAGAGAGGTGTCGAGACTTAAGAAAACTCTCTCTCTCTCTCTAGGCGTCTTTATTGTTTTGTAATGCAAATTTCGTATCATCGCGGAGAGCGCGTTTTCGCATCCCCCCCCCCTCTTCACAATTTTCAACACCAGAGAAGGTGCTTTTAATTTAGCTAAAGCAATGTCTTGGTATAATGGGATTTATGTATATTTTCCAGTTGCTTTCGGTTTAGAGGAGGAAAAATTGCCTTGAAAAATCCTTTTCCAGAAAAGAGTTTTCACGTGAAATTTTAGTGTCGTCTCTTCTTCTTCTTGTTGTTGGGAATACGATCGAAGTGTTTAGTTGCTTCTTATAGTTTGAAATTGCATCTTTTTTTCCCCAGCAATTAATGCGTATACCGCACGTAATGTAATGCCATGAATCACGTAGAATAGATTATCAATTATACGTTCCCACGGGCGCAATTAGTAACCAAGAGCAATGAGAACAATAATATAAAGAGAATTCAGATCAGAAGTTCTTCAAGAATCGTTGAAATAAATGCGTAATTCCAGTACTAATGAAAAGTAATGCACAAATTTGGAATTAATGGAAAGGAACTCATAATCCAGAACTAATGAAAGGAATTCATGAATCCAAAACTTATGAAAGAAATTTATAATTAGAGAATTTTGAAAAGAGTTCATAAAAATCCAGAGTTGATGGAGAACAAATGCCTAATAAAAGAAATGCACAATGAAAAAAAAACAATAGTTCAAATGCATAATTCTAGAAATAATGAAAGGAATTCGTAGTACCAGAATTAATGAGGGGGAGTGCATAATGCCGGAATTGATGAAAGGAATTCGTAGTACCAGAATTAATGAGGGGGAGTGCATAATGCCGGAATAGATGAAAGGAATTCGTAGTACCAGAATTAATGAGGGGGAGTGCATAATGCCGGAATTGATGAAAGGAATTCGTAGTACCAGAATTAATGAAAGGAATGCGTGAATCCAGAATTAATAAAAGGAATGCGTGAATTCAGAACTAATAAAAGGAATGCATAAATCCAAAATTAATATAAGGAATGCGTGAATCCAGAATTAATAAAAAGAATGCGTGAATCCAGAATTAATAAAAGGAATGCGTGAATCCAGAACTAATAAAAGGAATGCATAAATCCAAAATTAATATAAGGAATGCGTGAATCCAGAATTAATAAAAAGAATGCGTGAATCCAGAATTAATAAAAGGAATGCGTGAATCCAGAACTAATAAAAGTAATGCGTGAATCCAGAATTAATAAAAGGAATGCGTGAATCCAGAACTAATAAAAGGAATGCGTGAATCCAGAACTAATAAAAGGAATGCGTGAATCCAGAATTAATAAAAGGAAT
Organism: Pholcus phalangioides; assembly: GCF_987345545.1. Lineage (NCBI taxonomy): Eukaryota > Metazoa > Arthropoda > Arachnida > Araneae > Pholcidae > Pholcus > Pholcus phalangioides. The sequence goes on from NW_028301605.1 coordinate 13,636,363, forward strand.
GCGTAAATCCAGAACTAATAAAAGGAATGCGTGAATCCAGAACTAATAAAAGGTCTATGTTTACTACTGAATAAGCTACACGGAAAGTGTGCATGTATATCTAACAGTCCGAGTACGCATCTAGTGCTACGCTTGAATGTTAGTGATGCCATCTATTTTTCAAACCACGAGTGAAGCGTCGCGATTGAATATTTGTACCGTTGTCAGGTCCGTTGCTCTCTGTGTCGGTACTTTTTTAACGGGGAGATCGACTCGCATTCACTCTTTCAAGTTGGGAACTACAGAAAACCAACTTCAGTGTGTCACCACTGTCCCGCAGGTGGGGTGCCGCAGAAAATTTATTTCGTTATAAGTCGATTAAAAGAAAAAGGAAACCAAATTACATACGCCATGTCGGAAGAAGTCGGGTATGGGCCCAGTGTATATTCATACATTCAGGGTTTACCAGACGTCCATATGGAAGACCCGGTCCTGTAAGGCCCCTTTCACACGGAGCGGATGCGGATGCGGAAGCGGGTCCGCATACCCTTTCACACGAGCACTGAAGATGCGGGTGTTTCGCCCGCATCTTTAGGTTGAAATTCGTGCATAAAAACTATTTTTTCGCAATTTTTGTAACTGTTTTTCTCCTTCACCCCTGATTCAGTGCCCATATGCAGCCTAGAGGTATTCTTTGGTGGTTTAGTCTAGAGCCACATAGAATATGGGAATAAAGATGTCTTCATTCCGATCCTCACAAGTAGTCAGAGTGGCAACGGTCACTGTTGTTTACAAACACGCCCGTGTAACGCTGTTGAAAAAAAATTTTGTTTTCTGTTCGATTCTTCGATTTCTAAATACGGTGAGTGACGCAGAATATGTTTAACTATGCCAATAATTGAAAATTAACATCGTTTATGCAATTAGCTGCGTTAATTAAGATGCAAATGAAATAAATAAAATTGGATTTAACCCTAAAGTTAAATGACAAACGATTAAGTCGCCATCTATATTATAAAAAAATAAACACTTGAAAAAAATTATTGCAAGATGAACTGCAACGTTTGCTCTGCCACGATATATGATATTAATGAGGTGCTGAAATGCAAGTGCTGTTCAAAATTATTCCATCCAACCTGTATAGGGAAAACTGAAGCTGCTTTCCGCAAAATGAACAAAGAGTCGAAAAAAAATTATGTATGCAAAAATTGTGTTGAGCCCAGTGAGGGGTCTGAGGGTAGTCATCAAAATGTTAAACATGTCTTGGATCAATTCAAGCAAGAGATGAAAGCAATGATCCAAAATAACCTGGCTTCAATTCAGGATACCATGAAGGAATACAAAAAAGATATAGGTGACATTACTAAAAGCTTAGAGTTTCATATGGAACTATTAAAAGAGGTTGACAACAAGGTGCAAAATTTATCCAATGAAATAACCCATTTGCGTGATGAAAACTTGCAATTAAAGAACGAAAATATTCAACTGCATAGAGACATATTTGAACTAAAAGAATCACTTTCAGATATAGAATATAGGAGTAAAGCAAATAACATCGAAATAAATGGTATTCCTGAGGAGAAAAATGAAAACATAATTGAAATGTTGAACAACATAAAGGATGTGCTCAACATCACCCAAGATACCAAAATTGAGAAAACACATAGGGTACCATCATTCACAAAGGGGAAACCTAATCCAATTATTGTCAGATTCAAGGAGGAATCATCAAAGACGACTTGGATTGATGCTGTTAAAAAGCACCCATCCTTAGATACTGATATCATCAATAAGAATTTTACTCCTCAGAGAATTTACATCAACGAACATTTGACTCGACACATCAAGCAACTGTTTTATGCTGTAAGGAAATTCAAGTATGAACAAAACTACCAGTTTGCCTGGACTAAAAATGGGAAGGTGTTTTTAAGACAGACGGAGACATCCACGGTATTAAGGATAAGAAACACCAAAGAATTGGAAAAAATACTTGTAAACAATGTTTGACTTGGAAACTGAAAACTATATAGAATTGAACAACGATAGAGTGCCTGTCTTGAATTCGCCTAATTCTATAAAAGAGTTTCTAAATACCGATGAAACAGCTTGTAATACGACACTGAAATATATTGTCTGTAATGTGAGGAGTATGAGGAAAAACTTTGATAATTTTATGGTATTTTTAAAATATACTAATGAAGATTTTGATGTGATATGTCTAACTGAAATCTGGATTAAGGAATGTGAAGTGAATATGTACACAATCCCAGGTTATTATAGTTTTTATAATTGTCGTGAATATAATAAATCAGGAGGGGTTTACATATACATTAGAGAAGGTATAAAAGTCAATTCAATCTCTAGTCAATTTCAGACAGCAGAAATTTTAACATTAAAAATTTGTGATTTCAATATTATATTTTCACTATTTTATAGATCTCATAATTATACCATTGAACAATTTAATAATGAACTTAGAATATATTTGAACAAATTTAAAAACTCGGATATGGTAATTATGGGTGACATGAATGTGAACCTATTCAATGATAATGACATAAATATTAATGACTATTTGAATTTATTCTGTTTAAATGGTTTTTCTTCATTTGAAAAATGTGTTACAAGAATCGGATTTACTGATTCAACTGATGTTGACCATGTGTTTTACCGTTCGCTAAAAAATAATTTTCAGTGTAAAATGGGCGTATATGATGCGGGAATCACTGATCATCATCTACTAATTGGTTACATAAGAAAATGTTCACCATATAATAGCGATAACAATTCAAATTATATAGAAAAAACTTGGATAAATTATGAATTATTTGAACGATTTATTAGGGGTGTTGATTTCACGCGGGTGTTTGATGAAATCGATACAAATCAGGCTTATATACGTTTTATTGACATCCTTAGATTGAATTCAAGCTTATTTATAAAAAAAAAATATGTTAAAGATAGAAATAGGGCAAAGCTTAATGAATGGATTACGGATGACCTAATTAAAATGATAAATATTAAGGAGAAACTATATATGAAGCATCGTAAAAATCCATTCAGACATGATTATGAAATCAAATATAAACAATATAATACTAATTTAAAGAAAGCAATCAAAAAACAGAAAGATAATTATTTTAGGGAAAAGTTTATCAATTTGGGATCAAATAAAAGAAGTCAGTGGAAATTTATAAACCATTTATATTATATGCCCTGGACGGATTATGTAATCCCTTGGGCTAATATATAAATGGTAATATATATGTTTTTTTTGTTTGTTTTTTTTGTATATTGCGTCTGTATTATATGTTGTAATATGTGTGTGTGTAATAAATTTCAATTTCAAATTTCAAATTTCAAATTTTGTAAACAACAAAAAAATTAGGAAATTACCCAATTGTGATGATCAAAATAAACTAGCTAACGATTTTAATGATAACTTTATAAATCGAGTAAGGGACACTGAAGTAAACAATCAAACAAATGACTTTGTAAACAACGAAAGTTCTCAACTCAATTCAATTGTTCTTCACGAAATTGACTTGCCACAAACTGAAAGCTTGGTTAACTCAATTAATATTAATAAGCCAGCAGGAAGTGATGGTCTGACACCAAGAATGATTAAAATTATCTATCGTCACCACCCATCACTAATAACCCATCTGATTAATAAATCTCTAGATACTGGAATATTTTATAATGAACTAAAAAAGTCGATTGTTACGCCTATATACAAGAAAGGTAATAAAGATGACATGAACAATTACAGACCAATTTCGATTTTATCTATTATGTCAAAATTATTAGAGAAATGGGGAAAACGACAACTTAATAGTTATTTACACGCCATTGCCTACTACTCACATCATCAATTTGGTTTCAGGGAAAAAAGGAATACTGAAATGGCTATGATTAGATTAATGGATTATATACAAAATAAAATTAATAATAACAAAAAAGTAGCAGCTGTATTTATAGATATCAGTAAAGCGTTTGATACAGTAAACTGGGATATCTTATTGGAAAAACTAAAAAATATTGGAGTAAGAGGGCTCCCACTCGATTGGTTCAGATCTTTTATAACAAATAGGAAACAGACAGTTAAAGTAGGCAATGCGATAAGTCAGGTAAAGGCAATAGATACAGGCGTACCTCAGGGATCGGTTCTTGGCCCAGTACTTTTTTCTATTTACATTAATGAAATTCATAATATCAATATTTCCGGTCAACTTGTTTCATTCGCAGATGATACAGTTCTAGTTTCCTCCGCTGAAACAACTGAAGAACTGATAAAAAATTTGGAAAAAGACATTCATGCAATAAATAAAAGAATTCGAAACCTTCGACTTAGGCTAAATGCTAGCAAAACTAAATGGGTTCTTTTTAATTTAACTAACTTAAGCACACAGACAGATTTAATGAAATTTCATGAATGTAACGACTTTCTTTCAAATACTATATGTACCTGTTCATACATTGAAAGAGTACAGCATTATAAATATCTTGGAATCATTATTTCATCTAACCTAAAATGGAAAGATCATACTGATCAAGTTGTTAATAAATTACGAGCAATCACAGCAATGACGTATAAATTAAAGGCTATCATCTCACACCAAAGTTTGAAAGAAGTATTTTTTGCATGGGTGTTCCCACATATTTTATATGGACTACAAGTTTGGGGGGGAACATATAAAAATTCAATCCATACTATTGATAATCTTTATGACTGTTTGCGACGTGACATTATACAAACTAACAGTTCTGCACAAAATAAAGTATCATTGATCCAATTTAATATACGGCAACTTTATCTGTATAAAGTTTTAGTATACATCTATAAGAATCCTGATTGGTATCCCAGAGTGAATATACAAAGAACTATGAGATCACAATATTTATATCAAATACCATTACCTAAAAAAACAATTTTCAAAAAATCAATATGTTTTCTTGCTCCAAGAATATGTAGAGAATTTGATGATATTATTAGACAACAGCAATCATTTTATATGTTTAAAAAGACTATAAAGGATCGTATACTGGAAATAGCAGATATGGAGCGGTTCGTTTCGTTCGATAGTTAATGCAATTGCAAATGATATAAGGAGTAAAATTTGTTTATATCTTTGTTGTGTAAGAAAATATATCTGTATTTCGACACATCAGACTATAGTTTAACATTTTAAGGTAATATAGTTGGTGTGACTTGAATGCAGCAATTGTAGTAAAATATATCTATGTATGTTGCCAGAAATTCTTTATGTAATGTATCAATACGACCCATGGAAGGTTTCTTATATCCCTTTGGGTCGAAAAGTGTTTGTTTAATTTTTTTCTTTTCTTTTTTTGTCTGTTTTGTCAATTGTGCTGTTTGTTCAATTAAAAAAAAAAAAAAAAAGTCGATGGGAGAAAATGTCTTCAAATATTTTCAAAAGATTTTGAAAACAAATCCGTCTTTCCGGAAAAATATGAAAGAAAAATTCCAAAAACATCCAATGTTCGAAAAATCCAATCCAAAAACATCAAAAACTAATATGTTCCTAAAAAAAAAATTCAGGAGATATCAAAGAATTTGCAAGTAGGAAAAAAGGGGAGGGGTGGGGACGTTCAAAATGTCTGTGCTTAGAAATATTCACATCACAATTCTGTCTTAGGCCGGGATTACAGTATAAAAGTTTTATAAAAGTTAGTTTATAAAACTTGAAAAATGCAACCGATAGGCCGATCAGTTAAGTTCGCTCGAATGTAACAGATGTGTTTATTGATTACATTTTTCAAGTTTTATAGTGTAATACCAGCCTTAGGCCGGGATTACACTATAAAAGTTTTGTAAAAGCTCTTTGATAAAACGTGAAAAATTCAACCAATATTATCTTATTGGTTGAATTTTTTGAATGCAAAATGTGTGTGCGTGTGTGTGTGTGTGCACCGGTTGCATTTTCTGGAATGCAACCGATGCGCCTATTGGTTGAATTTTTCAACTTTCATAAAAGTTCTTTTATAAAACTTTATAGTATAATCCCGGCCGGATTACACTATAAAAATTTTATAACAATTATTTAAAAAAAAGCAACTAATAAATTTATCGGTTGCATTTGCTCTAATGCAACCGATAAATTTATTAGTTGCTTTTTTCAAGTTTTATAAAATAACTTTCATAAACCTTTTATAGTGAAATCCCATCCTTAGATTAGTCACTTCTGAAATATAAAATTTCATTTTTTAAGTTTATAGACTGAATATCGAGTAAAATAAACTTGTAGGTATCGGGGGAACCACCAAAAATATTCAAGTGCTAGGGTCTTCAAACGACTTAATCCGGCCCTGAGTGAACACCGTACATTGATAACGTTGTTTAATAAAAGTATTTTTTTTAAAGTTTAAAAAAATTAACAGATTAAAAATTTAAAAAAATAACAAATATTTAAAATAATATTTCAGATATTTTTAAATAATTTTAAAAATTTAAAAAGAAAAAAATTAAAATTTTTAAATTAAATTTGAAAGTTATTAAAGTATGTAGTCAATTAAATATTTATAATGAACAGAACGGCTTATAATTTTTGTTCCGTCAGTGGCCGTTGTTGGCAGGTTTTATTGTATAAAATTGTAAAGTATGGACAAAAGGCAGTTAAAGTTGCTATATCTCCATCTCAGAAGGAAACGAAGGAATACACGTATGTAGGTACGTTATATTAATGAGCAGGGACCATCATATGGTGTTTTATGATGGTCATTTTATCATTATGGCAAATAATTTAAAAAAATTCCGTGAAAAATCACCTTCAAAAAGTAGCCAGAGATGCGGACGAATTCGCTCCGCATCCGCATCGTGTGAATAGCTCCGAATAAACCTATTGTCAAAACTTCTATGTGCGGATGCGGAGCCCGCACTTAGGTTTTGACACATGCGGACGACGTCCGGACCCGCATGAACATTTCCTAGGTGCGGAGATTTTTCGGCTCGTCTGAAAGGCGCAGTATATTCCAATTGTTAAAACTTCTTCCGGACCCGCATCCGCATCCGCGTCCGCATCCGCGTCCGCATCCGCTCCGTGTGAAAGGGCCCTAAACCACAACCTTTTCAGTCCGCTGGCCAGATATGGGGTATTTCTGCGTTCACGAGCCCAAGATCTGAAATAATATCGGGTGACCCGTATTTTACGGGACGTTCTCATGATACAAGATTTTCGAAAAACTTGGTTGTATCTGGAGATGATACTGTGGGAAGAAAATTCATGTCTACACCTCCACGGGGACTATTTCCATCGCTTAGGGGTAGAGCACTCGTTTGGCAAACGAGAGACCTGGGGTTCGAGTCCCCGTGAAGGAAAAGAGATAAGTTTTCTTCCTAAATCATCATCACCTTCAGATATAACCAGGCTTCATGTCGCATATTTGTCAAATACACGTTTGACATCTGTTTGGTGAATCCCATTTTAACCCATTGCGACTTGTAGCAGCCCTCTATCTCCAGCTGTTGGCAATTTTTCTGGAATTTTAGCGGTGGTTGGCAACTTTACTTACTTGATTGCTAGAGCTCGGAATTTTATGAATTATGAAACATCTTTGCGTGCTGATCGGTTGAAAACCCTGAAATTGAGTTTTATAACCAATCGGCAACCACGTTTCATCTTTAGGTCATAAAAATTCGAGTCCCTACTTACTGTATTAGTTGGTACTACCTACAGACTTTACTGTATTACTTACAAACATCACCGAAGATACTCACCTTCGGTGATGTTTGACAAATTGATTTGCTTTTTAAGTAAGTTGCAGCTTTACTTACTTTTGATAATTTTGATTTCCCTTGACAATTTCTTTGGCGATAATTGGGTATTAATGTATAGATCCGCGGATTTACCGCATTTCTGTAAACGAAATACGGTCAGCTTTTTACTTATGTTTTCTATCGGAATGCCTTTCGAGAGCTGGATGGGAACGAACCCTTGGCGGGACGCATTTCGCTCGCTGGGCAGGAGGCGGTGCATCCCTTGCTGTTCCGTACTTTCACATAATATACTTGAAATGTCTTTACTTCTGAAACATCACGTACGATATTTCGGTTATGGAAAAATAAACATTCACATGATATGTATAGTAAGAGAAAGAATAATACAGTAAACAATAAAGAGCAACCGAAACAATAGTAAGCTGTTGCTCAGTTGAGCAACAATAGCTAATTCTTGAAGGTTTCTAAGTAATATCTTATATAAGGTATCAGCGCCTGGCGTATCGATCAGATCACCTTCATCCGCCGTCAGAACTCGACTGCCAGTCTGAGTCGAGTATATTATTCTCCTATTATATGCTGGCAGCTAAGGCTTTCCAAGGAAGTCGGTAATGTTGTACGCATATTACTATATGCTGGCAGCTAAGGCTTTCCAAGAAGGTCGGTAATGTTGTACGTATCAAGTGGGCTATAAACTAACTGATACCGACGCGTCGATGGAGGAAGGCCCGGGGTGTTTATAGCGGTGGACCAGGCTGGAAAACGACGTACGCCATCTAGAAAACGCTGCTTGTCCAGAATTTCTAGAAATATCGTTTTCCCAGGCGTACCAAAGCTCCGGAATCACATCTAGTTGTCGGTGGTGGGATGTGGAATTTCTCAAAGCAGTGGCGTGCACTGAATGGGACCTTCCGGTTTCTGGTTCTAAGCCCTTTTTTTCGAGTTCCGGTGAATGGGGTCGATCTCGGATAAGACAAAAACAGAATTAAATATCTAAGAATTTGAAATATTTCTAACTATTTAGGATGTGATCATGTTGACCTTCACTATCACGAACACTATATTTCATTGAAAATAATTACAGAAAATTGTAATCAAATCACATTGTATATATATATAGGCTCGTTATCGCTAGGTCCTACTGTGTGTTATTGTAAAGGAATATTACTTCATAGGATTTTTTTAAAATTTTTTTTGGCATTATAATAAATGCAAAATTAATATGTGTAAAATATATGTAATATACAAATGGCAGAGTAATATCTTGAGGAACTCGAGGTGATATGGCAAGTGGCTACAGAGGCCGTCCATTGGAGTCAATTACACCTGATAAACAACATGAACCAGATAGGGCCATCTCAAGACCATCATGGGCCCCCGGGCCAAGTGATTTCTGCGAGGCCCTACCTATTAAATTGTCGAAAATTTCAACCAGATCTCATTTTGAGAGGTCCTTTCTTCGCTTGAGGCCCCTTGGCCGTGCCCGGATGGGCCCATGCGTAAGACGGCACGGGAACCAGAGACAATTTTTTAGTGTAATGAGTATAAATGCATCCACTCGTCGAATTTGCGGACTTTTCGATTTACGAGCCAAAATATTTGACGCGCTTAGTGAATCTCGAATCGACCTTGGTGAGTCGGTATTAGTCGGCGAGTTCCGGGTTTTAGGTTGTATATACGTATCAAAATCTTCAGAAGGAAATATATATAGCTGGCCAGAAAAAATGAAACGTGTAGCCCATATACATATATATATTTCGACCTTTTACGTCTACCACTAGTTCTCAACCAAGTACTGTAATGATCTCTCTTGGACATTTAAAGGCGGTCCATGGCCAGAGACGGCCTTGCCATGGGTAAAAAAAAAAAAACGTGTAGAGTAATTCTAGGTTGAATGCCTTTTGTGTTCGCGCTGCGTTTAAGTGTGCACGTACCCATTCGTAGTATAGCATCTGTACGGGATAAAGTGAGAGCCACACACAGAAATCGGCCCTTCAGAGAGGCCCGTACCCTCCCGAAAATGCGGGTTGCGACCTTGGGTTGCATTAAAATAATTGTTCGTCTTGACGTGTGCTATCAACTCCTATCATTTTGACATATTTTCGGGACAACTCTTCCTATGATTCCTTCAGTACCCTCTAACATAGCTCCAAATCTTCACCGGTTGGTAATTGCACACTTATTACTGATTTTTTTTCTACCTCTACCAGTCAATTTGCCAATTAATTATCAAGTAGAATGCTAGCATTTGCTTCGCATAGATGGTTTTTACCCGAAAAATTTCAAAAAAAAACAAAACACTATGGTGGAAGCTCAAAGTTTTGAGCATTTCTAAAAACTCGCGCCTACACCTTAGAAATCGTTCGAAAGACTTGATTTCAAACACTTCCGGTGGTCTAATTAATTAAGGCACATGTTTTATGAATTATCCAAAAAAAATAAGAAACCAATCCCGATGTATCAATCTATCTTATTTTCCCAGAACCGGATATCCGGAATTAATAAATCCTCGAATAAGTTCCGGCTTAATCCGTTCTCCTCTCCGATAAGACACGTACACACGGCGACGTATTGTCACGTCCATATCGTCAAAGCTTTAAAAAAAAAATACGATGATCGCGCAGTTCCGTTTTTTCCAATCAGAAACAAAGGGAGATAGGCCGAAAACCTAGAACGTTCTTCAATTATAAATTTTTTGGTTATTTTTCGAGAAATATATTAACTATGAATATTTTTGATTAAATCTAGTCCCTCCTAAGAAATGAAACAACGTGAATTCGATCTCCGTCGCCATTGTTTACCCGAGTTAATTAAGTGCGTGTTTGTGTTTCCAGGTTGGGGGGGGGGGAGAAAAAGAAGAAGCTTTTTCCGTAGAGAAAGGTCTTTTCGCTAAGAAAAATCAATGATATTAATAACGCACGATATCAGTAGTAATATCAACGTCGTCGTCGTCGATGCAACGATATCGCCGCCAAGAAAAATCGAAATCTGCGTGTGAAAAGGAGAATAATAATCTGATATTTATACACCGTCAACAATGAATAGATGCGGCCAGTGGCGGATGAACTGAGAAATCTCGGAGCCAGTACCGTATGAAAATCAAAATTATTAAATAGGGTAATATTCATTACTGGATATCATCGATCAAGTCGAGAAAAAAAAAAACGTTTTTGGCAATAACATACGTTTGGCAATAATAATTTATTGACGTTTTGGCAATAATAATTTATTGACGTTTTGGCAATAATAATTTATTGACGTTTTGGCAATAATAATTTATTGACGTTTTGGCAATAATAATTTATTGACGTTTGGCAATAATAATTTATTGACGTTTGGCAATAATAATTTACTGACGGCAATAATATACACGTTCGTTTCAGAAAAATTAGAACGTCCCAGAAATTTACGTGAGCAATTCATAAAATGCTCGTTTTAGAGAGCCGAAATTTACAGTGTGGATGTAATTTGCATTTCCATCTTTTAAGAGGTTCTTCTTGGGTATATCGGTGGCAAAAATTCGTTTAAAGTAGATTGAATGCCTCCTAAAAAATGCCAAAATTACCTTGAAAAAAAAATCTGACTTAAAATAGATTATTTCATGAATATTTTCATGCAAATTTACATCAACTTGATTCAATAAGTGTTGTATATCTTTTCTGATAATGTATTTAAAAGGTATCCCACTACCTTTCTTGTCACTTTTCTTTAAAATGGTTCTGGAGTGAACCTTAAATACATTTTTTGATGGAAAGTGTCTCGAAATGGTAAAAACAGTGACAAATTTTGGTCTATCTATTATAGTTTCTATGAAAAGTCGTTTTTATGTCAAATTTTAGGCAAAACTCATGTGATATTCGAAACACGATTGCAAAAAAAATGTATTAATGAAATGCTTTGTGATTTTTACAGTGTATTTAGCTAGTAATGTTGCAGGTTGTGAACCAAAATTTAAAGGATTGCGTGACATGTTCATAAGTTACACCAAAATATGTTTAAATGCGTGTGAAATTTTTTGAAATTTCATCCTACATTTTGTCTATAAAACACTGTAATTCAAAAAATATATGTGATAGACCTTAGATTTTGGTGCATAACCTCAGCAATATATAGCAAAATATCACATTAAAATTTCGTAAGGATGCAATGCATCAATGTTTACAAATCATGTCAGAAAGTCAAGTAAAATGTCGAAAATAGCATTCTTCGTAAAACACGTTTAGTCTTTATTCGCGTATTACTTGTATATAAAAACGCAACACTAAAGTGAACGTAACTTTGATTATAAGCATCATATAAACAAAACAAGGCCCGTTTTGGAATCACAACAAATAGGGCTTTTATAAAAAATATAAAAAAAATGAAAATCCATATTTTCTTCCAAAATGACGTTTTCAACGTAGTCGGATACTTTAAACCAACAATAATCCAATCTCCGCATAAAAGAGCTTGAAGAAGGCCTGGGAGTAACAGAAGTCGCCAGAGAAAGAAAAGTAAACGAAAAGGGACATTCGAAAAAAGAGAAACAGTGTGTAAGTTTGTACCGAAAAGACATGACGGTTTCGTTGGGGATGGTGGATAATAAATGTAATAAAGGGGTGTTGTTTTTTTTTCTTTTGGGAGTTTAGAACCCGGTTATTTCGCCCTGAAATCGCGGTAGAAATACAGTCGAGGACATACGGCCGACAAGAAGAAGTGGGGAAAGTTTCCTGGCAGTGTGAGAAAACGCGTACTATTGGCCCTTGATCATGAGTTTTATGCATCATACATCGAATTGAAAAATCTTCGGCACAGATCTGGATAGGACCTCGACCATGAATCTCATCGTCCTTGTGAAGACCATTTTTTTTAACCACGATACCACAATCTCTTGATATGATCAGAATTGGGAGCAAACACCATTGCATCACGAAACCAAAGAAACGTCATTGAGGTTTGCTGGTTTATGACTGAACTCTTGATCCAATCCGCGTTTTTCATCTTCAAACCAAGTTTTCAGCTGCTGGAACTAAAAAATATAGTTCACGAATCAGATTACTTCTCTGGATGCAGGTGTACATTAGGGTTCTACCTTTTGAGTCCGGAAATTGTAAGAAGACGGAAAAATTTCAATTGTTCATTTTCTATCAAGATTTCACACATGTCCAAGAAGTACCGATGCTGCAGCGATTCTCGTATGCAAAGTCTTGATGACAAATGATATTTCCACCAACATGAAGGATTTTATAATTTCTGGAATCAAAAGGTAGGATAAGAAATTATACACGTTTCTGGATATTTATGCAGAAGTGAACTCGAAAGAAAAGTGATCTAGTCTCCACCGGACTCGAACCCATGTCCCCTTGCCAACCGGGAAGGAATACGCTATCGTATACACCACTGGAGACACTACCCTTCCTCCCTTATTTCACGAATTGTGGCTTGAAACGCTGAAGTAGAGACATTAGCAGCCTTACTTAACTTCTTTCTCCCTTAACATGGGGGAGGGGGTCATTTCCTGAAGTTATGTCCATAACCAATAAACGGTTAAGAATAAAATTTTATCGGTAAAAATGTGCCTTCTAGAAAATATCGAAAGTAAGTATACAGTAAAGAGTGTTATATATTGCGTGTGAGAGACATCAATGAACTGGAACCCCTCCTGCCACCTATCAAATAACACTGTTATTAGTCTTCGATTGACGTTAATGACTGGTTTCTAATCAATGTGCTACATAATAAAAGTCATTGAATGATAATATTAATAATATTTTACAAGTAAAAATATTAAATAAATTGTCACAGTTGCCCCAAAATTTTAATAGTTGTTGTTTATGTGAAGTAAATAAGTATAAGTATAAAAAATTCTTAAAGTATATCTAGGAAATTTTCTTTCTCTTCGAAACTTTGGTAATACTTAGGGGGCGCGTAACCCCCTTCCATAGAAACAGTAGTTCTTAGAAATTATCAGGCTACTGTGACGTTATATAAACGATTTCGCTTTTATTTTGTCATGACGTCTCGTTGTTCACACGATAATATTACAATGTTATATAACTTAATAATACTATAATATATTGATCATAATAATAATGATATATTTACATGTAATAAATACAGCAGCTTGCCGCAACGCAAGTTCTATGTTTCGTTCCCCTAATGAATCTATTTTCATTATGAACCAATAACAAAAGGAATGGGTCGGCACCCTATGAATCAATAAATGATAGCAGGGCCCAGCTTGCGCGTGCCGTTATTATTGTCAACTTGATGCAACTGAACTACATTTTGGATTAAATCAGAAAAAAATGAAAGCATTTTTTTTAAATGATTCAATAAACGACCCAATTTCTAAAACCTATGGGAATCAAGTTTTGGTCGTCACCCATAGCTTAAAAAGACCTGACTGTGAGTGGATTTGAACGACCCATCTCGGAAGCCAGGGCAACCCAAGTTTGGGTCGCGACCCATAGGTTAAGAATCCCTGGTATAAGAAAAATAGGGATAATGACGATTTGAGAGAGTCATCTCACACCATCTATCTCTAAGATGACCAAAAATTTAGAAATGTGGCTGGAAGTACATCTTTACCGCTGGAGTTACGAGCCACAACCACAGGAATTAATGGATACCATATATTGACGATAATTGATGCTAACTAATTATATGTGACAGTATGATGTATATGAATAAATGGCAAGAGTCACCAACGATGACTAAGATGCTGGAGATGTGTGTGTGCAACATGTTAATAATGATGTAATTAATAGCATATGATAATATAGATAAAAATAACAATGGTGAATAATATACTCAACTCTTGAGGTTTAATATGGAATACAGTGTGTGTAAGTCATGAAGTATTTACAACTGACAGAAACCAGATTTATTTGAAAAACTTCGAAAGTCAAGCATAGCGCCAAAAAGGCAGCTTTATACACATAACTCGAAATTATAAAATTAGAGAAAATGGGAAGACGTAAAAAATTAGAAGAAATTGAAAAATTGGAAAAATATGGATCAATGAGGAGGTCGTTCTCAAGGGGGAACCCCCCCCCCCCCACACATTGCTCCAAACTGCAAAAATGTTTCTAATGATGGTAGGCCTAATAGGCGTAAATTTACCATCAGTTCCCCGACATAAAATATATATATATATATCAGTGCTATTATAATTGGAGATTTCGCGAAGACGTTCGTAGTCGAAGTTGTGTAGAAAAATTATAACAGTTGCTGAGAGCTCTTTTGGCTCTCTTCCTATAAAGTATCTCTTCCTATGTGCCTATTTCTGATGTACCAGAGGGACATGTGCGTGGTAAAACTTCGGAGTGTTACGTTTTGGAAACGTTCAAGAGCAATAATACAGTATGAGGATTTCTAGCATACATCCAGGCAGGGGCTGCGTAAAGTAATGTAGGGCGTATGATCTTTTCATACAAAATGAGTTTGTTATTGATAGAAAGTGCCCTATTACGCCTGCAAATTTTGCTAAGGCGTCCTTCTGGCTTGTTTGGCTTTTTTAATAACTTCAGAACAGTGATGGGGCGAACGGAAGACGTTTATCAAAAATTACACCACACTCAGAATCTTGACTGACTGAAATGAAACTTCACATTCTCTAATATTTTTCGGTTATAGAATACGGGGTGGGCAAAAAGTCCGTAAAGACTTTAAAAATTCATAAAAATCGGGAAAATAACCGAAATAAAAAACGGTTTGCAGGGTTAGCATCGCTAGGTCACGAGAATTTTTTCGACAGGAAAAAAAACTAAAAAACAGCCGATACGTGGCACTGACGTACACAAGTCAAAGAAAAGTTACGCAGATAACGAACAGAATGCCTCCAAATCGTTTATTACAGCAGTATGTGCTCCACATGACCACCACGACAGGGGATAACAACAACTTCACCAACAAAGCTTTATCCTTCGCACTCAGCATCCTTGTTCACATACACACGGTTTACAACGGTGAACTGATTGTGGATTAGGAGCGATAAGTTCTTATAACCGTCACATTTGCATATTTCCACCAAAGTCACTCGTAACAACACCACCTATCGGCTGTTTTTTAGGTTTTTTTCCTGTCTAAAAAAAAAATCCCGTGACCTAGCGATGCTAACCTTGCAAACCGTTTTTTATTGCAGTTATTTTTCCGGTTTTTGTGATGTTTTAAAGTTTCTACGGACTTTTTGCCCACCCTGCATTTACTAATATCGTACTGCATTGACTTTTTGCTTGCGGCACATTATTCAGAAAGGGGCCGTTCAAGTATTACGTCATCATCGATGGTGGGGGGGAAAGGGGGAGTTTGGATAATGCTTACGTCATCAATCACCCCTTATGAAAATATGAGTTAGGATTCAGAGGGGCAGAGCTGATGACGAAATTTTGCTGACAAGGGGGGGGGGGGTACAAAATGGCTAAAAATTTGCTTACGTAATACTTGAACGGTCCCAAACCGGTCACTCATGTTAATCAAAAAATAACAGCAATTTTATTTGATAAATCGCAGAAGGAGTTCCAGTCCATTGATGTTTCTCACAAGTAATATAATACTGTACTGTATGCTTATTTTTTCACAATGTTTTATTATAACTCCTGAGATAAAGATGTGCTTCCATCCACATTTCTAAATTTTTCGCTACTTTAGAGATTGTAAAATAAAAATTCTAGATGCTGAAAATAATTCTCGAAATGCTGAAAAAATTATTTATATTGCTGTGTGTACATTGAAAAAAAAAATTTCAGAATTAATTTAAGAAATAATTCCAGTGTTAGCAAGAGAAGAAATTCAAGAATTAATGGGGGAAAAAATTTAAGAATTAATGAGAGAAATAAAAAAAATTTAAGAATTAATGAGAGAAATAAAAAAATTTAAGAATTAATGAGTGAAATAAAAAAATTTAAGAATTAATGAAAGAAAAGAATTTAAGAATTAATGAAATAAAAAAATTAAAGAATTAATGAAAGAAAAAAATTAAGAATTAATTAGTGAAATAAAAAAATGTAAGAATTAATGAAAGAAAAGAATTTAAGAATTAATGAGTGAAATAAAAAAAATTTAAGAATTAATGAGTGAAATAAAAAAATTTAAGAATTAATGAAAGAAAAGAATTTAAGAATTAATGAAATAAAAAAATTAAAGAATTAATGAAAGAAAAAAATTAAGAATTAATGAAAGAAAAAAATTTAAGAATTAATGAAAGAAAAAAATTTAAGAATTAATGAAATAAAAAACATTTAAGAATTAATGAAAGAAAAATTTAAAATAAATAAAGAAGCAATTTCAAAATTAACAAAAGAAACAATTTCAGAATCAGTTCAAAAAATAAATTTCCGGGGGTCCCCCGGAATGAATATGAATTGGTGGTCCGCGGGATTCGAGGGGAGTTTCAGTTTGGCCTGAAGCATTAAAAGGTTTAAGATTTCCTGATCCAGACGCTAAAAATGCAATATTTCAACACGAAATGATCATAACTAAGAAGTTTCTAACGAGGAAAATTCCTACTATACACCATCTATAGCTGAATGTGTTTATTTGAGAAGTTGATACATAAATTAATATATTAAAATAGGGTCTTCCATTAGCTCTAATTCATGGAAATGTTGCCTCAAAAATGAATTTTAAAAAATCACAAAATTTATTCAAAAACCCACTTTCTAATCCGTTCAAATACCACTTAAAGTCTATTTTTGATACTTAATGCCTCGGAACTCCCTGATAGAAATTATTTCTGAATTGCTTGCTATGTATGTGACTGAGAGAGAGAAAGAGAAAGAAACTTCTGGAACAAAATCTAATTTTCTCCAGGAAAACGACGTATTTATCGGAAAAATCGTCTCGATCGAAAAGTTTGCGGTTATATTTTCTTGGTATCTTTTAAGCTGAAACTTTTAACTTTTCGATGCTTTCTCTCTCTCTCTTCGGTAAATTAAATTCCCTAATGGATTTTATAAAGCATTTAATCCCTTTCACGTAAGGATTAAAACCGAAGTGGAGATTAAAAGAGCGCGAGTGTTTCCATTAGCGAAAGCGAAAAACATTTCAAGTCCAAGTGGGACTCGAGAAATACTGAAAATTGTTTATATTTTCACATTTAAATTTTCAGCAACATACAGTATGAGAGAAATAACCTATGGAAGTCAAGGATTATGTGGGAAAAATCATAAAACTCTGTTGAGTAACAAAAGTATCGAGCATGAAATCATTAGGCCTTTCGTATAATCCCGAGTTTTCAAGTTGATGGGTATTGATTTGCATTAGCTGTATTGTGTTGAAATGTAATTGTGGTTCTTAAGAACCGCAGTTTTTTGCTTTCTATTAAAATGTGGGGAGAGCGGCCACAAAGCGGTGGGTTGATCCAACATGGAGAAGTGTGTTAACGGCGACCGAGCCAACAAAGTCAAGGGTCAAAAATCACCAAGTGGGTACAGTTGTGATTCGGTCAATCGTAATACTCCAAAACGAGATTCAGAAGATGAAGAATGAAACCAACTACGGTACAAGCTTGCGGTAGACGACAGATACTAAGGTATTGAACTAGAGGTATCAAGTACCATCGCGTGATCCCGAAGGTAACCATGACCTTCGCTCTGTATCCATAGGAGATATAAGCTGGTAACCCAGAGGGTTGGGGCCATGGTGGAAGAGCGGTGCGACGCCCCGACCGCTAAGCACCGAGAGACCCACCAGCGGGCAAGAAGACGCAAAACTGAAGCTACATTGCGCAGGTGCTTACAAAAATACACACTGTCACCGGCAGGCGTCGAAGGGGGCCGCCCCGGAAAACTTTAGACCTATATACAGCGTGGATACAATCGACCGCCCAATAATCGCACACGTGATTCTTTGTGAAAAACTAATGCATAAAAGTGTTTTCAGATTTTTGATTTAAACAATAATTATATGGAGTTCTATAACGCATTAAAACTTGATGTCACGTTATTTTCGAATCCTGCCAAATTCACCGAACGCATAACTTGCCCCTTTCCCTCAAAAAATTTGACTAAACAATGAAGGGGGGGGGGAAGTGTTGATTTTGAGAAAAGAATTTTTTATATAGATCTCATTTGGCTAATACTTTACAACTTCGGTGATTAAATTTGCCAATATAGTGGGGAGAAGGTAACATGTAATAACAAGGTTAAGATCACTCCACACAAAGAAGAAAGAGCGTTAATCAAAAAAAAAAATCAAAACTTGGCTTCTAAGGGGATTAAATATTTCAGTTCATTTTCAATAATGCATGGGGATTTTTTTTTTCTACGTGGGTGCGTTCTGTGCTAAAAACCCAATTACAATGTCATTGCCCTGTTTCTCCTGATACCGACAAAAAAATCCACGTTTCTAAACGCAATATTCACTGAGATCTTTGGATTCGAAAACCGGAGGGAAGTCGGAAAAGAAACAGCATTAAATGCGGATAAAACTGTTTTCCCGAATTTAACGCTGTTTTCTCCCAACTTTCCCCCATCTTTCAAACATCTCAGGGAATACTGCTCTTAGAAACGTGGATTTTTTTTTTTTTTTTTTTTTTTTTTTTTGGCATCAGGAGAGACGGGGCAATAACTTCATAATTCGGTTTCGGGCACATACAGAAGTTACTTTTTAATTTATTTTAATAACTATACAACCACTTGCATCTTGAATGACACATCTAATTACTACGCGTTATTTGGATACTTTTTCAAACTGAAACTATACCTCTTGGATCAAAGGTTCACCAGTAAAACGACATACTCCCTGTTACATATGCACCTTGAATATGATCATGGATTGTTATATATGATTTCTTTTTATTTG
Organism: Pholcus phalangioides; assembly: GCF_987345545.1. Classification (NCBI taxonomy): domain Eukaryota; kingdom Metazoa; phylum Arthropoda; class Arachnida; order Araneae; family Pholcidae; genus Pholcus; species Pholcus phalangioides. The sequence goes on from NW_028301605.1 coordinate 13,655,864, forward strand.
TTATTGTTTAATAAATTTCTGGATACACCCATTCTCCTTGGGTGCGTCCGGTTCCTCAATGTTCAATGTCCCTTCAGTGTACGAACTCAGAGTCCCCCAGCTCCCTAGCTGATTTAGCATAGTTGGTTACTTACGGAAAATCTCTCACAGTTTCAAGAATTCCATCTGCGTGTGTTCCAAAAAGCTCAAGTCCAGACACGCCGTGGTAGTTGCAGCAGCAACAGCCTCTGAAAAGATGCTTACATAGCAATAAAATTCAAGCATTTACCATCTTCACTTCAAATATGAAAGATTGGCGGCGGCACCAGCAAGAACAACTCTGACAACATAAATACGGTAGGAGCCACACATAAACTCTGAACACACATTCCGGCTTGTGCCTATTCGTTACAAAGGTGTAACGGCAGCTCAGCACGAGTCAGTTCAGCGCCGATGATTCAGCGCAGACAATTTAGCGTGGTGACAATTCAGCGCGAGACAATTTAGCGCCAACGATTAAGCGCAGCTATTGTGTTTTTGCTTATTTGCTTTTGCAAAGCCGTCAAAGTGGTGTGGATTCCATAGTTCTATAGAAAGTTTTGGATCTCTCCTACGATTTCTTCACGTTGGCCTTCCAAACCAGGTGTCTTCGAAATAATTTACATTATCATGTAAATCTTCTTCATTGTCTCTCCAGTACTCTGCAGTAGCCTCCGGGAACGCTTCGATACATTTTTTATGACGACGACATATTTATGTGTCAGAAAATTCTAACCGCACCTTATTTACAAAATCATTTCAAAGCATAGGCGGAGATATACTTGAAAGTCGGGGGGGGGGCACGATGATGATGATGATGTCAATTCATATGTACACATATACATTAGATCAGTCGACTCCACCTTTAACGCTGGGGAAGCAATGCTCCCTCATGCCCCTCCCCCGTATCTCCGCCCATGTTTCAAAGCATTTGAAAGTACCTGTGCCAGTTTTAAGTCTGGAAAAACTGAGAAGGGAATTGTTATTTACAAAACACAATCACTGCGCTGAATCGTCGTATATTCCGTTAAAAATTCCTCAAAGGAATGTGTACGTGATTCATGTACGGTTAAGTAGTAGCATGTAGAAATGTCCTCTCCACTTGTTAATACAAGATCCATCGAAAGACTGGTTATTCGTGGAGATGATGATTGCAAGGATTATTGAATTTCCTTCCTTGTAATCATCATCTCCACAAATAAACAGTCTTTCGATGAATCTTATAAGTAACAATGACCCAATCACCTATTGAATAGTCATACCAAGTCGTACGCATCATTATTCTCTAAAAGAAGTGTATCATTTCCGAGATAGGCATAATTGGCAGACACGCTGTAAACCGAGCCATCCATTGCAGTGCGTATCGGCTTAAAAGGGCAATAGTTTGGCACGGGGTTCTCTATATCTCTTGACATTCAAAGCTGACCTCTTATAGTGTACGATGAGTTCGATACGATTCAATCTCTTTCATCGAGCCATGGGGGGGGAAAAAAAACACTGAACATTCAGTGAAGACCATAAAAACGTTTGGTGATTTCCAACGGAGTGCTTTCGAATCCAGACTTTTATGAGTTTGTGTGTGTGTCTCTCTCGAAACTATCACCTAGTCATTGCAGAGTCTTCCCCCCCCCCATCTTTGTATAACCCATCAACGTTAGACTTGCTTCATACACATGCACGCAAGAAAGAAAATAAGTCACGGAATTCCTTGCTGCAGCAACTATCTTCTTTTCAGGGAGAAAGAGGGTCCATCTTTTACATGATTGGTAGTTAGCCGAGGACTTTAAGGGACCTGATGGCGTCCTTTGCACGTGATAGCTTTCTTTCCATTTTCAATTTTTTATTTATTTATTTTTCCTTTTTACAATCTTAGCGAAAGATGGTGTTTCGGGAACGTGTTTCTCCCGTTTTATATACGTTTGCCGGATCTTTGGAGAGGAAAAAGCTGAACTTTTATGATGTTACTTTCTTCGATAAAATGTCGCTGTTTTTTTACCTCCCCGTTTTGAACGACGTTTTTTTTTAGGTTATTTTTCTCTCTATTTTCCTCATGGAAGTGCTTTTGCTGTTTTTTTTTCTTTTGCTTTTGCGAAGAATTTGGAAAATGTTTCGTTGAGCTGAGAGGGAAAAATCAAAGGTGACTTCATAGAAATTGTATACGATGCCATGCCATCACTGTTACAATGTGTTCCCGTGTATCAAATATTCATCACAGCCGCTGGTCAAGTTCTTACTTCTTTTTATTTTCGGGCAGGTGCCCGAAAGAGGACGCGTTTGAGCAAAGTACATTTACATTCTTAAATATTCTAGATGTAACACGAGCGGTTCAGCGCCTCGTGATCGGCCGCGTTCAACCGATATACGTCACTTGTAGAAAATTACTTGGCGAAATTTACATCCGGCCAAGTTAAATAGGGTGTTTCAAATTCAATAATTTATGTATTTAATTAGAACAGAATTCCGTGGTCACAGCTGTGGTTCAGTCAGTAGAGCATAGGGTTCTCACGACGAAGATTATTTGTTTGAATTATTGTTTTTCCTTGTTTCCATCTTGGTTCTTTTGACAACTTTTGATTTATCTTTCTTAGTCGTGATTTTTTTAAGGTTTTGGAAACCATTCCTAAAGGGAGACATAGGCTTTATTGGGGGGGGGGGGTTCAGAGAAGAGCCACGTGTGCTCTTGTTGGCACACAAGGCTTGAGCTATGAAGGCAGACTTTACAGCCCCGTTTACATATGCAAGATTTGGGGGTCGCTTTGATGATTATTACCTGCATGGCAACTTTGTTTTCCTCACGGGGGGAAAAAAGGAGGGACAGAGATCAGTCAAAAGAGTCCCATCCTTGTTGCAGAATAATGGTAGGTGACTACGACCTCCTCTCCCATAATCCTTTGTGCCGCGAAAATTACTGTTAGCTCCGCCATAGAAATTACATACCAAAAAGGGCTCCATGAGTCAAAAAAGGTTGAGAACCGATGGCTTAGATGGTAGAGCATTCGTCCGGCAAGCGACAGACCGAGGTCCGATTCCCCATGGAGGCACTGATGAATTTTCTTCCTTATGTAATCTTCATCTCCACAAATAACCAGTCTCTCAATGATCTTGTATTGACAACTCGAGAGGACATTTCTATATGCATAGTCGAGTTATCGAGATTCCACTGTATTTGACATCCACATTTTTTTTTTGGGGGGAATTTTTTCCGCCACCTCGTTGTGCAATTTGACTGCTGTGGCCTTTGTATTTGAATGATAGCAGGAACATAAACGTACTGATCAAGTATCGTCAATTTCTTTGAAAAAGCCAACCAGAAAAAATATTTTCTCCACGAAATTCCTATATATAAAAAAAATAATTTACCTTCTTTTAAAAAGAATAATAATCGGAAGAAAATTTAATACTAATTTTTATATACATTTTTTTTAATGACCTCTTTCAAGGCTTTAGAAATTCTCCGAAGGAATTTCTGAAGAAAGTTATTGTCATTTTTATAATCTACGAAACTACAAGTTATTATTGTATATTTTTTTTTAGGAGGGAAAGGAAACTTTAATAACAGGTTCCGTCCATTTTTTCTCGACTAAAAATCGATAATAACTTTTCAAAAGCTTGAAACTTTCCCCCGATTCCGTTAGAATAATAATAATAATAATAATAATAATAATAACAATAATAAAGATAATAATAAATAAAAGAAAAAAAAATGAATTTTCCTTTCTTTTCTCTCTCGAAAGAAAAGAATCGTAATTACCTGAAAAACAAATTATTTATTTTTCTTTCATCTCTAAGAATTATTTTCTTTTGTGCGGAAATCGATCAATTTTTTTTTGACGTGAATACGTTTTTAAAATCTTTATTGCGGAAAAAGCTGAATTCTCATGAAAGAGGAGGCTCTAGCCATGTACCCCCCGACCCGGGGAAGGGCCCGGTGATCGACTCGAAGGGACCCTCTAAAAATTTTGGTTAAGTGTGTCTCGCTTAAGGTTATGAGGAAGAAGGTCCATAGCTCTAGTACCCTGTTTGCGCACCCCTGAACTAAACCAGATTGGTCGTTCCAAAGACGAGTGAAATTCGGTTTTTTTGGATTAATCACCATTGCGGTCTTGCTGCTCCAAACCAATGGCCAATTAAAGAGTTAAAGAAGACTCATAGATCCCCCCTGAGCTTATTCTATTGTTGTTCGTGAAAAAGATTTATAGATTCTCCATATTTTCATGAAACCATTACAATGCCTCCCCCCCGTCCGCCTCCAGCAACACCTTGAGGCACCCCAGGATTCCTAGGACCAACTTTAGAAAATTGGTTGGGTACTATACAGGGTGTCCTGTAAGTGAGTGCTGATACGGCCTTCATCAACCGTCCGTCGTAGAGGCGTAGTTCCAATTTTTAAAAAAAATGCTCAAAAGGCGTTCAAAAATTACCTTGTACCAGTTTTGAGAGTGAAAACACAGTGTGCAACAAAATAAAAAATCTAAAATTTTTATACGATCCCTTTGTCCTCTAATATCTAAAGCTGTTGCTCTGTGTCGCCTGAGGCCAATAGGAAAAAAAATCATGTTTCCAAGTGCAATATTCGCTAAGGTATTTGAATTCAAAAATCGAAGAAAAGTTATGGAAAAAAACTAACGGATAACGCTACTTACCCTCGTTTATGCTGTCTTTTCCCAACTTTTTTCTCAGATTTTTCAATTTAAATAACGAATATTGCACGTAGAAACTTGAATTATTATTTTTTTTTTGGTAACAACTTTCTAATTGAAATTTAGAGGACAAGGTACAAAAATTTAGATTTTTAAAATTTTGGTGCACACTGCATTTTTACTCTCAAACCTGGTACAAGGTAATATATGAATGCCTTTGAACATTTTTTTAAGCTGGAATCATATCTCTACGATGGACGGTTCATGATATAAGTGCCGTGCTAGCACTTACCGGACACCCTGTATAATACTGCACTGTACAATTTTTTCCAATATTTTCTACAAGGCATATTCTTGCTGATAAAATTTTATTTCTACCTGTTTATTGATTATGAATAAAAGTATCCAAGAAAGGCACCATTTCTGTTTCATGGTGTATATGTTTACAGAAGTTTAGAGTCAGAGAATGACTTAGAATGCTTCTGTGTTCACAGAGATTTTTGCTGAGCAGAGGAAATATTTCCTATATTGGTAGTATATAGGTAGTATGCAATTTTGTGACCTCTTGTTTAGACGTAATCAACGAGAAGTTAGTTTGGGAATGAACAACACATTATGATAGTCGTTTTTGAGTCAGTTTTGCCCTTTACTACATCTTCAGGAAAGAAATGTCACCAATATGAACATCGCCATGAGTTTTATACGGAAAATATGTAAGTTTGATCATTGTTTCGTTTTTTATTTAAGCAAATAGAAGACATATATAAAATCCACGATTTCCTTTAGTTATAAATGATTTAATTTCTTTTCAGTTAAACGAAAAAATGTATTAAAATTGAATATTTTCGATCGGATCAGCTCACTCCCAAGGAAACGGAAGAACGGGAATTCGATCTCTCTTTCACCATTGTTTACCCGATTTAATTAAGAGCGTGTTTATGCTACCCGAGTCGAGAAGAAGAAGTTTCTAGAAAAGTCTTTCCGCTAAAAGGAAGAATCAATGAAATTAATATCACATCGTTTCAATGGGTATATCACCGCCAAAGAAAATCATTCCTTCCGAGGAGAAACATCGTGTGAAAAGATTTTTATACGGAGGAATGAAGGCACACCACGTACTTTCAACTCGAGGTATTCACAATGAATACAGCCAGTGGCGTATGTGAACTGAGGAATCGCGGAGCCAGTATATTGTACACATGAAGAAAGTAATCAGAATAAAGAGCGATTCCCCTTATTAGCTATTATCGGTCAAGTCGGAGAGTAATAATTAGTTTCGAGCGACGACGGTGGAAACTTTTACGCCCGATTATGTAGATCCACATACCCGCACACACACGAGTGGACTATGCAAATAACTTTGTCATATGCATGTATTAATATGTATGAACTTCTCCGGTAATCGATAGGAAGTTATTGGCTGTGCACTTTGATCTCTTGGAAGAGGGATTTCTTTCGTTTGATACGACCTGTTTCCATCATGAAAGGGACTTTTAGATGATTTTTTTTTATGTACAGAATTATGTGTCCTCTATATATGTATTTCTATATTCGTCATCATTGCAGACGAATATAGAGGACTAATGTTCACTAATGATGTCCTCTATATTCGTCTTCAACCTATATCCGGCACGCTCTTCCGCCACATCAGGCTGGATATACAGTCTGCTGTATAAGATATACTAGCTATGATATCCGTCGCTGCCCTGATTTCTCCACGCATTGGAAGCATTACAGGAGTAACAAACCACTGTAAAGCAGTAAACATGTCTGCAACGCATTGTTTAGGAACCAAAGTAAACATTTTGAAAGTCATTGCTAAGGCTTACAAACTATTGTTGCCCGATAGTCCCCCCCCCCCTCTTTTGGGTTTTTGCCCAGATCTGACGAATTTTAAAAGTAGCCCATCGTTCAAGTCGGTTCCTGTCTGGCATGTATCTATGCGACATATTGCGACGATCACTCTAAAATTGTAGATTCTCATACATAACGTTCACGCACACAGATAAAATCATTATATATATGGGACTGGGAGGGGGGAAGATAGGGCTCAAAAGCCGATCAGTGCAAGTCAATTTTTGCGTTAAGTGTCTCTTCATTGTTAAAACATGCAGTTGCGAAAACATTCAAGTCGCTATCTTTATATTGCAATGGCAAATAACGACACTTATACTGAGCACGGAACCAAAAGGTATTTTTATTTCATTTTTTATGCTTATTGACTTACACTGATCGGCTTCTGAGCCCCTCCATGCATACAGACAAAAAAAAAATGTATTTTATGTACTTATTTTTAGAAAGAAAGATTCCCTTCTTTGGGGACTCGAATGCACCCCCCCCCCTTCTCTCCGCATTTTCCGATGAGTGCGCTACCACTACTCTTTAAAATCAGATGGGATGTTTCAATCAGCGAATAGCTCGTAAATGACATCAACGCTATTAGCTGATTGCTTTCGCCGTTTATAGCACTGTACCCTTCGTGAAAATGAGAAGCACGAAAAATCAATTCAAATATACTAATTCCTTAAATTTTTATGAATTTCTAAACTATTTACGAATTTATGGGAAACACTGTTTATTGCTCAAATTTCTTACCCATATTGCCTGTAAGTAAAAGAGTAATATCCTCGAATGTTAATATTGTATTCATAAAACTCGTACTAAATATTGTATTAGGGGGATAATGCAACGTGAAATGATCCTATCCCAAGGAGCAAACAAAAGGGGCTTTTTTTTAAGAAAATGTATACATTGGAAAAACTAATACATACAAAAACATGTTTGGAATGTTGTTTCCATTCGCGTCTAATTCACCAAATCGACCAGTGAAAATGCTTCGTGAAAAATTTATGATTATAACTTCATACTTATATATAAACCATTCACATATCACTCCGAAATTTAGCAAAATCTACCGAAAGTTATCTCGGAACAAAATCCAATTTTTTTTGGAAACAATGTTTTTATCGGGAAATCGTCCCGATCGAAATTTTCCGCAGGTATACGTTATGTCTTCTTTCTTTCATTCTTTTATTTCAAAAAATGAATCTTTTATTTTAACAGAACGTAACTTTTGATTCTTTTATTCTTTGTCTTCAGTAAATTAAATTCCCCTAATGGATTTTACAAAGCATTTAATCCCTTTCACGTAAGGATTAAAAACGAGTGGAGATCAAAAGAGAATGTTGTGGGGTGGGCCCCCCCCCCCACCCCTCACTTTTCACCTCCATTAGTGAAAGCGGAAAGTACTTTCAAGTGGGACTGAAGACCAAAACTATTTACGGCGTCACAGCTATAAGTACTATGTATCAAATTTTTTGTATATGATCGAAATAATTTACGTATTAGTTGATTAATAATTCATGTATAATGGAAAGAATTCAAGGATATAGGAAAAATTAGTAAGTAACATTATTCGTCCATCTGATACACCTTGGTCTAATTTTTGATAAGCGTCTCTCGTTTGTCCATCGATGTTTTGAAAAAAAAGCCGCTCACTAAATTTTTTTTTTAAAAAGCCAAACAAGCCAGAGGGGCCCTCAGCGAAATCTGCTGTCGTTAATACGGCCCTTTCTATCGACAATAAAGCCAGGTTTTCCCAGGAGCAGGTTTTTTTTACGGTGCGTGCAGCGTGTAAACGGCGATTCGTCAAAAGAACCTGAATTTCAGGTTTTTAACCAATCAGCGTTTTCACGCTGCACCCGACGCTGAAATTCTCCTAGGAAAACCCGGATATAAAGCTTATTTTGTATAAATTTATCATACGTCCTACAGAACTTTACTAGACTTTACAGGACCTACGACTACCGAAGACCGATGCCGACAATCGTACTGATGTGGAGGCTGGACAATGTGAAAACATGGATGGCTGTGATTAGCTAATCCACTTCGATTCGAGAAATTTTATATTCATTATTGACAATCATTCGATTAACTGACGATTACTAGATTCTTTATGAGATGGACTATATGCCATCCATGGGCGGTAATACGGGGGGGGGGGGGGGGTCATGGGGGACATTGCCCCCCCCCCAGCATCAAAAGTGGGCAGATCTAATGTATATGTGTATATATGAATTGACATAATCATCATCGTGCCCCCCCAGACTTCAAAGTCTATCTCCGCCTATGATGACATCATCTCATTATCATGTTTATAATTTTGATTTCCTATTGGCGTTTGTTGTTTCGATTTTAATCATTTGTTATATGATTTCAGATTGACGATCGTTTTTATGTATATTTTATTTTTTGTTGCCTTTGTATGTGTCGGAGGCGACAATGTTTTGTTGTTTATAATCAAACTTTCCGGATACACCTATCCTTCGGGAACGCTTCGGTATCACTCTGAGATGGGAAGCGGGTTGTGTCCGGTCTTCAAAGGTCAAAGTACTTTACGCAGCTCCTTACAGGATGTATGCTAGAAATCCTATTATTATTGCTCATGAACGTTTCCAAAACGTAACATTCTGAAGTTTTATCGCAGGTCCGCCCCCCCCCCCCTGGTTCATCAGAAATAAGCATATACGCAGAGATACCAAGATTGAGGCAATTATGGACTTCCGGGAACGAAACGTACCAGGAGCGAAGTGTCAACAAAGTGTCAGCGGCGATTATTTCTTCATCCCCTCATGTCAATGTCGGGTCCTGCAGAAACCCTCTTTCTTGCCAACGGTCCAAGAAATCGCTTAGAAAATCAGTACTTCGTTTTAATAATAATAATAATAAATGGGCAGCCAGCCCTACAGGTAGAAAGATCTTCGGCAGGCCATCTCGAGTACCATCATTCTGACCGAGATCGATTAGCCAAGGGGGTGGTGCTGGTTAATTGCTGTTCACGGTACGTCCGTGATGCGGTTAGCCGTAATATCCGCGTACATGTTCGAACGTGAATGCGTGTGTGTGTATGCGGTACATACACATATATATATACACACACTCAAGAAATGTTATGGTTGGGCAATGGTATGGTCTCGCCCACATACATACGCACATGCATACTTGTGTAGAATATAACTCACGGGGTTGCATATATGTACATATAACGGAGGGAGTTGTTTCCATTTCCATTAGGCGGATTGATGAGTAACTCATTTTGGAATTGCGAAATTCGGTTGCTGGAATTAATTCGGGCCGGGTGTCTAGTGTAGGTCAGGGAAGACTGTACAGTGGTACTGTGTAGAGTAGAGGGGTGGGGGTGACTATGAATACCTATGAGAGAGGGAGAGAGAGAGAGAGAGAGTGAGAGGAGGTTCGACGTGCGCCAATTTTCGCATAAACCCAACCGGCTGGAATGTCATTCGCGCTTGCGTTCTTGAAACACTTGTGGTAGGTTCCCATGAGAGGCATAGCTCTCTCTATCTATCTCCATATTCCTCCGCACAACGGACACACAAGCATTCTTGGCTGATATTTATAATTGGGAGAGGGGGAAAAAGCACGCCAATTTAAATGCGTAGAAAGAAATGTATAGTATCGTCAATAAGTGGAAATTTGCACTTTTAAAGTAAAATTTCAAGTCTATATTAAGACATCTATCTCATTTACTAAGTGCAGTAGACTATATCCGGCCTAATGTGACGGAAGGGCGGGCCGGATAATAGAAAAGCCGGATACACCGGAGTTGTTCAGGGTGTCCTGGAAGTGCTAATGCGACATTTCAACTTCCAGCGATTTCAACGGAAAACGATCGACAAATAGAAAGTGACCTAAAAATAAGCTCTCGTCTCCAGAAAATGAAATCCTACAAAACTGCTAGTTCCGCGGAGGCGACGGCGCCACTGTAAGGTAAGGTGAAAGTAAACCTTCCAGGAAAAATCTCAACGATTCTGGCGATATCTTTACACTTGTCTTGGCGATATGACATCGATAAATCATCGCTGTCGCTAAACCTGCCAAGTTTGCCGTCAATTTGGCGAGATTTACAGAGAATTAAATTAGCGATTATCTACAGGCGAAAAATGGCATAATACGTAATAAATAATGAGTATTTGCAAAATATTTCGTAACAATATCGATATGAAAATCTTCCACATTAGATGCTTACTCGATCCTAAATACCTTTTTACGGGTCTCCGTTGTCACTATAAGATGAATCCTTCCGTTATTTTATCAATTTTAAAAAAAAATGAAAACCAGTATCTCTTGCATGTAAAAAGGATAAAATAAAATAAAGCATGTAAAAATAAGGATCATATTTCACCGCGAAGTTACGACGAACGTCTTTCCCAAAGGCTCAAAAACCATTCCAATGGCTTTCTCAAGTTCGAATTCTTACTAGGAATATACATAACCCTCGCGAAAAAAACGTACATAAACTAAATCCATATTTTTTCGGAAATCCCAACATATCCAACAACACATCAATGTTGAAATTCCAAGTTGTATATATACATACTCTCGTGAAAACTCTCTTCTACTTTTCATACGTGGTATCTCGAGTCGGCCATTGGTCAACGGCTCTTCACCTTGAAAAAGGCAAGTATAAAACGTCTAAAAAAAAACTTCCTAGGAGATACGTAGGATGAATAGTTCCAGATATGTTCGAAAATCCCTATTGCCGATCCAGTTTTTCGGTATCTATTTGTAAATACGTATACATTCTGGAGGGTTTGAATAAGATATTGGAACAGAATAAATAAAAAATGAGCAAAAAAGAGAATCCCTATTTGGCAACCAATTTTAAACTTCACTCACACACACACACATACACAGACTGAGTCGTGTCTTGTATCTTTTGAAACATCGAAAATGTTCAGTCATTCATATGGATATTCAGATACAGAGGAGGGGCGAAGGGGGATCACGGGAATGGTAGGGAGAATCGGTTTTCATGGGGGAGATCTACATTTACATTTCAATCACACGCCGGCCATCTTGTTGCAGTGCAAAAGATTTGCTGTTTTCGTATATCTCCTATTTTCCATACCTAATCGAATGGGACCTGCTGCCGCTTCTGTATCGGTGGGAAGGGATCAGATTCTTCGTGGAGATACCACCATCCTCTCTGGGGGGTTTTCCTTCTGGTACTTTTTCCTTGTTAGTTTTTCATGCATTGTGTGTGTAAGGACGAGGGAATGAGTTCGGTTCGTCTTTTTTTTTTTTTTTGTACGTATATGTTATTCTGACCGTGGCTTGTGTCGGTACAGAAAGGAAATGGCACATGCGTATACTGGTTGGTGGAATCGAACAGGAAATTAGGGTTGGTTGGTTTGCTTCGGTACTTTCTCTCGTCCCAGTATTTTATGAGGTTTCTGGTCCGTGCTGGTGGGATTGTTGAGGTGTAGTTTCTATGTATGAGCTGCAATGGGTCATGAGATGTGACATGGAGCTTTCTTTTTTGCATGGTTATTCCGAAATCTTTGGGGAAAACAAACATTTATGACGTATGGATTTGGTTTAAATGTAACCATTTTTAATTGAAGAAAAGCAGTTTGGAGTCTGTTTTAACTATGCATGCATAGAATGGCCGTGATGCGCTAAAAATAATCAAAATAATCACCAAGGTGAGTGTTCAGCAAGAAAGCTTTCGAGCAGTTGAAAATTGTTTCAAATTTTTTGATCTGATAAGGAAAGGGTTTCAAGGTGAAATCTTAAAACATTAAGAAAACATTTACGCACATCTTGCCTAGAAACACACACGAAAAAAAATTATGGTTGTCTTACAATCAACCTGGTTAAAGTTGTTTACTCACAGTTGTTGTATTCTCAGTTTTTTTAATTGTATGGTTTACGTGTTGTGTTCAGTCCAATGAAAAAAAAACCTGCGGCCGTGTCTGTGACACAGCCTACCGCATTTTCCCCTCTTTCTTTGTCCGTGCCCCCCCCCCCCCAGATGTAACGCATTGAAAACCCGCAAAATATCATTACGTTCAACTTAGTGTAGAAAAACAACGTATTCACATAGGGGAAAAAAACTAAGAAGTGTTCATTATAACGCAATAACAATTTATAAATCCCCTCTTTTGTGCATAAATTAAGTAGGATTATATTAAAAAGAAAATCATTCTAAGTACCTACTATTTTTCCTTTAAAAAAGAAAAAGGAAATTATTCACAAAATTTCAAGTCAAAAAAAAATATTTTTTTTTTCCTTTAGAAACTGAAACAAAAGAATTATAAAACCCTTAAAAAAATCCCAAAAAATCCAGGAACAATATGCATACTTCCTGGATCAAACAACCTGGTTTCCGAGGAATTTCGTTTTCTTATTTTTAGAGAAGAAGAATAATAGCATTTTATAAAAAAAAATTCAAATACAAAAGACTAATTTTTTTTTCTAGTCCAACAATCAAAAGCATCGAACAATAGAGGAATTAATAAACGATAAATAAGGGAGCAATAGATTAATTAATTTAAAAAAAAATTAGATAATTATAAAAAACAAAAGAGAGAGGCGTGATTATATAAATATACGTACGCGGGAACGAACGTCTCTCCATGCGTAGAAATTATCAAAACACAAATAAATTAACAAAAATGTCCCCCCAATTAGCTTTAACACAAAAATGAAAATATAAATTCAATTATGTTTTTAATAAAACAAACGCACATCACACAGTTGAGCAATGGGATCACAGTCGAACGGATTTAAAAGAATTCATTTATTATCTTTACGCTTCCCGGAGCATAGTTTGTAATTAAAACAGTCTCGGATTACTTACTCTTTTAACTAGTAAAAGGAGGGTTTTATGAGAGAGAGAAAACAAGTTTCCTATATTAATTATCGCAAATTACGGGGAAATGCTCATTTACACAAACCCGACATTTTTTTCTCTCCCCCCGCCCCTTGTTTTCGTCGATTAGGTTCTGGAAAGAACAGAATAAAATAATACTGTAATATATGTGTTATAATAGAATTTATCGGGAGGATCTGTTGTAAAATTCCCCCCTCGTTAACATTGGAAGGCATTCGATTGCGACTTTTAAGTTTCCTTATTTCCCTTTTTTCTCTAAAATTCAATAACTCACTCTTGTTTCTTGTAATAAGTGGATTATTAGATGTGGATTATTGTCCCCCCTCTATCGTAAATCCTTTTCCATTCCATTTGTAAAGGATTTCAATTTGTAATCCGCGATTTTATAATGATGTACGTGCTCTATAATTTCCTTTTGTTTAATGTAAACATTATCTTTGAAACTTGGTTATTTCTGAACAGAGGATTACGATACAATAATCCTTAAAAAATATAGGATAAAATCTTATATCCTTTTCTGTTTTCTAAATATATGTGTGTGTAACAGTTATAAGGAATTACATATCGGATACATATTTATTTATTTATTTTAAAAAATAAACAATCATTTTCGTATGAGAGTGTGACGACAGCGTTTACCACTGGATGGCCGCTGTCAATAGTAGGAAAAGAGCGCGCCTGCGCGGTAGAAGTTCCGTTTTGTCGCTCAAACTAGACACAAGTGGTCTTCAGTCGCAAACACTGTCTTTATCCATCACCAAAAGAAGAGCACCTTTACGACAAGTTTGATATACGAATGCATGGAATCAGGATGATTTCAATCCTTGAATGCAATTTGTAATCGGATCACCAAATCGGATACGAGCATCGAGCACTCTGGATGCTTCAGGGAAGCACCATGGTGCTCGCGAGCAACGGGTTGAAGATTCCTGAACTAGACGGTCGCGCGGACCGCTGGTATTGATATGTTCTTGTAGGTTCTGTAACGTTCGTTGTGTAATAAATGTTTAATTATCATTGAATTGTGTAGGAAGTGTTTGCCTTTTACCGCCTTACTCCTCTTGCAAGAGAAGTCGATAAGCTGCTCTGTCTTATGTGTTATAGGATGGCATCTATGATGTACAGGGTGTTTCGAAAAAAAGATGGGAAAAATTTTTGTAGGCGTCATAGAGTACTGAAATGGTATCACCCCACCACATCATTTCTCTCTCTGAAATATGTAACCTTTTTAACAATTTTATTCACTTACCCAAAATTTTAACTTCCCAAATTCCTAATACTTCATTAAATTTTCAGGATTATATAACACTAGCTATAATAAAAGGCGCTGGCCGGGTTTTCTTCAATGAAGCTTTTTTGGACCACGTGATATCTCCCTCTTGTGAGGCCCAGAAACCATTGTTGCCCGACAGATGTTTTTTGCCCATTTCGGGCATTTGCCCTGCTCTGAGGAACTTTTAAAGCAGCCAGTTGTTCAAGTCGGATCTCGTTTTGTATATATCCAAAATTTCGCGACGATCGATCTAAAATTGTAGATTTGTATAGAGAAAACACTCACAAAGAAAATCAATTATATATATATACTAGCTATAATACCCGGCGCTGCCCGGGTTTTCTTCAATGAGGCTTTTTTGGATCACGTGATATCTCTCTCTCTTTTTCTTGAGGGACATACAAACCGTGTCCAAGTTAACCAATATGGCGACCTGCGCGATTCATGAAATAAACAAATCTAGATTTACACAGAAACGTAGAAATCCCCCCACCCCTCCCTGAACTTCAAGTTATCCATCCGTTGTTCCAGCTTCAAAAAATCCTTAGTTAAAGCTGTGGAATTTTTTCGATGCACTTTCCACGGGCTCATAACTAATTTTAAAATATCCTAACCCACATGAATTTATGCAAATAAATATCAAAAGAGACAATATGGAGACATTAATTTTCATACTTGAGAAGATATAAATGAAATCAATGATGTTGCTCGAATATCCAACTCAAAAGTATAGGTTTGGCTAATTACTTCGTATTTAATCTCCTGGGCTTCGTATATCTCTAAGCGAACTGAATATTTCAAAAATCGAGAATTCAATACAATTTTTAATATTATTGATGGGGCGGAAAATCCCACTAACTTCCGCATTTCTACAGTAAAATCGACAATTTTAGCACTGATTTCTATGAGGATCACCCTCTTCCTGACTCTCAAAGCGATGCTGATGATGATTATGACGTCTATTCAAAAAGCCTCATTACTGAGAGTATATTGAAAATGTGGCAAACCATTAAAAAGGCATAAACTATCATACATATACTAACAGGATTAAAGAAGTGACAAACCGTTGTAAAGGCATTGATAGGGAACCACGGTAACCAAAGTAAACGTTCGGAAAGTGATTGTTGAGGCCCAAAAACCATTGTTGCCGGACAGTTTTTTGCCCATTTGGGGCATTTGCCCTGGTCTGACGAAATTTTAAAGTAGCCTATCGTTCAAGTCGGGTCCCATTTGGTATATATGCAAAATTTGGCGACGATCGATCTAAAATTGTAGATTTGTATAGAGAACATACACACACACACACACACACAGAAAATCAATTTTATATATATATATAAAAATAATATATAGATAGATAGATAGATATATATATACATATAGATAGATAGATAGATAGATAGATAGATTTCAGTCATCAACCAAGCTAATTAGAACCTATTGAGATAAGCGAGGTGAAGTCACTAGAGTCTCGCGACAGTAAGTCGTCTGTCATAATGCGAAAGTTGAAGTCAATTTCTTTGAATAAAATGGTGAGTTATCACCGAATGATTGGTTAGTAGGGTTTGTTTCGATTTAAAGATAAGAATTCAAGGGAGATTAACGATTTTATTTTCCTTTTGAAACCACTCCGTATTCAGTGGATCCCGCTTATAGCGTTTTTCAAAAAACTATCGTGAAAAAAGTTGTAATCAGGAAAACGCTTTCAAATGTGAATTTCAATGAGTATCAGTGAAAGTTGAAAGCCGATGTGTTGGTCGAGTGGTCATCGTGACGCACTCACATCGCGAGGACCCGGGTTCAAACCCTACCGTAGCCACAGTGGTGGTTGGATGAAGTTGGTTTCTGAGACTCTCAACTTTGAAGCAGAAATGTGAGCCGATCTTCCCTGTTGAAAAGCCTCGCCAAAGAAGAGCAACAGTCCTTCACAACGATGCAATTATTCAATCATCACACTTCACTCATAGTTAGAAAAATAGATGGCTGACGGCAAGTAGGCTACTGTATAGCAAGTATTACACAGAAACAAACTTCACGACAGATTCACCACATATTCCAACACGTACCAATTCGTTAGAAGTTCCGCAGAGTAATATGAGTTACTTACCCCGACCCGGCGAATGTGATTCACCATACGGGGGTTCCCCGGAGGGAGCATTTATTTTCTCAATTTTAAAAAAATAAAATTACACATGTTAAAATGTATATACATTCTATCCCCGGGAGCACCATTTGCCCCCGTTTTGTAATGTTAACAATTCAACTTACAAAACAATTTACATTGTATTACAATTGAAATAACCGAACAAAAGATTACTACAACTATTGCAGCTTACATCATACCTCGGGCAGCACCATTAACACCACACGAGTAGGAATTTGATGCTCCCGAGGTCATTACATTAAGACGTCATTATTGCTTTAATACATTAATATACGTGCGTTTTATCAGTCTCTCAAATGTTGAATATATGATCCATTCATATTATATAACATCGACTGGAACATACTGATAATATAAATTTATTCCAAAATAATATGCCACGAATAAATAAAATTCCTATAACAACATGAATATATTCAAATATTAAAATGAAAATGAACAAAATTTCAACATGTTACTGGTCCCTATTCACACAACACTTGCTATATATGCACATTGTTATATTGATATCGCAGAGGAATATGGCCGAGGCGCATGCGTGGTTCAGTAGTAAAAGTTGAGAAGTTGGGACTACGAAAATAAGTCGTGAGAACGTTATAAGCGAGATGTCTTTTTTTGAATCAATGCTGCCTTAACGCATGGGTCGACCAGAACACGGCTTACAGGGCCTCAAATTCTGAGGAGTCTTGCAAAAATGAGATCCGGTTAAAATTTTCGAGAGCAAGCATGTAAATTGCTAGTGAGACATTTTTAGCCAGGTGGGAGGGCCTCAGAGAAATCATCCTGCCTGAGGGCCGACGGTGCTCTTAAGACTGCCCTGTTTCGGATGCCATCTTTTTTCCTTCTCCCAAGATATATATAAAAACCCTATCTCTCTGGAAAGGAGGTGCTTTTTTTGTTGAAAGAACAAAAAAATTTCAATATTTAATAAATGTTACTAATTTCTTTTGCAAAAATTCGAATAAAAATCACCCGAGTATTTAATTATCTCTTGTAATTTTTGTAAATATGTCAGATTTTTGGAAACTTTTTACAGTAATTTCCCCCGCCATCTCAAGATATACATATTGATTTTCATATTTTTTTAATTTTTTTTGCAACTTGCAAATTCTTTTCAACGTCGTACAAGAAAATGTTGCACTTTTAAAAATATATACGAGGGAAAAAAAAAAAAATCGCGATGCAAAAATAGTTTCCAAAGGCGCTCGAGGCGCAAAGAGTCACGGAGGAGAGCAACTAATTATGTTTTGGGTCAAAACTTTTAAGGTTCAATACTTTTAATTTCTTATTCGCGAACGCCTTAAGACTCTGTCGCAATAAATTCACTTTTGGACTGTCAAGGATTGAAAAATGAATACCCAAAGTTTTTTAATTTTCCCCAAGTCTTTTCGAAAACTTCTAGATTCTTTTTCCTCGTGTATATATATATATACAGTTTCCTTATATACTGTGTATATACCGTATTTTTTATTTATTTATTTATTATTGTTGTTATTATTCTGTTGCCGGTAATATACCCCGAAGTGTTTCGAGAACACGTATGGGAACAGGTTAATTTCCGCAAGTAGACAAGTCACGAAAGATTATTAGATATCGCGAAATCGTATTTTTCAAAGTAGAGATAATTTCTTGGTGAATTAAAATTGAAATTTGTTTCGTTTTCCCTGAATTTTGAAGGGTTTTTTTTTTCCATTCTTGTTGAAATCGATTCGACGGCAAGAAGGTAAATTATACCAATATCTTGAAGAGCTTTTCGAATTGGAAAAATATTACCGCGCACACATAACGGTAGCTGAAATACGGTAAAGCCCGCGTATAACGAAATCGGATATCATGAAGTATCGGCTATAACGAAGTTTTTCCCATCGCAGTAAAACTTGAACGTTTATGTTATCTTCATATATTTTAAAATTCAAAATTTGAGTTTTAGGAGATACAAAAGGAAAGCATTGGTATCAGGGCCGTCTTAAGGGCATCATGGGCCCCCGGGCTAATTTTCCAGGCCCTACCTGGAAAATTTTCGGAAACTTAAATTAGTTCGCATCTTTGTGAGGCCCCCTCTTCTCTAGTGGCCCCCGGTCCGTGCCCGGGTGAGCCCATACGTTAAGACGGCACTGATTGGTATTTCCTCTGGTTATATAATTTCCCCATCCAATCCAAATGCACATTAGGCCACAACAGGCAAATTGCGCAACGAAAAGGCTGAAAAGATATCCATAAAAAATATGTACGCCATAATGTAACCAAAATACAGCAACAAATATAAAAACACATATTACGAAAGAAATAAAATACAGTATATAGACCGCCCATAAAAAAAAAGATTGGGGTTGTCTTATCTAAGGGGTCATTCAAGTATTACGTCAGCATCGACCGGGGGGGGGGGGTTTCGGATTTGCAGACTTTTGATGACAAGGGGGGTGGGAGGTTTGAAGGTTGCTTACGTCATCAACCACCCCTTTTTGAAGATATGAAATATTCTAACCTGCTGACGGGGGGGGGGGGGGGTCAGTGTTTTGCTCACTTTTGCTGACAAGGGGGAGAGGGGGTCAAAAATGGCTGAAAATCTGCTTACGTAATACTTGAATGGCCCCTAAGTAGGGTTAGCTTCTCAATTTACTCCCAATGCGTTTATCGTATTTATTTTTAAACTTATCACACACAATTGTGTTAGAATTCACGACCACCGGAGGTAAGCCATTTCATTTAGTAACAACCCTATTCCTGGAAAAACAACCTGGAATTGTCCCTTACTAAACGATACCGGTGTCCCCTTGTCGAAGGAGTTAATTGACGATGTATTAGTAACTCATGGGCCATCTCCTATTCATTCCGTTTAAAATTTTAAACCCTTCGCTCATATCCCCGACACCTGCGTTCCTTCAATGTAAACATATTCAAGAAATCAAGTCTTCCTTCATAGCTAAGCCTTGTTGTGAGCCAACAAGAGCACGCGTAGCTCTCCCCCACCCCTTCAACCAAGTCTATGTTCCCCTACAAGTATGGTCTTTAAAATCTCACGCCATACTCCAGTCCAGGACCTTTTGAAAATGAAACCGAACATCATATTCGATTTTTATGACCCCCGCTGAACAATGTTCGGAAAACCTAAGCCGATCATTAATGAGAATTCCCAAATCAGTGACCCTAGTTGCATCCGGAATAATAATTTCATTTAACTGGCGTTTCAGTAACGTGGATTGCGCGAACCAGAATGAGCGACCATGCACTGATCCACACTGAAGGTCATGCTTCATTAATTAGCCTATGTTGTAATCATGTTCTGGAGTGCGTCTGGAGTATCTCCTTATCGCTTGGATTCCCGACTAACCCCCATTAGTTTCACCGACACCTCCGAATTCGCTAACAATCCCATCGATGCACTGGATGAGTTTATAGATAAAAGTAAAAAGATACGGACCCAAGGACAGCTTTTTGAAGGACTCCCCCTTTTTACACCTGACTAATCCGAAAATTCCTCGTCTACCATAACTAAGAAGTTTTGACCTATCTCTCAATCTCTCACAACCACGATTCTATCCAATTCAACAAGTTTCCATCAATCCGAAACTGAAGTAAACAAACGCTTAAAAAGTTTACCATGTTGTATCCTGTCGAATACCTTCTGGACTCACTAGACCAGCGGTCCTCAACATTTTTTGACTCGCGGAGCCTTTTATGGCATATAATTTCTATGGCGGAGCCCCCGTAGTCATATTTTTTACTTATTCAACAAAATTACTGATTTATTTTTATTATTCTAAAGTAATTATAATTTTTTTTTCAAATTTCTGTTTTTTATATTTTCCTCGAGTGGCCGCGGAGCTCCTGGGGAGCGGCACAAGGAGCCCCAAGGGCTCCGCGGAGCACCGGTTGAGAACCACTGCACTAGACGATGATTTGAACACGGCTTCTCTACTACCCTTTTTAAACATCGGAACCACATTAGCAAGTTTCCATTCCCCTGGGACGATACCCTCAGCAACACTACTTCTTTAAATCTGTGCAACTGGCCCCCAGCAGTTCATTAACACATTTCCTAAGGGCCCTATCTGGTTCAGGTGCTTTGCTTGCACATACATCTTTAGAAGTTTTAGGACTTCCACATCTTCCACTTGAATATCGTTGAGGGCTTCGTAACCCATGACACATCCGTACTTTGGATATCACCTTCTCTATTTAAAACGGACGCTAAGAAGTCAGTAAAACACTATACATGCCGACATTGCTCTCTATCCTAGATCCTTCTAACGAGAGGGGAGGGGGGCAAGTGCCCCCTTTCATCCATTATTGACATACTTGAAAAATGATTTTGGCGATAATCCCAGTTCAAAAGCGACGATTCCAATGTTCAAGTACAGCCAATGATAACCAGCTGATCGGATCAAGCGATCCACTCCAAGTAATGAATGCCTAAAGACATATTCAAACCCCTCAACATGGTAGTCGGACAAAGCCACATCGATCATTCCGGATGTTTCGAGTAATAATAATAAAAACGAAGCGAATTACACTGATCGATGTGGTCGGCGGTGATAGTTTTGCAAACATTTACTCCATTGGCTAATACCACGTCGTACTGTTCTGTTCGTTGTTTGAATTGTTCCTGGAGAGCTTTTACTTCGACATTAGAAGCCAATGAAAAGAAGTAGGTATGCGCAAATAAAACAAAAGAAGGGATAGACCAGCAGTTATGTGGCCGGGGGATAAGAGCTCGTCTTTCGTGAATAGAAAAGACAGAAAACAAAACAAAAAAAAAACCATGTAAAGGCCCCCTAATAGTAGAAGACCGCTCAAATATCAACAGTCGATTTGCTTTCACGAGTCATTACTTTCCATCCACCCTCTTAGTCCATCTCTTTCCCCACCAATCGCCATCTTGGCCAGTGTTATTAATATCTTCTCCTCTATTGACCACGTTCGTTGAGAGTCGGTCACGAGAGAAAGGAAAGCAGGAGAGAGAGAAATACCAGAGAGAAACTACCGAAAACAGACGGCCATAATAGAAGCTTTTGCTTAAGGAGAATACATACAAAAAAAATTATACTTGGTCACATATGGATGTCCTCAACTCACGTGGATATGGTATTCCATTCGAAAATTCTTTTTTTTTTTTTTTTTTTGAGGGGAATGGAGGGATTCTCTCTCGTTCCCCCAACGCGGGAGGCATTTTTGATAGATGGATTCGTATCCGGAGCTGAGATGTTATACAGGGGTCGGTCATGACACCAAGTAAAGCTTGAACATTCGATGGGTAAACGAAAATCAAGGTGCCAATCGATACATCCGCGATTACAAAGCCAAAAATAAAATAAAAAAGGATACGGTCTGATCATGAGTGGGTATCCGGACACCTCGTTGTTTCAAGTAGCCGACAAATGCAGCAGCAGCAGCAACTACTAACGGGTGGGTTCACCCACTTACTAAGTTGTCAGCAAGGCTATAATGTGATTTTTATAATGTTTGGATCAAAATAGCACGCAATTCTTACGAAAGAGCTGAGTTTGCTTCAAAAAAGAAATACTCAATAGAATTCAAGTCAGTGATATATAAAGCAGGAGGTGGAACACTTGGGAAGACAAAAGCGCAACTGCCCCGGGAGTCAAATTTAAAAGAAATCGCTCTTGTAAAATTATTGGAGGTGCCAACAAAATTCCGTTTGCCCCTCCCCCCTCTCCAATTCTAGTTACGACCCCGGGGTATAAAGTTTTATTCCTAAACACCTATCCTATTCACCAACTACTCTTCCTAGACACATCTATCGTATCACTCACATGCATGCAAGCTCTCTAGGTCACTCACTGGCTTGGTCTTTTGCTGTCTAGGGTCATTCTTTTGGCTACTAACTGGCCTGGTCCCTTGCTCTCTACGCGGAGGCGGATTTATGGTTTCACCGCCTGTGCAACTTTTGTTAGTACCAGATATATTCATACTGGTGCCGTTCACGAGACATTAGCTGATTGCTTCTCGCCGTCCATCTCACCGTAACGTTCAGCATATACGCTCCGAGGAATAAATTTCTCATTGCTTCTATAGGGTAGTCTCCAGGACTACTACTACTACTACTACTACTTAACCGAACATGCACCTCGTACACATTACTCCACGGAATTTCTAACGAATCGGCACATGCTGGAATGTGTGTTGTGAGTGTATGCTTGGCCCTAACGTATTTATGTTGTGGATTTGCACTTGTTCATGCTGCCATCTGGCTTCCATTTTCTGAAGTAAATATGGAAATGCTTGAATTGTCATGTTTTGTCAATATCGTGTTGTAGGCGTGCCTGCTCTCCGCGGAAAGACTTTTCCGACTCTCGTGCCTCGGAGCTGGAAAACCGCAGAAAACCAACTTGAACCGACCACTACGGTGCCGTCAACGAGGTTCGAACCTGAATCCTCAGGACGGGAGTCCAGCACGATGCCCATACGACCGCACAGCGGCAACCCAGACTGCAAGATGGAGGTAGTTCGAGTCCCAGTGGTGGAAAATGGGAATTTCTCTTTCTTAGTCATCGTCTCGGCGTAACAACCAGTTTTCTTCCATACCTCGAATAAAGATGCCATGCTCAACATGTTGTTGCATACTCATCTGTAGTTGAAATTTCGTCTGACGTCATACAATACTTCATGGGGATGAAGTTTGAATTTCCTCTTTCAGAAAACACTTTTTTTTTGTCGCAGTGATGAATGTGGCGGCTTCAAAATGTTCAAACGAGCAAAACTGCTGTTAACAAGGGAAGAATAATAATCAACGCTTGAAAATAAGTACTAAAAAGAGAGATCCTAATGTTAAACTTGAACACATTTTCAACGGCAAAAGGCATCATCGCCAATGTTGTTCACTTTCCCCAAACAAAAAAAAAAGAAGCTTTGCCCAGTCCTTCACCACCATCAACGTTAGAGAAGTCAACTCTGGTACCATTATATAAGTCATGTCCTTCCACTCAAACAGCAAACAAAACTTCACGAGAGAAGAATGAGAACCATGTTAACAAAACGGTAAAAGACTTTATCCTTTTCTCAGGGAACAGTTTGATAAAACGGTAGGGGGAAAGGGAACAGTTTGGGAGTTAAGGGAACAAGAAGATTCGTGGAACATTCTGGAAAATAAAAGCATTCGGTTCGCGCTTCGCTGCTTTGTTTGCTCGAGTACCGGGAATAATGAGCCCAAATATGTTGGTGCGCGTTTAAAAGCGGCGATAAATGCTCTCCAAGAACGCAAAAAAAAAGAAGACGCCTTTTATATTCGACAATATATTTGAAATAAATGTGTTAGAATGAATCGACGTATTAGCATCGTCTCGTCGTTTACAAAAAAAAATTGACGTCAACAAAGTGATTCGATGTTGGACAGCCATTTTTTCTTGTTTTTAATGTGACTTTTACTTCGTTGTAGTCTGTTTTTAATGTGCGAAATGATTCGAAGGAATTTTCTAGAATTTTTTTTTGTGTGTTGTTGTTGCTTGGGAAAGTGTAATGGTTGGTGGAAAGGAGGATTTATAAGAAGAAGCGTTGATGCTTTATTTAGAAAGGGAAGGAAACGGAGCAGGAATATTCAACTTCTCGATTCTTCAAAGCAAACGTGTTCAACCAGCACCTCCTAGAGATACAGGGCCTCTGCACTGTTTCTCGCGCATTCAAAATTTGATTCAATTTTTAGACCGTAACCTATATTTGCTGCACGACAAGAAGGGTGGACACTACGTCTACCCTTCTGTGGTTACTTGAGGGATCTCTCAAGTGACCAGCATCATAATTGCAGATCCCTCATGTAACCACATCATAATTGCAGATCCCTCATGTAACCACATCATAATTGCAGATCCCACAAGTGCCCAGCATCACAACTGCAGATCCCACAAGTGCCCAGCATCACAACTGCAGATCCCTCAAGTGCCCAACATCATAATTGCAGATCCCTCAAGTGACCTGTGACACATTTTTCACATCACTTAAGTGAACTGTGACACATTTTCCACATCACTTAAGTGACCCGTGGCATATTTTCGGATCACCCAACTGACCAGCAGCATAATTGCAGGTCACTCAAGTGACCCACGACACATTTGCAGGTCACTCAAGTGACCCGCAGCTTATTTACAAAGCACTCAAGCCACCGGCGGTGCAGTTCCACATCAGTTTAGTCACCCCACGGCACCTTTCCAGGACACTCAAGTAGCCCATCGCATACTTCCAGGTCACTTAAGTAGCCCGCCGCGTATTCCCAGATCACTTAAGTGATCCGTGGCACATTTACATATCACTTAAGTAGCTCGCGGCACGTTTTCAAACAAATGAAGTGGCCCACACGCACTCTCAAGAAGGTTCAGCATTCTTGCTTTGAAAAAAAACAGGCGTTCCTTCTCTTCAACAAAGGGATTCGACAGTCATTTTTTCTTGTTTTCGATGTGACTTTTGCTTTGTAATGGTCCTTTTTGTTTTTGTTCTTCGTTAATGTGCAAAATGAATCGAAGGAATTTTCTAGAATTTATTTATCGTGTTAACGTTGTTGTTTCTTGAAAAAAAGTAATGGCGTTGATGGGAAGGAGGATTTAAGGATCTTTTTAAGAAGGAGGTTGACTCTTTTCTTTAAAAAACGGAAGGAAACGAAGGAGGAATTTTCTTCTCGGTTCTTTAAAAGGGACGTTCCCTCTCGAGTCTTTGTTAGAGCTTTTAGCCGTATTTTTCTTAAGCCCAGGGGGGGCTTTAGAAATTTACTTTAGTGTTTTTCTTTCGTTGCTTAAGTGAATAGAAAGCGTCATCTTTCTTTTAGTTATCTTAAGATAAGGTAGGGCGTTAACCAAGTAGAATTTGTGAGATATTGTTCATTTGAAATTTAAAAAAAAAAATAGTGAATTTTAATAAATTATAATGTTTTATAAATTCGTAAATAGTTTTAAAATTCATGAAAATTGAAGGCGAGAAGTTTCAAATTTGGCAGGTATCATCAACCGCGAATTCAGCCGAGAAAATCGTCATCAGCTGCGAATGAAGCCGAAATGGACATCTGCAGCTGCGAATGGAGTGGAGGCAGGCATCTTCAGATGCGAATGAGCTGAGACATATCTTCAGCTACGAATGAAGCCGAAGCAGTACCGTCTTAACGCATGGGCCCACTCGGGCACGGCCCGGGGGCCTGAAGGGAAGAGGAGCCTCACAAAAATGAGATTTGGTTGAAATTTTCTAGAATTTGCCTGGTAGGGCCTCAGGAAAACCACTTGGCCCGGGGGCCTATGATGCTCTTAAGACGGCCCTGAGCCGAGGCATATATCTTCAGCTGCGAATGAAGCTGAGGCATATATCTTCAGCTGCGAATGAAGCCGAGGCATATATCTTCAGCTGCGAATGGAGTCGAGGCAGGCACCTTCAGCTGTAAAAGAAGTCGAGGCAGATATCTTCAGCTGCGAATCAATCCGTTTCAGATATCTTCAGCTGTGGATGAAGCCGAGGTTGACATCTTCAGCTTCAAATAGAGGGAAGGCTGGCACCTTTAGCTTCGAATAGAGGGAAGGTTTGCCTCTTCAGTTGCGAGTGAAACCGAGGCATATATCTTCGGAGTGGAGGCAGGCGTCTTCATTTGTGAATCAAGCTGAGGTAGATATCTTAAGCTGCGAATGAAGCCGATTCAGATATCTTAAGCTGCGAATGAAGCCGATTCAGATATCTTCAACTGTGAATGAAGCCGAGGTTGACATCTTCAGTTTCGAATAGAGATAAATGTGGCATCTTCAGCTGCGAATGGAATGGAGGCAGACATATTCAGCTGCGAATGGAACGGAGGCAGACATATTCAGCTGCATATATGTCGAGGCAGATATCTTCAGCTGAAAGGCAGACATATTCAGCTGCAAATATGTCGAGACAGATATCTTCAGCTGCGAATGGATCAGAGGCAGACATCTTTAGCTGCAGATAGAGCGAAGGCAGACATCTTCAGCTGCGGATGAAGCGAAGACAGGTAGATTCAGGGCGATATGTCTGAGAAGTGGCGTATTATGTAAGTGCAACCGATCATCCCGTATTTTACGGGACAAATTTTCCCCATGTTACTCGGCTCCTTTGAGAGGCGATCACCTCCTCCCCATCATCCCATCTGGATCCGCTCTTCGCCCGATGCGATAGCATCCTTCGCATCTGCCTAAGTCCGGTCTTGGACATGCCCCGAAAATTTCGGCCTAGTCGATGTATGGGGAGGGGCAGAGATGTCTCACCGACGATTGTTTGTGAAAATATTTGTCTCCCTCGCCGACCCGGAAAAACACAAGTTTTAATATATGAACCATCGATGCCGTCACACCACTTCCTAATTACGTTCCGCGACATGTAATAACTCCTGATAGAGCTCCACCTGATAACTTTTTATTAGAGTCATAGCTCCCGATACCACACGTCGGGGAAACCCCCATTTCAGATTCTCATATGAGACTTTATACTCATATAAAAATATGTACACATATTGCCGGACATATGGAATGTTTATGTTGTCGTCCCTTGATGTGTGTTTGGTTTGTGGAGCTAGCGTTTGGAGATTCTTTCGCCCCCCAACCCTATAAGGCGGGAAGAGGATATCCTAAGAGATACTAAACGAAGAGCTATGGCACATACAACACGCGGCGAGAGGATAACACAAATGAAAACGGATTGCAATAGGCGGTGCTCTGTGCTAATATTTAACGACCCGATGGCATGACGTTACACTCACTGGCTTGCTCGCTTGCAACCCCCCCCCCCCCCGTTCTCCTTGCCTTACGAGCAGAAACGCAACTCGGAGATTAGACTTAATTCGAAGGAAGACCATCCTCCTATGTGTTCAAGTCTCCCCTTTCAGTCGTTAATTCAGGGGCGCTTGCGAAAACCCCCACCAACAATCGTAAGAATTGTTGTGCATGGGGGGGGGGGGTCGGTCTCTTCACTGTTGGTAATGGCGTGGCTCTCGCGACATCACATAACGGCCCTACTAAGAGAGAGAGAGAGAAAAAAACAGGGGACATTGAGCAATAAGTTTCAGAAACCCCATCCCCCTTGATCAAACAACAGAAAAGGGTCATTTAACACACACACATACACGCGGAATCGAAGGCATTAACCTTGATTAAAAATCAATGGTGATAATGTCTGTTGGGTTACCTTGGAGAACAATAATGCTAATACCTTCTGGGTTGGTGATGGCTTTTTTTTTATTTATACATCGAGGTCGTTATTATGTGAATACTGTTCCATAAAGCTGCACAAAACATTTTCGTGACCATTTTTAGGTACAATTTTTCAATCATTTAACCGCAGGCAGGTTTTGAAAGCGTGAAACAACGCGCGCTGTTAGACCACCTCCTACGTTGCGTGTGGGAGAAATTTGTTTAGGAATCGAAATCAAGTTCAAAAAAGTTCTTGAATTTGCCGCTAGAGGGTTTTTTTGGCCTGATGGAACGTGTTCATTTTATTGCATTTGACCTTAAACTATTGCTCGATCAGTTTCCGTTCGAAAGATATAAAGAATTTTATCGCATGAATATTTTTGGACTCAAAATATTATTCCGATATTTGCGTTATTCCTGGGGGGTCCTTAACCTGTGGTTCGCGACCCGAAACATTAGTCGCGGGAGCTCCTGAGAAGGGTCGTACGAATCAACTTCCAATTTGGTTCTGAATCCATTTGTTGAATCACTGGTTGAATCAACAAATTTGTTGAATCAACAGGCGTGTTGACGATTTCGGTTGACTGAGCTGTGACCCAAACATTTTTTGGGGGGCCCTCTTCAGCCATAATTTCACTATATTCAGTATTTTTCATCTTCATTCACAGTTGAAAATGCCTGCCTCCTCTCCAGTCGTAGTTGAAGATGTCTGCCTCCACTCATTTCGCCGCTGAAGATGTCTGCCTCGGCTTGATTCGAAACTGAAGATGCCGGCTTCAACTCGATTGACAACTGAAGATGTTTGAAAGATTCACAACTTGAAACGAAAATTTAAATCTGTCACCAATTCCTAACGGAAATAGAGTAAGAGCTCAGCACCCAGAGTTCACCAGATCCTCCTGCCGTTCCTTAGTTGAGGCCCTGCTCAAGTTCATAGGAAGGCCCAATGAGCCGCTATTACAAAATGGAAATTTACTCGGTCACCCGGTGTCAGTGCACATTTTGGCACTTGCTCCCCCGTAATTTTGAAAGACTCTCTGCCCAGGTCTTTTCTGCCCTTCCCTAGTTCCATTTTGGGACTCGTGATGCTCTTAAGATGGCCCTGGTTTTGACACCTTTCCCTGAAAAAATAATTAAAACCTCACGGCCTCTTTGCCCTGTGGTCCAAAGCGAACCCCCCACGGCCCCTTTATTGGGGTGACGAACTAATTAAGTTCGGCTTAAAATTTTAACTGGACAAAGTACAGTTGTATGCAGGTCTTATTCCTCATAAGTTCGGGCCCTGGGCAAATATCAATTTTTGAGCCCCCCTCCCCTATATGTATTCTTCTTTGAGGCATAGGCATAAGAGTAGAAAGAGGGAACACGTGTAGTCTGACCATATCTGTTCAAGAAAAATACGGGAAATTGTGCTTCGAAATAATGGAAAATATGGGGCATTACCAATTATCGCTAAATAACGACGCCCAAAAGTAAGCAAGGTTGCAGACTCGTGCTAAAATCACAGAAAAATTGGCAATCACGGGAAATAGAGAGCCATTTCAAATAGCAGTGAATTAAAAAAAAGTGACAAATATGAGAGATATTGTTATTTGTAGCCGTATATATATATAATTATTACCGTAACGTAATTTTTTTAGTTGGAAAGATCATTTTAATCGTTTATTTGGAAAAACCGGGACATTTTTGCAAAAATGTCGAGCCAGAGGAAAAACAGAAAAAACCGGGACTGTCAAAAATACGGGACGTATGGTGGTCGCTTTGTGGCTATGTCTAAAATACAAAAGACAATCATTTTCGGGACTCTGAGAGTTTGTGGGAATCGGGCACCTGCCCCGTTTGCCGTCACGAAGAACAGCCGTGGTTATGACAGTTGTGCGTGTGTGAATTTTGCTTCTTTAGTAGGGTGACCATACGTCCCGTATTTTCCGGGACAGTCCCGGTTTCTCGTTTTTTGCATGACACTACTTGGATTTTTATTCTTCATTGAAGTCAAAGATCGAAAACATTTTTGAACTCATAAATAATATTATGATAATTACAACTACAAATAACATTAATCTCCCACATTTGCCTTGGTAAACGTTTTATTTTGTGGAATCCACTGTAATTTGCAGTGTTGCTTCGTTTCCCGCGATTGCGATTTTCCCGTAATTTCAGCAATATTTGGCAACATTGTTGACTTTTGGCGTCGTTCTCGGCAATAATTGGCGATGTCCCGTATTTGGAATACCAATTTCCCGTATTTCTCTCGAGGAAATATGGTCACCCTATTCTTTAGGAAGCCATTGATGGAATTCGTGCTGTCACCTATTGATAAAATGGAAAGCTATGGAAATATCTCTGAACCTTGTAGACCGATGGTAGCACAAATATCACACATTACTCAAACTATATTTGCTTCTAATTTCGCAAGAAAAAAAATAATCAAGCGTATTTTTTTTAAGGTCTTCAGAAAGCGTTATGAAAAAAAAAAAGGCGAGAAATCACCTAAAATTGGTCCCGTAAAAAAGTTCTTGATGGTTTTGGGGAAGTTGTGAGAGAGCTCTTGAAATGAAATAGATTTTAAAAGACAACGAAAAAAACAATGTTTATTGGGGTCTGAGAAGTATTTATTGTTTTTGAAATATTTAAGTATGTGTTTGTATTAGTAGATGGCAGCACGTTTCATTTGAATTTGTGTGGGGAAATATATCACACGCGAGGTAACCATACGTCCCGCATTTGTACGGACTTGTTTGGCAAAAATATCCCGGTTTTTCAGCGAAGTTAACTTTACTTTATATTCTTCCCAACCCAGAAGTTACATTACGACTACAAATAAGTCGTATTTATTGCGCAAAATTTTCTTTTTTGAAGTGACACTTTATCTCCCGCGAGCGGCGACTTCTCTGTGATTTAAGCACGGGTTGACCATACGTCCCGGAATTTTCCGACCATCCCGAATTTTTGGAAGCCTACTTGAATTTTTGTACTTTATTGAAGTCAAAGATTGAAATTATTTTTCAACTCGTAAACTATATTATGATAATTTAACTGTAATTAATCTCCCACATTTGCCTCGCTGAATGGTTTTTCCGTGGAATTCATTTTAATCCACTGCAATTTGCAGTAATGCTTCATTTCTCGCAATTGTGACTTTTCCGTAATTTCAACAATATTTGGTAACTTTGTTCGGTTTTGGCGATGTCTCCTATTTTCCCGCATTTGAAATGTTCATGTGTGGTGTAGCAGTAGTTGGTAGGGCCTCCAAAAAATGGCTCGGGGATCCATGATGTTCTTAAGTCAGCCACCTCGTTGGGCAATTTGCCTGTTGTGGCGTTGTATTTGTATTTGTTGACGCCCCTAGATGGCAGCAGCATACCGTTAGCGAGCGGCCGTTGCCTTGATGGCTGCGCGCGCAACGGAGTAGTATGACCGCGATCAAGCCGACAACAAGGCGGCTCATGTATCGTTTTCCCTCTCATGTTTCAATAAATTCAGTTAATTTCATCTTGAATTGTCCTTAATTATCGATGGTTCGTTCAGCGGAATATTCGACGCTAGTTACCAGAGACCCATCCTGAAAATCACGCCACAAGATCGTGAACATTTATGGTGCCGAAATCCGGGAAGAAAAACGCAACCAGCGACAGCGGTCTTCAGATGGAATCTTTGGTAAAGAAACGAAGTTCGGTGAAAGGCAAGATCACGCGGCTTTGCAACATCATCAAGCCGAAGCTCAACAGCGATGATCTCCCACGGCATCAGTTGGAAATCTATCAAGATCAAGCCAAAGAACTGTGGACGGAGCTCAACGTCTTGCATGATGAAATCGTCATCTTGTCAACGGATGAACATCTGGAAGCCCACGAAGCGGAATTCGACGATTTGGCAAGTCGGATCGACGATCTTCGCTTCAGCATGGCCCAGGCATCAGGATCGACGAAACAATCAGGTACTATAAATTCAGAAGCTAGTTCCGTGCGCTTACCGAAAATTGAACTGCCTTCGTTCAGTGGCGAACTTAACGATTGGTTGCCATTTCGCGATATGTTCACAACGACCATCGATCAAAATAAAAGTTTAAGTGACATTCAAAAGTTACAATATTTGAAACTATGTGTCAAGGGAAACGCCGCTCAAGTAATTCACGCGATCCCGCTCGCAGGGAGCAATTACGGCAAAGCATGGGCGCTTTTGTACGATCGGTTCAACAACGAAACAGATTGTTCAGGCAAGTCTGGACAAGCTGTTTTCGCAATCGAACATCGCACATGAGTCAGCAACATGCCTACGTCGGCTTCTAGATACCACAAATCAGTGCCTGGAAGCTCTACAATCGCTGCAGCAACCGGTGCAACATTGGGACAGTATCCTGATCTACTTCCTGTCCAAGAAACTGGATCCGGAATCTTTGCGCCAGTGGTCTCTTCATTCGCAGGGGGATAAGAAAATTTTCACTTTCAGTGAATGGCGGGAATTCATCGACAATCGGGCTCGCGCTCTTGCAGCTGTCAGCACAAGCAAATCATCAGGTTCAGCCAAGTCGAAGACGCAAGGTCACCCGACGAATTCATTCGAATCACGAAAATCAGTGTTGATAAATCATGGTGTTTCTAGCACATGTGTGGTTTGCAAAGGAAACCACCCCATCTTCAGATGTTCGACATTCCTCGACCAGAGTGTTTCAGCTAGAAAAGCAACGGTCGAAAAGCTTCGACTTTGTTTCAACTGTTTGGGATCATCACATATGGTTCGGAGTTGCTCTGCAGGACACTGCAAAAAATGCAACGGTTCACACAACACACTACTGCATGAAGCGGATGTCGATACCACAACGACTGTCAAAACGACTTCAGTCTTTTCGTCACAGTTGTCGCGTACAAGGAAGACGTCGACTTCCAGTTATGTCATCTTGCCGACGGCCATCGTCAAAGGGTTCGATAAAATGGGTCAAGCTCACACATTCAGGGCACTTCTCGACTCCGGAAGCCAATCAAGTTTCATCCGAGAGGCATGCGTTCAAACACTAGGTCTCCGACGACATAATTGCAACTTGAATCTCTCTGGACTATCGTCAACCAAGCTTGGCAAGGTAAGAGGACTGGTTCACTTCAACATATCTTCATGTGACAACGAATCGACTGAACTGGTTAATGCTTTTGTGTTGCCCAAAATAACATGCAATTTGCCGCAAACAAATATTTCTTCAAGGGGGTTGACACAGTTCAAAAACTTGAAACTAGCAGATAAACATTGTTTCCGTACTGGTGCTGTGGATGTACTATTGGGTGCAGATGTTTTTGGAAAACTGTTGTTGCCTGGACGAGTAGCATCTCATGATGGTTCACTTCATGCCCTCGAGACAGTGTTCGGCTGGGTCATCTCGGGGAAGGTACATACCACAGACATACCGAGACCTGTTTCAACAACACTTCTCGTACAGAGTACAAGCTTCGATCTCAACAAGTTCTGGGAATTGGAAGAAGTCCCGCAAACTTCATTGTTGACAGCCGAAGAGCAAGCATGTGAACAACACTTCGACACAACCCACACACGTAATTCATCGGGAAGATTCATCGTCAGGCTTCCTTTCAAGAACATCGATGGAAAATTGTCATCATCCAGAGACGTAGCTGAGACACGACTTCTACAAAATGAAAGGCGTTGGAGACACCAGCCAGAAGCTCAGAGAATGTATCGTGAGTTCATGCAACAGTATGAGACTCTGGGACACATGAAACAGCAGGAGGTGACAAGTGACAATCAAGACAAGTACTACCTACCTCACCACGCAGTTATGAAGCCAGAAAATCAAGCCAAGTTTCGTGTGGTTTTTGATGCTTCAGCAAAATCATCATGGGGTTTATCACTGAATGATAAGCTGATGGTTGGACCAACATTGCAAGACGATATTGCCACACTTCTTCTCCGCTTCCGAACTCACAAGGTCGCAATGACAGCAGATATTGTCAAAATGTATCGTCAGATACTTGTTCATCCGGACGACGCGAAGTACTAAACAATCTTGTGGAGGGAATCGCCAGATATACTCATCAAGGAGTATCAATTGCTGACTGTGACATACGGAACTGCATCAGCACCTTACTTAGCTACCAAGTGCCTGCAGCAGTTGGCTGAGGATGAAAAAGATGAGTTTTCCAGAGCTTCTGCCATAGTCAAGCAGGATTTTTATGTAGACGATTTGCTCACTGGAGCAGATTCAGTCGAGGAAGCTATTCACATTCAGCAGGAAATCATTAAACTTCTTCAAAACGGTGGATTCGTCATAAAAAAGTGGGCATCAAATGAAGACGTTCTTGTATCGCTACCGAATGACTTTCGTGCGACAAGTACTACGTTCGAAATAGAGACTGACATCAAAACTTTGGGCATTTTATGGAAGCCAAAGGATGATGTATTTGTTTTCAATTCAAAATCACCACCGGTAAATATGCAACAGTGGACCAAGCGCTCTGTTCTATCACACATCTCCAAGGTGTTTGACCCACTTGGATGGCTGGCTCCTGTTATAATCAATGTCAAAATTCTAATACAAGAAATGTGGAAAGCTGAACTGTCTTGGGATGAGCAATTGCCAGAGAACATTCACAATCGATGGACAGCATTTTATGAAGACTTCAAGCAAGTGGAGGACATTCAAATTCCAAGATATATGATGCAAATCTCTTCACATATGTTAGAAATTCACGGTTTCAGTGATGCATCAGAAAAGGCGTACTCCGCGGTTGTGTACATTCGAACAGTTTCCAGTGAAGGAGTTGCGAAGGTTCAACTAGTAACAGCAAAGACACAAGTAGCCCCTGTGAAGCCAACAACCTTGCCTCGACTTGAACTTTGTGGAGCAGTGCTGCTTGCAAGACTCATCAAGTTTACATGCAATGCACTACGTCTAGTCAACACAAACATATGGTGCTGGACTGACTCTACAATTGTTCTCGCCTGGCTCTCTTCACATCCAAGCCGGTGGAAGACGTTTGTGGCTCATCGAGTTATAAAAATTCATGAGCTTCTCCCTGAGGGTCATTGGAATCACATTGATGGAACCAACAATCCCGCTGATTGTGCGTCACGAGGAATACCGGCCAACAAATTGAAGGCATTTACCCTATGGTGGTATGGCCCAGAGTTCCTTTCCAAGCCAGGTCAGCTAGCAGACAAACCTGTGTTGTGCAGCTCCGTGGATGAAGTTTTGACTGAAGAGAAGAAAAATATTTCTTGCAACCAATCTGTGTTTGTTGGTATTGCACATGACATGGAAATTATCGACAGGTTTTCCTCACTTACTTCTCTTCAGCGAGTCACGGCATATGTCTTCAGATTCGTAGACAACTGCAAACTTGCTGCACCTGAAAGGAGCACAGGGTTTCTTACCACTCAAGAGCTGACACACGCATTATATACATGGGTCAGGAGAGTTCAAGAAGTAGAATTCAAATCAGAATTGTCTTCGTTGAGAAAATCAGGAACGCTACCTTCAAACTGCAATATTCTTCGGTTGAATCCATTCATCGCCGATGATGGAATTATCAGGGTGGGCGGAAGATTGCGACATGCACATTGGTTGGGAAGTCACCGACATCCAATTCTTCTTCCAAAAGAGCATCATTTCACTCAGTTGATTATCCAGCATTATCATACAATGCATTTGCATGCTGGACCTCAACTTCTCCAGTCTTGCATCCAACAGCAATTCTGGATTGTTTCTGGAAGAAGTGTCATCCGGCAATTTGTGAGAAAATGCATAACCTGTGTTCGCTATCGTGGCGCAACAGCTCTTCAAGTCATGGGCGACCTACCGGCAGCAAGAGTAACACCATCTCGAGCATTTCTTCGCTGTGCTGTCGATTATGCAGGACCTTTCACTATCAGGATGTCAAAGGCATCTCGAGCAAAACCATGCAAGGCATACCTGGCACTTTTCGTATGCTTCTCAACCAAAGCTGTACATTGTGAAGTTGTAAGTGACTTGTCAACAGAGGCATTCATCGCCACTCTGAAACGATTCATTTCCAGGAGAGGAAAGCCGAGTGATATATACAGTGACTGTGGAACTAACTTCGTGAAAGCTGACAAGGTGCTGAGAGAGTTTGCTCGTCTCTTTTCATCTCGCACTCATAACGAACGTATTTCCAGTCATCTCACCGATGTCGGAGTAAACTGGCATTTCAATCCTCCAGCATCTCCTCACATGGGAGGTCTTTGGGAAGCTGGAGTGAAAGCCGTGAAATACCATCTCAGGCGAATCACTTCCAACATACAGCTAACATTCGAAGAGCTGTATACCTTGTTGTCACAGATTGAGGCATGTCTCAATTCTCGTCCTCTCTGTGAACTTTCAAATGATCCAAACGACGTGTCTGCTCTCACTCCCGGTCACTTTCTCATAGGTGGTCCGTTGACAGCATTGCCCGAGCCAGACTTCACACAAACAAAATTCAATCGTCTCACCCGTTGGCAGTTGGTACAGCGCCTTCTGCAACATTTCTGGAATCGTTGGAGAGCTGAGTATCTTACCCAGCTACAGCATAGAAGCAAGTGGTTGAAACCAAAAGAAAATCTCGCTCTCGGTGATCTCGTTCTAGTGAAAGAAGATCGTCTACCACCCTTGCAGTGGAGACTTGGTCGAGTGACAGAGTTGTTTCCGGGATCCGACGGGATCGTCAGAGTTGTCTCTATCAAGTCCAAGGATGGGACATTTAAGAGAAATGTACAAAAACTTTGTCGTCTACCAGTTGACAACTAGTATGACTGCTCAAGGTTATATCATGTATCACATTTTTTAGATTTCATGTACAATAGCATATGTTTCTGCGCATCTATACAATTTGCATATATATATATATTTTTTTTATAATTTTCATATGCAGCTGCCATTGTATTTCATGTAAACATGTCAGTTTTGAAACGATGTTTCAAGGTGGGCGGCATGTTGACGCCCCTAGATGGCAGCAGCATACCGTTAGCGAGCGGCCGTTGCCTTGATGGCTGCGCGCGCAACGGAGTAGTATGACCGCGATCAAGCCGACAACAAGGCGGCTCATGTATCGTTTTCCCTCTCATGTTTCAATAAATTCAGTTAATTTCATCTTGAATTGTCCTTAATTATCGATGGTTCGTTCAGCGGAATATTCGACGCTAGTTACCAGAGACCCATCCTGAAAATCACGCCACAAGATCGTGAACAGTATTTGTATAATTCTGGAATTCCCACTTATTATTGATACCATTATTTTTGAAATTATCAATTTCATCAATGCTGAAAGTACCTCTTTCATTAATTCTGGAATTATCTTTAATTACTCTCATGAAAGGAACAGAAATGAATCGATCTGCCTGTTTTTGCTTTAAAAAATGCTTGATTAAAGCTGCGGAATTTAATTTTATTTGGGCCCATAATTAATTTCAAAACATCCCAAACTATACGGGATTGATGCAAGTGGATAATACGGAGACATTAATTCTGATTTTCGTGCTTGAGAAGATATAAATCAAAAACTGAAATCAATGTGTTATTGCATGGATATCCACCTCAAAAGTGGGTCTGGCTAATTATTTTATATTTCATTTTCTGGGCTTCTCTCTCTCGTATCTCTAAGCGAACTCGATATTTCAAAAATCGAGAATTCTATGCAGTTTTTAAAATTATTGATGTGGCGGAAAACCTTACTAAACTTCCGCAATTCTATGTTAAAATCGGCAATTTTAACATGATCTCTACGGGAGATAGTGTTTGTTTGCACCGAATCACGTGGTCTTCCGACGGAAGATGTTGGGGGACACCTTTCTCAGCACTGCCAAGGCGGAGAGCGCTGACGTCACGCTCCCTCCAGTAATATAAGCTCGATGCACAATCATGATTACTATTCACCATGGAGGAAAGAAACAACTGAATGTATTCTTTCCTCCATGACTATTTACGATGCTAGTGTTACTCCACGAATTTCTACTCAGACCATACGTTCTGTTTTTACAGGACACGAGCATTCTCAATATTCCTGCAAAGTATTGTTCAACTGGGTCTTCTAATTTTCATAAAAATTCCAGTGTGCAACGCTTTTAAGTTTTTTTTATTTTTAATAAAAACTCCCCCCCCCCCCCATAGACTCGAATTAAGAAAAAGTTACATCCCCCCCAAGGCAGGTTCTGCATTGCCCCTGAGCAGAATATAATTCCATGTCAGTCTTTCCCTGCGGAACAGAGAAATCACATCTGCATACTGTTCATAAATTATAAGAGTTTCCTTTCGTGGACGCTATCAGTGATTGATAATCTTGGGCATATGAACTCTTAAAAGCTTTATATTCAGCTTTATATAGCTTAAAGTTTTATATTTTCTTTCTGAAGACATATTTAATCGGAAGAAACAATTTAAAAAAAAAATTCAAATTACAAAGCTGCCGACGAAAAAACGTGTTTACCGCACGGCTGTTAATGGAATACAATAACGATAATACAGGAATTTCGGCAACTAAGGCCATGCCCCTGATAAATGATTGCCGATAAACGCTACGAAAACGAAGTCGCGTCTTTGCCAGTTGCTAAAATCAACACCACCTGTAGAACAAGGGCTGCGCACGAAGCTTGTGACGTCAATAAAGGCCATTTCTCCTATTCATATTGGGTGTATTGTAAAAAAGGTAAAGATATCACATGCGTCGGCCTGCTATATCCAATGGCAACAGGTGAAATTAAGACGCCTTCATATATTAAGGAGTGTATTAAGGAGTTCTAGGTGATATGTTCTTCAGTGACGTCACGAGCTTCGTGCGGAGGCCTTGTTCTATAGGTGGTGTTGCGTAAATGCGGTCACACGTTTTCAAGGCTGCTCGATGGAAATGATTACAGCTGTCCTCTATGGGTGTTTTCCCTAACGACGACGGTAATTATTGACGCCACGACAACGTAAAATCTAATTTTCTGCCAAAATCCGGAGAGCGGGTGGAAGGATGAAAAATCCGGAGTCTCCCGCCTGAATCGGTAGAGTTGGCAAGTCTGCGAATCTGTTTTTTCCCCCACCACAGAGCTTTTCCCTGCCTTTTATAAAATATTTGCGTATTCGTCATTTCGATTCAGAAAGAGTGGTTTTACGCTTACCTAGGGTGGGAACCACAAACTATGGATGCTCTGCTTACCATAAGGCGATTTCAATTATATACATACTTTTGGGCACTCCCCTCATATTATGAGGTGGGGGGAAAAATTTATACATCAAGTATCATCATTCCTAGAATGACCATATTTCATCAGGAAAAAATATGTGAAGTGGGGGGAACCCTAAATTATGGGGTAATTCAATTGGCAACGTCAAAGAAACTACCAATTGCAGTTGACGCTCGCTAAAATGTACTCCATTTCACAAACTGCACATCAACTGTACTGCAAAAATTTTTGGAATGAAGGGCTACAGAAAGAATTGAAATATATTTTGGTAAAAAAAAAATTAAATTGACACATCATATCTGTGAGATATAATTATCATTAATTGATAAATGATGAAAATTATCTTCATTCAAATAATTTCGGTAAAGATATCCCATTAAGGTTACTTAATTGCTGATAAAAATATATCCCATTTTAAGGTTAGTTAATGGGATATATTTTTTTTAATGTGTGGAAGTATGGCCATCCGCATGATGGCAATGAAAACAAAAATGCAATGTTTCACCTGATACAATAAAAAGAAAAAGCAAATAACAAGGGAAACAAATATTTGTGGTCTTTCTTATTATTCACCTTTTCATCATTGATTTCTTTACTTTTCTAATATGACCATTAAAAATGGTGATCCTCAAATTTTCAACTGTGTCCACCATTCACTTCTAGCAAATTCTTGCTAGAGACTGTACTGCTACGACTACTACTACTAGACTGCACGTGCACCTCCTCCATATTCCTCTGGTGAATGGGTATAAGTCAGAAGGTGCATGTATGCATTATAAACTTAACGTAAAGTTTGTTTCTGTGGAATGCTTGTCTAGTGCTATCATCATCAATTTTTGGAGCAGATAAACTGGCAGTTTTTTTTTGCTTGTGTCATGCGTAATTTTTTTTTAAATGCTCCAGGCCTGATTGCTGACGAAGAGACTCTTAAATGTGAGATCAGCTCGCATTCTCACCTTGAAGTGTGAAAGAATCACTTACAAAAAAAAAGCTCACTCACGAAAGAATTAGTTACATTCCTGGGAGTCAAAGTTTGAAGCTCACATAATGTAAACTATTTTTTACAGAAAATTTGAACACAATTCATTGACCAAGACAAAATTTTGAAACTTTAAATTTAATAAGTATGGGAACAGTTGATGCTGAAACAAATATATGATTAAACAGTAACACAATGACATAGGGAGTAAAAAAAATTCGAATGTACATAAAATTTTATCATTTTCCCTATATAATAATAAATCCTTTGGGAGAACAAACAAAAAATAAAAATCCTTTGTACGTTGCTGCATACACATACTGTTCTAAATTATCATGACCCTAAAAAAAGAGAAAAATACCTAGATATATTACCATAGGGGGAAAATCAATCGATGATCAATGCAACTTGAGTGTACAATATAATGTTGGAATTTATAAATATTTGAGGCACTATATATTAATAGGCGGAGATGTGATTGGAAGGAGAGGTCATGGGGACCAGGGCCATAACTAGGGGGGGGGGGCAACTGCTACAGATGGCAAAATTTAGTGGGGTGGGAACAAAAAACACCATTATAAAATTATAAAGTAATCGGCGGCAAAATAATTTTTGCCCCGGGCAACAAAAATCCTAGTTACGACGCTGATGGGGACTATTGCCTCCCCCCCCCCCCCCACCATCAAAGACAGAGGTGTTTGTCTACTTTTACACAGAGCACTCACATTACATTTCCTGCTGCCTGATACTATACAGTGGGATTGCTGTATGCTTGGTTCAGAAAATGTGTATGTTATGGCCTATATGTTAGGCTCCTTTGATATGCGATTACACCCAAATGGTTTGTCTCAGGTTTGTGAAATTTCATTACTTTTCGCATCAACTAAGAAAAATTCCTAAAATATGTAAGTTTCTTAGCTGAGTGGAAAAACTACTACCTACAATAACTACTACTAAACCACACATGCACCTCTGCTATATTCCTCTATGAATTTTCTAAAGAATACCTGGGTACCTGGTGGAAATATGTGTGTGTATGCTGTGACCTAACGTGAAGTTTGTTATGTGCTGTCGTCTGGCTTCCGAATTTAGAAGCAGACAATTCACCCTCTGTGGAGAGAGACTCTTTCAGAAAGAGAAGACTTTTTTTAGAAAAACAATTACCACTGTCTGCTTGCACAGCTTCTGCTTGCCCTTCTGCTTCCACCTCAGCTTGTGCTTCCACGACAGCTTGGGCTTCCACCACAGCTTGGGCTTGCCCTTCTGCTTCCACGACAGCTTGGGCTTCCACCACAGCTTGGGCTTGCCCTTCTGCTTCCACCGCAGCTTGTGCTTCCACCACAGCTTCAACATGATTAATTTCTTGTAAACTGAAAGAGAAATGTTTATCTTGAATTGTTCAAACACTACTTCATAGCAGAATGATAGACTGGATAGATAATTTGGAGCTAGTGGACACTTTGGAGTTAAGTGTTTTTCTAGAAATGTGAAAAAAATATCAAGTTCTGAAATTTTGGTCATGTAAACCCTATGACCTTGCTCACAACTTCCAGTGAAAATTTAGTTACAAGTGTATTAAGGACACCAACACACACACACACAAAAAGTTGAATAAGAAAAACTAGTTTTTGATTTACACTATCAGATAGAGCTGCATCTGATTTTTAACTTTCATAACATATTTTACATAATATTTTCTATGGTTGTATGCATTTTAATTAAAATCATCTCTCAAAGATATGAATGCTTCTAAAAATTCTAATTTTCATTAACTATTTTTGTTCATAAAAAAGTGGATTTTTCAAATTCCACAAAACTTGACAACGTAAAAATTATATTTAAATTTGGAATTGAATTCAATATAGAACTTGGTTAATTTGAAGTTGAAAGTCACTGGAAAAAAGTTCAAATTATCCAAAATTTGAATTATCCAATTAACCTATATTGGATCTGTAAAACAAATACAAATTGCAACTTAATCATCCATTTCAGCAGATCAAACATGTCAACGACCATGTCCCTAATGAGCTTGGGACGTGAACACCAATTTTTTAAATCATTGTGGGTGGATTGACAATCAATAAATTACGAGTGATTATAAGACTACAAAACATTTAATTTACTTCACGGACAGATAAAATATAACACATCATGAATACACAATTTCCATCACACCCTGTTTGAGATGTTGTGTAATTGAAAAATGCTTTCATTCCATCAGACTACTATTATAATGACACATGCCCTTCATTAACAATACTAAAGCAAAAAAAAAAATCAATTTTAATTTCTAAAAGTTACTGCAATAATTACAAGATCTTAGCTGGAAATGAGTTTCCTTTAATTTCAAGAAATCAAAATCAGCTTACATGATTTCTAACACTGCTTGACATTCTTGATCTCTAGCAGGAATGTTTTCAACAACATCTTTCACATCTAAATAACGGTGAGCAGTATATCCCACACTAGGGGTTTCAAGAACTATCAAGGGAAGTGAAAAAAAAAAATTATATAAATGTTGAAAAAAAGAAAAAGTTTGCAACTTGGAACTTTTTTTTTTGCTTCACAAGAGAGACAAAATTCAATCATTTTTACCTTGCTGGAAAATGAAAGTATTGTAGCATTTCACAAATGCGCTTTCCGCATCAATACGGTGTAGCTTACAGCCATGGCCTAAAATCAAATTTATATGTAGAAAAAATACACATAAATTATTCATGCATCACCTGATATGAACGTTATGTCATACAACCCCCATAGTAAGATACAAGGGGAGGCTAATGGGGCAATCCCTCCTCCAGTGAAAAAAAGTATTTATTAGCATAGGGAAAGGCAGAGGCTAACCAACTCTCATTCACTATGCAAATCTTGATTTCTCACCCCTTTCCCAGTCCGCTTATGACCAGCCTATACCTTGTTTCTCTAAAATTATGCTCAGTTAGATGCACCCTCAGCTAAGGGGATGAATTTAGCAAATCTATTGCAACTTATCAGAAATATATTATATATTGTGTGTGTGAATAGTAAAACAAATATTTGTTGGTATTATAGACATTAACATTCAAAATAATCAGAATTATTTAGATTAAAAAATGGGAGAACACGCTAAATTAAGACAAATAAAATACGCATCTCAGCAGGAATCTGGCAACATTCTGGGAAGAGTTTCAATGTCTGGAATGAAATCTTTGACAAAGTCCATACAAAATAACTACTATGGGTGAACAAGAAATTTAAAGAGTTCAATTTAAAAACTATTCCTAATTATTATTTTTCAAAATAAGATTGATATACCACACACAAATAAACACCACATATGAATCTCACATACCTACTGGCATACTCTGTATCATTTGAACTCTACTCTTCTTCTCAAGGAATTTGAGCCACAAAATTAGACCTCTATCAGGAATGACTAAACAATAAAAATTTATGACACTGCAAATTCAATTTAGAACAAACCAAAGAATATGCATAATTTTAAAATTCAATAACACAGAGGTGTACGCAGATGAGCTTGTGCTCCCCAAGCCAAAAAAACAATTTAATATCAAAATAAAATACCATTTATATATTAATGTATAATGTTATATGTAATACCCGCTGCTGCCTGGGTTTACTCCATGCACTGGGAGCACTGGAGAAGTTGAAACCATTGTATAAAGGAATGAAAAAAATTCTGAAACCATGTTTCGAACCACTGTAACCAAATTAAGCATTCCAAAAATCATTGTAGCAGAAAATGAACCATTGCTTCCTGATAATTTGTCAAGCTCTGACAAATTTTTAGAGTAGCCCACCGTTCGAGTAGTGTCCTGTTTAGTATACAGTGGAACTTCGGTTAACGAGCTTAACTCGTTCGGCCAATATGCTCGTTATTCGAATCAAACTTCCCACTAGGAAATAATGAAAACTCAGATAATTTGTTCCACAATTATTTATTCACATAAAAATGACTAATAAAAACGGCATTCAATCAATAATTATACATAATGCAATAAAATATACACATAATATAAAGAACGCCATAAATAAACATAAAATATGATAATGTTTACAAATTAACTTACTCTAAACGACAAGAGGAGGACTATCATTTAGGATGATTTACAGGCTGACTGTTTGAAAACTTATTAGTTTTGTATGACTTAAAACAAACCCTTATCCACATAGGCGTAAACTTATTGAAAATGTTAGGGGGGGGGGGGGGGACGCGGTATAACTGGAATTTTTTTTGAAAATTACCCCCCCCCCTTGTTTTTTACAGACGTTTCCCACAAAAAAAATTTGTAAAAAATCTGTCGTTTTGATTCAAAATCTATGCTTAGGGGCCGTTCAAGTATTACGTAAGCAATTTTATAGCCATTTTCGACCTCCCCCCCCTTGTCAGCAAAATTTTGTCATCAGCTCTGCTCCTCTGAATCCTAACGCATATTGGTGGGATCAGAGACGTACACGGGGGGGGGGGGGGGGGGGCATGGAGGGCTCATGC
Source organism: Pholcus phalangioides (assembly GCF_987345545.1). Lineage (NCBI taxonomy): Eukaryota > Metazoa > Arthropoda > Arachnida > Araneae > Pholcidae > Pholcus > Pholcus phalangioides. The sequence continues at coordinate 13,700,423 of NW_028301605.1, forward strand.
CCCCTTCCACGATCAAAAATTTATTTTTTTAATTGAGTTATTATAATCAATTTCTGTTAATTTCAATGTCATTTGAAGGCTATGTATGAACGCAAAATTTATCTTTAATAAATTCATTGCGACCTACCCTCTAAGTCAGCGATTCTCAACCGGTGCACCTTGTGCACCCTCCTCCAGGAGCTCCGCGGCCGCTCAAGGAAAATAAAAAAAACCAGTAAAATTAAAAAAAGTAATTATAAATATTTTTAAATAGAAGTAAATTGGCCTACAGTGCTCCGCCATAGAATTTTTCTACTTAAAAGGGCTCCACGAGTCAAAAAAGGTTGACAACTGCTGCTCTAAGCCATACAATGATAAATCGCATAAAGGCTCTTGGCCCGCGGACCAATTATGTCCCCCTGGGGGATGCAGCCTGCCCTCCTCAAACCTAATTTTGTAAAAACTGAATTAAGCGGCCCATCTACAGATCGGTTAAGTGTCCCATGGTACAATTCCAGAACCTTTAAGCGGCCTGTGGCACATTTTCAGATCACTTAAATAACCCGGGACACAGTTCCAGAACACTTAAGCGATCCGTGACACAATTAGAGATCCCTTGAGTGACATGTGACGTAGTTTTAGACCACTGGTCCCAAGTGGCCCCCCAGTGCGGTTCTATATCACTCATGTTATCCGCAGCACATTCTCAGATTAATTAAGTGATCTGCGGCATATGATTACGGATCACTTGAGTGATGTGTGGCACAATTCCGGAGTACTTAAGCGGCCCGGACACATTTCCAGATCACTTGGATCCGCGAAACATTTAGAGATCACTAAAGTGGCTCTGTAGGGCATTTATCAATGAGGGGGGGGGATGTTACTTCAAGTGCCCACAAACTACCGAAAGGTGTTTCTCGGTTCCGGCGCGCAGAGTAAGATGCTATTAAAAATACTTCATATTGTCATAGAGGGTGGTTGATGACGTAAGCATTATCCAAACCCCCCTCCCCCCCCCCTTGTCATCAAAAGTCAACAAATCGGAACCCCCCCCCCCCCCCCATTGATGATGACATAATACTTGAGCAGCCCTTTAATAAGAAATATTAAACTATCATAACATTACTGTTGCTAAATTCTCAAGCAATTTTACGGTATTCATTTCAAGATTTAATAGAACAAACATTTATTTAAACCTTGTGTAAAATGTCCTATTTATTTGTTTGTTTTGCTTTTGGTTTCTATATCTAAGCAAAAAGTAGATGATGAATTGAGTTCCGTTGTTGAAAGATTTTTCTCTTAAAGAAAGAACTAATAGTGTACATGCTTGCTATCAGCAAGGCCGGAACTAGAGAGGGGACAGGAGGCAACTGCACTGGGCGGCAGTTTTAGGTGGGGACAGAGAACACTGTTATAAAATTATCGAATTGGGGGCGGCAAAATCATGTTTGCCCCGGTCGGCAAAAATCCTAGTTACGGCCCTGGCTATCAGCATACCATAGCCCATTCAATAATTATTTCAGTACCTGTCAAAAGCCATTGAAACAGTCAATCATCTTAAATTTTATGGCTTTTTCAGTAAAAAATATGCATGAGAAAAACTACAGTCGATCCCGCTTAGTTTTTCCTCTTACAACGTTTTTTCATGACGTTTCGTCACAGATGTTAACTGATCAGTGAATATATGTTGTTTGAATTTTGGGGGCTCAAAGTTATAAAGGCTTCATTTGCCCATGAAGAAATTGGGTAAGGGCCTAGCCCGGTGCTCCACGCCAAAGTTCATGGAAATGGAAGAAATTAGACCCTGTATACAGGGATAATGTATATAAATGTATAGCAACTGAAACAAAACATCGTACAAATAAGTAAGGTCAGAAACGTAATAGGGAGACGTATAGAAAGGGTTCCATTACATTTTCCTAAATGCAGTAAAATCTCCACAAATGATCACCTGTACTCAAACACAAATATGCATCAGTGGTCGCCTCTACTCAGCGTAAATTTCTATGCCTTCAGCGACCGTAGGCTCTTATATTCATTTATCGAATTTACTGATTTAATTTATTTTCTTCGAGTGGGTGCGGAGCCCCCGGGAAGTGTACACAGAGCACCGGTTGAGAACCGCTGCTTCAGTGAAAAGTTTCCCAAACTTTTTGTCCCATAGCCCTTCTTTAAAAAAAATTTATTTCTCATTTCTCCCAACTCAAGCCCACCCATAGGATCCTATACCAAACCCATAGCTTCTATCAACCCTTTGGACAATTGCATCGCCCCCTTCCCCCAGGGGGCGATATTTCACACTTTGAAAAGCACTGCTTTAGTGGCCATTCTTGGTTATTATACAACTTAATTTAATGAAAAGTCATGGGAAATTGGCCTTTTTATTTTTGATTTTTTTTGCACTATTTATAAAGTTGTTATGATTAGTCCTGTTTGTTGCATTTATATAAATTAACCTCTTTTTAGCATTAATGTGTGTATAAATGTATGTAATTGAAGAATCTTCAGAATAAGTGCAAATTTTCAAGTTATGCAAAGGATTAATTAAATTTTTGTAATTTTTCAAATTAATATTGCTTACAACACAATGAAAGTTCATTATAACAACGGTTCACAACCACGAGAAAAGTTTTTGTTGTAACGTAGTTCTCATTATAAACGAATTTTCACTTTTTGGTCTGTAAGGACATAAAATTATTGAAAATTGCTGTTTTATCTGTATTGGGAGGTCTTTGAGATCATTTCGTTCTAATATTAACGATTGAACAGAACTCTAGTCATGTGAAATTGATTTTTGATCTCAAATCAGTTGATTCTCTAAGAGTATAAGACGTTTTCCATAGAATTTCGTATCATCAAAGCCGTTTAGACGACCAACTGAACAATTAAAAGTTTGAACTTATTACATTCATGCTCACTTCCATGGATATATGGATCAGTCAACATCGTCTATCGAATCAGAAATTTGACATTTTCAAATAGTTTGGTGTTTGGCTGCTCGACTCCAAGGAACTTCTAGCTACAATGGACCATACCCGAAGCCTGGGGGCTTTATTTGCTTCTTATTTCTTCTTCTTTCTTTTTTTTCAAGTAAAAAGTAAAATCTCTCAGAGAGGAGAAAAATCCGCCCATTTTTGACATTATTCATGTATGCACTTGTAGTTTGCTTCTTTTTCGAGCAACTTTTTATTTCTATTAGTGAGCAGCTACAGTACTAATAATAATTTCTACGAAAAGATGCATTTAAAAACGCATTTGTGTCTCTTGCGTGGTTATTTGTTCTTTAGCATATATTTTCTCAGTTTTAGTTCATATGTTGGCATTTTTTAAGTGGAAAATTCAGGCTCTAATTACAGTCGAATCCCGTTTTAACGAATACCATTATAGCGAAAATCTCGTTTTAACGAACGGTTTTCTAATCCCTCTAATAAGTATACATAGGAACAATGCAAACAATCTGAAATTCCTTTATAATGAAATTTCGTTATAATGAAGTTTTTTCTCCAGTTTCTTGGAGTTTGTTATAATGGGATTCAACTGTATAACAACCATTTCATGTATTGTTACCAAAGTGAATGGGACAGGGGCGTAGCCAAAAATTTTTAGACCCCCCCCCCCTCCCCCCCAATAAGCTGGAAGCAACAAACTGCATATTTACATACTTTCTCCATTGAAAATCACAGTACCAGATCTTGTTTCACATAGAGAACCTGGGTCATACCGAGGGACTTTACCTGTTCAATATATGGAAGTACATTGTCCATATGAAATGCATTTATTTGAATATATTGGTGAAATACTAAATACATATATCGATTTGTTGCATGCACAGGTTTGGAAATGTCGAAATTGATGAAAAATCAATTTTTTTTTCCTTCCACAGATCACAGAAATGCCAGTTAAAGGTTCGAACCTGCTTGTTTTCCTTCTAAAGGCATTGTGTAGAAATTATGGAAATTTCTATTGGATAGACAAAAGAGCTGGAATCTTTGTGCTGATTTGTTGGAATCGTAGAAACAAAGATTGGAGTCCGGATTACCTGAAGGTTTTCCAGGAAATTAGTAGAATGGGAGAAGGGCGGTAAAATTTGTATAACCCCCAATAAATCCACCTCTGCCCAGACAACTAAGTGCTAGGTCAGTGAATGACTAAGAAAGTGGCCTAGAGAGTTTGCAAGCTCGTGAGTGAGCAAAAGAGCGACTTAGAGCGTGATCAAGCATGTGAATGACCAAACGCAATGACCTACAGAGCGAGGAACCTGGTCAGTGAGTGAACTAGAGCGTGTGCAAGCTTATGAATGACGAAAAGAGTGACCTAGATTGCATTCACAAACATGTGAATGACCGTCCCCTAGCGAGACGTACAAGAATTGTAACGCTTTTCAAAATCCGATTTTCCTATGGGATTTAACATGGGCTCGAGCGAAAAACGGACGCCGTCACAACTTGCACGGAAACGATTGAAACAAGTAACTGGCGTCGGGGTCGACCTCGACGCGTGCGGGTGGTCGTCTCCGATGCATTCGCAGCGTCCCCTAGCGAGACGTACAAGAATTGTAACGCTTTTCAAAATCCGATTTTCCTATGGGATTTAACATGGGCTCGAGCGAAAAACGGACGCCGTCACAACTTGCACGGAAACGATTGAAACAAGTAACTGGCGTCGGGGTCGACCTCGACGCGTGCGGGTGGTCGTCTCCGATGCATTCGCAGCGTCCCCTAGCGAGACGTACAAGAATTGTAACGCTTTTCAAAATCCGATTTTCCTATGGGATTTAACATGGGCTCGAGCGAAAAACGGACGCCGTCACAACTTGCACGGAAACGATTGAAACAAGTAACTGGCGTCGGGGTCGACATCGACGCGTGCGGGTGGTCGTCTCCGATGCATTCGCAGCGTCCCCTAGCGAGACGTACAAGAATTGTAACGCTTTTCAAAATCCGATTTTCCTATGGGATTTAACATGGGCTCGAGCGAAAAACGGACGCCGTCACAACTTGCACGGAAACGATTGAAACAAGTAACTGGCGTCGGGGTCGACATCGACGCGTGCGGGTGGTCGTCTCCGATGCATTCGCAGCGTCCCCTAGCGACGGGAACAAGAACTATGATGTGTGAAAGAACCGGATTTCCTATGGGAAATAACACGGGTTTGTCCGGAAAACGGGCAGCGTCACGACATGGAGAGCGGCCCTTAAACCCGGTCCCCCCGCCGGGCACCTACTTGCGACGCGAAAGAGACTCATAACGCGTATAAAAAAAACGACGTTGACAATACGAAAGATCTGTCTTTCTACGCTGATGCTGCCATCTGTTAGACAAGAAACGAACGCAAGGAAAACGCGTCTTTCTGTCGAGCCCGAGAGATGGCAGTATCCGTCACCGTTTGTTGATAGTCTCTGGGGTACGTTCGTGATCAGAGAAAAGAAGAGTGTGTGCGTGTGTGGATTGTCTAATGAATCGCAATGAGCGCGAATTCCCAAAGATGTCGCCATACGAATCCCGCGATTTGTTTGTTCGTGATCCGGCTCCGCAACTAATAGAGAATTGTGCGGACGCACGATCCTTTTGCATTTCGCTGGGGGAGGGGGTGGCACCAAAATCCTGTCCCGTGGGGTCTACTTGCGGTCTTTGCTATACACTGCACGTTTTAATATCACCGTTGGCAATTCCGCCGCTGTGAACTCATTACCCGCCCTCCTCGATCATCTCCAAAGGTCACGCGTCGATACTTGTTTTTCCCGGGAGCGAGCGTTGATTGATGCTGCCATCTACGAAACGCGTTAGGAAAACCGAAATAGAACCAGGGCCTCAGTGGTGTGACCGGAGTATGTGTGAGAGGCACCGACTCCATTCGCTAGAGGTCGCGCCATTCTCCTATTTTATCTCTGTTCGGAGAACAACGTCGTCAACACCACAAGACCCGACACCTCGTTCGAAACCACGCACACAAACCTGAGAGCAGATGCAGAAACGGGCGTGAATTGACGGGACATTGGAAAACGGGACGTCGGATTCCGTTGCCATCTGAGAAACGCTTCGGCGAGCTCCGTAGAATTTTGGAGACACCGACATCCATCACGTAGTGCCAGGGTCACCCGCTAGACTGGATCGTCGTCATCATCATCACCACCGAAGAATAGGCTTCTTTGTGTGGTTCGAACTTCGCGGTCATTTGGCTTCCATCTCTGTGGGCGAGTGTCTCTCTCGTGTTAATAATAACGACCGTTGGTTGCGTTCTTTGTTCGGCTGCCGTTTGTGTTCTTTGGATAATTATTTCGTCGCGTGGGGGTAAGTCTTTCATTGTTTTCGGTTCAATATGTTGTTGTCGATTCCGAATTTGTGCGAAGGCACGTTACGCGATGTCAATGGCAGCGACGTACCGCAATTACGTTGTAATGCAGTCGAATCCCGTTATGACGAACTCCAAGAGACCGAAGAAATCACTTCGTTAAAACGAAATTCCGCTATAAAGGAATTCTAGGTTTTTTTGCATTATTCGTACGTAAACTTATCCGAGGGATAAGAAAAGCGTTCGTTATAAAACGAGATTTTCGCTACAACGGGATTCGACCGCGTTATCGTTTTCAGATGTTATCGTGAAAAGAAAGATGGGGGGGGGGGGGGTGGTTATATATCATATACGGTGTGAAAACGGGGCGGCACGTTGTGAAGACGTGGTCAGTAAAATGGCGCGCGGGTCGTCGTTAATCATCGAGTCGATTTTCGAAACGTCGGTAATTATGCCCAGCGACTGTTGTGAATGCGATGTCAGGATGGCCGAGCGGCGCCAGACTCAAGGTTGTTATAATTGCAGTTTGGCCGATAATCCGTGTGAGGTTAGTTTGTGTCTCTTTTGTATTCAAACGAAACAAACGGGAAATTACGAGATACACACGTATGGTATGTAATACAAACGCACATATTTATTGTTACGCAGCCCCGAAAGGTACGGTCCTCCCTCGGCAACAGCCCACTTCTCCATTAGATGCATTCATTTCCCCGTACATAAATATAATTAACATTGCTGCTACTTGTGCAATCGACGTTATTTTTGGTGCGTAACAAAAAATCTCTTCCAAATGGTGTTTCGTGAGTCACTCGATGAATATTTACTTGTACCTGTTTCTATGTATGATGTCGCGTCTCCATTCTGTTTTATAATAACGGGGACGATTTTCTTTTCGTGTGATTCGGTTCGTGAATTTTCGCAACGGAAACGGCTCTTGTGTTTCACGGCGTCCGTTCAAAAAGCGCCGCCCCGAGTTTTCGCCGTCCGCAATATCGGATGGAAAATGTTTCGTGTGGCCGTGGTTGTTTTCCATTTGAATTGTATTTCGGTTATACGCGTCGCGATAGATTGTTGTTCGACGAGGCAATCGATTGGTCGTTTCGATACAGTCGCGAGTTTATTTAAGCGTTCTCTTTATTTCGCGTCGAGGCATTTCCCAGCGCGACGCGTCTTCTCCGTTCTTTGATACGCGTTTCATTATTGTATTTTATTTTTTAAGCCGCGCACGCACGGGAGAAATGCGACGGAATCACTGGTGGAAGCGCTTAGTTATTTTTTTGCGTGTTATGTTATACGTACGACGCTTACTTATTTTGTCCGCAGGGATAAGAATTATTGTATTACGCGTATTTACGATCATTCGGAAAGAGTGCATTGTTGTTTTTTTTTTTTTCAAATTATTATTACTTGTCGGGCGTTATTATCGACTGCAGTGGAACCTCCCGCGACGGGCGCTTCCCGTTAGAGCGCACCGAAGGACAAACAATCCTCGTTTAGCGAACGAAATTTTCGGTGGAGGTTTCACTGCAGCGAATGTCGTTCTTGCTCGATTTGATATTTACTTCGGCAAGAACGAAAAAAGACGCTTCTTTTTCAGCCGGGATAAAGTAAAGCTAGCAAAGAAGATCTCTGACGGAATGACGACGTCAGTTGTTTAATTATTGTTTTGTTTCGTCTGCAGCGAAAGAACTCGCGTACCCACCGTAGATGAGTGTTACATTATGCGTACGATACTTGCTTATTTTGTTCGCGGAGATAAAACTATTGTGTTATACGTTTTATTACGTTTATTCGCTACAGGAACGAGTATTGTTTTTGATTCCAAAAAGTGTCTTTTGTTATCGAAATTTTTAAAATTGTGTGTTTTGCTATCGAATAAATTTTGTGTCGGTTTTCGCGAGGTTTCACTGCACCGAGTTTGTTGTTTGCTCGGTTAGTCTGTTATCGTTGGGGACAAATTTTATGTTTACTTCGTGCAAGAGAGAGAGAGAGAGGACGAATAAAGACGCTTTGTGATGTTTGTGTTTGCAGAATTTATTTTTTCGGTTTTGTTTCCCAATATGCGTGCGCAGATTTCATTTTTATTGGTTACACACAGTGTCGCTATTTAAATATTTGTTTCGCAACTGCGATTTCCGTGAGGACACGTTCAGCGTTTATTTATACCCGGCGGTTTCCGTCTCGTGGGCGGGGCGCATTTATTTTGGTGTTTGGTTTTTTTTTTTTTAGTTTTCAGCGGAGCCGAAACGAAGGCGTCGCGGAAGAAGCGATCCAATGTCTCGGAGGAATCGTTGGTTTCTTTTCGGGAGGATGTGGTCGGAGCGTTTGATTGTTGTTATTCTTCTGTTTGTGGGGGGGATCGCGGTGTGTTCGGAGGGAGAAACGTAAGTACCATTTCATTTGTTTGGCAGAGATGAAATTATTGTGTTGCGTTTATTTTCAAATGTTTGACACGATGTGCTTTTTTTCCTGTTTGACGATAAATTGTGGGGGGGGCCAAAAAAGGACTTTTTGTTTTCAGCGGAGGAATGAATAAAGACGCGTGTTTGATGTTTGGTTGCGAACTCTTATTCAAGCGGGGACGCGTCATTTCTGGCACGGAGTATTTCTTTAGGTAAGTGTTACATTATGCGTACGATACTTGCTTATTTTGTTCGCGGAGATAAAACTATTGTGTTATACGTATTGCGTTTATTCACTACAGGAACGAGTATTATTTTTCGAGCGTGTGTGAGATTCCAAAAATTCGTATATTTTAAGTGGTCGGTTTTGTTATCGAAATTTCTCGATGCGGTGCCACAACGGGCACCCCTCGTTAGTACAGTTTCACTAGCGAATAAATTTTCGCTGCGCCAAGTTTGTTTTTTTGCTCGATTATTGTGGAAAGTATCGTTATGGGGGACAAATTTTATATTTACTTCCGTGTGTGCAAGGACGCGTCCTCTTTTTTTCCTTTTTTCAGCGGACGCTTCGTGATGGTTGTTTGTATTTACGGAATTGATTTATTTTTTCGGTTTTGCTTCCCATATGCGTGCGCAGACTTCATTTTTATTGGTTTTACCGAATGTTATTCAAATATTTGTTTCGCAACTGATAAGGACTTTCGTCGTCATCGAATTATATCCCGCGGGGCATTTTTGTGTTTCGTTTATTGTTTTTCAGCAAAAGACGACGCGAGTTGCCAACGTGTTGACGGAATCAGTGGGACGATCGATTTCTCGAGAATGATGGCTGTTCGGAAGAAACGTAAGTACCTTTCCATTTGTTTGGCAGAGATGAAATTATTGTGTTATTATTTTGTATATATGTGTGTGTGTGTGGGGGGGACCGCGATAACTCCGTGCCGAAAGGACGCGTCCCCTTTTTTCTTTTTTTCAGAGGAAGAGGATCCGGAATAAAGACGCTTCTTGATGATTGTTTGATGTTTGGTTGCGAACTCTTATTCGAGCGGGGACGCGTCATTTTCGGCACGGAGTAATTTTATTTTTAAGGAGATTACACTGAGGTGACGTTGAAACAACGTCAGTTGTGTCACCGCCAACTTGTGTTGGAAATTTGCGATTGTTTTTTTTTTTTCGGCGAATTTTCGGGCGTGGACTTTTTTTTTAATGCTTTTTTTAATGCTTTTTTTAATGCTTTTTTTAATGCTTTTTTTGCCTGCGCCTCATTTATTTTTGTGTTTTTCGAGTGTCGCGGCCGGCAATAACTGCAATCGATGGTCACGCGGTGATATATCGATGACGCGAATGTCGTATCGATAGGGTGGACGGGCTATCGATGTGGGTCCGTGACAACATCGATTAATCGGCCGGCCACCCCCGCGGAATTGCTTAATACGCAACGCCAGGTATTCGTTCGCCGTCCGGTGGCGCCCTCTGTCGCGGAAACAGCCAAGCGATAACGCAATTGTCAAAAAAACACGAGTCTCGACGGTGCGCAGTGCCCTCTATGTACAGCAGTTTATTGCCGTTGTCGCTGCTACGACCGATCGCATTCCCTGTTGGGCCGACTCTTGCGCCATCTTTCGGCTGTTGTACATCGCTTCGATCGCGTATTCACTCAATGTTAAAGAATGGCAGCGCCATCTGAGAAGCGGAAGGAAAAATTTCAGATTGATGGGTTCCTCTACTGCTGATTACGTCTTTTTTCCACGGATTTCCGCCGCTAAATCAGCCGTCGATGATGTGAGAATTAACTCATCACCAAAGGAAGCCTTTCAAGCGGCGTTACCATCGAATTACGAAGGAATTCATCATTTCAAGCATCGTGATTTAAAAATTAATTAGTCATTGTAGCTGAATTGCATTTTCCTGACCTCTATCTTGGATTACAAATGGTGAAATCACCGCAGAAAATCAACTTTCCGTCCATAACCTTAGAATTATATATCTAGTTTTTTGTGAAAATAATATGCAATACAGGAAAATAAGGGCGATTTTCGACATACCCGTTAACTTTCGGAAAACTAAGCATATGGATTCCCGTTTTAGTGTTAATTTTGAAAACATCATACCTGCAATAAAATTTGGGTTATCGAGACGTGCCTAATATAACACCCAAATAGTAGCCAATCACGTATTTCAGAACACAGAGGGCGCTGATGTCATGTTTAGATTCCGGTTTATCCATAGGAGTGAGTGTTCACGCTTGCTCTTAATGCAAAGCGCCGTCAGGCTCGACTGGAGAGGCCGAAATTTCTTTTCGATTTTTTCGGTTCTCCCTCAGACTAGCCTGAAAGCCAAGCTTCTCGAGTCGCTGCGGATGATTTCGAGCGATCGCGTTATTATGCTTCGCTGCGCTTTTTTTCATGCGGAGCGTCCGCACCGCAAGAAGCTTATTTGCAGGGGAGCTTGCCGAGCCCGGGTCGGCAAAATCGTTTAAAGCCCACGGGCGCGTAGAACAAACTGGTGGCAACACTACACGTAACAAGCATTGCACAGACACAAACTTCACGCCGGGTTTCGCTACACGTCGACATATACCAATTCGTTAGAGGTTCCGCAGAGGAATATGGACGAGGTGCATGTGTGGTTTAGTAGAAGAGCTTGCAAGCACGCGAGTGGTAAACAGAGCGATGAATGACCAGAAGAATTTGCGAGTGATGAAAAGAGAGCGACCCAGAATTCGCAAACGTGTGAGTGACCGACCCGCAGAGTTCGCAAGCGTGTGGATGACAAAAAAAAAAAAAAAAATGGTCCAGACAGTGACGACCGAAATAAAAAAAATTAATTTTTTTTACGTCCAGAAGTCCCAGAAGAAAGGTGTTGCCCTGCCTCTCCTGACGCCAACAACAACAAAAAATTGGTCTTTTCGTCGCACCGTGGTCGTTTTCTGCACGCGAGGGCTAATTAGATCGGGACCTGCGATTTATTTGACCCCTCGACGTGGCGATTTCCTGCGGTGGTCGTGTCGCCGTTTCTGGAAAAGTTTCGGACAAGGACGAACCCCGAGAGTCGAACTCGCGACACCTCTCAACATCCTCTGGCACATTAGGCGAGCACCCGCACCCAACAAAAAAAATAAAATATACGTTTCCACGTATATTTCCACGTTTACAAGTGAAATATTCGCAGAGATTTTTAAATTCCAAAAATGGACAAAGTTTGGGGAACTAACGCGGTGTTTCCCCAAACCCGGTGGGGCGATACGGTACCCGGTACGGGCACGACGTAGGATCCTATTGGTTTGCTCGACTTTGGGGCGACGAGAGAGAAATTCTGATGAAGTAGGTGGTTTAACAAAACGTTCGGGAAACTGCGAGCTGACAGAAAATGCTTTCTTTCCCCCCCCCCCCCCTTCTTTGAATTCGAATATCGCGGCGAATGTTGCACGTGGGATCTCTTTTGTTCGCCTCGGGAGAGACGGGGCAACAACTTTCTAACGGGGGCGCCAATAAATTGCGGTGCCGGCTGTTAGCTTACGGCGGCAAATTTGGGGAATGATCTGTCCGGAAAATTCGGCTGGAATGGGAGGCGGCGGCCGAATAGGCCGTGGATCTACATCGCGTCGAAAATGCGGTGGTCCCGATCGCGGCACGGGGTCGTGTAGATTAAAAGATTAATGGACCGCGTCGTAACGATTCTCGAAGGATGATCGTCTATCGGTGGGGGGGGGGGAGATATCCTGTGTCGCTATTCGTCTGCGAGTACGTCCACCCCTTTCTGTAACGGCTTTTTTTTGTCATAGATCTGAACGACTAGTAGTTGAAGTAGCGGCGATGAATCTCCGAAACCGGTACGACGTTTAAGAAATCGAGGGGGGAAAAGATAAGAGCAGGTTTTTTTTCGTGCCCTCCATCTGTTAACGAGTGCGTTTCGATCCGCTCCAAACCGAGATGTCTCGCTCCTGCACGGAGCATTTCACAGAGTTACGCGAGGAAAATTATCGGCTCTCTTTCCTTTTTTAAAAACCGCGGTTTGAATGAACGAGAGACGGAATCGAAGGTTTTGAGCGACTCGCGGTCGAAAAATGCAAATCGAAACGGATTCTCCGCCCCGTGGCGTTCGTTCGAACAAAATTTTCCGAGACGATTCCGCGTGTTTCGTTCAAAGTATTTGTAGACGGGCGTTCCGTGTTGAGACGGTCGGAAGACGCCAGGTCACCGTGGCGACTAGGAATTCGGTATTGGCGCCTTAAATTTTACGTGCATTCTTGCTAAACTGAAGTACGGCCAAATTTTTCGATTTCGTAATAATGTGTCTTTCAACATGGGAAAGGGCGACAGAGTAAACACGAGAACGTTATTCGGGACCTTTTTCCCTTAGGGGGGCAAAACATGATAGGCACCAGCCACCAAATCTTTCAGGAGCCAAACTTTTTTTTTTTAAGCTTCGTCCGGCCTTGCTTTGTATCTATTCAGGTCTGGACGCGCATATCCGCACGGTGCCAGGGCAGCACCTACTAGAGATAGAAGGCCTCCGCACTCTGCTTGTGACGTCAGTAAGTAGTCCATTTTCCCTCAGAAATATTCGGGAAAAAAAAAATTCCCCTGCTCGTCATCGTTGTGGAAAAAAAGAAATGATCGGGCTCAGAATTGGCGATATCTATGCCTCACATCCAATCGCTATGCGGTATTTGTGAGCCGATCAGGATGATTCTTTCTACGCCAAAATAAGAAGAAACGAAATAGGATGCCGTGTTTCAAGATGTGGCAAACTTGCTAGGTAGTCTGAATGCCGTTTATGGCAAACAGTGCAAAGGCCTTCTATCTCTAGGAGGTGCTGGCCAGGGCCGTAGGTTCGGGCGTAAGTCGGCTCGTCCCTTTTCAGACCACTTTTCCGTGTGCGTTGCCGTTAGCTTAACGGAGCTGTGTCGACTGTTGCGAGATTTTAAAGCAGCCGGTAAGGCGCAATCGAAATGTTCGGTAGATTAATTAGTGATTTGGCCATAATAGCCGTAGTGTAAATTGATAATAATTAATAATTGTTCCAAGTAATCTATGTGTGTTTCGTGTCTGTCTCTGTGTGCGCGTGTATGTTTTCCGTAGAGATTTTCATTTCGAATTGGTCTCCGGCATTTGCTCACGTTTGAATATCGTTTTTAGTTTGGGAGGGAGGAGATCGTTTCCGGAGTGATAAAAAGAGAGAGGCGGGAAAACGTCTCGTGCAAATTTAAAAGATCTGTGGGGGAGAGCGGTACTACTCTCTTGCTCGCGTACGCGCTCGTTTTTGTTCGGCGTCGACGGCCATCGTAAATATAACCTGTAGGGGGCAGATGGCGTCAAATTGCGATGACACCTCGGAGGAGCGTGTCTCGGCTCAGTAGGAACATGCTGTACGAAAGAGTATCTTACCCTGCTTGTGGAATCTTCTAAACCAAAAACTGGCTCCTCTGCAGACGGCAAATGGAGATAGAATCGATAACAATCGGGGGGTGTTCAGTCTGTCGGGGCTGGATTCGATAATAAAACCTCGCCAGTATTCGATAATAATCTAAAGCGCTGATTGCCAGTCGCTGACATATTTATTTAGCACGAGGGTGCTCAATTTTTCGGGAGGTGCGGGCCACTTCGTTGTTTTGGAAATATGTCGCGGGCTTCTCGAGTTATCCGGAAACGGGCCTCCAAAATTATCTAAAAAAAATGTCGCGGGCCATTTAAGAACACTCGAGAGATCTGGAAAGGTGCCACCTACCACTCGATAGGATAATCTGCAAATGTGCCACGATCCACTTAATCTGGTAGTGTGCCGCTAGCGATTTTGAAATGTGCTCGAGACCACTTGTCTTGACTTTTTTTGTTGCGACGGGCCGCGTCAAATGCTTCCGAGGACGACGTTTGGCCCACGGGACGTGGGTTGAGCATTTATGGCTTAACGTGTTGCGTGATCTGATGCGAGTACCAACTTTAAAATGTCTCCTATATTTTCATACGAGAGAAGAAAATTTCCAACCGTTTTTCTATTTACGTTCAAACGATAAGAGCATCGGAAATTAAACGCAATTATTTTTCCGAGTTCATAATCATTATTTTGACAAAAATTTCGTTCATGTGCTGCTATACGAAACATAATTTAGGACTTTCTTTTTCTCATCAAAGTTGTGAAAATGTCTATGCGTGTGTTTTATTGCATATTGCGGCAGTTGCACAGAAGCGTCTCGACAGTTTCGGTCGGGGCACGAAAAATGTTTTTTAGGACACCCCCCCCCCCCCCGTAACGAGAATTCATATATTTTGTGGGGGGAATCGTCATACTGAACACGCACAAAAAAAGTACTAAACACGATTAAATGTGAATTAACGGCAAGAATTGTGACGGAGGTAATTTTAAACAAATGTGAGAAATCGTTTCCGAAATTCATGAAAAACTTGGAATCGATGGATTAAAAATAATTCAGAATTAACGGAAGAAATAATTTCGGAATCGATTGAGAATAACATAAATGAGTTCTCTCTCTCCTCTTTTACGAAAAATATATCTGATCTCTCTCTCTCGCTCGAGACCGCACCGTAATAATTATAAACTAAACCATTGGCTGACGGTTCTCGGCCACGGTGATGAGACGTGTGAACGGCTGCATCGCTTAGCATCGTGCAATTCTTATATCGACACACGTGTCCAGACCTTTATCGTCTTTATATCATCATCATCAACTCGTCGAATGAGATTCTTCGAAGCCCGTTGATCCCTCAACAAAAAATAAACTAATTTTTTTTTTTTTTTCGACTTGTCAAACCTCGGCAGGCTAAAAAAGAAAACGTTGCACACACATTCCAGATACGTTAAAATACACGGCCCGCAGCTACCGAAGGGGAAAGAAATCTTTTGTTCCGGGCACCGAAGGGTGTTTTCTCCCTTTTCCGTTGAAATTTACGGGGAAGGGGGCGACTTAGGAGAAGCAAATCTCAGCTGGGAAGCCTATACCGCCACGGCACCCAAAGCGCGATTCTTATCGGTCTTCTTTTTTTTTTTTCCCCCACGATGTAAACTAATAACCTGGCCTGAAGGTAACGACGCACGTAAAAATTATGCAAGATCGATTCTGACACGTGCTACACCAGCGTGGGCCTACGCTACCGCGGGGCTGAGCAAATAAACAAAATGTTTAGGCGCCAACCGTATTTCGTGGTTTTTGTGTGCTCGCGAGAAACAGTCTCAAATAATGTTCTTTTCAGGGACATTACCATACCTTCTCGTGGTGAGAGACCCAGGTTGGACAGTGGCAAAAAGGTGGGGGGTTGGGAGGGAAACTGCGGAAAACATTGAAAGTTTTGCTGCAATTCAGTAAAAAAAAGAATAAAGAAAGAGGGTCACCTCCAACATGCGACAGCAACTACTACTACCGTGACGAAAGAAAAAGAGCGCTTCTTTCTGTAACCAAAACTAAACTCCCTCGCCGAGGGGCCCGAAATGGGTTCTGCATTCCAGACAACATATGCATGGGGTCATTCAAGTACTCCTACGTCAGCATCGATGGTGGTTTCAGATTTGCTGACTTTTATGACCGGGGGGGGGGGGGTTGGATAATGATTACGCCGTCCTTTATAAAAATATGAAATATCCCCAATGGCATCTTACTCGGTGCGTCAAAAACGAGAAAAACCTTTCGATAATTTGTGGGCGCTTGAAGTAAAACTCCCCCCCCCCCGTATTGATAAGTGCCCACCTTAGTTATCTCTAAATGTTTCGCGGATCCAAGTGATCTGGACATAGGCGTGAGCAAAATTTTCTCGAGGGAGAGAGGGGGGGCTTCCGATTTCCCCCTCCCCTTCTGCGGGGATTTTTTTTCACTTTTTTCTTGTATAGGAACACTATAATCTTGCCTCGGGGGGGGGGGGAAGGGTACAACCCCAAACCCAATGGATCTGGAAATGTATCCGGGGGGGGGAGGGGTCGCTTAAGTGCTCTGGAACTGTGCCACGCATCACTCAAGTGATCCGTAATTATGCCGCGAGTAACTTGAGTGATGTAGAACCGGACTGGGGGTCGCTCAAGTGCTCTAAAGCTATGCCACGTGTCACTCGAGGGATCTCTAAAGGTGTCACGGATCGCTTCAGTATTGTGGAACCGTGTCCCGGGTCGTTTAAGTGATCTGAAAATGTGCCACGGGTGGCTTAAATGGATTTGGGCCACGAGCGATCTGCAAATGTGCGGCTTAGTTCATTTTTAGAAGATTGGGTTTGAGGGGGCAGGCCACATCGGATAACCCTCGGGGCCATGTGCGGGCCAAGGGTTTACCATGTATAGCTTAAAAGGGTGGGTCGCAATGAATTTATTTAAGATAAATTTTGAGTTCATAGCCTTCAAATAGCATCGAAATTAACAGAAATTGTTTATAACAACATATAAAGGTATTTTCTTCCGAAATTTCAATTTAAAAAAAAATAGGTTTTTTTTTTGATCGTCGGGAGTTGGGGGGCCCCGCGTACGTCTCTGATCCCACCGATATGCGTTAGGATTCAGAGGGGGCAGAGCTGATGACAAATTTTTTTTTTCTCACGGGGGGGGGGGAGGAGATACACCAACATATACCAAACGGGACCGAGAACCGTAGGCTACTTTAAAAGTTCACCGGGGCTGGGCGAATGCCCGAAAAACCGTCGAGCAACAATGGTTCACGCGCCGCACAACAATCATTTTCGGAATGTTTACCGTGGTTCGCTAACAACGCGTTTCAGACGTGCACGTGCCACTTTTTCGATCCTACCGGCGGAACCCGGGTATTTTTGCTAGTGAAATATAAATGTGTGTTACATGAAATCCGGATTAACGATAATAAATCGCACAAATAATAGAATTTAATTGAGTGGTCTCAGAGTTATCTGATGCGGTCCACGACTTCGAGCCTAATTTTGGAAAAATGAACTAACATTCCAGAGACCCGCGGCACAGTTTCGTGTGGCTCCGTCACGTTCCCAGATTACTTAAATGACCTGCGGCATATTTACAGATCACCGCGGCACAGTTCCAGATTACTCGCGCTGCTGTTTCATTTCACTCGAGTGACCCGCGGCACATTTACATATTATTCGAGTGGCCGGCGGCACATCAACTCCCAGATCAGTAAATATTCCACAGCATTTTTTTCCCCCGAACCGAGCGCAACTCGGGTCTATCGCCATGGGCAGTTTACTACCTAGTGAGTTGTGCCGGAAGTGTGTGTGCGTAACAGTCCGAGTGCGTATCTAGTGTCGTGTTTGATTTTTCAGTGCTGCCATCTATATTCCAGGAGTGAAGTGTAATGGCTGAATACTTGTGCTGCTTGTAGGCCTGTTGCTCTCTGTGGCGAGACTTTTTAATGGGGAGATCGGCTCGCCTCGAAGTTGGGAATCTCAGAAAACCAACCGCAGTGGTCCCCACGATGCGAATCCATCACTGTGACCACTCGACTGCCACAGCACTATTATAGATCGTATCAAGTGACCCAAAGCACTGTTCCAGATCGCACAATCAAGCGGTCCGTGACACATTTCGAAAAATCAATAAAAATGGCCGGCATTATACACAAGGCTGAACACCCTTGATGTAACGCCACCTAGAGGTCACGATACACCCGAAAAATGCAACGATTAGAATGGTCTGCAGTTCAGGAACGTCTCTTTTTCTTTTTTTCAAAGACGACAGAGTAGTTGTCAAGAGTTCGTAAAAACGTGTCCGGAATGCCTTCGAACACGCGCGTCCAACCCATTACCTGAGTGCCAAATGTCACCCTCGGTTATCTGAAGTGGCCCGCAACGAATAACAAAACCACACAGGCGGCACACGACACGTTTCCAGATCATTTAACCTGCCAACGGAGCATATCGAGATCTCCTGAGTGTGACCCCCAAGCACATTTCCAAATCACTTGAGCGACCTGCGGCAACCGCCCCCAGTTCACTCGAGTGGCAAATAGTTCGGTTGCAGTTCGGTTTGAGTGGCTAGCAGCACACTTACACATCACCTAAATACATTTACACTTAAGTGACCAGCTACATTTTAAAGACAATTTTAGTGCCGCTCATGACACATTTCAGGATCATTTTAGTGGGCCCTTGACACATTTCCAGACCACTCGAGCGGCCCGCTGCACACTTTTAGATGAACCAAGTGAGACTCGCAGCACATTTCCAGATGACTCGAGTGGCCCGCGACACGTTTCTGAAACAGTGAAGAGGCCCACAATCCACGAAAGTGTGGGGCCACGTCATTGATTTGAAAACGCGTCGAAAACTCTTTAATAACAGCGCCACAGATTATTTGTGTGATCTGTAAAATGTATCGCGGGTCAATCAAGTGATCTGGCAATGTGCCACAGACCACTTGAATGATCTGGAAATTTGTCTAGAGCCACTTAACTGAAATAAGAATGTGCCGCGAGCCACTCTTGAATGATTTAGAACAAAACACTGCTTCTCAGCCAGCCCTGATATCATTCGTAGCGGATTAGCCGTTTCATTTTTCCTCATTCATTTTCCGTTGGTCCTATGTTCGATCGGGCCTTCGACCTACAAAAAATAAATGAAACCTTGCCGCGGGCTTGAAAAGGTTGAGAACCACTGATCTAGAACAACAACAACGTCTCGGGTCACTCAAGCAGGGGTCAGCACGGATCATGGCCTCAAAATTAGTGAAAATAGTGACCAAAATGTTTGAAAAAGTGACCAAATAGTGACCGAAATGTTTAAAAGTGACCAAATAGTGACCAAAATATTTTTAGAGAGAGAGACCAAATGGACAATGAATTTTTATTACCAAATTGAATGAATTGAATTTAGTTTTAACTTTGCATTTCAATAGAACTCATTGAAATTGCTTTTTTTACATAATAGATAGAAATAATTAAATCAAACTCAAACGCATTCTGCTAACCAGAAAAGTTTTGAATGACTTATCAAATTTATCAACAACTATGTGTGAGAGAATAACTACATTACATCCTTTTTAAGTAACAGCAGCAATGCCTTCCCCCATGTTGCTTTCCACAACCCATCTTAAAATCAATTTAAGCAGTAAAAACTTCAAAACGGGAAAAAGTTTTCACATTCAAAGGAGGGAAAAAAATGAAATAACACAAAATTTGATGAGAGAATTTGTCCAATCTACATTCCAGTGGATTTTTCATTCATGTTATGCTATGAATGACAGTATACAAAATGTACTCAAACTTTTTTTAACTAGTACAAATTTGATTTACATACCTAGGTTTGTATAATATGTTCCAACAAATTTTAAGAAATTTACTTAATGATTAAAAACCATAAAATTAAATTTTTAACATTTTAAATTATTAAATTAAAAAATTACTTAAATTATTAAATTGAATAAAATATTTAAATTATTAAATTAACTAAATTATTTTAATTATTATATGTTGAGGGAGGGGCAATCCACCCTCCCCCCCAGCGTCAATGGCAGAGCCTACTGATGTATACATATATATATGATGTATAGCAATTGTCATCGTGCCACACCCCTAAGACCTTAAAGTATCTCCACCTATGGCTGGACTGGGAAAAGTGGGCGAGTACTATTTTACAGGCGGGGGCACCAAAATAATACTGTCCTTGGGTGAGGAAAAAAATAAACCAGTTTTGAAATTTGTAAAAATATATATTTTCCCTTTTTTTACACACAACATACACCCCTGCAAAAAAAAAAAAAAACACATTTACTCCTTTACCCAGAAACACAGGGGTGGGAAGTGACAAAGTCCATTTTGGAGCAGCTTTGAAGCAGCAAAATTCAGGATTCTGAGCAGTTTTGGAGCAGCAAATTCAGGATTTGGAACAGCAAAATATAGGATTCGGATCAGTTTTGGAGCAGCAAAATATAGGATTTGGAGCAGATATTTATTGGAGCAGGGAAATTAACAAGAATATTTTCGTTAACCCTCATCCCTTTTCAAAATAAAACTGCACTGTCTTTTGTTATCAAAAATCTTTTCATCAGCTTGTTTTTTGTTTTTGGTGTCTCAGGCTTTTGACACCTTGTTTCAAAGAGCGGCTGTCATAAAATTTTTCACACCAGTCTATTTAAGATGATTTTTGCTTACTGAGGGCACTATTTGCTGTCTTGAACAGCAGCACTTCAAATGAGCAAAAAATTTTCTATAAGTTTTTTATACTCGGAAAGAAATTGTTGCAAAATGGGGGAGAATTTCGGAAGAATCAACACGACGTTTGGCGATTAAGTACGCATTATTTGGCGAGATTAGCGATCTGACACTCGTTATTCGGCAGTTTCTAAATTAACATTCGTAATTCGGCGAAAACACACTTTTTACTTCCGGAATGGAAATTTTTTTCACGAAATATCTGGATTTGACGCAATGACGATCGACTACAGTAATTTCTGCTGCTTCCAGTGCCGACTTTTTTTTAAACGGCAACTGACTCGCATTTGCACTTTTAAGTTTTTTTTTTTTTTTGAAGCCGAGCACAACTCAGGTCTATCGCCATGGGCAATTTACTACCTAGTGAGTTGTGCCGGAAGTGTAAGTATGTGTACCTAACAGTCTGAGTGCGTATTTAGTGTTGTGTATGATTTTTTAGTGCTGCCATCTATATCTCAGAAGTGAAGTGAGTGTAGTGTAATGACTGAATATTTATACTGTTTGTAGGATAGTCGCTCTCTGTGGCGAGACTTTTTAAAGGGGAGATCGGCTCGCATTTGCGCCTTGAAGTTGGGAACCACAGAAAACCAACTTCAGCCGACCACCACTGTGGTGACGATGGGGCTCGAACCCGGGTCCCCGCGATGCGAGTCCGTCATTACGATCACTCGACCACCACAGCGGCGCACTTTAAAGCTGAAAGACCATTGCAAACTATCTTCAGTTGCACAATCACGGATATTATCGGGGTTTCACGATGGAAAAGCCGATAGTTTAAATAAGGCGTACAGTGGAATATATATAAAACACGCTCTTAGAAAGAATCGTTTCACGGTAAGCAGGAACAAAAAATTTTTGGCGTCCTTTAAGAAATTCTGGACATACGAAGCAAAATTAGCTATTTGGCGCACAAAAATACGAAAACACTATTGGAGCAGGATGGCGCAAGATGTTAATTTTGGCGCGATGTTCCTACCCCTGGAAACAGTATAATTTTTAACAGAAAAAAAGACTCAGCGGCCTTCCCCGGTAAATTTCCCATGAACCTTGTAAGCACCAACGTGGCGACTTTTTTTCGAGCCAAGGAATCGCCGTTTTGCGGTAGTCAATTCAAGATGGCTGACAAAGGGCACATAAAAAATTACAAAAAAATATATAATTTATAATATGAATTAACCTAATATGCGAAAATCGATAGAAATATATCGGGAAATACGGAAAATTAGGATGAAATAACACAAAAATCGAATCAACAAAATACGGGGTTTATAAATGCGGTTGATACAGAGTTTATGGATGCTGCTGTCAGGGCTACCTATTTTAGCGCGAAACCAAGTTGCCACGTTAGCGCTGACTCCTCTCGTAACTTTCAACGAACAAAAATAGTGAATTCGCCCCCATCCGGGACACCCGATTTACCATGGCCGTAATACAATTGTTTTTTATGGAGGGGAAACGTAATTTTACTGCCCCTTGACTGTGAAATTCGATAATTTTGTAAAGGAATTTTTATTGCCTTTTCTTAAATATACCATCCCATCAAAAACGCCACCCAAGGCATTGCCCCCATCCCCACTTTTGGATCTGATCACGGTATGTAGCAATCCGGGTCGCAAGTGCGAACGAAAATTTACTATCGCTCGGGGCCGGCATCCACTCTTTTTAACAGAAAATGAGTAAACTCGGCGCCTTTCCTCGTTCAACACCCGTGGAACCAGACCCCCGCCCTCTCCTATTGCGGTCATAACAGACTCGAGACAAACGTTTTAATAACTTCCGAGGTCTAAAAATAAGATTTTTTTACACATCAAGAATAGCGCGCAAGATGTCGATATTTGTTGGGGGGCAGAGCGTACCGACTGAGCTGAAGAAAAACAATGATCAGAAGTTCATTTTGAACTCTTTTTCCATAAAAGTTGCAAAAACAAAAAACAAGATCATTTTCGTTCATCAAAAATACGGCCGGCAATCAAAAGGGAGAAACAAATCGAATCCCGACATACATCCATGCGGAAAAAACAGACATCTCACCTATAGAGAAAAAACCAGTCTATATATCCGTGCTCCCGTGAGGGTACGCCGCCGCCGATTTGCATACAGCGTCGGAACAACCGGTTCCCGCACGTGCATGGAGAGGAAAAAAAAAAAAGGAAAACAATCCAACAATATTAAGTCAACAATCAGTATCTGAAGATGCTCTAAATTAAGTTACGGCCCGGGCATAAAAAAAATTAATATTAGGCCCTTTAAATTAGGAAAAAAATGTGAAGTAGGGGCCAAAGGCGCGCTCGGTGTGCCCATCGTTAAATCCGCCTCTAGTTACGGCTCGCATGCACGTTAACTGAGTTTTTATCAGCCTGATGACAAATTTTCATCTGCTTTGGAAACCGTTGTGTTAAACTAAATGTTGAATTGCAGGATTCTGTGATCTTTTCATAAATAGTTCTCCTTTCGATCATATCTGGGGCTACGGTTTCTTGCTGAGATTTAAATCCAGTTAGAAAAATTGTACGAATTTTATTTGTCGATAGATCGCGATTTTCAATCGGATGATTTTTTTTTTATTGTAAGTAAATTCAAAATACATGCGAGCTTCTTTAACCTTGGCCAGCTACAAGAGTATTCTCCAAAGCGTATTAATACGCTTAATACGTATTAATAATACGCGTCTTTAATACGCGCTTTGGTATTCTCCCGCTGCGCGTAAGTTAGTTTCTGCACGGGCTCTCTAATCGTCATTTCAAATAACATTTAAAAAAATTAACAAAAGTAACGATAGAACAAACAACAAATGTAACTTGCTCGATGCTCCAAGAAAGGTATTCGGCCCTTAGGACTAAAATTTTTCAAAACAAAATAAAGGATCAATTTTAAAATAAGATGAAAATGAAAGAACGAGTGAGCACGTGGGGAAATAAGAAAGAATGGTAGTATGGGGAGAAAAATTCTTTGTTGTAAGTACGCCTTTTATGCTAGTTTTTTTTCCGACCGGCTTTTCCATAAAATGACGATTCTTTAACCAAGGAGCTTACTTTTTCCAAGCGCCTTGAAATCAAGTTATGCTGACGTCACACGGTATGCTCCCGGGAAGATAAGATGCCTTCGATCGTAGTTCAATGAAGGGAGGGAGAAAATTAGCGATATTGAACAGGTAAAGTTCCTCCTTGAAGAAAAGAAAAACACTGACAGCAGAAAAGCGCGCAAGACCGAGGTTTTTTTGCTAAAAAAGTGGAAAAAGTGACCTGGGCCTGAAAATACGTAATAAAAGTGACCAGTTTCTAAAAAAGTGACTTTTAGTGAAAAAAGTGACCCGTGCCGAGCCCTGCTCAAGTGATCAGGTCTCTTAAATGAAGTAATAAAGTGCCTCGAACCACTCAAGTTATCTGAAAGTGTGCCAGGAGCACTTGAGGCGGGACACATTCGGCCCACTTGCCATGCATTGAGCACACGTGTAAGCTTTACAATAACATAGAGACAAAAAGTTATTTTCTGAAGGTTCAGAAAATAAACTGGGTTCAGCTGGCGACTAATCAGATCATTCCCTCCCCCGTAAAATCAGACGTGGCCCGGGCTCTGTCCCGATAGGGATGAACGCTCGTTGCTGGATCCCTAACGAGGAAACCTCAGTCTGTCCTTAAACTTCTCTTGTGGCAGCCTTTATGGCAAACAATCTGAAACAGGAATCGGAATGAAAATTTAAGCACCTGCGACATGAACAGAATGGGAACTTACCGGGCTGTTAGGCCGCCCGCGGTCTGCTATTATCTTAATGTCGTTTCGCCCGCAAGCTGTGGCGGGCATCTTCGGAGGTGAGTCTGGTGCCGACGAGGTTTTCGGCACTCGGTAGCACCAGACTCACCCCTGAAGATGCGCCACAGCTGCGGACGAAACGTCAGAAAGACCACGGCCCAGCAGCCCGGTAAGTTCTCCTCAATTAGAGGGATGGCCGTGAAAGCCTACGCAACTACGACGTAGTCTCGATTCTTGGTTCCCTCTGTCTCACCGAGGGGTTTTCAGTTTAGGGAGGTTTGTTTTCCCACCTGCCGATCCTGTGAGAGAGACTCTGCAATAAAACTGCAATCGAAGGACGACAAAAAAAATTCTTATCTAGCAATCGCATGCAGAGAATGTTCGGCGACCTGGCACACCATCTATTTTTTGTCATGCATAAAGAAAACTTGCATGGATAACAAATCGGTACTAGAAAAACAGAAATGTAAGAACATTTTCTTACTATTTATTTACGAAAAAGAAATTTCGAGCACAACGGACAAAACCAATGTTTTAGTCCTGGTAATTTTTTTTCCCGTGCTGGTGAAACCACTTGGTAAATTCGGGAAATTTCGCGTTGTTTCCAAAGACTCCCGTTTCGTCATTCGACGTAGAAAATTTTTGGCGCCTTGGATTTGTCAAGCTCTGATATATACGAAAAAAAAAAAAAAAAAGCATCGAGCGACAGCTTGCACGACTAATTCATACAATAAGATAAAAATCCACAGAAATCGATTTCAAACAAATTTGGATGCAATTTCGTAGCAATCATTTCGTTCCGTCGAAATATTCGGCCAGCCATCGCAACCACGTAAAGGCAGAGTGGATGCATACGGGTAAGAGCTCGATGACACGAATCCAACAAATTCTCATTCGTTATTGTATCAGAGTGAGCGACTCGGGAACTGGGCAGAGACGGTACACATAGCTGAGAAGAGTGAGTCAAGAGAAAGAAGAGAGGAAGGAGAGCAGGAACAGTAGGATTGCCTATAAGGGCCCAACCGTGCGTTGCTGCCCACAAGATCTTCGAACGTTATTCGAAGGAGGGCAAAAGCTGCGCCGCATGAGCAACTGTCGCGAGGCAGTGCAATGAAAACCGCGCCGATTAGGCAACTGCTCGCGAAGCGGCTGAACTTTGAAGTTGGGCCACGACTGCCCAAACGTCGCGAGGTGTGTATTATGTGTGATGTATATATTGTATATAATCGTCGACCCGGGAATTTGGCGGGGGAAACACTCGTATTTCCGGCACAACTCAATCGGTAGTAAAGTGCATGGGGCGATAGAACGGAGTTGTGCTCGGTTTGAACGAATGAATGTATCGAAACCCAGAGCGCTCACTTACGAAGTGTACAAGAGTTGAGGCCGAAAATTCACAATTTTGAGACTTGTCTCGAACGTGGTGAACAAAATGGACATTTACGGGGAGATTTCAAAATCGAAACAATGGGCATATCGTTAGTAATACTGTAGCAACGACGCCTCGGCTTAAAAAATTACGTAGAGGAATGTGCACGAGGTGCATGTACGGTTAAATAGCCTACACATATAACGAATTCTATTTATTGCCCCCTTATCGAAGTTATGCGACTGAAAAAGCACCATAATATTTCGAAAACACAAGAGGGGAATTTTAAAGCGCAAAAACAATTCGAAATTCAAATGAACATACTTCAGGAAATAATTCGATCGTGAAAGTGCTACACGTACCAAAAGCGCGGGGGGAAGGAGAAAGAATCGTAATTTTCTGCAGCATCCAACGTTTTGTCTCTTGTTTATTTGCTCACCAAGATGTTGGTGCGCTAACCCCTCGGTGTAGAGTCCCTGCGGTAGCGTTCGATTGGAAAAAACAAATAAAAAAAAGTGCAAGCAAAATTCATTTCCACAATTCGGGGAGGGGAGTGGGGCTGTGGATCATACGGTATGCTCGAACTAAAGCGGTGTTTCCCAATCGGGGGTGCGGGAGAGCATTTTTGGGAAGTGCGAGGTGGAAAAAAAAAATACAACAAGTTGACTATTATTCGGGAAAAATTAAAATGAAGATAAAAATTAATTTTTCAATTCCTAAAAAAGATATGGATCAATATTTTGACGCCTCATCTTCTGACGGAAATGTTTCACACGAATTCTTTGCATCGTAAAAGTTTCTTTTTGATTAGCGATCGTACTTGTTCTTCATGTCCGTTGAGGAGAAAATGCCATTATCTACTTGAACTATTTCGCGGTTTGTTTACATTGGTACCTGTTATTAGCACATGTTGTGCTCAGATTTGATACTGTTGTGAACACTCGTGACTCCGAAAAAAACCGTCAGAAAAATCAGTCGTGTGTGAAAGAAACATTAAATTGTAGTTGGGCGCGGTAGCCCAGGTCGATAAGATACTCGCCTGAAGTACCAAAGGATGTTTGGAGGAGTCGCGAGTTCGATACCCGTTTCGTCCTTGTCAGAAAACTTTCCTGACACAGGGGTACACAAACAAAAAAAACGCAGCAGGGAGTCCCCCATCGAGGGGTTTGCGCACCAACCTCTCGATGAGTATAAAAGACAAGCCTGCCGTTCGGAATCGGCAATAAATTGTAGGTCCCGGTCTAATTAGCCCTCGTGTGCAGAAAATGACCGGAAATGAAAAGTGCGACAAAAATGATCAAATTGTAGTTGTCGCAATCAAATCAATAAGAACTATTCAGCGAAGCTTTCTTTTTTTTCAAATTTCAAAAATGTAAGTTTTTTTTTTTATTCAGTTTCGTTTTTGAATTAATTAAAAAAAAAAAAACAATAAAAGAATGAAGCCAAAATCAAATATTAGCCACAGCTGAAAAATACATCAAATAATAAGAAAAAGAATTCGTAGAAATTAATGAATTATTAACGTAATTAATTACAGGGAAACCCCCCCCCCCGAGTTTTCTAACAACAGATAACGCACGTATTATCGGGGGGGGGGGGTGTCAACGGGTCATCTCCGTTCTCCCGCTTATGCCAATAATACAAGTTTCGAACAGAACGGGGAGCGGCGGCTGTAACCGCCTCTGCCTCACGAGTACTGAGGTTCCAAGTGCCTACGTGATTAAAGAAATAAAATACATACTTTTCGAGAAAGCGTCCGTCCGCCTTAACAAGGAAAGAAATACAAAAACACGACGACTTGGCGTGGGAAGCTGAACACAACCCCTAAAACCTTTGGAAAAGCGCTTTGCGCGCGCGCGTGGCCGCTTTCCCTCATCTCGCTTATCGCGGAAAAATATTTTCGAAAAAAAAAAATGAAAGAAAAGATTAACGTTTCTGGATGCTGACAACCCTTTTTCTCATGGTACGCACCTCTGCCTGCTAACACGCGGAGGCGTACGCAGGGTGGAGGGAGGCGGGACACGAGAAGCTTTTTAAGGTGCAAAAGGGCGCCAGACCAGAAATGGCGCGAATTTCACCCTCTTATCCCTCCTTCAACATTGCAAAGGGCGCTAAATTGAATGCTTGCCCCGGCTGACTAAGCATCTATCTGCGAGCCACATGCTAACAAGCAAATAGTCCACAAAATCTTCTCGCACACAGTTACTGTAGGGAAACTGACATTCTCTTTGAAAGCTCACGTCGAAAAAAAGAAAGAGGAGTGTGTGCACGGGAATTGGAAATTCCGACGTTTCGCTACTCACGTTTCGCCTGCCCTGACCGCACGAGTGAGTAAATGAGTGAGTCACCAAGTTGCGAATTATATGAGTGAGTGACAGCATGTGTGTGTGTGCGCGAGTGACTGAGATAGTGCGTAAATTATTGTGTTATTGTATGAGCGAGTGAGTAGCTAAGTGAGTTAGTTGGTCACACACGACCTTGATCACTCGTACGGTCATTCACCCGCTAACTTGTTCCTGTTTACTTAGAAGGATACTCGTCCGGTACCTCGGAGTCACGAACTTATGTCACTCACCTACTCACTTGTTCACTGAACATCCCCTTCGATTAGACGCTCACATGGTTAGGATAGGCGAAATGTGTACAGGGGACAGAACGTGCCAGGCGCGAAATGTCGGAGGCGAAAAATTTCAGTCGATAAATCGATGCGTTCCTTTCACACAACAATTATTAAAAATGCGACGCAAAATGGTAACAACACGCATTCCTTTAAACTAGAATAGACTTTACGGCACCAAAATACAGAAAACAATAAATTTCATCCACCCCATTTAAAAAATGTTCTGCGGTTATTGATTCAATAAATCCATGTCTGCCCCGGGTAACGAAGTATCTATTTGCAGCTTGAAAACGCTATTGAAACGCTAAGTAAACAAAGTCACCTCTTGCCAGTTGCTTATATATATATAGATGCTATCACCAATACTTTTTTTCTAACGATGACGATAGTCACTGACGTCACGGCAAAGTGAAAGCTCGCGGAAAATCTAAAAATTCGGAGAAATTACAACAAATCCAGAAACCAGGGTTAAAAATTATGAGAGCTGGCAGGTCTGAATAAGGCGTACAAATTTAAATACACGTAAATTGGTATAAAAAAATAAAAATTCATAAACGCACGTTCAGGAGAATTTTTAAATATGGAAATTAGTCAAAATATTCAAATTTTCAAAGAAAACTTCCGAAAGAATTGCGAAAAATCCGGCTCAATTGTAATCGAAGAATGAGTAACGCTATGCAAATTCACATATTGGTAAATATGCCGTGGGCCCCTGACGGAGCTTTTCTAAACCCCCACAAAATTTTGTTACTGCCGAATATAAGGCGTAACAAAAATTTAATTATAGATTCAGTTTCAAATAGATATAACATATCAGAGGATGCTGTGGTGGTTGAGTGGTTATAGTGCCGGACTCGTGATGCGAGGATCCGGGTTCGAACCCCACAGTGGTGGTCGGCTGAAGTTGGTTTTCTGTGGTTCCCAACTTCAAGGCGCAAATGCGAGTCGATCTCCCCGTTAAAAAGTCTCGCCACAGAGAGCAACAGTCCTACAACGAAAACTCATTCAATCATAACACTTCACTCATAGTTTGAAAAACTGGTGGCAGATGGCAGCACTACACATAACAAGCATTACAGAGAAACAACAAAAACTTCACGTCAGGTTTCACTACACGTACACGCACATTCCCGCATGTATCGATTCGTTGGGGGTTCCGCGGGGGGTTGTGGGCGGGGTGCATGTGTGGTGTAGCAGTGGTAGGTAGGGCTCATAGGTAGGGTAAAAAAGGGCTCGGGGATCCATGATGTTCTTAAGTCAGCCACCTCGTTGGGCAATTTGCCTGTTGTGGTGTTGTATTTGTATTTGTATTTGAAAATCCTTCCGAGAGGTGAATTGTATAGACAGATCCGCTCATAGGGAATTTGGTGACATTTAAATACACCCAAGCTCTTTCTTATGAGTTTCTTTTTTTTCTCCTTTCCATTCCTACTTTTCCTACTTCCTTTTACCCCCTTTTCTCAAGTAGATGTGTAGGGACTGTATCCCCACAATTAACATTGTCAAATTTCAATTTTTTTTTTTTTTTTTTTTATCTTTAGGATGTCGAATGCTTTGGGAATATTTCACTCCCAATTATTTTTTACCGGTAAATGTTACAGGAAAATTGGTATAACGATCGCTTCGGTAAATTTGATGAATTTTTTTCATCACTTTCATTGGCGATTATCCGTAATTCCTAATTCAAGTCGGTAAATTCGATAAATATAAAAGAAAATTATCACCTCTGTTCTTTTCATTTAACCAATTTATTAGCCTGCGATACGCCCAAGAGACACGCATTTTGACATAAAAATGAAAGTAAAATAAGTGTTGAAAGGTTTTATTCACACACACACGATTATGTTCGAATAAAACAAACATTACGATCGATTGAGAAATTGAATTTTCTGGATGTTACGCCGAAACTGAAACTTGGAAAGAAAAGTGATACGCCTCCTCCGGGAATCGAACCGGACACTTTTCAATCCCTTATAACACGCATTAGTAGCGTGAAGCGCTGAGTAGAGTCCCTTAACTATAGCAATTTTCACCCCAGTTGGCGTTTTTGTATGAAGAGATGACATTTTTTCGGCATGGAATATACTGAGAAATTGCATTTTCTGGATGTTATGCCGAAACTGATATTTGGAAAGAAAAGTGAAATTACAACCTATTGTTTCAACCGTTAAAAGGCCAATGTTCCATAAATGGAATATAGTTTTCATTCACAAAAATATCAGATAAAAATTGATTCAAACATTTCCGGTTTTTATCGTATATAGCGTTCAAAGTATTTTTGAAATAAATTCGGAAACTTCAGGTTGATGTAAACATTTTTGACGGAATTCTGAAATTCAACATTTTCTGTGTGTGGGCATTTTTTCCCCCGTTTCGATTAAAATTTGCCAAAATTTCAATTTTGAAGTAAGTTGAAAATTATTGTGTGTTTCTACCACTTAATGTATCAAAGTAAATCAATTAGTTTATTTGTACTCTTACCCCCTTGGAACCTCAGGTTGTTGTCATCGTTCGGGGGGCTAATTCTGGGTAATATGACACAGAGGAATGTGCTCTCTGGGGTGGATTGTTTATATTCGGCGAGTACTTTTTTGTTCTTGCATTCTTCCAAATGTATGTTTTTGCGAATTTCGACAATCCTAGATAGCCTTTCTGTGTTCAGCTGAGTGTAACCATATCAAAAAGACATCTCCCATTACAAGAAGCTGTAGGATATTTGGAAAATCTTTCAGATTCTGAATTAGAGGATGTAGATATATGCCAATTGCGTGCTAATGAAAATGAACATCATGGATGAAGATGATATTGTTGAAAATTATCTAGTATCAACGGTTCCAACTGATGTATGTGAAATGCCAGGTAATTCTGCAACAACGAGTATGAGGTGTTAGAAAACTCCTGAAATTTGTTCTTCAAAAGATGTAGGGCAGAAAAAAAGGAGCAAAACGTAAATAACACTCGAGTTTCAAGAAAAGGCAAAACAGTTTTGAGAAATCCAAAAAAAATATTATTGCATGGAATAAAACAAAAGTTCTTTTTAGAATCCGAGCAAAACCTCAGCTCTGGATTTCATTGGAAAAGATTTGCCATATGACCATCATGGCATGTTGGATAGTTCGTTCATTCAGAGTTGGGAGAATGCTCAATTTTCGATGTGCTCAATTTTCAAAATGCTTTTCCGATGCTCAATTTTTAAGAGACATTGTTTGAGAAACGAAATCTTAACTTTTTCAATTTTCAATATATTCAAATGAAATTTTCACCAAAGTGTTCACAAAAACATACAGAATATGAATAAAAATAATTCAGACACTTACATTTGAAATTTACATGCAAAACAATTATGTAAACTTTGTATTTGTGGAATTTTTGAAACGTATATTTAAACCAGAGGCACAGCAGTTACCAAAACAACTTTTATTTCAAATTTCTCCTAAACATATGAAGTAAAATACTGGAGGAAAAAGATAATGGTTTTTTGACCGTTAATATGTTTATTCTGGCTCGCAACACAAAATTCATCGAAATAAGACTGGATCGCTCCGATTTCAAATCATTCAACTAGATACTGAAATGCAACCCATCATCCCGGATTCCAATTATTATTTTTTTGTTTATTGATTCTACCATGCTTGTTGACCATGCAATATTTCATGTGCATATCTCAAAAACCTTTCGAGAAAAAAATGTTTCCTAACCCCGTGAATGACGTATCTAAGGCTAACCATTCAAGCAATATTATTTATGAAAATATATCATAACCTTGCAGATTTTCAATACATTCAAAAGAAATTTTCACTAAAATGCTCACAAAAAAATGCAGATTATGAATAGAAAAACTGTAAACCTTAGAGGAAAAAAGTCATTTAAATTTAATTTTTTTTATTAATTATTAATTTTTTTTATTTTTAACACAATTTTTTGGATGCACAGCATAAATTTTCAATTTTTTTTAAAATTTAATCCTATTAATATATTAACAAGAAGACTGTAGAAAAGTAAACATTATTTTGACAGTTAATACATTTGAGTAACAAAACACAATTGTACTTATATGACTACATTAATATAATGATTCATGCTTAGTAAAAAGAAATTTATATTTTATTTTTCATGTACGCTTATACATTTATTTCAGTATTCACTAAATTAAGTTTCACGAGTAGTTAATGCAATAATTCAAAACAATTGGCAAATTTCAAAATTCTAGGATTAAATGAATTCATGAAATAATTAGAAATGTGTCAAATGGGAGTTTGTGAAAAAAAAAAGGTTTTTGGTGAATAAAATAATTTTTTAAATTAAACCTTCAAGTGCAGATTCTTAGAAAAGTGTTCAAATCCCAAATAATTAATTTCACTTTTAATTGGTCTATGAATATTTTTTATGATGCAACGAAGGTGAACTTTTGCAATCTGATATATTTTTGCATAAAGAATTATTTTGTATTTGATAAATCCAGATAATATTAATCAATATATATATATATATATATATATATAGATGTATTTTTGAAGTTTTCCAACATGCTTAATTATTAAGTTATTTTACCACAACAGTGTTAATTTTTTTTTTAATTACTTTGATTTTTACAGCATATATTTTAATAAACATATATTTAATGTATATGATAAATATGAAATGGTTATACTTGTGTGGCAAAAAAATCTACATTATAATATTTAACACATGCCTCTATATAATTTTTCCCAAGAAATAATTTAAAATTGCTGATAAAAGGCCAGAATATGAGGCATTAAATCACAAAGAATGAAACAATTATCAGCTACAACCTAATTGTTGTAGCTGAGGCAGATGGAAGAGAGTAGAATTGAAAACCTAATGTATATAATGCCTGGTAGTGATGTATTAGATGTGATGTTTCTTGTTGTGATGATGCTTGTAAAAAATAATAGCTTCTGTGAATATATAAACTATGGC
Organism: Pholcus phalangioides; assembly: GCF_987345545.1. Lineage (NCBI taxonomy): Eukaryota > Metazoa > Arthropoda > Arachnida > Araneae > Pholcidae > Pholcus > Pholcus phalangioides. The sequence continues at coordinate 13,733,906 of NW_028301605.1, forward strand.
ATACTTGTCTTTGTCCTTCAGAGGGCAGCTGGTGTTTTATTTAATTATAAGACTTTATCATCCTAGCAGGTGATGATAAAGTCACTGCTGCTGCTTCATTGAGGAAACTAAAACAATAGTGTTAGAACTAAACTGCTGCTCCCCATCAAATGATGCAAGTCTCAATTATGAAATTGTGGAATAGAGCAGCCTTACTCTAGGGTTAACAAATTTTTCTTATGATAACACCATTTCCATTTGAGCTAAATATTCTATATCATCATTTTGGAATTCAAAGTAAAATGTCAGAAAAGACACTTGAAATTTATAGTGTTGGAAAAGAAACTGAATCCGACTGTCATAAAAAGTGTTATGCAAAAGTGTAAAATCTGTTGCCCATTACATCATTGGACATCAATCTTTTGATCTTGAGGAGTGGAGCAAGTTCTGAACATTTATCTACTGTGCGTTTAAGCATCATAGAGCTTTTTTTCTCAAAGTATGAAATATATATGAAAGCATGCTTTAATCCTTTTAAATGGCATAAGAAAAAAATAACAAAAGGTTTAAGGATAGTAAACTTGTATTTTTCATGTATAAATGAAATAAATGGTTGTACAAAATCAATTCCAGGGCAAAAAATATGCCATGCCTGTAAGGACAAGGAATATAAACATCAATAAATTAGGTGAAGAAAATAGAGATGAACAGTGATAGTAATGTAGAGAAGTGACTTGGAAAAATGTCAATTACTAAACAAGAAGCACTTGAAGAAATAAATTCGTCTCTACAGAACATAGAAGAGTCACCAATTAAACTTCATAGGGTAGCTCCACAGCGCAAGTCAAACAATGCCGAAAGAAAAGTTGAATCTGCTTGTAACACTTTAAAATCGAAGGTTTGTAAAGTTTTTGAAGAAGAATTACCAGAAAATGAATCTCAAAGCACACTTAATGAAGATATTAAACAGAAAGCAAATGATATGATTATTTTAATAAAGTTAATTAGAAATATGACTCAATTTAACCATTACAACAAGGGGAAAACTGCAAATTTTAACTCTGGCCCCTGCTTTAGAAAAGGGGAACAAGGAAAAAAAATCTGAAGAGTTCAATGTCACTGAATATGCTGTGCGAAAAGCAGGATAGCTTTCGTAAATGAAAAAGCAAACGTGAGAAAAATTAAATTTTAATGATTTTTTTGCAATCTGATTTTTTAATGCAAAGGTTTAAATTTTCTTTCCTAGTCATAATCTACATTTTTTTGTCAGCATTTTAGTGGAAATTTCATTTGAATGTATTGAAAATCTGCAAAGTTACATGTTATCACAAATAATATGGCTTGAATGGGGTTAGCCTAAGAGACGTCATTCGTGAGGTTAGAAAACATTTTTTTCCTCAAAAAGTTTTTGAGATATGTACATGAAATTTTGCATGGTCAACAAGCACGGTAGAATCAATAAACAAAAAATAATAATTGGAATCCGGGATGATGGGTTGCATTTCAGTATCTAGTTGAATGATTTGAAATCGGAACGATCCAGTCTTATTTCGATGAATTTTGTGTTGCGAGCCAGAATAAACATATTAACGGTCAAAAAACGACCGTTAATATGGATGTGGTAGCAAATACCCACATCCTATGACAAAATTATAGGATGTGGGGGGGGGGGGGCATATTTAAGACATACAAATTTATGTATCATAAATTAGTAACCAAAAAGAATGGGAAAAAAATCAGATAGAAGAAATTGTGAACTCCTAGGGCATTTTCTAGGAAGTCGGGAGGGGGGTGGGGGGAGGAAGACCCAAAATAATACGTAAAAATTTGCATCTTAATTAGTGTTTAAAAATAATGTCTGAATGGTGCTGTAAATATGGAATTTTGACAAAATGACTGATAACTTTGGTCCAGACAAAAGTTTTAGAGGGATTAAAATCCTACCGACGGGCATTTTTTAGGTGGGAGCCCAAACGTAAAAATTAACATAACATCAATTAGCATCAAAAATAAGATGTGAATATCGCTGGAAAAAATGAAATTTTGGCAAAGACTGACCTCATTCTGCTGAATGGTACCAGGTATCCCCTCACAAAGGTGTTGCTTCAGCGCTTCCCAATTAAGCAGGAGATTGGTGTGTTGACGAGTGAATGCTCTCCACAAGATCTGTGGTAAAAACTCTCTCTCCGGACTGTCTTCTATCTCAAGAGACGTGGTATCTGTAAATACAGTAAAACCTCAATTAGTCGTCACCTCACATTGTCGAAAAATTATGACGGCTTAGGCGGAGTGACAACTTAAGGGAAGTGCCGTAGGTTTCAATGTGTAATATTGAGAAAAATGTATAAAATTGAAGTCATATAATATTTATTAAACTATGGATCAAAATTACGATATTATTGAAATTTACAGATTGCAAAAGAAAAAAATAATAGAAGTTTTCTACCTTTTTGATTTCTTATCACTTAACTTATTGTGGTGAAATACACTAGTACACTTTGATTTACACTTGTAATTTTTTAATTTAGACTAGTCAGAGCAACTGTTAGAATAGTCAGCTCTTCTTCAGAACAGAACTATTGCGCATTATTTTACGCGTATCATGAAATTTAATTTTAGTGTTTTAATCCTTCATCAGTAGTTCATTATACTACTATAAGGTAATCTTTCACATACTAACTGCAAGGTGATCTCGGACACAGGGTCAACTTTGACATGAGGGGGCCCTGGATAGGAAAACGCACACATTATAAGACCTCAACTTCGGAAAAATGTCTGTTTTTCTACAAAGATATTTTGTTAAAATTTGAAGTCGTAAATTAGTGGGGAAGAAATCAGGTCTAGCTGGAATAGTCCCTAACGTTTCAAAAACCTTAGTTGGCAAATGAACTTCCCCAGCGTAACTTTCGTTACTTAAACTGTTCCGTTTTGGTACATAGGCTTTTTTCCTGACCTTTAAGCATATGGCAATACCATTAATCTATTTTTTTAATTGGGAGCCATAAAAAAAATCTGTTCATCTCCCTAGATTGGCTCTATGTAATAAAACTACAAGATCTGGTATAACTGGTCCTAGTAATTTTCCAACTAGATTTTCAATGGTCTTTTTGGAAAAATTTCCATCTAGTGGTTTTCTTTTTACGTCATGTTAGTTGTTTTTCTACTCTTTTTCAAAAACTTTTCCTGTGTACTATGTAGCAGTCTTATTAAATTACGTGAAAATGCGGGAATTTCCCTGAAAATACAGGATGCATGGTCATCTAAACACAATAGCTAAAATTAATTCTGGTTGTTCAAGCCCAGTTTCTAGTTGTTTTTTATGAAGAAGCTAGTTGGAAAATTATTTGACTGTTTGGGGAACCTGACAAAGAGGGATTTGTTCTTGCAGATTGTGCACGCCCGGGCATGTGTGTGCATTGCAATTTTTGACAAGCCTTCCCCTCCCATATAATTATGAGTAATGGGGGGGGGGGGTCCCTTCTGTTGTGTGGGGAGGGGTCGGGAAGAGTCATTTTAATTATCCCTCAAAGCATATATGCTCGACTCACGGCCGGCAGGTCAAATGTGGCCTTCCGGATCATTTGATGCGCCCCGTGGCCTCAAAGCTAATTTTGTAAAAATGAACAGGTGCTACATTTACAGATGACTCAAGTGACCTGCGGCATCATCAGATCACTTGAATCACCTGTGACACGGTTCCAGAGCAAGTTTCGAGCCATCCAAGTTACCCGCGGCACAGTTCTACATCAAGCGACCCACGCCTCATATTTACATGACTTGAGTGGCTCGCGGCATATTCCCAGATCACATAATTCGTTGGCGGCACATTTACAGGTTACTCAAGTGACCCGCGGAATAGTTGCGTATCACTTGAGTGACATGAGACACGGCTCCCGAGCGCTCACGCGGCACTGTTCGACACCACTCAAGTGGCCAGATCACTCGAGCGATCGCTTCATGCTCACAGTTCTCTTTAGTGACCCGTGGCAGACTCATAACATTTAAGCGGCCCGCTGGCATATTTCCAGATCACTTAATTGAACCGCGATACGTTTTCAAACCAGTGAAGTGGTCCTCAACTCTCATGTAAGTTGGGTACCCTCGGTTCAAGTATTCGTTTGAGAAGAATGTATCGAATGGGGAAAATTATGCATTCTTAAATTATTTCTATGTTCTATATGCAGTCCAGGAACCTAACACATGGTCATTTTAAAAGCACGGTGTACCCACGGACAGATAAATGTTCTGGGGGCCTGTACCTGACTGAAAATATTGACCCAACCAATTTACATACGTACTGTTGAAAATCCCGGTGCCAGATCCCATTATTATAGGCCTGAAACGAGGTTGGTAGGGAAAGTCCAATATACATCAAAGGGAAATTTTAAAGCACGAAACAATTCGAAATTTAAATGAAGATGCATTACGAAATAATTCCATCAAAGCGCGGGGCGGGGAAAAGAGAAAGAATCATCACTTGATCATTTTTATCGCTCCACGGCACACGAAGAAAGGGAACGATTCTGAACGGCAGCATTCGGCATTTTGTCTTTTTTTATGCTCACTAGCAGATGGGTGCTCTAACCGCTCGGTGTAGATTCCCTGCTGTAGCGCTATTGCGCAAAGTTGTAAAAAAAAAAAACCAATAAATAAAGAAGTGCAAGCAAAATTCGTTTCCAGAACTGCTGATACAAACAACAAATTCGGAGAGGGGAGAGGGCTGCGGTTCACGTGTATGTTTGAATCAACGGCTAAAGCCACAGGGAACTGAAAACGATCAAAAAATTGAAAGCGTGCTTTCAAATGTCTTGGTAAAATAATTAAAATATCGAAAGAAAATGTCTTTGTATGTTATCTTAATGATTTTCTGTTGGTACCGAAGGCCTTTTTTTTTGTAGGTTGTTAGGGGTCATTCAAGTATTACGTCAGCATCGATGGGGAGGGGGTGGGGTTTGGTTGATGTTTACGTCATAAACCACCTTTTATGAAAATATGAAACATTCTTAATGGCATCTTACTCGGTGCGCCAAAAACGATAAAAAATCTTTCGCTATTTTGTGAGCACCTGTACTAACATTCCTCCTAATGATAAATACCTTACAGTTCAGCGATCTCTAAATGTTTTACGGATCCTTCAAGTGCTCAGGAAATGTGTCCGGGCTGATTAAGTGCTGTGGAAATGTTTCCGGGCCGCATAAGTGCTCTGGAACTGTGCAACGCATCACTCAGTGATCCGAAATTATGCCACGGATCACATAAGTAATCTGGAAATGTTCCGTGGGTAACTTGAGTGATGTAGAACCGCACTGGGAAGGGCGGGGGGAGGGAGCTTAAGTGCTCTAAAATTGTGCCCCATTTCACTCAAGGGATCGTTTTAGTATTCTGCAACTGTGTCGTGGGTTACTTGAGTGATCTTTGAATGCACCACGGGCCTACTTCAGTGATCTGAAAATGTGCCACGGGCCACTTAAATGCACTGGAATTGTGCCACGGTTCATTTAAGCGATCTGTAAATCTATCGCTTAATTCATTTTTACAAAATTGGGTTTGAGGGGGCAAGGCACATCAGATAACCTTCAGGGCCACATTTGGTCCGGGGGGGGGGGGGGGGCAAGGGTTTATCATATATGGCTTAAAGGGTGGGTCGCAATGAATTTCTTAGAGAAATTTTGAGTTCTTACCCTTCAAATCGCATTGAAATCGATTACAATAACATATCAAGGTATTTTCTTTCGAAATTTTTTTTTTTATATATATTTTTACATTAAAATTTTTACATTAAAAAAAATTTTTTTTTTCGTCTGGGAGGGGGAACACACGAGCCCCTTATGCCCCCGCGTACGTTTCTGACCCGACCAATATGCGTTAGGAGGTGGGGGGCAGTGCTGACGAAATTATGTTGACAAGGGGGGTCAGAGTTTTGCTTACTTTTGCTGACAAGGAGGGAGGGGGTCAAAAATGGCTAAAACTTTGCTTACGTAATATTTGAACGGTCCGTTACTGAGAATTCTCAGGAAGGAATTATTCGTGGTCCCCCCCCCCCCATACATCGATCCTGGCTAAGCTACTTCTTTTTCCCGAAGGGCGGCACCCCACGTCTTTAGCGGATGCAGAATCCTCGAACGGGGTGGAAGGAGGCCAAGGTCCACCTCCGTGTCATCCCGCTTCTGCCAATAGTACAAATTTCGTACAGAACGGCGGGGAAGGGGGGGGTCACTTGCTTCACCCTCTGTATTCGCCTCTGCCTCACGAGACCTTAGTGCTCATTTTCTGGTGCCTACGAACGTCCGGAACAAAAGAAACGTGAAAATGGCAATAACAATCGAATCGACAAACCTGGTACAAATGTGTCGACATTCCACAGTACACAACGGTTCTGCAGTAATCGCACTTTGCCGAGGTGATGGGGACGTAAAACGAAAATCAACTATCACAATCATCAAGTGCTCTACATTATAATGGCACAAAGTGATTAAAGAAACAACATATACGTACTTTTCAAGGAAGCGTCCGTCCGCCTGTTTTTGTAGAAAAGCATCTAAACACGGGAAAGAAATACAAAAACCCTGCCGTTTTGAGAAACCCCAGATGAACTTCACGCGGGGAGCTGAAATGAAGACAACCAACGGCTACTTTTGGAAAACAGCTTCCTATTGCGTCTTCCGACCACTTTCCCTCTCCCCCTCCCCATGTCGCTCACAACCGAAATATATTCGAAAAAAATGAATACCGCAGAAGAAAAGATGTGATGTTTCGATGCTGACAACCCTATAAACTCCCCCCCCCCCAAAGGTTTTTTCTAGTGTGCGCACCTCTGCCTGTTGACGGAGGCGTACGCAGGATGGAGGGAAGGGACACGAGAGGCTTTTTGAAGGTTGGAAACTCAATTTCTGTGGAAGAAATTATTTGCCGCTCCTCCTGCGCAAAATGGATGCTGCGAGGGTGCTTCAGGGTGCAGGCGCATCTGGTGCCCGGAGCACAGGACCAAAAATGGCGCGAATTTCACCCTCTTATCTTTCCTTCAGCATTGCAAGGGGTACTAAACTGCATGCTTACTCCTGCTGACTAAGCATCTAACTGCGGTCCTGCTGCGAGCCATGCTAACAAGCGAATGGTGCACGAAATCTTCTTGCACACAGTACTGTAGGGAAACCGACATTCTTTGAATGTAATGTTTTATATTAAAAAAAGGAATGTGTGCGCGGGAACCGGAAATTCCGACATTTCGCCTGCCGTGACCCCATGAGTGACGTCAGTAAATGAGTAAATAAGTTTGTGTGCGATGTATTGTACGAGTGATTGACAGTATGAGTGTGTGAATGAACTGTAGGAGTGACTGAGATGGCGTGTAATTTGTTGTATTATTGTATGAGTGACCGTAAGTGTAGCCAAGTGATTCGATTACTCATACGGTCACCCACTCCCCATTCGCTCATACGATCACCCACACACTTACTTGTTCACCTCATACAGTCAAGCTAACATTTCAAACTCTGAAATAAAAAACGAGTGAATTTTGAATTTTAATTAAATCTGATTTAAGTATAAAAAAAAACATCCGATTCATTTGATATTTTTTTTTTTTTTAAAAAGAATGATTTTTACTAACTCTGATAATTAGTAATAGTGGTTAAACGATGCCTCACGTGACAAAAAAAGTTGTAACTATTTTATTTTTTAATTTCTTTGCTGTTCTCGGTCATGGAAAAAGAAATTCCAGATTGAAAACCAGGAAAAAATTTGTGAAAGTTTTAAAAAAATCATTGGGAGGATCACGTTATTCCAAAAAAAAAAAAAAATTTCTTTGTAACAAAAAAATCTTTGTAAACAAATTTTTAACTTATCTTAAACTACTTTTTCTTTTCCGAAATGTTCGTACCATACAGAAATTTGAATGAAAATTAGTTGAGCTGGAGGGTCTACTCTTTCTCCTGTGCCAATTCTTGTTTCTCTCTTGTTTTTTATTTAGTCCCCTTGCTCGTAAATATCAACAGGGACATCACAGCTGCTGGGAGCAGATTCGGTGAAGATATATTGTCATTCACATTCCATCAGCCACGTAAAAATTCCCGGTTAATTAGTCAAATTCTTACGGTTAAAATGTAATTAAATACATATTTTTTAATTGTAACAGATGTGTCGTATTTTGGAGTCGTGCATGTGAACATCTTTTAAAGTTGATTTTTTTTTTTCTTTTAAGCAAAGCATTGCACAAACGCAACGGTCAAAAATGTGTTATATATATAATAGGGCATATCATCTTGACTAACCATGTAGATATTTAAAATACTTTGTAATAACCTTTGGAGAATAACCTCATCGCAGAGAATACGGTCGATTCGCGTTTTAACGAATACCGTTATAGCGAAAATATAGTTTTTAAAAAACCTTCTTAATCCCCCAAGATAAGTTCACATAGGAACGATGTGAAAGTCTGGAATTCCTTTATAACAAAATTTCGTTGTTACCAAGTGAATTCTCCGGTCTCTTGGAGTTCGTTATAAGAGGATTCGACTGTATTCGATAAGTAAATAAATGATTCTCACCATAAATGAGAGAACATTCCCCCAATTAAAATTTGTCATCAAAAAGGTATTAATGTCACAAATTGTTTTAAATGTTTCAGGCAATGAAAACTGAATTATATTCCGTAATAAATCTGAAATTATAAATTATTTCACTGTCGAAAAGAAAGAAGAGTATATTCGATTATTATCCAAATCTTACTTTCAGGAGAATATTCTTGTCTCCCATCTCTAGCCATACCGCCAGCGAGCACAAACAATTGCTAGTATGGAGAATAGTATCTTCATTTTCAGGTCCAGGCTCGAATTGTGCTGCAAATCACGTGATGAGAAGGCTGTATGAAAATAAACAATATTAACTGCTGTAGAAAATAAATTATTTATCTTTATCAGGGAATAACAAATACCAGGCGCCAGGTCGCCATGGACCGATAAAATTTGTACCGGCCCCTAAAATGTTCCAGGCGATATTACTAAATTTAAACGAGCGCAAAATTTTCCAAGGTTTTGTAAGCGTGTCAACCAACACGGATAAGGTTCCAGAAAATAACATTTCTTTTAATCGCTTTTCCTCGAAAAATATATGCTTGTCTCTAAAGAAATTTGGCGGAATTCGCCTAATTTTTTTTCGTTCAATTTATCATTCCCTGATCTACGTGAAATCCTGGTTCTCGTCTAAGCGAAGTCGAACCAGTTGACCGTAAACTCAACAGTTCTCCAAAATGCAGTTATTATGACAGCCGGCATGATGAGGGGGGCTGAAAAATTCAGGGGAGGCTCGAATAGGTTACCGTGCCCCCCCCCCCCACGCTAAAGTTGATTTTCTGTGGTTCCTAACTTCGAGGCGCATATGTGAGTCGATCTCCCCGTTACAAAGTCACGGAGAGCAACAGGGCCTACCAACATTCAATCACTACACTTCACTTCTGGAATACTGATGGCAGCACTGAAAAATCAGACACAACACTAGATAGACACTTGGACTGTTAGATACACACACACTAACACTTCCGGCACAACTCACTAGGCAGTAACCTGCCCATGGCGATAGTTTCGTTGCCTGTGATCAACGTCGTCTTAACAGCAGTGTAGACCCGTGGAAGTGATATTCCGGAGCACCTGCTTAGCTGAAAGTAGCTACTTATAAATTCCTATGCCTCTCGAAAATCATAGCACCAAATCACGAGAGCCCAGGCCCGTCATTTGGGGGGGGGCGGTCAAATGGGACCATTTCCCCCCTTCCCCCGGCTTTAAAAAATACACCAGCAAAATCTCTTTTTTGTGGACACTAGTGGGACAAAGCGGCCGTTCAAGTATTACGTAAGTGAATTTTTAGCCATTTTTGCCCCCTCCCCTTGTCAGCGAAATTTCGTCATCAGCTCTGCCCCTCTTAACCCAATTCATATTTTCATAAAGGGTGGTTGATGCATTATCCAAACCTCTCCCCCCTTGTCATCAGAAGTCAGCAAATCGGAACCCCCCCCCCCCCCCATCGATGATGACGTAATACTTGAACGGCTCCAAAAGAAAAACGGGCGCGGTAGCCCGGTCGATAAGATGCTCTCCTAAAGTACCAAAGGATGTTTAGAGGTGTCGCGAGTTCCATACCCGGCTCGTCCTTGTCAGAAAACGTTCCTGACACAGGGGTACAACAAAAAACGGCGACTTGACCGCAGCAAAAAATTGCTACCGCAGGGAGTCCCCCATCGAGCGGTTAGCGCACCAACCTCTCGATGAGTATAAAGACAAGTCTGCCGTTCGGAATCGGCAATAAATTGTAGGTCCCGGTCTAATTAGCCCTCGTGTGCAGAAAATGACCGTTGTGCGACAAAAATGATCAAATGAAAAACGATCCCTAAAAGAGAGGTGACTATTAAGCAGGGGGGTTTCAAATGCCCACTTTTATTATATACAGGGTAATCATATCATTTGGCTGTAAAAGGAGGGGGATGGGGTTTAACTGTATATGTACAAATATATATGTGATTGAGTATATGTTCTTTGCCCCTCCCCGGAGAAAGCTAAAATGACGGTCCTGGTTGGAATAAAATTTCGTTATGAATGAATGAATTTCCTATTTTACTAATCGTAACATTCGTTAAAAAAAATTGTTGTAGCGGAATTCGATTCTAAGCAAAGAATTACTTATTTACGTTCTAGATAACAAAAGAAGTTAAATTTCAAGAATAACTCAAAGCAAGCGAATTTTGTTTTACGTACCATATTTCATGCAAATAATCCGTAATTTCCTTTTTGGACGAGTGAAAGCCGAAAACACAACAAATTCCTCTAGTTGCACGCGTTCAATTTTTGAAACAAATACTTGAAATACTTCGCATGCAACGCCATGTGTAAATTCTAAATTCTTTACTCAAGCAGTTTTTTTTCTTCAAAAAACAATGAAGCAAGTCTGAAACCGATTTTACGGAACCATTTTTGGAATGTTCTTTCTGTACCGTTTTGTTGATTTTCATAAACTTGTTCGTTATAACGGATTTTTCATTTTCTAATATCGCAATTTTAAAGTGCACAGTTCCTCTGTAAACTTATTCAAAGATTAGAAAAAGTTTTCGTTACAACGAGATTTTCTCTCTGTAACGGTATTCGACTATAGCACGTAATAAATATGAACCGAAAAGGAATAGTTTTCGATTACATTTCTTCATCTCCTTGTAAAGATGAGTGCCAACCCCCCTCCCCCCCGATTTCCTTAAAATGGTGTCGTCCGACAACTCTTGCGTTGCAAAAGATGCCCATGTCACTATCGGTTTGTCTTTGTGCCAATGGTCTACTCCGCGGAGCCCTTGGGGCTCCTTGTGCACTCTCCAGGGGCTCCGCGGCCGCTCGAGGAAAATAAAAAATACAGTAAAATTATAAAAAATAATTATAAATATATACATAAATTTGTAAATGGTCAAAATAAATCAGTAACTTTGATGAATAATTAAAAAATTGGCCTACGGGGCTCCGCCGTAGAATTTTTTACTTACAAGGGCTCCGCGAGTCAAAAAAGGTTGAGACCTGCTGGTGTATAGTATAGTTTTCCAACCTTTTTTTGTCCCATCGCCCCCTTCTTCAGAAATTTTTTTCTCCCATCGTCCCCCAACGCAATCTAACCCATAGGATCCTATGTTATACCGGTAGCTTCTACCGGCCCCCCCCCCCCCGGAACATTCCATCGCCCACGTTCGGAATCACTGCTCATACCAACCCTTACCCCCAAAAACATAATAGAATGTGTCTAATGTGTTTTGCTACATTCCACAATCTTCTTATCCATCTATGTGCATTAACATACCAGGGTAGGGTGGGGGAACGGTTGGCACAGAGTTCACCCATGACCCGAGAGAGACATTCTTCCATTTTCTGGATCCACACACGTGTCGTTGAATAGTTGGGGAGTGGGGGTGGAAGAAGACGCACACACACGTGTACGTTGCACGTTTTGTACATACACTTGTTTCCCATCCCCTCTCCAGCAGGAAGTAATAAATCCTCTCTGCTTGTCAGTGTAAACGGTTGACCGAATGGCGGGGGGGGGGGGGATTTTCTTTAATTTTTTTTAAAGAAAGACATACTTGTGGTTCCCAACTTCTTTTAGGCCAGGCCCTACCAAAACATCTCTGAAATCCTGATGCGCATGGCACCCCCCACCCTACAGGGGAGTAGGGGGGCGGGGTGCGTACCTTCCCGGGGCAGACATTTTTTTGGGAGCCCTTAAAATGGGGGGGGGGGGAAAAGAAGTGTCGATTTTCTGTGATAGAAATATCTTATGTGTGCCCCTCCCCACTTGGCTCGGGTCCCGTCTGTCCCAGCCTAGTTACGACCCTGCCCCGTACTTTTGTCAGGGGTACCCCAGCGATGAAAGGAGCCAGTACTTCTTATTTGCCCTATTATTTTTAAAAAAGTTTGTGAACTTCATTTTTCTTCATTCTATTTCGCACAGGGGCTCAGTGGTGTCGGAGCCGGAAGTGCGAATCTCAGCACCCCCAGAAAAGATTCAGAAATAAAAATTTTGTATGTAAAGGCGCAACCCACGGATATGTTCCGATACCCTTGCATATGAATGACCAAAAGAAGTAACCTAGGGACAGTGGCTTCAAGGCCATAATTTATGGCATGGGTCTGAGTACCCTGAATTGATTAAGTCAAATTTTCTTATATAAACGTTAAGATGAGCACCCACAAGTTCGAAACACTTACGACGCCCCTGCGTTCGATAATACGTTTCCGAGATTCGTCATTAAGCTCAAGTCAGTAGATCTGACCGGGAAAATTGACCCAAATGCTGCTACCCCCCCCCCGTTTGTGGCCATGGGTTCGAATGTGGTGGGAAGCTATGCTGTATTAGTTGGGAGTGGAGGAAAGATGACATTAAGTTTCCATCATGCCCCACGAGGCACGAGGGTGGGGCTAACAGGACTCTAGCCCTAGAAACGGTAATTTTTCCATCTTTTTTTTTTTTTGGCTTTTTCATGCTTTAAATTAACTATACAAGGGCCCGTAAAAAGTCTGACCGTGGGCCCAAAAAAATCCCAGCCTGAGGGTCCCTGCTTCAGGATGTGGGGGACCATGCCCACCACCACTGTTAAATTCGATTATTTTGAAACGGTGTTGTTCCCCTTTAAATTATGCCGCCCAGGGCAGTTGTCCCTAACGCCTACCACTGGTTCCAGAGCACACATTAACTCTCGTCTAACCATCACTTGACGTCTTTTCGTAATTAAGAACGAAGAAAATTTTGTGGGGCGGGGCCATCTGAGACGGGTTGCCACAAGGTTTCTAGAATATATATCCGGGTTGCCAGACGGATTCAATAACCTAAGCATGGCAGTAAGGGCAAGGTCGTCTTAAGAGCATCATCGGCCCCGGGACAAGTAATTTTTCCCTACCCGGCCAACTGTCGTAAATTTCAACCGGCTCTCGTTTTTGTGAGGCCCTTCTTCTATTGAGGTGCCCGGGTGGGCCCATGCACTGAGACGGCATTGAGTGGGAAGGGTGGTGTGGATTGTACACACAGAGTAAGAATAATAATTTATATCTTTAGTCTATGATTGTACAGTATGTGTTCGAATTATGCTCCTCTTCCCTCCCCCATCTTACATCCGGAGCCCTACGTCCTACCCTTTTCTTCCCAGGGGCGCCTCAAGTGACCCGAGGCCCCAGGTTCTAGTGTAATGGCAAAAATACGAAAAAAAGAAGGCATTAATCATCATTAATACCACACAAAAAATTATTTCTGAAATGATACATACGTTTCCACAAAAGCGTCCATCGGCCCTTTGTTCAAGAAAAGCGCAGCCACATAACAACGCAGGCCAAGCCATGGAAGGGGAAAGGGCCAGAGGATGATTCCATTCCTTGTAACTTCCTGTGGGTAGGTGTGAAAGAAAAAACTTAAACCAACGGTTTCTGGAATTCCTGAATGTACACGTGTCTTCTTCCACTCTCCCTCTGTGAGCGTCAGGGAGGGGAAAAATATCTTTTTTTCCCTCATAGCTTAACTTCTTTGATGAAAGCCAAGACAGAGAGATAGATACGGGGGTTGGGGGGGGGGGCAGCCTTTGACCCAGCGCCAAGTTAAAAATAATTTTAAGCATTAATGCAAAAAGAGGTGCCCAAATCAGTGGTTCCCAAGGTGTGAGTCACTGAGATTGGGGGGGGGGGGGGGGGTTGCAAGAGATTCTCCAAAATAAAAACGTCCAAGTAAGAACTTCATTTTAAAAATATGTCACAAATACCTTTGCTTAGCTGAGCTAATTTCATTTATCATACAACGTAGTTTTACCAAAATACTACTTGTACAATAATCAATATATCAAGTTGATACTTATACAAGCTTGACTCAGAGAAAATCACCCGATTTCCAAATATCACATTTCTTAGGGGCCGTTCAAGTATTACGTCGTCATCATCGATGGGAGAGGGGGTTTCCGATTTGCTGGCTTTTGATGACAGGGGGGGGGGAGTTTTGGATAATGCTTACGTCATCAACCACCCTTTATGAAAATATGAGTTAGTATTCACAGGGGCAGAGATGACGAAATTTTGCTGACAAGGTGGGGGGAAGGGGTCAAAAATGGCTAAAAATTTGCTTACGTAATACTTGAACGGACCCTTACAACTCGAAAGCAGGGAATTTGTAAAAAATTTGAGTATAAGGGGGAAAATGTGTAAGTTTCACGAATTATTTCTGTGAATGGTCGATTTCAAGTGCAGAATCATTTTGAAATCAGAAGATTCTCTTTCTTAATCATCCCCTGTACACAAAAATCAAGGAACATGCACCTCGCTACACTTCAATCTTGCATACAGATGTAAAAGTCACGAGAATAATCTTTAGAAAAATATTCTCTGGAAGGACTATTTTCATAAATTAATAAATTACTGGGAAATATTCTTATCGAAAATAGGAAGAATTACTTTCAAGAGTTATTAATAATAGTCCTTCCAGAGAATATTTGTAATAACGTGTATTATAATAATCTCCATAAATAACTGGACAATAATTCTCGTTATTTTCTATAAGAATATTTCTCTAGTAATTTATAATAGTCCGAGAGAATATTCTTTGTCCCTTCTCGTCAAGAAGACAGGAATATTGAACAATATTGAAGTTTCAGCAACAAAATTAAAACCAGCATGGCTGATTTGCACAACTTTTAAAGAAATACGAGTGATCCTACAGAATTCAAGTGCAAAACAACAGTTCTGTGTCTTCTTCAAATGAACGCGATCATATAAGAATAGCTTCCTTTATCAATCAACATAGGTTCAAAACAAAAGAAATTAAACCAATTTCTGGAAATGTATCCAATTTCAAAACATTTTTTTAAGGTTTTAATCTCGAGGTTTCTAAGATCGCCACAGCCAAACTTTTAAAACCTCTGACCAAGAGAATATTCTCCCACTAAAAGTTGTCATGTCATGGGGGGAGAGGAGGTGGTTATGTCAGAAATTGTGATTCGTTTTAAATATTTCAGGCAAGGAGAACTGATTAATATATTTCATAATATAAGCAAAATTAGTAAAAAGAAAATTACGTTATTTAAAAATAATGTATGTAAATATATACATTATCCTCCACATGTATAAATAATATTAAGAAAACAAACATCGAATATCATTAAATGTCAATATTGCCTGATTAAAACCGAAGCATTCTAGTTGAAACGAACAAACAGTGGAACCTCATTACAACAGACCGATAGAGGCTACAGGTTGTCAATTTCAATGAAAGTATGTTTATAACGGAAAAAAAAATCACACACATAGGGGTGTTATACAACAACGTGTATGTCAATGAAAGTACAGTGGTTGGCTATGTGTGAAAGAGTGTTTAAAAAAACCAGCTTTCAACATAGTTTGAATTGAAAAACGTGTGTACGAAAACACTGTTTTGATCTTGATTTTTATGGCTGGCAAGTGGTAAGAGGTCCACCCATGTCAAAAAAATTACAATGATCAACATTTAATCGTTACTTGGAAATGTGAAATTCGTCAGACAGAAACACCATTATTACTATTATTACAATTTCTTCACCTGTCCGTTATAATGAAGTTCTACTGTATTTGCACGAAAACAAAAAGCGATTGTCAATTTTACTCAAGTTCAATAACGTGATTCATACAGTTATGTCTGAGAACTGAAAAAAAAGGTGACACCATGACCGAAGGTGAATAAATAACAAATAAGCTTAATGAAAATTTACGTACAAGTGATAGACATTAAACTAGTCTGGCTGAATTTCAGTGCCTCACACAATAATGGCCCCCACATCCGGAAGCAGGTTCCCCTAGGCTACTTAACTGCACACCAACTCTATTCATATCGCCATACTAGAATTTCTTACCGATAAAGTTAGGCGGGAAATGAAGACATCATCTATCAGTGATTACCCAAGCTTGGTAGGTGCCAGGTCCCGGATCGAGCCTGGCAGTAGTAACCTGCACACGGTGGAAGATCTTACCATTGCACCGCCGGGACCCTAGGCTGGAATGTTTTCTTGTGGGGGGGGGGGGGGCTCTATAGGGAATTTATAGCATTGAAGAAACGGAATTATGAGAATCGTCCGGGGAGACAGCCTTCTCAGCCCATTCTTGTGGGGGGCCATGCACACAATTTCTCGTCCCTGCTTCAAAACGCGTGATAAACCAAATTTGACAGGGAAAAAAAACAATTATTTTAGCTCCATAAATACACGATAACTCACAGAAAAAAAAATATTTTTTTTCTGCAAAACATTAATACAATGATAAGTCCCTCTAGGATATTCTTCAAGGCTTTTCAGGAAATGCCCGTACACTAATGTTAAACTTTCGTTAAAACGATAATCCCTCTCTTGCCATATTTTGTTTTGGTCTCAGCAGAGTATCGTTATATCGAGTTTTCACAATATTTATTTATGTCATCTATTCAATCATTATCCAAGGCATTGCAAACACTGATTCACAAATAATTTACTCACAGGTTTGGGTGATTTCACCAATGACAGTCACTATGAGGGTGAAACTCGAATATGAGAGGCACAAGCAATTAGTTACTTTACAAAACAACATATTAGTGATTGCAAATTTATCATCTACGTTGAGGGACCTGCCGCTGAACCATTTAAGGAAACGATTTCATACATCGATGAATATCATCCCCCCAAAATTAAATGGTTCAACAGAATTTGAAATTGCGTCTCTCGAAAACGTAAAATGACCCTAAGAATCCCTTAACCTCCACTTGGAGTCGCCCTCTAGTGTTGCTTTTGTTCACACCCACCAAAACCATCGAAATAACAAAAACCAGAGATTACTTAATTCAAATTAACACAATCACACGTTGAAAAAGCATCAAATACCTTATTAATGACAAGAAGAGACCATTTCTCGGCTTCAACGCAGCAGGCTTTGACAACAGCATAAATAACACGACGATATCATTGATATGATGCTTTGCTTTGAATTGGCGGCGAAACAATTCGACATTTTCTGATGAGGCACACAGGGAACGATGGTGTTTTTATTCATTTTTTAAATTTCGTTGCGAAATTTTGATTTCTTTTTAGGGAACGAGCCCATATTTGAAACCCTCGGACATTAATGGGATGCATCGAATTTTTAAAATAAATTGAGGGCGCTGAACTAAAAACTTGACGAGTTGAGAGTGAAAAATTAACTTCCCCTTTCAAAAATAAATTTAAAATATAACAACCCATTTATATTATTTTAAAATATAACAACACCCCAGCTGCATTTATCAAGTTTTATAATAGGACTTTTATCAAATTTTTACAGTGTAATACCGGCCGAAGACGCATTAAACACCCGGGGTCTCTATCTACCTCACTCCATCTCTGAGTTCAAGGATGACACGAATGTTTTTATCCTAATTTTATTTTCCATTACCAGGGATTGCAAATTAAAAAAAAAAAAAAAATCTAGGTTGCTAATACTATTTTGTGCGGCGGGGGCAGAAAGGGTCTTTGGAACAAAAAAGGTTATGAATCCCTTATTACATTGAAGATGAAACTATTTTTTCGACACACACAGCAATGCCCAAGACAGAACTCACGAGAACACAGTTATAGCGAAAGAAACATCGCAGCAGAGCCTGGGGTGGCACGATGATGATGTCAATTCATATATACATCAGATCAGCCGGCTCCACCTTTGACGCTGGGGTGGGGGCGCTGGCTTTTGAAAAAACACTAAAAATGGTGTGTATATATATATATATATATATATATATATATGCAACATTGAGTCCATGTTCTTTGCCCCCCCCCCCTGGAAAAAGTTGAAATGACGGCCCTGGGGGGGGGGGGGGCAGTACCTCCTACTAACTCCGCGCGTGGTACTTTGGTAGTAGAAATTCAATAATGACCGATAAACTCGAAATTGATTTCTGACCAGGGAAGCAACTAGAACAGCGGATCTGGTGCCCCGGGCGCCGTACCAGAGGGGGCGCCGATTTCCCCTTGAATTATTTCCTTGAACATTACAAGCGGGCGCCAAAATTATTGCCTGCCCCCGTTGACCAGCAGGTATGGAGTTGTTTGAATTTAACTTTCAAATGCTTTTTCTACATTACACGGGACACCAAAATGTGTGCTTGCCCGGCTGACAAAGTATCTAGTTGCGGTCCTGCATATAAGAACCTCAGCCTAAACACATGGGTCCCCTTCAGGGGCTACGAAAGATCTAACTTTTTGGGGGGTACAATGAATATTTTTAAAGACTTGAGTTTTTCAACCTTAAAATGAAGCATTTGAAAGGAAAAAGGGTTCAATTTTGAAAATAGACATCCACTGTAGTATGTATCAAGGTTTCTAGAATATATAAGGTTAAGTATTAGCAAGCGTGCGCATCAGAATGAAACTGGTTTTGACGTCACCCGATTCCTCACATGACCCCCTCAAACGGGAGCATAATGTAAAATTGTTGGTTTTTCATGAATTTTTTCGCATAGTTTTCACGCTCAGAACTTCATCATTTTTTTTGAGCGGATGCCACAAAAACCGCTTATTGTCAAGATATTTTTTTTTTATTTTTAGAAAATTTATTTGATTTTTAATGAATTTTTTTCCCAACTCATGTATGCAATGTTAAGTCAATGGAAGCAGCTTCTCTCTTCCGCGAGAGGGAAATTCTAGAAACCATGAGAGGGAAATTATCAGGAACGCGTCTTTATGGAGAAAAAAACATACAGGGAAAGAAAAATATTAGATACATTTGAAAGTGTTTAATAATTTTGGTTGAATTAAAAAAAATGTGTTGGTAATAAGAGTTACTATTTATTATTAATTATTTATTAATTATTATTATTTATTATTAATTATTTATTATTATTTATTATTAATTATTTATTATTATTTATTAATTATTATTATTTATTAATTATTATTATTTATTAATTATTATTATTTATTATTAATTACTAATTATTATTAATTATTATTACACATTGCATTCAAGGATTGAAATCATCCTGATTTCGTGCATTCGTATGTCAAACTTGCTGTAAGGGTGCTCTTCTTTTGATGATGAGTACAGGCAGTGCACGCGACTAGAAAAAGGTTGAAGAACCCTACTTTATAAAACGTTTGGTCAACCATAGCGTGCACAACTTCCGGCCCCCCAGGGCCGGAATTAGGCAGCTGCAAAGGGTGCGATCGTACCGGGCTGCAAAATATTAGGGGCCGTAAAAATGGGTTTTACTGCATTGATTATGTATAATATTTTACGCTAACTACATACTTTGAAAAGTCAAAACTTGAAATTTTATTGAATCCATTGATGAAAAATACGTCGATTTATTAAAAGACACACATACATATGGTAGTGAATCTGCAGCCCCCCCCCATATCCTTGGATGGGGGCCTTAATTTTTGAAAGGACCCCGAGACTAAGATTTTTATCTAGCTTCTTTGGTTGAAATTCAAGAAAATTTATATTTTTATATATTTATAAACATAAGACCGATAACTAAAGCCCCCACAGCCCGGTCTGCCTTTCCCATAAATTGGCCATGCCTTAACACTGTGATGAGCCCTCGGTGCAAGGGACTCACACTATCAGACTTAAAGCGCCAGTCATCCCGATTCAAAATCTTATTTCACAGTATTAGACATCAGGGCCGCAACTAGATGCTTGGTCAGCCGGGGCAAGCATGCATTTTGGCGCCCCCTCATAATGTTGAAGGAGAGATTAAAGAGTGAAATTTGCGCCCCCTCTAGCACAGCGCCCGGGGCACCAGACCCACCTGCAACCCCCCCCCCCTCAGTTGCAGCCTTGTTAGACATTATATTGTTTTACATATTTCTCGTGAACGTGAAGCTTTGTAACCACCTGCACTGCCTATACCCAGTCTGCCCATGCGCTAGAACGACCTTACTTACTGTGGCCTCCTCCTCGGAAAGATTTTTTACGGATTCAAATTCGAAGACCCCCCCCCCCCTCCCGCCCCTAAAAGAAATTTCGGTGAATTTATAGAGCAAAAATTAGTTAACCTCTGGGCCCAACCCCTATCACCAGGACCGCAAAACTGTTCTTGCACCGGCTGAATGACTAAATCCGGACCAGGCCATAGGCACTGGAACCTGGAGTTGAGGCAGTTCGAGCCCCTCCCTAATAAATTTTACGAGGGGACTGAGCCCCCCCCCCTAATTAATAAATATACAATGCAACAACCACTGCCCCTCCCGCATAAGGGCTAGAGTCCCGTATATACGGGACAACCAGTCCCCCACCCATAGTGGTGGGATGACAAGAGATTCCATACGGCTCGCGAAAAAGTGTTGTTAAGAAAGTACCTAGTGCTTACAACACGATAATTGTATCAGAGAGAGTTTGTGGCCCACAGCTAAAAAGTACACGCCTGGGTAACACGTATGCGAAATCGAATTATATTATATAATGCACTAATGATAGTAATGCAGTAGTAACTATGCAGAAATTATTCAAGCATCAATTAAACATTTTGAAATTAATTTTATCCCTGTTTTCATTGTCATATGGCCCGCAAACCGAAGAGTTTGAACATCCATGTCGGGGCCCAAATCAGACATGGGGGGGGGGGGGTATCCGTAACCTGGATCAAAGACGTTTTGTTAATCAGTGAACGCATGTTGTTTAAATGTTGGAGCTCCTGGGCAGGGCCGTAACCCGGAGGGGAACGGGTGGGTCTGGTGCTCCGGATCCAGGGCTAAATTTTCGACATTACAAGGGGACGCCAAAATACTTGCTTGCTCCGACTGACCAAGTATCTATTTACGGTCGTGTCCCAGAGCAAACGCTTCACTTCCCCATGCAGAAATCAGGCCCTGTTCTATGTTCTACAAGTAATTTGATCAACCAATGCTTGGTCAGCCAAGCAAGTACATATTCTGGGGTTCCCTTGTAATCAGGGTCGCAACTAGGGGGGGGGGGGAAGGACAGGTGGGTCTCGTGCCCAGGGCATGCCCCTCCACAAGGGGTGGGCTGGCAAGGCTCCAGTCCTGAGGCCCCGGGACGATTTTCATTATTTTTTGTTTTTCACGCTATAAATCCATCATAAAAGGGCCCGTGAAAGTCTGGTCGGGAAATTCCAGCCTAGGGGTCCCACTCCAGGATGTGGGGGCCATGGCCCAGGGCGCTGGACCAGAGGGGGGCACAAATTTTATTCCCAAAAATCTCCTTCAACATTACAAGGGGGCGCTAAAATGCGCACTTGCCCCGGGTGACCAAGCATCTAGTTGCGGCCCTGCTTGTAATGTTGATTGAAGGAGAGGTGAAAGGATGAAATTTGCCCCCCCCCAGACCAAAACCGCCTGCTCTCCCCTAGTTGCGACTCTAAATGTAAGGCCGAGTTATAAGTAAAAGATGAAAACATAACTTATTCCAATTTATACATTCCCACTGAACGTTGAATATCAAAAGGCCATCATTTATGGGGAAAATGTTTTCCCCCATTCTAATAATTCCCTTTCCGTTTCCCTTTTTGATTTTACAAACGTGCATACTTCCCATTGATTTAACATTGCACACATGGGTCGAAAAAAAAAATGTCAAAAATAAAAAAACTTTCAAAAAAATAAAAAAAATATATTTTGATAATAAGCGGTATTTGTGGCATCTACTCTGAAAAAATGATAGAGTTTTGCGAATTAGAACTATGCAAAAAAAATTATCAAAAAACAGTAATTTTACTCAGTGTTCCAATGGGAGACGGTCGCGTGAGGAATCGGGTGACGTCACTTGATTTTTCGAAAAGAGTAGCTAGAAAACCGGTTTTACAGCGGTATGTATCTCTCTTCGCAGCAAAAGCCACCAAGATTCGAAAAAGAAAGTGTGGGTGTTGCTCGCATACCCTCCTTCTCTCTTCCCCCCACACTTTCCAGCGTAACATTTACATTTAAGTGTAGAAACGTGTGATGGTCGAGTTCGGAAGAGTACATTTGATTTTTCAGGGAGAGGGAAGATGCCCCCATCCCTAAAGAAAAAAAAACAAAAAAACTCTTCCTACAGAATTTTTCTTCTTTTTGTTAAAATAAAATCAAGAAATCGTTTGTTTTTTTTCTTCAATGGAAACAAGGTTCGATTGAATTCCCCGCCATTTCATGAGTGAACACGAATAAATAGCCATTCATCATTCAGTTCCGAAGATGATTTTTTGTATTAAAGAAAATCTAGCAGTATTTCTTCTCTGCTTCTGGCCAACGGGGAGTGCGCGCCATTTCTAGCGGAGCATATGAAGAAAGGCTAAAACTGTCTTCCTGGCACCTGCTGTAGGCATTAATTCATTCCACGACGTAGACTTAATTTTTTCTTCTTTTGTCAACAAACAATAGCCATGGATAATTTAAAATCGAGACCGTTGGGGTATTATATTTGTAAAATTTTAAATATATAATATACTGTACGCAGTGCCGTCTTAACGCATGGGCTCACCCGGGGGCCTCAAGAGGAGCCTCACAAAAATAAGAAATGGTTGAAATTTTCGAGAATTTTCTAGGTAGGGCCTCAAAAACATCACTTGGCCCATGAGGCTCTTAAGACGGCCCTGACTGTACGTTTGTATTCCCACAAGGGGTGATTCAAGAACTAAACTAAGGGAAAGCAGGCGAGTCTGGTGCCCCAGGCGCTGAACAACAGCTGGCAGGGCCGAAACTAGATACTTTGTCACCGGGGCAAACTGGCATTTTGGCGCCCTTGCCATGTAGAAGCAGTTAATGAGTGAATTCGGACACCCTCCTGGTCTTGCGCCCGGGGCACAAGACTCGCCCCAGTTGCGGCCCTGAGGGGGGCACCAATTTAAACTCTTCTTCAACACTACAAGGGGCGACAAAATGAGCCCTTGCCGCTGATTACCCTTGTTTGAAAGTATTGGCAGGGCCTGTTTCTCATCAGTTTGGGCCCTGGTCAAAGATGATTTTTTTTTGGGGGGGGGGGGGTAATTGTATATAGTATTGAGGCAGACGCATGCCCCAGGTCAAACTTATCACGGGGGGCCCCTCTTCTTTTCCATATATGACAGTCGTAAATGAACATATTGCAAACAATCTTGAACTAGCGCATAAATAAATAATTTGAGGGTCCTTATTTGACTTTAAATTTCTAATTCTTTTTCTTCGACTTTACCTTAGGGTGGGGGGGGGGGGCAGAGAAACACATTTTTTCTTTCTTCTTCCAGGAAAAAAAATGGGACGATTTCAAAACTTTACATTTATGGCATTAAATGCTTAAAACGGAAAAAATCCCGCGATGGATCCTCAGAGCAAAATTATATTTTGGGACCAGCTCGAATTGACTGCCTACACCAGGGGTCTTCGACGCATGGCCCACATTTGCCCCTCGGAGCTGTTTGTTGTGGCCCGCCATAGTAGATTTTAGAACATGGCTGAAAACATTAAAAGACGCTCAATTCTAGAATCAATGAAAGACAATATCGGAATTAATGAAAGTGGCAATTCTAACAATTTTGAAACAAATAATTTAATAATTAGTTTAAAAAATTACTTCTCTGAAATTATCAAAATCCATAGCAAATGATAAATAAAATGAATAATTTCAGAATAAATGAAGGTCTTCAATTATTTACATGCCGCGTCCGACTCGCGACCCTGCAATTAAGATGTCATTACATGAGAGGCCCTTGTAAATCTGGGGGATTCTATCTCACAATTTTGTGCTCAGATGGCAAAATGTTATGCCAGTTTTCCCAAAAAATTTAGTTGTTCGCATTCCGGAGTAAAGTTTGTTAAAATTTTGAAACGTGGCAAAATTTCGTCTTTCTCTTTATGAGGAAACAACTGAGACATCTTGTAACAAGTCAGAAATCCACCGTATTGCATGTTGGCAAAATATTATTTGACAATTAAATAACAAATTTGCTATCGTAAAATTTTGAAAAAGTGACATATGATAGTTTCACTATCGGAGCACCTCAGTATGAGGTGGTGGCCAGCGGCCAATTTCAATGTGGCCCATGATGTCTAAAAGGTTGACAACCCCTGGCCTACAGAGTTATTTTGGAAAATCATACTAGCAAACCTCTCGTTATCACGACCTCTCCCCCATGCGTTAATACAGCTCTGTGGTACGGATATCCATCTAATTCAGGGAGTGACAAATCGAAAAAATTAAAGCACCAGCCGAATTTCTCAGGAGCCAAGTACGATTTTTTTTTTTGCTCAAGGAAAACAGTCCTTAATGGTTCTTTTTTACCGACTTTCCAGGAACTTAATCATAGAACCCCTTAAATGACACACTGGCATGGAATGAGGAAAATTTGTATAATTAGATTCCAATCAAGCAATAAATACAGTAACTTTTAGGCACCAATAACGATTTTCTAGCCATCATGGCAATCTGGCGCCTAGGGTTTGTGGAGCCTTGATCTCTCTCGAACCATCCTTAGTTTGCTGAGGTACCACAATGCGGTGATCGCATTACATACCCTCCTTATCCAGCCTACACCATCTACAGGTGCAAGTGTTAATAAATCTACACAAAAGTCATGGCTTTAAGATTGCTCCCATTTTTCAAAGGTCGCACACAAAGGCCAAATTAAAAATTTAAAGGTGCGCACAAAAAAAATTTAATCAAATCAATAAATGAAAACGGTCTCACTCAGTTTTGACAAAAACTATTCTACGATTCATTTCAAAACTAATTTAGTGAATATCAAAAGTCAGGATTCATTACTAAACCTAACGTCGTAATTAAGGAGTTAATGCTTTTCGTTTGCATTGTTAAAATTTCGAACTTAATTATAAAAGAATCGAGTTGATCTTTTTTTCAAGTTTCCGCGACACACTTGCGAAACTCTTACGGCACACCATTTCAAACGAGATTCAATGGCGTACGTAATGACAAAAAAAAGAGCGTAGCAAAGAAACGTGAAAAATCACAAAAACAATAAAATACTTGTGAAATGATACATACCTTACAAATTCCTTTCAAGGAGTGAATTCGCTCTCTGTTTAAAAAAAGAAAAAAACACAGAACTGACACCTTTACCATTTTGAGAGACCGTTACGTCAGTGTGAAGACTTCCTATGTGTGTGTGGGAAGAAAAACTTAAACCATTTTCTGGAAACCCCATGTGTGTATGCCTGTCTTCTTCAACCCCACCTCCCCCTCATCTACTGAACGGCACGTGTGAGCCTTGAGAAGGGAAAGAATATATTTGGGGGAGAGTCATGGCCATGGAGGTATAATTGGGTGGAGATGACAAAAGGTCGCGTGCCTTTCCGCAACCCTATTGGGCTTGTTTGTGCTGAATGGACGCTATCCGTTGCTATAGCAACTTATACGCTGCCTATTCGCGTTTACATTGCCGCATTACTTTACCGATAATACCTCCATGATCATGGCATTATACTCTGTTGTTGGTCCATGCTAATTTTTAAAATCTAAGGCAGAAACGAAACGCGGAGGGAGGGGACAGTCTTCACTCCCTAACCCACAGCCATTCAGAAATATCTTTAAGAGATTAGTGAAAAAAAGAAAAAGATTGACTTTTAATATATTCTACCTCTCCAAGGGCAACTACCCAAATTTCTCATGGAACTGACTCCCCTTTCCACCCCCCCCCCCCAGAACACACTAGTCAGCTCCACTCTCCACCAAGATTTGTCTACCTATGTACATACTCTGACTAGGGACTTATACAAAGATGGGGATCTATCCTTTCAGACACTTCATTTCTACTCACTGGCAATGTATTTTGAAGTTGTATGCTTCTGCTCTCACACAAGGGTTTTAATGCACAGAAAAAAATTACATTGGAAATGGTGGCAAGTTTTTTTGTCATTTTGAACACACATCCAGATTCTGCTATGCAGAGCAAAAACCCATTTCAAACTTTACAGGACACACTTCAACACAAAAGCAAAACACACATTCAACTGAAATGAGAACATTTAAAGAGATAGCATGTGCCAACTGCAGAAAAACATTCCTTCTCTTATTCGTGAAACAATAGAGGACACTCAAGCACACATGATAATGGCCATCACAGCACCAACACAAAAGAAACATTGCACATCTTTCCATGGACTAAAATTTCAGAATTTCAAGTCACATAGTGTTTGCTACATAAAAAAATTTCCGCAATAGCACAACAACATTAGGATAACGTATCGATGGCTGAACATCGAATGAATACAGAAAATCAGAAAGAGGTAAAAAATTCTTGTGTCTGCTATCAAACTGTGTAGTAAAAATGTATTCACTCAATAAAACCCAAAATATCTCTTTCCCCCCCCCCCCCTGTAAAATAGTTTTACTCTAATTTTTACAGCATTCTGGAGGAGAGTATCTTGTACGATAATTAGTCTCTTTAGAAATAATCCAAACTTCTCTGTTGAACTATGTCAACGAATGTATGCCATTTCTACGTCGAACGATATTAAATACATCATTCTATATCGGTGTGCTACTGCAGATTAAGGAACACTGCTTTGATTTCACAAAGAAAATGAAAAATTCCAAAACCATCTAAAACTGGCAAAAGATGAAAAAAAATTCTCAAAATCATTACAAAACATAAAGATGATAGTCAGCTAAAATTAGTAGTTACCCCAACCATTGCAAATATCCGAATCATTGAGAAACATGGTGATACACAGTCATGAAAGTTAAATGTTGTGTTTCCACTTTCCAAACATTAAGTATCTTCAATCCTCGGGACTAACAGATTAAGACGTCTTTTCTATAAGTTTCTATCAGCAGCTCAATAGTATTTGACAAAAAGAAAAAAATGAAACTTACAAATAACAAAAGAAACGAAAATAACAAAAAACAAAACTGCATGCACACAAATATCACAAAAGTGGACAGACAATGCACACATCCATCTCTTTCACACAACACTAGACATGACAACACAAGACAAGGACAACACACACTAGACATGACAACACAAGACAAGGACAACACACACTAGACATGACAACACAAGACAAGGACAACACACACTAGACATGACAACACAAGACAAGGACAACACACACTAGACATAACATATATAAAACAAGACAAGGAAAACACACTCATTCATCCCTTTAACACAACACTAGACATGACAACACAAAAAACACATAACACAAGACAAGTACAACACACACATTCATCCCTTTCACACAACACTAGACATGACAACACAAAAAAACACATAACACAAGACAAGGACAACACACACATTCATCCCTTTCACACAACACTAGACATGACAACACAAAAAACACATAACACAAGACAAGGACAACACACACATCCATTCCTTTCACACAACACTAGACATGACAACACAAAAAACACATAACACAAGACAAGTACAACACACACATCCATTCCTTTCACACAACACTAGACATGACAACACAAAAAACACATAACACAAGACAAGTACAACACACACATTCATCCCTTTCACACAACACTAGACATGACAACACAAAAAAACACATAACACAAGACAAGGACAACACACACATTCATCCCTTTCACACAACACTAGACATGACAACACAAAAAAACACATAACACAAGACAAGGACAACACACACATTCATCCCTTTCACACAACACTAGACATGACAACACGCAAGACAAGGACAACACACACTAGACATGGCAACATAAATAACTCAAGACAAGGACAACACACACTAGACATGACAACACAAAAAAACACATAACACAAGACAAGGACAACACACACATCCATTCCTTTCATACAACACTAGACATGGCAACATAAATAACACAAGACAAGGACAACACAAAAAACACAACACAAGACAAGGACAACACAAAAAACACACAACACAAGACAAGGACAACACAAAAAACACACAACACAAGACAAGGACAACACAAAAAACACACAACACAAGACAATGACAACACAAAAAACACAGAACACAAGACAAGGACAACACAAAAAACACACAACACAAGACAAGGACAACACACACATCCATTCCTTTCATACAACACTAGACATGGCAACATAAATAACACAAGACAAGGACAACACAAAAAACACACAACACAAGACAAGGACAACACACACATCCATTCCTTTCATACAACACTAGACATGGCAACATAAATAACACAAGACAAGGACAACACAAAAAACACACAACACAAGACAAGGACAATACACACATCCATTCCTTTCATACAACACTAGACATGGCAACATAAATAACACAAGACAAGGACAACACGCACTAGACATGACAAAACAAGACAAGGACAACACGCACTAGACATGACAAAACAAGACAAGGACAACACTAGACATGACAACACAAAAAACACATAACACAATCACACACAGGTGTTGTCCTTGTCTTGTGTTATGTGTTTTTTTACACATAACACAAGACAAGGACAACACACACATACATCCATGCTTTTTGAACAACATTAGATATGACAACACAAAAAAAAAAATTAGAGGGACACTAACTTGATTATGGGGAAGAAAATCATCAATTCCAAAAGTCTAAAACTAGAAAAAGACAAAAAAAAAAACCTTAAGTGGTAAGTCGTTACAAAACATAAAAATAATAATTAGCTTGAATGTCTCAAGAATCGAACTCACCCCAGCCATTTCACATACCCGAATCATTGAGAAACTTGGTGATTCAAAGTCACGGAAAGTATAAAATGATATACCTTTACTCTCCAAACATTAAATATCTTCAGTTCTTAAGACTAAAAGGTTAGGACTTCTTTACTAAAAGGTCTTTCTACTAAGGGTATCGCTAGGTGTATCAATTTACGAGATATTCAAAACAGGGAGTGTGAATAGCCGAACCATTTGCTTGGAAATCAGTTTTGAAGAAGATTGAGTCTTTATAAAAGCCATCGTTCGATAATCAACAACATTCAGCTTCATTTAACATTTTTTGCCAGTCACGAGCTAACTCCTGCTTTTTGATGACTGCCCCGCTCACTATTAAAATATGAATGAAAAATTCTCAGTAATATGTTTTCAGTGCCTGGCATGGTGAAACTCTGTGTCAATGGGCTTTCAACTTACTTGGAGAACCACCTAACATGAATATTGATTCGGTTTTGTAATTTCATGTGAGAAGAGGACATCATCTAGGATATCTGTTTGCTGGTAACTGGCAAATCCTTAGACAGTAGAAACTCATTAATTACAGACTAATAGGTGCTGTGGATTGTATTTTTTTTAATGAAATTATGATTTATAACAAATAATTCTTATAGGGTGTAATGCAACAAGGTGTACATCAATGAAAGTGCAGTAGTGAAAAGTGTTTACTATATGTCAAATAAAAAAAAGCTACCTGTCATCATAGGTTGAATTGAAAAAGATGTGTACAAAAACGCTGTATTAATTTTCATTTTTCAGACTGGGGAGCGGCAAGGGTCACGCAGCGAATCTATGTTCATGAAAAAAACAACACAGCAATATATTCAAGGATGACATCACTCTCCACTACCATACGAAGGTTTTAACAACTGGATGTTGCGAAGATATATTTTGGAAAGAGAGAAAATTCAACTGCCCCTGCGGGGAATCGAACCCACGTCCTTTCACTTTCCGGGTAAACGCCCTAGACCAAGGAAAGGTTTAGAGATCCGGTGCCTCTGTAGTCTAGTGGTCTAGGGCGTTCACCCGGAAAGTGAAAGGATGTGGGTTCGATTCCCCGCAGGGACAGTTGAATTTTCTCTCTTTCCAAAATATATCTTCGCAACATCCAGTTGTTGATACCTTCGTACAGCAATATATGTTTAATCACTTACTTTAAAATACAAAAATTGTCAGATAAAAATATGCCTCCCCCATTTTATTATTGTTACAATACAATGTGTTTCAAAAAGAATCTCGTCTGATTTTAAAAAATCATAACTATTCAGCTTTTAATCCATCTTGATCAAATAATGTAGGAAAGGGGAAAATCTCAAGTTTCACGCAGTTGCTGACAGGTAGTGCTAATGCTCTTCTGCCACTTCAGTGTTTGTCAAGATGGCGACTGCACTGCACAACAGAAATTGTTTTGTGATCTAAGCTTCGCGAAGTGAGAGTCCGTAAGAACTGTTCAAAATGCTTTTCGTCGAAAATACCCTGGGGTTAAACTTTGTATCGCTCAGAGCATTAGGTGATGGTATAAACCAGCGGTTCTCAACCTTTTTTGACTCGCAGAGCCCTTTTTAGTACATAACTTTTATATCGGAGCCCTGTTTGACTCGAGAAGCCATTTTTTGTATACAATTTTTATGGTGGAACCTGTAGGACTTTTTTTTTTTCATTTATCTATCAAATTTACTTATTTATTTTATTTTCCTTAAGCCGCCGGTTGAGAACCGCTGATATAAACAATTCAGAGATACATGTTGTCTGTGTAAAGGGAGATCCCCCTGGCCGTCCCTGCATGTCAGACAAAAATGTAGAGCGCACCCGACAGAGTTTTGCAGGTACTCCACAGCCACAGAAAATCCACTCGTAGTGGATGCAAACATGCTCGCAAAAGTTTGGGATGAATTTGACTACT
The DNA here is from genome assembly GCF_987345545.1 of Pholcus phalangioides. Taxonomy (NCBI): domain Eukaryota; kingdom Metazoa; phylum Arthropoda; class Arachnida; order Araneae; family Pholcidae; genus Pholcus; species Pholcus phalangioides. The sequence continues at coordinate 13,764,924 of NW_028301605.1, forward strand.
GTATAGACACACGCTGTGCATTCCCAAAGTGGTAACTCATATGGTGACTAAATAACAAATGAGCCTAATTGGCCTTACCAGGGATAATCATACTACCAGGAGTCCATGAAAACTGACATACAGTGGAACCCTGATTTAATGCCACCATTTTCTTTGCAGAATTTTGACGCTATGAGTTTTGTATTCATCAAATCACATTTTAATGCGTATTATTCCTAGAAATGGAAAAATTTATTCACTGAAAATTTTTCTGGCGCCAAATGAGGTTGACATTATCAGAGGGTTTGGCTGTGCAAGTGAAGTGATTGTGAAAGGGATAGGCGTTACACTATAGTCTGACTATTTCAATGCTTCTAACACAATGAAGCGCCCCCCCCCCCTCCCCATACTGGAACATGCGCTTTAGGCTGGAATCTTTGGCGTTTACTCTAGCTTCTCTATAATGAATTCAGGGTGTGGAAAAACATAAAACAATGAGAACCATGGCCCCCAGAAGGACAGGGTTGACAGGGCTCTGGCCCTAAGGAGGACCAGAAAAATTCTTATAAATTTCTGATTTTTCACTTTAAATTAACCATAGAGGGGCCCGTGAAAAAGCTGGTCTGGTTTGGGAGATCCCAGCCAAGAGGCCCTGCAGTAGGATGTGGTGGTGGGGGCGGGCAGGATGAGACTGGTCCAGGGCTGGAGCCTTGTCAGCTGAGCTCCACACTTGTGGAAACCAGCGCACACAATTTCTCATCTCTGCTTCAGAAAATGGGATAAACAAAAGGTGAAAGAAAAGAAAGCGTTCAAGATTCGTAAAAAAAACATTTTAACCCACAGAAAAAATAAAGTATATAAAGTGAAACCTCGCTACAGCGATATTTTTTTAGTCTTATTTGGAAACGTCTGTACTCTAATGTTCAACTGTTGCCTCTCGTTATAACGATAATACCTCTACTACAACGTTTCACTGTACCCGTTTTTGGATCCGTTTGATTCAAGACATCACACACACCGCTTAGCTTAAAAAGAAAAAAATATTGCTCTTGATTATTCACGGGTTTTGCAGATTTCACCAATGGCAGTCATTACGTACGCGAAGCATCAACTTTGGACATGTGTGCACGTGTTTATTACACTGAAAAACATATATTAACGATCAAATTTATTATCAACATTAAGGGACCTGCCGAAACATGGGAAAAACTTCTCAGCAGCCAATTGGCGAAGCAATAGATGCACACAATGTCTATCAACGAATATCATTGCCTGAATAATAAGTGCTTGATATACTTTGAAATTGCGTGTCTCGGGGACAAATTTCAGTTGGTCCAAAACAGCCCTAAAAATGATCTCAATAACCTTATTTCACTCACTTGTCGCCAACCCTTTGAAAACCATTCAAATAATAATAATGTGTGTGAATTAAACGCGTCTAAAGAATATTTTTGGCTTCACATCAACACACTCTAATGAATGATAAGAAAGAAAAGAAGCGACAACAGCAAATACCTTGATGATGACAGCGCGGGAGAGACTGAGCTTCAAGTCAAGCCAATGGCCGGCAACAGCAAGAAAAGGCAGACGATGTTTATTGTTTTGTGTTGACGCCAAAATAATTTGATCACGATTTCTGATGAGGCACGCGGGGAATGTTGCACCTCTGGTGTTTCTCTTTTTTTTTTTAATTCATTTTTGATTTCATTGTAAAATTTTGATTTCTTTTTAACCAGCGAGCCCATATTTTAACCCCGTAGTGAATCCACAAACTTCGAATGTACTATATTAGTGCAAAAATATCATTTGATCATGTTTGTCCCACAGGGAGGGGAAGGGGGGCGGGGGCTCGACAGGGCTACGGGACGATTTTCATCATTTTTTTTCACGCTATAAATTCGTCATAAAGGGCTCGTGGAAGTCCGGACTTGGGGGGGGGGCCTGGAAAAGATCCCAGCCTAGGACCCTGCTCTAGGATGTGGGGCATGGGCGCAGATACGGGGGGGGCGTGGGGGTCACCCCCCCCCCCTAGCGTCATAGGTGGCGTCGACTGATCTAATGTATATATGAATTGACATCATCATCATCTCGCCCCCCTCCAGCGATAATCACTGTGCACCCCCCCCCCCCAGACTTCCAAGTCTATCTCCGCCTATGATGTGGGGCCATAATCTCTACCTAGCAGGCTTTGACCTTACACACCTGCTTAATTCTGGGATGCATATAGAAATGTCCTCTCCACTCCAAGCGAGAGACCGGGGTTCGTGTCCCCATGGGGGCAGTGATGAATTTTCTTCCTTGTAATCTTCATCTCCACAAATAACCAGTTTCTCAATGAATCTTGTATTTATTCTGGGGGCCTGGGCATTTTCCCCACAGCAGTCGGGCTGACAGGACTCCGGCATGAGTCTCATCATTTCTTGTTTTTTCAGGCTATAAATTAATATCTCAGCTTAGGGGCCCTGCCCCAGGATGTGGGGGACATGGACCTCGGTATAGACCAGTGATTCCCAACGTGGGCGCTAACGCCTTCCCCCCTTTTACAGAAAAATAACAACATATATACATATATTTTTGTGAAATTTCATTAATAACCCTCCCCTCCACATTTACTGTCGCTCCTCCTTTTATCCTGCCGGTGCCTGCAAAAGAGGGGTTTTACTGTGATTGCCTTTTTTTCGTATTTCACCTGATTCATATACTGTGCAGTTGCTGGACAAATCGCAAAAAAAAATGTAGGCACCGGAAAAAGATTTTTACCCGGAGAAAAAGGTCCAAAATAATGCTTTTGATTTTTTTTCCGGACAGGCTTACCCCTACACGTTGGCAGACATAAGTGCCGGAACCTAGGCGCTGCGCCCCTTAAATAATTTCCTAAAAGAACAATGCAATGCGCCTTCTCTTTCTTGCACACACGCTTTAGTCCCGTATATACGGGACGAACAACAACTTTGGGGACGGATTCACTACGAAGCGACTAAAACAGAAGTTTTTCTTTTGAATTGCAGGGAAGTTAAAGGCACCAAAAATGAGTCCCGCACTGGTAGGAATTTTGTCCCGAGCCGCCCCTGAGTGCAACGTATGTGTGTGGATTGAAAAATTCTAATAAACCTCACATACACAACTGAACACTTTTTCGGAATTTCATAGACCTACGTTGGTCTATGAAAAGGTTGAAAATGTTGTTGGTCTATACCAGTGATTCCCAACGTGGGCGTTAACGTTGCCTGGGGGTGATGGAATGTTAAAGGGGGCGGTAGAAGCTAGGGTATAACATAGGATCCTATGGGTGAAATTGCGTTCGGGGGCGATGGGAGAAAAAATTTCTGAAGAATGGGGCGACGGGACCGAAGACCATAGTTTCCCAACCTTTTCGGTCCCCTCGCCCTTCTTCAGAATTTTTTTTCTCCCATCGCAATCTCACCCATAGGATCCTATGTTATACCCTAGCTTCTACCGTCCCCTAGAACATTCCATCACAGTCGTTGTTGGTCGTCCCGTATATACGGGACTAAAGCGTGTGTGCAAGAAAGAGAAGGCGCATTGCATTGTTCTTTTAGAAATTATTGAGGGGGGCTCAGCACCTAGGTTCCGGCACTTATGTCTGCCAACGTGGAGGGGTAAGCCTGTCCGGAAAACAATCAAAAGCATTATTCTGGACCTTTTCCTCCGGGTGAAAACTTTTTCCTCAAATTAATGAACAGGAACGGCATTTAGGTTTCTAGATTCATTTCGAGAGAGCCATTTTCTTCGGCACACACCAAAAGCCACACATTGAACCATTTTCAGAAAGTGGAGAAGATTCTATTCGACGTAATTTATGACTTCCTGTTGGTGACTTGGGAAAAAAGAAAACCTATTCCAACGGTTTTGCGGTTACGCTGCCTGACCACCCCTCCCCACCTTCCCACCTCCAATGAAAACCGTTGCGGTGCCTCTACCCAACAGCGTTCGCCAATGCTCATCAAAATTCCATTTTTTAGCTCTTTGTTGAATTGTGTGAAATTCTCTTCGAAAATTTTAGGGAATTTTTTTTAAATCAAGTTTTTTCTCAGTGATAAAAAAAAAATTACCCCCTCCCCATTTTACAAAATTACCCTTTAAACTTTCAAAATAACTTTATGAAAAATACTCAACGGCCAAATACAAAACGTCCCCATTGTCTAATGGGGGGGGGGGGGGGGGAGGCACTCTAACTTTGATGTGGAATGAATTCATCAATTCGAGGGGAAAAAAACCGAAGTAAGATGTTATGCATGCAATTGCTTTTCCCAGGAATGTTCCTTCACAGACACGACACGCAAGACCCCCCCCCCCACCCCCCCCCGTGACGTTATATTTGTATTTGTATCCTGGAGTAGGGCCCCTAGGCTGGAATCCTTTGCGGGGCCCCCCGATCAGACTTTCACGGGCCCCTTTATGATGGATTTATAGCATGAAAAAATAAAAAAAATAATGAAAATCGTCCCGGGCTCCCGAGGCTGGAGCCTTGCCAGCCCATCCCTCGGGGGGGCCATGACGACACGCACCCCCTTTCTTGAAGATGGAATATCCCAAACGAAAGTAGAGGCGCAAGCATAACAAAAGATTCCAACGGAGCTCGCGACCAATTATTTGTGTCACTGTTGAGACTACTGCACCCACTGTTTGACGTTTGCATCTCCATCTCTGCATAACCAGCCCCTGCAGGCCTTTGTAAACAGCCGACTTATCTTATTCGTACCGTCTTTGAATAGATAATTGAGTACATATTGAAATTAACGTTCGAATCAGCGAAATGATACGGATTCAAAAAAAGAATCCATATTCAAAATCATATTGAAGAAATGTTCTATATTTTAGGCCATACACTCATGACGCGCGGGTCAAATGCGACCCTTCGACTCAGTTCATTTGGCCTGCGATCTTAAACTAGATTTTGTCAAAATGAAACAAGTGGAACATTTATAGATCACTTAAGGGACCCGCGACACATTTACAGATCACTTAAGGTACCCGCGACACATTTACAGATCACTTAAGGTACCCGCGACACATTTACAGATCATTTAAGTGACGTGTGATACAGTTCTATAGCACTTTAGTTGCCTTGGCGCAGTTTCACACCGCTCACGTGGCCCACGGCACGTTTGAACATGACTTTAGTAGCTCATGGCACCAGAGAGGGAGGGCCCGGCTTTTGAAAATACACTAAAAATGGTGAATATATATACAAATATATATATACATACATTGAGTACATGTGCTTTGCCCCCCCCCCCCGGAAAAAGTTGAAATCCTGCATGACACATTCCCGGATCACTTCAGTGAGCCGCGTCACAGTTCTAGATAACTTATACAAATACAAATACAACGCCACAACAGGCAAATTGCCCAACGAGGTGGCTGACTAAAGAACATCATGGATCCCCGAGCCCCTACCTACTACTGCTACACCACACATGCACCCTCCCCAACGAATCGGTACATGCGGGAATGTGCGTGTACGTGTAGTGCAACCTGACGTAAAGTTTGTTTCTGTGTAATGCTTGTTATGTGTAGTGCTGTCATCTGCCCCCAGTTTTACTAACTATGAGTGAAGTGTTATGGTTGAATGATTTACCGTTGTAGGACTGTTGCTCTCTGTGGCGAGACTTTTAACGGGGAGATCGGCTCGCATTTGCGCCTTGAAGTTGGGAACCACAGAAAACCAACTTCAGCCGACCACCACTGTGGGGTTCGAACCCGGATCCTCGCATCACGAGTCCGGCACTATAACCACTCGACCACCACAGCGGCGGGTCCAGGGTGATTCACTGCACATTTACAGATAACTTATGTGGCCCACACTCTGCTAAATGTTGAGCACCCTGCCCTACATTCGCCTGTGGTAGCCTATACGTTTGAAATGACAAATATATAAAAATAAAAGAGATGGGCAAAATTTCCATTTGGCTTCGATACAGATAAAAAATATTAAATATGGAATAAAATATGAAATAAGAAAGTTTACATATCCTAAAAAAAAGGAAGAAAAGAATATATTTCCGTTTCAGGAAAGTTATCATTTTAAAATTTTTGAAAAATGGCAACAACAGCCGACATTTTCTAAGGAAATGAAAACTTGTTCAAGCGAATTTTTAGAAGGCGCTGAAAATATAGAGTTGCAACATGTGTGACAGGGACAGGAATATAAATAGAAAGTGATAAGGAAAAGAAAGTTCTGTGCCAAATATATTTAACAATCTACTGGGGAGACCAATTTCGTGAGAATCACTCACACGGCAGAAGTTTTGCGGCAATTCGGCTCAAGCGGAACCCTCGATAGTTACGAGACTGTTCCATGGACCCCAAACAAACATGAATATTTATTGAATATAGCTGTATTTGCATTGTAACACCCGCGAAAGATTTTACGGCTTAATAATGTAGCGAAATTCCAAAATGAAGAACCCCCAGGGTTCAGCAGAACACCTGTTGTATTATATATTACAATGACCGGTGATATACATCAATCCCAATATGGCAGTGGTTCTCAAACTTTTGTCAACCGTGGCTCCCTTGCCGGATACAGGCATATTACTTGACGCACGGCTTCCTAGAATAGTTTGGTAGATATTTTCACACTTATGAAAGAACCACTTCAAAACATAATTAGGCACACAAGTCAATATCTTCAGCTCGCCGTGACGCCCCTGAAAAAAATTGCCGATGTCCACTAAGAGCAGCGACGAACACTTTGAGAAACACTGCCCCGTGACATGCATTCACACAACACTAATTCGGGGAAATTTTCGATCGTTACTTTCTCTGGATCCATCGAATAAATTAGTATGCATGGTACTACATTAAAAACGGAATGTGCAATTGGAAACTGTTCGTGATTCAGGCCAGGCCACCCTCTGGATAAATTACTACGCCGGGACGTGACGAATCAAAAAAATATTTGGGTGCTAGCCAATTATTGAGGAGCCAAGCGTGGTTTCTGCTCGAGAAAAACGGTCCACAACAATGCTTTATATACTTTTCCAGGACATAATGACCCTTTCTTATATACACACTGCGAAGAAACGAAATTTTTTTGCCATTCAAAGATTCCAATCTGGCAATCACATGTAGAGAATGTTCTGTGCCGATACAGATTTTCTAGGCGCTCTATCGACCTGGTGCCGGGGCAATAATTTCTCAAGCCCTGGAAAACTATAATAGTGCTTTTACTCACGGTGTGGCATTGGGGGAGAGATACGAGTGGGGGCGGGGGCAGTCATCATCACGCCTTTCCCCTCTACAATTTTCTGAGAGTGGAACACTGAGAATAAAAATCAACCCTATAAAAACGAGGGCTTGACAAATCCTAGGCGCCAGGTCATCGTGGTGATTGAAAAATTGGAGTTTCTCTCACACAATATGTTCACCTACACGAAGAGGGATGACCCAAAACCTGGAGAAGTTAAGGAGAAGAAATTGTCAATTTTTCTCCAAAATTAAGTGTTTTCATCTAAGAAATTAGGCTGGCACCTGCATTATTTTTCGATTTGTCCAGCCCTGCCAATGGTTCTTTGCCACGAATAGCACATCCGTTTGTATTTTAAAGAAACTTTCTCTCATTCTAAATCGGAATATGTATTTAAAGTAACGGATTCTATAATGGTACGAGGATTTCGTTTTCTTAGGTAGGATTTTGAATTAATGAACCCCCAACACAATCCTCATTTCTAAGTGCACCTCAAGTGACATCAAGTTCTAAGGCCTATCATGTTTATCAGCTAGAAAAAATACACATAAATGTACAGCAAAAAGGAAACGAAAACCGCCCTGAACGAGGATGATGCTCCTGCAGTGATTACGCCTAAGGAGACTTGATAATGGCTATAATTACGCCTACTCATAAAGTTCTCTGATCGAAACGTAAAGACAAAGAGGGGGGGGGCGAGTAAAATTGCACAATTATCAAACGCAGTAATCAACTTCAATGTACATGTACAGTAATCAAACATCAATGCGACAAAAAATGATTTGGAAAACGGTACTTACTTTAAAAAAACGCTCAGCTATAGAGAAAAAGGAACACACACAAAATGGCGCATCGGCTATTCCCATTTGACGTATTCGTGACATCCTGCGTAGGGGGAAGAATAAAAAAAAAGCAACGGTTTTGTAGTAGCCCTAATAATGTGCACGGGTATGTTCTTGGAATGTCGCACCCCCTCCCCTCCATCTACTCAACGACACGATTCCAGTGAGCTCCAAAAGGGAAAGAATGTATCTTTTTTTTTTTTTTTTGCAGATGGTTTTGTGATGGTTGACAGCAAAACTGATCCTCTCACGCAATTCCTGAAAACTATTATTAGGCCGTTAAAACTATTTAATCCAGTGGCGTACTCGCGATCGACCTTGGGAGTGAGAACAACGAATCTCTTCCGGAGAAATTTTGAGTTACAACAGGAAGAAAGCATTTAAATCAGCAGAAATTGATGAAACTAAGCATAAAAGAGCTGATTTTCATATAATGTTCTTCTGAAAATTTTTGTAATTTTTGATTTTCTTGGGAGTTGAACCTACGGAGAGTCCCCTACGCTTCGCCTTTCTTCGTTGGACTTTGCAGTGACGTGCACATAGGAGACACCCCCGAATTATTTTTTCGATTTTTACCCTTCGCCTTTGAAGACCGGACACACCCCTCTTCCCATCTCAGAGAGATATCGAAGGCAACAATATATATATATATATACAGTCGACTCTCGTTATAACGAACTGCAAGAGACCGGAGACCTTTACAACGAAATTTCGTTATAAAGAAATTCGAGGTTTTTTTGCATTCTACCTATGTAAACGTATCTGGGTAGTCAGAAAAGTGTTCGTTAAAACGGGATTCGACTGTATAAATATCGAAAGTAAAAACAATCTGAAATCGTAAAACAGATAATTAAAATCTAAACAACAATGGGCAATCAAAATTACAAACAGTATTATAAGATGATGGTATCCATCCCATTGGGGATTTTTACCGTAGACCATTTACACTCGGCCGAGCGCTCGTTGCAGAACAATGCAAAACATTCTGCCTTGGGGTATGGGCCAAGTGTAATGATTGAATAATTGTACCGTTATAGGCATGTTGCTAATTAGACCTGCAATTTATTGCCGTTCCGAACTGCAGCATTTGACATTTTTGCTTTTTCTATACTCACCGAGAGGTTGCTGCGCTAATCCCTCGGTGTGAGACTCCCTGCGGTAGCAATCGTCTTTTTGTGTGGTCATGTTATCGCCGTTTCTGTTGTACCTCCGCGTCAAGAAATTTTCCGACATGGACTAATCGAACTCTTATAAACAGCCTTTAGTACTTTAAGCGAGTATCTTATCGAACTGGGCTACCGCTGCCCTGTGAAAGAGCATCGGCAATATACTCGATGAGTATAAAAAAACAAGCCTGCCGTTCGGAATCGGCAATAGATTGCTTGATTTCTAAACTGATATGATATTTATTTTTGATGACAAAACGGCATAACACGCAGGGCTGGTAGGCCCTGTTCAGTTCTTCCTTTCATGAGGGAACTTGAAATCGACCACCGACCAGAACACACAAAACAGCTGGCATTAAATTATTTTTCGCTGCTCATTCGAAATTCATACCGTTTTCTCTCGTTCGAATCAAGGGCGTAGGCCTTAGGTTCTCAAAATGTGTGCCGTGGCTTCTTGGTGCTCCACCAACCGTTGCCGGGGGGGGGGGTGCCGCAGCGAGCTGCCTACATTATTGTGTGCCTATTCAATAATGCCACGAAGCGATTCTTTGTTAGATTATTCTGGGGAAGGCCTACTAGTGCAAAGGAGCCGTGGAAGACAAAAGTTTGAGAGACACTGGCGTAGGGGTATGAAGCGGAGGGGGCACGCGTCACCATGGCCCGGACAAATAGATCGGGCGAGGGCGGTGGTCTGATAGGGCTCTAGAAATTTCCGGCTTTGAGCAATATCATCAACTGAAATCCGAATGTTAACCTTGGTTTCTTTTTTTTATACCAACGTAAAAAGAGGGATAGGATTTTGAGGGTCGCAAATTCAAAAGACGGAAAACGGGAGAGAGGATCACTAAAGCTATCTTTCGTCATCGGAGCCTGTCGGACCAAGTGGCTACAATTTGAAGCCGATTTCAAAAAACTCGAAAAGGCAACCAAGCTGAAATTCGAACCGAAAGTCCGCTAGCCTAGCCTAGACACCTGGATATGAAGGGGTAGGTAGTTATCGATGTCACTTTCGTGTGACCATCAGTTTCTTTCTTCTTTGTGCCGAACAAAAACAAGAAAAAATATATATCACATAAATTATTGGAGCCTAAAATGGATGTAATCGGTCTGTTCTGAGAAATGAAACCATCCTAAAACCATTGTTGACATAAAGCCAAGAAATCTTTTATCCCTCGTACACGTACGTGTTCCTACTGTCTAGTGTTTCCCGAATTGTGGGACGAAGACCTCCAGTGTACGTGATGGGCGCTTCATGAAGAATATTCATCATAATTAATTGCTTAAAAATGAGTAAAGTGTGAAAAAACCTCTTATTTATTGTACAATATAGGACTTTGAAAATCACATTTGCTTTTCAGCGGAAATCTCTTGAAGCACGAATGTTTGGGAACTACTGATACGAATAAATAAATTACGTCGGATGGAATTGATATTTTTTTGATTGAATTTATTCATAATTAATAACATCATCTTCCGAAACTTGGTCAACGACGTAAACAATTTTTCCCCCTCTTTAGGACATGATCAAGTTTCAATGTGTGATGGTTTCCACATCTTGCAGCCGGGCCGTGTTCTTCAGTATGCCCCAGCAAATGGCGTCGAAGACGGGGAAGGGAGTGTAGTGAGTGCCCGCTGTATTTTGCAGCTCGTGTATGGGCTCAAGCCGAGCACCCACAGGTCTAAAACACTTTCAATAGCCATGCCTCCCCCAACCCCCGTCTGCGAATTTGTAGTGTCGAAAAACGATTCGTATCCGGCTTACCTGATATGGGGAGTAATAAGGGGAGGGACTGGGGTATGAATCTGATTGCAATGCGAGAAACGGAAAGTTGGATTGCCATTTCAAACACGGGTCGGGGGCAAAAACTTTTTTTAACGCGTTAACTGGCCGGGTTTTTGGCCTAACAGTAATGAGAAGAAATGTTCGCTCGTAGGTACCTATTATTTGATTTTTTTTTTAAATCATTCCGCCACACTGTTGGATGCCCTTTCTTCAATGTGGCCCACCAGTTTGAATTTCTTATAAAATGATGTGCGTCATGGTACTTTGTTTGGATTCATCGTCGGCTTTCATCTAGACATGTTTGCAGGAGTGGGGGACGGGACCATATTTTCTCTGGGACCCACGTTGAGTGCCTTGTGTTTTCGAGTGAGATGATATGTGATAATATATATAATAATGTGTTTTCGAGTGCCCCCCCCCTATTGATTCGACCAGTGAGGTCACCACTGTACAGAGCTCTACACATTTTCGAATTCCTTTTCTCCCTCCCGCTTCGGAAAGAGAGCTCTACTCTCTAACCCATATCAGTACTTGTGGTGAAAGACACACTTTAACGACAATATTACACCTACGTTGAGGCAGGAAGCGCTTGGGTCTTATCTCGGAAATTCATGAAATTCTTTTCTTTATGTCTTTTTTGTTCGAAACGAACAAAATGGAGAAGGTGTTTTCCTCTGCGATAAGGTTTTACAGTGAAACCCCCTCTGCTTAACCGTCATCGCCCCCCCCCCCCAGCATCCTTTTTCTGCCAAATTTATAATTACCCTTTTCAATAATCATCCTCCGCCCTTCGTTTTGCGCGCGAATTATTTTTTTTGTTGTCCGCAAAAGAAGCGTTTCACTGTCTGTTATACAAATAGGAGCGGCTCTCTTGCCACGTTCTCAGTTCAGGTAAAGTAACTATTACACATTGAAGTTTGAATTGATCAGTTTTCTATTGTTGCTTCGCGGCGCTGACATTTTTATTTTTATTTATTTATTTTATTTTTTTTCTACATGTAGATTAATTGGAGTGCGCGATCTATGCCAAACGATGGTCACACAATATTGTTCGCCGTTCGTAAGCTGCTCTGCTTTATGGTATACGTGCCATCTACTCTGTCGCCTGAGCCAATATCCGTTTTGGCACCCCCCCCCCACTCTTTCCCGTAATATTGAACATCGTAAGAGTAAATTCAGCACCCTTCTTGGCCGAACCTGTTCCCTTAGTTGCGGTCCAAAATATGAACCACTCACCTGCCAGGTAGCTCAAAATGTAACCAGAGGAGCATTTATGGTGTTGTTGCCCTTTTCCTACTCTAGTCTAATTTTCTCGACTACTCTAATTACCCACTTGCCCATGCAGAAATCATGCTCTGTACGAGCACGGACCTCCATTTTACGGTGCTCATTCTAAATTAATATCGTGTCTTTCGAGTTAAGCTTGAATGTCGGCGTTTCTCAAAACGAGCGTCGCTTTAGGTGAATTTTAGGTGCTTATATCAATAGTTTTTACAGTCGCCCCGGAATCTGTCAAGTCCCGGAAAAAAGAAACCAGTCAAACTGATAATTTAAAAATATTTTGTGCCCGATTCTCATTTTTAAAATCACGGTATCCAAGTTTCTATTTGGAACTTTATTTTTCACATTTTCCGGTTGACTTTTCGGGTTGGTTGATATATTCTGCCCTACTCAACAAGCAAATTAGACCCGGCATTTGGGAAGGGGGTGCTCCAGCTGGCTACATACGAATATATACATACATTGAGTACATGTTCTTTGCCTTCCCCCCAACGGAAAAAGTTGAAGGCCTGAGAGAGAGAAAAGGAAATAAATCACTTGTAATATTCGAACGATTTCTGGTTTTTTGTTATTAATTATTCGGTGTCAAAATGTCGCCGTGATTCGTATTTTCTTAAAGAATTAGAAAACTCAGTTTTTCTCATCAGTTCAATTTTCCCGAATAATCGGTCAAGAGGGCCTCTTAAGTATTTGGAAATCCCGGTGCACATATATAGCCGGTTCATGACCCACATAAGGGTGGGGGCTGACAGACAGCAGTAGTGTATATTTACATTAGGGGGGGGGGGCTTAGCCCAGGGCAGCAAGTTCGGGGACGCAAAGCGTTCAAGAAACGGTGAACGACAAATGAGTGACTAAGAAAACGTGCAAGTGTGACTTAGAAAACAGAGACGTATTTACTGGGAGCGAGGGCTGAGCTGGCTGTAGCCTAGGGCGGCAAATGTGAAGAATGAGTTGAGTTGTCAACAATGGGAAACGGCGAAATTCACGCATGGAACCCCCCCCCCCCCCCCCCGCGCAGCAAAACGACCTCTTACAATTTGCATGGCCGGATCGAAACGCGCAACGCTATGCATAGTTGGGCGGGGGCTGTTTACACAGGGTGGTTGCCGGAACGATCGCCAATAAAAACCCAGCCAAGAAGGTAAATAAAATTGAAAGTACATTGCTTAAAATTTCAAACAAGAATAGAGAGAGAGACGCCAGGTCACCATCGAAAGCGCTCTAAATCGTGCAAAAGTCGAAAAGAAACCAATTTCTTGGGCTCGTTGAAACCCCTAGGCTGACTCATCCACCATCTTTGACTCTATAAAGCTACATTATCGCTGTCATGAAGTTGTTTCTTCTTAATTTCTGTTATCGTTATATAAAAGAACTTCGAATTCACCGACACTATCATCACCACCACCACTACTAACTACTATTACAAAACCATACGTGCACCTCGTGCATACTCTTCTGCGGAATTTCTAACGAATCGGTACATACAGTAATGTGTTGTGTACAGGCTTGCCCCCCCCCCCTTAAGGTATCTATGCTGTCAGAGTTGTGCTTGGTTCATGTTCTTGCTAATGCTGCTCCCCCCCCCCCCCCAGTCTTCTATATTTTGACGCTATGCGGTCGAATGAATATCGTGCTCGATTATCGTCTCGAGTATCCACGTTCGAACCCCATTGGACGAGGCACATTTCCTGGAGTAGCTTTTCTGTGGTTTTCCGACTTCGAGGTACGAATGTGAACCGGTTCTCCATTTCAAAAAGTATCTTTCCATAGAGCAAGCAGATCTTCGGCATGACACTTACATGACATGAAAATTTGAACATTTACTATCGCCCCCCTCCCCCAACACCGGCTCCGACCATAGGACCCGGATTTACCGGGAAATCTACCGCGTAATTCATTTCAAATAACAAGCATAACCGAAACAAACTTCACGTTAGGTTCAGAACGCACACACTCACATTCCGACATGCACCCACCCGTTAGAAATTCCGTAGAGAAATATATGGACGAGGTGCATCTGCGATTCAGTACCGAAATTATTTTTCAACTCACAAATTATTGTCATTCACAACAACTGTTAACAAGAACATTGCTCTCACGTGTTTGTCATTTCGTGACCTTAATCCAATGGCGCTTCATTTCCCGCCATTGGCGAGTTTCCTGCGATTTTAGCGATAGTCTTTCCTTACCGTTGGACTAATTTTCGGCGATAATTAGCGATGAACCGTTTTTTTGGAATCCGCATTTCCCGCATTCTTTTTGCAGGAAATATGGGGCACCTGTTAACCTGTTGTGGTCATACTGACAGACTTTCATCTCGAGGACCCCCGTTCGAACCCCACGGAAGCCACAGTAATGCTCGGCTGAAGTTGGTTTTCTGTGGTTCCCAATTTTGAGGCGGGAATGAGTGTACGTATGAATTAACAACATCATCGTCATCATCCCCCCCCCTCCCCCAGGGGTTCTCCTCTGACCAGGTTCGAACTTCGTTGGCGGCAAAATGGTGGTCTCGTGCAGTTTATTTTCCTGGGGTTTTCCAAATTAGATTGATTGAGTGATGACCGCTGAGAGCTGATGTTTCCAAATTGGAGGTGCGAATGTGGACCGGTCTCCCCATATTTGAAAAAATTCTTTTCTCAGAGAGCAGGCACCACTAAGCTATAGAGAAACTGGAGTGAAGACTCCCTATACAATGACAAAGACGTGCGCGCCGCCCGGTATATTCCGAGTGCCTTACTCATGGTCCCTTCACGACGGCGGGGCTGACAAGGCAATAGCCCTGGGGCCCGGGACAACTCTCATAATTTTTTTGCTTTTTCACGGTACAAATGAACTTTTCTTCCAAACCGAGAGAGCACAACTCAGATCTATCGCCATCTGTGGGCAATTTACTACCTAGTGAATTGTGCCGAGAGAGCAAGTGTGTGTGTGTGTGTGTACCTAACAATCTGAGTGCGTATCTAGTGTCGCGTCTGTTTTTTCAGTGCCGCCATCTATATTCCAGAAGTGAAGCGAGTGAAGAGTTTAATGATTGAATACATATCTACCGTTTGTAGGTCTGTTGCTCTTTGTGGCGAGACTTTTTAAAGGGGAGAAAGGTTCGCATTCACACACGCCTCGAAGTTGGGAACCACACAAAACCAACTTCAGCCGTCCAACACTGTGGTGACGGTGGGGACTCAAACCGTCAATATGACTGACCACTCAACCGGCACGGCGGCGCTATAAATATAGAAGGGCCCGTGAAACGACGTGTCTGACCGGGGGGGGGGCTGATCTAGGGAGCCCTGTTCCAGGATGGTGGGGCCATGGCCTTACCTTTGAACACAGTATTTATCACTTATTTTCCTCACGTCGACATGAGATGGTAGCGCGGAGAGTTGTACTCATATTTTCTCTTTCCTATCTATTGCAATTTGATTGCTAATTAAACACGGAAATTTTGAAACTAATTTCTCTGTGGATATTTTGTTTTTCTGGAATGGCGTGACCAAGTTTCTGAAAAAAACAAAAAAGACTGCACGAAATACGGGACATGGAGGCGTATGTAATTAGTGTAAATTAGTTTGAAAGTAAAATTTTCCACGAACAAGTTTGCGAATCAGCCACGACGCGTGTGAACTCGTCCGCTCTGACTCCGACACCACCGCACAACAGTCGTATCCCGGTCGTATGAGTCGTTTTTCCGGGGACATTCCCGTTTTCTCCTTGATTTAAGCCCCATCCCGACTTTTTCTTTTAATGGAAATGTCGCGTTTATTCCCCGTAATTGCTTCTCGGTTTTTCTTTGGGTTATTTCAGTAATAATTTGCAACTTTGCTCACTTTTAGCATTTATTTTCTGACGAGAATTAGCAACGCGTTCAGTACTTTCCCGTGTTTATCTTCAGGAAATATGGCCAGCCATTTTTTTATTTTGCTTTATGAGGGGTAATCACACTTCTCAGTCATCGATGCCATGGGGCTGGTGACTCGAGTGCTCTTCTTCCGTCGAATGCAAATACCATCAGGAAAGATAGCAGAGATATGGTTCTCAATAGAGTATAAAAGTGACCGGTGGTGGTTCCTGATGATGATGACGATGATAATATACGAAACGGGGCCTCGTTAGTCGTTCCGACGTTGGCAGAAACGTTATAAGAGGAATCTATCCCTTGAGGGAGGTTTAGCTACGCAGCAGCATTCCATATACCAGCGGTCGATTTGTGTGGTTTCGGTGGATGACAGTTTTAATGCATTGGAATATGGGGGGGGGGGGAGAGAAGAGGGAAACAAACTTGACACGTGTGGAAGACTGGTGTGTTTATTGCTTCCGACAGCCGTTTCTACGATTCGTTAACTGCTGAAGTTGCTGCGTACATACGCCTACACTATTGCCGCGAATGAATGTCATGGGGAAGTTCGAGGGGGGCCTGTGATGAATGTCATTGTTTTCTTGTGACTTTAATATTGAAAATTTTTCAACGGTGGAACCCCCAAAACAAACCGAGCCTGGGCCCCCTAAAAACATGCGAAATGGGTCACGGGTTGGGGATCTCCAGGATTTTCTTTGTTGGTAAAATGAATACAAGTGAGGTTTTTTGTGGTCCTTACGGGAGCGGGGAGGGGGGGGGGGGAGAGAAAGGATGTCCAACATGCCTGCAGGTCGGGGGGGGGGGCCCGTGTGGAAGTTGACAGGTTTCATTTCGGGATCTATGGATGAATCTCATTATTTTTCTTTGTTTAACACCGTAAAATTTGCAGCAGCGAAAACGCGAGATAAATATAGTCTGGGGGCCCCCACTGAATATATATATTCATTAAAAGTACCGGAAATATCGATTATCGCCAGTTCTTGCTGAAAAAGAGAGAGAGATATGCTCAAAGTTGTTGAAATACTAGCAGCAGCCAATGACTGGGAAAGGAAGCATCAGCGCGAATACCAATAAACTGAGATAAATTCTTGGTGGGGGGTTGAAGAGTTGATATGAATATTCATATCTAGTCGCAATTGTCACGATTTCAGTTTAGGGGAAGACAATTTGAATCCTTTATTCCAACCGAGAATAAAAATCCCAAGTAAGATTGGTTGTTTGAAATGCGGGACATTTTCATATAAAAACGTCGGGAAATGTCCTGAGAAATTTCTGATCGTATGGTCACTCGAGGTAGAACGGGATACGACTCTGTTGTGCACACACATTCGGAAACTTCTTCGTGGTAAATTTCACTTTCTCTTCTGATTTACAGGAACCACATACTTCGCGTGTCCCGTATTTCGCTCACAAATAATTCTTTTTTCGGCAATCTTAAGACATTGATCACAATTCACACGCCATACCGAACAAAAGAAATTCAAGGTACGATGTATCATTATATATACGTGCGAAAGTTTTTTGTACTGAATAATTCGCGGTGGTCTATGTCAAGCCTTGCTCTTCCCCAAATCAAGTGAAGGAGCTACTACTACTACTACGGAATTTCTAACGAATCGGCACATGCTTGGCTCGAACGTATTTATGTTGTCGAGTTGCGCTTGTTTCGTGTTGATGCTGCCATCTGGGTTCCTTTTTCTGAAGTAAAGATGAAATTGTCATGTTTTGTCAGTATCATGTTGTAACCCTGCCTGCTCTCTGCGGAGAGACTTTTTTAAACGGGAGACCGGCTCACATTCGTGCCTCGAAGCTGGAAAACCGCAGAAAACCACCAACTTCAGCCGACCACCACTGTGCCGTCAACGGGGTTCGAACCTGGATCCTCGGGACGAGAGTCCAGCACGATGCCCGCACGAACGCACAGCGGCAACACACATGAAGGAGCTGCAAAATCAAACGTATCGACGTTCACGAATATATATCACTAGATATAATACCCGGCGCCCTAATATAACCCTAATAGACAGAAAATGTCTGCGGATTTCTTCCGTCATACAGCGGAACCTCGGTTAACGAGCGATGATTCGCTTTGCGAGCACAGTTTTTTAGTGATTTGTTTATTTATTTTTACATTATCGATGGTCTATCGTTTTCTCCTGCTCACGCGCAGTGGAATTTTGGGTAATGTTCTCTCCCCCCCCCCCCGTCCGTGGTATCCAGCAGTAAGTGTGGCTCGCTCACACACGTACGACTGTTTTAACTGTTTACGGTACGAAACTACACGTACCATCGTGATGACGCGCGTGCGCGCTTGAAGATTTTCTTTTTTTCCACTTCTGCTCGGAGTAAACTGTGCGATGATTCACTTTGTGGGGTTGGGATGCGCATGTGCGGTTCAGTAGCATCGAAATTATTTGTTTTGCCACGAATCCCGTAATAACGAACTGCAAGAGACCGGGGAAATTTCTTCGTAATAACGAAATTTCGTTATATAAAGGAATTCCAGATAAAATTATTTCCTTCCCACGTAAAGTTGTTCGAGGGATTAAAAAGGTTTTCGTTAAAACGAGGTTTTTGCCATTACGGTATTTGTAAAAACGGGAATCGACTGTATATTCCTTCGTTATATAACGTCCGTTTACCAGGGAACGATGGGGGGGGGGGGGTGTCGGTTATAACGCGCGTCGACCGCATATCCACACTCGCTGTAACTTGAAAGAGAACAGAGAAGTGTGCTGCCATCTGGGGACTTGAGGTAGTTGTTGTTGACGTGGAGAGCAGATGGCAGCACGAACCTCACCAGTGAGAGTCGATTGTGATTCTGATGCGATCAAATTTTCTCATGAACGGAATGTGTGTGTGTGTGTGTGTGTGTGTGTGTGTGGGGGGGGGGGGGTACAAGAACTTTATCAAGTGATTCTACACGCGGGGGTGGGGGGTAGCCAATCTCTCGTAACCCTGTCACAACAAGATTCATTTTTTCAAAGAGCGTGCCATTCTCCGCCTTAATGCTTAACGTCATGCGTCCCGTTTTTACGGGACCCGATCGTTTCGCTCCTCCCAGTGTAGTTGTGGCACGCGTGCTGGTCACCCTCCCATCCATTTCCTCGGTTAGAGATCTTGGCTGTCTTATCCGCCACCTTTGTGGAAAGTTTCCATTATAGCCAATGACTGTTTCCTGCCAATGACGGTTGCCTTCGTATCCGCGGTTCGACGTCACTTTGAATAGGAAATCGGTTAAGTGGCTGCGGTTATAGTGGAGCGAAGAGACACGAGTTACAGGAATTGCGACTAGGAACGAGAAAATGCGTCTCGTCGAGCAGAGGGCACTCATAGTGAGCGAGGAAATGTTATGATGATGATGATTCCCCTGCAGAAAATGGATGGGGAGGGAGGGGAAAAAGGGCGAGGGAAGAAACGGACCAATCGGCAGATAGGGAAAATCCTGTCCTCGCGGTAAAAACAAACCGTCGTTGAGTAGTGGCCTCTTTGTGTCGTTCTTCGAGTATGTGCGGTGTAGAACAAAACAATATAATTGTTTCCGTCGCTCGTCTCTATCATGCGCTTCCGCACCTCTCGGCAGCGTGACTATGCGTTCGGCTTAAGATGGAGGGCGATGGGTCTTATATTGCGTTACCCTTTACTGCATCTACCACTAATTTCCTAACATCGACAATAGATGCAGCACAAAGTGGTACTCTATTTCTCTCTCTCTCTCTGCTTATGAGTAGCGTAGGGTTACCAGATACGAAAATCGAAACAGCAGGACGGCTGCAAGTGCACTCTTACCCATTTTCACAACAGATGGCGCTACTATCCTGACACACTTGTCGCAACAATAATTTTTCCCATCTCTGAAACAGAACCACAAAAAGAAAGAACATAAAACAAAAATTCGATGGCTGTTGGTTAGTGGAAGGGGAAAACCCCACAAATACACTCGTGTCTAGGGATAACCTAGGCCCTCCTTTTTCCCCACGTCCTCCTACGCTTCGGGAAAAATTCTCTTTTTCAGGTTACTAGAATAATTTTTCTTTAAACATTGTTCTCTTCACTGACATGAGTGAGTGCTTTTTGTGTCTCCCCCCCACCAATTGACCAAAGACCCGTCGAAATTCCCAGAATTCTTTTAAGAGTTGGGAATAATGATTGTTGCCACCTGTTTCATTCGTCGGAATAGTGGCGTCATCTGCTGGGGAAATGGGAGAAGTGACGTGAGCAAGAGTGCTCGCGCGCAGGTGTCCCTTCTTTCTGAATTTTGAAGTATGGTAACCCCCATGCACACCTAGCATGTTGGTATGACCCGTATTTCCGTGGAAATTCCCGTTTCCCCCTTCGATTTTAGCCTCATGTGCACATTTTCTGAAATGGAAACGTCCCGTTTATTCCCGTATTTTAATTGGTAATTACTTCTAGGGGTTTCTTTGGGTTATTTCAGCAATAATTAGCAACTTGGCGCACGTTTAGCATTTATTTTCCTGTCGGTAATATGTTCAGTATTTTTCCGTATTCATCTCCAGGACATATGGCCAGCCTCTAGGTGTACAGGTGGCAGTGAAATTGCCCTTTTTTTTTACAAAAAAAAGAACGGGAGTCGAAGAAGAAAAACGACCACCACTTTGTGCTGCCATCTATACTGGATAGGAATAACAAGTGATGTATAGGTACACGCCGCAGTATTTAGGGGCCGTTCAAGTATCACATAAGGACATTTTTAGCCATTTTTGACCCCCCCCCCCCCCGTCAGCAAAATTTCGTCATCAGCTCTGCCTCTGAATACTAACTCATGTTTTCATAAAGGGTGGTTGATGAAGTAAGCATTATCCAACCCACCCCCTCCTCCGCCCTTGTTATCAAAAGTCAGCAAATCGGAAACCCGCTCCCCCCCATCGATGATGACGTAATACTTGAACGGCCCCTTACCAGGAGAAAATTACAAACCCCGTATGTGCCGCAACTTCTCTTCTGGAAAAAAAAAGACCACCTCAGCGTCAAAGGTGAAGTTGACTGATCTAATGTATACGTGCATATATGAATTGACATCATCATCATCGTGCCCCCCCCAGTCTATCTCCGCCAATGGGGAGGGGAGGCAGCATTCTTGGCACTTGAACAAAGTGACCTTTTGTTAAATTAAATGCCATTACCCCCCCACTCCGTCCCTCAAGCCCATCATGCGTTGAAAAGGTATTGGCTAGGGACAGTGAAAGAATGATTGCTGCTCGTGAAAACGGGACGTATGATCAGTGCCGTCTTAACGCATGGGCCTACCCGGGAGGGGGCTTAAGATTTCATATAAGTTGGTAAACGATTACTTATTATTGTGAGGTCAGGGGGACCTGAGAAAAAACCAATTTGCCCGTTTGGCGCCCACTATAATATTAAGACGGCCCTACGTATGATGTTTGTTGAACGTTGGAAATTCGGAGAAGTGCAGGTGCATTGGAAACGCTCCTTATTTTGGCACAGCCAGGAACGAGGTGGGCCCCTATTTCTCCCTGCGTTAAACACAATCGAGCATCACATTGCTTCTCAAAATGCGCTTAACGGACGTTTTACCACAGGCATGAGTTCGCGCTGCCATCTGTTTTTAATGAAGTGAACAACTGTCATCAATCGCTAGATGGCAGCACCGAAAGATTTGGTTTCCGTCCTCCATCTTGGTCATTTTCCCTTCATGAACCGGGCTCAAAGCAATGGCTTTTTTTGTGAGTGGAAGGCTCCGGACATACAAGTGACAAATTGGAGACATAATGATATATAAATGGAACCGTAAATATACAAATAACATTAACGAAACTGTGGGGGAGGAATTCCGGTTTTACACTTTTAGAAAGTGTTAATTCTGGTGATTCGCGACAATCTGACAGCCCTTGTGTCTTCTTCATAGGGACGTTTCGACTCGCCGATGGTCGCAGATGACGGGCATCGGGTGGGGTGACATTCCCCACCGTTGTCGTCCCATATTAATCGAGTCGAAAGCGGGTGAATCCGTATAAAAATACCAAGCCTTCGTTGGAGAACTTCGGCTACCATCCCATTGGCTCGGCCATGCTCGATTCCAAGACCTAGGTCTTTGTCGCGTCTTTCTACGTGCAGCCGTTCAAAAGTTATGCCGTTTCAAAGTTTCCACCAATCACCGCACGGCCCGCCGGTCCAGGGGTGGACGAGCTCTCTCTGGTCCACCCTCTGATACAAATCTTCATAACTCGCGAACCAGTGGTCACAGAGGCATGCACCAAAACCACTAAATGGGCCTTGGCGGAAAGGATGGGATGGGTAGTGATGCCTCCTGGTGTCGGATAGAGGAACTTTTTTTTTTCAAAAGGCGTTTTCCAGTTGCGAGACAATCTGACAGCGTTTGCCCCTTTCCTGCATGTGCCTTCGTCCCGCCGGTGGCCACAGATGACGGGCCTCGGGGTAGAGGGGATCACCGCATACTAAACGGGTCGAAAACGGGTGAATCCGTATAAAAATATCAAGCCTTCGTTGGAGAACTTCGGCGACCATCCCATTGGCTCGGCCATGCTCGATTCCAAGAACTAGGTCTTTGTCGCGTCTTTCTACGTGCAGCCGTTCAAAAGTTATGCCGTTTTAAAGTTTCCATCAATCACCGCACGACCAGAGGGGCCATTCAAGTAAATACGTAAGCAGATTTTCAGCCATTTTTGACCACCCCCCTGGTCAGCAAACCACTCCCTTCCCCCCCCCCCCCGTCAGCAGCTTAGAATATTTCATATCTTCAAAAAGGGGTGGTTGAGTCAGCAAATCCGAACCCCATCCCCTCGATGCTGACGTAATACTTGACCCCCAGATAAAAATTTCGAATGGTCCACATTGTCAAAATGGACAGAAGTTTGTTGCCATTGTGTATCTCGCTATAAAAGCCATGACTTTTACAAAATTACTCAGTTATTTTTTGAATAAAAAGCAATTGAATATATTGTTCCGTATAATGTCTCACAAACACTCGAGATGGCAAACCGCGAAGCAGTTTCACGGTCAACACAAATATATTTTACAGAAACAACTCTTTACACGTACAGTGGAACTTCGGTTAACGAGCGGTGGTTCGCATTACGCGCAACGGAGTAGTATGACCGCGATCAAGCCGACAACAAGGCGGCTCATGTATCGTTTTCCCTCTCATGCTTCAATAAATTCAGTTAATTTCATCTTGAATTGTCCTTAATTATCGATGGTTCGTTCAGCGGAATATTCGACGCTAGTTACCAGAGACCCATCCTGAAAATCACGCCACAAGATCGTGAACAGTATTTGTATAATTCTGGAATTCCCACTTATTATTGATACCATTATTTTTGAAATTATCAATTTCATCAATGCTGAAAGTACCTCTTTCATTAATTCTGGAATTATCTTTAATTACTCTCATGAAAGGAACAGAAATGAATCGATCTGCCTGTTTTTGCTTTAAAAAATGCTTGATTAAAGCTGCGGAATTTAATTTTATTTGGGCCCATAATTAATTTCAAAACATCCCAAACTATACGGGATTGATGCAAGTGGATAATACGGAGACATTAATTCTGATTTTCGTGCTTGAGAAGATATAAATCAAAAACTGAAATCAATGTGTTATTGCATGGATATCCACCTCAAAAGTGGGTCTGGCTAATTATTTTATATTTCATTTTCTGGGCTTCTCTCTCTCGTATCTCTAAGCGAACTCGATATTTCAAAAATCGAGAATTCTATGCAGTTTTTAAAATTATTGATGTGGCGGAAAACCTTACTAAACTTCCGCAATTCTATGTTAAAATCGGCAATTTTAACATTGATCTCTACGGGAGATAGTGTTTGTTTGCACCGAATCACGTGGTCTTCCGACGGAAGATGTTGGGGGACACCTTTCTCAGCACTGCCAAGGCGGAGAGCGCTGACGTCACGCTCCCTCCAGTAATATAAGCTCGATGCACAATCATGATTACTATTCACCATGGAGGAAAGAAACAACTGAATGTATTCTTTCCTCCATGACTATTTACGATGCTAGTGTTACTCCACGAATTTCTACTCAGACCATACGTTCTGTTTTTACAGGACACGAGCATTCTCAATATTCCTGCAAAGTATTGTTCAACTGGGTCTTCTAATTTTCATAAAAATTCCAGTGTGCAACGCTTTTAAGTTTTTTTTATTTTTAATAAAAACTCCCCCCCCCCCCCATAGACTCGAATTAAGAAAAAGTTACATCCCCCCCAAGGCAGGTTCTGCATTGCCCCTGAGCAGAATATAATTCCATGTCAGTCTTTCCCTGCGGAACAGAGAAATCACATCTGCATACTGTTCATAAATTATAAGAGTTTCCTTTCGTGGACGCTATCAGTGATTGATAATCTTGGGCATATGAACTCTTAAAAGCTTTATATTCAGCTTTATATAGCTTAAAGTTTTATATTTTCTTTCTGAAGACATATTTAATCGGAAGAAACAATTTAAAAAAAAAATTCAAATTACAAAGCTGCCGACGAAAAAACGTGTTTACCGCACGGCTGTTAATGGAATACAATAACGATAATACAGGAATTTCGGCAACTAAGGCCATGCCCCTGATAAATGATTGCCGATAAACGCTACGAAAACGAAGTCGCGTCTTTGCCAGTTGCTAAAATCAACACCACCTGTAGAACAAGGGCTGCGCACGAAGCTTGTGACGTCAATAAAGGCCATTTCTCCTATTCATATTGGGTGTATTGTAAAAAAGGTAAAGATATCACATGCGTCGGCCTGCTATATCCAATGGCAACAGGTGAAATTAAGACGCCTTCATATATTAAGGAGTGTATTAAGGAGTTCTAGGTGATATGTTCTTCAGTGACGTCACGAGCTTCGTGCGGAGGCCTTGTTCTATAGGTGGTGTTGCGTAAATGCGGTCACACGTTTTCAAGGCTGCTCGATGGAAATGATTACAGCTGTCCTCTATGGGTGTTTTCCCTAACGACGACGGTAATTATTGACGCCACGACAACGTAAAATCTAATTTTCTGCCAAAATCCGGAGAGCGGGTGGAAGGATGAAAAATCCGGAGTCTCCCGCCTGAATCGGTAGAGTTGGCAAGTCTGCGAATCTGTTTTTTCCCCCACCACAGAGCTTTTCCCTGCCTTTTATAAAATATTTGCGTATTCGTCATTTCGATTCAGAAAGAGTGGTTTTACGCTTACCTAGGGTGGGAACCACAAACTATGGATGCTCTGCTTACCATAAGGCGATTTCAATTATATACATACTTTTGGGCACTCCCCTCATATTATGAGGTGGGGGGAAAAATTTATACATCAAGTATCATCATTCCTAGAATGACCATATTTCATCAGGAAAAAATATGTGAAGTGGGGGGAACCCTAAATTATGGGGTAATTCAATTGGCAACGTCAAAGAAACTACCAATTGCAGTTGACGCTCGCTAAAATGTACTCCATTTCACAAACTGCACATCAACTGTACTGCAAAAATTTTTGGAATGAAGGGCTACAGAAAGAATTGAAATATATTTTGGTAAAAAAAAAATTAAATTGAACACATCATATCTGTGAGATATAATTATCATTAATTGATAAATGATGAAAATTATCTTCATTCAAATAATTTCGGTAAAGATATCCCATTAAGGTTACTTAATTGCTGATAAAAATATATCCCATTTTAAGGTTAGTTAATGGGATATATTTTTTTTAATGTGTGGAAGTATGGTCATCCGCATGATGGCAATGAAAACAAAAATGCAATGTTTCACCTGATACAATAAAAAGAAAAAGCAAATAACAAGGGAAACAAATATTTGTGGTCTTTCTTATTATTCACCTTTTCATCATTGATTTCTTTACTTTTCTAATATGACCATTAAAAATGGTGATCCTCAAATTTTCAACTGTGTCCACCATTCACTTCTAGCAAATTCTTGCTAGAGACTGTACTGCTACGACTACTACTACTAGACTGCACGTGCACCTCCTCCATATTCCTCTGGTGAATGGGTATAAGTCAGAAGGTGCATGTATGCATTATAAACTTAACGTAAAGTTTGTTTCTGTGGAATGCTTGTCTAGTGCTATCATCATCAATTTTTGGAGCAGATAAACTGGCAGTTTTTTTTTGCTTGTGTCATGCGTAATTTTTTTTTAAATGCTCCAGGCCTGATTGCTGACGAAGAGACTCTTAAATGTGAGATCAGCTCGCATTCTCACCTTGAAGTGTGAAAGAATCACTTACAAAAAAAAAGCTCACTCACGAAAGAATTAGTTACATTCCTGGGAGTCAAAGTTTGAAGCTCACATAATGTAAACTATTTTTTACAGAAAATTTGAACACAATTCATTGACCAAGACAAAATTTTGAAACTTTAAATTTAATAAGTATGGGAACAGTTGATGCTGAAACAAATATATGATTAAACAGTAACACAATGACATAGGGAGTAAAAAAAATTCGAATGTACATAAAATTTTATCATTTTCCCTATATAATAATAAATCCTTTGGGAGAACAAACAAAAAATAAAAATCCTTTGTACGTTGCTGCATACACATACTGTTCTACATTATCATGACCCTAAAAAAAGAGAAAAATACCTAGATATATTACCATGGGGGAAAATCAATCGATGATCAATGCAACTTGAGTGTACAATATAATGTTGGAATTTATAAATATTTGAGGCACTATATATTAATAGGCGGAGATGTGATTGGAAGGAGAGGTCATGGGGACCAGGGCCATAACTAGGGGGGGGGGGCAACTGCTACAGATGGCAAAATTTAGTGGGGTGGGAACAAAAAACACCATTATAAAATTATAAAGTAATCGGGCGGCAAAATAATTTTTGCCCCGGGCAACAAAAATCCTAGTTACGACGCTGATGGGGACTATTGCCTCCCCCCCCCCCCCCACCATCAAAGACAGAGGTGTTTGTCTACTTTTACACAGAGCACTCACATTACATTTCCTGCTGCCTGATACTATACAGTGGGATTGCTGTATGCTTGGTTCAGAAAATGTGTATGTTATGGCCTATATGTTAGGCTCCTTTGATATGCGATTACACCCAAATGGTTTGTCTCAGGTTTGTGAAATTTCATTACTTTTCGCATCAACTAAGAAAAATTCCTAAAATATGTAAGTTTCTTAGCTGAGTGGAAAAACTACTACCTACAATGACTACTACTAAACCACACATGCACCTCTGCTATATTCCTCTATGAATTTTCTAAAGAATACCTGGGTACCTGGTGGAAATATGTGTGTGTATGCTGTGACCTAACGTGAAGTTTGTTATGTGCTGTCGTCTGGCTTCCGAATTTAGAAGCAGACAATTCACCCTCTGTGGAGAGAGACTCTTTCAGAAAGAGAAGACTTTTTTTAGAAAAACAATTACCACTGTCTGCTTGCACAGCTTCTGCTTGCCCTTCTGCTTCCACCTCAGCTTGTGCTTCCACCACAGCTTGGGCTTCCACCACAGCTTGGGCTTCCACCACAGCTTGGGCTTGCCCTTCTGCTTCCACGACAGCTTGGGCTTCCACCACAGCTTGGGCTTGCCCTTCTGCTTCCACCGCAGCTTGGGCTTCCACCACAGCTTGGGCTTGCCCTTCTGCTTCCACCGCAGCTTGTGCTTCCACCACAGCTTCAACATGATTAATTTCTTGTAAACTGAAAGAGAAATGTTTATCTTGAATTGTTCAAACACTACTTCATAGCAGAATGATAGACTGGATAGATAATTTGGAGCTAGTGGACACTTTGGAGTTAAGTGTTTTTCTAGAAATGTGAAAAAAATATCAAGTTCTGAAATTTTGGTCATGTAAACCCTATGACCTTGCTCACAACTTCCAGTGAAAATTTAGTTACAAGTGTATTAAGGACACCAACACACACACACACACAAAAAGTTGAATAAGAAAAACTAGTTTTTGATTTACACTATCAGATAGAGCTGCATCTGATTTTTAACTTTCATAACATATTTTACATAATATTTTCTATGGTTGTATGCATTTTAATTAAAATCATCTCTCAAAGATATGAATGCTTCTAAAAATTCTAATTTTCATTAACTATTTTTGTTCATAAAAAAGTGGATTTTTCAAATTCCACAAAACTTGACAACGTAAAAATTATATTTAAATTTGGAATTGAATTCAATATAGAACTTGGTTAATTTGAAGTTGAAAGTCACTGGAAAAAAGTTCAAATTATCCAAAATTTGAATTATCCAATTAACCTATATTGGATCTGTAAAACAAATACAAATTGCAACTTAATCATCCATTTCAGCAGATCAAACATGTCAACGACCATGTCCCTAATGAGCTTGGGACGTGAACACCAATTTTTTAAATCATTGTGGGTGGATTGACAATCAATAAATTACGAGTGATTATAAGACTACAAAACATTTAATTTACTTCACGGACAGATAAAATATAACACATCATGAATACACAATTTCCATCACACCCTGTTTGAGATGTTGTGTAATTGAAAAATGCTTTCATTCCATCAGACTACTATTATAATGACACATGCCCTTCATTAACAATACTAAAGCAAAAAAAAAAAATCAATTTTAATTTCTAAAAGTTACTGCAATAATTACAAGATCTTAGCTGGAAATGAGTTTCCTTTAATTTCAAGAAATCAAAATCAGCTTACATGATTTCTAACACTGCT
The DNA here is from genome assembly GCF_987345545.1 of Pholcus phalangioides. Classification (NCBI taxonomy): domain Eukaryota; kingdom Metazoa; phylum Arthropoda; class Arachnida; order Araneae; family Pholcidae; genus Pholcus; species Pholcus phalangioides. The sequence goes on from NW_028301605.1 coordinate 13,793,731, forward strand.
TGACATTCTTGATCTCTAGCAGGAATGTTTTCAACAACATCTTTCACATCTAAATAACGGTGAGCAGTATATCCCACACTAGGAGTTTCAAGAACTATCAAGGGAAGTGAAAAAAAAAAAATTATATAAATGTTGAAAAAAAGAAAAAGTTTGCAACTTGGAACTTTTTTTTTTGCTTCACAAGAGAGACAAAATTCAATCATTTTTACCTTGCTGGAAAATGAAAGTATTGTAGCATTTCACAAATGCGCTTTCCGCATCAATACGGTGTAGCTTACAGCCATGGCCTAAAATCAAATTTATAAGTAGAAAAAATACACATAAATTATTCATGCATCACCTGATATGAACGTTATGTCATACAACCCCCATAGTAAGATACAAGGGGAGGCTAATGGGGCAATCCCTCCTCCAGTGAAAAAAAGTATTTATTAGCATAGGGAAAGGCAGAGGCTAACCAACTCTCATTCACTATGCAAATCTTGATTTCTCACCCCTTTCCCAGTCCGCTTATGACCAGCCTATACCTTGTTTCTCTAAAATTATGCTCAGTTAGATGCACCCTCAGCTAAGGGGATGAATTTAGCAAATCTATTGCAACTTATCAGAAATATACTATATATTGTGTGTGTGAATAGTAAAACAAATATTTGTTGGTATTATAGACATTAACATTCAAAATAATCAGAATTATTTAGATTAAAAAATGGGAGAACACGCTAAATTAAGACAAATAAAATACGCATCTCAGCAGGAATCTGGCAACATTCTGGGAAGAGTTTCAATGTCTGGAATGAAATCTTTGACAAAGTCCATACAAAATAACTACTATGGGTGAACAAGAAATTTAAAGAGTTCAATTTAAAAACTATTCCTTATTATTATTTTTCAAAATAAGATTGATATACCACACACAAATAAACACCACATATGAATCTCACATACCTACTGGCATACTCTGTATCATTTGAACTCTACTCTTCTTCTCAAAAAATTTGAGCCACAAAATTAGACCTCTATCAGGAATGACTAAACAATAAAAATTTATGACACTGCAAATTCAATTTAGAACAAACCAAAGAATATGCATAATTTTAAAATTCAATAACACAGAGGTGTACGCAGATGAGCTTGTGCTCCCCAAGCCAAAAAAACAATTTAATATCAAAATAAAATACCATTTATATATTAATGTATAATGTTATATGTAATACCCGCTGCTGCCTGGGTTTACTCCATGCACTGGAGAAGTTGAAACCATTGTATAAAGGAATGAAAAAAATTCTGAAACCATGTTTCGAACCACTGTAACCAAATTAAGCATTCCAAAAATCATTGTAGCAGAAAATGAACCATTGCTTCCTGATAATTTGTCAAGCTCTGACAAATTTTTAGAGTAGCCCACCGTTCGAGTAGTGTCCTGTTTAGTATACAGTGGAACTTCGGTTAACGAGCTTAACTCGTTCGGCCAATATGCTCGTTATTCGAATCAAACTTCCCACTAGGAAATAATGAAAACTCAGATAATTTGTTCCACAATTATTTATTCACATAAAAATGACTAATAAAAACGGCATTCAATCAATAATTATGCATAATGCAATAAAATATACACATAATATAAAGAACGCCATAAATAAACATAAAATATGATAATGTTTACAAATTAACTTACTCTAAACGACAAGAGGAGGACTATCATTTAGGATGATTTACAGGCTGACTGTTTGAAAACTTATTAGTTTTGTGTGACTTAAAACAAACCCTTATCCACATAGGCGTAAACTTATTGAAAATGTTAGGGGGGGGGGGGGGGGGACGCGGTATAACTGGAATTTTTTTTGAAAATTACCCCCCCCCCCCGTTTTTTACAGACGTTTCCCACAAAAAAAATTTGTAAAAAATCTGTCGTTTTGATTCAAAATCTATGCTTAGGGGCCGTTCAAGTATTACGTAAGCAATTTTATAGCCATTTTCGACCCCCCCCCCCTTGTCAGCAAAATTTTGTCATCAGCTCTGCTCCTCTGAATCCTAACGCATATTGGTGGGATCAGAGACGTACACGGGGGGGGGGGGCATGGAGGGCTCATGCCCCCTTCCACGATCAAAAATTTATTTTTTTAATTGAGTTATTATAATCAATTTCTGTTAATTTCAATGTCATTTGAAGGCTATGTATGAACGCAAAATTTATCTTTAATAAATTCATTGCGACCTACCCTCTAAGTCAGCGATTCTCAACCGGTGCTCCTTGTGCACCCTCCTCCAGGAGCTTCGCGGCCGCTCAAGGAAAATAAAAAAAAACCAGTAAAATTAAAAAAAGTAATTATAAATATTTTTAAATAGAAGTAAATTGGCCTACAGTGCTCCGCCATAGAATTTTTCTACTTAAAAGGGCTCCACGAGTCAAAAAAGGTTGACAACTGCTGCTCTAAGCCATACAATGATAAATCGCATAAAGGCTCTTGGCCCGCGGACCAATTATGTCCCCCTGGGGGATGCAGCCTGCCCTCCTCAAACCTAATTTTGTAAAAACTGAATTAAACGGCCCATCTACAGATCGGTTAAGTGTCCCATGGTACAATTCCAGAACCTTTAAGCGGCCCGTGGCACATTTTCAGATCACTTAAATAACCCGGGACACAGTTCCAGAACACTTAAGCGATCCGTGACACAATTAGAGATCCCTTGAGTGACATGTGACGTAGTTTTAGACCACTGGTCCCAAGTGGCCCCCCAGTGCGGTTCTATATCACTCATGTTATCCGCAGCACATTCTCAGATTAATTAAGTGATCTGCGGCATATGATTACGGATCACTTGAGTGATGTGTGGCACAATTCCGGAGTACTTAAGCGGCCCGGACACATTTCCAGATCACTTGGATCCGCGAAACATTTAGAGATCACCAAAGTGGCTCTGTAGGGCATTTATCAATGAGGGGGGGGGATGTTACTTCAAGTGCCCACAAACTACCGAAAGGTGTTTCTCGGTTCCGGCGCGCAGAGTAAGATGCTATTAAAAATACTTCATATTGTCATAGAGGGTGGTTGATGACGTAAGCATTATCCAAACCCCCCTCCCCCCCCTTGTCATCAAAAGTCAACAAATCGGAACCCCCCCCCCCCCCCCCCATTGATGATGACATAATACTTGAGCAGCCCTTTAATAAGAAATATTAAACTATCATAACATTACTGTTGCTAAATTCTCAAGCAATTTTACGGTATTCATTTCAAGATTTAATAGAACAAACATTTATTTAAACCTTGTGTAAAATGTCCTATTTATTTGTTTGTTTTGCTTTTGGTTTCTATATCTAAGCAAAAAGTAGATGATGAATTGAGTTCCGTTGTTGAAAGATTTTTCTCTTAAAGAAAGAACTAATAGTGTACATGCTTGCTATCAGCAAGGCCGGAACTAGAGAGGGGACAGGAGGCAACTGCACTGGGCGGCAGTTTTAGGTGGGGACAGAGAACACTGTTATAAAATTATCGAATTGGGGGCGGCAAAATCATGTTTGCCCCGGTCGGCAAAAATCCTAGTTACGGCCCTGGCTATCAGCATACCATAGCCCATTCAATAATTATTTCAGTACCTGTCAAAAGCCATTGAAACAGTCAATCATCTTAAATTTTATGGCTTTTTCAGTAAAAAATATGCATGAGAAAAACTACAGTCGATCCCGCTTAGTTTTTCCTCTTACAACGTTTTTTCATGACGTTTCGTCACAGATGTTAACTGATCAGTGAATATATGTTGTTTGAATTTTGGGGGCTCAAAGTTATAAAGGCTTCATTTGCCCATGAAGAAATTGGGTAAGGGCCTAGCCCGGTGCTCCACGCCAAAGTTCATGGAAATGGAAGAAATTAGACCCTGTATACAGGGATAATGTATATAAATGTATAGCAACTGAAACAAAACATCGTACAAATAAGTAAGGTCAGAAACGTAATAGGGAGACGTATAGAAAGGGTTCCATTACATTTTCCTAAATGCAGTAAAATCTCCACAAATGATCACCTGTACTCAAACACAAATATGCATCAGTGGTCGCCTCTACTCAGCGTAAATTTCTATGCCTTCAGCGACCGTAGGCTCTTATATTCATTTATCGAATTTACTGATTTAATTTATTTTCTTCGAGTGGGTGCGGAGCCCCCGGGAAGTGTACACAGAGCACCGGTTGAGAACCGCTGCTTCAGTGAAAAGTTTCCCAAACTTTTTGTCCCATAGCCCTTCTTTAAAAAAAATTTATTTCTCATTTCTCCCAACTCAAGCCCACCCATAGGATCCTATACCAAACCCATAGCTTCTATCAACCCTTTGGACAATTGCATCGCCCCCTTCCCCCAGGGGGCGATATTTCACACTTTGAAAAGCACTGCTTTAGTGGCCATTCTTGGTTATTATACAACTTAATTTAATGAAAAGTCATGGGAAATTGGCCTTTTTATTTTTGATTTTTTTTGCACTATTTATAAAGTTGTTATGATTAGTCCTGTTTGTTGCATTTATATAAATTAACCTCTTTTTAGCATTAATGTGTGTATAAATGTATGTAATTGAAGAATCTTCAGAATAAGTGCAAATTTTCAAGTTATGCAAAGGATTAATTAAATTTTTGTAATTTTTCAAATTAATATTGCTTACAACACAATGAAAGTTCATTATAACAACGGTTCACAACCACGAGAAAAGTTTTTGTTGTAACGTAGTTCTCATTATAAACGAATTTTCACTTTTTGGTCTGTAAGGACATAAAATTATTGAAAATTGCTGTTTTATCTGTATTGGGAGGTCTTTGAGATCATTTCGTTCTAATATTAACGATTGAACAGAACTCTAGTCATGTGAAATTGATTTTTGATCTCAAATCAGTTGATTCTCTAAGAGTATAAGACGTTTTCCATAGAATTTCGTATCATCAAAGCCGTTTAGACGACCAACTGAACAATTAAAAGTTTGAACTTATTACATTCATGCTCACTTCCATGGATATATGGATCAGTCAACATCGTCTATCGAATCAGAAATTTGACATTTTCAAATAGTTTGGTGTTTGGCTGCTCGACTCCAAGGAACTTCTAGCTACAATGGACCATACCCGAAGCCTGGGGGCTTTATTTGCTTCTTATTTCTTCTTCTTTCTTTTTTTTCAAGTAAAAAGTAAAATCTCTCAGAGAGGAGAAAAATCCGCCCATTTTTGACATTATTCATGTATGCACTTGTAGTTTGCTTCTTTTTCGAGCAACTTTTTATTTCTATTAGTGAGCAGCTACAGTACTAATAATAATTTCTACGAAAAGATGCATTTAAAAACGCATTTGTGTCTCTTGCGTGGTTATTTGTTCTTTAGCATATATTTTCTCAGTTTTAGTTCATATGTTGGCATTTTTTAAGTGGAAAATTCAGGCTCTAATTACAGTCGAATCCCGTTTTAACGAATACCATTATAGCGAAAATCTCGTTTTAACGAACGGTTTTCTAATCCCTCTAATAAGTATACATAGGAACAATGCAAACAATCTGAAATTCCTTTATAATGAAATTTCGTTATAATGAAGTTTTTTCTCCAGTTTCTTGGAGTTTGTTATAATGGGATTCAACTGTATAACAACCATTTCATGTATTGTTACCAAAGTGAATGGGACAGGGGCGTAGCCAAAAATTTTTAGACCCCCCCCCCCCTCCCCCCCAATAAGCTGGAAGCAACAAACTGCATATTTACATACTTTCTCCATTGAAAATCACAGTACCAGATCTTGTTTCACATAGAGAACCTGGGTCATACCGAGGGACTTTACCTGTTCAATATATGGAAGTACATTGTCCATATGAAATGCATTTATTTGAATATATTGGTGAAATACTAAATACATATATCGATTTGTTGCATGCACAGGTTTGGAAATGTCGAAATTGATGAAAAATCAATTTTTTTTTCCTTCCACAGATCACAGAAATGCCAGTTAAAGGTTCGAACCTGCTTGTTTTCCTTCTAAAGGCATTGTGTAGAAATTATGGAAATTTCTATTGGATAGACAAAAGAGCTGGAATCTTTGTGCTGATTTGTTGGAATCGTAGAAACAAAGATTGGAGTCCGGATTACCTGAAGGTTTTCCAGGAAATTAGTAGAATGGGAGAAGGGCGGTAAAATTTGTATAACCCCCAATAAATCCACCTCTGCCCAGACAACTAAGTGCTAGGTCAGTGAATGACTAAGAAAGTGGCCTAGAGAGTTTGCAAGCTCGTGAGTGAGCAAAAGAGCGACTTAGAGCGTGATCAAGCATGTGAATGACCAAACGCAATGACCTACAGAGCGAGGAACCTGGTCAGTGAGTGAACTAGAGCGTGTGCAAGCTTATGAATGACGAAAAGAGTGACCTAGATTGCATTCACAAACATGTGAATGACCGTCCCCTAGCGAGACGTACAAGAATTGTAACGCTTTTCAAAATCCGATTTTCCTATGGGATTTAACATGGGCTCGAGCGAAAAACGGACGCCGTCACAACTTGCACGGAAACGATTGAAACAAGTAACTGGCGTCGGGGTCGACCTCGACGCGTGCGGGTGGTCGTCTCCGATGCATTCGCAGCGTCCCCTAGCGAGACGTACAAGAATTGTAACGCTTTTCAAAATCCGATTTTCCTATGGGATTTAACATGGGCTCGAGCGAAAAACGGACGCCGTCACAACTTGCACGGAAACGATTGAAACAAGTAACTGGCGTCGGGGTCGACCTCGACGCGTGCGGGTGGTCGTCTCCGATGCATTCGCAGCGTCCCCTAGCGAGACGTACAAGAATTGTAACGCTTTTCAAAATCCGATTTTCCTATGGGATTTAACATGGGCTCGAGCGAAAAACGGACGCCGTCACAACTTGCACGGAAACGATTGAAACAAGTAACTGGCGTCGGGGTCGACCTCGACGCGTGCGGGTGGTCGTCTCCGATGCATTCGCAGCGTCCCCTAGCGAGACGTACAAGAATTGTAACGCTTTTCAAAATCCGATTTTCCTATGGGATTTAACATGGGCTCGAGCGAAAAACGGACGCCGTCACAACTTGCACGGAAACGATTGAAACAAGTAACTGGCGTCGGGGTCGACCTCGACGCGTGCGGGTGGTCGTCTCCGATGCATTCGCAGCGTCCCCTAGCGAGACGTACAAGAATTGTAACGCTTTTCAAAATCCGATTTTCCTATGGGATTTAACATGGGCTCGAGCGAAAAACGGACGCCGTCACAACTTGCACGGAAACGATTGAAACAAGTAACTGGCGTCGGGGTCGACATCGACGCGTGCGGGTGGTCGTCTCCGATGCATTCGCAGCGTCCCCTAGCGAGACGTACAAGAATTGTAACGCTTTTCAAAATCCGATTTTCCTATGGGATTTAACATGGGCTCGAGCGAAAAACGGACGCCGTCACAACTTGCACGGAAACGATTGAAACAAGTAACTGGCGTCGGGGTCGACATCGACGCGTGCGGGTGGTCGTCTCCGATGCATTCGCAGCGTCCCCTAGCGACGGGAACAAGAACTATGATGTGTGAAAGAACCGGATTTCCTATGGGAAATAACACGGGTTTGTCCGGAAAACGGGCAGCGTCACGACATGGAGAGCGGCCCTTAAACCCGGTCCCCCCGCCGGGCACCTACTTGCGACGCGAAAGAGACTCATAACGCGTATAAAAAAAACGACGTTGACAATACGAAAGATCTGTCTTTCTACGCTGATGCTGCCATCTGTTAGACAAGAAACGAACGCAAGGAAAACGCGTCTTTCTGTCGAGCCCGAGAGATGGCAGTATCCGTCACCGTTTGTTGATAGTCTCTGGGGTACGTTCGTGATCAGAGAAAAGAAGAGTGTGTGCGTGTGTGGATTGTCTAATGAATCGCAATGAGCGCGAATTCCCAAAGATGTCGCCATACGAATCCCGCGATTTGTTTGTTCGTGATCCGGCTCCGCAACTAATAGAGAATTGTGCGGACGCACGATCCTTTTGCATTTCGCTGGGGGAGGGGGTGGCACCAAAATCCTGTCCCGTGGGGTCTACTTGCGGTCTTTGCTATACACTGCACGTTTTAATATCACCGTTGGCAATTCCGCCGCTGTGAACTCATTACCCGCCCTCCTCGATCATCTCCAAAGGTCACGCGTCGATACTTGTTTTTCCCGGGAGCGAGCGTTGATTGATGCTGCCATCTACGAAACGCGTTAGGAAAACCGAAATAGAACCAGGGCCTCAGTGGTGTGACCGGAGTATGTGTGAGAGGCACCGACTCCATTCGCTAGAGGTCGCGCCATTCTCCTATTTTATCTCTGTTCGGAGAACAACGTCGTCAACACCACAAGACCCGACACCTCGTTCGAAACCACGCACACAAACCTGAGAGCAGATGCAGAAACGGGCGTGAATTGACGGGACATTGGAAAACGGGACGTCGGATTCCGTTGCCATCTGAGAAACGCTTCGGCGAGCTCCGTAGAATTTTGGAGACACCGACATCCATCACGTAGTGCCAGGGTCACCCGCTAGACTGGATCGTCGTCATCATCATCACCACCGAAGAATAGGCTTCTTTGTGTGGTTCGAACTTCGCGGTCATTTGGCTTCCATCTCTGTGGGCGAGTGTCTCTCTCGTGTTAATAATAACGACCGTTGGTTGCGTTCTTTGTTCGGCTGCCGTTTGTGTTCTTTGGATAATTATTTCGTCGCGTGGGGGTAAGTCTTTCATTGTTTTCGGTTCAATATGTTGTTGTCGATTCCGAATTTGTGCGAAGGCACGTTACGCGATGTCAATGGCAGCGACGTACCGCAATTACGTTGTAATGCAGTCGAATCCCGTTATGACGAACTCCAAGAGACCGAAGAAATCACTTCGTTAAAACGAAATTCCGCTATAAAGGAATTCTAGGTTTTTTTGCATTATTCGTACGTAAACTTATCCGAGGGATAAGAAAAGCGTTCGTTATAAAACGAGATTTTCGCTACAACGGGATTCGACCGCGTTATCGTTTTCAGATGTTATCGTGAAAAGAAAGATGGGGGGGGGGGGGTGGTTATATATCATATACGGTGTGAAAACGGGGCGGCACGTTGTGAAGACGTGGTCAGTAAAATGGCGCGCGGGTCGTCGTTAATCATCGAGTCGATTTTCGAAACGTCGGTAATTATGCCCAGCGACTGTTGTGAATGCGATGTCAGGATGGCCGAGCGGCGCCAGACTCAAGGTTGTTATAATTGCAGTTTGGCCGATAATCCGTGTGAGGTTAGTTTGTGTCTCTTTTGTATTCAAACGAAACAAACGGGAAATTACGAGATACACACGTATGGTATGTAATACAAACGCACATATTTATTGTTACGCAGCCCCGAAAGGTACGGTCCTCCCTCGGCAACAGCCCACTTCTCCATTAGATGCATTCATTTCCCCGTACATAAATATAATTAACATTGCTGCTACTTGTGCAATCGACGTTATTTTTGGTGCGTAACAAAAAATCTCTTCCAAATGGTGTTTCGTGAGTCACTCGATGAATATTTACTTGTACCTGTTTCTATGTATGATGTCGCGTCTCCATTCTGTTTTATAATAACGGGGACGATTTTCTTTTCGTGTGATTCGGTTCGTGAATTTTCGCAACGGAAACGGCTCTTGTGTTTCACGGCGTCCGTTCAAAAAGCGCCGCCCCGAGTTTTCGCCGTCCGCAATATCGGATGGAAAATGTTTCGTGTGGCCGTGGTTGTTTTCCATTTGAATTGTATTTCGGTTATACGCGTCGCGATAGATTGTTGTTCGACGAGGCAATCGATTGGTCGTTTCGATACAGTCGCGAGTTTATTTAAGCGTTCTCTTTATTTCGCGTCGAGGCATTTCCCAGCGCGACGCGTCTTCTCCGTTCTTTGATACGCGTTTCATTATTGTATTTTATTTTTTAAGCCGCGCACGCACGGGAGAAATGCGACGGAATCACTGGTGGAAGCGCTTAGTTATTTTTTTGCGTGTTATGTTATACGTACGACGCTTACTTATTTTGTCCGCAGGGATAAGAATTATTGTATTACGCGTATTTACGATCATTCGGAAAGAGTGCATTGTTGTTTTTTTTTTTTTCAAATTATTATTACTTGTCGGGCGTTATTATCGACTGCAGTGGAACCTCCCGCGACGGGCGCTTCCCGTTAGAGCGCACCGAAGGACAAACAATCCTCGTTTAGCGAACGAAATTTTCGGTGGAGGTTTCACTGCAGCGAATGTCGTTCTTGCTCGATTTGATATTTACTTCGGCAAGAACGAAAAAAGACGCTTCTTTTTCAGCCGGGATAAAGTAAAGCTAGCAAAGAAGATCTCTGACGGAATGACGACGTCAGTTGTTTAATTATTGTTTTGTTTCGTCTGCAGCGAAAGAACTCGCGTACCCACCGTAGATGAGTGTTACATTATGCGTACGATACTTGCTTATTTTGTTCGCGGAGATAAAACTATTGTGTTATACGTTTTATTACGTTTATTCGCTACAGGAACGAGTATTGTTTTTGATTCCAAAAAGTGTCTTTTGTTATCGAAATTTTTAAAATTGTGTGTTTTGCTATCGAATAAATTTTGTGTCGGTTTTCGCGAGGTTTCACTGCACCGAGTTTGTTGTTTGCTCGGTTAGTCTGTTATCGTTGGGGACAAATTTTATGTTTACTTCGTGCAAGAGAGAGAGAGGACGAATAAAGACGCTTTGTGATGTTTGTGTTTGCAGAATTTATTTTTTCGGTTTTGTTTCCCAATATGCGTGCGCAGATTTCATTTTTATTGGTTACACACAGTGTCGCTATTTAAATATTTGTTTCGCAACTGCGATTTCCGTGAGGACACGTTCAGCGTTTATTTATACCCGGCGGTTTCCGTCTCGTGGGCGGGGCGCATTTATTTTGGTGTTTCGTTTTTTTTTTTTAGTTTTCAGCGGAGCCGAAACGAAGGCGTCGCGGAAGAAGCGATCCAATGTCTCGGAGGAATCGTTGGTTTCTTTTCGGGAGGATGTGGTCGGAGCGTTTGATTGTTGTTATTCTTCTGTTTGTGGGGGGGATCGCGGTGTGTTCGGAGGAAGAAACGTAAGTACCATTTCATTTGTTTGGCAGAGATGAAATTATTGTGTTGCGTTTATTTTCAAATGTTTGACACGATGTGCTTTTTTTTCTGTTTGACGATAAATTGTGGGGGGGCCAAAAAAGGACTTTTTGTTTTCAGCGGAGGAATGAATAAAGACGCGTGTTTGATGTTTGGTTGCGAACTCTTATTCAAGCGGGGACGCGTCATTTCTGGCACGGAGTATTTCTTTAGGTAAGTGTTACATTATGCGTACGATACTTGCTTATTTTGTTCGCGGAGATAAAACTATTGTGTTATACGTATTGCGTTTATTCACTACAGGAACGAGTATTATTTTTCGAGTGTGTGTGAGATTCCAAAAATTCGTATATTTTAAGTGGTCGGTTTTGTTATCGAAATTTCTCGATGCGGTGCCACAACGGGCACCCCTCGTTAGTACAGTTTCACTAGCGAATAAATTTTCGCTGCGCCAAGTTTGTTTTTTTGCTCGATTATTGTGGAAAGTATCGTTATGGGGGACAAATTTTATATTTACTTCCGTGTGTGCAAGGACGCGTCCTCTTTTTTTCCTTTTTTCAGCAGACGCTTCGTGATGGTTGTTTGTATTTACAGAATTTATTTATTTTATCGGTTTTGCTTCCCATATGCGTGCGCAGACTTCATTTTTATTGGTTTTACCGAATGTTATTTAAATATTTGTTTCGCAACTGATAAGGACTTTCGTCGTCATCGAATTATATCCCGCGGGGCATTTTTGTGTTTCGTTTATTGTTTTTCAGCAGAAGACGACGCGAGTTGCCAACGTGTTGACGGAATCAGTGGGACGATCGATTTCTCGAGAATGACGGCTGTTCGGAAGAAAACGTAAGTACCTTTCCATTTGTTTGGCAGAGATGAAATTATTGTGTTATTATTTTGTATATATGTGGGGGGGGGACCGCGATAACTCCGTGCCGAAAGGACGCGTCCCCTTTTTTCTTTTTTTCAGAGGAAGAGGATCCTCCGGAATAAAGGCGCTTCTTGATGATTGTTTGATGTTTGGTTGCGAACTCTTATTCGAGCGGGGACGCGTCATTTTCGGCACGGAGTAATTTTATTTTTAAGGAGATTACACTGACGTGACGTTGAAACAACGTCACGTCAGTTGTGTCACCGCCAACTTGTGTGGGAAATTTGTGATTGTTTTTTTTTTTTCGGTGAATTTTCGGGCGTGGACTTTTTTTTAATGCTTTTTTTAATGCTTTTTTTAATGCTTTTTTTAATGCTTTTTTTAATGCTTTTTTTAATGCTTTTTTTAATGCTTTTTTTAATGCTTTTTTTAATGCTTTTTTTAATGCTTTTTTTAATGCTTTTTTTGCCTGCGCCGCATTTATTTTTGTGTTTTTCGAGTGTCGCGGCCGGCAATAACTGTAATCGATGGTCACGCGGTGATATATCGATGACGCGAATGTCGTATCGATAGGGTGGACGGGCTATCGATATGGGTCCGTGACAACATCGATTAATCGACCGGCCACCCCCGTGGAATTGCTTAATACGCAACGCCAGGTATTCGTTTGCCGTCCGGTGGCGCCCTCTGTCGCGGAAACAGCCAAACGATAACGCAATTGTCAAAAAAATGCTAGTCTCGACGGTGCGCAGTGCCCTCTATGTACAGCGGTTTATTGCCGTTGTCGCTGCTACGATCGCATTCCCTGTTGGGCCGACTCTTGCGCCATCTTTCGGCTGTTTTACATCGCTTCGATCGCGTATTCACTCAATGTTAAAGAATTGCAGCGCCATCTGAGAAGCGGAAGGAAAAATTTCAGATTGATGGGCGTGGCTCCCCCTTCCTCTACTGCTGATTACGTCACTTTTCCACGGATTTCCGCCGCTAAATCAGCCGTCGATGATGTGAGAATTAACTCATCACCAAAGAAAGCTTTTCAAGCGGCGTTACCATCGAATTACGAAGGAAACCGATTCATCATTTCAAGCATCGTGATTTAAAAATTAATTAGTCATTATTATAGCTGAATTGCATTTTCCTGACCTCTATCTTGGATTACAAATGGTGAAATCACCGCAGAAAATCAACTTTCCGTCCATAACCTTAGAATTATATATCTAGTTTTTTGTGAAAATAATATGCAATACAGGAAAATAAGGGCGATTTTCGACATACCCGTTAACTTTCGGAAAACTAAGCATATGGATTCCCGTTTTAGTGTTAATTTTGAAAACATCATACCTGCAATAAAATTTGGGTTATCGAGACGTGCCTAATATAACACCCAAATAGTAGCCAATCACGTATTTCAGAACACAGAGGGTGCTGATGTCATGTTTAGATTCCGGTTTACCCATAGGAGTGTTCACGCTTGCTCTTAATGCAAAGCGCCGTCAGGCTCGACTGGAGAGGCCGAAATTTCTTTTCGATTTTTTCGGTTCTCCCTCAGACTAGCCTGAAAGCCAAGTTTCTCGAGTCGCTGCGGATGATTTCGAGCGATCGCGTTATTATGCTTCGCTGCGCTTTTCATCATGGCGAACTGCTTAGGGAGCGTCCGCACCGCAAGAAGCTTATTTGCAGGGGAGCTTGCCGAGCCCAGGTCGGCAAAATCTTTTAAAGCCCACGGGCGCGTAGAACAAACTGGTGCCAGATGGCAGCACTACACGTAACAAGCATTGCACAGACACAAACTTCACGCCGGGTTTCGCTACACGTCAACATATACCAATTCGTTAGAGGTTCCGCAGAGGAATATGGACGAGGTGCATGTGTGGTTTAGTAGTAGAGCGTAGAAGAGCTTGCAAGCACGCGAGTGATAAACAGAGCGATGAATGACCAGAAGAATTTGCGAGTGATGAAAAGAGAGCGACCCAGAATTCGCAAACGTGTGAGTGATCTGGAGAATTTGCAAGCGAGTGACCGACCGACCCGCAGAGTTCGCAAGCGTGTGGATGACAAAAAAAAAAAAAAACTGGTCTAGACAGTGACGACCGAAATAAAAAAAATTAATTTTTTTTAACGTCCAGAAGTCCCAGAAGAAAGGTGTTGCCCTGTCTCTCCTGACGCCAACAACAACAACAACAAAAAATTGGTCTTTTCGTCGCACCGTGGTCGTTTTCTGCACGCGAGGGCTAATTAGATCGGGACCTGCGATTTATTTGACCCCTCGACGTGGCGATTTCCTGCGGTGGTCGTGTCGCCGTTTCTGGAAAAGTTTCGGACAAGGACGAACCCCGAGAGTCGAACTCGCGACACCTCTCAACATCCTCTGGCACATTAGGCGAGCACCCGCACCCAACAAAAAAAATAAAATATACGTTTCCACGTATATTTCCACGTTTACAAGTGAAATATTCGCAGAGATTTTTAAATTCCAAAAATGGACAAAGTTTGGGGAACTAACGCGGTGTTTCCCCAAACCCGGTGGGGCGATACGGTACCCGGTACGGGCACGACGTAGGATCCTATTGGTTTGCTCGACTTTGGGGCGACGAGAGAGAAATTCTGATGAAGTAGGTGGTTTAACAAAACGTTCGGGAAACTGCGAGCTGACAGAAAATGCTTTCTTTCCCCCCCCCCTTCTTTGAATTCGAATATCGCGGCGAATGTTGCACGTGGGATCTCTTTTGTTCGCCTCGGGAGAGACGGGGCAACAACTTTCTAACGGGGGCGCCAATAAATTGCGGTGCCGGCTGTTAGCTTACGGCACCCCTTTATGGCTCGGGGCGGCAAATTTGGGGAATGATCTGTCCGGAGAGGGCGGCCGAATAGGCCGTGGATCTACATCGCGTCGAAAATGCGGTGGTCCCGATCGCGGCACGGGGTCGTGTAGATTAAAAGATTAATGGACCGCGTCGTAACGATTCTCGAAGGATGATCGTCTATCGGTGGGTGGGGGGGGGGGGGGAGATATCCTGTGTCGCTATTCGTCTGCGAGTACGTCCACCCCTTTCTGTAAGGGCTTTTTTTTTTTGTCATAGATCTGAACGACTAGTAGTTGAAGTAGCGGCGATGAATCTCCGAAACCGGTACGACGTTTAAGAAATCGAGGGGGGAAAAGATAAGAGCAGGTTTTTTTTTTCGTGCCCTCCATCTGTTAACGAGTGCGTTTCGATCCGCTCCAAACCGAGATGTCTCGCTCCTGAACGGAGCATTTCACAGAGTTACGCGAGGAAAATTATCGGCTCTCTTTCCTTTTTTAAAAACCGCGGTTTGAATGAACGAGAGACGGAATCGAAGGTTTTGAGCGACTCGCGGTCGAAAAATGCAAATCGAAACGGATTCTCCGCCCCGTGGCGTTCGTTCGAACAAAATTTTCCGAGACGATTCCGCGTGTTTCGTTCAAAGTATTTGTAGACGGGCGTTCCGTGTTGAGACGGTCGGAAGACGCCAGGTCACCGTGGCGACTAGGAATTCGGTATTGGCGCCTTAAATTTTACGTGCATTCTTGCTAAACTGAAGTACGGCCAAATTTTTCGATTTCGTAATAATGTCTTTCAACATGGGAAAGGGCGACAGAGTAAAAACGAGAACGTTATACGGGACCTTTTTCCCTTAGGGGGGCAAAACATGATAGGCACCGGTGCCTAACTTTTTTTTTTTAAGCTTCGTCCGGCCTTGCTTTGTATCTATTCAGGTCTGGACGCGCATATCCGCACGGTGCCAGGGCAGCACCTACTAGAGATAGAAGGCCTCCGCACTCTGCTTGTGACGTCAGTAAGTAGTCCATTTTCCCTCAGAAATATTCGGGAAAAAAAAATTCCCCTGCTCGTCATCGTTGTGGAAAAAAAGAAATGATCGGGCTCAGAATTGGCGATATCTATGCCTCACATCCAATCGCTATGCGGTATTTGTGAGCCGATCAGGATGATTCTTTCTACGCCAAAATAAGAAGAAACGAAATTGGATGCCGTGTTTCAAGATGTGGCAAACTTGCTAGGTAGTCTGAATGCCGTTTATGGCAAACAGTGCAAAGGCCTTCTATCTCTAGGAGGTGCTGGCCAGGGCCGTAGGTTCGGGCGTAAGTCGGCTCGTCCCTTTCCAGACCACTTTTCCGTGTGCGTTGCCGTTAGCTTAACAGAGCTGTGTCGACTGTTGCGAGATTTTAAAGCAGCCGGTTAGGCGCAATCGAAATGTTCGGTAGATTAATTAGTGATTTGGCCATAATAGCCGTAGTGTAAATTGATAATAATTAATAATTGTTCCAAGTAATCTATGTGTGTTTCGTGTCTGTCTCTGTGTGCGCGTGTATGTTTTCCGTAGAGATTTTCATTTCGAATTGGTCTCCGGCATTTGCTCACGTTTGAATGTCGTTTTTAGTTTGGGAGGGAGGAGATCGTTTCCGGAGTGATAAAAAGAGAGAGGCGGGAAAACGTCTCGTGCAAATTTAAAAGATCTGTGGGGGAGAGCGGTACTACTCTCTTGCTCGCGTACGCGCTCGTTTTTGTTCGGCGTCGACGGCCATCGTAAATATAACCTGTAGGGGGCAGATGGCGTCAAATTGCGATGACACCTCGGAGGAGCGTGTCTCGGCTCAGTAGGAACATGCTGTACGAAAGAGTATCTTACCCTGCTTGTGGAATCTTCTAAACCAAAAACTGGCTCCTCTGCAGACGGCAAATGGAGATAGAATGGATAACAATCGGGGGGGGGGGGGGGGGTGTTCAGTCTGTCGGGGCTGGATTCGATAATAAAACCTCGCCAGTATTCGATAGTAATCTAAAGCGCTGATTGCCAGTCGCTGACATATTTATTTAGCACGAGGGTGCTCAATTTTTCGGGAGGTGCGGGCCACTTCGTTGTTTTGGAAATATGTCGCGGGCTTCTCGAGTTATCCGGAAACGGGCCTCCAAAATTATCTAAAAAAAATGTCGCGGGCCGTTTAAGAACACTCGAGAGATCTGGAAAGGTGCCACCTACCACTCGATAGGATAATCTGCAAATGTGCCACGATCCACTTAATCTGGTAGTGTGCCGCTAGCGATTTTGAAATGTGCTCGAGACCACTTGAGAGGTTTGTCTTGACTTTTTTTGTTGCGACGGGCCGCGTCAAATGCTTCCGAGGACGACGTTTGGCCCACGGGACGTGGGTTGAGCATTTATGGCTTAACGTGTTGCGTGATCTGATGCGAGTACCAACTTTAAAATGTCTCCTATATTTTCATACGAGAGAAGAAAATTTCCAACCGTTTTTCTATTTACGTTCAAACGATAAGAGCATCGGAAATTAAACGCAATTATTTTTCCGAGTTCATAAATCATTATTTTGGCAAAAATTTCGTTCATGTGCTGCTATACGAAACATAATTTAGGACTTTCTTTTTCTCATCAAACTTGTGAAAATGTCTATGCGTGTGTTTTATTGCATATTGCGGCAGTTGCACAGAAGCGTCTCGACAGTTTCGGTCGGGGCACGAAAAATGTTTTTTAGGACACCCCCGTAACGAGAATTCATATATTTTGTGGGGTGGGGGGGGGGGGAATCGTCATACTGAACACGCACGCGCACAAAAAAAGTACTAAACACGATTAAATGTGAATTAACGGCAAGAATTGTGACGGAGGTAATTTTAAACGAATGTGAGAAATCGTTTCCGAAATTCATGAAAAACTTGGAATCCATGGGTTAAAAATAATTCAGAATTAACGGAAGAAATAACTTCGGAATCGATTGAGAATAACATAAATGAGTTCTCTCTCTCCTCTTTTACGAAAAATATATCTGATCTCTCTCTCTCTCGCTCGAGACCGCACCGTAATAATTATAAACTAAACCATTGGCTGACGGTTCTCGGCCACGGTGATGAGACGTGTGAACGGCTGCATCGCTTAGCATCGTGCAATTCTTATATCGACACACGTGTCCAGACCTTTATCGTCTTTATATCATCATCATCATCATCATCAACTCGTCGAATGAGATTCTTCGAAGCCCGTTGATCCCTCAACAAAAAATAAACTAATTTTTCGACTTCGGCAGGCTAAAAAAGAAAACGTTACACACACATTCCAGATACGTTAAAATACACGGCCCGCAGCTACCGAAGGGGAAAGAAATCTTTTGTTCCGGGCACCGAAGGGTGTTTTCTCCCTTTTCCGTTGAAATTTACGGGGAAGGGGGCGACTTAGGAGAAGCAAATCTCAGCTGGGAAGCCTATACCGCCACGGCACCCAAAGCGCGATTCTTATCGGTCTTCTTTTTTTTTTTTTCCCCCACGATGTAAACTAATAACCTGGCCTGAAGGTAACGACGCACGTAAAAATTATGCAAGATCGATTCTGACACGTGCTACACCAGCGTGGGCCTACGCTACCGCGGGGCTGAGCAAATAAACAAAATGTTTGGGCGCCAACCGTATTTCGTGGTTTTTGTGTGCTCGCGAGAAACAGTCTCAAATAATGTTCTTTTCAGGGACATTACCATACCTTCTCGTGGTGAGAGACCCAGGTTGGACAGTGGCAAAAAGGTGGGGGGTTGGGAGGGAAACTGCGGAAAACATTGAAAGTTTTGCTGCAATTCAGTAAAAAAAAGAATAAAGAAAGAGGTCACCTCCAACATGCGACAGCAACTACTACTACCGTGACGAAAGAAAAAGAGCGCTTCTTTCTGTAACCAAAACTAAACTCCCTCGCCGAGGGGCCCGAAATGGGTTCTGCATTCCAGACAACATATGCATGGGGTCATTCAAGTACTCCTACGTCAGCATCGATGGTGGTTTCAGATTTGCTGACTTTTATGACCGGGGGGTGGTTGGATAATGATTACGCCGTCCTTTATAAAAATATGAAATATCCCCAATGGCCTTACTCGGTGCGTCAAAAACGAGAAAAACCTTTCGATAATTTGTGGGCACTTGAAGTAAAACTCCCCCCCCCCCCCCCGTATTGATAAGTGCCCACCTTAGTTATCTCTAAATGTTTCGCGGATCCAAGTGATCTGGACATAGGCGTGAGCAAAATTTTCTCGAGGGAGAGAGAGGGGGCTTCCGATTTCCCCCTCCCCTTCTGCGGGGATTTTTTTTTCACTTTTTTCTTGTTTAGGAACACTATAATCTTGCCTCGGGGGGGGGGGGGAAGGGTACAACCCCAAACCCAATGGATCTGGAAATGTATCCGGGGGGGGGGTCGCTTAAGTGCTCTGGAACTGTGCCACGCATCACTCAAGTGATCCGTAATTATGCCGCGAGTAACTTGAGTGATGTAGAACCGGACTGGGGGTCGCTCAAGTGCTCTAAAGCTATGCCACGTGTCACTCGAGGGATCTCTAAAGGTGTCACGGATCGCTTCAGTATTGTGGAACCGTGTCCCGGGTCGTTTAAGTGATCTGAAAATGTGCCACGGGTGGCTTAAATGGATTTGGGCCACGAGCGATCTGCAAATGTGCGGCTTAGTTCATTTTTAGAAGATTGGGTTTGAGGGGGCAGGCCACATCGGATAACCCTCGGGGCCATGTGCGGGCCAAGGGTTTACCATGTATAGCTTAAAAGGGTGGGTCGCAATGAATTTATTTAAGATAAATTTTGAGTTCATAGCCTTCAAATAGCATCGAAATTAACAGAAATTGTTTATAACAACATATAAAGGTATTTTCTTCCGAAATTTCAATTTAAAAAAAAATAGGTTTTTTTTTTGATCGTCGGGAGTTGGGGGGCCCCGCGTACGTCTCTGATCCCACCGATATGCGTTAGGATTCAGAGGGGGCAGAGCTGATGACAAATTTTTTTTTTCTCACGGGGGGGGGGGGGAGGAGATACACCAACATATACCAAACGGGACCGAGAACCGTAGGCTACTTTAAAAGTTCACCGGGGCTGGGCGAATGCCCGAAAAACCGTCGAGCAACAATGGTTCACGCGCCGCACAACAATCATTTTCGGAATGTTTACCGTGGTTCGCTAACAACGCGTTTCAGACGTGCACGTGCCACTTTTTCGATCCTACCGGCGGAACCCGGGTATTTTTGCTAGTGAAATATAAATGTGTGTTACATGAAATCCGGATTAACGATAATAAATCGCACAAATAATAGAATTTAATTGAGTGGTCTCAGAGTTATCTGATGCGGTCCACGACTTCGAGCCTAATTTTGGAAAAATGAACTAACATTCCAGAGACCCGCGGCACAGTTTCGTGTGGCTCCGTCACGTTCCCAGATTACTTAAATGACCTGCGGCATATTTACAGATCACCGCGGCACAGTTCCAGATTACTCGCGCTGCTGTTTCATTTCACTCGAGTGACCCGCGGCACATTTACATATTATTCGAGTGGCCGGCGGCACATCAACTCCCAGATCAGTAAATATTCCACAGCATTTTTTTCCCCCGAACCGAGCGCAACTCGGGTCTATCGCCATGGGCAGTTTACTACCTAGTGAGTTGTGCCGGAAGTGTGTGTGCGTAACAGTCCGAGTGCGTATCTAGTGTCGTGTTTGATTTTTCAGTGCTGCCATCTATATTCCAGGAGTGAAGTGTAATGGCTGAATACTTGTGCTGCTTGTAGGCCTGTTGCTCTCTGTGGCGAGACTTTTTAATGGGGAGATCGGCTCGCCTCGAAGTTGGGAATCTCAGAAAACCAACCGCAGTGGTCCCCACGATGCGAATCCATCACTGTGACCACTCGACTGCCACAGCACTATTATAGATCGTATCAAGTGACCCAAAGCACTGTTCCAGATCGCACAATCAAGCGGTCCGTGACACATTTCGAAAAATCAATAAAAATGGCCGGCATTATACACAAGGCTGAACACCCTTGATGTAACGCCACCTAGAGGTCACGATACACCCGAAAAATGCAACGATTAGAATGGTCTGCAGTTCAGGAACGTCTCTTTTTCTTTTTTTCAAAGACGACAGAGTAGTTGTCAAGAGTTCGTAAAAACGTGTCCGGAATGCCTTCGAACACGCGCGTCCAACCCATTACCTGAGTGCCAAATGTCACCCTCGGTTATCTGAAGTGGCCCGCAACGAATAACAAAACCACACAGGCGGCACACGACACGTTTCCAGATCATTTAACCTGCCAACGGAGCATATCGAGATCTCCTGAGTGTGACCCCCAAGCACATTTCCAAATCACTTGAGCGACCTGCGGCAACCGCCCCCAGTTCACTCGAGTGGCAAATAGTTCGGTTGCAGTTCGGTTTGAGTGGCTAGCAGCACACTTACACATCACCTAAATACATTTACACTTAAGTGACCAGCTACATTTTAAAGACAATTTTAGTGCCGCTCATGACACATTTCAGGATCATTTTAGTGGGCCCTTGACACATTTCCAGACCACTCGAGCGGCCCGCTGCACACTTTTAGATGAACCAAGTGAGACTCGCAGCACATTTCCAGATGACTCGAGTGGCCCGCGACACGTTTCTGAAACAGTGAAGAGGCCCACAATCCACGAAAGTGTGGGGCCACGTCATTGATTTGAAAACGCGTCGAAAACTCTTTAATAACAGCGCCACAGATTATTTGTGTGATCTGTAAAATGTATCGCGGGTCAATCAAGTGATCTGGCAATGTGCCACGGACCACTTGAATGATCTGGAAATTTGTCTAGAGCCACTTAACTGAAATAAGAATGTGCCGCGAGCCACTCTTGAATGATTTAGAACAAAACACTGCTTCTCAGCCAGCCCTGATATCATTCGTAGCGGATTAGCCGTTTCATTTTTCCTCATTCATTTTCCGTTGGTCCTATGTTCGATCGGGCCTTCGACCTACAAAAAATAAATGAAACCTTGCCGCGGGCTTGAAAAGGTTGAGAACCACTGATCTAGAACAACAACAACGTCTCGGGTCACTCAAGCAGGGGTCAGCACGGATCATGGCCTCAAAATTAGTGAAAATAGTGACCAAAATGTTTGAAAAAGTGACCAAATAGTGACCGAAATGTTTAAAAGTGACCAAATAGTGACCAAAATATTTTTAGAGAGAGAGACCAAATGGACAATGAATTTTTATTACCAAATTGAATGAATTGAATTTAGTTTTAACTTTGCATTTCAATAGAACTCATTGAAATTGCTTTTTTTACATAATAGATAGAAATAATTAAATCAAACTCAAACGCATTCTGCTAACCAGAAAAGTTTTGAATGACTTATCAAATTTATCAACAACTATGTGTGAGAGAATAACTACATTACATCCTTTTTAAGTAACAGCAGCAATGCCTTCCCCCATGTTGCTTTCCACAACCCATCTTAAAATCAATTTAAGCAGTAAAAACTTCAAAACGGGAAAAAGTTTTCACATTCAAAGGAGGGAAAAAAATGAAATAACACAAAATTTGATGAGAGAATTTGTCCAATCTACATTCCAGTGGATTTTTCATTCATGTTATGCTATGAATGACAGTATACAAAATGTACTCAAACTTTTTTTAACTAGTACAAATTTGATTTACATACCTAGGTTTGTATAATATGTTCCAACAAATTTTAAGAAATTTACTTAATGATTAAAAACCATAAAATTAAATTTTTAACATTTTAAATTATTAAATTAAAAAATTACTTAAATTATTAAATTGAATAAAATATTTAAATTATTAAATTAACTAAATTATTTTAATTATTATATGTTGAGGGAGGGGCAATCCACCCTCCCCCCCAGCGTCAATGGCAGAGCCTACTGATGTATACATATATATATGATGTATAGCAATTGTCATCGTGCCACACCCCTAAGACCTTAAAGTATCTCCACCTATGGCTGGACTGGGAAAAGTGGGCGAGTACTATTTTACAGGCGGGGGCACCAAAATAATACTGTCCTTGGGTGAGGAAAAAAATAAACCAGTTTTGAAATTTGTAAAAATATATATTTTCCCTTTTTTTACACACAACATACACCCCTGCAAAAAAAAAAAAAAACACATTTACTCCTTTACCCAGAAACACAGGGGTGGGAAGTGACAAAGTCCATTTTGGAGCAGCTTTGAAGCAGCAAAATTCAGGATTCTGAGCAGTTTTGGAGCAGCAAATTCAGGATTTGGAACAGCAAAATATAGGATTCGGATCAGTTTTGGAGCAGCAAAATATAGGATTTGGAGCAGATATTTATTGGAGCAGGGAAATTAACAAGAATATTTTCGTTAACCCTCATCCCTTTTCAAAATAAAACTGCACTGTCTTTTGTTATCAAAAATCTTTTCATCAGCTTGTTTTTTGTTTTTGGTGTCTCAGGCTTTTGACACCTTGTTTCAAAGAGCGGCTGTCATAAAATTTTTCACACCAGTCTATTTAAGATGATTTTTGCTTACTGAGGGCACTATTTGCTGTCTTGAACAGCAGCACTTCAAATGAGCAAAAAATTTTCTATAAGTTTTTTATACTCGGAAAGAAATTGTTGCAAAATGGGGGAGAATTTCGGAAGAATCAACACGACGTTTGGCGATTAAGTACGCATTATTTGGCGAGATTAGCGATCTGACACTCGTTATTCGGCAGTTTCTAAATTAACATTCGTAATTCGGCGAAAACACACTTTTTACTTCCGGAATGGAAATTTTTTTCACGAAATATCTGGATTTGACGCAATGACGATCGACTACAGTAATTTCTGCTGCTTCCAGTGCCGACTTTTTTTTAAACGGCAACTGACTCGCATTTGCACTTTTAAGTTTTTTTTTTTTTTTGAAGCCGAGCACAACTCAGGTCTATCGCCATGGGCAATTTACTACCTAGTGAGTTGTGCCGGAAGTGTAAGTATGTGTACCTAACAGTCTGAGTGCGTATTTAGTGTTGTGTATGATTTTTTAGTGCTGCCATCTATATCTCAGAAGTGAAGTGAGTGTAGTGTAATGACTGAATATTTATACTGTTTGTAGGATAGTCGCTCTCTGTGGCGAGACTTTTTAAAGGGGAGATCGGCTCGCATTTGCGCCTTGAAGTTGGGAACCACAGAAAACCAACTTCAGCCGACCACCACTGTGGTGACGATGGGGCTCGAACCCGGGTCCCCGCGATGCGAGTCCGTCATTACGATCACTCGACCACCACAGCGGCGCACTTTAAAGCTGAAAGACCATTGCAAACTATCTTCAGTTGCACAATCACGGATATTATCGGGGTTTCACGATGGAAAAGCCGATAGTTTAAATAAGGCGTACAGTGGAATATATATAAAACACGCTCTTAGAAAGAATCGTTTCACGGTAAGCAGGAACAAAAAATTTTTGGCGTCCTTTAAGAAATTCTGGACATACGAAGCAAAATTAGCTATTTGGCGCACAAAAATACGAAAACACTATTGGAGCAGGATGGCGCAAGATGTTAATTTTGGCGCGATGTTCCTACCCCTGGAAACAGTATAATTTTTAACAGAAAAAAAGACTCAGCGGCCTTCCCCGGTAAATTTCCCATGAACCTTGTAAGCACCAACGTGGCGACTTTTTTTCGAGCCAAGGAATCGCCGTTTTGCGGTAGTCAATTCAAGATGGCTGACAAAGGGCACATAAAAAATTACAAAAAAATATATAATTTATAATATGAATTAACCTAATATGCGAAAATCGATAGAAATATATCGGGAAATACGGAAAATTAGGATGAAATAACACAAAAATCGAATCAACAAAATACGGGGTTTATAAATGCGGTTGATACAGAGTTTATGGATGCTGCTGTCAGGGCTACCTATTTTAGCGCGAAACCAAGTTGCCACGTTAGCGCTGACTCCTCTCGTAACTTTCAACGAACAAAAATAGTGAATTCGCCCCCATCCGGGACACCCGATTTACCATGGCCGTAATACAATTGTTTTTTATGGAGGGGAAACGTAATTTTACTGCCCCTTGACTGTGAAATTCGATAATTTTGTAAAGGAATTTTTATTGCCTTTTCTTAAATATACCATCCCATCAAAAACGCCACCCAAGGCATTGCCCCCATCCCCACTTTTGGATCTGATCACGGTATGTAGCAATCCGGGTCGCAAGTGCGAACGAAAATTTACTATCGCTCGGGGCCGGCATCCACTCTTTTTAACAGAAAATGAGTAAACTCGGCGCCTTTCCTCGTTCAACACCCGTGGAACCAGACCCCCGCCCTCTCCTATTGCGGTCATAACAGACTCGAGACAAACGTTTTAATAACTTCCGAGGTCTAAAAATAAGATTTTTTTACACATCAAGAATAGCGCGCAAGATGTCGATATTTGTTGGGGGGCAGAGCGTACCGACTGAGCTGAAGAAAAACAATGATCAGAAGTTCATTTTGAACTCTTTTTCCATAAAAGTTGCAAAAACAAAAAACAAGATCATTTTCGTTCATCAAAAATACGGCCGGCAATCAAAAGGGAGAAACAAATCGAATCCCGACATACATCCATGCGGAAAAAACAGACATCTCACCTATAGAGAAAAAACCAGTCTATATATCCGTGCTCCCGTGAGGGTACGCCGCCGCCGATTTGCATACAGCGTCGGAACAACCGGTTCCCGCACGTGCATGGAGAGGAAAAAAAAAAAAGGAAAACAATCCAACAATATTAAGTCAACAATCAGTATCTGAAGATGCTCTAAATTAAGTTACGGCCCGGGCATAAAAAAAATTAATATTAGGCCCTTTAAATTAGGAAAAAAATGTGAAGTAGGGGCCAAAGGCGCGCTCGGTGTGCCCATCGTTAAATCCGCCTCTAGTTACGGCTCGCATGCACGTTAACTGAGTTTTTATCAGCCTGATGACAAATTTTCATCTGCTTTGGAAACCGTTGTGTTAAACTAAATGTTGAATTGCAGGATTCTGTGATCTTTTCATAAATAGTTCTCCTTTCGATCATATCTGGGGCTACGGTTTCTTGCTGAGATTTAAATCCAGTTAGAAAAATTGTACGAATTTTATTTGTCGATAGATCGCGATTTTCAATCGGATGATTTTTTTTTTATTGTAAGTAAATTCAAAATACATGCGAGCTTCTTTAACCTTGGCCAGCTACAAGAGTATTCTCCAAAGCGTATTAATACGCTTAATACGTATTAATAATACGCGTCTTTAATACGCGCTTTGGTATTCTCCCGCTGCGCGTAAGTTAGTTTCTGCACGGGCTCTCTAATCGTCATTTCAAATAACATTTAAAAAAATTAACAAAAGTAACGATAGAACAAACAACAAATGTAACTTGCTCGATGCTCCAAGAAAGGTATTCGGCCCTTAGGACTAAAATTTTTCAAAACAAAATAAAGGATCAATTTTAAAATAAGATGAAAATGAAAGAACGAGTGAGCACGTGGGGAAATAAGAAAGAATGGTAGTATGGGGAGAAAAATTCTTTGTTGTAAGTACGCCTTTTATGCTAGTTTTTTTTCCGACCGGCTTTTCCATAAAATGACGATTCTTTAACCAAGGAGCTTACTTTTTCCAAGCGCCTTGAAATCAAGTTATGCTGACGTCACACGGTATGCTCCCGGGAAGATAAGATGCCTTCGATCGTAGTTCAATGAAGGGAGGGAGAAAATTAGCGATATTGAACAGGTAAAGTTCCTCCTTGAAGAAAAGAAAAACACTGACAGCAGAAAAGCGCGCAAGACCGAGGTTTTTTTGCTAAAAAAGTGGAAAAAGTGACCTGGGCCTGAAAATACGTAATAAAAGTGACCAGTTTCTAAAAAAGTGACTTTTAGTGAAAAAAGTGACCCGTGCCGAGCCCTGCTCAAGTGATCAGGTCTCTTAAATGAAGTAATAAAGTGCCTCGAACCACTCAAGTTATCTGAAAGTGTGCCAGGAGCACTTGAGGCGGGACACATTCGGCCCACTTGCCATGCATTGAGCACACGTGTAAGCTTTACAATAACATAGAGACAAAAAGTTATTTTCTGAAGGTTCAGAAAATAAACTGGGTTCAGCTGGCGACTAATCAGATCATTCCCTCCCCCGTAAAATCAGACGTGGCCCGGGCTCTGTCCCGATAGGGATGAACGCTCGTTGCTGGATCCCTAACGAGGAAACCTCAGTCTGTCCTTAAACTTCTCTTGTGGCAGCCTTTATGGCAAACAATCTGAAACAGGAATCGGAATGAAAATTTAAGCACCTGCGACATGAACAGAATGGGAACTTACCGGGCTGTTAGGCCGCCCGCGGTCTGCTATTATCTTAATGTCGTTTCGCCCGCAAGCTGTGGCGGGCATCTTCGGAGGTGAGTCTGGTGCCGACGAGGTTTTCGGCACTCGGTAGCACCAGACTCACCCCTGAAGATGCGCCACAGCTGCGGACGAAACGTCAGAAAGACCACGGCCCAGCAGCCCGGTAAGTTCTCCTCAATTAGAGGGATGGCCGTGAAAGCCTACGCAACTACGACGTAGTCTCGATTCTTGGTTCCCTCTGTCTCACCGAGGGGTTTTCAGTTTAGGGAGGTTTGTTTTCCCACCTGCCGATCCTGTGAGAGAGACTCTGCAATAAAACTGCAATCGAAGGACGACAAAAAAAATTCTTATCTAGCAATCGCATGCAGAGAATGTTCGGCGACCTGGCACACCATCTATTTTTTGTCATGCATAAAGAAAACTTGCATGGATAACAAATCGGTACTAGAAAAACAGAAATGTAAGAACATTTTCTTACTATTTATTTACGAAAAAGAAATTTCGAGCACAACGGACAAAACCAATGTTTTAGTCCTGGTAATTTTTTTTCCCGTGCTGGTGAAACCACTTGGTAAATTCGGGAAATTTCGCGTTGTTTCCAAAGACTCCCGTTTCGTCATTCGACGTAGAAAATTTTTGGCGCCTTGGATTTGTCAAGCTCTGATATATACGAAAAAAAAAAAAAAAAAGCATCGAGCGACAGCTTGCACGACTAATTCATACAATAAGATAAAAATCCACAGAAATCGATTTCAAACAAATTTGGATGCAATTTCGTAGCAATCATTTCGTTCCGTCGAAATATTCGGCCAGCCATCGCAACCACGTAAAGGCAGAGTGGATGCATACGGGTAAGAGCTCGATGACACGAATCCAACAAATTCTCATTCGTTATTGTATCAGAGTGAGCGACTCGGGAACTGGGCAGAGACGGTACACATAGCTGAGAAGAGTGAGTCAAGAGAAAGAAGAGAGGAAGGAGAGCAGGAACAGTAGGATTGCCTATAAGGGCCCAACCGTGCGTTGCTGCCCACAAGATCTTCGAACGTTATTCGAAGGAGGGCAAAAGCTGCGCCGCATGAGCAACTGTCGCGAGGCAGTGCAATGAAAACCGCGCCGATTAGGCAACTGCTCGCGAAGCGGCTGAACTTTGAAGTTGGGCCACGACTGCCCAAACGTCGCGAGGTGTGTATTATGTGTGATGTATATATTGTATATAATCGTCGACCCGGGAATTTGGCGGGGGAAACACTCGTATTTCCGGCACAACTCAATCGGTAGTAAAGTGCATGGGGCGATAGAACGGAGTTGTGCTCGGTTTGAACGAATGAATGTATCGAAACCCAGAGCGCTCACTTACGAAGTGTACAAGAGTTGAGGCCGAAAATTCACAATTTTGAGACTTGTCTCGAACGTGGTGAACAAAATGGACATTTACGGGGAGATTTCAAAATCGAAACAATGGGCATATCGTTAGTAATACTGTAGCAACGACGCCTCGGCTTAAAAAATTACGTAGAGGAATGTGCACGAGGTGCATGTACGGTTAAATAGCCTACACATATAACGAATTCTATTTATTGCCCCCTTATCGAAGTTATGCGACTGAAAAAGCACCATAATATTTCGAAAACACAAGAGGGGAATTTTAAAGCGCAAAAACAATTCGAAATTCAAATGAACATACTTCAGGAAATAATTCGATCGTGAAAGTGCTACACGTACCAAAAGCGCGGGGGGAAGGAGAAAGAATCGTAATTTTCTGCAGCATCCAACGTTTTGTCTCTTGTTTATTTGCTCACCAAGATGTTGGTGCGCTAACCCCTCGGTGTAGAGTCCCTGCGGTAGCGTTCGATTGGAAAAAACAAATAAAAAAAAGTGCAAGCAAAATTCATTTCCACAATTCGGGGAGGGGAGTGGGGCTGTGGATCATACGGTATGCTCGAACTAAAGCGGTGTTTCCCAATCGGGGGTGCGGGAGAGCATTTTTGGGAAGTGCGAGGTGGAAAAAAAAAATACAACAAGTTGACTATTATTCGGGAAAAATTAAAATGAAGATAAAAATTAATTTTTCAATTCCTAAAAAAGATATGGATCAATATTTTGACGCCTCATCTTCTGACGGAAATGTTTCACACGAATTCTTTGCATCGTAAAAGTTTCTTTTTGATTAGCGATCGTACTTGTTCTTCATGTCCGTTGAGGAGAAAATGCCATTATCTACTTGAACTATTTCGCGGTTTGTTTACATTGGTACCTGTTATTAGCACATGTTGTGCTCAGATTTGATACTGTTGTGAACACTCGTGACTCCGAAAAAAACCGTCAGAAAAATCAGTCGTGTGTGAAAGAAACATTAAATTGTAGTTGGGCGCGGTAGCCCAGGTCGATAAGATACTCGCCTGAAGTACCAAAGGATGTTTGGAGGAGTCGCGAGTTCGATACCCGTTTCGTCCTTGTCAGAAAACTTTCCTGACACAGGGGTACACAAACAAAAAAAACGCAGCAGGGAGTCCCCCATCGAGGGGTTTGCGCACCAACCTCTCGATGAGTATAAAAGACAAGCCTGCCGTTCGGAATCGGCAATAAATTGTAGGTCCCGGTCTAATTAGCCCTCGTGTGCAGAAAATGACCGGAAATGAAAAGTGCGACAAAAATGATCAAATTGTAGTTGTCGCAATCAAATCAATAAGAACTATTCAGCGAAGCTTTCTTTTTTTTCAAATTTCAAAAATGTAAGTTTTTTTTTTTATTCAGTTTCGTTTTTGAATTAATTAAAAAAAAAAAAACAATAAAAGAATGAAGCCAAAATCAAATATTAGCCACAGCTGAAAAATACATCAAATAATAAGAAAAAGAATTCGTAGAAATTAATGAATTATTAACGTAATTAATTACAGGGAAACCCCCCCCCCCGAGTTTTCTAACAACAGATAACGCACGTATTATCGGGGGGGGGGGGTGTCAACGGGTCATCTCCGTTCTCCCGCTTATGCCAATAATACAAGTTTCGAACAGAACGGGGAGCGGCGGCTGTAACCGCCTCTGCCTCACGAGTACTGAGGTTCCAAGTGCCTACGTGATTAAAGAAATAAAATACATACTTTTCGAGAAAGCGTCCGTCCGCCTTAACAAGGAAAGAAATACAAAAACACGACGACTTGGCGTGGGAAGCTGAACACAACCCCTAAAACCTTTGGAAAAGCGCTTTGCGCGCGCGCGTGGCCGCTTTCCCTCATCTCGCTTATCGCGGAAAAATATTTTCGAAAAAAAAAAATGAAAGAAAAGATTAACGTTTCTGGATGCTGACAACCCTTTTTCTCATGGTACGCACCTCTGCCTGCTAACACGCGGAGGCGTACGCAGGGTGGAGGGAGGCGGGACACGAGAAGCTTTTTAAGGTGCAAAAGGGCGCCAGACCAGAAATGGCGCGAATTTCACCCTCTTATCCCTCCTTCAACATTGCAAAGGGCGCTAAATTGAATGCTTGCCCCGGCTGACTAAGCATCTATCTGCGAGCCACATGCTAACAAGCAAATAGTCCACAAAATCTTCTCGCACACAGTTACTGTAGGGAAACTGACATTCTCTTTGAAAGCTCACGTCGAAAAAAAGAAAGAGGAGTGTGTGCACGGGAATTGGAAATTCCGACGTTTCGCTACTCACGTTTCGCCTGCCCTGACCGCACGAGTGAGTAAATGAGTGAGTCACCAAGTTGCGAATTATATGAGTGAGTGACAGCATGTGTGTGTGTGCGCGAGTGACTGAGATAGTGCGTAAATTATTGTGTTATTGTATGAGCGAGTGAGTAGCTAAGTGAGTTAGTTGGTCACACACGACCTTGATCACTCGTACGGTCATTCACCCGCTAACTTGTTCCTGTTTACTTAGAAGGATACTCGTCCGGTACCTCGGAGTCACGAACTTATGTCACTCACCTACTCACTTGTTCACTGAACATCCCCTTCGATTAGACGCTCACATGGTTAGGATAGGCGAAATGTGTACAGGGGACAGAACGTGCCAGGCGCGAAATGTCGGAGGCGAAAAATTTCAGTCGATAAATCGATGCGTTCCTTTCACACAACAATTATTAAAAATGCGACGCAAAATGGTAACAACACGCATTCCTTTAAACTAGAATAGACTTTACGGCACCAAAATACAGAAAACAATAAATTTCATCCACCCCATTTAAAAAATGTTCTGCGGTTATTGATTCAATAAATCCATGTCTGCCCCGGGTAACGAAGTATCTATTTGCAGCTTGAAAACGCTATTGAAACGCTAAGTAAACAAAGTCACCTCTTGCCAGTTGCTTATATATATATAGATGCTATCACCAATACTTTTTTTCTAACGATGACGATAGTCACTGACGTCACGGCAAAGTGAAAGCTCGCGGAAAATCTAAAAATTCGGAGAAATTACAACAAATCCAGAAACCAGGGTTAAAAATTATGAGAGCTGGCAGGTCTGAATAAGGCGTACAAATTTAAATACACGTAAATTGGTATAAAAAAATAAAAATTCATAAACGCACGTTCAGGAGAATTTTTAAATATGGAAATTAGTCAAAATATTCAAATTTTCAAAGAAAACTTCCGAAAGAATTGCGAAAAATCCGGCTCAATTGTAATCGAAGAATGAGTAACGCTATGCAAATTCACATATTGGTAAATATGCCGTGGGCCCCTGACGGAGCTTTTCTAAACCCCCACAAAATTTTGTTACTGCCGAATATAAGGCGTAACAAAAATTTAATTATAGATTCAGTTTCAAATAGATATAACATATCAGAGGATGCTGTGGTGGTTGAGTGGTTATAGTGCCGGACTCGTGATGCGAGGATCCGGGTTCGAACCCCACAGTGGTGGTCGGCTGAAGTTGGTTTTCTGTGGTTCCCAACTTCAAGGCGCAAATGCGAGTCGATCTCCCCGTTAAAAAGTCTCGCCACAGAGAGCAACAGTCCTACAACGAAAACTCATTCAATCATAACACTTCACTCATAGTTTGAAAAACTGGTGGCAGATGGCAGCACTACACATAACAAGCATTACAGAGAAACAACAAAAACTTCACGTCAGGTTTCACTACACGTACACGCACATTCCCGCATGTATCGATTCGTTGGGGGTTCCGCGGGGGGTTGTGGGCGGGGTGCATGTGTGGTGTAGCAGTGGTAGGTAGGGCTCATAGGTAGGGTAAAAAAGGGCTCGGGGATCCATGATGTTCTTAAGTCAGCCACCTCGTTGGGCAATTTGCCTGTTGTGGTGTTGTATTTGTATTTGTATTTGAAAATCCTTCCGAGAGGTGAATTGTATAGACAGATCCGCTCATAGGGAATTTGGTGACATTTAAATACACCCAAGCTCTTTCTTATGAGTTTCTTTTTTTTCTCCTTTCCATTCCTACTTTTCCTACTTCCTTTTACCCCCTTTTCTCAAGTAGATGTGTAGGGACTGTATCCCCACAATTAACATTGTCAAATTTCAATTTTTTTTTTTTTTTTTTTTATCTTTAGGATGTCGAATGCTTTGGGAATATTTCACTCCCAATTATTTTTTACCGGTAAATGTTACAGGAAAATTGGTATAACGATCGCTTCGGTAAATTTGATGAATTTTTTTCATCACTTTCATTGGCGATTATCCGTAATTCCTAATTCAAGTCGGTAAATTCGATAAATATAAAAGAAAATTATCACCTCTGTTCTTTTCATTTAACCAATTTATTAGCCTGCGATACGCCCAAGAGACACGCATTTTGACATAAAAATGAAAGTAAAATAAGTGTTGAAAGGTTTTATTCACACACACACGATTATGTTCGAATAAAACAAACATTACGATCGATTGAGAAATTGAATTTTCTGGATGTTACGCCGAAACTGAAACTTGGAAAGAAAAGTGATACGCCTCCTCCGGGAATCGAACCGGACACTTTTCAATCCCTTATAACACGCATTAGTAGCGTGAAGCGCTGAGTAGAGTCCCTTAACTATAGCAATTTTCACCCCAGTTGGCGTTTTTGTATGAAGAGATGACATTTTTTCGGCATGGAATATACTGAGAAATTGCATTTTCTGGATGTTATGCCGAAACTGATATTTGGAAAGAAAAGTGAAATTACAACCTATTGTTTCAACCGTTAAAAGGCCAATGTTCCATAAATGGAATATAGTTTTCATTCACAAAAATATCAGATAAAAATTGATTCAAACATTTCCGGTTTTTATCGTATATAGCGTTCAAAGTATTTTTGAAATAAATTCGGAAACTTCAGGTTGATGTAAACATTTTTGACGGAATTCTGAAATTCAACATTTTCTGTGTGTGGGCATTTTTTCCCCCGTTTCGATTAAAATTTGCCAAAATTTCAATTTTGAAGTAAGTTGAAAATTATTGTGTGTTTCTACCACTTAATGTATCAAAGTAAATCAATTAGTTTATTTGTACTCTTACCCCCTTGGAACCTCAGGTTGTTGTCATCGTTCGGGGGGCTAATTCTGGGTAATATGACACAGAGGAATGTGCTCTCTGGGGTGGATTGTTTATATTCGGCGAGTACTTTTTTGTTCTTGCATTCTTCCAAATGTATGTTTTTGCGAATTTCGACAATCCTAGATAGCCTTTCTGTGTTCAGCTGAGTGTAACCATATCAAAAAGACATCTCCCATTACAAGAAGCTGTAGGATATTTGGAAAATCTTTCAGATTCTGAATTAGAGGATGTAGATATATGCCAATTGCGTGCTAATGAAAATGAACATCATGGATGAAGATGATATTGTTGAAAATTATCTAGTATCAACGGTTCCAACTGATGTATGTGAAATGCCAGGTAATTCTGCAACAACGAGTATGAGGTGTTAGAAAACTCCTGAAATTTGTTCTTCAAAAGATGTAGGGCAGAAAAAAAGGAGCAAAACGTAAATAACACTCGAGTTTCAAGAAAAGGCAAAACAGTTTTGAGAAATCCAAAAAAAATATTATTGCATGGAATAAAACAAAAGTTCTTTTTAGAATCCGAGCAAAACCTCAGCTCTGGATTTCATTGGAAAAGATTTGCCATATGACCATCATGGCATGTTGGATAGTTCGTTCATTCAGAGTTGGGAGAATGCTCAATTTTCGATGTGCTCAATTTTCAAAATGCTTTTCCGATGCTCAATTTTTAAGAGACATTGTTTGAGAAACGAAATCTTAACTTTTTCAATTTTCAATATATTCAAATGAAATTTTCACCAAAGTGTTCACAAAAACATACAGAATATGAATAAAAATAATTCAGACACTTACATTTGAAATTTACATGCAAAACAATTATGTAAACTTTGTATTTGTGGAATTTTTGAAACGTATATTTAAACCAGAGGCACAGCAGTTACCAAAACAACTTTTATTTCAAATTTCTCCTAAACATATGAAGTAAAATACTGGAGGAAAAAGATAATGGTTTTTTGACCGTTAATATGTTTATTCTGGCTCGCAACACAAAATTCATCGAAATAAGACTGGATCGCTCCGATTTCAAATCATTCAACTAGATACTGAAATGCAACCCATCATCCCGGATTCCAATTATTATTTTTTTGTTTATTGATTCTACCATGCTTGTTGACCATGCAATATTTCATGTGCATATCTCAAAAACCTTTCGAGAAAAAAATGTTTCCTAACCCCGTGAATGACGTATCTAAGGCTAACCATTCAAGCAATATTATTTATGAAAATATATCATAACCTTGCAGATTTTCAATACATTCAAAAGAAATTTTCACTAAAATGCTCACAAAAAAATGCAGATTATGAATAGAAAAACTGTAAACCTTAGAGGAAAAAAGTCATTTAAATTTAATTTTTTTTATTAATTATTAATTTTTTTTATTTTTAA
This sequence comes from Pholcus phalangioides, assembly GCF_987345545.1. Classification (NCBI taxonomy): domain Eukaryota; kingdom Metazoa; phylum Arthropoda; class Arachnida; order Araneae; family Pholcidae; genus Pholcus; species Pholcus phalangioides. The sequence goes on from NW_028301605.1 coordinate 13,828,807, forward strand.
CACAATTTTTTGGATGCACAGCATAAATTTTCAATTTTTTTTAAAATTTAATCCTATTAATATATTAACAAGAAGACTGTAGAAAAGTAAACATTATTTTGACAGTTAATACATTTGAGTAACAAAACACAATTGTACTTATATGACTACATTAATATAATGATTCATGCTTAGTAAAAAGAAATTTATATTTTATTTTTCATGTACGCTTATACATTTATTTCAGTATTCACTAAATTAAGTTTCACGAGTAGTTAATGCAATAATTCAAAACAATTGGCAAATTTCAAAATTCTAGGATTAAATGAATTCATGAAATAATTAGAAATGTGTCAAATGGGAGTTTGTGAAAAAAAAAAGGTTTTTGGTGAATAAAATAATTTTTTAAATTAAACCTTCAAGTGCAGATTCTTAGAAAAGTGTTCAAATCCCAAATAATTAATTTCACTTTTAATTGGTCTATGAATATTTTTTATGATGCAACGAAGGTGAACTTTTGCAATCTGATATATTTTTGCATAAAGAATTATTTTGTATTTGATAAATCCAGATAATATTAATCAATATATATATATATATATATATATATAGATGTATTTTTGAAGTTTTCCAACATGCTTAATTATTAAGTTATTTTACCACAACAGTGTTAATTTTTTTTTTAATTACTTTGATTTTTACAGCATATATTTTAATAAACATATATTTAATGTATATGATAAATATGAAATGGTTATACTTGTGTGGCAAAAAAATCTACATTATAATATTTAACACATGCCTCTATATAATTTTTCCCAAGAAATAATTTAAAATTGCTGATAAAAGGCCAGAATATGAGGCATTAAATCACAAAGAATGAAACAATTATCAGCTACAACCTAATTGTTGTAGCTGAGGCAGATGGAAGAGAGTAGAATTGAAAACCTAATGTATATAATGCCTGGTAGTGATGTATTAGATGTGATGTTTCTTGTTGTGATGATGCTTGTAAAAAATAATAGCTTCTGTGAATATATAAACTATGGCATACTTGTCTTTGTCCTTCAGAGGGCAGCTGGTGTTTTATTTAATTATAAGACTTTATCATCCTAGCAGGTGATGATAAAGTCACTGCTGCTGCTTCATTGAGGAAACTAAAACAATAGTGTTAGAACTAAACTGCTGCTCCCCATCAAATGATGCAAGTCTCAATTATGAAATTGTGGAATAGAGCAGCCTTACTCTAGGGTTAACAAATTTTTCTTATGATAACACCATTTCCATTTGAGCTAAATATTCTATATCATCATTTTGGAATTCAAAGTAAAATGTCAGAAAAGACACTTGAAATTTATAGTGTTGGAAAAGAAACTGAATCCGACTGTCATAAAAAGTGTTATGCAAAAGTGTAAAATCTGTTGCCCATTACATCATTGGACATCAATCTTTTGATCTTGAGGAGTGGAGCAAGTTCTGAACATTTATCTACTGTGCGTTTAAGCATCATAGAGCTTTTTTTCTCAAAGTATGAAATATATATGAAAGCATGCTTTAATCCTTTTAAATGGCATAAGAAAAAAATAACAAAAGGTTTAAGGATAGTAAACTTGTATTTTTCATGTATAAATGAAATAAATGGTTGTACAAAATCAATTCCAGGGCAAAAAATATGCCATGCCTGTAAGGACAAGGAATATAAACATCAATAAATTAGGTGAAGAAAATAGAGATGAACAGTGATAGTAATGTAGAGAAGTGACTTGGAAAAATGTCAATTACTAAACAAGAAGCACTTGAAGAAATAAATTCGTCTCTACAGAACATAGAAGAGTCACCAATTAAACTTCATAGGGTAGCTCCACAGCGCAAGTCAAACAATGCCGAAAGAAAAGTTGAATCTGCTTGTAACACTTTAAAATCGAAGGTTTGTAAAGTTTTTGAAGAAGAATTACCAGAAAATGAATCTCAAAGCACACTTAATGAAGATATTAAACAGAAAGCAAATGATATGATTATTTTAATAAAGTTAATTAGAAATATGACTCAATTTAACCATTACAACAAGGGGAAAACTGCAAATTTTAACTCTGGCCCCTGCTTTAGAAAAGGGGAACAAGGAAAAAAAATCTGAAGAGTTCAATGTCACTGAATATGCTGTGCGAAAAGCAGGATAGCTTTCGTAAATGAAAAAGCAAACGTGAGAAAAATTAAATTTTAATGATTTTTTTGCAATCTGATTTTTTAATGCAAAGGTTTAAATTTTCTTTCCTAGTCATAATCTACATTTTTTTGTCAGCATTTTAGTGGAAATTTCATTTGAATGTATTGAAAATCTGCAAAGTTACATGTTATCACAAATAATATGGCTTGAATGGGGTTAGCCTAAGAGACGTCATTCGTGAGGTTAGAAAACATTTTTTTCCTCAAAAAGTTTTTGAGATATGTACATGAAATTTTGCATGGTCAACAAGCACGGTAGAATCAATAAACAAAAAATAATAATTGGAATCCGGGATGATGGGTTGCATTTCAGTATCTAGTTGAATGATTTGAAATCGGAACGATCCAGTCTTATTTCGATGAATTTTGTGTTGCGAGCCAGAATAAACATATTAACGGTCAAAAAACGACCGTTAATATGGATGTGGTAGCAAATACCCACATCCTATGACAAAATTATAGGATGTGGGGGGGGGGGGGCATATTTAAGACATACAAATTTATGTATCATAAATTAGTAACCAAAAAGAATGGGAAAAAAATCAGATAGAAGAAATTGTGAACTCCTAGGGCATTTTCTAGGAAGTCGGGAGGGGGGTGGGGGGAGGAAGACCCAAAATAATACGTAAAAATTTGCATCTTAATTAGTGTTTAAAAATAATGTCTGAATGGTGCTGTAAATATGGAATTTTGACAAAATGACTGATAACTTTGGTCCAGACAAAAGTTTTAGAGGGATTAAAATCCTACCGACGGGCATTTTTTAGGTGGGAGCCCAAACGTAAAAATTAACATAACATCAATTAGCATCAAAAATAAGATGTGAATATCGCTGGAAAAAATGAAATTTTGGCAAAGACTGACCTCATTCTGCTGAATGGTACCAGGTATCCCCTCACAAAGGTGTTGCTTCAGCGCTTCCCAATTAAGCAGGAGATTGGTGTGTTGACGAGTGAATGCTCTCCACAAGATCTGTGGTAAAAACTCTCTCTCCGGACTGTCTTCTATCTCAAGAGACGTGGTATCTGTAAATACAGTAAAACCTCAATTAGTCGTCACCTCACATTGTCGAAAAATTATGACGGCTTAGGCGGAGTGACAACTTAAGGGAAGTGCCGTAGGTTTCAATGTGTAATATTGAGAAAAATGTATAAAATTGAAGTCATATAATATTTATTAAACTATGGATCAAAATTACGATATTATTGAAATTTACAGATTGCAAAAGAAAAAAATAATAGAAGTTTTCTACCTTTTTGATTTCTTATCACTTAACTTATTGTGGTGAAATACACTAGTACACTTTGATTTACACTTGTAATTTTTTAATTTAGACTAGTCAGAGCAACTGTTAGAATAGTCAGCTCTTCTTCAGAACAGAACTATTGCGCATTATTTTACGCGTATCATGAAATTTAATTTTAGTGTTTTAATCCTTCATCAGTAGTTCATTATACTACTATAAGGTAATCTTTCACATACTAACTGCAAGGTGATCTCGGACACAGGGTCAACTTTGACATGAGGGGGCCCTGGATAGGAAAACGCACACATTATAAGACCTCAACTTCGGAAAAATGTCTGTTTTTCTACAAAGATATTTTGTTAAAATTTGAAGTCGTAAATTAGTGGGGAAGAAATCAGGTCTAGCTGGAATAGTCCCTAACGTTTCAAAAACCTTAGTTGGCAAATGAACTTCCCCAGCGTAACTTTCGTTACTTAAACTGTTCCGTTTTGGTACATAGGCTTTTTTCCTGACCTTTAAGCATATGGCAATACCATTAATCTATTTTTTTAATTGGGAGCCATAAAAAAAATCTGTTCATCTCCCTAGATTGGCTCTATGTAATAAAACTACAAGATCTGGTATAACTGGTCCTAGTAATTTTCCAACTAGATTTTCAATGGTCTTTTTGGAAAAATTTCCATCTAGTGGTTTTCTTTTTACGTCATGTTAGTTGTTTTTCTACTCTTTTTCAAAAACTTTTCCTGTGTACTATGTAGCAGTCTTATTAAATTACGTGAAAATGCGGGAATTTCCCTGAAAATACAGGATGCATGGTCATCTAAACACAATAGCTAAAATTAATTCTGGTTGTTCAAGCCCAGTTTCTAGTTGTTTTTTATGAAGAAGCTAGTTGGAAAATTATTTGACTGTTTGGGGAACCTGACAAAGAGGGATTTGTTCTTGCAGATTGTGCACGCCCGGGCATGTGTGTGCATTGCAATTTTTGACAAGCCTTCCCCTCCCATATAATTATGAGTAATGGGGGGGGGGGGTCCCTTCTGTTGTGTGGGGAGGGGTCGGGAAGAGTCATTTTAATTATCCCTCAAAGCATATATGCTCGACTCACGGCCGGCAGGTCAAATGTGGCCTTCCGGATCATTTGATGCGCCCCGTGGCCTCAAAGCTAATTTTGTAAAAATGAACAGGTGCTACATTTACAGATGACTCAAGTGACCTGCGGCATCATCAGATCACTTGAATCACCTGTGACACGGTTCCAGAGCAAGTTTCGAGCCATCCAAGTTACCCGCGGCACAGTTCTACATCAAGCGACCCACGCCTCATATTTACATGACTTGAGTGGCTCGCGGCATATTCCCAGATCACATAATTCGTTGGCGGCACATTTACAGGTTACTCAAGTGACCCGCGGAATAGTTGCGTATCACTTGAGTGACATGAGACACGGCTCCCGAGCGCTCACGCGGCACTGTTCGACACCACTCAAGTGGCCAGATCACTCGAGCGATCGCTTCATGCTCACAGTTCTCTTTAGTGACCCGTGGCAGACTCATAACATTTAAGCGGCCCGCTGGCATATTTCCAGATCACTTAATTGAACCGCGATACGTTTTCAAACCAGTGAAGTGGTCCTCAACTCTCATGTAAGTTGGGTACCCTCGGTTCAAGTATTCGTTTGAGAAGAATGTATCGAATGGGGAAAATTATGCATTCTTAAATTATTTCTATGTTCTATATGCAGTCCAGGAACCTAACACATGGTCATTTTAAAAGCACGGTGTACCCACGGACAGATAAATGTTCTGGGGGCCTGTACCTGACTGAAAATATTGACCCAACCAATTTACATACGTACTGTTGAAAATCCCGGTGCCAGATCCCATTATTATAGGCCTGAAACGAGGTTGGTAGGGAAAGTCCAATATACATCAAAGGGAAATTTTAAAGCACGAAACAATTCGAAATTTAAATGAAGATGCATTACGAAATAATTCCATCAAAGCGCGGGGCGGGGAAAAGAGAAAGAATCATCACTTGATCATTTTTATCGCTCCACGGCACACGAAGAAAGGGAACGATTCTGAACGGCAGCATTCGGCATTTTGTCTTTTTTTATGCTCACTAGCAGATGGGTGCTCTAACCGCTCGGTGTAGATTCCCTGCTGTAGCGCTATTGCGCAAAGTTGTAAAAAAAAAAAACCAATAAATAAAGAAGTGCAAGCAAAATTCGTTTCCAGAACTGCTGATACAAACAACAAATTCGGAGAGGGGAGAGGGCTGCGGTTCACGTGTATGTTTGAATCAACGGCTAAAGCCACAGGGAACTGAAAACGATCAAAAAATTGAAAGCGTGCTTTCAAATGTCTTGGTAAAATAATTAAAATATCGAAAGAAAATGTCTTTGTATGTTATCTTAATGATTTTCTGTTGGTACCGAAGGCCTTTTTTTTTGTAGGTTGTTAGGGGTCATTCAAGTATTACGTCAGCATCGATGGGGAGGGGGTGGGGTTTGGTTGATGTTTACGTCATAAACCACCTTTTATGAAAATATGAAACATTCTTAATGGCATCTTACTCGGTGCGCCAAAAACGATAAAAAATCTTTCGCTATTTTGTGAGCACCTGTACTAACATTCCTCCTAATGATAAATACCTTACAGTTCAGCGATCTCTAAATGTTTTACGGATCCTTCAAGTGCTCAGGAAATGTGTCCGGGCTGATTAAGTGCTGTGGAAATGTTTCCGGGCCGCATAAGTGCTCTGGAACTGTGCAACGCATCACTCAGTGATCCGAAATTATGCCACGGATCACATAAGTAATCTGGAAATGTTCCGTGGGTAACTTGAGTGATGTAGAACCGCACTGGGAAGGGCGGGGGGAGGGAGCTTAAGTGCTCTAAAATTGTGCCCCATTTCACTCAAGGGATCGTTTTAGTATTCTGCAACTGTGTCGTGGGTTACTTGAGTGATCTTTGAATGCACCACGGGCCTACTTCAGTGATCTGAAAATGTGCCACGGGCCACTTAAATGCACTGGAATTGTGCCACGGTTCATTTAAGCGATCTGTAAATCTATCGCTTAATTCATTTTTACAAAATTGGGTTTGAGGGGGCAAGGCACATCAGATAACCTTCAGGGCCACATTTGGTCCGGGGGGGGGGGGGGGGCAAGGGTTTATCATATATGGCTTAAAGGGTGGGTCGCAATGAATTTCTTAGAGAAATTTTGAGTTCTTACCCTTCAAATCGCATTGAAATCGATTACAATAACATATCAAGGTATTTTCTTTCGAAATTTTTTTTTTTATATATATTTTTACATTAAAATTTTTACATTAAAAAAAATTTTTTTTTTCGTCTGGGAGGGGGAACACACGAGCCCCTTATGCCCCCGCGTACGTTTCTGACCCGACCAATATGCGTTAGGAGGTGGGGGGCAGTGCTGACGAAATTATGTTGACAAGGGGGGTCAGAGTTTTGCTTACTTTTGCTGACAAGGAGGGAGGGGGTCAAAAATGGCTAAAACTTTGCTTACGTAATATTTGAACGGTCCGTTACTGAGAATTCTCAGGAAGGAATTATTCGTGGTCCCCCCCCCCCCATACATCGATCCTGGCTAAGCTACTTCTTTTTCCCGAAGGGCGGCACCCCACGTCTTTAGCGGATGCAGAATCCTCGAACGGGGTGGAAGGAGGCCAAGGTCCACCTCCGTGTCATCCCGCTTCTGCCAATAGTACAAATTTCGTACAGAACGGCGGGGAAGGGGGGGGTCACTTGCTTCACCCTCTGTATTCGCCTCTGCCTCACGAGACCTTAGTGCTCATTTTCTGGTGCCTACGAACGTCCGGAACAAAAGAAACGTGAAAATGGCAATAACAATCGAATCGACAAACCTGGTACAAATGTGTCGACATTCCACAGTACACAACGGTTCTGCAGTAATCGCACTTTGCCGAGGTGATGGGGACGTAAAACGAAAATCAACTATCACAATCATCAAGTGCTCTACATTATAATGGCACAAAGTGATTAAAGAAACAACATATACGTACTTTTCAAGGAAGCGTCCGTCCGCCTGTTTTTGTAGAAAAGCATCTAAACACGGGAAAGAAATACAAAAACCCTGCCGTTTTGAGAAACCCCAGATGAACTTCACGCGGGGAGCTGAAATGAAGACAACCAACGGCTACTTTTGGAAAACAGCTTCCTATTGCGTCTTCCGACCACTTTCCCTCTCCCCCTCCCCATGTCGCTCACAACCGAAATATATTCGAAAAAAATGAATACCGCAGAAGAAAAGATGTGATGTTTCGATGCTGACAACCCTATAAACTCCCCCCCCCCCAAAGGTTTTTTCTAGTGTGCGCACCTCTGCCTGTTGACGGAGGCGTACGCAGGATGGAGGGAAGGGACACGAGAGGCTTTTTGAAGGTTGGAAACTCAATTTCTGTGGAAGAAATTATTTGCCGCTCCTCCTGCGCAAAATGGATGCTGCGAGGGTGCTTCAGGGTGCAGGCGCATCTGGTGCCCGGAGCACAGGACCAAAAATGGCGCGAATTTCACCCTCTTATCTTTCCTTCAGCATTGCAAGGGGTACTAAACTGCATGCTTACTCCTGCTGACTAAGCATCTAACTGCGGTCCTGCTGCGAGCCATGCTAACAAGCGAATGGTGCACGAAATCTTCTTGCACACAGTACTGTAGGGAAACCGACATTCTTTGAATGTAATGTTTTATATTAAAAAAAGGAATGTGTGCGCGGGAACCGGAAATTCCGACATTTCGCCTGCCGTGACCCCATGAGTGACGTCAGTAAATGAGTAAATAAGTTTGTGTGCGATGTATTGTACGAGTGATTGACAGTATGAGTGTGTGAATGAACTGTAGGAGTGACTGAGATGGCGTGTAATTTGTTGTATTATTGTATGAGTGACCGTAAGTGTAGCCAAGTGATTCGATTACTCATACGGTCACCCACTCCCCATTCGCTCATACGATCACCCACACACTTACTTGTTCACCTCATACAGTCAAGCTAACATTTCAAACTCTGAAATAAAAAACGAGTGAATTTTGAATTTTAATTAAATCTGATTTAAGTATAAAAAAAAACATCCGATTCATTTGATATTTTTTTTTTTTTTAAAAAGAATGATTTTTACTAACTCTGATAATTAGTAATAGTGGTTAAACGATGCCTCACGTGACAAAAAAAGTTGTAACTATTTTATTTTTTAATTTCTTTGCTGTTCTCGGTCATGGAAAAAGAAATTCCAGATTGAAAACCAGGAAAAAATTTGTGAAAGTTTTAAAAAAATCATTGGGAGGATCACGTTATTCCAAAAAAAAAAAAAAATTTCTTTGTAACAAAAAAATCTTTGTAAACAAATTTTTAACTTATCTTAAACTACTTTTTCTTTTCCGAAATGTTCGTACCATACAGAAATTTGAATGAAAATTAGTTGAGCTGGAGGGTCTACTCTTTCTCCTGTGCCAATTCTTGTTTCTCTCTTGTTTTTTATTTAGTCCCCTTGCTCGTAAATATCAACAGGGACATCACAGCTGCTGGGAGCAGATTCGGTGAAGATATATTGTCATTCACATTCCATCAGCCACGTAAAAATTCCCGGTTAATTAGTCAAATTCTTACGGTTAAAATGTAATTAAATACATATTTTTTAATTGTAACAGATGTGTCGTATTTTGGAGTCGTGCATGTGAACATCTTTTAAAGTTGATTTTTTTTTTTCTTTTAAGCAAAGCATTGCACAAACGCAACGGTCAAAAATGTGTTATATATATAATAGGGCATATCATCTTGACTAACCATGTAGATATTTAAAATACTTTGTAATAACCTTTGGAGAATAACCTCATCGCAGAGAATACGGTCGATTCGCGTTTTAACGAATACCGTTATAGCGAAAATATAGTTTTTAAAAAACCTTCTTAATCCCCCAAGATAAGTTCACATAGGAACGATGTGAAAGTCTGGAATTCCTTTATAACAAAATTTCGTTGTTACCAAGTGAATTCTCCGGTCTCTTGGAGTTCGTTATAAGAGGATTCGACTGTATTCGATAAGTAAATAAATGATTCTCACCATAAATGAGAGAACATTCCCCCAATTAAAATTTGTCATCAAAAAGGTATTAATGTCACAAATTGTTTTAAATGTTTCAGGCAATGAAAACTGAATTATATTCCGTAATAAATCTGAAATTATAAATTATTTCACTGTCGAAAAGAAAGAAGAGTATATTCGATTATTATCCAAATCTTACTTTCAGGAGAATATTCTTGTCTCCCATCTCTAGCCATACCGCCAGCGAGCACAAACAATTGCTAGTATGGAGAATAGTATCTTCATTTTCAGGTCCAGGCTCGAATTGTGCTGCAAATCACGTGATGAGAAGGCTGTATGAAAATAAACAATATTAACTGCTGTAGAAAATAAATTATTTATCTTTATCAGGGAATAACAAATACCAGGCGCCAGGTCGCCATGGACCGATAAAATTTGTACCGGCCCCTAAAATGTTCCAGGCGATATTACTAAATTTAAACGAGCGCAAAATTTTCCAAGGTTTTGTAAGCGTGTCAACCAACACGGATAAGGTTCCAGAAAATAACATTTCTTTTAATCGCTTTTCCTCGAAAAATATATGCTTGTCTCTAAAGAAATTTGGCGGAATTCGCCTAATTTTTTTTCGTTCAATTTATCATTCCCTGATCTACGTGAAATCCTGGTTCTCGTCTAAGCGAAGTCGAACCAGTTGACCGTAAACTCAACAGTTCTCCAAAATGCAGTTATTATGACAGCCGGCATGATGAGGGGGGCTGAAAAATTCAGGGGAGGCTCGAATAGGTTACCGTGCCCCCCCCCCCCACGCTAAAGTTGATTTTCTGTGGTTCCTAACTTCGAGGCGCATATGTGAGTCGATCTCCCCGTTACAAAGTCACGGAGAGCAACAGGGCCTACCAACATTCAATCACTACACTTCACTTCTGGAATACTGATGGCAGCACTGAAAAATCAGACACAACACTAGATAGACACTTGGACTGTTAGATACACACACACTAACACTTCCGGCACAACTCACTAGGCAGTAACCTGCCCATGGCGATAGTTTCGTTGCCTGTGATCAACGTCGTCTTAACAGCAGTGTAGACCCGTGGAAGTGATATTCCGGAGCACCTGCTTAGCTGAAAGTAGCTACTTATAAATTCCTATGCCTCTCGAAAATCATAGCACCAAATCACGAGAGCCCAGGCCCGTCATTTGGGGGGGGGCGGTCAAATGGGACCATTTCCCCCCTTCCCCCGGCTTTAAAAAATACACCAGCAAAATCTCTTTTTTGTGGACACTAGTGGGACAAAGCGGCCGTTCAAGTATTACGTAAGTGAATTTTTAGCCATTTTTGCCCCCTCCCCTTGTCAGCGAAATTTCGTCATCAGCTCTGCCCCTCTTAACCCAATTCATATTTTCATAAAGGGTGGTTGATGCATTATCCAAACCTCTCCCCCCTTGTCATCAGAAGTCAGCAAATCGGAACCCCCCCCCCCCCCCATCGATGATGACGTAATACTTGAACGGCTCCAAAAGAAAAACGGGCGCGGTAGCCCGGTCGATAAGATGCTCTCCTAAAGTACCAAAGGATGTTTAGAGGTGTCGCGAGTTCCATACCCGGCTCGTCCTTGTCAGAAAACGTTCCTGACACAGGGGTACAACAAAAAACGGCGACTTGACCGCAGCAAAAAATTGCTACCGCAGGGAGTCCCCCATCGAGCGGTTAGCGCACCAACCTCTCGATGAGTATAAAGACAAGTCTGCCGTTCGGAATCGGCAATAAATTGTAGGTCCCGGTCTAATTAGCCCTCGTGTGCAGAAAATGACCGTTGTGCGACAAAAATGATCAAATGAAAAACGATCCCTAAAAGAGAGGTGACTATTAAGCAGGGGGGTTTCAAATGCCCACTTTTATTATATACAGGGTAATCATATCATTTGGCTGTAAAAGGAGGGGGATGGGGTTTAACTGTATATGTACAAATATATATGTGATTGAGTATATGTTCTTTGCCCCTCCCCGGAGAAAGCTAAAATGACGGTCCTGGTTGGAATAAAATTTCGTTATGAATGAATGAATTTCCTATTTTACTAATCGTAACATTCGTTAAAAAAAATTGTTGTAGCGGAATTCGATTCTAAGCAAAGAATTACTTATTTACGTTCTAGATAACAAAAGAAGTTAAATTTCAAGAATAACTCAAAGCAAGCGAATTTTGTTTTACGTACCATATTTCATGCAAATAATCCGTAATTTCCTTTTTGGACGAGTGAAAGCCGAAAACACAACAAATTCCTCTAGTTGCACGCGTTCAATTTTTGAAACAAATACTTGAAATACTTCGCATGCAACGCCATGTGTAAATTCTAAATTCTTTACTCAAGCAGTTTTTTTTCTTCAAAAAACAATGAAGCAAGTCTGAAACCGATTTTACGGAACCATTTTTGGAATGTTCTTTCTGTACCGTTTTGTTGATTTTCATAAACTTGTTCGTTATAACGGATTTTTCATTTTCTAATATCGCAATTTTAAAGTGCACAGTTCCTCTGTAAACTTATTCAAAGATTAGAAAAAGTTTTCGTTACAACGAGATTTTCTCTCTGTAACGGTATTCGACTATAGCACGTAATAAATATGAACCGAAAAGGAATAGTTTTCGATTACATTTCTTCATCTCCTTGTAAAGATGAGTGCCAACCCCCCTCCCCCCCGATTTCCTTAAAATGGTGTCGTCCGACAACTCTTGCGTTGCAAAAGATGCCCATGTCACTATCGGTTTGTCTTTGTGCCAATGGTCTACTCCGCGGAGCCCTTGGGGCTCCTTGTGCACTCTCCAGGGGCTCCGCGGCCGCTCGAGGAAAATAAAAAATACAGTAAAATTATAAAAAATAATTATAAATATATACATAAATTTGTAAATGGTCAAAATAAATCAGTAACTTTGATGAATAATTAAAAAATTGGCCTACGGGGCTCCGCCGTAGAATTTTTTACTTACAAGGGCTCCGCGAGTCAAAAAAGGTTGAGACCTGCTGGTGTATAGTATAGTTTTCCAACCTTTTTTTGTCCCATCGCCCCCTTCTTCAGAAATTTTTTTCTCCCATCGTCCCCCAACGCAATCTAACCCATAGGATCCTATGTTATACCGGTAGCTTCTACCGGCCCCCCCCCCCCCGGAACATTCCATCGCCCACGTTCGGAATCACTGCTCATACCAACCCTTACCCCCAAAAACATAATAGAATGTGTCTAATGTGTTTTGCTACATTCCACAATCTTCTTATCCATCTATGTGCATTAACATACCAGGGTAGGGTGGGGGAACGGTTGGCACAGAGTTCACCCATGACCCGAGAGAGACATTCTTCCATTTTCTGGATCCACACACGTGTCGTTGAATAGTTGGGGAGTGGGGGTGGAAGAAGACGCACACACACGTGTACGTTGCACGTTTTGTACATACACTTGTTTCCCATCCCCTCTCCAGCAGGAAGTAATAAATCCTCTCTGCTTGTCAGTGTAAACGGTTGACCGAATGGCGGGGGGGGGGGGGATTTTCTTTAATTTTTTTTAAAGAAAGACATACTTGTGGTTCCCAACTTCTTTTAGGCCAGGCCCTACCAAAACATCTCTGAAATCCTGATGCGCATGGCACCCCCCACCCTACAGGGGAGTAGGGGGGCGGGGTGCGTACCTTCCCGGGGCAGACATTTTTTTGGGAGCCCTTAAAATGGGGGGGGGGGGAAAAGAAGTGTCGATTTTCTGTGATAGAAATATCTTATGTGTGCCCCTCCCCACTTGGCTCGGGTCCCGTCTGTCCCAGCCTAGTTACGACCCTGCCCCGTACTTTTGTCAGGGGTACCCCAGCGATGAAAGGAGCCAGTACTTCTTATTTGCCCTATTATTTTTAAAAAAGTTTGTGAACTTCATTTTTCTTCATTCTATTTCGCACAGGGGCTCAGTGGTGTCGGAGCCGGAAGTGCGAATCTCAGCACCCCCAGAAAAGATTCAGAAATAAAAATTTTGTATGTAAAGGCGCAACCCACGGATATGTTCCGATACCCTTGCATATGAATGACCAAAAGAAGTAACCTAGGGACAGTGGCTTCAAGGCCATAATTTATGGCATGGGTCTGAGTACCCTGAATTGATTAAGTCAAATTTTCTTATATAAACGTTAAGATGAGCACCCACAAGTTCGAAACACTTACGACGCCCCTGCGTTCGATAATACGTTTCCGAGATTCGTCATTAAGCTCAAGTCAGTAGATCTGACCGGGAAAATTGACCCAAATGCTGCTACCCCCCCCCCGTTTGTGGCCATGGGTTCGAATGTGGTGGGAAGCTATGCTGTATTAGTTGGGAGTGGAGGAAAGATGACATTAAGTTTCCATCATGCCCCACGAGGCACGAGGGTGGGGCTAACAGGACTCTAGCCCTAGAAACGGTAATTTTTCCATCTTTTTTTTTTTTTGGCTTTTTCATGCTTTAAATTAACTATACAAGGGCCCGTAAAAAGTCTGACCGTGGGCCCAAAAAAATCCCAGCCTGAGGGTCCCTGCTTCAGGATGTGGGGGACCATGCCCACCACCACTGTTAAATTCGATTATTTTGAAACGGTGTTGTTCCCCTTTAAATTATGCCGCCCAGGGCAGTTGTCCCTAACGCCTACCACTGGTTCCAGAGCACACATTAACTCTCGTCTAACCATCACTTGACGTCTTTTCGTAATTAAGAACGAAGAAAATTTTGTGGGGCGGGGCCATCTGAGACGGGTTGCCACAAGGTTTCTAGAATATATATCCGGGTTGCCAGACGGATTCAATAACCTAAGCATGGCAGTAAGGGCAAGGTCGTCTTAAGAGCATCATCGGCCCCGGGACAAGTAATTTTTCCCTACCCGGCCAACTGTCGTAAATTTCAACCGGCTCTCGTTTTTGTGAGGCCCTTCTTCTATTGAGGTGCCCGGGTGGGCCCATGCACTGAGACGGCATTGAGTGGGAAGGGTGGTGTGGATTGTACACACAGAGTAAGAATAATAATTTATATCTTTAGTCTATGATTGTACAGTATGTGTTCGAATTATGCTCCTCTTCCCTCCCCCATCTTACATCCGGAGCCCTACGTCCTACCCTTTTCTTCCCAGGGGCGCCTCAAGTGACCCGAGGCCCCAGGTTCTAGTGTAATGGCAAAAATACGAAAAAAAGAAGGCATTAATCATCATTAATACCACACAAAAAATTATTTCTGAAATGATACATACGTTTCCACAAAAGCGTCCATCGGCCCTTTGTTCAAGAAAAGCGCAGCCACATAACAACGCAGGCCAAGCCATGGAAGGGGAAAGGGCCAGAGGATGATTCCATTCCTTGTAACTTCCTGTGGGTAGGTGTGAAAGAAAAAACTTAAACCAACGGTTTCTGGAATTCCTGAATGTACACGTGTCTTCTTCCACTCTCCCTCTGTGAGCGTCAGGGAGGGGAAAAATATCTTTTTTTCCCTCATAGCTTAACTTCTTTGATGAAAGCCAAGACAGAGAGATAGATACGGGGGTTGGGGGGGGGGGCAGCCTTTGACCCAGCGCCAAGTTAAAAATAATTTTAAGCATTAATGCAAAAAGAGGTGCCCAAATCAGTGGTTCCCAAGGTGTGAGTCACTGAGATTGGGGGGGGGGGGGGGGGTTGCAAGAGATTCTCCAAAATAAAAACGTCCAAGTAAGAACTTCATTTTAAAAATATGTCACAAATACCTTTGCTTAGCTGAGCTAATTTCATTTATCATACAACGTAGTTTTACCAAAATACTACTTGTACAATAATCAATATATCAAGTTGATACTTATACAAGCTTGACTCAGAGAAAATCACCCGATTTCCAAATATCACATTTCTTAGGGGCCGTTCAAGTATTACGTCGTCATCATCGATGGGAGAGGGGGTTTCCGATTTGCTGGCTTTTGATGACAGGGGGGGGGGAGTTTTGGATAATGCTTACGTCATCAACCACCCTTTATGAAAATATGAGTTAGTATTCACAGGGGCAGAGATGACGAAATTTTGCTGACAAGGTGGGGGGAAGGGGTCAAAAATGGCTAAAAATTTGCTTACGTAATACTTGAACGGACCCTTACAACTCGAAAGCAGGGAATTTGTAAAAAATTTGAGTATAAGGGGGAAAATGTGTAAGTTTCACGAATTATTTCTGTGAATGGTCGATTTCAAGTGCAGAATCATTTTGAAATCAGAAGATTCTCTTTCTTAATCATCCCTGTACACAAAAATCAAGGAACATGCACCTCGCTACACTTCAATCTTGCATACAGATGTAAAAGTCACGAGAATAATCTTTAGAAAAATATTCTCTGGAAGGACTATTTTCATAAATTAATAAATTACTGGGAAATATTCTTATCGAAAATAGGAAGAATTACTTTCAAGAGTTATTAATAATAGTCCTTCCAGAGAATATTTGTAATAACGTGTATTATAATAATCTCCATAAATAACTGGACAATAATTCTCGTTATTTTCTATAAGAATATTTCTCTAGTAATTTATAATAGTCCGAGAGAATATTCTTTGTCCCTTCTCGTCAAGAAGACAGGAATATTGAACAATATTGAAGTTTCAGCAACAAAATTAAAACCAGCATGGCTGATTTGCACAACTTTTAAAGAAATACGAGTGATCCTACAGAATTCAAGTGCAAAACAACAGTTCTGTGTCTTCTTCAAATGAACGCGATCATATAAGAATAGCTTCCTTTATCAATCAACATAGGTTCAAAACAAAAGAAATTAAACCAATTTCTGGAAATGTATCCAATTTCAAAACATTTTTTTAAGGTTTTAATCTCGAGGTTTCTAAGATCGCCACAGCCAAACTTTTAAAACCTCTGACCAAGAGAATATTCTCCCACTAAAAGTTGTCATGTCATGGGGGGAGAGGAGGTGGTTATGTCAGAAATTGTGATTCGTTTTAAATATTTCAGGCAAGGAGAACTGATTAATATATTTCATAATATAAGCAAAATTAGTAAAAAGAAAATTACGTTATTTAAAAATAATGTATGTAAATATATACATTATCCTCCACATGTATAAATAATATTAAGAAAACAAACATCGAATATCATTAAATGTCAATATTGCCTGATTAAAACCGAAGCATTCTAGTTGAAACGAACAAACAGTGGAACCTCATTACAACAGACCGATAGAGGCTACAGGTTGTCAATTTCAATGAAAGTATGTTTATAACGGAAAAAAAAATCACACACATAGGGGTGTTATACAACAACGTGTATGTCAATGAAAGTACAGTGGTTGGCTATGTGTGAAAGAGTGTTTAAAAAAACCAGCTTTCAACATAGTTTGAATTGAAAAACGTGTGTACGAAAACACTGTTTTGATCTTGATTTTTATGGCTGGCAAGTGGTAAGAGGTCCACCCATGTCAAAAAAATTACAATGATCAACATTTAATCGTTACTTGGAAATGTGAAATTCGTCAGACAGAAACACCATTATTACTATTATTACAATTTCTTCACCTGTCCGTTATAATGAAGTTCTACTGTATTTGCACGAAAACAAAAAGCGATTGTCAATTTTACTCAAGTTCAATAACGTGATTCATACAGTTATGTCTGAGAACTGAAAAAAAAGGTGACACCATGACCGAAGGTGAATAAATAACAAATAAGCTTAATGAAAATTTACGTACAAGTGATAGACATTAAACTAGTCTGGCTGAATTTCAGTGCCTCACACAATAATGGCCCCCACATCCGGAAGCAGGTTCCCCTAGGCTACTTAACTGCACACCAACTCTATTCATATCGCCATACTAGAATTTCTTACCGATAAAGTTAGGCGGGAAATGAAGACATCATCTATCAGTGATTACCCAAGCTTGGTAGGTGCCAGGTCCCGGATCGAGCCTGGCAGTAGTAACCTGCACACGGTGGAAGATCTTACCATTGCACCGCCGGGACCCTAGGCTGGAATGTTTTCTTGTGGGGGGGGGGGGGGGGCTCTATAGGGAATTTATAGCATTGAAGAAACGGAATTATGAGAATCGTCCGGGGAGACAGCCTTCTCAGCCCATTCTTGTGGGGGGCCATGCACACAATTTCTCGTCCCTGCTTCAAAACGCGTGATAAACCAAATTTGACAGGGAAAAAAAACAATTATTTTAGCTCCATAAATACACGATAACTCACAGAAAAAAAATATTTTTTTTCTGCAAAACATTAATACAATGATAAGTCCCTCTAGGATATTCTTCAAGGCTTTCAGGAAATGCCCGTACACTAATGTTAAACTTTCGTTAAAACAGTAATCCCTCTCTTGCCATATTTTGTTTTGGTCTCAGCAGAGTATCGTTATATCGAGTTTTCACAATATTTATTTATGTCATCTATTCAATCATTATCAAGGCATTGCAAACACTGATTCACAAATAATTTACTCACAGGTTTGGGTGATTTCACCAATGACAGTCACTATGAGGGTGAAACTCGAATATGAGAGGCACAAGCAATTAGTTACTTTACAAAACAACATATTAGTGATTGCAAATTTATCATCTACGTTGAGGGACCTGCCGCTGAACCATTTAAGGAAACGATTTCATACATCGATGAATATCATCCCCCCAAAATTAAATGGTTCAACAGAATTTGAAATTGCGTCTCTCGAAAACGTAAAATGACCCTAAGAATCCCTTAACCTCCACTTGGAGTCACCCTCTAGTGTTGCTTTTGTTCACACCCACCAAAACCATCGAAATAACAAAAACCAGAGATTACTTAATTCAAATTAACACAATCACACGTTGAAAAAGCATCAAATACCTTATTAATGACAAGAAGAGACTCGGCTTCAACACAGCAGGCTTTGACAACAGCATAAATAACACGACGATATCATTGATATGATGCTTTGCTTTGAATTGGCGGCGAAACAATTCGACATTTTCTGATGAGGCACACAGGGAACGATGGTGTTTTTATTCATTTTTAATTTCGTTGCGAAATTTTGATTTCTTTTTAGGGAACGAGCCCATATTGAAACCCTCGGACATTAATGGGATGCATCGAATTTTTAAAATAAATTGAGGGCGCTGAACTAAAAACTTGACGAGTTGAGAGTGAAAAATTAACTTCCCCTTTCAAAAATAAATTTAAAATATAACAACCCATTTATATTATTTTAAAATATAACAACACCCCAGCTGCATTTATCAAGTTTTATAATAGGACTTTTATCAAATTTTTACAGTGTAATACCGGCCGAAGACGCATTAAACACCCGGGCTCTCTATCTACCTCACTCCATCTCTGAGTTCAAGGATGACACGAATGTTTTTATCCTAATTTTATTTTCCATTACCAGGGATTGCAAATTAAAAAAAAAAAAAATCTAGGTTGCTAATACTATTTTGTGCGGCGGGGGCAGAAGGGTCTTTGGAACAAAAAAGGTTATGAATCCCTTATTACATTGAAGATGAAACTATTTTTTCGACACACGCAGCAATGCCCAAGACAGAACTCACGAGAACACAGTTATAGCGAAAGAACATCGCAGCAGAGCCTGGGGTGGCACGATGATGTCAATTCATATATACATCAGATCAGCCGGCTCCACCTTTGACGCTGGGGTGGGGGCGCTGGCTTTTGAAAAAACACTAAAAATGGTATATATATATGCAACATTGAGTCCATGTTCTTTGCCCCCCCCCCTGGAAAAAGTTGAAATGACGGCCCTGGGGGGGGGGGGCAGTACCTCCTACTAACTCCGCGCGTGGTACTTTGGTAGTAGAAATTCAATAATGACCGATAAACTCGAAATTGATTTCTGACCAGGGAAGCAACTAGAACAGCGGATCTGGTGCCCCGGGCGCCGTACCAGAGGGGGCGCCCGATTTCCCCTTCAATTATTTCCTTCAACATTACAAGCGGGCGCCAAAATTATTGCCTGCCCCCGTTGACCAGCAGTATGGAGTTGTTTGAATTTAACTTTCAAATGCTTTTTCTACATTACACGGGACACCAAAATGTGTGCTTGCCCGGCTGACAAAGTATCTAGTTGCGGCCTGCATATAAGAACCTCAGCCTAAACACATGGGTCCCCTTCAGGGGCTACGAAAGATCTAACTTTTTGGGGGGTACAATGAATATTTTTAAAGACTTGAGTTTTTCAACCTTAAAATGAAGCAATTGAAAGGAAAAAGGGTTCAATTTTGAAAATAGACATCCACTGTAGTATGTATCAAGGTTTCTAGAATATATAAGGTTAAGTATTAGCAAGCGTGCGCTTCATAATGAAACTGGTTTTGACGTCACCCGATTCCTCACATGACCCCCTCAAACGGGAGCATAATGTAAAATTGTTGGTTTTTCATGAATTTTTTCGCATAGTTTTCACGCTCAGAACTTCATTTTTTTTGAGCGGATGCCACAAAAACCGCTTATTGTCAAGATATTTTTTTTTTATTTTTAGAAAATTTATTTGATTTTTAATGAATTTTTTTCCCAACTCATGTATGCAATGTTAAGTCAATGGAAGCAGCTTCTCTCTTCCACGAGAGGGAAATTCTAGAAACCATGAGAGGGAAATTATCAGGAACGCGTCTTTATGGAGAAAAAAACATACAGGGAAAGAAAAATATTAGATACATTTGAAAGTGCTTAATAATTTTGGTTGAATTAAAAAAAATGTATTGGTAATAAGAGTTACTATTTATTATTAATTATTTATTAATTATTATTATTTATTATTAATTACTAATTATTATTACACATTGCATTCAAGGATTGAAATCATCCTGATTTCGTGCATTCGTATGTCAAACTTGCTGTAAGGGTGCTCTTCTTTTGATGATGAGTACAGGCAGTGCACGCGACTAGAAAAAGGTTGAAGAACCCTACTTTATAAAACGTTTGGTTAAACATAGCGTGCACAACTTCCGGCCCCCCAGGGCCGGAATTAGGCAGCTGCAAAGGGTGCGATCGCACCGGGCTGCAAAATATTAGGGGCTGTAAAAATGGGTTATACTGCATTGATTATGTATAATATTTTACGCTAACTACATAACTTTGAAAAGTCAAAACTTGAAATTTTATTGAATCCATTGATGAAAAATACGTCGATTTATTAAAAGACACACATACATATGGTAGTGAATCTGCAGGCCCCCCCCCCCATATCCTTGGATGGGGGCCTTAATTTTTGAAAGGACCCCGAGACTAAGATTTTTATCTAGCTTCTTTGGTTGAAATTCAAGAAAATTTATATTTTTATATATTTATAAACATAAGACCGATAACTAAAGCCCCCACAGCCCGGTCTGCCTTTCCCATAAATTGGCCATGCCTTAACACTGTGATGAGCCCTCGGTGCAAGGGACTCCCACTATCAGACTTAAAGCGCCAGTCATCCCGATTCAAAATCTTATTTCACAGTATTAGACATCAGGGCCGCAACTAGATGCTTGGTCAGCCGGGGCAAGCATGCATTTTGGCGCCCCCTCATAATGTTGAAGGAGAGATTAAAGAGTGAAATTTGCGCCCCCTCTAGCACAGCGCCCGGGGCACCAGACCCACCTGCAACCCCCCCCCCCTCAGTTGCAGCCTTGTTAGACATTATATTGTTTTACATATTTCTCGTGAACGTGAAGCTTTGTAACCACCTGCACTGCCTATACCCAGTCTGCCCATGCGCTAGAACGACCCTACTTACTGTGGCCTCCTCCTCGGAAAGATTTTTTACGGATTCAAATTCGAAGACCCCCCCCCCCTCCCGCCCCTAAAAGAAATTTCGGTGAATTTATAGAGCAAAAATTAGTTAACCTCTGGGCCCAACCCCTATCACCAGGACCGCAAAACTGTTCTTGCACCGGCTGAATGACTAAATCCGGACCAGGCCATAGGCACTGGAACCTGGAGTTGAGGCAGTTCGAGCCCCTCCCTAATAAATTTTACGAGGGGACTGAGCCCCCCCCCTAATTAATAAATATACAATGCAACAACCACTGCCCCTCCCGCATAAGGGCTAGAGTCCCGTATATACGGGACAACCAGTCCCCCACCCATAGTGGTGGGATGACAAGAGATTCCATACGGCTCGCGAAAAAGTGTTGTTAAGAAAGTACCTAGTGCTTACAACACGATAATTGTATCAGAGAGAGTTTGTGGCCCACAGCTAAAAAGTACACGCCTGGGTAACACGTATGCGAAATCGAATTATATTATATAATGCACTAATGATAGTAATGCAGTAGTAACTATGCAGAAATTATTCAAGCATCAATTAAACATTTTGAAATTAATTTTATCCCTGTTTTCATTGTCATATGGCCCGCAAACCGAAGAGTTTGAACATCCATGTCGGGGCCCAAATCAGACATGGGGGGGGGAGGGTATCCGTAACCTGGATCAAAGACGTTTTGTTAATCAGTGAACGCATGTTGTTTAAATGTTGGAGCTCCTGGGCAGGGCCGTAACCCGGAGGGGAACGGGTGGGTCTGGTGCTCCGGATCCAGGGCTAAATTTTCGACATTACAAGGGGACGCCAAAATACTTGCTTGCTCCGACTGACCAAGTATCTATTTACGGTCGTGTCCCAGAGCAAACGCTTCACTTCCCCATGCAGAAATCAGGCCCTGTTCTATGTTCTACAAGTAATGTGATCAACCAATGCTTGGTCAGCCAAGCAAGTACATATTCTGGGGTTCCCTTGTAATCAGGGTATCAACTAGGGGGGAAGGACAGGTGGGTCTCGTGCCCAGGGCATGCCCCTCCACAAGGGGTGGGCTGGCAAGGCTCCAGTCCTGAGGCCCCGGGACGATTTTCATTATTTTTTGTTTTTCACGCTATAAATCCATCATAAAAGGGCCCGTGAAAGT
Source organism: Pholcus phalangioides (assembly GCF_987345545.1). Taxonomy (NCBI): domain Eukaryota; kingdom Metazoa; phylum Arthropoda; class Arachnida; order Araneae; family Pholcidae; genus Pholcus; species Pholcus phalangioides. Next base: position 13,851,239 of record NW_028301605.1, read on the forward strand.
CTGGTCGGGAAATTCCAGCCTAGGGGTCCCACTCCAGGATGTGGGGGCCATGGCCCAGGGCGCTGGACCAGAGGGGGGGGCACAAATTTTATTCCCAAAAATCTCCTTCAACATTACAAGGGGGCGCTAAAATGCGCACTTGCCCCGGGTGACCAAGCATCTAGTTGCGGCCCTGCTTGTAATGTTGATTGAAGGAGAGGTGAAAGGATGAAATTTGTCCCCCCCCCCAGACCAAAACCGCCTGCTCTCCCCTAGTTGCGACTCTAAATGTAAGGCCGAGTTATGATGGCCGAGTTAAAAGATGAAAACATAACTTATTCCAATTTATACATTCCCACTGAACGTTGAATATCAAAAGGCCATCATTTATGGGGAAAATGTTTTCCCCCATTCTAATAATTCCCTTTCCGTTTCCCTTTTTGATTTTACAAACGTGCATACTTCCCATTGATTTAACATTGCACACATGGGTCGAAAAAAAAAATGTCAAAAATAAAAAAACCTTCAAAAAAATAAAAAAATATATATTTTGATAATAAGCGGTATTTGTGGCATCTACTCTGAAAAAATGATAGAGTTTTGTGAATTAGAACTATGCAAAAAAAATTATCAAAAAACAGTAATTTTACTCAGTGTTCCAATGGGAGACGGTCGCGTGAGGAATCGGGTGACGTCACTTGATTTTTCGAAAAGAGTAGCTAGAAAACCGGTTTCACAGCGGTATGTATCTCTCTTCGCAGCAAAAGCCACCAAGATTCGAAAAAGAAAGTGTGGGTGTTGCTCGCATACCCTCCTTCTCTCTTCCCCCCCCACACTTTCCAGCGTAACATTTACATTGAAGTGTAGAAACGTGTGATGGTCGAGTTCGGAAGAGTACATTTGATTTTTCAGGGAGAGGGAAGATGCCCCATCCCTAAAGAAAAAAAAAAAAAAAAAAACTCTTCCTACAGAATTTTTCTTCTTTTTGTTAAAATAAAATCAAGAAATCGTTTGTTTTTTTTCTTCAATGGAAACAAGGTTCGATTGAATTCCCCGCCATTTCATGAGTGAACACGAATAAATAGCCATTCATCATTCAGTTCCGAAGATGATTTTTTGTATTAAAGAAAATCTAGCAGTATTTCTTCTCTGCTTCTGGCCAACGGGGAGTGCGCGCCATTTCTAGCGGAGCATATGAAGAAAGGCTAAAACTGTCTTCCTGGCACCTGCTGTAGGCATTAATTCATTCCACGACGTAGACTTAATTTTTTCTTCTTTTGTCAACAAACAATAGCCATGGATAATTTAAAATCGAGACCGTTGGGGTATTATATTTGTAAAATTTTAAATATATAATATACTGTACGCAGTGCCGTCTTAACGCATGGGCTCACCCGGGGGCCTCAAGAGGAGCCTCACAAAAATAAGAAATGGTTGAAATTTTCGAGAATTTTCTAGGTAGGGCCTCAAAAACATCACTTGGCCCATGAGGCTCTTAAGACGGCCCTGACTGTACGTTTGTATTCCCACAAGGGGTGATTCAAGAACTAAACTAAGGGAAAGCAGGCGAGTCTGGTGCCCCAGGCGCTGAACAACAGCTGGCAGGGCCGAAACTAGATACTTTGTCACCGGGGCAAACTGGCATTTTGGCGCCCTTGCCATGTAGAAGCAGTTAATGAGTGAATTCGGACACCCTCCTGGTCTTGCGCCCGGGGCACAAGACTCGCCCCAGTTGCGGCCCTGAGGGGGGCACCAATTTAAACTCTTCTTCAACACTACAAGGGGCGACAAAATGAGCCCTTGCCGCTGATTACCCTTGTTTGAAAGTATTGGCAGGGCCTGTTTCTCATCAGTTTGGGCCCTGGGCAAAGATGATTTTTTTTTGGGGGGGGGGTAATTGTATATAGTATTGAGGCAGACGCATGCCCCAGGTCAAACTTATCACGTGGGCCCCCCTTCTTTTCCATATATGACAGTCGTAAATGAACATATTGCAAACAATCTTGAACTAGCGCATAAATAAATAATTTGAGGGTCCTTATTTGACTTTAAATTTCTAATTCTTTTTCTTCGACTTTACCTTAGGGTGGGTGGGGGGGGGCAGAGAAACACATTTTTTCTTTCTTCTTCCAGGAAAAAAAATGGGACGATTTCAAAACTTTACATTTATGGCATTAAATGCTTAAAACGGAAAAAATCCCGCGATGGATCCTCAGAGCAAAATTATATTTTGGGACCAGCTCGAATTGACTGCCTACACCAGGGGTCTTCGACGCATGGCCCACATTTGCCCCTCGGAGCTGTTTGTTGTGGCCCGCCATAGTAGATTTTAGAACATGGCTGAAAACATTAAAATACGCTCAATTCTAGAATCAATGAAAGACATAATATCGGAATTAATGAAAGTGGCAATTCTAACAATTTTGAAACAAATAATTTAATAATTAGTTTAAAAAATTACTTCTCTGAAATTATCAAAATCCATAGCAAATGATAAATAAAATGAATAATTTCAGAATAAATGAAGGTCTTCAATTATTTACATGCCGCGTCCGACTCGCGACCCTGCAATTAAGATGTCATTACATGAGAGGCCCTTGTAAATCTGGGGGATTCTATCTCACAATTTTGTGCTCAGATGGCAAAATGTTATGCCAGTTTTCCCAAAAAATTTAGTTGTTCGCATTCCGGAGTAAAGTTTGTTAAAATTTTGAAACGTGGCAAAATTTCGTCTTTCTCTTTATGAGGAAACAACTGAGACATCTTGTAACAAGTCAGAAATCCACCGTATTGCATGTTGGCAAAATATTATTTGACAATTAAATAACAAATTTGCTATCGTAAAATTTTGAAAAAGTGACATATGATAGTTTCACTATCGGAGCACCTCAGTATGAGGTGGTGGCCAGCGGCCAATTTCAATGTGGCCCACGATGTCTAAAAGGTTGACAACCCCTGGCCTACAGAGTTATTTTGGAAAATCATACTAGCAAACCTCTCGTTATCACGACCTCTCCCCCATGCGTTAATACAGCTCTGTGGTACGGATATCCATCTAATTCAGGGAGTGACAAATCGAAAAAATTAAAGCACCAGCCGAATTTCTCAGGAGCCAAGTACGATTTTTTTTTTTGCTCAAGGAAAACAGTCCTTAATGGTTCTTTTTTACCGACTTTCCAGGAACTTAATCATAGAACCCCTTAAATGACACACTGGCATGGAATGAGGAAAATTTGTATAATTAGATTCCAATCAAACAATAAATACAGTAACTTTTAGGCACCAATAACGATTTTCTAGCCATCATGGCAATCTGGCGCCTAGGGTTTGTGGAGCCTTGATCTCTCTCGAACCATCCTTAGTTTGTTGAGGTACCACAATGCGGTGATCGCATTACATACCCTCCTTATCCAGCCTACACCATCTACAGGTGCAAGTGTTAATAAATCTACACAAAAGTCATGGCTTTAAGATTGCTCCCATTTTTCAAAGGTCGCACACAAAGGCCAAATTAAAAATTTAAAGGTGCGCACAAAAAAAATTTAATCAAATCAATAAATGAAAACGGTCTCACTCAGTTTTGACAAAAACTATTCTACGATTCATTTCAAAACTAATTTAGTGAATATCAAAAGTCAGGATTCATTACTAAACCTAACGTCGTAATTAAGGAGTTAATGCTTTTCGTTTGCATTGTTAAAATTTCGAACTTAATTATAAAAGAATCGAGTTGATCTTTTTTTTCAAGTTTCCGCGACACACTTGCGAAACTCTTACGGCACACCATTTCAAACGAGATTCAATGGCGTACGTAATGACAAAAAAAAGAGCGTAGCAAAGAAACGTGAAAAATCACAAAAACAATAAAATACTTGTGAAATGATACATACCTTACAAATTCCTTTCAAGGAGTGAATTCGCTCTCTGTTTAAAAAAAGAAAAAAAACACAGAACTGACACCTTTACCATTTTGAGAGACCGTTACGTCAGTGTGAAGACTTCCTATGTGTGTGTGGGAAGAAAAACCTAAACCATTTTCTGGAAACCCCATGTGTGTATGCCTGTCTTCTTCAACCCCACCTCCCCCTCATCTACTGAACGGCACGTGTGAGCCTTGAGAAGGGAAAGAATACATTTGGGGGAGAGTCATGGCCATGGAGGTATAATGGGGTGGAGATGACAAAAGGTCGCGTGCCTTTCCGCAACCCTATTGGGCTTGTTTGTGCTGAATGGACGCTATCCGTTGCTATAGCAACTTATACGCTGCCTATTCGCGTTTACATTGCCGAATTACTTTACCGATAATACCTCCATGATCATGGCATTATACTCTGTTGTTGGTCCATGCTAATTTTTAAAATCTAAGGCAGAAACGAAACGTGGAGGGAGGGGACAGTCTTCACTCCCTAACCCACAGCCATTCAGAAATATCTTTAAGAGATTAGTGAAAAAAAGAAAAAGATTGACTTTTAATATATTCTACCTCTCCAAGGGCAACTACCCAAATTTCTCATGGAACTGACTCCCCTTTCCATCCCCCCCCCCAGAACACACTAGTCAGCTCCACTCTCCACCAAGATTTGTCTACCTATGTACATACTCTGACTAGGGACTTATACAAAGATGGGGATCTATCCTTTCAGACACTTCATTTCTACTCACTGGCAATGTATTTTGAAGTTGTATGCTTCTGCTCTCACACAAGGGTTTTAATGCACAGAAAAAAATTACATTGGAAATGGTGGCAAGTTTTTTTGTCATTTTGAACACACATCCAGATTCTGCTATGCAGAGCAAAAACCCATTTCAAACTTTACAGGACACACTTCAACACAAAAGCAAAACACACATTCAACTGAAATGAGAACATTTAAAGAGATAGCATGTGCCAACTGCAGAAAAACATTCCTTCTCTTATTCGTGAAACAATAGAGGACACTCAGGCACACATGATAATGGCCATCACAGCACCAACACAAAAGAAACATTGCACATCTTTCCATGGACTAAAATTTCAGAATTTCAAGTCACATAGTGTTTGCTACATAAAAAAATTTCCGCAATAGCACAACAACATTAGGATAACGTATCGATGGCTGAACATCGAATGAATACAGAAAATCAGAAAGAGGTAAAAAATTCTTGTGTCTGCTATCAAACTGTGTAGTAAAAATGTATTCACTCAATAAAACCCAAAATATCTCTTTCCCCCCCCCCCCCCTGTAAAATAGTTTTACTCTAATTTTTACAGCATTCTGGAGGAGAGTATCTTGTACGATAATTAGTCTCTTTAGAAATAATCCAAACTTCTCTGTTGAACTATGTCAACGAATGTATGCCATTTCTACGTCGAACGATATTAAATACATCATTCTATATCGGTGTGCTACTGCAGATTAAGGAACACTGCTTTGATTTCACAAAGAAAATGAAAAATTCCAAAACCATCTAAAACTGGCAAAAGATGAAAAAAAATTCTCAAAATCATTACAAAACATAAAGATGATAGTCAGCTAAAATTAGTAGTTACCCCAACCATTTCAAATATCCGAATCATTGAGAAACATGGTGATACACAGTCATGAAAGTTAAATGTCGTGTTTCCACTTTCCAAACATTAAGTATCTTCAATCCTCCGGACTAACAGATTAAGACGTCTTTTCTATAAGTTTCTATCAGCAGCTCAATAGTATTTGACAAAAAGAAAAAATGAAACTTACAAATAACAAAAGAAACGAAAATAACAAAAAACAAAACTGCATGCACACAAATATCACAAAAGTGGACAGACAATGCACACATCCATCTCTTTCACACAACACTAGACATGACAACACAAGACAAGGACAACACACACTAGACATGACAACACAAGACAAGGACAACACACACTAGACATGACAACACAAGACAAGGACAACACACACTAGACATAACATATATAAAACAAGACAAGGACAACACTAGACATGACAACACAAAAAAACACAACACAAGACAAGGAAAACACACTCATTCATCCCTTTCACACAACACTAGACATGACAACACAAAAAACACATAACAAGTACAACACACACATTCATCCCTTTCACACAACACTAGACATGACAACACAAAAAAACACATAACACAAGACAAGGACAACACACACATTCATCCCTTTCACACAACACTAGACATGACAACACAAAAAACACATAACACAAGACAAGGACAACACACACATCCATTCCTTTCACACAACACTAGACATGACAACACAAAAAACACATAACACAAGACAAGTACAACACACACATCCATTCCTTTCACACAACACTAGACATGACAACACAAAAAACACATAACACAAGACAAGTACAACACACACATTCATCCCTTTCACACAACACTAGACATGACAACACAAAAAAACACATAACACAAGACAAGGACAACACACACATTCATCCCTTTCACACAACACTAGACATGACAACACAAAAAAACACATAACACAAGACAAGGACAACACACACATTCATCCCTTTCACACAACACTAGACATGACAACACGCAAGACAAGGACAACACACACTAGACATGGCAACATAAATAACTCAAGACAAGGACAACACACACTAGACATGACAACACAAAAAAACACATAACACAAGACAAGGACAACACACACATCCATTCCTTTCATACAACACTAGACATGGCAACATAAATAACACAAGACAAGGACAACACAAAAAACACACAACACAAGACAAGGACAACACAAAAAACACACAACACAAGACAAGGACAACACAAAAAACACACAACACAAGACAAGGACAACACAAAAAACACACAACACAAGACAAGGACAACACAAAAAACACACAACACAAGACAAGGACAACACACACATCCATTCCTTTCATACAACACTAGACATGGCAACATAAATAACACAAGACAAGGACAACACAAAAAACACACAACACAAGACAAGGACAATACACACATCCATTCCTTTCATACAACACTAGACATGGCAACATAAATAACACAAGACAAGGACAACACGCACTAGACATGACAAAACAAGACAAGGACAACACTAGACATGACAACACAAAAAACACATAACACAATCACACACAGGTGTTGTCCTTGTCTTGTGTTATGTGTTTTTTTACACATAACACAAGACAAGGACAACACACACATACATCCATGCGTTTTGTACAACATTAGATATGACAACACAAAAAAAAAAATTAGAGGGACACTAACTTGATTATGGGGAAGAAAATCATCAATTCCAAAAGTCTAAAACTAGAAAAAGACAAAAAAAAAACCTTAAGTGGTAAGTCGTTACAAAACATAAAAATAATAATTAACTTGAATGTCTCAAGAATCGAACTCACCCCAGCCATTTCACATACCCGAATCATTGAGAAACTTGGTGATTCAAAGTCACGGAAAGTATAAAATGATATACCTTTACTCTCCAAACATTAAATATCTTCAGTTCTTAAGACTAAAAGGTTAGGACTTCTTTACTAAAAGGTCTTTCTACTAAGGGTATCGCTAGGTGTATCAATTTACGAGATATTCAAAACAGGGAGTGTGAATAGCCGAACCATTTGCTTGGAAATCAGTTTTGAAGAAGATTGAGTCTTTATAAAAGCCATCGTTCGATAATCAACAACATTCAGCTTCATTTAACATTTTTTGCCAGTCACGAGCTAACTCCTGCTTTTTGATGACTGCCCCGCTCACTATTAAAATATGAATGAAAAATTCTCAGTAATATGTTTTCAGTGCCTGGCATGGTGAAACTCTGTATCAATGGGCTTTCAACTTACTTGGAGAACCACCTAACATGAATATTGATTCGGTTTTGTAATTTCATGTGAGAAGAGGACATCATCTAGGATATCTGTTTGCTGGTAACTGGCAAATCCTTAGACAGTAGAAACTCATTAATTACAGACTAATAAGTGCTGTGGATTGTATTTTTTTTAATGAAATTATGATTTATAACAAATAATTCTTATAGGGTGTAATGCAACAAGGTGTACATCAATGAAAGTGCAGTAGTGAAAAGTGTTTACTATATGTCAAATAAAAAAAAGCTACCTGTCATCATAGGTTGAATTGAAAAAGATGTGTACAAAAACGCTGTATTAATTTTCATTTTTCTGACTGGGGAGCGGCAAGGGTCACGCAGCGAATCTATGTTCATGAAAAAAACAACACAGCAATATATTCAAGGATGACATCACTCTCCACTACCATACAAAGGTTTTAACAACTGGATGTTGCAAAGATATATTTTGGAAAGAGAGAAAATTCAACTGTCCCTGCGGGGAATCGAACCCACGTCCTTTCACTTTCCGGGTAAACGCCCTAGACCAAGGAAAGGTTTAGAGATCCGGTGCCTCTGTAGTCTAGTGGTCTAGGGCGTTCACCCGGAAAGTGAAAGGATGTGGGTTCGATTCCCCGCAGGGGCAGTTGAATTTTCTCTCTTTCCAAAATATATCTTCGCAACATCCAGTTGTTGATACCTTCGTACAGCAATATATGTTTAATCACTTACTTTAAAATACAAAAATTGTCAGATAAAAATATGCCTCTCCCATTTTATTATTGTTACAATACAATGTGTTTCAAAAAGAATCTCACCTGATTTTAAAAAATCATAACTATTCAGCTTTTAATCCATCTTGATCAAATAATGTAGGAAAGGGGAAAATCTCAAGTTTCACGCAGTTGCTGACAGGTAGTGCTAATGCTCTTCTGCCACTTCAGTGTTTGTCAAGATGGCGACTGCACTGCACAACAGAAATTGTTTTGTGATCTAAGCTTCGCGAAGTGAGAGTCCGTAAGAACTGTTCAAAATGCTTTTCGTCGAAAATACCCTGGGGTTAAACTTTGTATCGCTCAGAGCATTAGGTGATGGTATAAACCAGCAGTTCTCAACCTTTTTTGACTCGCGGAGCTCTTTTTAGTACATAACTTTTATATCGGAGCCCTGTTTGACTCGAGAAGCCATTTTTTGTATACAATTTTTATGGTGGAACCTGTAGGACTTTTTTTTTTCATTTATCTATCAAATTTACTTATTTATTTTATTTTCCTTAAGCCGCCGGTTGAGAACCGCTGATATAAACAATTCAGAGATACATGTTGTCTGTGTAAAGGGAGATCCCCCTGGCCGTCCCTGCATGTCAGACAAAAATGTAGAGCGCACCCGACAGAGTTTTGCAGGTACTCCGCAGCCACAGAAAATCCACTCGTAGTGGATGCAAACATGCTCGCAAAAGTTTGGGATGAATTTGACTACTGTATAGACACATGCTGTGCATTCCCAAAGTGGTAACTCATATGGTGACTAAATAACAAATGAGCCTAATTGGCCTTACCAGGGATAATCATACTACCAGGAGTCCATGAAAACTGACATACAGTGGAACCCTGATTTAATGCCACCATTTTCTTTGCAGAATTTTGACGCTATGAGTTTTGTATTCATCAAATCACATTTTAATGCGTATTATTCCTAGAAATGGAAAAATTTATTCACTGAAAATTTTTCTGGCGCCAAATGAGGTTGACATTATCAGAGGGTTTGGCTGTGCAAGTGAAGTGATTGTGAAAGGGATAGGCGTTACACTATAGTCTGACTATTTCAATGCTTCTAACACAATGAAGCGCCCCCCCCCCCATACTGGAACATGCGCTTTAGGCTGGAATCTTTGGCGTTTACTCTAGCTTCTCTATAATGAATTCAGGGTGTGGAAAAACATAAAACAATGAGAACCATGGCCCCCAGAAGGACAGGGTTGACAGGGCTCTGGCCCTAAGGAGGACCAGAAAAATTCTTATAAATTTCTGATTTTTCACTTTAAATTAACCATAGAGGGGCCCGTGAAAAAGCTGGTCTGGTTTGGGAGATCCCAGCCAAGAGGCCCTGCAGTAGGATGTGGTGGTGGGGGCGGGCAGGATGAGACTGGTCCAGGGCTGGAGCCTTGTCAGCTGAGCTCCACACTTGTGGAAACCAGCGCACACAATTTCTCATCTCTGCTTCAGAAAATGGGATAAACAAAAGGTGAAAGAAAAGAAAGCGTTCAAGATTCGTAAAAAAAACATTTTAACCCACAGAAAAAATAAAGTATATAAAGTGAAACCTCGCTACAGCGATATTTTTTTAGTCTTATTTGGAAACGTCTGTACTCTAATGTTCAACTGTTGCCTCTCGTTATAACGATAATACCTCTACTACAACGTTTCACTGTACCCGTTTTTGGATCCGTTTGATTCAAGACATCACACACACCGCTTAGCTTAAAAAGAAAAAAATATTGCTCTTGATTATTCACGGGTTTTGCAGATTTCACCAATGGCAGTCATTACGTACGGGAAGCATCAACTTTGGACATGTGTGCACGTGTTTATTACACTGAAAAACATATATTAACGATCAAATTTATTATCAACATTAAGGGACCTGCCGAAACATGGGAAAAACTTCTCAGCAGCCAATTGGCGAAACAATAGATGCACACAATGTCTATCAACGAATATCATTGCCTGAATAATAAGTGCTTGATATACTTTGAAATTGCGTGTCTCGGGGACAAATTTCAGTTGGTAAAACAGCCCTAAAAATGATCTCAATAATGATCTTATTTCACTCACTTGTCGCCAACCCTTTGAAAACCATTCAAATAATAATAATGTGTGTGAATTAAACGCGTCTAAAGAATATTTTTGGCTTCACATCAACACACTCTAATGAATGATAAGAAAGAAAAGAAGCGACAACAGCAAATACCTTGATGATGACAGCGCGGGAGAGACTGAGCTTCAAGTCAAGCCAATGGCTGGCAACAGCAAGAAAAGGCAGACGATGTTTATTGTTTTGTGTTGACGCCAAAATAATTTGATCACGATTTCTGATGAGGCACGCGGGGAATGTTGCACCTCTGGTGTTTCTCTCTCTTTTTTTTAAATTCATTTTTGATTTCATTGTAAAATTTTGATTTCTTTTTAACCAGCGAGCCCATATTTTAACCCCGTAGTGAATCCACAAACTTCGAATGTACTATATTTGTGAAAAAATATCATTTGATCATGTTTGTCCCACCGGGAGGGGAAGGGGGTGGGGGCTCGACAGGGCTACGTGACGATTTTCATCATTTTTTTTCACGCTATAAATTCGTCATAAAGGGCTCGTGGAAGTCTGGACTTGGGGGGGGGGGGGCCTGGAAAAGATCCCAGCCTAGGACCCTGCTCTAGGACGTGAGGCATGGGCGGAGATACGGGGGGGGGGGCGCGTGGGGGTCATCCCCCCCCCCAGCGACATAGGTGGAGTCCACTGATCTAATGTATATATGAATTGACATCATCGTCATCTTGCCCCCCTTTAGCGATAATCACCGTGCCCCCCCCCCAGACTTTCAAGTCTATCCCCGCCTATGATGTGGGGGCCATGATCTCTACCTAGGAGGCTTTGACCTTACACACCTGCTTTATTCTGGGATGCATATAGAAATGTCCTCTCCACTCCAAGCGAAAGACCGGGGTTCGTGTCCCCATGGGGGCAGTGATGAATTTTCTTCCTTGTAATCTTCATCTCCACAAATAACCGGTTTCTCAATGAATCTTGTATTTATTCTGGGGGCCTGGGCATTTTCCCCACAGCAGTCGGGCTGACAGGACTCCGGCATGAGTTTCATCATTTCTTGTTTTTTCAGGCTATAAATTAATATTATCACAAAAAAATGAGTAACTTTGCCTGGTTTTAATTTACACAAAAATTGCCACGTTTTTAAGACAAATAAATCACACTGGTCGAATGGTCGACGCGTTTCTCACCCTCCAAAGAATCTGGTATCTACTTCATCCCATGCAAGAATTGTGAAAATGGATATATTGGCCAAACTAGAAGAAATCTAAATATTCGAGTTCTCGAACACCGAAAGCATGTTGAGAAGGGACGGACGGATAATTCGGCTATTGCCCAACACTGCTGGCAACATTCACATCATTTTGATTTTGACAAAGCATTTGTTTTTAAAAAAGCAACACACAATTCGGAATTGAATTTTCTCGAGGGATATTTCATCAGAACATGCCAGAATTTCCTCGTTAATGATGGAAGAAACACACCACCTATTTCGTCAGCTTGGACAGGCTTTATTAACCTCAGTCGTGAAAAAACTTTCAACACTTTACAACAGATGGCTCCCCAATTCGCATCCAAAGACCGCCCGGACGCAGCAAATACAAAGGCGAACTCTTCGGACGACCAGACGTAAACATCACTCTTCATTCGTGTGAGTTCTGACCACGAGGTCCTGATGACGGCTCTCCATTGAAGAGCCGAAACGCGTCGACCATTCGACCAGTGTGATTTATTTGTCTTAAAAACGTGGCAATTTTTGTGTAAAATAAAAAATATAAATTAATATCTCAGCCTAGGGGCCCTGCCCCAGGATGTGGGGGACATGGACCTTGGTATAGACCAGTGATTCCCAACGTGGGCGTTAACGCCTTCCCCCCTTTTACAGAAAAATAACAACATATATACATATATTTTTGTGAAATTTCATTAATAACCCTCCCCTCCACATTTACTGTCGCTCCTCCTTTTATCCTGCCGGTGCCTGCAAAAGAGGGGTTTTACTGTGATTGCCTTTTTTTCGTATTTCACCTGATTCATATACTGTGCAGTTGCTGGACAAATCGCAAAAAAAATGTAGGCACCGGAAAAAGATTTTTACCCGGAGAAAAAGGTCCAAAATAATGCTTTTGATTTTTTTTTCCGGACAGGCTTACCCCTCCACGTTGGCAGACATAAGTGCCGGAACCTAGGGGCTGAGGCTATTTCAGCCCGCCCCCCCCCAATAAATCAAGTGGGGGGGGGGGGGCGCTGAGCCCCTTAAATAATTTCCTAAAAGAACAATACAATGCGCCTTCTCTTTCTTGTACACACGCTTTAGTCCCGTATATACGGGACGAACAACAACTTTGGACGGATTCACTACGAAGCGACAAAAACAGAAGTTTTTCTTTTGAATTGCAGGGAAGTTAAAGGCACCAAAAATGAGTCCCGCACTGGTAGGAATTTTGTCCCGAGCCGCCCCTGAGTGCAACGTATGTGTGTGGATTGAAAAATTCTAATAAACCTCACATACACAACTGAACACTTTTTCGGAATTTCATAGACCTACGTTGGTCTATGAAAAGGTTGAAAATGTTGTTGGTCTATACCAGTGATTCCCAACGTGGGCGTTAACGTTGCCTGGGGGTGATGGAATGTTAAAGGGGGCGGTAGAAGCTAGGGTATAACATAGGATCCTATGGGTGAGATTGCGTTGGGGGGGCGATGGGAGAAAAAATTTCTGAAGAATGGGGCGACGGGACCGAAGACCATAGTTTCCCAACCTTTTCGGTCCCCTCGCCCTTCTTCAGAATTTTTTTTCTCCCATCGCCCCCCAACGCAATCTCACCCATAGGATCCTATGTTATACCCTAGCTTCTACCGTCCCCTAGAACATTCCATCACAGTCGTTGTTGGTCATCCCGTATATACGGGACTAAAGCGTGTGTGCAAGAAAGAGAAGGCGCATTGCATTGTTCTTTTAGAAATTATTGAGGGGGCTCAGCACCTAGGTTCCGGCACTTATGTCTGCCAACGTGGAGGGGTAAGCCTGTCCGGAAAACAATCAAAAGCATTATTCTGGACCTTTTCCTCCGGGTGAAAACTTTTTCCTCAAATTAATGAACAGGAACGGCATTTAGGTTTCTAGATTCATTTCGAGAGAGCCATTTTCTTCGGCACACACCAAAAGCCACACATTGAACCATTTTCAGAAAGTGGAGAAGATTCTATTCGACGTAATTTATGACTTCCTGTTGGTGACTTTGAAGGGGAAAAAAGAAAACCTATTCCAACGGTTTTGCGGTTACGCTGCCTGACCACCCCTCCCCACCTTCCCACCTCCAATGAAAACCGTTGCGGTGCCTCTACCCAACAGCGTTCGCCAATGCTCATCAAAATTCCATTTTCCATTTAGCTCTTTGTTGAATTGTGTGAAATTCTCTTCGAAAATTTTAGGGAATTTTTTTTAAATCAAGTTTTTTCTCAGTGATAAAAAAAAAATTACCCCCTCCCCATTTTACAAAATTACCCCTTAAACTTTCAAAATAACTTTATGAAAAATACTCAACGGCCAAATACAAAACGTCCCCATTGTCTAATGGGGGGGGGGGGGGAGGCACTCTAACTTTGATGTGGAATGAATTCATCAATTCGAGGGGAAAAAAACCGAAGTAAGATGTTATACATGCAATTGCTTTTCCCAGGAATGTTCCTTCACAGACACGACACGCAAGACCCCCCCCCCACCCCCCCGTGACGTTATATTTGTATTTGTATCCTGGAGTAGGGCCCCTAGGCTGGAATCCTTTGCGGGGCCCCCCGATCAGACTTTCACGGGCCCCTTTATGATGGATTTATAGCATGAAAAAATAAAAAAAATAATGAAAATCGTCCCGGGCTCCCGAGGCTGGAGCCTTGCCAGCCCATCCCTCGGGGGGGCCATGACGACACGCACCCCCTTTCTTGAAGATGGAATATCCCAAACGAAAGTAGAGGCGCAAGCATAACAAAAGATTCCAACGGAGCTCGCGACCAATTATTGGTGTCACTGTTGAGACTACTGCACCCACTGTTTGACGTTTGCATCTCCATCTCTGCATAACCAGCCCCTGCAGGCCTTTGTAAACAGCCGACTTATCTTATTCGTACCGTCTTTGAATAGATAATTGAGTACATATTGAAATTAACGTTCGAATCAGCGAAATGATACGGATTCAAAAAAAGAATCCATATTCAAAATCATATTGAAGAAATGTTCTATATTTTAGGCCATACACTCATGACGCGCGGGTCAAATGCGACCCTTCGACTCAGTTCATTTGGCCTGCGATCTTAAACTAGATTTTGTCAAAATGAACCAAGTGGAACATTTATAGATCACTTAAGGGACCCGCGACACATTTACAGATCACTTAAGGTACCCGCGACACATTTACAGATCATTTAAGTGACGTGTGATACAGTTCTATAGCACTTTAGTTGCCTTGGCGCAGTTTCACACCGCTCAAGTGGCCCACGGCACGTTTGAACATGACTTTAGTAGCTCATGGCACCAGAGAGGGAGGGAGGGCCCGGCTTTTGAAAATACACTAAAAATGGTGAATATATATACAAATATATATATACATACATTGAGTACATGTGCTTTGCCCCCCCCCCCCGGAAAAAGTTGAAATCCTGCATGACACATTCCCGGATCACTTCAGTGAGCCGCGTCACAGTTCTAGATAACTTATACAAATACAAATACAACGCCACAACAGGCAAATTGCCCAACGAGGTGGCTGACTAAAGAACATCATGGATCCCCGAGCCCCTACCTACTACTGCTACACCACACATGCACCCTCCCCCCCGCGGAACCCCCAAACGAATCGGTACATGCGGGAATGTGCGTGTACGTGTAGTGCAACCTGACGTAAAGTTTGTTTCTGTGTAATGCTTGTTATGTGTAGTGCTGTCATCTGCCCCCAGTTTTACTAACTATGAGTGAAGTGTTATGGTTGAATGATTTACCGTTGTAGGACTGTTGCTCTCTGTGGCGAGACTTTTAACGGGGAGATCGGCTCGCATTTGCGCCTTGAAGTTGGGAACCACAGAAAACCAACTTCAGCCGACCACCACTGTGGGGTTCGAACCCGGATCCTCGCATCACGAGTCCGGCACTATAACCACTCGACCACCACAGCGGCGGGACCAGGGTGATTCACTGCACATTTACAGATAACTTATGTGGCCCACACTCTGCTAAATGTTGAGCACCCTGCCCTACATTCGCCTGTGGTAGCCTATACGTTTGAAATGACAAATATATAAAAATAAAAGAGATGGGCAAAATTTCCATTTGGCTTCGATACAGATAAAAAATATTAAATATGGAATAAAATATGAAATAAGAAAGTTTACATATCCTAAAAAAAAGGAAGAAAAGAATATATTTTCGTTTCAGGAAAGTTATCATTTTAAAATTTTTGAAAAATGGCAACAACAGCCGACATTTTCTAAGGAAATGAAAACTTGTTCAAGCGAATTTTTAGAAGGCGCTGAAAATATAGAGTTGCAACATGTGTGACAGGGACAGGAATATAAATAGAAAGTGATAAGGAAAAGAAAGTTCTGTGCCAAATATATTTAACAATCTACTGGGGAGACCAATTTCGTGAGAATCACTCACACGGCAGAAGTTTTGCGGCAATTCGGCTCAAGCGGAACCCTCGATAGTTACGAGACTGTTCCATGGACCCCAAACAAACATGAATATTTATTGAATATAGCTGTATTTGCATTGTAACACCCGCGAAAGATTTTACGGCTTAATAATGTATGCTTATAATGTAGCGAAATTCCAAAATGAAGAACCCCCAGGGTTCAGCAGAACACCTGTTGTATTATATATTACAATGACCGGTGATATACATCAATCCCAATATGGCAGTGGTTCTCAAACTTTTGTCAACCGTGGCTCCCTTGCCGGATACAGGCATATTACTTGACGCACGGCTTCCTAGAATAGTTTGGTAGATATTTTCACACTTATGAAAGAACCACTTCAAAACATAATTAGGCACACGAGTCAATATCTTCAGCTCGCCGTGACGCCCCTGAAAAAAATTGCCGATGTCCACTAAGAGCCGCGACGAACACTTTGAGAAACACTGCCCCGTGACATGCATTCACACAACACTAATTCGGGGAAATTTTCGATCGTTACTTTCTCTGGATCCATCGAATAAATTAGTATGCATGGTACTACATTAAAAACGGAATGTGCAATTGGAAACTGTTCGTGATTCAGGCCAGGCCACCCTCTGGATAAATTACTACGCCGGGACGTGACGAATCAAAAAAATATTTGGGTGCTAGCCAATTATTGAGGAGCCAAGCGTGGTTTCTGCTCGAGAAAAACGGTCCACAACAATGCTTTATATACTTTTCCAGGACATAATGACCCTTTCTTATATACACACTGCGAAGAAACGAAATTTTTTTGCCATTCAAAGATTCCAATCTGGCAATCACATGTAGAGAATGTTCTGTGCCGATACAGATTTTCTAGGCGCTCTATCGACCTGGTGCCGGGGCAATAATTTCTCAAGCCCTGGAAAACTATAATAGTGCTTTTACTCACGGTGTGGCATTGGGGGAGAGATACGAGTGGGGGCGGGGGCAGTCATCATCACGCCTTTCCCCTCTACAATTTTCTGAGAGTGGAACACTGAGAATAAAAATCAACCCTATAAAAACGAGGGCTTGACAAATCCTAGGCGCCAGGTCATCGTGGTGATTGAAAAATTGGAGTTTCTCTCACACAATATGTTCACCTACACGAAGAGGGATGACCCAAAACCTGGAGAAGTTAAGGAGAAGAAATTGTCAATTTTTCTCCAAAATTAAGTGTTTTCATCTAAGAAATTAGGCTGGCACCTGCATTATTTTTCGATTTGTCCAGCCCTGCCAATGGTTCTTTGCCACGAATAGCACATCCGTTTGTATTTTAAAGAAACTTTCTCTCATTCTAAATCGGAATATGTATTTAAAGTAACGGATTCTATAATGGTACGAGGATTTCGTTTTCTTAGGTAGGATTTTGAATTAATGAACCCCCAACACAATCCTCATTTCTAAGTGCACCTCAAGTGACATCAAGTTCTAAGGCCTATCATGTTTATCAGCTAGAAAAAATACACATAAATGTACAGCAAAAAGAAAACGAAAACCGCCCTGAACGAGGATGATGCTCCTGCAGTGATTACGCCTAAGGAGACTTGATAATGGCTATAATTACGCCTACTCAAAAAGTTCTCTGATCGAAACGTAAAGACAAAGAGGGGGGGGGGGCGAGTAAAATTGCACAATTATCAAACGCAGTAATCAACTTCAATGTACATGTACAGTAATCAAACATCAATGCGACAAAAAATGATTTGGAAAACGGTACTTACTTTAAAAAAACGCTCAGCTATAGAGAAAAAGGAACACACACACACACAAAATGGCGCATCGGCTATTCCCATTTGACGTATTCATGACATCCTGCGTAGGGGGAAGAATAAAAAAAAAGCAACGGTTTTGTAGTAGCCCTAATAATGTGCACGGGTATGTTCTTGGAATGTCACACCCCCTCCCCTCCATCTACTCAACGACACGATTCCAGTGAGCTCCAAAAGGGAAAGAATGTATCTTTTTTTTTTTTTTTTGCAGATGGTTTTGTGATGGTTGACAGCAAAACTGATCCTCTCACGCAATTCCTGAAAACTATTATTAGGCCGTTAAAACTATTTAATCCAGTGGCGTACTCGCGATCGACCTTGGGAGTGAGAACAACGAATCTCTTCCGGAGAAATTTTGAGTTACAACAGGAAGAAAGCATTTAAATCAGCAGAAATTGATGAAACTAAGCATTAAAGAGCTGATTTTCATATAATGTTCTTCTGAAAATTTTTGTAATTTTTGATTTTCTTGGGAGTTGAACCTACGGAGAGTCCCCTACGCTTCGCCTTTCTTCGTTGGACTTTGCAGTGACGTGCACATAGGAGACACCCCCGAATTATTTTTTCGATTTTTACCCTTCGCCTTTGAAGACCGGACACACCCCTCTTCCCATCTCAGAGAGATATCGAAGGCAACAATATATATATATATATATATACAGTCGACTCTCGTTATAACGAACTGCAAGAGACCGGAGACCTTTACAACGAAATTTCGTTATAAAGAAATTCGAGGTTTTTTTGCATTCTACCTATGTAAACGTATCTGGGTAGTCAGAAAAGTGTTCGTTAAAACGGGATTCGACTGTATAAATATCGAAAGTAAAAACAATCTGAAATCGTAAAACAGATAATTAAAATCTAAACAACAATGGGCAATCAAAATTACAAACAGTATTATAAGATGATGGTATCCATCCCATTGGGGATTTTTACCGTAGACCATTTACACTCGGCCGAGCGCTCGTTGCAGAACAATGCAAAACATTCTGCCTTGGGGTATGGGCCAAGTGTAATGATTGAATAATTGTACCGTTATAGGCATGTTGCTAATTAGACCTGCAATTTATTGCCGTTCCGAACTGCAGCATTTGACATTTTTGCTTTTTCTATACTCACCGAGAGGTTGCTGCGCTAATCCCTCGGTGTGAGACTCCCTGCGGTAGCAATCGTCTTTTTGTGTGGTCATGTTATCGCCGTTTCTGTTGTACCTCCGCGTCAAGAAATTTTCCGACATGGACTAATCGAACTCTTATAAACAGCCTTTAGTACTTTAAGCGAGTATCTTATCGAACTGGGCTACCGCTGCCCTGTGAAAGAGCATCGGCAATATACTCGATGAGTATAAAAAAACAAGCCTGCCGTTCGGAATCGGCAATAGATTGCTTGATTTCTAAACTGATATGATATTTATTTTTGATGACAAAACGGCATAACACGCAGGGCTGGTAGGCCCTGTTCAGTTCTTCCTTTCATGAGGGAACTTGAAATCGACCACCGACCAGAACACACAAAACAGCTGGCATTAAATTATTTTTCGCTGCTCATTCGAAATTCATACCGTTTTCTCTCGTTCGAATCAAGGGCGTAGGCCTTAGGTTCTCAAAATGTGTGCCGTGGCTTCTTGGTGCTCCACCAACCGTTGCCGGGGGGGGGGGTGCCGCAGCGAGCTGCCTACATTATTGTGTGCCTATTCAATAATGCCACGAAGCGATTCTTTGTTAGATTATTCTGGGGAAGGCCTACTAGGGCAAAGGAGCCGTGGAAGACAAAAGTTTGAGAGACACTGGCGTAGGGGTATGAAGCGGAGGGGGCACGCGTCACCATGGCCCGGACAAATAGATCGGGTGAGGGCGGTGGTCTGATAGGGCTCTAGCAATTTCCGGCTTTGAGCAATATCATCAACTGAAATCCGAATGTTAACCTTGGTTTCTTTTTTTTATACCAACGTAAAAAGAGGGATAGGATTTTGAGGGTCGCAAATTCAAAAGACGGAAAACGGGAGAGAGGATCACTAAAGCTATCTTTCGTCATCGGAGCCTGTCGGACCAAGTGGCTACAATTTGAAGCCGATTTCAAAAAACTCGAAAAGGCAACCAAGCTGAAATTCGAACCGAAAGTCCGCTAGCCTAGCCTAGACACCTGGATATGAAGGGGTAGGTAGTTATCGATGTCACTTTCGTGTGACCATCAGTTTCTTTCTTCTTTGTGCCGAACAAAAACAAGAAAAAATATATATCACATAAATTATTGGAGCCTAAAATGGATGTAATCGGTCTGTTCTGAGAAATGAAACCATCCTAAAACCATTGTTGACATAAAGCCAAGAAATCTTTTATCCCTCGTACACGTACGTGTTCCTACTGTCTAGTGTTTCCCGAATTGTGGGACGAAGACCTCCAGTGTACGTGATGGGCGCTTCATGAAGAATATTCATCATAATTAATTGCTTAAAAATGAGTAAAGTGTGAAAAAACCTCTTATTTATTGTACAATATAGGACTTTGAAAATCACATTTGCTTTTCAGCGGAAATCTCTTGAAGCACGAATGTTTGGGAACTACTGATACGAATAAATAAATTACGTCGGATGGAATTGATATTTTTTTGATTGAATTTATTCATAATTAATAACATCATCTTACGAAACTTGGTCAACGACGTAAACAATTTTTCCCCCTCTTTAGGACATGATCAAGTTTCAATGTGCGATGGTTTCCACATCTTGCAGCCGGGCCGTGTTCTTCAGTATGCCCCAGCAAATGGCGTCGAAGACGGGGAAGGGAGTGTAGTGAGTGCCCGCTGTATTTTGCAGCTCGTGTATGGGCTCAAGCCGAGCACCCACAGGTCTAAAACACTTTCAATAGCCATGCCTCCCCCAACCCCCGTCTGCGAATTTGTAGTGTCGAAAAACGATTCGTATCCGGCTTACCTGATATGGGGAGTAATAAGGGGAGGGACTGGGGTATGAATCTGATTGCAATGCGAGAAACGGAAAGTTGGATTGCCATTTCAAACACGGGTCGGGGGCAAAACTTTTTTTAACGCGTTAACTGGCCGGGTTTTTGGCCTAACAGTAATGAGAAGAAATGTTCGCTCGTAGGTACCTATTATTTGATTTTTTTTTTAAATCATTCCGCCACACTGTTGGATGCCCTTTCTTCAATGTGGCCCACCAGTTTGAATTTCTTATAAAATGATGTGCGTCATGGTACTTTGTTTGGATTCATCGTCGGCTTTCATCTAGACATGTTTGCAGGAGTGGGGGACGGGACCATATTTTCTCTGGGACCCACGTTGAGTGCCTTGTGTTTTCGAGTGAGATGATATGTGATAATATATATAATAATGTGTTTTCGAGTGCCCCCCCCCCCCTATTGATTCGACCAGTGAGGTCACCACTGTACAGAGCTCTACACATTTTCGAATTCCTTTTCTCCCTCCCTCTTCGGAAAGAGAGCTCTACTCTCTAACCCATATCAGTACTTGTGGTGAAAGACACACTTTAACGACAATATTACACCTACGTTGAGGCAGGAAGCGCTTGGGTCTTATCTCGGAAATTCATGAAATTCTTTTCTTTATGTCTTTTTTGTTCGAAACGAACAAAATGGAGAAGGTGTTTTCCTCTGCGATAAGGTTTTACAGTGAAACCCCCTCTGCTTAACCGTCATCGCCCCCCCCCCCCAGCATCCTTTTTCTGCCAAATTTATAATTACCCTTTTCAATAATCATCCTCCGCCCTTCGTTTTGCGCGCGAATTATTTTTTTGTTGTCCGCAAAAGAAGCGTTTCACTGTCTGTTATACAAATAGGAGCGGCTCTCTTGCCACGTTCTCAGTTCAGGTAAAGTAACTATTACACATTGAAGTTTGAATTGATCAGTTTTCTATTGTTGCTTCGCGGCGCTGACATTTTTATTTTTATTTATTTATTTTATTTTTTTTCTACATGTAGATTAATTGGAGTGCGCGATCTATGCCAAACGATGGTCACACAATATTGTTCGCCGTTCGTAAGCTGCTCTGCTTTATGGTATACGTGCCATCTACTCTGTCGCCTGAGCCAATATCCGTTTTGGCACCCCCCCCCCACTCTTTCCCGTAATATTGAACATCGTAAGAGTAAATTCAGCACCCTTCTTGGCCGAACCTGTTCCCTTAGTTGCGGTCCAAAATATGAACCACTCACCTGCCAGGTAGCTCAAAATGTAACCAGAGGAGCATTTATGGTGTTGTTGCCCTTTTCCTACTCTAGTCTAATTTTCTCGACTACTCTAATTACCCACTTGCCCATGCAGAAATCATGCTCTGTACGAGCACGGACCTCCATTTTACGGTGCTCATTCTAAATTAATATCGTGTCTTTCGAGTTAAGCTTGAATGTCGGCGTTTCTCAAAACGAGCGTCGCTTTAGGTGAATTTTAGGTGCTTATATCAATAGTTTTTACAGTCGCCCCGGAATCTGTCAAGTCCCGGAAAAAAGAAACCAGTCAAACTGATAATTTAAAAATATTTTGTGCCCGATTCTCATTTTTAAAATCACGGTGTCCAAGTTTCTATTTGGAACTTTATTTTTCACATTTTCCGGTTGACTTTTCGGGTTGGTTGATATATTCTGCCCTACTCAACAAGCAAATTAGACCCGGCATTTGGGAAGGGGGTGCTCCAGCTGGCTACATACGAATATATACATACATTGAGTACATGTTCTTTGCCTTCCCCCCAACGGAAAAAGTTGAAGGCCTGAGAGAGAGAAAAGGAAATAAATCACTTGTAATATTCGAACGATTTCTGGTTTTTTGTTATTAATTATTCGGTGTCAAAATGTCGCCGTGATTCGTATTTTCTTAAAGAATTAGAAAACTCAGTTTTTCTCATCAGTTCAATTTTCCCGAATAATCGGTCAAGAGGGCCTCTTAAGTATTTGGAAATCCCGGTGCACATATATAGCCGGTTCATGACCCACATAAGGGTGGGGGCTGACAGACAGCAGTAGTGTATATTTACATTAGGGGGGGGGGGCTTAGCCCAGGGCAGCAAGTTCGGGGACGCAAAGCGTTCAAGAAACGGTGAACGACAAATGAGTGACTAAGAAAACGTGCAAGTGTGACTTAGAAAACAGAGACGTATTTACTGGGAGCGAGGGCTGAGCTGGCTGTAGCCTAGGGCGGCAAATGTGAAGAATGAGTTGAGTTGTCAACAATGGGAAACGGCGAAATTCACGCATGGAACCCCCCCCCCCCCGCGCAGCAAAACGACCTCTTACAATTTGCATGGCCGGATCGAAACGCGCAACGCTATGCATAGTTGGGCGGGGGCTGTTTACACAGGGTGGTTGTCGGAACGATCGCCAATAAAAACCCAGCCAAGAAGGTAAATAAAATTGAAAGTACATTGCTTAAAATTTCAAACAAGAATAGAGAGAGAGACGCCAGGTCACCATCGAAAGCGCTCTAAATCGTGCAAAAGTCGAAAAGAAACCAATTTCTTGGGCTCGTTGAAACCCCTAGGCTGACTCATCCACCATCTTTGACGCTATAAAGCTACATTATCGCTGTCATGAAGTTGTTTCTTCTTAATTTCTGTTATTGTTATATAAAAGAACTTCGAATTCACCGACACTATCATCACCACCACCACTACTAACTACTATTACAAAACCATACGTGCACCTCGTACATACTCTTCTGCGGAATTTCTAACGAATCGGTACATACCGTAATGTGTTGTGTACAGGCTTGACCCCCCCCTTAAGGTATCTATGCTGTCAGAGTTGTGCTTGGTTCATGTTCTTGCTAATGCTGCTCCCCCCCCCCTCCCCCAGTCTTCTATATTTTGACGCTATGCGGTCGAATGAATATCGTGCTCGATTATCGTCTCGAGTATCCACGTTCGAACCCCATTGGACGAGGCACATTTCCTGGAGTAGCTTTTCTGTGGTTTTCCGACTTCGAGGTACGAATGTGAACCGGTTCTCCATTTCAAAAAGTATCTTTCAAAAGAGCAAGCAGATCTTCGGCATGACACTTACATGACATGAAAATTTGAACATTTACTATCGCCCCCCTCCCCCAACACCGGCTCCGACCATAGGACCCGGATTTACCGGGAAATCTACCGCGTAATTCATTTCAAATAACAAGCATAACCGAAACAAACTTCACGTTAGGTTCAGAACGCACACACTCACATTCCGACATGCACCCACCCGTTAGAAATTCCGTAGAGAAATATATGGACGAGGTGCATCTGCGATTCAGTACCGAAATTATTTTTCAACTCACAAATTATTGTCATTCACAACAACTGTTAACAAGAACATTGCTCTCACGTGTTTGTCATTTCGTGACCTTAATCCAATGGCGCTTCATTTCCCGCCATTGGCGAGTTTCCTGCGATTTTAGCGATAGTCTTTCCTTACCGTTGGACTAATTTTCGGCGATAATTAGCGATGAACCGTTTTTTTGGAATCCGCATTTCCCGCATTCTTTTTGCAGGAAATATGGGGCACCTGTTAACCTGTTGTGGTCATACTGACAGACTTTCATCTCGAGGACCCCCGTTCGAACCCCACGGAAGCCACAGTAATGCTCGGCTGAAGTTGGTTTTCTGTGGTTCCCAATTTTGAGGCGGGAATGAGTGTACGTATGAATTAACAACATCATCGTCATCATCCCCCCCCCTCCCCCAGGGGTTCTCCTCTGACCAGGTTCGAACTTCGTTGGCGGCAAAATGGTGGTCTCGTGCAGTTTATTTTCCTGGGGTTTTCCAAATTAGATTGATTGAGTGATGACCGCTGAGAGCTGATGTTTCCAAATTGGAGGTGCGAATGTGGACCGGTCTCCCCATATTTGAAAAAATTCTTTTCTCAGAGAGCAGGCACCACTAAGCTATAGAGAAACTGGAGTGAAGACTCCCTATACAATGACAAAGACGTGCGCGCCGCCCGGTATATTCCGAGTGCCTTACTCATGGTCCCTTCACGACGGCGGGGCTGACAAGGCAATAGCCCTGGGGCCCGGGACAACTCTCATAATTTTTTTGCTTTTTCACGGTACAAATGAACTTTTCTTCCAAACCGAGAGAGCACAACTCAGATCTATCGCCATCTGTGGGCAATTTACTACCTAGTGAATTGTGCCGAGAGAGCAAGTGTGTGTGTACCTAACAATCTGAGTGCGTATCTAGTGTCGCGTCTGTTTTTTCAGTGCCGCCATCTATATTCCAGAAGTGAAGCGAGTGAAGAGTTTAATGATTGAATACATATCTACCGTTTGTAGGTCTGTTGCTCTTTGTGGCGAGACTTTTTAAAGGGGAGAAAGGTTCGCATTCACACACGCCTCGAAGTTGGGAACCACACAAAACCAACTTCAGCCGTCCAACACTGTGGTGACGGTGGGGACTCAAACCGTCAATATGACTGACCACTCAACCGGCACGGCGGCGCTATAAATATAGAAGGGCCCGTGAAACGACGTGTCTAACCGGGGGGGGGGGGGCTGATCTAGGGAGCCCTGTTCCAGGATGGTGGGGCCATGGCCTTACCTTTGAACACAGTATTTATCACTTATTTTCCTCACGTCGACATGAGATGGTAGCGCGGAGAGTTGTACTCATATTTTCTCTTTCCTATCTATGGTCTACGGGTAGTTGCAATTTGATTGCTAATTAAACACGGAAATTTTGAAACTAATTTCTCTGTGGATATTTTGTTTTTCTGGAATGGCGTGACCAAGTTTCTGAAAAAACCAAAAAAGACTGCACGAAATACGGGACATGGAGGCGTATGTAATTAGTGTAAATTAGTTTGAAAGTAAAATTTTCCACGAACAAGTTTGCGAATCAGCCACGACGCGTGTGAACTCGTCCGCTCTGACTCCGACACCACCGCACAACAGTCGTATCCCGGTCGTATGAGTCGTTTTTCCGGGGACATTCCCGTTTTCTCCTTGATTTAAGCCCCATCCCGACTTTTTCTTTTAATGGAAATGTCGCGTTTATTCCCCGTAATTGCTTCTCGGTTTTTCTTTGGGTTATTTCAGTAATAATTTGCAACTTTGCTCACTTTTAGCATTTATTTTCTGACGAGAATTAGCAACGCGTTCAGTACTTTCCCGTGTTTATCTTCAGGAAATATGGCCAGCCATTTTTTTATTTTGCTTTATGAGGGGTAATCACACTTCTCAGTCATCGATGCCATGGGGCTGGTGACTCGAGTGCTCTTCTTCCGTCGAATGCAAATACCATCAGGAAAGATAGCAGAGATATGGTTCTCAATAGAGTATAAAAGTGACCGGTGGTGGTTCCTGATGATGATGATGACGATGATAATATACGAAACGGGGCCTCGTTAGTCGTTCCGACGTTGGCAGAAACGTTATAAGAGGAATCTATCCCTTGAGGGAGGTTTAGCTACGCAGCAGCATTCCATATACCAGCGGTCGATTTGTGTGGTTTCGGTGGATGACAGTTTTAATGCATTGGAATATGGGGGGGGGGGGGGGGGAGAGAAGAGGGAAACAAACTTGACACGTGTGGAAGACTGGTGTGTTTATTGCTTCCGACAGCCGTTTCTACGATTCGTTAACTGCTGAAGTTGCTGCGTACATACGCCTACACTATTGCCACGAATGAATGTCATGGGGAAGTTCGAGGGGGGCCTGTGATGAATGTCATTGTTTTCTTGTGACTTTAATATTGAAAATTTTTCAACGGTGGAACCCCCAAAACAAACCCAGCCTGGGCCCCCTAAAAACATGCGAAATGGGTCACGGGTTGGGGATCTCCAGGATTTTCTTTGTTGGTAAAATGAATACAAGTGAGGTTTTTTGTGGTCCTTACGGGAGCGGGGGGGGGGGGGGAGAGAAAGGATGTCCAACATGCCTGCAGGTCGGGGGGGGGGGCCCGTGTGGAAGTTTCATTTCGGGAGCTATGGATGAATCTCATTATTTTTCTTTGTTTAACACCGTAAAATTTGCAGCAGCGAAACCCCGAGATAAATATAGTCTGGGGGCCCCCACTGAATATATATATTCATTAAAAGTACCGGAAATATCGATTATCGCCAGTTCTTGCTGAAAAAAAGAGAGAGATATGCTCAAAGTTGTTGAAATACTAGCAGCAGCCAATGACTGGGAAAGGAAGCATCAGCGCGAATACCAATAAACTGAGATAAATTCTTGGTGGGGGGTTGAAGAGTTGATATGAATATTCATATCTAGTCGCAATTGTCACGATTTCAGTTTAGGGGAAGACAATTTGAATCCTTTATTCCAACCGAGAATAAAAATCCCAAGTAAGATTGGTTGTTTGAAATGCGGGACATTTTCATATAAAAACGTCGGGAAATGTCCTGAGAAATTTCTGATCGTATGGTCACTCGAGGTAGAACGGGATACGACTCTGTTGTGCACACAGTGGGCTATTCGGTAAATTTCACTTTCTCTTCTGATTTACTGGAACCACATACTTCGCGTGTCCCGTATTTCGCTCACAAATAATTCTTTTTTCGGCAATCTTAAGACATTGATCACAATTCACACGCCATACCGAACAAAAGAAATTCAAGGTACGATGTATCATTATATATACGTGCGAAAGTTTTTTGTACTGAATAATTCGCGGTGGTCTATGTCAAGCCTTGCTCTTCCCCAAATCAAGTGAAGGAGCTACTACTACTACTACGGAATTTCTAACGAATCGGCACATGCTTGGCTCGAACGTATTTATGTTGTCGAGTTGCGCTTGTTTCGTGTTGATGCTGCCATCTGGGTTCCTTTTTCTGAAGTAAAGATGAAATTGTCATGTTTTGTCAGTATCATGTTGTAACCCTGCCTGCTCTCTGCGGAGAGACTTTTTTAAACGGGAGACCGGCTCACATTCGTGCCTCGAAGCTGGAAAACCGCAGAAAACCACCAACTTCAGCCGACCACCACTGTGCCGTCAACGGGGTTCGAACCTGGATCCTCGGGACGAGAGTCCAGCACGATGCCCGCACGAACGCACAGCGGCAACACACATGAAGGAGCTGCAAAATCAAACGTATCGACGTTCACGAATATATATCACTAGATATAATACCCGGCGCCCTAATATAACCCTAATAGACAGAAAATGTCTGCGGATTTCTTCCGTCATACAGCGGAACCTCGGTTAACGAGCGATGATTCGCTTTGCGAGCACAGTTTTCTAGTGATTTGTTTATTTATTTTTACATTATCGATGGTCTATCGTTTTCTCCTGCTCACGCGCAGTGGAATTTTGGGTAATGTTCTCTCTCCCCCCCCCGTCCGTGGTATCCAGCAGTAAGTGTGGCTCGCTCACACACGTACGACTGTTTTAACTGTTTACGGTACGAAACTACACGTACCATCGTGATGACGCGCGTGCGCGCTTGAAGATTTTCTTTTTTTCCACTTCTGCTCGGAGTAAACTGTGCGATGATTCACTTTGTGGGGTTGGGATGCGCATGTGCGGTTCAGTAGCATCGAAATTATTTGTTTTGCCACGAATCCCGTAATAACGAACTGCAAGAGACCGGGGAAATTTCTTCGTAATAACGAAATTTCGTTATATAAAGGAATTCCAGATAAAATTATTTCCTTCCCACGTAAAGTTGTTCGAGGGATTAAAAAGGTTTTCGTTAAAACGAGGTTTTTGCCATTACGGTATTTGTAAAAACGGGAATCGACTGTATATTCCTTCGTTATATAACGTCCGTTTACCAGGGAACGATGGGGGGGGGGGGGGGGGTGTCGGTTATAACGCGCGTCGACCGCATATCCACACTCGCTGTAACTTGAAAGAGAACAGAGAAGTGTGCTGCCATCTGGGGACTTGAGGTAGTTGTTGTTGACGTGGAGAGCAGATGGCAGCACGAACCTCACCAGTGAGAGTCGATTGTGATTCTGATGCGATCAAATTTTCTCATGAACGGAATGTGTGTGTGTGTGTGTGTGTGTGTGGGGGGGGGTGCAAGAACTTTATCAAGTGATTCTACACGCGGGGGTGGGGGGTAGCCAATCTCTCGTAACCCTGTCACAACAAGATTCATTTTTCAAAGAGCGTGCCATTATCCGCCTTAATGCTTAACGTCATGCGTCCCGTTTTTACGGGACCCGATCGTTTCGCTCCTCCCAGTGTAGTTGTGGCACGCGTGCTGGTCACCCTCCCATCCATTTCCTCGGTTAGAGATCTTGGCTGTCTTATCCGCCACCTTTGTGGAAAGTTTCCATTATAGCCAATGACTGTTTCCTGCCAATGACGGTTGCCTTCGTATCCGCGGTTCGACGTCACTTTGAATAGGAAATCGGTTAAGTGGCTGCGGTTATAGTGGAGCGAAGAGACACGAGTTACAGGAATTGCGACTAGGAACGAGAAAATGCGTCTCGTCGAGCAGAGGGCACTCATAGTGAGCGAGGAAATGTTATGATGATGATGATTCCCCTGCAGAAAATGGATGGGGAGGGAGGGGAAAAAGGGCGAGGGAAGAAACGGACCAATCGGCAGATAGGGAAAATCCTGTCCTCGCGGTAAAAACAAACCGTCGTTGAGTAGTGGCCTCTTTGTGTCGTTCTTCGAGTATGTGCGGTGTAGAACAAAACAATATAATTGTTTCCGTCGCTCGTCTCTATCATGCGCTTCCGCACCTCTCGGCAGCGTGACTATGCGTTCGGCTTAAGATGGAGGGCGATGGGTCTTATATTGC
The DNA here is from genome assembly GCF_987345545.1 of Pholcus phalangioides. Lineage (NCBI taxonomy): Eukaryota > Metazoa > Arthropoda > Arachnida > Araneae > Pholcidae > Pholcus > Pholcus phalangioides. The sequence continues at coordinate 13,881,067 of NW_028301605.1, forward strand.
GTTACCCTTTACTGCATCTACCACTAATTTCCTAACATCGACAATAGATGGCAGCACAAAGTGGTACTCTATTTCTCTCTCTCTCTCTGCTTATGAGTAGCGTAGGGTTACCAGATACGAAAATCGAAACAGCAGGACGGCTGCAAGTGCACCCTTACCCATTTTCACAACAGATGGCGCTACTATCCTGACACACTTGTCGCAACAATAATTTTTCCCATCTCTGAAACAGAACCACAAAAAGAAAGAACATAAAACAAAAATTCGATGGCTGTTGGTTAGTGGAAGGGGAAAACCCCACAAATACACTCGTGTCTAGGGATAACCTAGGCCCTCCTTTTTCCCACGTCCTCCTACGCTTCGGGAAAAATTCTCTTTTTCAGGTTACTAGAATAATTTTTCTTTAAACATTGTTCTCTTCACTGACATGAGTGAGTGCTCTTTGTGTCTCCCCCCCACCAATTGACCAAAGACCCGTCGAAATTCCCAGAATTCTTTTAAGAGTTGGGAATAATGATTGTTGCCACCTGTTTCATTCGTCGGAATAGTGGCGTCATCTGCTGGGGAAATGGGAGAAGTGACGTGAGCAAGAGTGCTCGCGCGCAGGTGTCCCTTCTTTCTGAATTTTGAAGTATGGTAACCCCCATGCACACCTAGCATGTTGGTATGACCCGTATTTCCGTGGAAATTCCCGTTTCCCCCTTCGATTTTAGCCTCATGTGCACATTTTCTGAAATGGAAACGTCCCGTTTATTCCCGTATTTTAATTGGTAATTACTTCTAGGGGTTTCTTTGGGTTATTTCAGCAATAATTAGCAACTTGGCGCACGTTTAGCATTTATTTTCCTGTCGGTAATATGTTCAGTATTTTTCCGTATTCATCTCCAGGACATATGGCCAGCCTCTAGGTGTACAGGTGGCAGTGAAATTGCCCTTTTTTTTTTAAAAAAAAGAACGGGAGTCGAAGAAGAAAAACGACCACCACTTTGTGCTGCCATCTATACTGGATAGGAATAACAAGTGATGTATAGGTACACGCCGCAGTATTTAGGGGCCGTTCAAGTATCACATAAGGACATTTTTAGCCATTTTTGACCCGCCCCCCGTCAGCAAAATTTCGTCATCAGCTCTGCCTCTGAATACTAACTCATGTTTTCATAAAGGGTGGTTGATGAAGTAAGCATTATCCAACCCACCCCCTCCTCCGCCCTTGTTATCAAAAGTCAGCAAATCGGAAACCCGCTCCCCCCCCATCGATGATGACGTAATACTTGAACGGCCCCTTACCAGGAGAAAATTACAAACCCCGTATGTGCCGCAACTTCTCTTCTGGAAAAAAAAAGACCACCTCAGCGTCAAAGGTGAAGTTGACTGATCTAATGTATACGTGCATATATGAATTGACATCATCATCATCGTGCCCCCCAGTCTATCTCCGCCAATGGGGAGGGGAGGCAGCATTCTTGGCACTTGAACAAAGTGACCTTTTGTTAAATTAAATGCCATTACCCCCCCACTCCGTCCCTCAAGCGTTGAAAAGGTATTGGCTAGGGACAGTGAAAGAATGATTGCTGCTCGTGAAAACGGGACGTATGATCAGTGCCGTCTTAACGCATGGGCCTACCCGGGAGGGGGCTTAAGATTTCATATAAGTTGGTAAACGATTACTTATTATTGTGAGGTCAGGGGGACCTGAGAAAAAACCAATTTGCCCGTTTGGCGCCCACTATAATATTAAGACGGCCCTACGTATGATGTTTGTTGAACGTTGGAAATTCGGAGAAGTGCAGGTGCATTGGAAACGCTCCTTATTTTGGCACAGCCAGGAACGAGGTGGGCCCCTATTTCTCCCTGCGTTAAACACAATCGAGCATCACATTGCTTCTCAAAATGCGCTTAACGGACGTTTTACCACAGGCATGAGTTCGCGCTGCCATCTGTTTTTAATGAAGTGAACAACTGTCATCAATCGCTAGATGGCAGCACCGAAAGATTTGGTTTCCGTCCTCCATCTTGGTCATTTTCCCTTCATGAACCGGGCTCAAAGCAATGGCTTTTTTTGTGAGTGGAAGGCTCCGGACATACAAGTGACAAATTGGAGACATAATGATATATAAATGGAACCGTAAATATACAAATAACATTAACGAAACTGTGGGGGAGGAATTCCGGTTTTACACTTTCAGAAAGTGTTAATTCTGGTGATTCGCGACAATCTGACAGCCCTTGTGTCTTCTTCATAGGGACGTTTCGACTCGCCGATGGTCGCAGATGACAGGCATCGGGTGGGGTGACATTCCCCACCGTTGTCGTCCCATATTAATCGAGTCGAAAGCGGGTGAATCCGTATAAAAATACCAAGCCTTCGTTGGAGAACTTCGGCTACCATCCCATTGGCTCGGCCATGCTCGATTCCAAGACCTAGGTCTTTGTCGCGTCTTTCTACGTGCAGCCGTTCAAAAGTTATGCCGTTTCAAAGTTTCCACCAATCACCGCACGGCCCGCCGGTCCAGGGGTGGACGAGCTCTCTCTGGTCCACCCTCTGATACAAATCTTCATAACTCGCGAACCAATGGTCACAGAGGCATGGGACCACCACCAAAACCACTAAATGGGCCTTGGCGGAAAGGATGGGATGGGTAGTGATGCCCCCTGGTGTCGGATAGAGGAACTTTTTTTTTTCAAAAGGCGTTTTCCAGTTGCGAGACAATCTGACAGCGTTTGCCCCTTTCCTGCATGTGCCTTCGTCCCGCCGGTGGCCACAGATGACGGGCCTCGGGGTAGAGGGGATCACCGCATACTAAACGGGTCGAAAACGGGTGAATCCGTATAAAAATATCAAGCCTTCGTTGGAGAACTTCGGCGACCATCCCATTGGCTCGGCCATGCTCGATTCCAAGAACTAGGTCTTTGTCGCGTCTTTCTACGTGCAGCCGTTCAAAAGTTATGCCGTTTTAAAGTTTCCATCAATCACCGCACGACCAGAGGGGCCATTCAAGTAAATACGTAAGCAGATTTTCAGCCATTTTTGACCACCCCCCTGGTCAGCAAACCACTCCCTTCCCCCCCCCCCCCGTCAGCAGCTTAGAATATTTCATATCTTCAAAAAGGGGTGGTTGAGTCAGCAAATCCGAACCCCATCCCCTCGATGCTGACGTAATACTTGACCCCCAGATAAAAATTTCGAATGGTCCACATTGTCAAAATGGACAGAAGTTTGTTGCCATTGTGTATCTCGCTATAAAAGCCATGACTTCTACAAAATTACTCGGTTATTTTTGAATAAAAAATAATTGAATATATTGTTACGTATAATGTCTCACAAACACTCGAGATGGCAAACCGCGAAGCAGTTTCACGGTCAACACAAATATATTTTACAGAAACAACTCTTTACACGTACAGTGGAACTTCGGTTAACGAGCGGTGGTTCGCATTACGAGCAAAAAAATTTCGCGCTTTGTTTTATTTATTTTCACGTTATCACAACGGAGCTGATGGTATTTTGCTTTCGCCCACACACGTGTTATGGAATTTTGAGTAATATTCTTCCCTACGGCCTCCGGTAAGCGTGCCTCACTCGGAAAATTAACACACGTGCGAGTGTGAGTATTTACGATATGAAACTAAATGTATCATAGTAGCCATGCGTACATGCGCGTGAAGTTTTCTTCAAGTTCTGCTTGGAGAAAGCTGTAGGCTGATTTGTATTACTGAACTTGACTTTAAGGGGGGTTAGCTCATGAACAAGAGCCACTACTTGTGGAAGAGATTTTGTGCTTGGGGAATACCATGGACTGAAGTTGCATGAGGATAGCATTCAAGAACTATTGGTGAGAAATGCCTAGAAGTTGGCGGTAGATGAAGTTATGGATCTCTTTTGCACGCACCAGCAAGAGTTTATGAACGGTATCTTCTGAGGAAGAGAGAAGAAAGGAGAAGTTCCTCTCTTACATAAAATGAGATTAGAGAGATGTGTAGAATGTGCGAATCTGTGCAAAACTCTGTAGAAAAGAACCACCCAAATAAAGCTGTGTGTGTGTGTGTGTAGCAATGTGCAATCTCTCCAACTAACACTGCAATTTCCCATTTCTCAGAAATCCTAAAAAAGAGGCAAAAGCAAGTGTCATATCTCTCTCTCTCACTCAGAGCAAGTTAACTTGTAAGCATTATCGTATTGTACGCTTATTATTGCATTATGTATAATTATTAATGTGTACACATTATTGATTGAATGCCGTTTTTGTTCGACATTTTCATGTGAGTGACTAATTGTGGAACAAATGATCAGAGTTTCCATTATTTCCTACTGGGAAATTTCATTCGCATAACGAGCTATACGGATAACGAGTACGTTGGCGAAACGAATTAAGCTCGTTAACCGAAGTCCCACCTGTATTCACAAGCAGAGATTTCAACGGAAAACGACCGACAAATAGAAAGTGACCTAAAAATAAGCTCTCGTCTCCAGAAAATGAAATCCTACAAAACTGCTAGTTCCGCGGAGGCGACGGCGCCACTTTACGGTTAGGTGAGAGTAAAAACCTTAAAAAATCTCAACGATTCTGGCGATATCTTTACACTTGTCTTGGCGATATGACATCGATAAATCATCGCTGTCGCTAAACCTGCCAAGTTTGCCGTCAATTTGGCGAGATTTACAGAGAATTAAATTAGCGATTATCTACAGGCGAAAAATGGCATAATACGTAATAAATAATGAGTATTTGCAAAATATTTCGTAACAATATCCATATGAAAATCTTCCACATTAGATGCTTACTCGATCCTAAATACCTTTTTACGGGTCTCCGTTGTCACTATAAGATGAATCCTTCCGTTATTTTATCAATTTTAAAAAAAAATGAAAACCAGTATCTCTTGCATGTAAAAAGGATAAAATAAAGGATAAAATAAAATAAAGCATGTAAAAATAAGGATCATATTTCACCGCGAAGTTACGACGAAAGTCTTTCCCAAAGGCTCAAAAACCATTCCAATGGCTTTCTCAAGTTCGAATTCCTACTAGGAATATACATAACCCTCGCGAAAAAAACGTACATAAACTAAATCCATATTTTTTTCGGAAATCCCAGAATATCCAACAACACATCAATGTTGAAATTCTAAGTTGTATATATACATACTCTCGTGAAAACTCTCTTCTACTTTTCATACGTGGTATCTCGAGTCGGCCATTGGTCAACGGCTCTTCACCTTGAAAAAGGCAAGTATAAAACGTCTAAAAAAAAACTTCCTAGGAGATACGTAGGATGAATAGTTCCAGATATGTTCGAAAATCCCTATTGCCGATCCAGTTTTTCGGTATCTATTTGTAAATACGTATACATTCTGGAGGGTTTGAATAAGATATTGGAACAGAATAAATAAAAAATGAGCAAAAAAGAGAATCCCTATTTGGCAACCAATTTTAAACTTCACTCACACTCACACACACACATACACAGACTGAGTCGTGTCTTGTATCTTTTGAAACATCGAAAATGTTCAGTCATTCATATGGATATTCAGATACAGAGGAGGGGCGAAGGGGGATCACGGGAATGGTAGGGAGAATCGGTTTTCATGGGGGAGATCTACATTTACATTTCAATCACACGCCGGCCATCTTGTTGCAGTGCAAAAGATTTGCTGTTTTCGTATATCTCCTATTTTCCATACCTAATCGAATGGGACCTGCTGCCGCTTCTGTATCGGTGGGAAGGGATCAGATTCTTCGTGGAGATACCACCATCCTCTCTGGGGGGGTTTTCCTTCTGGTACTTTTTCCTTGTTAGTTTTTCACGCATTGTGTGTGTGTAAGGACGAGGGAATGAGTTCGGTTCGTCTTTTTTTTTTTTTTTTTGTACGTATATGTTATTCTGACCGTGGCTTGTGTCGGTACAGAAAGGAAATGGCACATGCGTATACTGGTTGGTGGAATCGAACAGGAAATTAGGGTTGGTTGGTTCATACATCGGTACTTTCTCTCGTCCCAGTATTTTATGATGTTTCTGGTCCGTGCTGGTGGGATTGTTGAGGTGTAGTTTCTATGTATGAGCTGCAATGGGTCATGAGATGTGACATGGAGCTTTCTTTTTTGCATGGTTATTCCGAAATTATGACGTATGGATTTGGTTTAAATGTAACCATTTTTAATTGAAGAAAAGCAGTTTGGAGTCTGTTTTAACTATGCATGCATAGAATGGCCGTGATGCGCTAAAAATAATCAAAATAATCACCAAGGTGAGTGTTCAGCAAGAAAGCTTTCGAGCTGTTGAAAATTGTTTCAAATTTTTTGATCTGATAAGGAAAGGGTTTCAAGGTGAAATCTTAAAAAATTAAGGAAACATTTACACACATCTTGCCTAGAAACACACACGAAAAAAATTAGTGCTGTTATTGAAGCCGCAAAAAATTATTATATATGATAACAGTGGGCTACTCATCGCCTATTGTGCCTCTTGGCCGATATCTGGTAAAAAAAATCTTCATTTTCTCACCCTCTTTCTCACTCTAGCTCTCATTTTTCTTTTTTTCTTCCACAGCTTTTCTCTTCTAGGGGAAAAAGAATTTTAAAAGACTTTTAAATCGTCTAACGATTCGAGCATGCGCAAAACGTTGCGTGACGAAATTCTTTAAACGCTCATACCTCAGAAAGTACCTAGTGCAAGTCAGAAGCAACGGCGTCGTCAGATACATATGGCAAAGGTGAACCCAATAATATCATTCCGGTTTCAATATCTCTTCTCGTCTGGGGGGGAGGGGGGTACCATTGATCATTTTTGTCGCACCACGGTCATTTTCTGCACACGAGGACAAATTAGACCGGGCCCTACAATTTATTGGCGATTCCGAACGGCAGGCTTGTTTTTTACACTCATCGAGAGATTGGTGCGCTAACCCCTCGATGGGGGACTCCCTGCGGTACCAATTTTTTGCTGCGGTCAAGTCACCGTTTTTTGTTGTACCCCTGCGTCAGGAAAGTTTTCTGACAAGGACGAACTGGGTATCGAACTCGCGACACCTCTAAATATCCTTTGGTACTTTAGGCGAGCATCTTATCGACCGGGCTACCGCGCCCCCTCTGAAGGGTACCAGGCCCTCTGCCATGATTCGTAACAATTTTTTTTTTTCCGCTACATCTCGAGCAGTTCACAACAAAAATAATAGACGACATTTGTCTAGTTTGTTAGCTATTCCAAAGACAAAGCCGATGATAACGACATAATTTCATTATGTTAGTACCTACCACACGATTCAAGGATGATTCTATTGTATTATAAATTCTCAGCTGTTTATCCTCAGTTATACAAACACAAATACAAAAACAACGCCACAACAGGCAAAACGCCCAACGAGGTGGCTGAGAAAAAGATGCCCATAACAAATATGGATGTCATATATTTCAAAAATACAGCAACCCAATTAAAAATGCGAATTACAAAAATTATAAACAATATATATAGGCCTACACAAGATAAAAATATTATACAATGCCCATAAAGAATACTTATGGTTGTCTTACAATCAACCTGGTTAAAGTTGTTTACTCACAGTTGTTGTATTCTCAGTTTTTTTTAATTGTATGGTTTACGTGTTGTGTTCAGTCCAATGAAAAAAAACCTGCGGCCGCGTGTGTGACACAGCCTACCCCATTTTTCTCCTCTTTCTTTGTCCGTGCCCCCCCCCCCCCAGATGTAATGCATTGAAAACCCGCAAAATATCATTACGTTCAACTTAGTGTAGAAAAACAACGTATTCACATAGTTGAAAAAAAACTAAGAAGTGTTCATTATAACGCAATAACAATTTATAAATCCCCTCTTTTGTGCATAAATTAAGTAGGATTATATTAAAAAGAAAATCATTCTAAGTACCTACTATTTTTCCTTTAAAAAAGAAAAAGGTAATTATTCACAAAATTTCAAGTCAAAAAAATTTTTTTTTTCCTTTAGAAACTGAAACAAAAGAATTATAATACCCTTAAAAAAAAATCCCAAAAAATCCAGGAACAATATGCATACTTCCTGGATCAAACAACCTGGTTTCCGAGGAATTTCGTTTTCTTATTTTTAGAGAAGAATAATAATAGCATTTTATAAAAAAAATTCAAATACAAAAGACTAATTTTTTTTTTCTAGTCCAACAATCAAAAGCATCGAACAATAGAGGAATTAATAAACGATAAATAAGGGAGCAATAGATTAATTAATTTAAAAAAAAATTAGATAATTATAAAAAACAAAAGAGAGAGGCGTGATTATATAAATATACGTACGCGGAAACGAACGTCTCTCCATGCGTAGAAATTATCAAAACACAAATAAATTAACAAAAATGTCCCCCCAATTAGCTTTAACACAAAAATGAAAATATAAATTCAATTATGTTTTTAATAAAACAAACGCACATCACACAGTTGAGCAATGGGATCACAGTCGAACGGATTTAAAAGAATTCATTTATTATCTTTACGCTTCCCGGAGCATAGTTTGTAATTAAAACAGTCTCGGATTACTTACTCTTTTAACTAGTAAAAGGAGGGTTTTATGAGAGAGAGAAAACAAGTTTCCTATATTAATTATCGCAAATTACGGGGAAATGCTCATTTACACAAACCCGACATTTTTTCTCTCCCCCCGCCCCTTGTTTTCGTCGATTAGGTTCTGGAAAGACCAGAATAAAATAATACTGTAATATATGTGTTATAATAGAATTTATCGGGAGGATCTGTTGTAAAATTCCCCCTCGTTAACATTGGAAGGCATTCGATTGCGACTTTTAAGTTTCCTTATTTCCCTTTTTTCTCTAAAATTCAATAACTCACTCTTGTTTCTTGTAATAAGTGGATTATTAGATGTGGATTATTGTCCCCCCTCTATCGTAAATCCTTTTCCATTCCATTTGTAAAGGATTTCAATTTGTAATCCGCGATTTTATAATGATGTACGTGCTCTATAATTTCCTTTTGTTTAATGTAAACATTATCTTTGAAACTTGGTTATTTCTGAACAGAGGATTACGATACAATAATCCTTAAAAAATATAGGATAAAAATCCTTTTCTGTTTTCTAAATATATGTGTGTGTAACAGTTATAAGGAATTACATATCGGATACATATTTATTTATTTTAAAAATAAACAATCATTTTGGTATGAGAGTGTAGCGACAGCGTTTACCACTGGATGGCGCTGTATACAATAGGAAAAGAGCGCGCAAAGATTTCAATCCTTGAATGCAATTTATAATCGGATCACCAAATCGGATACGAGCATCGAGCACTGATGCTTCAAGGAAGCACCATGGTGCTCGCGAACAACGGGTTGAAGATTCCTGAACTAGACGGTCGCGCGGACCGCTTGTATTGATACGTTCTTGTAGGTTCTGTAACGTTCGTTGTGTAATAAATGTTTAATTATCTTTGAATTGTGTAGGAAGTGTTTGCCTTTTACCGCCTTACTCCTCTTGCAAGAGAAGTCGATAAGCTGCTCTGTCTTATGTGTTATAGGATGACATCTATGATGTACAGGGTGTTTCGAAAAAAAAAAGATGGGGAACATTTTTTTAGGGGTCATAGAGTACTGAAATGGTATCATCCCACCACATCATTTCTATCTCTGAAATACGTAACCTTTTTAACAATTTTATTCACTTACCCAAAATGTTAACTTACCAAATTCCTAATTCGTCATTAAATTTTCAGAGGATTATATAAACACTAGCTATAATACCAGGGGCTGCCCGGGTTTTCTTCAATGAAGCTTTTTGGATCACGTGATATCTCCCTCTTGTGAGGCCCAGAAACCATTGTTGCCCGACAGATGTTTTTTGCCCATTTCGGGCATTTGCCCTGCTCTGAGGAACTTTTAAAGCAGCCAATTGTTCAAGTTTTTTTTTGGATCAATGCTGTCTTAACTCATGGGCCGACCTGAACAAGGCTTAGAGGGCCTCAAATTCTGAGGAGCCTCGCGAAAATGAGATCCGGTTAAAATTTTCGAAAGCAAGCATGTAAATTGGTAGAGAGACATTTTTAACCAGGTGGGAGGGCCTCAGAGAAATCATCCTGCCTGAGGGCCGACGGTGCTCTCAAGACTGCCCTGTTTCGGATGCCATCTTTTTTCCTTCTCCCAAGATATATATAAAAACCCTATCTCTCTGGGAAGGAGGTGCTTTTTTTTGTTAAAAGAACAAAAAAAATTCAATATTTAATAAATGTTACTAATTTCTTTCGTAAAAGTTCGAATAAAAATCACCCGAGTATTTAATTATCTCTTGTAATTTTTGTAAATATGTCAGATTTTTGGAAACTTTTTACAGTAATTTCCCCCGCCATCTCAAGATATACATATTGATTTTCATTTTTTTTTAATTTTTTTTGCAACTTGCAAATTCTTTTCAACGTCGTACAAGAAAATGTTGCACATTTAAAAATATATACGAGGGAAAAAAAAAAAAAATCGCGATGCAAAAATAGTTTCCAAAGGCGCTCGAGGCGCAAAGAGTCACGGAGGAGAGCAACTAATTATGTTTCGGGTCAAAACTTTTAAGGTTCAATACTTTTAATTTCTTATTCGCGAACGCCTTAAGACTCTGTCGCAATAAATTCACTTTTGGACTGTCAAGGATTGAAAAATGAATACCCAAAGTTTTTTAATTTTCCCCAAGTCTTTCCGAAAACTCCTAGATTCTTTTTCCTCGTGTTTATATATATATATACAGTTTCCTTATATACTGTGTATATACCGTATTTTTTATTTATTTATTTATTATTGCTGTTATTATTCTGTTGCCGGTAATATACCCCGAAGTGTTTCGAGAACACGTATAGGAACAGGTTAATTTCCGCAAGTAGACACGTCACGAAAGATTATTAGATATCGCGAAATCGTATTTTTCAAAGTAGAGATAATTTCTTGGTGAATTAAAATTGAAATTTGTTTCGTTTTCCCTGAATTTTGGGGTGTTTTTTTTTCCATTCTTGTTGAAATCGATTCGACGGCAAGAAGGTAAATTATACCAATATCTTGAAGAGCTTTTCGAATTGGAAAAATATTACCGCGCACACATAACGGTAGCTGAAATACGGTAAAGCCCGCGTATAACGAAATCGGATATCATGAAGTATCGGCTATAACGAAGTTTTTCCCATCGCGGTAAAACTTGAACGTTTATATTATCTTCATATATTTTAAAATTCAAAATTTGAGTTTTAGAAGATACAAAAGGAAAGCATTGGTATCAGGGCATCATTTAAGGGCATCATGGGCCCCCAGGCTAATTAGTTTTCCTGAGGCCGTACCTGGAAAATTTTCGGTAACTTGAATTAGTTTGCATCTTTGTGAGACCCCTCTTCTCTATAGCCCCGCCCCCGGTCCGTGCCCGGGTGAGCCCATACGTTAAGACGGCACTGATTGGTATTTCCTCTGGTTATATAATTCCCCATCAAATCCAAATGCACATTAGGCCACAACAGGCAAATTGCCCAACGAGGTGGCTGAAAAGATATCCATAAAAAATATGTACGTCATAATGTAACCAAAATACAGCAACAAATATAAAAACAAATATTACGAAAGAAAAAAAAATACAGTATATAGACTGCCCATAAAAAAAAAAGATTGGGGTTGTCTTATCTAAGGGGTCATTCAAGTATTACGTCAGCATCGAGCGTGGGAGGGGTGTTCGGATTTGCTGACTTTTGATGACAAGGGGGGGAGGGGGGTTTGTAGGTTGCTTACGTCATCAACCACCCCTTTTTGAAGATATGAAATGTTCTAACCTGCTGACGGGGGGGAGAGGGGGTCAAAAATGGCTGAAAATCTGCTTGCGTAATACTTGAATGGCCCCTAAGTAGGGTTAGCTTCTCAATTTAATCCCAATGATGTGTTTATCGTATTTATTTTTAAACTTATCACACACAATTCTGTTAGAATTCACAACCACCGGAGGTAAGCCATTTCATTAGTAACAACCCTATTCCAGGAAAAACCTGGAATTGTCCCTTACTAAACAATACCGGTGTCCCCTTGTCGAAGGAGTTAATTGACGATGTATTAGTAACTCATGGTCCATCCTATTCATTCCGTTTAAAATTTTAAACCCTTCTCTCATATCCCCCAACACCTGCGTTCCTTCAATGTAAACATATTCAAGAAATCAAGTCTTCCTTCATAGCTAAGCCTTGTTGTGAGCCAACAAGAGGAGGCGTAGCTTTCCCCCCTCCCTCCCCACCCGTTCAACCAAGTCTATGTTCCCCTGCAAGTATGGTCTCCAAAATCTCACGGCATACTCCAGTCCAGGACCTTTTGAAAATGAAACCGAATATTATATTCGATTTTTATGACCCCCGCTGAACAATGTTCGGAAAACCTAAGCCGATCATTAATGGGAATTCCCAAATCAGTGACCCTAGTTGCATCCGGAATAATAATTTCATTTAACTGGCGTTTCAGTAACGTGGTTTCATTTAACGTGGATTGCGCGAACCAGAATGAGCGACCATGCACTGATCCACACTGAAGGTCATGCTCCATTAATTAGCCTATGTTGTAATCATGTTCTGGAGTGCGTCTGGAGCATCTCCTTATCGCTTGGATTCCCGACTAACCCCCATTAGCTTCACCGTCACCTCCGAATTCGCTAACAATCCCATCGATGCACTGGACGAGTTTATAGATACAAGTAAAAATATACGGACCCAAGGGCAGCTTTTTGAAGGACTCCCCCTTTTTACACCTGACTAATCCGAAAATTCCTCGTCTACCATAACCAAGAAGTTTTGACCTATCTCTCAATCTCTCACAACCACGATTCTATCCAATTCAACAAGTTTCCATCAATCCGAAACTGAAGTAAACGCTTAAAAAGTTTACCATGTTGTATCCTATCGAATACCTTCTGGACTCACTAGACCAGCGGTCCTCAACATTTTTTGACTCGCGGAACCTTTTTTGGCATATAATTTCTATGGCGGAGCCCCGTAGTCCTATTTTTTACTTATTCAGCAAAATTACTGATTTATTTTTATTATTCTAAAGTAATTATAATTTTTTTTTTTCAAATTTCTGTTTTTTATATTTTCCTCGAGTGGCTCCTGGGGAGCGCACAAGGAGCCCCAAGGGCTCCGCGGAGCACCGGTTGAGAACCACTGCACTAGACGATGATTTGGACACGGCTTCTCTACTACCCTTTTTAAGTATCAGAACCACATTAGCAAGTTTCCATTCCCCTGGGACGATACCCTCAGCAACACTACTCCTTTAAATCTGTGCAACTGGCCCCAGCAGTTCATTAACACATTTCCTAAGGGCCCTATCTGGTTCAGGTGCTTTGCTTGCACATACATCTTTAGAAGTTTTAGGACTTCCACATCTTCCACTTGAATATCGTTGAGGGCTTCGTAACCCATGACACATCCGTACTTTGGATATCACCTTCTCTATTTAAAACGGACGCTAAGAAGTCAGTAAAACACTATACATGCCTACATTGCTCTCTATCCTAGATCCTTCTAACGAGAGGGGAGGGGGGCAAGGGCCCCATTTCATCCATTATTGACATACTTGAAAAATGATTTTGGCGATAATCCCAGTTCAAAAGCGACGATTCCAATGTTCAAGTACAGCCAATGATAACCAGCTGATCGGATCAAGCGATCCACTCCAAGTAATGAATGCCTAAAGACATATTCAAACCCCTCAACATGGTAGTCGGACAAAGCCACATCGATCATTCCGGATGTTTCGAGTAATAATAATAAAAACGAAGCGAATTACACTGATCGATGTGGTCGGCGGTGATAGTTTTGCAAACATTTACTCCATTGGCTAATACCACGTCGTACTGTTCGTTGTTTGAATTGTTCCTGGAGAGCTTTTACTTCGACATTAGAAGCCAATGAAAAGAAGTAGGTATGCGCAAATAAAACAAAAGAAGGGATAGACCAGCAGTTATGTGGCCGGGGGATAAGAGCTCGTCTTTCGTGAATAGAAAAGACAGAAAACAAAACAAAAAAAAAACCATGTAAAGGCCCCCTAATAGTAGAAGACCGCTCAAATATCAACAGTCGATTTGCTTTCACGAGTCATTACTTTCCATCCACCCTCTTAGTCCATCTCTTTCCCCACCAATCGCCATCTTGGCCAGTGTTATTAATATCTTCTCCTCTATTGACCACGTTCGTTGAGAGTCGGTCACGAGAGAAAGGAAAGCAGGAGAGAGAGAAATACCAGAGAGAAACTACCGAAAACAGACGGCCATAATAGAAGCTTTTGCTTAAGGAGAATACATACAAAAAAAAAATTATACTTGGTCACATATGGATGTCCTCAACTCACGTGGATATGGTATTCCATTCTAAATTCTTTTTTTTTTTTTAGGGGAATGGAGGGATTCTCTCTCGTTCCCCCAACGCGGGAGGCATTTTTGATAGATGGATTCGTATCCGGAGCTGAGATGTTATACAGGGGTCGGTCATGACACCAAGTAAAGCTTGAACATTCGATGGGTAAACGAAAATCAAGGTGCCAATCGATACATCCGCGATTACAAAGCCAAAAATAAAATAAAAAAGGATACGGTCTGATCATGAGTGGGTATCCGGACACCTCGTTGTTTCAAGTAGCCGACAAATGCAGCAGCAGCAACTACTAACGGGTGGGTTCACCCACTTACTAAGTTGTCAGCAAGGCTATAATGTGATTTTTATAATGTTTGGATCCAAATAGCACGCAATTCTTACGAAAGAGCTGAGTTTGCTTCAAAAAAAAAAATACTCAATAGAATTCAAGTCAGTGATATATAAAGCAGGAGGTGGAACACTTGAGGAGACAAAAGCGCAACTGCCCCGGGAGTCAAATTTAAAAGAAACCGCTCTTGTAAAATTATTGGAGGGGGCAAAAAAATTCCGTTTGCCCCTCCCCCCCCCCCTCCAATTCTAGTTACGACCCTGGGGTATAAAGTTTTATTCCTAAACACCTATCCTATCCACCAACTACTCTTCCTAGACACATCTATCGTATCACTAACATGCATGCAAGCTCTCTAGGTCACTCACTGGCTTGGTCTTTTGCTGTCTAGGGTCACTCTTTTGGCTACTAACTGGCCTGGCCCCTTGCTCTCTACGCGGAGGCGGATTTATGGTTACACCGCCTGTGCAACTTCTGTTAGTACCAGATATATTCATACTGGTGCCGTTCACGAGACATTAGCTGATTGCTTCTCGCCGTCCATCTCACCGTAACGTTCAGCATATACGCTCCGAGGAATAAATTTCTCATTGCTTCTATAGGGTAGTCTCCCGGACTACTACTACTACTTAACCGAACATGCATCTCGTACACATTACTCCACGAAATTTCTAACGAATCGGCACGTGCTAGAATGTGTGTTGTGAGTGTATGCTTGGCCCTAACGTATTTATGTTGTGGATTTGCACTTGTTTCGTGTTCATGCTGCCATCTGGCTTCCATTTTCTGAAGTAAATATGGAAATGCTTGAATTGTCATGTTTTGTCAATATCGTGTTGTAGGCGTGCCTGCTCTCCGCGGAAAGACTTTTCCGACTCTCGTGCCTCGAAGCTGGAAAACCGCAGAAAACCAACTTGAACCGACCACCACTGTGCCGTCAACGGGGTTCGAACCTGAATCCTCAGGACGGGAGTCCAGCACGATGCCCATACGACCGCACAGCTGCAACCCAGACTGCAAGATGGAGGTAGTTCGAGTCCCAGCGGTGGAAAATGGGAATTTCTCTTTCTTAGTCATCGTCTCGGCGTAACAACCAGTTTTCTTCCATACCTCGAATAAAGATGCCATGCTCAACATGTTGTTGCATACTCATCTGTAGTTGAAATTTCGTTTGACGTCATCCAATACTTAATGGGGATGAAGTTTGAATTTCCTCTTTGAGAAAACACTTTTTTTTTCTGTTGCAGTGATGAATGTGGCGGCTTCAAAATGTTCAAACGAGCAAAACTGCTGTTAACAAGGGAAGAATAATAATCAACGCTTGAAAATAAGTACTAAAAAGAGAGATCCTAATGTTAAACTTGAACATTTTCAACGGCAAAAGGCATCATCGCCAATGTTGTTCACTTTCCCCAAACAAAAAAAAAAGAAGCTTTGCCCAGTCCTTCACCACCACCAACGTTAGAGAAGTCAACTCTGGTACCATTATATAAGTCATGTCCTTACACTCAAACAGCAAACAAAACTTCACGAGAGAAGAATGAGAACCATGTTAACAAAACGGTAAAAGACTTTATCCTTTTCTCAGGGAACAGTTTGATAAAACGGTAGGGGGAAAGGGAACAGTTTGGGAGTTAAGGGAACAAGAAGAATCGTGGAACATTCTGGAAAATAAAAGCATTCGGTTCGCGCTTCGCTGCTTTGTTTGCTCGAGTACCGGGAATAATGAGCCCAAATATGTTGGTGCGCGTTTAAAAGCGGCGATAAATGCTCTCCAAGAACGAAAAAAAAAAGAAGACG
The DNA here is from genome assembly GCF_987345545.1 of Pholcus phalangioides. Taxonomy (NCBI): domain Eukaryota; kingdom Metazoa; phylum Arthropoda; class Arachnida; order Araneae; family Pholcidae; genus Pholcus; species Pholcus phalangioides. Next base: position 13,897,559 of record NW_028301605.1, read on the forward strand.
CCTTTTATATTCGAGAATATATTTTAAATAAATGTGTTAGAATGAATCGACGTATTAGCATCGTCTCGTCGTTTACAAAAAAAAAATTGACGTCAACAAAGTGATTCGATGTTGGACAGCCATTTTTTCTTGTTTTTAATGTGACTTTTACTTCGTTGTAGTCTGTTTTTAATGTGCAAAATGATTCGAAGGAATTTTCTAGAATTTTTTTTTTGTGTGTTGTTGTTGCTTGGGAAAGAGTAATGGTTGGTGGAAAGGAGGATTTATAAGAAGAAGCGTTGATGCTTTATTTAGAAAGGGAAGGAAACGGAGCAGGAATATTCAACTTCTCGATTCTTCAAAGCAAACGTGTTCAACCAGCACCTCCTAGAGATACAGGGCCTCTGCACTGTTTCTCGCGCATTCAAAATTTGATTCAATTTTTAGACCGTAACCTATATTTGCTGCACGACAAGAAGGGTGGACACTACGTCCACCCTTCTGTGGTTACTTGAGGGATCTCTCAAGTGACCAGCATCATAATTGCAGATCCCTCATGTAACCACATCATAATTGCAGATCCCTCATGTAACCACATCATAATTGCAGATCCCTCATGTAACCACATCATAATTGCAGATCCCTCATGTAACCACATCATAATTGCAGATCCCACAAGTGCCCAGCATCACAACTGCAGATCCCACAAGTGCCCAGCATCACAACTGCAGATCCCTCAAGTGCCCAACATCATAATTGCAGATCCCTCAAGTGACCTGTGACACATTTTTCACATCACTTAAGTGACCTGTGACACATTTTCCACATCACTTAAGTGAACTGTGACACATTTTCCACATCACTTAAGTGACCCGTGGCATATTTTCGGATCACCCAACTGACCAGCAGCATAATTGCAGGTCACTCAAGTGACCCACGACACATTTGCAGGTCACTCAAGTGACCCGCAGCTTATTTACAAAGCACTCAAGCCACCGGCGGTGCAGTTCCACATCAGTTTAGTCACCCCACGGCACCTTTCCAGGACACTCAAGTAGCCCATCGCATACTTCCAGGTCACTTAAGTAGCCCGCCGCGTATTTCCAGATCACTTAAGTGATCCGTGGCACATTTACATATCACTTAAGTAGCTCGCGGCACGTTTTCAAACAAATGAAGTGGCCCACACGCACTCTCAAGAAGGTTCAGCATTCTTGCTTTGAAAAAAAAGGGGCGTTCCTTCCCTTCAACAAAGGGATTCGACAGTCATTTTTTCTTGTTTTCGATGTGACTTTTGCTTTGTAATGGTCCTTTTTGTTTTTCGTTAATGTGCAAAATGAATCGAAGGAATTTTCTAGAATTTATTTATCGTGTTAACGTTGTTGTTGCTTGAAAAAAAGTAATGGCGTTGATGGGAAGGAGGATTTAAGGATCTTTTTAAGAAGGAGGTTGACTCTTTTCTTTAAAAAACGGAAGGAAACGAAGGAGGAATTTTCTTCTCGGTTCTTTAAAAGGGACGTTCCCTCTCGAGTCTTTGTTAGAGCTTTTAGCCGTATTTTTCTTAAGCCCAGGGGGGGCTTTAGAAATTTACTTTAGTGTTTTTCTTTCGTTGCTTAAGTGAATAGAAAGCGTCATCTTTCTTTTAGTTATCTTAAGATAAGGTAGGGCGTTAACCAAGTAGAATTTGTGAGATATTATTTATTCATTTGAAAATTTTAAAAAATATGTTTTCGTAAATTTTAATAAATTATAATGTTTTATAAATTCGTAAATAGTTTTAAAATTCATAAAAATTGAAGGCGAGAAGTTTCAAATTTGGCAGGTATCATCAACCGCGAATTCAGCCGAGAAAATCGTCATCAGCTGCGAATGAAGCCGAAATGGACATCTGCAGCTGCGAATGGAGTGGAGGCAGGCATCTTCAGATGCGAATGAGCTGAGACATATCTTCAGCTACGAATGAAGCCGAAGCAGTACCGTCTTAACGCATGGGCCCACTCGGGCACGGCCCGGGGGCCTCAAGGGAAGAGGAGCCTCACAAAAATGAGATTTGGTTGAAATTTTCTAGAATTTGCCTGGTAGGGACTCAGGAAAACCACTTGGCCCGGGGGCCCATGATGCTCTTAAGACGGCCCTGAGCCGAGGCATATATCTTCAGCTGCGAATGAAGCCGAGGCATATATCTTCAGCTGCGAATGGAGTCGAGGCAGGCACCTTCAGCTGTAAAAGAAGTCGAGGCAGATATCTTCAGCTGCGAATGAATCCGTTTCAGATATCTTCAGCTGTGGATGAAGCCGAGGTTGACATCTTCAGCTTCAAATAGAGGGAAGGTTTGCCTCTTCAGTTGCGAGTGAAACCGAGGCATATATCTTCGGCTGCGAATGGAGTGGAGGCAGGCGTCTTCATTTGTGAATCAAGCTGAGGTAGATATCTTAAGCTGCGAATGATGCCGATTCAGATATCTTCAACTGTGAATGAAGCTGAGGTTGGCATCTTCAGCTTCGAATAGAGGTAAATGTGGCATCTTCAGCTTCGAATAGAGGTAAATGTGGCATCTTCAGCTGCGAATGGAATGGAGGCAGACATGTCCAGCTGCGAATGGAATGGAGGCAGACATATCCAGCTGCGAATGGAACGGAGGCAGACATATCCAGCTGCATATATGTCGAGGCAGATATCTTCAGCTGAAAGGCAGACATATTCAGCTGCAAATATGTCGAGACAGATATCTTCAGCTGCGAATGGATCAGAGGCAGACATCTTTAGCTGCAGATAGAGCGAAGGCAGACATCTTCAGCTGCGAATGAAGCGAAGACAGGTAGATTCAGGGCGATATGTCTGAGAAGTGGCGTATTATGTAAGTGCAACCGATCATCCCGTATTTTACGGGACAAATTTTCCCCATGTTACTCGGCTCCTTTGAGAGGCGATCACCTCCTCCTCATCATCCCATCTGGATCCGCTCTTCGCCCGATGCGATAGCATCCTTCGCACCTGCCTAAGTCCGGTCTTGGACATGCCCCGAAAATTTCGGCCTAGTCGATGTATGGGGTGGGGCAGAGATGTCTCACCGACGATTGTTTGTGAAAATATTTGTCTCCCTCGCCGACCCGGAAAAACACAAGTTTTAACATATGAACCATCGGTGCCGTCACACCACTTCCTAATTACGTTCCCCGACATGTAATAACTCCTGATAGAGCTCCACCTGATGACTTTTTATTAGAGTCATAGCTCCCGATACCACACGTCGGGGAAACCCCCATTTCAGATTCTCATATGAGACTTTATACTCATATAAAAATATGTACACATATTGCCGGACATATGGAATGTTTATGTTGTCGTCCCTTGATGTGTGTTTGGTTTGTGGAGCTAGCGTTTGGAGATTCTTTCGCCCCCCAACCCTATAAGGCGGGAAGAGGATATCCTAAGAGATACTAAACGAAGAGCTATGGCACATACAACACGCGGCGAGAGGATAACACAAATGAAAACGGATTGCAATAGGCGGTGCTCTGTGCTAATATTTAACGACCCGATGGCATGACGTTACACTCACTGGCTTGCTCGCCTGCAACCCCCCGTTCCCCTTGCCTTACGAGCAGAAACGCAACTCGGAGATTAGACTTAATTCGAAGGAAGACCATCCTCCTATGTGTTCAAGTCTCCCCTTTCAGTCGTTAATTCAGGGGCGCTTGCGAAAACCCCCACCAACAATCGTAAGAATTGTTGTGCATGGGGGGGGGGGGTCGGTCTCTTCACTGTTGGTAATGGCGTGGCTCTCGCGACATCACATAACGGCCCTACTAAGAGAGAGAGAGAGAAAAAAACAGGGGACATTGAGCAATAAGTTTCAGAAACCCCATCCCCCTTGATCAAACAACAGAAAAGGGTCATTTAACACACACACATACACGCGGAATCGAAGGCATTAACCTTGATTAAAAATCAATGGTGATAATGTCTGTTGGGTTACCTTGGAGAACAATAATGCTAATACCTTCTGTGGTTGGTGATGGCTTTTTTTTTATTTATACATCGAGGTCGTTATTATGTGAATACTGTTCCATAAAGCTGCACAAAACATTTTCGTGACCATTTTTAGGTACAATTTTTCAATCATTTAACCGCAGGCAGGTTTTGAAAGCGTGAAACAACGCGCGCTGTTAGACCACCTCCTACGTTGCGTGTGGGAGAAATTTGTTTAGGAATCGAAATCAAGTTCAAAAAAGTTCTTGAATTTGCCGCTAGAGGGTTTTTTTGGCCTGATGGAACGTGTTCATTTTATTGCATTTGACCTTAAACTATTGCTCGATCAGTTTCCGTTCGAAAGATATAAAGAATTTTATCGCATGAATATTTTTGGACTCAAAATATTATTCCGATATTTGCGTTATTCCTGGGGGGTCCTTAACCTGTGGTTCGCGACCCGAAACATTAGTCGCGGGAGCTCCTGAGAAGGGTCGTACGAATCAACTTCCAATTTGGTTCTGAATCCATTTGTTGAATCACTGGTTGAATCAACAAATTTGTTGAATCAACAGGCGTGTTGACGATTTCGGTTGACTGAGCTGTGACCCAAACATTTTTTGGGGGGCCCTCTTCAGCCATAATTTCACTATATTCAGTATTTTTCATCTTCATTCACAGTTGAAAATGCCTGCCTCCTCTCCAGTCGTAGTTGAAGATGTCTGCCTCCACTCATTTCGCCGCTGAAGATGTCTGCCTCGGCTTGATTCGAAACTGAAGATGCCGGCTTCAACTCGATTGACAACTGAAGATGTTTGAAAGATTCACAACTTGAAACGAAAATTTAAATCTGTCACCAATTCCTAACGGAAATAGAGTAAGAGCTCAGCACCCAGAGTTCACCAGATCCTCCTGCCCTTCCTTAGTTGAGGCCCTGCTCAAGTTCATAGGAAGGCCCAATGAGCCGCTATTACAAAATGGAAATTTACTCGGTCACCCGGTGTCAGTGCACATTTTGGCACTTGCTCCCCCGTAATTTTGAAAGACTCTCTGCCCAGGTCTTTTCTGCCCTTCCCTAGTTCCATTTTGGGACTCGTGATGCTCTTAAGATGGCCCTGGTTTTGACACCTTTCCCTGAAAAAATAATTAAAACCTCACGGCCTCTTTGCCCTGTGGTCCAAAGCGAACCCCCCACGGCCCCTTTATTGGGGTGACGAACTAATTAAGTTCGGCTTAAAATTTTAACTGGACAAAGTACAGTTGTATGCAGGTCTTATTCCTCATAAGTTCGGGCCCTGGGCAAATATCAATTTTTGAGCCCCCCTCCCCTATATGTATTCTTCTTTGAGGCATAGGCATACGAGTAGAAAGAGGGAACACGTGTAGTCTGACCATATCTGTTCAAGAAAAATACGGGAAATTGTGCTTCGAAATAATGGAAAATACGGGGCATTACCAATTATCGCTAAATAACGACGCCCAAAAGTAAGCAAGGTTGCAGACTCGTGCTAAAATCACAGAAAAATTGGCAATCACGGGAAATAGAGAGCCATTTCAAATAGCAGTGAATTAAAAAAAAGTGACAAATATGAGAGATATTGTTATTTGTAGCCGTATATATATATAATTATTACCGTAACGTAATTTTTTAGTTGGAAAGATCATTTTAATCGTTTATTTGGAAAAACCGGGACATTTTTGCAAAAATGTCGAGACAGAGGAAAAACAGAAAAAACCGGGACTGTCAAAAATACGGGACGTATGGTGGTCGCTTTGTGGCTATGTCTAAAATACAAAAGACAATCATTTTCGGGACTCTGAGAGTTTGTGGGAATCGGGCACCTGCCCCGTTTGCCGTCACGAAGAACAGCCGTGGTTATGACAGTTGTGCGTGTGTGAATTTTGCTTCTTTAGTAGGGTGACCATACGTCCCGTATTTTCCGGGACAGTCCCGGTTTCTCGTTTTTTGCATGACACTACTTGGATTTTTATTCTTCATTGAAGTCAAAGATCGAAAACATTTTTGAACTCATAAATAATATTATGATAATTACAACTACAAATAACATTAATCTCCCACATTTGCCTTGGTAAACGTTTTATTTTGTGGAATCCACTGTAATTTGCAGTGTTGCTTCGTTTCCCGCGATTGCGATTTTCCCGTAATTTCAGCAATATTTGGCAACATTGTTGACTTTTGGCGTCGTTCTCGGCAATAATTGGCGATGTCCCGTATTTTGAATACCAATTTCCCGTATTTCTCTCGAGGAAATATGGTCACCCTATTCTTTAGGAAGCCATTGATGGAATTCGTGTTGTCACCTATTGATAAAATGGAAAGCTATGGAAATATCTCTGAACCTTGTAGACCGATGGTAGCACAAATATCACACATTACTCAAACTATATTTGCTTCTAATTTCGCAAGAAAAAAAATAATCAAGCGTATTTTTTTTAAGGTTTTCAGAAAGCGTTATGAAAAAAAAAAAGGCGAGAAATCACCTAAAATTGGTCCCGTAAAAAAGTTCTTGATGGTTTTGGGGAAGTTGTGAGAGAGCTCTTGAATAGATTTTAAAAGACAACGAAAAAAACAATGTTTATTGGGGTCTGAGAAGTATTTATTGTTTTTGAAATATTTAAGTATGTGTTTGTATTAGTAGATGGCAGCACGTTTCATTTGAATTTGTGTGGGGAAATATATCACACGCGAGGTAACCATACGTCCCGCATTTGTACGGACTTGTTTGGCAAAAATATCCCGGTTTTTCAGCGAAGTTAACTTTACTTTATATTCTTCCCAACCCAGAAGTTACATTACGACTACAAATAAGTCGTATTTATTGCGCAAAATTTTCTTTTTTGAAGTGACACTTTATCTCCCGCGAGCGGCGACTTCTCTGTGATTTAAGCACGGGTTGACCATACGTCCCGGTATTTTCCGACCATCCCGAATTTTTGGAAAAGTGTCCTGGTTTTTCCCGTATTTTACATGAAGCCTACTTGAATTTTTGTACTTTATTGAAGTCAAAGATTGAAATTATTTTTCAACTCGTAAACTATATTATGATAATTTAACTGTAATTAATCTCCCACATTTGCCTCGCTGAATGGTTTTTCCGTGGAATTCATTTTAATCCACTGCAATTTGCAGTAATGCTTCATTTCTCGCAATTGTGACTTTTCCGTAATTTCAACAATATTTGGTAACTTTGTTCGGTTTTGGCGATGTCTCCTATTTTCCCGCATTTGAAATCCCAATTTCCCGTATTTCTCTCGAGGAAATATGGTCAGCCTACTCTTTGCTTACTTTCGACATCATTTTTAGCGATAATTGGCAATGTCCCGTATTTTTGTTCGAGAAAAAAAGGGTCCCCCCCCCCCCCGCTCTAATTTCTAGAGGTGGGCAACCCTTTTCCGATCCGTGCCACGATCACATCGAGCTTATATTACTGGAGGGAGTTGGCAACGTCACCCACATCCAATTGCAAGGATACCACGTGATTCGGTGAAAACAAAAACACGATCTCTCGTAGAGATCAAAATTGCCGATTTTAACGTACTAAATTTCCGCAATTCTAAGGTTTTCCACCGCATCGATAATTTTAAAAATTGAATTGAATTCTCGATTTTCGAAATATTGAGTTTGCTTAGCGATACGAGAGAGAGAGAGAGAGAGAGAAGCCCAGAAAATGAAATATAAAATATGTAATTAGCCAGACCCCCCCTTTTGAGGTTGATATCCATACAATAACATTAATATCAGCTTTTTATTTATATCTTCTCAAGCACGAAAATCAGAATTAATGTCTCCGTATTATCCACTTGCATCAATCCCGTATAGTTTAGGATGTTTTGAAATTAATTACGGAATTATTTCTTTATTAATTATTATTTCTTTCATTACTGCTGGAGTAATTGCTTTAATCAATGCTGGATTTGTTTCTTTCATTATTTTTCATTAATGCTGGAATTATTTCTTTCATTGAATCTGAAATTATCTCTCATTAATTCTGGCATTACCTCTTTCATTAATTTTGGAATTAGCACTTTTTCTTAATTCTGGAATTATTTCTTTTATTATTAATGCTGAAATTTATTTTGGAACTGAAATTACGTTTCATTAAAACGAATTATCACTTTCATTGATTCTGGAATTATCACTTTCATGAATTATGTAATTATCACTCATTGCCGCTGTGGTGGTCGAGTGGTTATAGTGCCGGACTCGTGATGCGAGGATCCGGGTTCGAACCCCACAGTGGTGGTCGGCTGAAGTTGGTTTTCTGTGGTTCCCAACTTCAAGGCGCAAATGCGAGCCGATCTCCCCGTTAAAAAGTCTCGCCACAGAGAGCAACAGTCCTACAACGGTAAATCATTCAATCATAACACTTCACTCATAGTTAAAAAAACTGGGGGCAGATGACAGCACTACACATAACAAGCATTACACAGAAACAAACTTTACGTCAGGTTGCACTACACGTACACGCACATTCCCGCATGTACCGATTCGTTGGGGGGTTCCGCGGGGGGGGTGCATGTGTGGTGTAGCAGTAGTTGGTAGGGCCTCCAAAAAATGGCTCGGGGATCCATGATGTTCTTAAGTCAGCCACCTCGTTGGGCAATTTGCCTGTTGTGGCGTTGTATTTGTATTTGTTGACGCCCCTAGATGGCAGCAGCATACCGTTAGCGAGCGGCCGTTGCCTTGATGGCTGCGCGCGCAACGGAGTAGTATGACCGCGATCAAGCCGACAACAAGGCGGCTCATGTATCGTTTTCCCTCTCATGTTTCAATAAATTCAGTTAATTTCATCTTGAATTGTCCTTAATTATCGATGGTTCGTTCAGCGGAATATTCGACGCTAGTTACCAGAGACCCATCCTGAAAATCACGCCACAAGATCGTGAACATTTATGGTGCCGAAATCCGGGAAGAAAAACGCAACCAGCGACAGCGGTCTTCAGATGGAATCTTTGGTAAAGAAACGAAGTTCGGTGAAAGGCAAGATCACACGGCTTTGCAACATCATCAAGCCGAAGCTCAACAGCGATGATCTCCCACGGCATCAGTTGGAAATCTATCAAGATCAAGCCAAAGAACTGTGGACGGAGCTCAACGTCTTGCATGATGAAATCGTCATCTTGTCAACGGATGAACATCTGGAAGCCCACGAAGCGGAATTCGACGATTTGGCAAGTCGGATCGACGATCTTCGCTTCAGCATGGCCCAGGCATCAGGATCGACGAAACAATCAGGTACTATAAATTCAGAAGCTAGTTCCGTGCGCTTACCGAAAATTGAACTGCCTTCGTTCAGTGGCGAACTTAACGATTGGTTGCCATTTCGCGATATGTTCACAACGACCATCGATCAAAATAAAAGTTTAAGTGACATTCAAAAGTTACAATATTTGAAACTATGTGTCAAGGGAAACGCCGCTCAAGTAATTCACGCGATCCCGCTCGCAGGGAGCAATTACGGCAAAGCATGGGCGCTTTTGTACGATCGGTTCAACAACGAAACAGATTGTTCAGGCAAGTCTGGACAAGCTGTTTTCGCAATCGAACATCGCACATGAGTCAGCAACATGCCTACGTCGGCTTCTAGATACCACAAATCAGTGCCTGGAAGCTCTACAATCGCTGCAGCAACCGGTGCAACATTGGGACAGTATCCTGATCTACTTCCTGTCCAAGAAACTGGATCCGGAATCTTTGCGCCAGTGGTCTCTTCATTCGCAGGGGGATAAGAAAATTTTCACTTTCAGTGAATGGCGGGAATTCATCGACAATCGGGCTCGCGCTCTTGCAGCTGTCAGCACAAGCAAATCATCAGGTTCAGCCAAGTCGAAGACGCAAGGTCACCCGACGAATTCATTCGAATCACGAAAATCAGTGTTGATAAATCATGGTGTTTCTAGCACATGTGTGGTTTGCAAAGGAAACCACCCCATCTTCAGATGTTCGACATTCCTCGACCAGAGTGTTTCAGCTAGAAAAGCAACGGTCGAAAAGCTTCGACTTTGTTTCAACTGTTTGGGATCATCACATATGGTTCGGAGTTGCTCTGCAGGACACTGCAAAAAATGCAACGGTTCACACAACACACTACTGCATGAAGCGGATGTCGATACCACAACGACTGTCAAAACGACTTCAGTCTTTTCGTCACAGTTGTCGCGTACAAGGAAGACGTCGACTTCCAGTTATGTCATCTTGCCGACGGCCATCGTCAAAGGGTTCGATAAAATGGGTCAAGCTCACACATTCAGGGCACTTCTCGACTCCGGAAGCCAATCAAGTTTCATCCGAGAGGCATGCGTTCAAACACTAGGTCTCCGACGACATAATTGCAACTTGAATCTCTCTGGACTATCGTCAACCAAGCTTGGCAAGGTAAGAGGACTGGTTCACTTCAACATATCTTCATGTGACAACGAATCGACTGAACTGGTTAATGCCTTTGTGTTGCCCAAAATAACATGCAATTTGCCGCAAACAAATATTTCTTCAAGGGGGTTGACACAGTTCAAAAACTTGAAACTAGCAGATAAACATTGTTTCCGTACTGGTCCTGTGGATGTACTATTGGGTGCAGATGTTTTTGGAAAATTGTTGTTGCCTGGACGAGTAGCATCTCATGATGGTTCACTTCATGCCCTCGAGACAGTGTTCGGCTGGGTCATCTCGGGGAAGGTACATACCACAGACATACCGAGACCTGTTTCAACAACACTTCTCGTACAGAGTACAAGCTTCGATCTCAACAAGTTCTGGGAATTGGAAGAAGTCCCGCAAACTTCATTGTTGACAGCCGAAGAGCAAGCATGTGAACAACACTTCGACACAACCCACACACGTAATTCATCGGGAAGATTCATCGTCAGGCTTCCTTTCAAGAACATCGATGGAAAATTGTCATCATCCAGAGACGTAGCTGAGACACGACTTCTACAAAATGAAAGGCGTTGGAGACACCAGCCAGAAGCTCAGAGAATGTATCGTGAGTTCATGCAACAGTATGAGACTCTGGGACACATGAAACAGCAGGAGGTGACAAGTGACAATCAAGACAAGTACTACCTACCTCACCACGCAGTTATGAAGCCAGAAAATCAAGCCAAGTTTCGTGTGGTTTTTGATGCTTCAGCAAAATCATCATGGGGTTTATCACTGAATGATAAGCTGATGGTTGGACCAACATTGCAAGACGATATTGCCACACTTCTTCTCCGCTTCCGAACTCACAAGGTCGCAATGACAGCAGATATTGTCAAAATGTATCGTCAGATACTTGTTCATCCGGACGACGCGAAGTACCAAACAATCTTGTGGAGGGAATCGCCAGATATACTCATCAAGGAGTATCAATTGCTGACTGTGACATACGGAACTGCATCAGCACCTTACTTAGCTACCAAGTGCCTGCAGCAGTTGGCTGAGGATGAAAAAGATGAGTTTTCCAGAGCTTCTGCCATAGTCAAGCAGGATTTTTATGTAGACGATTTGCTCACTGGAGCAGATTCAGTCGAGGAAGCTATTCACATTCAGCAGGAAATCATTAAACTTCTTCAAAACGGTGGATTCGTCATAAAAAAGTGGGCATCAAATGAAGACGTTCTTGTATCGCTACCGAATGACTTTCGTGCGACAAGTACTACGTTCGAAATAGAGACTGACATCAAAACTTTGGGCATTTTATGGAAGCCAAAGGATGATGTATTTGTTTTCAATTCAAAATCACCACCGGTAAATATGCAACAGTGGACCAAGCGCTCTGTTCTATCACACATCTCCAAGGTGTTTGACCCACTTGGATGGCTGGCTCCTGTTATAATCAATGTCAAAATTCTAATACAAGAAATGTGGAAAGCTGAACTGTCTTGGGATGAGCAATTGCCAGAGAACATTCACAATCGATGGACAGCATTTTATGAAGACTTCAAGCAAGTGGAGGACATTCAAATTCCAAGATATATGATGCAAATCTCTTCACATATGTTAGAAATTCACGGTTTCAGTGATGCATCAGAAAAGGCGTACTCCGCGGTTGTGTACATTCGAACAGTTTCCAGTGAAGGAGTTGCGAAGGTTCAACTAGTAACAGCAAAGACACGAGTAGCCCCTGTGAAGCCAACAACCTTGCCTCGACTTGAACTTTGTGGAGCAGTGCTGCTTGCAAGACTCATCAAGTTTACATGCAATGCACTACGTCTAGTCAACACAAACATATGGTGCTGGACTGACTCTACAATTGTTCTCGCCTGGCTCTCTTCACATCCAAGCCGGTGGAAGACGTTTGTGGCTCATCGAGTTATAAAAATTCATGAGCTTCTCCCTGAGGGTCATTGGAATCACATTGATGGAACCAACAATCCCGCTGATTGTGCGTCACGAGGAATACCGGCCAACAAATTGAAGGCATTTACCCTATGGTGGTATGGCCCAGAGTTCCTTTCCAAGCCAGGTCAGCTAGCAGACAAACCTGTGTTGTGCAGCTCCGTGGATGAAGTTTTGACTGAAGAGAAGAAAAATATTTCTTGCAACCAATCTGTGTTTGTTGGTATTGCACATGACATGGAAATTATCGACAGGTTTTCCTCACTTACTTCTCTTCAGCGAGTCACGGCATATGTCTTCAGATTCGTAGACAACTGCAAACTTGCTGCACCTGAAAGGAGCACAGGGTTTCTTACCACTCAAGAGCTGACACACGCATTATATACATGGGTCAGGAGAGTTCAAGAAGTAGAATTCAAATCAGAATTGTCTTCGTTGAGAAAATCAGGAACGCTACCTTCAAACTGCAATATTCTTCGGTTGAATCCATTCATCGCCGATGATGGAATTATCAGGGTGGGCGGAAGATTGCGACATGCACATTGGTTGGGAAGTCACCGACATCCAATTCTTCTTCCAAAAGAGCATCATTTCACTCAGTTGATTATCCAGCATTATCATACAATGCATTTGCATGCTGGACCTCAACTTCTCCAGTCTTGCATCCAACAGCAATTCTGGATTGTTTCTGGAAGAAGTGTCATCCGGCAATTTGTGAGAAAATGCATAACCTGTGTTCGCTATCGTGGCGCAACAGCTCCTCAAGTCATGGGCGACCTACCGGCAGCAAGAGTAACACCATCTCGAGCATTTCTTCGCTGTGCTGTCGATTATGCAGGACCTTTCACTATCAGGATGTCAAAGGCATCTCGAGCAAAACCATGCAAGGCATACCTGGCACTTTTCGTATGCTTCTCAACCAAAGCTGTACATTGTGAAGTTGTAAGTGACTTGTCAACAGAGGCATTCATCGCCACTCTGAAACGATTCATTTCCAGGAGAGGAAAGCCGAGTGATATATACAGTGACTGTGGAACTAACTTCGTGAAAGCTGACAAGGTGCTGAGAGAGTTTGCTCGTCTCTTTTCATCTCGCACTCATAACGAACGTATTTCCAGTCATCTCACCGATGTCGGAGTAAACTGGCATTTCAATCCTCCAGCATCTCCTCACATGGGAGGTCTTTGGGAAGCTGGAGTGAAAGCCGTGAAATACCATCTCAGGCGAATCACTTCCAACATACAGCTAACATTCGAAGAGCTGTATACCTTGTTGTCACAGATTGAGGCATGTCTCAATTCTCGTCCTCTCTGTGAACTTTCAAATGATCCAAACGACGTGTCTGCTCTCACTCCCGGTCACTTTCTCATAGGTGGTCCGTTGACAGCATTGCCCGAGCCAGACTTCACACAAACAAAATTCAATCGTCTCACCCGTTGGCAGTTGGTACAGCGCCTTCTGCAACATTTCTGGAATCGTTGGAGAGCTGAGTATCTTACCCAGCTACAGCATAGAAGCAAGTGGTTGAAACCAAAAGAAAATCTCGCTCTCGGTGATCTCGTTCTAGTGAAAGAAGATCGTCTACCACCCTTGCAGTGGAGACTTGGTCGAGTGACAGAGTTGTTTCCGGGATCCGACGGGATCGTCAGAGTTGTCTCTATCAAGTCCAAGGATGGGACATTTAAGAGAAATGTACAAAAACTTTGTCGTCTACCAGTTGACAACTAGTATGACTGCTCAAGGTTATATCATGTATCACATTTTTTAGATTTCATGTACAATAGCATATGTTTCTGCGCATCTATACAATTTGCATATATATATATATATTTTTTTTTATAATTTTCATATGCAGCTGCCATTGTATTTCATGTAAACATGTCAGTTTTGAAACGATGTTTCAAGGTGGGCGGCATGTTGACGCCCCTAGATGGCAGCAGCATACCGTTAGCGAGCGGCCGTTGCCTTGATGGCTGCGCGCGCAACGGAGTAGTATGACCGCGATCAAGCCGACAACAAGGCGGCTCATGTATCGTTTTCCCTCTCATGTTTCAATAAATTCAGTTAATTTCATCTTGAATTGTCCTTAATTATCGATGGTTCGTTCAGCGGAATATTCGACGCTAGTTACCAGAGACCCATCCTGAAAATCACGCCACAAGATCGTGAACAGTATTTGTATAATTCTGGAATTCCCACTTATTATTGATACCATTATTTTTGAAATTATCAATTTCATCAATGCTGAAAGTACCTCTTTCATTAATTCTGGAATTATCTTTAATTACTCTCATGAAAGGAACAGAAATGAATCGATCTGCCTGTTTTTGCTTTAAAAAATGCTTGATTAAAGCTGCGGAATTTAATTTTATTTGGGCCCATAATTAATTTCAAAACATCCCAAACTATACGGGATTGATGCAAGTGGATAATACGGAGACATTAATTCTGATTTTCGTGCTTGAGAAGATATAAATCAAAAACTGAAATCAATGTGTTATTGCATGGATATCCACCTCAAAGGTGGGTCTGGCTAATTATTTTATATTTCATTTTCTGGGCTTCTCTCTCTCGTATCTCTAAGCGAACTCGATATTTCAAAAATCGAGAATTCTATGCAGTTTTTAAAATTATTGATGTGGCGGAAAACCTTACTAAACTTCCGCAATTCTATGTTAAAATCGGCAATTTTAACATGATCTCTACGGGAGATAGTGTTTGTTTGCACCGAATCACGTGGTCTTCCGACGGAAGATGTTGGGGGACACCTTTCTCAGCACTGCCAAGGCGGAGAGCGCTGACGTCACGCTCCCTCCAGTAATATAAGCTCGATGCACAATCATGATTACTATTCACCATGGAGGAAAGAAACAACTGAATGTATTCTTTCCTCCATGACTATTTACGATGCTAGTGTTACTCCACGAATTTCTACTCAGACCATACGTTCTGTTTTTACAGGACACGAGCATTCTCAATATTCCTGCAAAGTATTGTTCAACTGGGTCTTCTAATTTTCATAAAAATTCCAGTGTGCAACGCTTTTAAGTTTTTTTTATTTTTAATAAAAACTCCCCCCCCCCCCCATAGACTCGAATTAAGAAAAAGTTACATCCCCCCCAAGGCAGGTTCTGCATTGCCCCTGAGCAGAATATAATTCCATGTCAGTCTTTCCCTGCGGAACAGAGAAATCACATCTGCATACTGTTCATAAATTATAAGACTTTCCTTTCGTGGACGCTATCAGTGATTGATAATCTTGGGCATATGAACTCTTAAAAGCTTTATATTCAGCTTTATATAGCTTAAAGTTTTATATTTTCTTTCTGAAGACATATTTAATCGGAAGAAACAATTTAAAAAAAAAATTCAAATTACAAAGCTGCCGACGAAAAAACGTGTTTACCGCACGGCTGTTAATGGAATACAATAACTATAATACAGGAATTTCGGCAACTAAGGTCATGCCCCTGATAAATGATTGCCGATAAACGCTACGAAAACGAAGTCGCGTCTTTGCCAGTTGCTAAAATCAACACCACCTGTAGAACAAGGGCTGCGCACGAAGCTTGTGACGTCAATAAAGGCCATTTCTCCTATTCATATTGGGTGTATTGTAAAAAAGGTAAAGATATCACATGCGTCGGCCTGCTATATCCAATGGCAACAGGTGAAATTAAGACGCCTTCATATATTAAGGAGTGTATTAAGGAGTTCTAGGTGATATGTTCTTCAGTGACGTCACGAGCTTCGTGCGGAGGCCTTGTTCTATAGGTGGTGTTGCGTAAATGCGGTCACACGTTTTCAAGGCTGCTCGATGGAAATGATTACAGCTGTCCTCTATGGGTGTTTTCCCTAACGACGACGGTAATTATTGACGCCACGACAACGTAAAATCTAATTTTCTGCCAAAATCCGGAGAGCGGGTGGAAGGATGAAAAATCCGGAGTCTCCCGCCTGAATCGGTAGAGTTGGCAAGTCTGCGAATCTGTTTTTTCCCCCACCACAGAGCTTTTCCCTGCCTTTTATAAAATATTTGCGTATTCGTCATTTCGATTCAGAAAGAGTGGTTTTACGCTTACCTAGGGTGGGAACCACAAACTATGGATGCTCTGCTTACCATAAGGCGATTTCAATTATATACATACTTTTGGGCACTCCCCTCATATTATGAGGTGGGGGGAAAAATTTATACATCAAGTATCATCATTCCTAGAATGACCATATTTCATCAGGAAAAAATATGTGAAGTGGGGGGAACCCTAAATTATGGGGTAATTCAATTGGCAACGTCAAAGAAACTACCAATTGCAGTTGACGCTCGCTAAAATGTACTCCATTTCACAAACTGCACATCAACTGTACTGCAAAAATTTTTGGAATGAAGGGCTACAGAAAGAATTGAAATATATTTTGGTAAAAAAAAAATTAAATTGAACACATCATATCTGTGAGATATAATTATCATTAATTGATAAATGATGAAAATTATCTTCATTCAAATAATTTCGGTAAAGATATCCCATTAAGGTTACTTAATTGCTGATAAAAATATATCCCATTTTAAGGTTAGTTAATGGGATATATTTTTTTTAATGTGTGGAAGTATGGTCATCCGCATGATGGCAATGAAAACAAAAATGCAATGTTTCACCTGATACAATAAAAAGAAAAAGCAAATAACAAGGGAAACAAATATTTGTGGTCTTTCTTATTATTCACCTTTTCATCATTGATTTCTTTACTTTTCTAATATGACCATTAAAAATGGTGATCCTCAAATTTTCAACTGTGTCCACCATTCACTTCTAGCAAATTCTTGCTAGAGACTGTACTGCTACGACTACTACTACTAGACTGCACGTGCACCTCCTCCATATTCCTCTGGTGAATGGGTATAAGTCAGAAGGTGCATGTATGCATTATAAACTTAACGTAAAGTTTGTTTCTGTGGAATGCTTGTCTAGTGCTATCATCATCAATTTTTGGAGCAGATAAACTGGCAGTTTTTTTTTTGCTTGTGTCATGCGTAATTTTTTTTTAAATGCTCCAGGCCTGATTGCTGACGAAGAGACTCTTAAATGTGAGATCAGCTCGCATTCTCACCTTGAAGTGTGAAAGAATCACTTACAAAAAAAAAGCTCACTCACGAAAGAATTAGTTACATTCCTGGGAGTCAAAGTTTGAAGCTCACATAATGTAAACTATTTTTTACAGAAAATTTGAACACAATTCATTGACCAAGACAAAATTTTGAAACTTTAAATTTAATAAGTATGGGAACAGTTGATGCTGAAACAAATATATGATTAAACAGTAACACAATGACATAGGGAGTAAAAAAAATTCGAATGTACATAAAATTTTATCATTTTCCCTATATAATAATAAATCCTTTGGGAGAACAAACAAAAAATAAAAATCCTTTGTACGTTGCTGCATACACATACTGTTCTACATTATCATGACCCTAAAAAAAGAGAAAAATACCTAGATATATTACCATAGGGGGAAAATCAATCGATGATCAATGCAACTTGAGTGTACAATATAATGTTGGAATTTATAAATATTTGAGGCACTATATATTAATAGGCGGAGATGTGATTGGAAGGAGAGGTCATGGGGACCAGGGCCATAACTAGGGGGGGGGGGGGCAACTGCTACAGATGGCAAAATTTAGTGGGGTGGGAACAAAAAACACCATTATAAAATTATAAAGTAATCGGCGGCAAAATAATTTTTGCCCCGGGCAACAAAAATCCTAGTTACGACGCTGATGGGGACTATTGCCTCCCTCCCCCCCCCCACCATCAAAGACAGAGGTGTTTGTCTACTTTTACACAGAGCACTCACATTACATTTCCTGCTGCCTGATACTATACAGTGGGATTGCTGTATGCTTGGTTCAGAAAATGTGTATGTTATGGCCTATATGTTAGGCTCCTTTGATATGCGATTACACCCAAATGGTTTGTCTCAGGTTTGTGAAATTTCATTACTTTTCGCATCAACTAAGAAAAATTCCTAAAATATGTAAGTTTCTTAGCTGAGTGGAAAAACTACTACCTACAATGACTACTACTAAACCACACATGCACCTCTGCTATATTCCTCTATGAATTTTCTAAAGAATACCTGGGTACCTGGTGGAAATATGTGTGTGTATGCTGTGCCTAACGTGAAGTTTGTTATGTGCTGTCGTCTGGCTTCCGAATTTAGAAGCAGACAATTCACCCTCTGTGGAGAGAGACTCTTTCAGAAAGAGAAGACTTTTTTTAGAAAAACAATTACCACTGTCTGCTTGCACAGCTTCTGCTTGCCCTTCTGCTTCCACCTCAGCTTGTGCTTCCACCACAGCTTGGGCTTCCACCACAGCTTGGGCTTGCCCTTCTGCTTCCACGACAGCTTGGGCTTCCACGACAGCTTGGGCTTCCACCACAGCTTGGGCTTGCCCTTCTGCTTCCACCGCAGCTTGGGCTTCCACCACAGCTTCAACATGATTCATTTCCTGTAAACTGAAAGAGAAATGTTTATCTTGAATTGTTCAAACACTACTTCATAGCAGAATGATAGACTGGATAGATATCTTTGGAGCTAGTGGACACTTTGGAGTTAAGTGTTTTTCTAGAAATGTGAAAAAAATATCAAGTTCTGAAATTTTGGTCATGTAAACCCTATGACCTTGCTCACAACTTCCAGTGAAAATTTAGTTACAAGTGTATTTAGGACACCAACACACACACACACAAAAAGTTGAATAAGAAAAACTAGTTTTTGATTTACACTATCAGATAGAGCTGCATCTGATTTTTAACTTTCATAACATATTTTACATAATATTTTCTATGGTTGTATGCATTTTAATTAAAATCATCTCTCAAAGATATGAATGCTTCTAAAAATTCTAATTTTCATTAACTATTTTTGTTCATAAAAAAGTGGATTTTTCAAATTCCACAAAACTTGACAACGTAAAAATTATATTTAAATTTGGAATTGAATTCAATATAGAACTTGGTTAATTTGAAGTTGAAAGTCACTGGAAAAAAGTTCAAATTATCCAAAATTTGAATTATCCAATTAACCTATATTGGATCTGTAAAACAAATACAAATTGCAACTTAATCATCCATTTCAGCAGATCAAACATGTCAACGACCATGTCCCTAATGAGCTTGGGACGTGAACACCAATTTTTTAAATCATTGTGGGTGGATTGACAATCAATAAATTACGAGTGATTATAAGACTACAAAACATTTAATTTACTTCACGGACAGATAAAATATAACACATCATGAATACACAATTTCCATCACACCCTGTTTGAGATGTTGTGTAATTGAAAAATGCTTTCATTCCATCAGACTACTATTATAATGACACATGCCCTTCATTAACAATACTAAAGCAAAAAAAAAAAAATCAATTTTAATTTCTAAAAGTTACTGCAATAATTACAAGATCTTAGCTGGAAATGAGTTTCCTTTAATTTCAAGAAATCAAAATCAGCTTACATGATTTCTAACACTGCTTGACATTCTTGATCTCTAGCAGGAATGTTTTCAACAACATCTTTCACATCTAAATAACGGTGAGCAGTATATCCCACACTAGGGGTTTCAAGAACTATCAAGGGAAGTGAAAAAAAAAAAATTATATAAATGTTGAAAAAAAGAAAAAGTTTGCAACTTGGAACTTTTTTTTTTGCTTCACAAGAGAGACAAAATTCAATCATTTTTACCTTGCTGGAAAATGAAAGTATTGTAGCATTTCACAAATGCGCTTTCCGCATCAATACGGTGTAGCTTACAGCCATGGCCTAAAATCAAATTTATATGTAGAAAAAATACACATAAATTATTCATGCATCACCTGATATGAACGTTATGTCATACAACCCCCATAGTAAGATACAAGGGGAGGCTAATGGGGCAATCCCTCCTCCAGTGAAAAAAAGTATTTATTAGCATAGGGAAAGGCAGAGGCTAACCAACTCTCATTCACTATGCAAATCTTGATTTCTCACCCCTTTCCCAGTCCGCTTATGACCAGCCTATACCTTGTTTCTCTAAAATTATGCTCAGTTAGATGCACCCTCAGCTAAGGGGATGAATTTAGCAAATCTATTGCAACTTATCAGAAATATACTATATATTGTGTGTGTGAATAGTAAAACAAATATTTGTTGGTATTATAG
The DNA here is from genome assembly GCF_987345545.1 of Pholcus phalangioides. Taxonomy (NCBI): domain Eukaryota; kingdom Metazoa; phylum Arthropoda; class Arachnida; order Araneae; family Pholcidae; genus Pholcus; species Pholcus phalangioides. Next base: position 13,918,054 of record NW_028301605.1, read on the forward strand.
ACATTAACATTCAAAATAATCAGAATTATTTAGATTAAAAAATGGGAGAACACGCTAAATTAAGACAAATAAAATACGCATCTCAGCAGGAATCTGGCAACATTCTGGGAAGAGTTTCAATGTCTGGAATGAAATCTTTGACAAAGTCCATACAAAATAACTACTATGGGTGAACAAGAAATTTAAAGAGTTCAATTTAAAAACTATTCCTAATTATTATTTTTCAAAATAAGATTGATATACCACACACAAATAAACACCACATATGAATCTCACATACCTACTGGCATACTCTGTATCATTTGAACTCTACTCTTCTTCTCAAAAAATTTGAGCCACAAAATTAGACCTCTATCAGGAATGACTAAACAATAAAAATTTATGACACTGCAAATTCAATTTAGAACAAACCAAAGAATATGCATAATTTTAAAATTCAATAACACAGAGGTGTACGCAGATGAGCTTGTGCTCCCCAAGCCAAAAAAACAATTTAATATCAAAATAAAATACCATTTATATATTAATGTATAATGTTATATGTAATACCCGCTGCTGCCTGGGTTTACTCCATGCACTGGAGAAGTTGAAACCATTGTATAAAGGAATGAAAAAAATTCTGAAACCATGTTTCGAACCACTGTAACCAAATTAAGCATTCCAAAAATCATTGTAGCAGAAAATGAACCATTGCTTCCTGATAATTTGTCAAGCTCTGACAAATTTTTAGAGTAGCCCACCGTTCGAGTAGTGTCCTGTTTAGTATACAGTGGAACTTCGGTTAACGAGCTTAACTCGTTCGGCCAATATGCTCGTTATTCGAATCAAACTTCCCACTAGGAAATAATGAAAACTCAGATAATTTGTTCCACAATTATTTATTCACATAAAAATGACTAATAAAAACGGCATTCAATCAATAATTATACATAATGCAATAAAATATACACATAATATAAAGAACGCCATAAATAAACATAAAATATGATAATGTTTACAAATTAACTTACTCTAAACGACAAGAGGAGGACTATCATTTAGGATGATTTACAGGCTGACTGTTTGAAAACTTATTAGTTTTGTGTGACTTAAAACAAACCCTTATCCACATAGGCGTAAACTTATTGAAAATGTTAGGGGGGGGGGACGCGGTATAACTGGAATTTTTTTTGAAAATTACCCCCCCCCCCCGTTTTTTACAGACGTTTCCCACAAAAAAAATTTGTAAAAAATCTGTCGTTTTGATTCAAAATCTATGCTTAGGGGCCGTTCAAGTATTACGTAAGCAATTTTATAGCCATTTTCGACCTCCCCCCCCCTTGTCAGCAAAATTTTGTCATCAGCTCTGCTCCTCTGAATCCTAACGCATATTGGTGGGATCAGAGACGTACACGGGGGGGGGGGGGGGCATGGAGGGCTCATGCCCCCTTCCCCGATCAAAAATTTATTTTTTTAATTGAGTTATTATAATCAATTTCTGTTAATTTCAATGTCATTTGAAGGCTATGTATGAACGCAAAATTTATCTTTAATAAATTCATTGCGACCTACCCTCTAAGTCAGCGTGTCTCAACCGGTGCTCCTTGTGCACCCTCCTCCAGGAGCTCCGCGGCCGCTCAAGGAAAATAAAAAAAACCAGTAAAATTAAAAAAAGTAATTATAAATATTTTTAAATAGAAGTAAATTGGCCTACAGTGCTCCGCCATAGAATTTTTCTACTTAAAAGGGCTCCACGAGTCAAAAAAGGTTGACAACTGCTGCTCTAAGCCATACAATGATAAATCGCATAAAGGCTCTTGGCCCGCGGACCAATTATGTCCCCCTGGTGGATGCAGCCTGCCCTCCTCAAACCTAATTTTGTAAAAACTGAATTAAACGGCCCATCTACAGATCGGTTAAGTGTCCCATGGTACAATTCCAGAACCTTTTCAGATCACTTAAATAACCCGGGACACAGTTCCAGAACACTTAAGCGATCCGTGACACAATTAGAGATCCCTTGAGTGACATGCGACGTAGTTTTAGACCACTGGTCCCAAGTGGCCCCCCCAGTGCGGTTCTATATCACTCATGTTATCCGCAGCACATTCTCAGATTAATTAAGTGATCTGCGGCATATGATTACGGATCACTTGAGTGATGTGTGGCACAATTCCGGAGTACTTAAGCGGCCCGGACACATTTCCAGATCACTTGGATCCGCGAAACATTTAGAGATCACCAAAGTGGCTCTGTAGGGCATTTATCAATGAGGGGGGGGGATGTTACTTCAAGTGCCCACAAACTACCGAAAGGTGTTTCTCGGTTCCGGCGCGCAGAGTAAGATGCTATTAAAAATACTTCATATTGTCATAGAGGGTGGTTGATGACGTAAGCATTATCCAAACCCCCCTCCCCCCCCCTTGTCATCAAAAGTCAACAAATCGGAACCCCCCCCCCCCCCCATTGATGATGACATAATACTTGAGCAGCCCTTTAATAAGAAATATTAAACTATCATAACATTACTGTTGCTAAATTCTCAAGCAATTTTACGGTATTCATTTCAAGATTTAATAGAACAAACATTTATTTAAACCTTGTGTAAAATGTCCTATTTATTTGTTTGTTTTGCTTTTGGTTTCTATATCTAAGCAAAAAGTAGATGATGAATTGAGTTCTGTTGTTGAAAGATTTTTCTCTTAAAGAAAGAACTAATAGTGTACATGCTTGCTATCAGCAAGGCCGGAACTAGAGAGGGGACAGGAGGCAACTGCACTGGGCGGCAGTTTTAGGTGGGGACAGAGAACACTGTTATAAAATTATCGAATTGGGGGGGGGCGGCAAAATCATGTTTGCCCCGGTCGGCAAAAATCCTAGTTACGGCCCTGGCTATCAGCATACCATAGCCCATTCAATAATTATTTCAGTACCTGTCAAAAGCCATTGAAACAGTCAATCATCTTAAATTTTATGGCTTTTTCAGTAAAAAATATGCATGAGAAAAACTACAGTCGATCCCGCTTAGTTTTTCCTCTTACAACGTTTTTTCATGACGTTTCGTCACAGATGTTAACTGATCAGTGAATATATGTTGTTTGAATTTTGGGGGCTCAAAGTTATAAAGGCTTCATTTGCCCATGAAGAAATTGGGTAAGGGCCTAGCCCGGTGCTCCACGCCAAAGTTCATGGAAATGGAAGAAATTAGACCCTGTATACAGGGATAATGTATATAAATGTATAGCAACTGAAACAAAACATCGTACAAATAAGTAAGGTCAGAAACGTAATAGGGAGACGTATAGAAAGGGTTCCATTACATTTTCCTAAATGCAGTAAAATCTCCACAAATGATCACCTGTACTCAAACACAAATATGCATCAGTGGTCGCCTCTACTCAGCGTAAATTTCTATGCCTTCAGCGACCGTAGGCTCTTATATTCATTTATCGAATTTACTGATTTAATTTATTTTCTTCGAGTGGGTGCGGAGCCCCCGGGAAGTGTACACAGAGCACCGGTTGAGAACCGCTGCTTCAGTGAAAAGTTTCCCAAACTTTTTGTCCCATAGCCCTTCTTTAAAAAAAATTTATTTCTCATTTCTCCCAACTCAAGCCCACCCATAGGATCCTATACCAAACCCATAGCTTCTATCAACCCTTTGGACAATTGCATCGCCCCCTTCCCCCAGGGGGCGATATTTCACACTTTGAAAAGCACTGCTTTAGTGGCCATTCTTGGTTATTATACAACTTAATTTAATGAAAAGTCATGGGAAATTGGCCTTTTTATTTTTGATTTTTTTTGCACTATTTATAAAGTTGTTATGATTAGTCCTGTTTGTTGCATTTATATAAATTAACCTCTTTTTAGCATTAATGTGTGTATAAATGTATGTAATTGAAGAATCTTCAGAATAAGTGCAAATTTTCAAGTTATGCAAAGGATTAATTAAATTTTTGTAATTTTTCAAATTAATATTGCTTACAATACAATGAAAGTTCATTATAACAACGGTTCACAACCACGAGAAAAGTTTTTGTTGTAACGTAGTTCTCATTATAAACAAATTTTCACTTTTTGGTCTGTAAGGACATAAAATTATTGAAAATTGCTGTTTTATCTGCATTGGGAGGTCTTTGAGATCATTTCGTTCTAATATTAACGATTGAACAGAACTCTAGTCATGTGAAATTGATTTTTGATCTCAAATCAGTTGATTCTCTAAGAGTATAAGACGTTTTCCATAGAATTTCGTATCATCAAAGCCGTTTAGACGACCAACTGAACAATTAAAAGTTTGAACTTATTACATTCATGCTCACTTCCATGGATATATGGATCAGTCAACATCGTCTATCGAATCAGAAATTTGACATTTTCAAATAGTTTGGTGTTTGGCTGTTCGACTCCAAGGAACTTCTAGCTACAATGGACCATACCCGAAGCCTGGGGGCTTTATTTGCTTCTGATTTCTTCTTCTTTCTTTTTTTTCAAGTAAAAAGTAAAATCTCTCAGAGAGGAGAAAAATCCGCCCATTTTTGACATTATTCATGTATGCACTTGTAGTTTGCTTCTTTTTCGAGCAACTTTTTATTTCTATTAGTGAGCAGCTAAAGTACTAATAATAATTTCTACGAAAAGATGCATTTAAAAACGCATTTGTGTCTCTTGCGTGGTTATTTGTTCTTTAGCATATATTTTCTCAGTTTTAGTTCATATGTTGGCATTTTTTAAGTGGAAAATTCAGGCTCTAATTACAGTCGAATCCCGTTTTAACGAATACCATTATAGCGAAAATCTCGTTTTAACGAACGGTTTTCTAATCCCTCTAATAAGTATACATAGGAACAATGCAAACAATCTGAAATTCCTTTATAATGAAATTTCGTTATAATGAAGTTTTTTCTCCAGTTTCTTGGAGTTTGTTATAATGGGATTCAACTGTATAACAACCATTTCATGTATTGTTACCAAAGTGAATGGGACAGGGGCGTAGCCAGAAATTTAGTTCGGGAGGGGGACCAACTTTCATTTTGGGGGGGGGGACCAAAGTGATAGAACAATAGTTTTGGTCATCATTTTCCCTTTTTTCGGTCATTTTCTCACATTTCGGGCCAGCGAAACATTCTTCCACCTCTACACCCTTGGAATGGGACTGCCCCTGAGCAGGAGCGTACCCAAGAAAGTCGATCTATGGGGGAGAAACACGAAATTTCTTCCAGAGAATTTTTGAGTTGGTGCCAAAAGCATTTAATTAACAAAAATTTATTTGATTCTTGGAGGCGTACACCTTTGTCCTTGAGCCCCATTCTAGTTTGATCACGGTCCAAGTAAAAATATACTTTCATTCTCTCTCTCTCTCTCTCTCTCTCTCCTTGAAATGAGCACAACTCCGGTCTATCACCATAGGCAATTTATTCAGATCTAGTCATGCCGTAAATCTGACTATATACCCCAGGATCTCCTTGGTCCCCCAGATCTCATGAATCCTGAAAACCCCTGGGCGGGGTCATGAAAATGATTATATACAAAAAATATATACAGAACAGTATATACATCTTTATTTATTCCAGGGTGGGACAAATCCCAGGTGCCAGGTCACCATGGCGACTGGAAAATCTGTATTGACGCCTAAAATTTTGTATATGTGATTGCTAAATCAGAATCTAGGGATGGCTCAAAATTTTTCGATTTCATAATTGTCTTCCAACATGGAAAGGAGCAGAGCCACAACTAGAGAGAGCAGGTGGGTCTGGTGTTCCGGACGCTGGACGAGAATGGGAGTCGAATTCTCTTAATGGGAGTCAAATCTTTAACTGCTTCTTCTACATGCAAGGGATGCCAAAATTTTGAATTGCCCCAGGTGACAAAATATCTAGTTGCAGACCTGGGAAGGGGTCATCAATTCCCAGAAAGGTTGGAAAAATATTATTTAAGATACTTTTCTCGTGAAAAAACCTTGCTTGGCTCCTACGGAATTTGGCTGGTGCCTACATTTTTTTCTGATTTTTGTCAAGCCCTGTATTTATTTATATTTTATGATACAGTGTATATTTCCCCAAAATCAAATTACATTTCACTTATTTAAGATTTATTTTACTCTCATATATTGAGTCATATATCAGGTTTTAAATTAGAAAAATAATAATTTTTTTTAGTTGCATAAATTTCTTAATTAAAAAAAACTCGATTTAAATATTGTTACTGTCCCAAGTATGAAGCCAAATTAAGTTTTTTTTAAATAAATTTTAAATATGATTGAAAAAAATAAAACATATGGTAAGTTTTATTAATTTATTGGATATGTCTAACAAAAAAAACAATTATTTTACTACGCTTTATTGATTATAAGTATTAGAGGGCTGCAAAATACTGTATCTAGATTGTTTTTGAAGATTCTGAATAAATTATCATTAAAGAAAACGCTTAAAATGCATGAGTTTATCAAAAATGTGTAACTATATTTAATATATTGCTTACTTTTTCTATCAGGAAACTGTGGAATCAAGAAGAAATTGAACCTTTTCGTTTTTTTTTTGTCATGCAACATGTTCTACTAACAGAAGGTTATACTGTACGTGCACAACCGAATGTGGTCCACACAAACCATAAAATACTGTGGAACTGCCTATCTCCCCCCCCCCCCCTTGTCAGCAAAATTGTGTCAGCAGCTTAGAATATTTCATATCTTCAAAAAGGGTGGTTGATGACGTAATCATCCTTCAAACCCCCCCCCCTTCCCCTTTGTCATCAAAAGTCAGCAAATCCGAAACCCTCTTCCCCCCCCCCCCCATCGATGCTGACGTAATACGTCGTCGTCGTGGAGGGAGGGAGGGAAGAGTATGTAACTTTTTCACACTTTCCACTAAAAAAATCGATCGAAACAATATTTTTGTATCCCCCCCAGAATTAGCAGCCCCACAAGATTTCCGCCTGTGAAAACTGCCTTCTTCCCTAGTTCTCTTCAACATTAATTGAAATACTGTATTTAAAATTTCTATATAAGAGTGCTACTAAAGTAAATAGTTTGGGAATCCCTGATTTGTAAGGAGGAAATTTCATATTCCTAGTATTAGAATGCAATGGTACCCCGGCTCAGGGGGCTTTGAAATTTTCCATTCATTTCTTTTTTTTTTCTTTTTTTTTTTTGTGTGTTAATTTTATTTTACTATTATTTATTTGATTCCTTAAAGGCACCGGAACCTAGGAGCGGAGGATATTTGAGCCCCAATAAATTTTGTAAGGCGGTTGAGCCTCCACCAATAATTTTTAGAAAAACAATGCAGTGCGTCCTCTGTTTCCTGCGTATGCGCTTTAGCCCCGTATATACGGGACGGCCAGCAACTTTCTTCGCTCTCTCCCTACCCAATGTTAATTTCTTCATGTCAGCGCCTCTGTTGTGAAGACTCGAAAAATCGGGCCTTCGAACTTGTTAATAAGCTTAATCGTTGTTCACTTTACCTCCTCCCACTTTTTTTCCTGTTGTCTCATGTTCCCATCCCCAAGGGTCACACTCAACAAAAGAAGGAAGAGATGCTCTTGAGTTTACCGACAGTGCAAGCAAGAGAAAGGATTCCCCCCCCCCCCACCCCCAAATTATCTACACAGGTGCCTTCACCCAGCACTCTGGGAAGATGCAATTTAGGATGAATGGATGCCGGGGTGATTGGGAGATAAGACTATTATTGTCACAGAACAAGTGCGTTGAGATTCTGAAGAAAAGTGAAAAAATTAAAATTTCGAGCAGATCGATCTACTATTTAGAGAAATTTTTTGTCAAAAAGTTTTTTCTGAGCCAAGTGTGAGAAACATATCCACTCGAATTTTTTGGGGGGGGGGGGGGCTCGGGCCCATGGGCCAGATACAAGTTTACGCCTATGCTTATCCAATGACACTTGCTTCTGCCTCTGTTTTAGGATTTCTGGGAAATGGTGAATTGCAATGTTCGTTGGAGAGATTCACTGCTACAACTTCATTTGGGTGGTTCTTTTCTACAGAGGTTTGCAAAGATTCCCACATTCTACACATCTTTCTAATCTCATTTTATGTGAGGGACTCCTCCTTGCTTGTGTCCTCCTCAGCCGAGATATCGTCCATAAAACTGTTGCTAGTGTGTGAAAAAGACGTCCATCACTTCACCTACCATTAACTTCTAGACATTTTTTACCACTAGTTCTTGAATGCCATCCTCATGCACCTCCAGTCCATGGTCTTTCACAAGTACAAAATCTCTTACACAACTAATGGCTGTTTACGAGCTAACCCCCCCCCCCCCCCAAATCATGTTCAATAATGCGGTCAACCCAGTTTTTTTCCAAGCAGAATTAAAATTTTTTTTTAAAAAGTGCACATATGCATCGCTGCTATGCTACATCTAATTTCATATGGTAAATATTCACACTCATGTGTATGTTAAATTTCCGACTGAGGCTCGCTTACCAGAGATCGTAGGGGAGAATATTACCCAAAATTCCATAACACATGTATGGACGAAAGCAAAAACCATCAGCTCAGTTGTGATAACGTGAAAATAAATAGCAAAAGTGCAAAATTTTGCTCTTAATGCAAACCATCATTTGTCAATCAAGTCAAAATTCATTCAAAAGTTTTGCTCTTTAACTGAACAGCTCATTAACCAAAGTTCCACTGCTTATGTGAAATTTGGCGGTGATCTGTCTAAAATTGTATATTTGTATAGAAAACATACACACACAAAATCAATTTTATACACTCCCCTATTATGCTTGAGACATAAATGTCCAAATTTTCACTTTTTGGATATATCAGCTAGGTGGATAACTTATTTTGATATCTAAGTTTTGCCAGAAACGCAAATGTATATCCCATATTGAAACAATGTTACAAACAGGACCAGACCTTGAATCCTGTAAATTGCAGAAGGTGCCAACTGAAGTTGGGCTGATGGGAAAGGAAAATTTTTATCACCAAAATATTATTCGCTTACACTTAAAAAGTGCCCAGAATCGGCCCTGGGTGCAAAAAAAAATTTAAGAACATGACATCCATAGAGTAACATGGGTAAAGAAAACATTCAAATGTCATTTCCCAAGTTATTTTTCTTCCCCTAAAAATTTACAAATTCGTGTTTATGACATAATGTAACTCAGGAAAAAATTCCTGGTGCTCCTCCCCCAAGGTCGATCCTGCAACAACACATGTATATATATATATTACCTTCTTCATTCTCCATCATGTCTAAATAATTCTTCCAATAATTTTTACCCCAATATATCCTGCATTGAGAGAGTTTAAAAACATAAGTATGTTAGGTCAAAAAATTTAATTTCACCAAGATTGATGGAACATGCTAATTAATAATTTTGATATATGAGTACAATAGGTTTATTATATAGCTACAAACACAGAAACATACTTATTTCGATAAGAAGCCATATCACCGAAATCACCAAGATTGTAAGCATTCCTCTCAGCTACAGTAGAAAGAGAAAAATCTCTTTCAAATTGGAGAGTAAATAAAACTAACAAAAATTAGATTTATAACTCTTTTGTTGTACAACAATAAAATAATATGTTTACCCAGTGTGCTGTCCAGAGCTAAAAAAACCATAGCAGTCAAGAATGCATCTGAAGATGCATTATGATTCCGAAGATTTTGCATATCATAATCTTCATCCGACGATTTTTCTAAACAATAGAAGGAAATGCAAAAGAAAAAAATGTAGGTTATATGTACACATAGGCATACGTGGAATTTTTTCAAAGGGGGGTTTTGAATTTTTTATTCTCAGATTTTTATGTTTTTTCCTGCAAAATAACACTATAATCTCGGCTTGGGTGGGGGGGGGGGGAAGTTAGAACCTCAAACCCCCCCCCCCTGCATACGCCAATACATGTACATGGTGAATAGTAAATAAAACAAGGAAAAATAGAAAGTTACATACCAATATTAGTTGGGAGGTATTCTGTTAGCTTGCTTTTTAAACTAACTAAATCTGAGAACTCTGTCTGCAATAGATAAACATAAATACTCACTTACAGCAATAAAATATACTTTATTTTTAAAAAAAAATGGAAATATCATACAATCAGCCTTTACTGGTATCAACTTTCTTTAAAGTAAATATTAATTTTCTTGTACCAACCTCAAGAACACGTTCACCAATGAATTTGGTATCATACAATTGTCCGTACATTTGTTGTGTTGCAGTCTTGAACTCTGCAACAGACTGAAAATTCAATAAATAAAATTATATATGAAGTGTTTTTTTAATATAGTTTTTTTACTGCACATGATCCAGGCACTATTGACTAATTTATTATGACTGCATAGTATCAAGAGTTAGATACTGAAGCTACTAAAAGTGAAGAAAATGCATGGGTCATTCTCACGAAACTGGACAAGAAACTGAAAAAAAACCATCAAAAATAATTGTGGACCAAAAAAAAGTAAAAAATTCTTAGAGACACTTCTTTATCTGCTTATAAATAAAATACATATAGTCAGCAGTGAAATTTGTTTAAAATTAATGGTTAAGAAAAAAGTTTAATCATTTTTAAGAGATAGGCGAATCAGACATGATATTTTAGCTATTTCGTCACTTAACTTGATATTTATGCTTGATTCTCGCAACATGTTCTATATATTTTAGTAGTTTATTTCCAACTTGTACAAGCACTGATACTCTGCATAATTTTTTTGTGAATTGCATTTTTATTTCTTTTTTTATTTGTCTCTCGCTCCTTTTTTCATCAATGTCATGGAGGGGCAACAGATTTGTCTGTGTTTTACTAGAAGCATGAGTTGCATTCTGAAAGCAAAAAGATGATACACTATTGCAGATTGATTTTGCAACAAAGAAACTTGTTTTTTTTTCACTTTTTTCCCGCTCAACTTATGATCAAAATCAACAATACATACTATGCAGTACAACATTTATTTTACATTGAATACGAGTGGATTTAGCATAAAAAATCTTGCACACCCATTAGCGACTTGAAACCCTATGGGAAAACCATAAATGTTGCAGGGGCACCAAATCAGTGGTAATAAAAAAAAAAATTATTGCAGAAAAAAATTATTTAAAAAATCTGCGTGAGAATCTCATGCAATAGAAATAAAACTTCTGGTCTGATTTGGCATGACTAGATTCACTTTGCCTCACATCTCTTTTACTGGTCACAAGGTATCAAAGCATGGGAACACACACACACTCCTTCCCATACTAACCCAAATTTTCCTTTCTTCCAAACTGTGTGCATCGCCGGGAGGTCCTGCGATTCCAGCAGCATCACTGGGGTAGGGAAAGGTAATAAACTTTGTCCAACAGAAACCACAAAATGGTTCAAGCAACCGTTTTTAAGGGAAAGGAAAGCTTACTTTATTTTCATTCCACTTTTGTCATTGAGAGGGAAAAGAAAGGTTACATCATTTCTGTTGTAATTTCTCTGTTTCACTTTTTCTGATCTCATCGGGACCTGGAAATTTTGCCCTGGTTATATTTAGCCCTGGTACGCTTTGCCCCAGAAACTTTTGCACCTCACATTTCACCTGCCCTGAACGTATGAGTGACTTACTGTGTGAGCAACCATATAAGTGGGTGAGTGACCAAATGAATGTGAAATTGACTGTAGGAGTGAGTTAGTGACCGTACAAATAACTAAGTGAGTAACCGAATGACTCACCACATGAGTGACCATATCTGTGAGTGTGGAATTGACTTTATGAGTGAGTGTGAATATCTGTGATTGTGCAATTGACTGTATGAGCATATGACCGTATAAATGTCCAAGTGAGTAAGTGACCATATGAGTGAACGAATGGTTGACCATATGTGTCCAAGTGATTGACCATATCAGTGACTGAGTGACAGTGATTCACTGTGTGAGTGACTGTATGAGTGATCAAGTGAATGATCATATGAATGACCAAATGAGTTACCAATCGGATGACCAAATCGTTGACCAAGTGAGTGTCTACAAAGATGATCACCCTCTTATAGCTGGTTATTTTAAAAGTCTTTAATAAATGTCTTTAATAGTAAAAGGCTCCACAGAGAGCAGGCAGCTCTCTGTGGAGCTGCCTGCTCCACATTATACTAACATTATACCAGCAAAACATGAAAATTCAAATATTTCCATCTTTACTTCAGAAAATGGAAGTCAGGTGGCAGCATGAACACAAAGCAATCAAACTCAACAACAAAAATACTTTAGGGTCAAGCATACACACAAAACAAACATTCTGGCATGTGCCGATTCATTGGAAATTCCATAGAGGAATGTATACAAGATGTATGTTTGGTTAAGTAATAGTGGTACTTTAATGGGCCCTAAGAAATTGGAATTTGCTGTGAAGTATAAAATAATTTTTTTCAAAATTTAGGTTGCTGCAAAACTTTTCAACATAAGCTGGAGTATTACAGTTCTGAAGAAAAACATTAAAAGTCCCCTAAGGTACCCCCTTAATGCTTCCTTCATACGTCAATGCATTTGCGACAACAGTAGACATTATATGCTTTGTGCAAATGTTTGCTGCATACTCACTTAACATTTATACAAGGGGCAAAATGTCAGGTGTGAAATGAGATATCTGGTCCAACCCACGTAGTCATACACTTGATCACTCATATGGTCACTCACTTGATCACATTGGGTAAATGTCTAACTTACTTGATCATTCATACAGTCATGTTTACTATACGGTCATTCATACAGTCATGTTTACTATACGGTCATTCATACAGTCATGTTTACTATACGGTCATTCATACAATTGCTTATACGGTCAGGGCAGGTGAAATGTCAGGAAGTATATGTCCAACTCACTTGGTCAATCATATGGTCAGAGCAGAAGAAATATGAAGGAAGTAAATTTCCAATTCACTTGATTGCTCACTTGATCACTCATATGGTTAGGGTAGGCAAAATGTCACGGATAAATGTCAAACTCTCTTAATCACTCACTTGTACCATCATTCATATATTCACTCATATGGTCGGGGCAAGCGAAATGTCAAGGGGTAAATGTCCAACTCTCTCGATCACTGATAGGGGTCACTCATGCGATTGTAACATTACCTTGGGCCCCTGCAGAATAGTCCTAGAGATCTAGTCATTTTGAAATCTTATTTATTGTCTGATCTTTAATTCCCTCCTGAGAACCGGTCCGCTATAGATTTCCGCTGATCGGCCAACATTGTTTATATTTCAGTATTGCCAGATTTCATGTCATAGTTGTATTTTTATTCTGAATAGTTATGCAAATAGCAGTTGTTCTGTCATTACGTATTAGTTTTCCATTCAAGAGCAGAAGATTGTCAACCAACTCAAATCAATTGAGCCTGGGGTTCTATTTTTCACTTTGGCACCTGTGGTGCCCCCTTCCCTAATTTAATGCTCATTCATGAGTTTCACTGACTCCCCAGAATCTCTTCAGAAAACCTTTGGAAGCACATAAGGGTGTGCAGTTTGAGAATCCCTAAATTAGGCCCACAATTTTTTTGGATGAATTTTACTTTTTTTTTTTAATATTTGATGCAAATAATCCATAACATATATGCAGGATGACTCAAAATTCAACAAACTTTTAGGGGAGGTAGAAAACTCAAAAACAAAACAGAATCACATAGAAATGTATGACCGGAAGCCCCAACCTGATCAGCTGGATGATAAATGAATATGCAGAAATAACTAGCCAATAATGAGTGGAAAAACTCTTTAGCGCCTTCAAGCGTGCGTAACTGTGTATGGTAAGAGCTTTGAGCACTCGCTGAGAAACTTGACACACATGCACATGTACTATAGTGTAAAGTACCGATAAATAGTATTCCCACCCATTATTGGCTTGCCATATCTGCATCTTTGTTTATCCCCCAGCCGATCAGGTTGGGGTTTCTGATCACACATTCCTGTATTATTGTGCTTTGTTTTTGCATTTTCTACCTCCCCCTAAAATTTTGTACATCAAGTTTTTAATCACCTTGTATATATATACTGTACGTTGTGGAAGCTGAGGAAACTATAAATTCCTCTAAAGTTACGCGAGCAATGCTTGAAAGATCTCGAATCCTAGAGCACATGCAAATTCCAAAGCCTTTTCTCACATGAGTGGGCTGGCAACTGGCACATTTTGGGCATGAATGTCCTGAAACCATGTATGTTTCTGGAAAATGTCTTGATTAAATGTCCTCTAAAGACAGCTACATCCACATCTTTAAAATTTGAAAGTCTAGTCTTTGAGATACTATGATATCCTATAACTGCTGTATTTGAAGAACTGCAACTTAGTCTGTGATTTTTCAAAAATGGTTAAAGAGTTGATGGATATATATATATGCCATACTTTGATACCACATTGCTTTTATTTACAACAGCATCAACTTCAGAAATTACCTTAAGTTTTTCTTTAATCAAAAACTGTTGGGGCGCGGTAGCCCAGTCGGTAAGATACTCGCCTAAAGTACCAAAGGATGTTTAGAGGTGTCATGAGTTCGATACCCGGTTCGTTCTTGTCAGAAAACTTTCCTGACACAGGGGTACAACAAAAAACTGTGACTTGACAGCAGAAAAGAAATTGCTACCACAGGGAGTCCCCCATCGAGGGATTAGTGCACCAACCTTTCGATGAGTATAACAAACACGCCTGCCATTTGGAATCGGCAATAAATTGTAGGTCCCGGTCTAATTAGCCCTCGTGTGCAGAAAATGACCATGGTGCGACAAAAATGATCAAAATCTATTTTCTTACGAGGCCTCTCATTTTGAAGCAAAATAAATGTGAAGCATTCTTAATGTGTAGCACCAACTCCTACCCCACAAATTTAATTTCTTTTTCGTGCACCATATTGGTTCAAATTTCTTCCTGAACCCCCTACAAGCCATAGAAGATCTCCCCCAATAGTTCAGCAAGTTAATTCTCTGAAACCAATTTCACTGAATCATTTTTGGAATGTTCTGTACTCTTCTGTTGATTTTCAGAAATTTGGTTTTGAATTTGTTACAATAGATTTTTCATTTTGTAATACTGGAATTCACAACACATTGTCCCTATGTAATCTTATCTTTACCTTTTCCTTGGATGGGGAAAGTTTTCATTACAACAAGCTTGTCGATATAATGATATTCATTAAAACAGGATTTGACTATTTCATATGAACTAATAAAACATTAAATGCAGTTCCACCTACCCTTGGCAGTGCTCCTGCTTTGATGTATAGCAAATGCATAACATCTAATGTGCAATTGTGAAACACTACTCTTTTATTTGATAAATTTTGTAATATCTGTCGTATTCCAATTTGTTGAGCCAAGGAATGCTATAAAAATAAGAACAATTGGAGCAATTCAAATTATATATACAATATATATTATTTTTTATATATATTAATTTATAATTTACCAGTACTAAATCGTCTTACTAAGAAAAGTATGAAAGTAATAGCATTAGCAGAATGCTAAATCAAGGTTGTGTTTAAAACCCATCTCAGCCCAAATTGTATTTTCAAAAACCGTGGGTTGCTTTGGAAAAAATTCTTTTCCCATAAGCTAAACATTTGTGATGATTGACTTTTTTCTGATTTTTTTGTGTGACAATTAAATTTTTTTACTGATTTTCTTCATGGGCACCAGTGTGATGATGGTTGTTTTTCACGGCACCAATTATGTTGTGGTTCAAAATTGTTGAGTACTATTTAAGTTGACAGTACTCCAAGAAAGAAAACTTTTGGCCTGGTGATCATATTAGTGGGGTACCATTTTTGAGTTGTTACCGTGTCCGCAATAACCCTTTGTGTGTCGGTGAGTAATTCTCCTGAATAAATATGTACTAGAGCATTTTAACCGAAACAATTAAGTCACAAAGAAAAAGGAATATGTCAACACACAGAGATCTAAATGCACATTAGGTTCTTTAATTCTTAATTCATATAGCCGAAAACAAAATACCAAAAAAAAACAACGATGCTGAAATACCTTACTTTACTTATCGAAAAATTAAAAATTATTTAGGTGCAAAACACAAAAAACTAAATATTGCTCCAGTTTGATTTTTGCCCAACCACTCAACAAAATTTTAAAGAGAAAATTTACTCACTATCTCCCATATTAAGGTCACTTCATTCTTGACAACCGAATTTCGATGAACAGTTCCCTTTAACTTGAACACTCAGTACGGACAGTTCGTTATTTCATGTCATCCTTAGACGGGCGAATCTGCTTGGCCACTTGAACGATTAATGTCCTCTATCTGCTGAAGCAACGGTCCGTGCACATGCTTTACGATGTCGGAGCATCGAAGTTCTCCATCTGTACTACCACTCGGGGTAGTGTGGTCGAAGTACCATCCTTGGACTGGACTGCAAGAGACAGCTGCTGGGCTTCATCTTTCTGGCATGACAGTAAACCTTCCTTTCTGGATCAGTTGGGAGCAACTGATATGACGAGACGATGCTTCATACTGTTTTCCTTGAGCTTACATCTTCAAGTAAAATGTTACGACTTTTGGCAGTTCCAAATTAAATAGGGTTTGAGTGACTTGGGACTTATGAGTTTCGGGGGATCTTCAAGTTACGTGGGTGGGTGGGGGGGATTTTTCAACGGCGGGACCACTCTTTCTCGTGCAACTGGTCCCGATGAACTGCACGCCTTCAAAGTTTTTCAGTGATAATATGTAAATTGAGTGATGGGCGGGGCTTGAGAAAACGCACCCTCTAATTCGTCGCGCAAACTGCGTCATCCAAAATTTTATCCAATTGTATCACGAGGCGCGAACACAAACATGAAACCAAAAGAAAAACATCTTCTCTCAATACGGGGTCGATTTAAGAAAACGAACGGCTTTCAGCAAAGTTTATAATTACAACAATAATGTTCAGTATAAGATTTCCGGATTAAATGCACAAATATTCATCAAAATGAAAAAACATAAACATCATTGTGTGGGGAAAAAAATTAGCTTTCCAACGATATGCGACATCATATATAAATATTCTTGTTTCGCGACATGCCGAAAAATTTAAATCCAAACAAAGGAAATTCTTAAAAAAATTCAAATTCAACACTTTCTCGATGACAGAGAATAATTTCAAGCATATAACATTATTTCAAAAGTTTCTCTCAATCACAATATTTTACAACACTAGTTTTTTTTTTCAAAGCATCGGAAACAGTGGAGAGAAAAAGGGAAAAAAATACATACAAATTTTTAAAATTGAAATACTCACACGGTCTCAAAATTATTTAACTCTTGATTAACAAAAATGCTTGTTTCCCTTATTTTAAAAAGAAACATCCGACTCAGAATATACAAAAAGCGAAAAATCGGCTTTTCAAGAAAAAAAAATATATATACAACAGATTACGAACAAGTGAGAAAGAAAAAAAAGAAAAGGAATCTTATCTTCCTTTTACATGTACGGGAGGCATTTGCGTTCGTGCGGGAACAAGAAAACTGACTCATCAATATGGCGATAATATCTTTGATTATCAGTGAATCATTAGGTGTCTCTCTCACAAAAGAAAGGATATATTATTCAAAAGAACACGCATTTTCTTGTTCAATTTAACTCGGAATTTCTCAAAATTTTACAGGAAGAATCAGAAAAATTCAAGGAATTTGTTGTTGAGCTGAAATGATTGAGATGTCAAAGCATTTAATATTTAGGATTTTCCGACAAACACATAGAGTGTGATGCATAAAGAGTGTGTGTCCACTCTGTACGAATGATCTGTGGTTCAGATCTCGGGCATTTTATGAATATCGGACAGAATGATAACACAAGAGGAAAGGAACTAGACAACCACGAGATTCGGTTCAGCTTTCCACAATAATATAAAGACAGAAGCTCAAATATTTTCCACGCTACAAACACAATTATATTTACATTTAGCAAATTTCACTTATTTGACATGACAATACTGGGTTGAAATTATGTCAGGCTTCTTTGTCAAAGGGGGGGGAAAGTGTCCTACTTTTCCCACCGTGACACATTACTGGATATAACTACAGGGTAATCATAAAATAACTTTTTCAATATGCAGGCCTTAATGATAGCAAAAATCAATGAATGCAAATGAAATCCAAGATATAGCTTTAAGCATAACTAGCTTTTGCAGTTATGGTTTTAGCTACAAAATTTCAAAAAACTCAAATGGCAACACTTTTAATTATTACTAGGTGATCTGAGCAGTAAAAACCATGAATGGCATTGGAAAGGTATGTGTTGTAACATTAATTTAGGTCCCCGCAGAAAAGTAGTCCTTATTCTAGTCATAGGCGGAGATAGACTTGGAAGTCTGGGGGGGGGGGGGGGGCACGATGATGATGATGATGTCAATTTATATATGCATATATACATTAGATTAGTCAACTTCACCTTTGACGCCCACATCTCCACCCATGATTATAGTCATTTATATAGAATTTAAATTATTTTACCTTATTTTTTTCCGGGATCGGTCGGCAAGATCATGTGTCCGCCGATTGGCCGTCGTCTTATATATTTAGTTGCCAGATTCAATATTATATTTTTCACAATATTTCCTTTTCTCTCATGAATTTATGTAAATTAGATGCAAGCTCAATACCATACCCTCGATCTTATGATTGGTTCTCTCATGAAGCATTGTGGGATGGCTTCTGTATAAAACCAGTTGGAGATGTGCAGGATCACTACTGCTTCTGACTTCCTATCTTCATCACTCAGTCGTCACGCCCTGTTGAGGTGTGAGCCAGATCGTCTCTCAGATAGAACAATGTGCTAAATTTGGAAAGGTGTGCCCGGGGCACCTCACCCGTCTCATCGTTTGACTTCATGTGATAATCCAACATCGTTGTGATCCTGTCGCCTGTGGATTGGTTAGTGGCCAGACCGGCTACCCTCGGACGTCCGCCTCAAGTTTTCTACGCAGTGGCTGAGCTGTAGCCTCAACGCATGTTTCGAGACACCAAACTCGTCTGAACCTGGGGGTGAACTATCTCTGCAGTCCTTAGTAACTACTAATCCTAATGAACTACCGGTCGGAGGACTGAAGCTAAGGACCGCTTCGACTACTAGTAGTTAAGAGGTACTATGTACTACCAGTCCTTAAGGTCACGTGACGTGAAACAGTAGTTAGAGGGGGAGAAAATTTTTGGTTTCGAGAGTAACAGATCTCTAACCAATCGGGATGCTGTTTGAAGCCTACAACAACTACTAATTATTTAACAATCGTTTTTCCGCAGTGGGTTGTGGCAGCGATTTCATGTTTACAAACAAACATGTTGTAAACAAACTTTTTCCGAGGGACTCTCCATACATTTTTGTTACCCGTGTTTTGCAATTTTTTTTGCTAATATCGCTGGCTAGTTTAATTATTTTGTAAACGTATGAGGACGTTGCATTTTTCATCTTGCGACTTCTTTTTAGAATAAGATTCAGTATATAATAATAGTCAAAGTATTTTTCTTGTCCGAGCTCATGGACCCCACTTTTAGATGATTGAAGAAGCGAGTATATGGGACCCCAGCTGCATATATGTGGGTCGCATACTGATGAAATCAAAATTTGAAAAAAAAAAAATTCTTACAACAGAACGTAAGATTTTAAATTAAGGTTACCGGCACTAGTTGAGCCTATGGCCGTAATGTGCCTTTTCGGGGCAGACTTTCCCTTTTTTTTTGGGGGGCCTTCTTCTTGAAAGGGTTATTATGCAAAATAATTATAGAATTTTTGGGCCCCCTATTCACCTCGGGAGCCCTACTTGAGGCCCCAGCTGAATACTATTTTTAATATTGAGTGTCACTTTTTTTTAAAGACCAATTTGTTAAATGATTTTTTATTATCCATTTTTATTCCTTTTTAAATTCATTGAAACAACGAATTGCAAATTCTTTCTGGAGCAACTAAAATAAATTATTGATAATTTTACAAGATAATTATTTTTAATTTTATAATTAAAAGAATTAACTGCCTTGCTGCGTATTGTAGTTCTGTATTTTAAACTATGGGTTTCTCCTCAGTATTAAAAAATATTATCAGAACACGATTCTCTATGAATGAGCACTTACCTGTTAATGCAAGTGAATACTTCAATATTTAAAAGATATATAATTCTATAATAAAGATCTTTCATCAATTTATCTGTTTCATATTTAGCTTCCAACAAATAACTTCACCTGATAACTTTCATTTGATCGTATATTTCAGTTCATTAGAAGATGAATGATTGATTGAAGTTGATTAATAGAAACATGAATTGAATAACAACTTACACACATGATTTGTCATACAAACACATTTTATTTCAAACATATATTCATAGAAAGTTATCATAATCACAATTTATTTGTTGTACTTTTCTTAGAAATCGCACCTTTCAAGAATATAATTTTTTGAGATTCATTAATTTTCATCTGCATCTTCAAATGTTGATTTACCTGAAATTAGAAAGAGGAATAAAAAAACACTTATTATGCTTATCAATCTTTAAATGTACTGTATATTTTATTTCAAATTATAACAATCTTTAGTTGCATAAGTAGAGATAATTCGTGCACAATAGCACTTTGTCGACTCGCCACCATTTTATCACAGTAGGATCCAAAATACATCAACTGTGTTTTACAAGGGAGGCCTGGCATTGCACACAGATGCACTTGTTCATGTCTAGATGTATTTACCTAGGGCTTCACAAATCTTAGGAGCCAACATTGCAAAAAAGAAAATCATACTGACACCTAAAATTTTCTATGCAGATCACAAAATATTTGGAGTTTATGTCTGCATCTTCCAATATGTGAAGATCATCACTAAGTGCTGAAAAAGTTGAATATAATTTTTTTTACTTTGGATTATTTTTCCTAAAAATATGCTTGGCTGCGAAGAAATTTGGCCGGCGCCAAAAATGTTTTTCAATTTTTCGAGCCATGTTTCTACCCTAAAATTTTGGTCAGACAGATGAAGTGAAAAAACCTACTGGCACGCAGCTTACTTAATATTTTCACTCCCTTCAGCTTCGCTCTAGAACACATCCTTAGCAACCTCTTGTAGATCGGAGAACTCCTATTTAAATTAACATACAAATTTTGCAGTGTTGTATGGTCTCGCTAGTTAAAAAGTATAATATTATTTGTCGTCAACTATATTAATTGTTTTAATATTTCCATTCACAAAATTTGCTAATCAGTAAATATGATAATAACATTTTCAAAGAATTAATATTGCTTTTCAGTTAGCAAAGCTTCTAAAGGTTTTTTTTAATGTCCTCCCCTCTCATTTATACGTATAGCCAAGACAAGTTTTTCAACAGTACATGTTTTTACTTGCACTGGTCAAATTTTGAGTGGTACAGGTAGCCATTAAGAAATCTATCTTAATTTGCTCAATTCAATTATGTCAAAAAGAGTTGTTCTTTCAATAGTATCTGAAAAAATTATGATTATAAAGAAAATTACTCATAGCAAGATATTTCTCGAGAAAAATCAATATGGTATGGACTAAAAACAATGCCACCTTTCCCCCCCCCCCTGCTTATTTTGTTTTTGCACATATAAAATGTGTTGCTGAAATTACAATAATTTCAGAGGGAAGTATGTTTTATATTGAGAAATATTCAAGTGATTTTACAGTTTACAATTTTTATGAATTTTCTCAACTTAAAATTGAATGTGTATAAAATAGGTATTTTATTCATCATGCAACACAAATGAGACACTGAAATACATTTCTTAATAAACGTGTGAATTTATGTAATACAGCCTCTCCGAAACGCTATTATGTCTGCGATCTGATATAACGCCAAAATTCTTTGGGTGGGATGGTGACATTAAATCGGGGGTTCGACTGTATTTGTTCCTCTAGGGTTGTTGATACAAATGAAATCAGTGAAAATGATGCGACACAATGTTAAAATTTATGTCATTAAATCATGCATGGAAATATTTTATTTTACATGAAAATAATAATGGAAACTGTTGCTCAAAGTCAAATACAAAGAATTAAAATTACCTTTGTTTGCTCTGGTATAATTGTTTGGTAACCTTGAAAACCTTCACATAACTTCGTAGCTACCTACAGCCAAGTTCCTGGGAAACAAAATTTTTCAAGAGTTAGAAAAGTCTCACAAATGTATATACAATATATATATATATATATATCAGCTGTTTACTAACAACATCGTTAAAAAATAAATGCTTGTTAAAAGTTTAAATGTTAAAAGTTTCAGTTCCATAACATCTCAAAATGTTATATTTTAAAGTTCTTAAGTATTCGACATGGAAATTTTTTTTCTGTCGTTACCCATACACACAAAATCAAAAACAATTTTTGGCAAAAAATTCAATTTGAACACACACAGCAAGGACATAACCCAAATACTGAAGTAGTAATATGTTTCAAACACGAATCTGCTTCCTTTCATTATAATATATATACCTCAGCACTAAAAACTGTGCCTGAAATTAAAACTTTGTTTTTTAGTCCCATTGTACGAATTTCATTTTTTTATCAACAAAAATATATAATGATTCCTTATTAAATATTCATCTCAGAGTGCAATTTTTAAAGTAGTAGCATATGATTTTTTTCTGAAAATTTAACTTTCACTAAGTATTACAATATTGTTCATTTGAACAGTTCAAAATATCAAATCTATATTTTAATCCTTTACATTAAATTTAGTGCATGAGTTTTACAAAATTTAATATTTAACATTACTGTCAATTTTTACCATGCTTTATTTCAATTTCACCATTACTCATCACAAAAAAATTAAAATTTTTGTCATTTAGGTGCTATAATTTATTATCAATGAATTGTATTTGTAATTATTTACGCATGTGCTCAATTCATTTAGACATAATTTTTCATTAAAAAAAATTAATGTAGCAGAAAACATAGAATGTAAAATTTCAATTTGATATTATCGTAATTGAAGATTCATCTTTCATTCGCCATGTAAATATTTTCAATACAATCCAAAGTATACATGGGCTATTTGATATTTTTCAGCATTACCAAGTGGGATCCATTGCCCTATTGATTGCGTGACATTATGTCCATTTATATTTTTAAATAACGCATTTACTGAGCAAAAAATTATTAATAATATCTCTAACACTTTTCTTATATAGTTCGATAGCAATAAAATAATTCTTACCTCAGTAATGAACATGCTAGCACTTCGTCGTGGCTTCGATCGCCGATGTCAACATACACATATGTATACTACAGCAGGTTTTGGAGGATATAACGATGAATCACTTCAACTTTGATGACACCGAAGATATAATCCAAGTTTTATCTGTCATTATTATCGTAAAAAATTTTTTAATTCGAAAAAAAACCAGCATATTTCATCGCTAAATATCACAGCGAGAACTCGCGGCCAGAGACGAAATTTCCTCTTTTCCAAGATGGCCGCCGTGAACTACTTTTCTTGCTGCTTTAGGACTGGTGCTAGGCAGTCCTTAGCAGCGGTCCTAAGTAACTACTAAAAAAAAAGTCCTTAGCTTAGAGATAGTACCGAAAAGTCGAACTACTGGCCATCTAAGGACAAATCGGGGCTTAACTACTTTTTTTCGGCGAAGGACCGGAGAGATAGTTCACCCCCTGGTGTCTGGAGTCTTCTGCCGTGAAGTAGACATTTTGGAGTGTCTTGTGGACGACGTGAACTAATAATTTACATGAATATTTGGACATGGCGGTGAGCTCATTCTGTTTTATTGTCTCTTTGTGATAATTGAGAAAATGTTAACTGTAGTAATTGTTTGTTAAAATGTTATACTAATAGTTAATAGATAATTGAGAATAAATGTTTATAGTTTAATTAAAGCCTTGTTTCATTCATTTTCATCCATTCAATGATTACTGGGGTAAAAATGATAAAGAACTGGGAAATGCAAGACAAACGTAGCAGTGTAGCATCATAAACATCAGCACAGGACACAGACAAACATCCATGTTGAAACAACAAATTCAGATCACATTATTACTGCAGGAATCCTCCCCCCCCCCCCACAATGGTTAGTGCATCAACCCTTTGGTGAAATCTTTCTTTGCCTGCATATTTCATGATGCTACTATGACAAATGGCGTCACATTTCCAGGATCAGGAATGAACATCAAGACAATCCAACAGAACAAGAGCTGAAAAATTAACTTCAACATTAATTAAATAGAATCATTAATCCAAACTCTTGGTCTTATTGAGTATTTAAAATTATTGCCTATTTAATCTATTTACAGACTGAATTAGAAATTGGCAACTTGCCATTGTGTCTGAAAAGTTTTCAACCAGTGTGTGTTGCCAGCACCGACTTATGAAGCAGAGACATTATGGAGCTGGGTACTCACAAACAAAAATGATAAAAAGACTACAAATAGCACAAAAGAGCATGGAAAGATGTGACAGTGACAAAGTGATATAGAGCGCCAGATCAATTTATTAATTTAAGATCTACATCTTCTTCATCATGGAGTTCACTATTAACGTGATACATTATTAGGACATTGTTTATGCATTTTAATTATCCATACCCCCACCCCTTCTTTTTTTAAAAAAAACCCCAGAAAACAGCCCTCAGAAAAGCCATAACCCTTCCATTTGTGCTATTCAGCCATTACACAAGATCGTTCAATCATCCAGTACTGATTCTTACTTTTTTTCTTTTTTTTTGATATAATCTATCACCTTCAACATCATTACAGAAATAACTGATTTCAGCGTTTAATATAAAGAATATTGTTTCCTTGTTTATCAAATTTTTTGGTCCATGCCTTCAATCATGATTCGTTTTTTTCTTTCTTCTTGAAAAACTGCAATATTTTCAATCATTAATTATCATATTTCCCCTCCTCACTAACACATCCTTTTTTTTATTCTTATCAATAAATTGGATATTACCAAGATATATCTTTAAAGAAATAATCTAATTGAGTTACTTTGCACTAAAAACAAATTGATTATAATATGTATATCTTTCAAGTAATGACTATTACATACTATTACAACATAAAATTATCTAAATTAGGTATATTATATGATATATATTGCATATGATGAGCTTAAGTACCTTACCATACTTCCCTTATATGCGGGTTTTCTTAAAAAGTATCATACATTTTCAAAAATTATAAGAAATTTCCTATGTTAATTAATAGGATATATAACACAAAAAATGATTTTAAAAATCTTAAGATAATCATTCCTAGAATTATAGTAATAATAAATTATAATATAATTAAATATTAAATAATATAATAAATAATAATATAATAAATAATAATATAATAAATAATAATATAATAAATAATAATATAATAAATAATAATATAATTAAATTATATTAATAGTTGGAGAACTATGGTCTAGACGTGTAGCAAGTGCCACATTTGTGCTTTAAAGCTACGAGCCCATTGCAAACCATTTTCAGCTGCACAATCATGGGTATTATCAGGGCTTCACGATGGAAAGCCAGATGAGGGGCTGATAGTTTAAATAAAGGGCAGTTATCCCAATTGGATTTTCGAGGACAAAGTTGATCGTGGAAACTTGCCAGAAAATTCGAAAATTGATTTTAAAAAAAATAAAAATCTGCTACCTTCTCTCTAATTTAGCAAACTTTTCTGGACTTCCGACAACTCATTCAAGGAGAGACCAGATGGATTATCGGTTCAACATGCTTGTAGCACTTTAAAAAAACTGTCTTGGGGTAAAGTTGCGAAGGGTAAATAAAAATTAAATATTTTTTGATTGAAAATTTATGTTTAAATGTAAAAAATATCTCTGTAGACAAAGCGTGAAAAGCACACATGATTAGCCAGAGTGTTTTTCCCAACACTGTACTTTACAATGTAGTCAAACTACTTTCCGACAGACCACTATTTTTTTATAGCACAACTACAGAAGATGGGAGGATAATGGTGCTGAGAAGTACAGAGGAAGAAAACATGCTCTTCTCAGAAATAATCGTTTTGCAGCAAGCAGGAACAAAAAGTTTTTGGTGTCCTATCTAAAATTTCGGGCATACTGAGGCAGAATTCACTATTTTGGCTATTTGGCACAGAAGCATATGAAATACAAATACAAATACAACGCCACAACAGGCAAATTGCCCAACGAGGTGGCTGACTTAACATCATGGATCCCCGAGCCCCTACCTACTACTGCTACACCACACATGCACCCCCCTCCCCGCGGAACCCCCCAACGAATCGATAAATGCGGGAATGTGCGTGTACGTGTAGTGCAACCTGACGTATAGTTTGTTTCTGTGTAATGCTTGTTATGTGTAGTGCTGTCATCTGCCCCCAGTTTTACTAACTATGAGTGAAGTGTTATGGTTGAATGATTTACCGTTGTAGGACTGTTGCTCTCTGTGGCGAGACTTTTTAACGGGGAGATCGGCTCGCATTTGCGCCTTGAAGTTGGGAACCACAGAAAACCAACTTCAGCCGACCACCACTGTGGGGTTCGAACCCGGATCCTCGCATCACGAGTCCGGTACTATAACCACTCGACCACCACAGCGGCCTACTATGAAATACACTATTGGAGCAGGATAGCACAAGATGTTAATTTTGGTGTAGTGTGGTGCAATTGGCACAGAATTCCCAGGCCTGCAATAGCTGAATTTTTAAAAAAAAAGACATTCTAGCTTTTTTTATAATAAAAGAAAAATATACATAAACAATTATACAAATTTGGTGAGCAGGAAAGAATCAGCTTAAAAAGAACTTTTGTCAACATATGCTAGAAAAATATAAAGAGTCGTATCTCTACAAAGAGAGTAGCAGATTTGTGAGGGTATTTATATCACAGTGAGAAACCTCGCCACAATGACACTTGATATATCAATAAATCAAATCTTGTTTGGATTTGCCTATAGTCTAATGTTAAACATCTTGATACACTACACTTTACTATGATAAATCCTTCAACATTTTTTCCTTGGTTCACAGAGTATCACAAGGATCACAATATCAAGGTTTCACAGTACTTATCAACTTGCAAATGCAAGCCAATCTTTCCATTAAAATGTCTCAAAACAGAGTAACAATGGCCTACAACGATATAATTATTCAATTATTACACTTCACTCATAGTTAGAAAAATTGATGGCACAGATAGCAGCACTACACATAACATGTATTACAGAAACAAACTTCATGTAAGGTTCACTACACATTCCAACATGTACTAATTTGTTAGAAATTCTTCAAAGGAATATAGATGAGGTACATGTATGGTTTAGTAGTATTTATAGATTAATAATTAAATGCAATTAAAAATGCTCAAAAATAAATTCCTTACAATCAGTCTTTGCTTATCAGCGGCCGTTATACCAAGATTGGCATCTAATTTTTCCAAAGCGCCATGCTCTTCTTCTTCGGTCAAGTACGTAACTCCTACAAGTATGAAAGAGTGTTTGGGATTAGTAACTCTGTATCTATGTATATAGGTACATATTCATTTATTTATACAATATTGTTGGCCCTGGGGCCTATACAAGAGGATGCGATTGAAAATGACAAAGACATTGTTTGATATTGGACAAAAAACTAGTGATGGTGGGAGATTCAACAATAGAGCTTGGGAGTTTGTTCCATTCACCAATGGTATGAGGAAAGAAGCTGTATTTAAAGCAGTCAATGGAAGCAAAAATAGGTTTTAATTTAAGGGAATGGTCGAGTCTTCTAGAGATGTAGAATGGTTTGGCTAAGATACTAGAACTATCTATGTTGAAATGACCATGCAAAATTTTATAAAATAATGTTAATCGAGAAATGAGACGAAGAGTAGAGAGAGGGAGGAGATGAAGTTTGTTTTTAAGTTCGGACACGGAAACGAAAGATGACCAGAAGTCGTGAACAAATTGGGCGGATTAATTTTGGATTGATTCGAGTTTGTCTATATTACTGGAGGTGTAGGGGTCCCAGATTTCAGCGCGGTAGGAAAGGATGGGGGAGATATAAGTTGGGATATCAGACTTCTCTGTTACCAGAGTGGAGTATTTAAGACTGTGGCGGAGGAAGAAAAGTTTGTTAAGACACTTATGATAAACGTAGTCAATGAGTTTGTTCCAACGTAGGACGGCTGAAATTATGGCACCGAGGTATTTGATATGAGAAACTTGGGATAACGTTAAATTATTGATGGAGTAACAGTATTCAAGAGGAAGTAATTTACGAGTAACTTTCATGTGAACGGTTTTTGAGATGTTGATTGGCATTTGTCATAAGGAACACCAATCAGCGATGGAAACCAGATTATGTTGGAGAAGTTCTTGATCAGATTGATGGTGAATGATACAGTAAATTACACAGTCATCAGCAAATAATCTAGTGGTGCAGTTGAGGGATTGTGGAAGGTCATTGATGTAAATTAAGAAAAGTTACGGGAGAGGACCGATCCTTGAGGGGTCCCAGACTTTATGGGGGCGGATGGGGAGTTTTTTAGGAAAGCCTCCACCCAATTAAGTAATTGTACGTTAAGGCCAAGGCATGCGAGTTTGAGGGGAACTTTATCAAAGGCTTTAGAGAAATCTAGGAAAACAATATCAGTTTGCAGGTTTTTATCAATGGCTCCCGAGAGGTCATGGATGAAGAGGGCCGGTTGGGAGGTAGTAGAGAGATTGTCTAAAGCCCTGTTGGTTGGGGCAAAAAAAGCTGATGGAGTCCAAGTGGGTACGGATTTCTTTTGCTACAATATGTTCAAAGATTTTACAGTAGGAGGTGGTGATTGCTATTAGCCTGAAGTTAAGGGGATTGGAAAGTGGGCCCGATTTGTGGATAGGAATAATTTTATTGATTTTCCAGTCATTCGGGAGGATAGCAGTATTTAGTGAAGCATTGAATAGGATTAAAAGATATAGTCAGCGACTTCATCAGCACAGAATTTAAGAATAGAATTTGGGATGTCATCGGGGCCAACAGAATAGGGTTTCAGTTTTTTCAATAATTTTAGGATACCTTGTTTGGAGAAGGATATTGGGGGAGAGTTGTAGATAGAATAAAAAAAAAGCGTATTGGGGAGGAGAGGGGTCTATTGCATAGCTGCCAACTTTTGAAAATGAAAATTTGGGAGATTTCCGCGCAAACCCGTATTTTATGCTAAAACCACTCCCTAATAAATACAATAGGGATTTTTCCAAATAAAATAAGGATTTTCCAAACAAAGAGTTAAAGTGTGGGAAATAAAATCCCTACTCAAAAAAAGTCAAATTAAAATAGGGATTTTACACACATGGAAGTTAAACCCTTGGGAAAAACAAGTGAAATTGGAGGTCAAAACTTCAATGATGTAAAAATAAATATTGTGTTCAATCAGAAACGCTGTGAACAAACATTCTGCGCGAATGACCCCAAAATCATCGGAAGATGAAGGGGGAAAAGCGTCAATTTTTGAAGAACACTGACTTTTTGTGACACTTGCTTGATGCTTTTTTTTCATTTCACATGAGTGATGATGTCAGTCTTTCCACCATGACCGATGCTTATGTCCGTAACACAACTTGTAGAAATAGGAAAAGTCTGCCCTTTTCTCTGGAACGTTTGATGAAAGGAAATTCATCGGGGAATAAGTGTCTTTAAAATTGATTAAATATGACTTCGCTTATCAGTATTCGTGTTTTGCTATATCGCACGTACGTAACTTCAACAAAAGAAATTTTGACCACAAGCGCGTCACTATAATCTTCAATTATTATCCAGGACTATTGGCTGCTAAGCTATTTCCCTGCACGATAAGACAAACAACTTTCTTGTTACCATCAGAGGGTTTGTAAAACTTCCTTAAAAAGGTAATTTCCGTATTTACGACGTGTGACGTCATTTCGAAAGGAGAAAAAAAGAGGCTTCATGCTCAACAAGAAATTCCTTAGAATTTGTTTTCATAAGTTTTGTTTTCATGTTTTAATGAAGTAGGGACTTTTTAGGGAAAATTATGGATTTTTTGTGATTTTCGTAAAAATTCGGGAGATTTAGAACTTTTCGGGAGGTAGAGGGATGAAGCTAAAATTCGGGAGACTTGGCAGCTATGCTATTGAGATGACAGAGCAGAACGCTAAATTGAATTCAGCAGCCATCTCTGAAGGAGAAGATGTATATTTATTTGAACCTCTGAGGAAAGTGGGGCCAACAGATTTAGGTTCTAAGGTAACTCTAGAATTATGTTGGATTCGTTTTTAAGTAATGGGGTAGAGAATGAGAGAGGTATCTGGACTTTCGGGCGGAAATGAGGTTTCTGAGGTCTCGGGTGGAAGCTGAAATTATGGATTTGTTGGTTTTATATTTGAATGCCATACGGCGGATTTTCCTCTTTAGATGAATAATGTCTCTGGTGATCCACGGCTTAAAAAAAATACTTACAAGAAACTTTTTTAATTGGAACTGTAGCTAGGCATTTGTCTATAATACATTTAAAAGAGGTCCAGAGGGTGTGGATATTGTTAGAAGAGGATATAGATAGGAAATTGAAGTGAGAACGAAGAATATTTTCATAAGTGGATAATTTGCCTTGTTGAAATTACGTTTAGGGGGCGAGTTTGTAGGATGGGATAGAATGGAGGAGGGAAAAGTTAATGACTGGGATTTTATGGTCGGAGCAGCCCTCAAAGACGGAAGTAGAAAGGATTGAAATTTGGTTGGAGGTAGCGATAAGATCTAAGGTAGAGCTGGAGTAAAAGGTGGTTCTTGTGGGTTCTAAAATATATTTTACCAAGTTAAATTTAAGGAAGATATCTAAAACTAATAATGGATAATAATGGAATGTGTATTTGAGAACTTGTCAAGGATAATTTCTAGTTGTTCAAAAAGGTGGAAGCCTGAAGAGGGAGGGAAATAGACTGAAAAGATGGCAAGTAGGGGACAGTTGGGTTGAAGCCATTCGGCTCCAATAATTTTGAGGTCGGAATCTAATAGAATTTCAGTTAAAGGGATAGAATTTTTGAAAATAAGTAGGAATCCCCCCCCCCCCGAGAGTTTGTCTTTTCGAAAAGCATTGTATTCAGGTGGTAAAATTTCAGAATTAGAGATTGAATTATTTAACCATGATTCTGTAACTCCCAGAAAATGGGGATTATGGAGATGAGTAGGAATGATTCAAGAAAATATATTTTATTTTTCAGGCTGCGAGTGTTAATATTTCCCAATTTAGAGGTATTTTTTAATTTGGAGGTTGTGTAGACAGAGGGGTTGCACCGGAGGCATATGGGAGGAGAGGGAGGGCAAGGAAAGGTTCGAAGAAGCGTGAGCAGGGAAGATGGGGCAAATGTAATTGTCATGGTGGGAAAAGTAGGACACTTTCCCTCCCTTTGACAAATAAGCCCGACATATTTTTAACCTAGAATAGTCATGTCAAATAAGTGAAATTTGCTAAATGTAGAGATAATTGTGTTCATCGTGTAAATAATTATTGAGCTTCTGTCTTTATTTTATTGTGGAGGGCTGAGCCGAATCTTGTGGTTGTCTAGTTCCTTCTCTCTTGTGTTATCATTCTGTTCAATATTGATAAAACGTCCAAGATCTGAACCACCGATCGTTTGTGTAGAGTGAACACACACTCTTCATGCATCACACAGCATGTGTTTGTCGGGAAATCCTAAATATTGAATGCTTTGCTTTGGCATCTCAATCTTTTGAGCTCAACAACAAATTCCTTGAATTTTTCCTGTAAAATTTTGGGAAATTCAGAGTTAATTTGAACAAGAAAATGTGTGTTCTTTTGAGTAATATATTCTTTCCGTTGTGAGAGAGACACACTTAATGATTCACTGATAATCAAAGATATCATCGCCATATTAATGAGTCAGTTTTCTTGTTCCTGCACGTACATGCAAAAGGAAGATAAGATTCCTTTTCTTTTTCTCTCACTGTTCGTAACTTGAATATTTTTTTTTATACTTGAAAAGCCGATTTTTCGCCTTTTGCATATTCTGAGTCTGTTTTTTTAAAATAAGGGAAACAAACATTTTTGTTAATCAAGAGTTAAATAATTTTGAGACCGTGTGAGTATTTCAATTTTAAAATTTAATTTTTTTTCCCTTTTCTCCCCACTGTTTGCGATGCTTAAATAATTGATATTTTGTAATATATTTGAGGGTAAAATATTTTGAGGGAGAGAAACTTTGAGATAATGTTATATGATTGAAAATATTCTCTGTCATCGAGAAAGTGTTGAATTTGAATTTTTTTAAGAATTTCCTTTGTCTTGGATTTAAATTTTTCGGCATGTCACAAAATAAGAATATTTATATATGATGTCGCATATTGTTGGAAAGCTAATTTTTTCCCCACACAATGATGTTAATGTTTTTTTGATTTTGATGAATATGTGTTTAATCCGGAAATCTTATATTGAAAATTATTGTTGTGGTTAAAATCTTTGTTGTAGTCCTTTCATTTTGTCAAATCGACCCTGTTGTGTTTTTACTTTTGGTTTCATGTTTTAGTTTTGGTTGTGATTCAATTGGATAAAAGTTTGGATGACGCAATTTGCGCGACGAATTAGAGGGTGCGCTTTCTCAAGCCCCGCCCATCACTCAATTTTCATAATAGCACCAGAAAACTTTGAAGGCGTGCAGTTCATCGGGACCAGCTGCATGAGAAAGTGCGGTCCCTCCGTTGAAGAATCCCCCCCCCCCCCCCCACGAAACTTGAAGATCCCCCAAAACTCAAGTCACTAAAACCCCATTTAATTTAGAACTACCAAAAATTGCAACGTGCAAAAGATTACTTAAAGATGTAAATTCAAGAAAAATAGCTATAAAAAAAACCAGTATGAAGAATCGTCTCGTCATATCAGTTGCTCCAAACTGATCCAGGAAGGAAGGTTCACCGTCATGCCAGAAAGATGAAGCCGAGCAGCAGTCTCTTGCAGTCCAGTCCAAGGATGCTACTTCGTCCATGTCCACACTACCCCGAGTGGTAGTACAACTGGAGAACTTTTGGTTACGCCTCGACTTTGAAATGAGGGTGCGTTGAAATGAGGGTGCGTTTTCTCAAGCCCCGCCCATTACTTAATTTCCATAATAGCACCAGAAAACTTTGGAGGCGTGCAGCAAACGCTCTCTTCAAGTGCTTTGGCGTGCAGTTCATCGGGACCAGTTGCATGAGAAAGTGTGGTCCCTCCGTTGAAGAATCCCCCCCCCCCCCACGAAAATTGAAGATCCCCCGAAACTCAAATAAATGAAAAACTTCAAATAAATGAACTGTCAATAACTGTGTCTCCCTTTAGAAATCCGGTATCCAAAGATACTAAGATGATGTAACCAGCTTGGGAAATTGTGAGTAAAAATTTCCTCTTTTCAATTTTGTATTTCGAGAGGTCAGGCAAATCAAATTGATAGTTTTTAGGCATCCAAATATGTTGCATTAATACCAAAGATAAAAATTAAGGGGTCAGATATATATATATTTTTTTTGTGTTTATCTTATGAATATGTATTGTTTTGAGAAGTACTAAAATTTTGTTTGTTTTGATTTTTGCTTATATAGTTGAAACATTATTGAGGTTGAAAATATTGGTTTTTTTTGTGTGTCTAACCTTGTGAAACAAATGAAAAAAAAAAAGGATTTCTTAGAATTAAATAACTTAAAGTAAATTAGACCTCTTTGTGTTGACATATTCTTTTCGTTGTTTGTGACTTAATTGTTTGGGTTAAAATGCTCTAGTACATATTTATTCAGGAGAATTGCTCACCGACACACAAAGGGTTGTTGTGGGCACGGTAACAACTCAAAATTGTACTCCCAACTAATATCACCAGGCCAAACGTTTTCTTTCTTGGGGTACTGTCAATTTAAATAGTACTCAGTAACTTTTCTCCATAACATAATTGGTGCCCTTTCCTTGTTTGCACCACAACCAGAACATTTGGTACCGTAAAATACACAACCATCACATTGGTGCCGTGAAAAAACTTACTTATCACATAATTAATGTTGGGATCCCAGACATATTTAGCGCTATAAATGAGTGCAAAATTGTGAATTTGATTTTAATGCCTTCGTCACAGAATTTTTGACTGGCTCTCCAAATTTGACTACGAAGTTTGCGTGTATCGAAGGAGAAATCTTCTGAGATAGATATGTTGCTGTTTCAAAGATGCCAGTTTGATAACCTCAGCAAAACTATTTAATTGCTATTAATTAAAATATACCTCTGCTAATGACGGCATTCAGATCAAATTCATGTGCCACCAGGAACTGAAGAGATGATGGCTATTGATAAGAAAAACAAAGAATGTTTATACAGATACATTAATAGTATTTTGCTCTAACTGGAATTAAAATTCAATAACCCATTGATACCCACAAAACAAAATTAAAAAACGAGGAAAAAATGCCAAATGCAAAAGTATAGATATTAAGAAGGTGGCCCAAGTTGGCACACCCTTATCAGTTACTGTAAGTACCATGTCATGAAATGAGGCATAGCATGCACAATATCATTATTCAATGGTGCAATATTATGATCAATAATTATGGTAGGGGCATGACATCTTGTG